>NC_138727.1:7048968-8291468 GCF_965113295.1 Leuciscus leuciscus | reverse complement strand
AGGTTTATGTGAATGTATCATAACATTAGGATGTTTATAATTATGACCATAGACGCTTGTGAAAAATATGTACAGTAAATACTGTAAATGTATTATACCTTATGGGATCAGTCCCCTTCCGTCCAAAATTAAACACACAAAAATGTATTCAATTCAAATATATATATATATATATAGACTAATTACTGTCATTTTATTAATAGATTGATGTGCCAAGAGTGACAGAGTCTTCACGTAGACTGAGTTAAGCAAGAGTCTTGTGACAAAAATTATAAGAGGACATTATAGCAATAAAAAAATCATAGTACTTGGATACTTAAGTACATTTGAAGGCAAATACTTTTGTACTTTTACTCAAGTGAATGTTTAAAGGCAGCACTTCTACTTTTACTAGAGTAATATTTTACCTTGAGTATCTTTACTTTAACTCAAGTACATGGTATGTGTACTTCGTCCACCACTGCTCAGCACTGATGTTCCTTCAAAAATAAATCGACAGATGCTTCACAACCTAGGAAGTGCACAAAATCACACACAGTCATCCACTCATGTCTCATGGTTAACATCAAAGGGCATGAAAGGAGACGTGAGACAGAAATACTCAGTCAACGAAGGCCAGTGGTTACATAACACGGTCAAATTGCTTTGTTCCTCTGCTGTGAGTCCAATAATGTCGCTAAAGGGACAGCGTGACAATACTTCGGTAATTTCCGAGGTAATCCTTGTGAGATACAGAGATTTAAATTATGAATACAATTTATGTGTGTCTCATAACTTTATGCACCAGAAAAGCTCCCTCGGTGGAATTTATGACGCAACATAGAGAATTCTCTCGTAATTTTTGCTTCGCATGCAGGTCGCCTTCCCTCTTAGAACTTAAGAAAATGCAATATATGATAATTCTGATGATTTTTTCATTGCACAGAGGGGAGAAGCAAGTGAACAATATGGACAAACCACACTGCATGCAGCAATTATTCATCAGCACGAGGCTGGCTCATGGCCATGGCGAACATCACCAACTGAGAGGGACAACAATGAGTTAGTGAGACAGAACAAAAGCAGTTCTCCACCCAGAAAAAGAGTGAGAGGGAGAGGTGTACTAACAGAACAGTAAGTCTAATTGCCAGGGTTAATTATTGTACACTATAAAAACAAACAATATGCTTATTGCTGTAAGGGGCTTTTGCCACCTAATCTGAAACTGAAAATGGCTTTTGTTGTTATAAGAAAGTGTAGTGATTATTTTTAAATTTAATTCATAAATAATAATATAAAAAACATTTGGAGTATCTTTTATTTTGTTATTTATTGTATACTCTATTTGCACCCATTTTTACTATATATTGATTATTTGTATAGAGCATATAATATTTAGCTAATATAGTGAATATCTGGGGGGTTTCTAACTAGACAGAAACTGAAAATTACTTTTGTTGTAATAAGGGGTATTTTTATTTATTTATTTAATTAATAAAAACATTAAAGAATTTGCAGCATTATTATGATAATTGAATTATTGTATACTCTTTTTTTGATATACTCAATTTTTTATATTGACGATAAATATATAGTATATAATATTGAGTTAATATATAGTCAATGTGATTATTTCCCGGACTTTTTTTTAGCTAATCTGAAATTGAAAATGACTTTTGTTGTAACCAGGGGTAGTAATTATCTATGTTGTATTATTTGTATTATTTAACTTATTTAATTTATAAATAAACTAAAAATGTATAAACTTTGCAGAACTTGAATTGTACTTTGTTATTTATTGTATACTCTATTTGCACAATTTCTGACCATATTGATGATTAATATATAAATATATAATTAATATGATTATTCACAGGGCTTTTTCTAGCTAATCTGAAACCGAAAATTCATTTTGTTGTAACCAGGGGTAGTAATTATTTTATTGTATTTTTTTTCTTCAATTTGATTAATAAATGCATTTAAAATGTATAAACATTTCAGTATGTTCTATTAATTTACTCTATTTGCACAAATTTTGACTATAAATATATAAATATATACGATATGGACGATGAATATATAGTAGGCTATATAATATTGAGTCAATAGTGAATTTGATTATTCCCAGGGGATTTTTCTAACCAATCAAAAAACTGAAAATTACTTTTGTTGTAACGAGAGGCAGTGATTTTTTATTTTACTTTATTATTTGCATTATTTTATGAATTTAATTCATAAATAGACTAGTGTTAAACTTTGCAGTACTTTTTTTTATTATACTTTATTTGTTATTTATGCTATACTCTATTTGCAGAGTATTTTTTACTAAATATTGATGATAAAGTTTTGCACTATTTTCATGATAATACTGCAAATATTTTGCCATGTCAATAAACCATCCTAAATGGAGAATGAGCAAAAGTGCGCACAAAGAAAGGATATGGGCTGCACACAAGTGCAAGGCACCAGCTGCGGGGTCGAGTGCTCTGATGGAGCCAGAAGAACACCACCGGTGCAAGGGTCGGATATGGAAGCTGCACATTCTCCTTCACCTCTGCCATGCTGCCAGTGGACTCCCAAGATGCTTGGCCACTTCCAGTAAGGCCACCGGGCAGGTCCTCTGCCTCCTCGAGCTGAGCTGCTGTGGTCAGGGTGGCTTGAGCCCGATCCGGCCACAGGGTTGGTTCTGTGTCCTCACCGGTGGTCATGATGATAGCAACGTGACCCTGCTGATGGGAACGTCACTCATATACCAGTCCTCCATCCTAAGAAAATTTACTTAAACACATTATGCCTCTCACTTTCTCTGCATATGAATAGGGTTAGTCCATCTAAAAATCATTTGCTAGCCCTCATGTTGTTCTAAACCCACCTGACTTTGCGTTCCACAGAAGGGATAGCCATAGCTGATTGTGTAAAAACCCCAACATATCCAAAATACCAGCGTAAAGATCAACATATAGCAAGTTCCTTTAATCAAAAGGTAAGCCAGAGGAACATCAATCACGCTCTCTGTTCATTACCATTAAGGCCATCACTAGAGTAGAGCCAAATCTGACGTCTTTTCCCCGCAGTAAGATGTTTAGATGTCCAAGCACAAAGTGCTGTGCCAGCAACCATATTGTTTTTGTCAGGATTATTATTATTACTTTCCTTGCCTTATAATGCAGTCTACAGACCAAACTGTAAATTGTAGAAGCTTAGAAACGTGAACTTTGGAATGGAGGCCAAACGCTGTGCGAGGAATAATAATTGCACACATTTTACTGTTGGTTGCACTTTAGAGAAAAAGGGAAAATAAATAATTTTGCTTTAAAGTTGCTTTGTTATTTTTCATGAAACATTTTTGAAAAAAAGCCTTTCAATGACAAATTATGAAATGGTCAGGGTGTCTATGAATAGGCAAACATGCTTAGATGTATTTATTAATTATTTTTTAAACATTATACAGTAGGAACTGTCAATAAAACATATTTCTTTACTGGATAAAACAAACAAAGTAAAAAAAAGTTTTTAAAACAAACATTAAGACTTGATTTTAAAGAATTAGAGAACTGATTTTAGAGACCTAAATTATTTATTTTATTTCCTGTTTTCTAGCATCAATCATAAAGTTTAACGAATCTAGAGTACATTGTAAAAATATGTCATTTTGAAAAGTAAAAATGCTCCATTAAACTATACGTTATCCAACCATAGCAAGACAATACATGTTATTTTACTGTAAATACTGTGAAAAGGCTATACAATAAAAACCTGTTAACTGGTAAGTTAAATGACCATATAGGCTAAATGGTAATTAAGACATAATTTTACTGTAAAATCTTTACAAAGAAATATTTTACAAGTTGAATGATAAAATATAAAAATCTACATTTACCAAGAAAATACGCCATTTATAATGGTAAAATATTACTGAAAATATGCTTTTTACTGAAAAGTATGAATAACCAGGGGAATTCCCAGAATTCCATGCGAATCATGACATTTGTTTATATTTTATTTAAGGCTCATTGAGCCTCTTCTGTTTTCACAGTTATGCCCATTGCAGTTTTTATGTTGCAGTTTATGTTATTCAATATGTTTATAATTATTTTAGTTCCATATGTGTTAAACTGGCGCTATTTTGAGTAACGTGTTTACATATTATCATTGATCACATCAGTTGCAATATCCAAAGTCATTATGTGGCCATATATTGTTATGTCAGTACATTTTCCAGTAGCAAACAGATTTAAAAGCTCGAATAGTTTGTTAAACTAGCATTATATCATTCAATGGCATACATATACTGTAAAATATACAATCACCAAAAAATGCCATCCCGTAACATCGTCACTGCATTTTATGCGGTAAAGTTCTGGCAAACACAGCTGCCAGTTTTACCGAGAATTGAGCCAAACATTTTTACAGTGTAGTTTCTTACCGTGTGTGAAATGACAGCACGTTCTGGCTCATGCTCTCAACTGCGGCTCCCAATCCCACATAAAATTAGTCCCATCACGTCCCTTCTTCATGAAAGGATCCGGAAAAACAAGAACGATGCATAAAACTCTCAGTTACATCAGGTTTAAGGAACTCCTTGTATGATAATACTCCTTGAAAAGCGCGAGGGTCAGTGCCGCGCGTCTTGGCACACTCGAGCCTGAAGTTTCTACTGGACGAGTGACGCGCTCTGTGTCGCGAGGAGAACTCCTGTGCGCGCGCGCTCCCTCTCTCCTCTTCTCTCTCTCTCTCTCTCTCTCTCTCTCTCTCTCTCTCTCTCTCTCTCTCTCTCTCTCTCTCTCTCTCAGTTCAGAACAAACGCGCGTCTTCCACAGCAGCGCAATTTATTTCTTCCGGCAGAAAGTGAGATGTGGAGGACAGGGATTCCCCCAGGAACAGATCCAGATTCAGGCGAAACATTTACAGTTTCTTTCACACAGTCCCTCGACGGCATACATTTATTTGCCTTAGAGATCAGATTTATGTTTTTTGAGGGCACAGTTTCGTAAGTTTGCTGTAGCCTATGTGTCTTTATCCAGTATTAGGTGACCTGAGCGCTTATTAAATGTAGTCGCCTTTGAACATCAGTGTTTCTGCTGCTCTTAATGAGCTCATCCTTAACGACTTTTAGTCCACTCTCACCTCTGACCTTTCAAAGATTGACCTTTTATTTTCCATAAATTACATCTTCAGACAGTAATCATTTTCAGCCAGCAATCATATTATTCTTCACTTCTTATTCTAGCCTATAGTGTATAGTGTGTCCTAAGGTGGAATACTGCCCTTTTACTAATATAAATAATAGCCTACTGTGCTGTTATGTCATTCCAACAAACTGTGAAATTATTTCTGCTCTCAAACTTTTCACTTTTTGTACAATATATTTTCATATAGCCAGTTCAGTGATAAGCTGGAGCTTGTTTTGTACTAATCTTTTTTCTCTCAGCTTTGAGCATCAAACTTCAAGTCTTAATTTCTATGCTGTATTTGGCTATCGAAATAATAAATTTTATGAAGAGAGAGAGATGGGGGAAGAAAAGGACAGTTAGGTAATTCTGACATCCTCCCTTTATAGGGACTTTTATGAATATCTTCATTTGGAAAGATTATTCATAAACAAAGGAATGTTTTTTTTTCATTGTAAAATGCAAAACATTTGGTATATGGTTCATTCTAATACATTTTACACAAAAACATCAGAAGCCATTTGTAGTAAACATGTTTGTGCGCGTATCTGATTCTTCGCCAGACATATGATATCAGCATTAGTTTTGTGACCCGGGTTAGGTTACCATAACAACCATTGCTATGACATCACCATAAAATGCATTCTGTGTTTTCCTGAATGTGTGCACAATTCGTGTCTGTTTTAAAATAATGCTATTCTGACTTGTAAAGGTTTAGTTTCATCCCTAATTAAACATCTAAATCAGCTAATCAAGGTCTTCAGGATTACTTGAGCATTGTGTGTAGAAAATTACTTCAGGAAAGTGACCCCGCCGAATAACAGGCCTGATAAAAATGACAAACCCAGAAGCATTATGGTGTAAAAGGATTAATCACAATTGATACCCTGTAAGTGGATACTACTCAAATGATTGTGGAAATGAAGTGCTCAGAATCAGACTAATGGTGCATGGAAGCGTCTATCAAACCAAGTGTGTGCTTTGTGCTCCGTCTGTTTGTGTGAGTTTGAGCTGCAGACAGGAGTGTTTATAGATTTAAACAGGTTACAGGCCTATGCATTCCACTGTGACTGCAGTACTGTAAAACTGCAACATGGGCAATACACCCTCACACACACACACACACACACACACACACACACACACACACACACACACACACACACACACACACACACACACACACACACACACACACACACACACACACACACACACACACACACACACACACACACACACACACACAGTTACATTTTGGGCATTCATTTTGTCCCCAAAGTATATACATAGAATTCAAACACATGTTCATCCATGTTAATTTAAGAAACAGGCATCACAGCTTTCTTTACCAATGTGAAGCAAAGTTCACATGTAATTTAGTAAAACTGAGGGCTTTGTACTTTGCAGTGTGGTTTTTGCATGAGGACTGATGGATTGAGGACAGAGCAAAAATCAATGTGATCACTCAGCGGAGTAAATGAAGGGAAACAACACTATAGGTGACGTGATGTGTTTGATCCACTGCAGTGGTTCTTCCTCAAGTGAGTCACAAGCGCACAGAATTAAAAGGTCAACCGAGATAAAGTGACAAGCAATGACTGATTAGAAAACAAGTGCATTCAGAAACATGGATGATATAGTGTAACAAGTGGCACTTACAATAGTAATAAATAAGCCCTATTAAATAGTTCCTAAAAAGGAAACATTTCAAGTTAAAGTCTCATTTTGATAATTTTCTTGAAAGTGTCAGTGAAATTATGTACACAATATAAAATAACGCGAAAAATATATATTTCAGCCTATTTTTAAGATTTACACATTTCAATTGTATTGTAAATTTCCATCAAATTGAATAAAAAAAACATGAAAATGTTTAAATTTATGAATATGAATCACATAAACTAAACGGTCCATTACCTTGCTCCATTAAGATTTATACAAAATGTTTTATTAAAGGGATAGTTCACCTGAAAATCTAAATTCTGTCATTATTTACTCACCCTCATGTCGTTTCAAACCCGTAAGACTTTCGTTCATCTTCAGAACACAAATGAAGATCTTTTTGATGAAATCTGAGAGATTTCTGTCCCTCCATTGACAGCTGCGCAACTACCAGTTTGACGCTTCAAAAAGTTCATAAAGAGATCGTAAAACTAATCCATATGAATTACGCGGTTTAATCCAAATTCTCTGAAGAGACACGATGGCTTTACATGATGAACAGATTCAATTTAGGCTTTTATTCACATATAAACATTCATCAACACTCAGATCAGTTGTGGTAAACGGAAGATCAAGCATGTTCGCTTGACGTACGAGAACCAATGAGCTTCATTCTCGTTATGCAGCACGTTTGAGCTTCAGCAAGAACCAATGAGGTTTGTTCTCGCTCGTCAGGTTCGGTTGAGCTTCTGTTTATGTTCGCTGATCAATGTTTAAATGTGAATAAAAAGCTTAAATTAAATTAAAAGGCTTATTTCTTTTTGAGTATGTTGTTCCAACTCAGAAGGGCAAACTATATAAGCTATTTTATTTTAGATTTATTTATTTAACAAATAAATAGGACTAAATATTTAGTTAGAATATGTGTGTGATTGTGTGATTTGGGCCTTAAAATGAATGAGAACCAATGTTCGGAAAAGCGTAGAGTTTAAAATGTTTTAGAAAAATAATACACACACACATTCTTTATATAGTCATCTATTGGAGATTCGGGGCTGTTGAATGCTTGATTCTGATTGGTTGACGAACATTCTAAGGTGTGCGATTATTTTCAGGAAAACTGAAGTAGTTGAAGTAGGCTGAAGAAGTTCCAGGTCTTGACCGCATCCCCATTACAGTTCCATATCACTTTGCCAAATGATTTTAGTTATTTCAAAGGTCCTTTCAGCTTCACGGCATGGCCACATTACCACCTTAAGTGTGCATTCTTTTTCTAATAATTCAACAGTCTCTTGACAATTATTCCTTACATATGTGATTTGGACCTTAAAATGGATAAGAAAACCAATTTGTACCCTATTTGTGCAAAGTGCCAGGTAATGATGAAATAGCTGGCAGTTACATACTTTACATAAATTTACATGATTTAGTTTCCTTTTATAGGCGATTCATTCAGCTAACTAAAATACACTAAAACTAGAAGGTCTACTGACGAATGGCTCTCTTTGTAGAAACATCTCACAGCTCATTATATTTTGACCTGAAGCTAAGGTGCAAGAATGTCAGTCGCTCTCTGTGCAACTGGAACATGCAGTGATTATGTTTGCTGAGATTTGGTAACTGAATACTGTTTAATCAACACTAGAACACATTCATTATTCTGAACTAAAGTGTATAACAAGCTTAAATGATCTATGGGACATAAATGGTCATTTGAATAAACTGGTGTGATCATGTGATCTACCTGACCTTTATATCTGTTCAAATGCATACACAATGGACATGGACTGCAAATGGGCATTTTTAAGTCACAGCAGTGATAATCACATGCAAAGTGCGTATTCACTTAGTCTATGAATTTAAAAATATAAATACACTCGTATTCAAAGCATCATCTTCCAAAAGGACAGTGACTGCAGATGAGTTGCTTAGCAACCTTTGGCCTTGATAAGAGGAAATTGTAGTCACCACCAAGAAATCACAGGTACACATACATTGAGGCCAGTCAATTCAAACAGCGGGCGATATTCCTTAGATGAATTAAGAGTTTGTTAACCTTCGTTTTATCAGCAAAAGATTAATGAGGACGGAGGAAGCTTGTGCCGTAGGTAGAGGAAGTTGATAAGGGAGTTTTATGGCAAACACAGTGCTGAATCAGCGACTTTCATTGTTTTAAAGGAGACAGCAAAGGGGAGATGGGCGAAAGAGATATATCATACACTGACTCACTAATACACATGCTGAGATCTTCCCTAGTGTGCAGAACCATAAAGCTGCTTATATACTCACATCATTTCCCTACATTCAGGTATAGCTGACAATATAGAACGACAAGTCAATCACTCTCAAATCTGCTGACCCAGCATCTCATAAATGATATTTTATTAAAAGCACTTAACATCTGTTCACTGGATGATAATATATACACCAGGTTTTTATGACAACATCAAAAGTCAGTCAGTGGTTCAGGCATGAGAGTTCCATTTGAAAGCATGGGCAATAGAACCAAGAGGTTGCTGAGAATTGTGTTTCTGAAAGAAATATGAAGTGCCATGTTTGTGTTAAGGACTTATGACAACATTAAAACTTAATTTTGAAAAGTATAATACGATTTAAAGTCTGTGCCGGTGATTGTGCAAGTACAAAAAGAACTAATAAAATAAATGTAGTTCAAGCCTGATTATAATGCAGTCAAGAAAATCAGAAAGGTGGATGGGGAGTTACTATGCAATAAAATAACTTAAAACAACAACAACTGATATAACGTCATGTTGGTCAAGAGAGAAAACGTCTGGAGACTGGAGACTGTCTCTTTTAAGGGGTTGCTGATGTTGTTCTCATCTCATTGCAGTACTGCCACCTAGAGGTCAACACTGTATTTTATTGCATTCTAATGCAGTATGATGTGTCAGTATGAAAGGATTCACATGCAAGTTTGTGACTTGTTTTTGACAGATGTGTCATGCCGAGTTTGGTGTCAAATTGTAGCTTCTGTCTTTTCTGGTACCTCACCCTCATCCATAGCAAACAACCACAGACCCACAGTCATTTAACATGACACAACAATACAGTTAAGGGGGTAGTTCACTTTGAAATTAAATTTTGGTATGTTTTAGCTTACCTCAAGGGCATCCAAGACGTAGGTGTCTTTTTTTCCGCAGTAGTTTCAATTTTGATATTTTTAGGTCAAACCGTTCTTGGTTGTCAGTCATATAATGCAGGTCTATGGTCACTATCTCAAAGAGCATGCACAGAGTCCAAATTAAAACAATTCCCCATCGTCCAAATTAAACAATTCCCCATCGTAAGTACACATTGATGGCCTAAGACACGAAACGAGCGGTTTGTGTGAGAAAACGAACAGTATTTATATCGTTTTTACCTCTTGAACACAGCCACGTCCAAGTGATCTGAGGGCGCGCGCGCATCCTGCTGTGTGACATGTGCGCAGACTGGTGCATAGATATATACACTAGATGTCGCCTTGGCTACGGTTTCTTTCCAATGAACTGCAGTAGCAAAGGCGACTTCTAGTGTATATATCTATGCACCAGTCTGTGCGCACGTCACACAGCAGGATGCGCACGCGCCCTCAGATCACTTGGACTCTTTGAGATAGTGACCATAGACCTGCATTATATGACTGACAGACAAGAACGGTTTGACCTAAAAATATCAAAATTGAAACTACTGCGGAAAAAAAGATTGATAATTTAAATAATTTAAAAATCAAATTAAAACATGCACAATACATAAGAACAATTATGCATTTTATATATATTTTCAACAACCAATTAGTACATTTAAAATGGATAAACATGGCCACACTATTTAATGCTATTATTATTATTTTCCAATAATTAGAAAATGCATATTCACTAATGTTCAGAAGTTTGGGGTCAGTGGTACTTTTTAATTAATAGAAATTTATAGTGTTATACAAGATTTCTATTTCAAATAAATGCTGTTCTTTTTAGCTTTCTATTCAAAGAATCCTGAAAAAATATATCCCAGTTTCCACAGTTTAATCAGCACAACTATTTTCAACACTGATAATGTTTTTGAGCAGAAAATCAGCATATTGATTTCTGAAGGATCATGTGACACTGAATACAGGAGTAATGATGTTGAAAATGCAGCTGTGCATCACAGGAATAAATTACATTTTAAAATAAATTTAAATATAAAACAGTTTTCCAAAAAAAAAAAAAAAATCTCTGGATAAATGCAGCATTGGTGATCTTTAGAAAACATTTTTTTACCTATCCCAAACGGTAGTTTAGATTCATATTTAGATATATGATCTAATCTAAACAGCATTAGAAACTGTTTTCTAATGACTGAAACATATTTTAAGTTATAAAGTGTAAGCATTATATTCTATTCTATTGCATTACCTGATCTCATGCAGTTTGATGCCCTCATTGATAAAGACCAGTGGGATCAGCTAGAGGATTCCTAACACTCAGGTTATCGTGGGAATATCAGAGATATAGAACGTGTGGTGGAGGTCGGGATCATGCCAGAGGATGCGGACGCCAATGCTAAAGAAGCATTAAGAACCGGCCTGTGAGGGAAACAGAAAACAACTTTATGCCCAGGAAGCCTGGAGTTTAAACATTGAAATGAAAGTTATTCATTATGCTTTAATGTTCATCTACTGTACATGTACGGTACATTAAATGTATAAATATGTAATGATAAAAAGCTACTAACACAACGCAGATGATGACACACCAGCAGCGGTTGCTCAGCCGACTCTGTTTCCACATGAGAGCTGAGCGATACACATGACTGATGGAGGTACACACTTAAAACACACACACACACACACACACAGAACTTGTAGGCCTACAAGAAACACCAGGTTCATACTCAGACACATCTTCACTTTCAGCATGCTAAATGATTCATCTTTAAAACATGATTCCGCAAGCTTGATGTGCTTAAAGGAACAGTTCACCCAAAAATGAAAGTATTAGAAGAAAGAGTTTTATTTTATTTTTTTTTAATAGCACTGTAAAGGAATTTCAATGAAACAGAATTACTTTTAGCATGACATATTTAAATATCTCAACAATACAACAAGAGTGAATTTTTTGCACTATGCTCCTTTATATGCTATGTGATTTTTGTGAACTGTATATGAAACAATATGCATTATGCTACATTATTGTCACATGTATGCTAGTGTTGTCCGAATATGTCTACTTCCATACTCTAAAGGTGAAAAACAGTCTGAAGTGTGCATTCGATGGGCATGAGGCCATGGGAGAGGATTTGTGAATGGAAGTGAAGTGATGCAACTGATGCCCTAAGTCACATGACAGTGACAACATGGCAGATGTCATACTTCACACATTCATACTATATACAGTGAGGATACTATTTCCCACTTGGAAATCATGGAGGGGTCTGAAATTGTCATCGTAGGTGCATGTCCACTGTGAGAGACATAATCTAAAAAAAAGAAAATCCAGAAATCACTATATATGATTTTTTAACTATTTATTTGTATGATACAGCTGCAAATAAGTATTTGAACACCTGTCTATCAGCTAGAATTCTGACCCTCAAAGACCTGTTAGTCTGCCTTTAAAATGTCCACCTCCACTCCATTTATTATCCTAAATTAGATGCACCTGTTTGAGGTCGTTAGCTGCATAAAGACACCTGTCCACCCCATACAATCAGTAAGAATCCAACTACTAACATGGCCAAGACCAAAGAGCTGTCCAAAGACACTAGAGACAAAATTGTACACCTCCACAAGGCTGGAAAGGGCTACGGGGAAATTGCCAAGCAGCTTGGTGAAAAAAGGTCCACTGTTGGAGCAATCATTAGAAAATGGAAGAAGCTAAACATGACTGTCAATCTCCCTCGGGGGGCTCCATGCAAGATCTCACCTCGTGGGGTCTCAATGATCCTAAGAAAGGTTGAGAAATCAGCCCAGAACTACACGGGAGGAGCTGGTCAATGACATGAAAAGAGCTGGGACCACCGTTTCCAAGGTTTCTGTTGGTAATACACTAAGACGTCATGGTTTGAAATCATGCATGGCACGGAAGGTTCCCCTGCTTAAACCAGCACATGTCAAGGCCCGTCTTAAGTTTGCCAATGACCATTTGGATGATCCAGAGGAGTCATGGGAGAAAGTCATGTGGTCAGATGAGACCAAAATAGAACTTTTTGGTCATAATTCCACGAACCGTGTTTGGAGGAAGAAGAATGATGAGTACCATCCCAAGAACACCATCCCTACTGTGAAGCATGGGGGTGGTAGTATCATGCTTTGGGGGTGTTTTTCTGCACATGGGACAGGGCGACTGCACTGTATTAAGGAGAGGATGACCGGGGCCATGTATTGCGAGATTTTGGGGAACAACCTCCTTCCCTCAGTTAGAGCATTGAAGATGGGTCGAGGCTGGGTCTTCCAACATGACAATGACCCGAAGCAAACAGCCAGGATAACCAAGGAGTGGCTCTGTAAGAAGCATTTCAAGGTTCTGGCGTGGCCTAGCCAGTCTCCAGACCTGAACCCAATAGAGAATCTTTGGAGGGAGCTCAAACTCCGTGTTTCTCAGCGACAGCCCAGAAACCTGACTGATCTAGAGAAGATCTGTGTGGAGGAGTGGGCCAAAATCCCTCCTGCAGTGTGTGCAAACCTGGTGAAAAACTACAGGAAACGTTTGACCTCTGTAATTGCAAACAAAGGCTACTGTACCAAATATTAACATTGATTTTCTCAGGTGTTCAAATACTTATTTGCAGCTGTATCATACAAATAAATTGTTAAAAAATCATACATTGTGATTTCTGGATTTTTTTTTTAGATTATGTCTCTCACAGTGGACATGCACCTACGATGACAATTTCAGACCCCTCCATGATTTCCAAGTGGGAGAACTTGCAAAATAGCAGGGTGTTCAAATACTTATTTTCCTCACTGTAGAACAAAACCAAATGTAGTACCTACTAATGAGTATGCAATTTCAGACACAGCGAAAGTCATCTTGGACACATTGTATTGTGGGAAATTGTGTATATCACCTACTACTTCCAGTGAGATTCTGAAGTGCGCATTCAATGGTCACTTTACTATCCCATGGGAGAGGATTTGTTCATTCATACTACAACCATGTATACTATATAAACAACTTTTTTTTAAAAGCTCGTGAAGTAAGCGAAGGCCAACTTGAGCACATGCCATTGTGAGACATAGTGTATATCATAGATTTATAGTATACATATGACTCATTATTGTCTGTTTCTGTTATGAGCTGCTATACGTAAGCTATCCGCCATATTGGAATGGCCAAATCCAGTCTGTGAACACTCGAGAGCAAGTTAACTGTGCATCTGCAACCTAGTTATTCACATGTATGAATATCTATATCTGCAATAGACATTTGCAGATGATTTTCACAGCATGTAGTTTATCATTAATGTGATAATTCGGCATATGGATAATATTGCATATTGAGTTATACAAAAAAACACAAACCAGCACATTCCCATCTCTGAAATGTTATCCCATTTCACCTGGATTGTATAGCTCTTTGTCTTTACAGCCTTAGGCTGTATGAACATTTTATGAAATGTTTTGATTTGTTAGTGTGAGTGATGAACAGCGTCATGTTAATGTTTAAAGATGTCAAAATGTCTAGAGAGGTTGAATGTGGCATCTACGTATACATATCTATGGCGTATACTGCAGAAATACAGTGGAAAGAGTATTACTGTATGTTAGAACGCTATTACACAGCTAGTCTACATGTATCACATATATTTGTATCACATGAGTAGTGCTGTTGGGTGACAGTTCTTCATCTGGGTGGTTAATAAGACAGAAGCTGTGCAGCAGGAGGCCAAAGCATGTGTGAGACGGTGTGAGACCAAACTTCACCAGGAAACACAGCACAAACAACCACAATGTCTACACAAAACTACTGTACATCACTTTAGCTGATCAATTATTCAATAAATAAGTGTATTTACAAATAAGCAGATAATGCTCTTCCATGCCAATGAAAGATTAATTAAAATGTTCCGAAAATGCATGACATACTCCTTTAAAAAGCTTCGCCCTTTCTTTAACTTTTTTGGTAGGAATCTGAGATTTTTCCCAGTTGGAACTTTCATGATGGAATTGTCCAATGGTCCCCAGAAGGGACACAGAAAAAAAAAAGAAGAGTAAATCATAATAAAATGATGCCTCTAAAAATTATTTAGCTTATATATGAAATGACTGTTACAATACATGTTTATATGCAAGACTTTTATCTAACATTCATGATTGGAGCAGGTTAAATTTTAAGAATCAAAGATGACCAACCACTTATCTGAAAGTTTAGGGGCCCTCCTGTAATTTGGGGTTTTTGTTTAGAACATGCGTTCATACTTGAGTAAGGGAAAATAGAAACAGGACAGAAAGAGGACATCACTTGTGCCCAGTGGAGGAGGAAGTTGACACACACGCCAGAATCTGTGGAAATAAACAAACACACACAGGCTTACTCAGCTGCGCCTGTCAAACCCTGAGCTAAAGATGTGTTACTCATTACTTCTGACAGAAATACCAAAGTCAAAGAAAAGGAGTGCATGTGAGACAGAGTAAAAGAGTCCGATGTTATGGAGTCCTCGATGTCCTAGATGTCCTCCTAACACGAGGGAATCAGTTCATTCTTAACTCAAATTAAATGCTCATTTTGAATGATTCATTAAAAATATAGACAAATAAGAAATGGATTAAATGATTAAATGAATGAATGTTTAATTAATTAATTTAATTAAATACATTTTATACACAAGCACAATTGGTGTGATGTGTTTATGTAGTATTACTTAATTGCAATATTGCATCATATTATTGTGTCATATTTGAATTGTCCTAGACTCTGTATCTGATACATTCGCCCTTCACTGGCAGTCATCTGATTTTTGGCAGAAGCATATGTCTTAATTTATTAGATTATTTATTTTCAAATTGTGATTTTGTGTCCTTTTTATGTGGCCATCCTAGTCCTCTCTTATACCTGAATGAGGACAAGGGACAGCGGACACTGGAGCAAGAACAGAGAGCACTTTCTGATGCCTGCCGTGGTGTGACGTGCCTGAGGATAACAACATTATAAAGTGCATTCACCACACTGATGTATAAAAATTCATCATATATTATACATTCATCCATGTACACGTGTGAGCGTTAATGTGCGTCCTCATTTACCTGTTGGATGAGTCTGATGACCGTGTTGTTGTCCTGTTGGTTAAACTGTACTGTCACAGGCCAGCCCACAGATGGCGCTAGAGAGCTGAATTACGCTCAGAGAGTCTGATGTCTTCAAAGTTCCATCCGCTGCATCAGAAGTGGACCAACAACATGCGGGAACCAGAGGATCTAAAGCAATGCTGTGAATTAATAGATTGAAAACAATGGATAATGTACAGTTGATTAATATAATATAATATATACACATATAATAAAACTATTTTGTAAATACATACATATAATAAATAAAAATGCACATAATACAATAATGCAGATAAAACGGCAAGTAATTCCACTTACAAAGACTTGGCTATATTAGTGAAACCAGGATTTGTGCCATTGTGACAACTTATCCCATTTAGTACAACAACATGGCCTGCAAAAGGTCGAAATGTTTAAAGGGGTCATGACATGAGAAATCAAATTTGCCTTGATCTTGTGACATATAAGAGGACTTTGGTACCATGAAAACATCTTGCAAGTTCCATAGCTTAAAACATCCCCCTCATTATAAACAAAACATTTATTTAAGCTCTAGAAACAGCTCGTTTTGATATTGCGGGATCTGTGACGTCACACGGGCAAATACATTTGCATATGACTGCCTTTGGAGCAAAACATTGATGAATAGTTATAAAATCATCACACTTTAGACCCTGCCCACTGGCATTCAGTCGCTTAACGGCTGACATTTGCCTACACATGATGTGAGCGTCGAATAGAATCAATTATAATCACTGACGCTGTCTACACTGGATACAGTATACAGATGCACAATCAGTTTCTGACATATTCCACTCACTTGAGTCTGTTGACAACAGGACAAATGAAAGAGTGAAAGGACTCGCTTTTTAAACGAGGCAAAGCGTAATGAAGAGCGCAGCTGACTGTATCGGATCTGACGGCAACTGCATTATAAACTGTAAGTGAATGATTTCATTATGCTTTTTCTGTTAATGATGGTTTTATATGGACAAAGTTTTCAAAACACTTACTCACCCGCAATAGGTAATGGACGTCAATTCTGTTTCCTATGCAGACACGTTAGCCAATCATAACAGTGATAAGCCTTTATTGACAAGCCTTAAAGGGATACTTCACCTCTGGAAAGATGAATGTGTATTTAAAATAGGTCATTTATGTAGAAGAAATGTGAAATTATTTTTGAATTTGGAGCTTTCTAGACTGAGAAAAGCCAGAAAATGTATTTTTGGCTTATGTGGATGAAAGACAACAACTCCCAGAATGCACTTGCTTCGCTGCCCTAGGAGGCCACTCCCAAGCCGCGCCTACCAGTTAGAGAGCGCAGTTGAAAACAACAAGGCTACTAGTGAGACTCTGACGCATATGAATCACTCATCCGTCCATAAGGCTAGCTACCACCGGAGCTTGAAATTCATTTCACACAAAATGTCTAACGTTAGTTAGTTGGCGAACTCATTAATGAATTACTCCTCATTTGTATTTCTTTCGAAGTGGTGAATTATTGCATGGTTACGTTACCGGGATGTTCAGTCAGATGCGGTGCGAAACTAGGATGGTTCACAACACAAACGTCCGTGTCCTCGTGTGATTCAGAGATTTCGTCCAGGAGAAATTGGCATCGTTTAAATGCTTTGCAGCAGACGGACTCTATCTCTGTGTTCGTAGCGGTTCGTAGTTGCATAGTGAGATCACCGGCGCCACCAGTCCGCCCCCAGCTCGAGCCAGTCTGGGCTTCTCGTCCGCGACAGGCAGGTCTTCTGCCTCGGCTGCTCTTCGCTATGCGGCTTGTAAAGGTAGCCACAAACACCTGATTCGAGCATCAGACTTCCGAAATCCTCTTCTTCTACATCATATTGAGTAACGTTACCCTCCGCTATTGTCATATCTTCACAGCTTGCTCCACAGTGCCTGTTAGCTTAGCTTCCAAACAAGATGGAGGATATTGCTTTTAGTTTCAGAAAGTGAAGTCCCACCCACTGATCTGTAATAGGCCTGTAGCGTGAGCGGGTCCCGCCCCCTGGAATAATGAGGAGCTAGTGTTTGTAGTCTCTACACTTTTCAATGAAATGTGACTTCCTGCTTATTATGACGCAAAATGATGATTTTTACGTCATAATAAGCAGGAAGTAAAACACTTAAATCCTTATTTCTCCCATCTCAGGGAAAAATTAATGAAAAATCCACGTTTATTATAATATATGACTGGGTTTCTAACAATACAAAGCTTAATGCAAATGGGTGAAGTGTCCCTTTAAAGGAGTTTCCCCTTAAAAACAGATCATTTTAGAGAGGGTCAAAATGAAGGTTGAAAATAATATTTTTCCCGCATCTACTGTATATTTGTTTTTGGTTTTTTGTGCAAAAACTAATAACATTATAAGTGAATATTAAATATTAAAATAATAACATTAGGCAAGATTTTAAGGTATGTCTACACAGAAATTGATGTTCAAAAATAAATCTTCCCTGACATGGCAATTTTAATGCAACAATGTTTCATGCTAACATGACAATGAATTGGGATTAGGGTGTAGGTTGTAGGGTGCAGATTGTAGGGAAATGAGCGGAGGTGAGTTGCAGGATAGAAGGATCACCTGATATCACTTTGTAGGAAGATATCATTGTTGTTGATGTTTTAACTGCTCCCGAGGCACCACACGACCTCTCCATCCTCCTGCATGATACACACCATCTCACATTCAACTACACACTCACACACAACACACACACACACACACACACACACACACACACACACACACACACACACACACACACACACACACACACACACACACACACACACACACACACACACACACACACACACACACACACACACACACACACACACACACACACACACACACACACACAGGTTATAATGGTTGCTTTGTTGATGATGATATAAATAATTCTGAGCAGTATTGCCAGATCTCACTAGAAAAACAAGCACTCAGCTCTGATAAAACAAGCCAAAAACAAACAACTGCAACTGCTATTGGTCTTCCTCTGGGGGGTGTTTATGAATCAAGGATTGCTTCATTTAATTCATCTGATAAAGAGATGTTTTAAAAAGATGTTGTATATATTTATATATAAAATAATGTAAACTTGCATCAGTAGTGGACCAACAACACATGGGAAATGGATTGATTAATAGGAAGAAGAATAAAATGTATGCAATTAATTTTAATCAAAACAAATACAAATAAATAAATAAAGGATTGTTGTGTGTGTGTCTGTCCAACCCGATCTCACGGGAAAACGTACAAATTCTACGAGGTGGCTAATTCGTACGAATTCATATGACCTCACTCGTACGAATTTGTACGATTTTTGCAAAATCGTACATATTTTACGAATTGCCCAATTCGTATGAATTCATACGAATGACCTATCCCTGACCCCGCCCCTAAACCTACCCATCACGTGGGTTTAGACAAATCGTACAAATTCGTACGAGTGAGGTCGTACGAATTCGTACGATTTAGCCATCTTTTTATCATTCGTACGAATTCGTACGAATTGGTCGTGAGATAGTGTTGGTCTGTCTTACTCTGGAATGTGCAGTCTATGTGCAGTCTGAATAAAGGGACCAGCAATGGAACATTTATCAATGTTCTGCAGATGTGGCCTCACATTCTCTATTCCTTTTGGAAGTTTGGCCTGGAAAAACAAGAATCAGGTTATCTCTATTTATGTCAAAGTGTGTGTGCGTACAGCTTGTCTATCAGTTTGGAATCCTACCTCCAGGTCCCAACAAAGAGAACAGCTTCTTAGAAGGTCTACATAATTCCTTTGTAGATATCTGAAGTGTTAACAATGTAAATGAGTGGCACCCTGTTTAAGTCCGCGATAAGACATGCTCCATGGCTCTTGACTCTGTCCTCTCTCTGACACTGTCTCTTAGCAGAGTTTCCTCCACTGAAATCAGTGAACAGTACTGTTTAAAATTCAACAATTGGCCATAGACTAGCCAGCATGTGTCTGTCTCTCACCTTCCCTCTGTCTCTGCCTCCTCCACGTTATCTGGGTCGAGAGGGAAGCTCTCTGATTGGAGGGAGATGTGACAGTTCCATCCTGTCTCCAGTCCCATTTTCTCAGCAAACACCTACTCATGGAGTGATTCAAAATGTAAATAACATGAATAAAACATTTGTACAGTCAATCATCCGACATTGCTTGAATAATGAAAATGTTAAAAAGCAGCTGAGTAAGCGACATGATTCAGGACATGTTCCTGGATCAACATCCTTTGAAGCAGAGGAAAAACATTCCAATCCAACAATCATAACCTGACCTAAAGTCAACAAAGACCCCATTTACTTTTTTATACAGATTCCTGGTATTATAGTGCATGTTTTGTCAGTGTACAACTGCAGATAATTTCAAAGATAATATATTTTTTATATATATTTAATATACATTTGTTTGAACTTTCTATTCATCAAAGAATCCTGAAAAAATCTGTATCACGATTTTTACATAATATTAAGCAGCATAACCATTAATACTGTAAGAAATGTTTCTCGTGCAGTAAATCAGTATATGATAATGATTTCTGAAGGATCATGTGACACTGAAGACTTGCTATCACAAGTATATTACGTTTTAAAATATATTAGCATAGAAAACAATTACAGTATTTTAAATTGTAATAACATTTCACAATATTACTGTTTTTACTGTATTTTTGATCAAATAAACACAGCCTTGGTGAGACTCATGACCCAATCTTAATGACCCCAACGTTTGAATGGTAGTGTATGTCATATTAAATGTATTTAAATGTTTATTTAAATGTATTATATTTATATTTTATATTTATAACTGTAGAAACTTTCCTCTAATGCCTCTAAAATTATTTCCCTTTTCATCTGATCTGCTCAGGCTATATGTCAGCATTAACCGGGGGGCAAAATGCCTCAGGCTATTACTATGTGTAGGAGTGTTTGTGTCTGCTGACCTTACTTCGAACTTCCTCTTTAATGGAAAAATAGACTAAACGAATGCAAGCACTGTCCAGCCCTGAGATAAGTCTAACCACATCAGGACGAGCTTGATACTGTGATGACACCAGACCAAGGAAGATCTGCTCCCTGAGGGGTGTGATATTGATGTCATGACACATACGCACACACACACACACGCACACACACACACACACACACACACACACACACACACACACACACACACACACACACACACACACACACACACACACACACACACACACACACACACACACACACACACACACACACACACACACACACACACACACACACACACACACACACACACACACACAGACTTGGCGACCTCAACGGATTTAATCGCTATCAGTGTCAAATTACCTTTAGAGGTTCAAGATTTGGGCATGTGATCTGAAAGCTGATGACAGAAAGTGCTCAAAGTGTTTTAATAATGGAGAAATTTGTGAGATTCCCTATAACACCTTTTTGTCATTGAGAAAACCATTTAATGGTAGGGTAGGCAATTTTCGGAGAGGTGAGCTAGCTTTGAAAGCATAAGATCCCACCCTCCCTTCAAGAGCGTCTCCAAAGCCACGTCTCCTCCAAAACACATGAACGCGTACAGCAGGGAGCAAATAAAAGCGTCATGAGAGACGGCGTTAAACTACCTCATGTCTCAAAGCACATAACATTACAATAATAATGAACATAAACAACTTGAAGAGCTCTGACCTGAACCACCTGACTGCTGCAGTTTAATTTCGGCGTTGATAGTGTTGACATTGAAACGCATACATTCGAGTCACGAACCATGGGTTTAAAGTCATGGGTTTCCATCTCTTTCTAATTACAGTAGTTATGGCGTGAATGCAACATAAGCTGTCTAACTCTGCATAGCATGAAACACTCTGATGACGTGTGATGTCTGATGTGTGAAGTTGAGGCGATTGGACGAACATTTTATGGTCCTATGCCTTCCACAGACCTATATATATATATATATATATATATATATATATATATACCACTTAACTTAGTGATTGCTATCAGGATGTGAAGAACCAGCATGACAAAAAAACAAACAAACAAAAAATTCTGGAACAAATTGCCTACCCTGCCTTTAAGCCAACAGTAGATACTCTAGAGTCTAGAGGGTGTGCCAGCAGTACATGTACTAGAGATGGGGTACTTCGACTCAATTGTGAATGAACTCAGACTCACAGCAGGTCACTCCATTGCGTCTAGTGCTCTAACACTCACACATACAGAGTTCACAGCATGAATCTACAGTAGATGGAAGACCTGTCAGAGTTGGTGAGGTGTTGAATATCCTCACCATCCCAGAATTCAGTGCATGCACCCAAAATTAAATCAGCGGAGCCAAATGAGAACAATTGAAGATCTCATTAGGACAAAAATAACATATTGTTCTCAGTGTAATTTGTAAAATACACAGTTTGTGATATTATGAAACTGTTAATCTCAATTAAATTCAGTTCAATTTTATTTGTATAGCACTTTTCACAATACACATCGTTTCAAAGCAGCTTTCTAATTAATGTTTCTAATTAATTCATTTAGAGTAATTTGTTATCAGAGGTGACTGTGTCCAAGTAATCTCCCTATTTCAGAAAATGTACAGTTCAAGAAAATACAAATCATGCAATTAGCTAACATCATGTAATCATTTTAGGCAGAAACAATGAGCTCATTAAAGCAATTATTACAAGAGCCTTAAGAGCTATGTTTGGAATAACATACTACTCTAGCAGTTCTACTGTGCAGTGTACAGATTTTCTGTATAATGCTGCATAGATTAAAATGTCCCATAATGCAAAGTGCTCAGCTTTACACTGTGCAATGTGAAGAATGAACTGAAAGTAATAAAAAATGCAATTTTTAACATCTGCTTCTTGATTTTGATCTGTTAAGATGCTTATTTTTACACAAAATCAGATTAAAAATGCAAAAATAACCCTTTTTATTTCCTATATGATACATCAATGATGTTATTGTTAAGTAAAACTAAAACTATTAAAAATTGCTTTCATTAATGGAAATAAAGTTCGAATAAAATAAAAATACTAGACGAAAAACTTGTACTTAAAACACAAAATGAAAATTGAAATAAATAATTGAAGTTGAAGTACTAAAATGACTAAAACTGCATGTGAAACAATGAAATTAAAGCTAAATAAAAATAAAAACTAATAAAAATGACAAAAGCACAACAAAATTATGAAAACTTAAACTTAAAAATTAAAACTAAAGCGCAAACCTTCTTTTGGCGTTAAAAAACTACTGTCAGGATTTACTAAAGACACGCAGTGAAAAATTAGTGCTGAAAAGGCGTGGACAGGAATATTTTTGTGGCTGACCTTTTTACATATGCAAGTTTTCCTTTCAGACGCAACTTTTATGGGAGGAGAGCAAAAAAAAAAAAACTAAAACAACACTGTCCAACATATAGTATCAGTGCATTTTCATGTGTCTTGTATCACTCATGGTCTCTTTTTTCTAGCATAATAATGATTTATGAATTTCAATAAATACTAAAACTGTACTAAATATTTCATGACCTTTTATTTATTTGGTAAGCAGCCAAGCAAAGAGTGGGATAATGTATAATCTACAAATTATTTTCATAAAATAAACCCTTTCCTTACATAATGCATTTTTTCACATACTATTTCTGTATACAGTGTACAGTATGCAGTAGGCATAAACATAGTAACTGCTTACTATTGGCGGTGCGTGTTGTAATGTCACAGGTCACGCGCGTCTAAGGATGTTCATACATGTATGCATGTGTGTATGCTCACCGGTTTGTGAGATGTGAGAAAGGAAGCCGTCTCATTGACACAGAAGGTGAAGCAGTGATCCCTGGGTGTCCAGAGCAGGAGATGGAGGGCAGAGTGTAGGCTGCCACACTCACTCTCTGTTCCAAAGGATCATTTGTGGAGGTGGAGAAGCCTGTAGATATGAACACATGCACTGTTAGCAATACAATTACAGTTTTCTGAAAATTTGTTTGATGGGATCTGAAAAATATGAAAGATTTCTGGTTACAAGACACTGATGAATATTACGATGATATTTTTAGAATAAACGTACAATACTAAATAAATACCATGGTATTAATTAATATGATTAATTAAAAATGCTCTACTATTGGCCAATAACCATTATGATCCCGATATATTGTGCAACCCTACACTCTAGGAAAAGTCAATAAAAAATAGGGCCTAATGTACTCTGTTAATAATATGATGGAATTTTCCATTGTGTTGTGTTTTAGGGTCAAAGGAAATGTCAGTAATCTTAATGGATAATGTGCCATTAATTACCATTAAATTTTCCATTTTTTCTTGATTTTTTTTCTTACAGTGTACAGTACCATATACCACATTTCAATAGCGTTATCATCTTGATTTAATTTAAGACATTATTAGACCTTATTAGACCCCATTATTAGAATACATTTAAGTATAGAGTACACTAAGATCACATGGGATTTGTTCACAGATATTCCTGCATGCTGATACTGTGACCAAGTGCATTCTGGTACACACTCAAAGCTCTCATTTCAGTATTGCATTACTTTGAGAGAGATAGAATAGCATTCACTGCCCCAACGTCACCTCACGTGAGAGATGTTATCATTGTAGTGCAGGAACACTAGGAAATATACACAGCCCCCAAAAAGTATTTTGACATTCATTCACTTAAAAATATATGAATACCATTGCATATTATATAAAAAAACAAAAACATCAAAACAAGTAGCATTCATTTCAAAGATAAAACATAAAGTTTGCAGGTGGCAGTTGATTATTGAATGCAATGACATGCATTATTTTTTAAGCGTGCCTTTATGTCCTAGTTCTTACTTGCAAGTCTTTTTTGCTTGGTTGCAATTAAAATTCCAGATCCCAGACTGTGCAGCAAACTAGCGGTGTGGCAGAGAGTCGATGTTTGACCCCAGAACACTGAGTAACATTTATTGAAGGTCAACTTCCACATTTCCAATTCAATGAAATGGACATCAGTTTCACATTCCAAATCATTAAAAACAATATATTCATTCACATGGTTACAGTTGTGAGCAATAAAAATACAGACAGCTATTGTGTGGTTTCCTCTTTATTGAACATACCCACCACCATCCGCTGGCTGCGAGCCCATCTGTAAATGAATACGGCCTCTCTGTACACGCACACCAGAAAAAGCAGGGGGAAAGTCAGGGGCAACAGAGGTAAAACACCATTAACCTGCAACACAACATTTGATGTATTAGCAAGAGATGCGTTTTTATTTTATGGTCAAAATTTTAAAGAAACACTATGCAACTTTTTTTGTTTAAAATGAACAAAATTTAAATAATGAATCAATACTTCAACAGCTCTTCTTCCAAAACATGTTATCTTACACTGATTCACTATGGTAAGCCTGTTATAACTGTTTATATTTTAGACCCGATGGGATGGTCTTTGTGGGAAATTGTGTACATACTGTACGTCACTCGACATGTGCGTGTCTCGTCATATCCGTAAATAGAGAAAAAAGCTGCTCCGGCTACTTTGACGCATGAATGGTGTGGTAATGACATAGGTTAGTTGTCACAACGAGCGAGAAAGGTTGATATGGAGCACACTACATTTCGAGAAAGGTTGATATGGAGCACATACATTTCAAACCTTTGGGGAATCAAGCCCCGAACAGAAGAGAGTGCTGGCAAAAAGAGAACGTGACAGAGCTCGTAATAAAACAAGAATTAACATTGGCTTTATTTTTCCGGGATGGCGAGCATTGAGGGATCTGAATTGTTCTAAAAGTGACGCGAAGATGGTGTTTTATTACTCAACGGGTGAGTAAGGTATTTAATTGTCTATTGTGAAGGGTCATTTCATTATACAGTAGTTGTTGTAGCGCTGTGCTGGAATATATTTTCAAGGAAGAACCTTGTCTATTGGGCAAAGCTACAGTACGTCTTCAGCTAGTCAGCTTGAGATCGTTTCCATCTAAACTGGTTATATCTCTTAAGCCTAGAATGTTAAGAGCAGAAGGATAATCTATCTCTCTTTTTTAATTATGAGAAAAAAAAAAACATATTAATCCGAAGTCAAGGATAATGTTAATAATGTTATTTAGCAAAATGCAGTTTTGTTTTTTAACTGCTAAAGTGCCAAAAGTTACATAGTGTACCTTTAAATATAAAACATTGTGTCTGTTTTGCTCTACTACATCACATGTTCTCACAAATTATGTTGAGCATTTTGTAACAAAACACTCCTTATGGTTGATACTGATTTGGACTATAATATTTCAGACATTACAAGTATTTGCATTTTGTGTGTTTCAGAGTATGTTAGTGTATAGATGTGTGTATGCTTGTTTTTGGATTTCCTACAGGTAGCTGCAGGAGTGTGACAAGCCATGGTCCCACACCAGGAATGCCAAACAAAATATGCAACAGATTCAGAGCCAGGAGCAGTACCTTGAGAATAAAGGTCAGACAGATGTTACAACCAATCCTGGACGGGGGGAATTTTTCCATTTCATAAACAGTGAAAAGGCTATTTCAGTTCATACAGTTCCACACTAACAAAAGAAATACCAAAACACCATGGTACCTTGTTTTTCAGGGAAAGAAGCTTGAAAATGAACAAATACTAGCCTAATTAAAACAATCATATACTTTGAAAGCAATGCTAGTTACTTCTAATAAAAATACATATGTCAAATGAATAATATAAAATACAATTAAAAAAATGAGTCTCACCAGGACAAAATGTGCTGGGCCTCTCTCTAGTAAGTATTACACAGTGAAACGTTCATTATCCAGAACTGACACAGGTCTTTGATGAGAGAGCTCCAAACACCTCCTACATAAAAAGATCCATACAAAAGAGATTCTGTGCCAAATTCTGGGCTTTTTTCCATAAATCCTGCTCTTGTGAACATCCTGGGGCTGTAGTTTAGGAGTTCAAGTGTATTGGATATGCTTTGCCATTGTCAATGATCATTTCTGTCATGTTGTTACAAGCTGATCCAGTGACGGCGCTGTAATAGTGGAATATCATATTGAATACAGTCCTTAAGCTCTTAAGTCCTCCACTAGGATCTGTGTTTTGTGTCTGGCACAGATGAGCTAACATTAAAAGACTCTTATTCAAAAGAGAGTTCCAGAACACCACTGGGACACAATAGTGCTTGTTATCTGAAACCCTTTGTCTTTTACTTCTATAAATATGTTGATGTGTCAATAAAATATAACAAAGTTTTCTGAAGTATTAGCTCACAGATTTTTGGTTTCTGTTGGCTTGCAGTACTGGACCTAATTTTATTTTATTTTATCATTGAGCAAACAAATAGTAAAATGATAGCTATAACACCAAAAAGGTTGACAGGTGTTGAAAAAAAGAAAAGAAAAATGAAATAAAAGAAAAAAAGAAAAGTGAATTAATAAAAGAAGGACAACTTAAAAATTAAAAAAAAAAAATCTACTGAACCACTTCGGCTCCTGGAGTCTTCGTTACTCTGAAGAGCTGTGGTTGGAGCAAACGATGTGGGTGGGGCCTTCCACTATCCAATGGGGATGGAGGAGAGGAGAGGTGACTAAACACATCACTGCAGGATAAGACAACATGATCCTCTTCCTGTCCTCATAGACCATTTAGAGTAAATAAAATAGTTTTATGAAAGAGTCAGAGCGCTCATTTTATGCTCTTGTACAGAGAGAAAGTCATTTTAGTTCCAATCAGTGATGGAAAAGAATGGAATTCATCTGTTGAAAACAGCATACAAATATGCAAGGTGCTGCCTTGGGCACATTGGAAACAAACTGTATTTACATAGCCTTATTTATTCATTATAATGGTTCACACAAAAAATAACACACTGCTCTTTTACATAAAGCATATGTCAAGCTCCCTAAATACTGGTCTGTTTGTCACACAAAGCAAATTTTTGCTTCAGAGAACTAAGAATATTGTGCATGAGTCGGACTATTTTTATGCTGCTTTTTTTGTACTTTTTGCAGCTTGGCAGCCTCTGGTGACTGTTTGTTTTTGTATGGGAAAGAGAATTGTGAATATTCTTCAAAATCTCTCATTTTTGTGTTCTACAGAAAATAAAATCATACGTCTTTTCGCTTTAAGGTGAACTATTTCTTTGAGTGTGTCATGTTTGCTCTCTGACCTGAATTCCTCTTAGTTCAGTTGGCGCTTCACTGCCAGGGCGTAGAGAGATAATGTCACCCTCCTCCACCAGCAGACTGACAGGTAGATTGGCAAGTTTCCCATCACATCCACTGTCCTGACACCACAGGGGAGGGTGGGGTGAACAGGTCCTCTCTGACTCTTAGCCAATCAGAGGAAGGATGTTTCAAGAAGTCTGGATGAATCCAAAGAGTTTAAAGTGACCATGAAATCAAAATTGACAATTATTTTTTTGTGGAATATTGCGGTGTTTATTATAAATTATTAATCCGTGTATCAAATTTTTTTTAAATAATTAATGTGCCCTTGTAATCTTTAATCAAAATAACTTCCCCTCCATCTTCTCTTCTCTGATGACATGTTTACTGGCAACGAGGGCGGGACAACCTGTCACTCACATGACATCACAGCAATAGCAATAAACCACAACCATCATGCAATCTGTTCCCGATGGACAAAATCAAGTCTCACCCTACATTTTTCTTGTTTGAGAACACAGATGTATGTCACATTAGGGAAAAATAGAATATTACAACCTCTGTTTCATGCTGACTTTATTTTTCTTTGCAAGGTATTAAAACAATGTAGCTAGCTTAAGCTACAAAAATAGCTGTTAACTATAAAGAACCCTTAAAGTTTAAAGTTAGCTAGTTGCATTACCATCTGCATTACAAAACTTTAATTTTTTTTGCCGCGGTACTACAGAAGAAAATATCGTTAGTGTTTTGATCATTTTGTCAGGAAAATGTCGTGCAGGTAGTTGAATTCGTTCCTGGTCGGTAAATGTCCAATTTATTCAGCGTCTCAGAGCTCTCTTTCTCCTTCTCTCTATGACAAGAATACTTTAATACTAATGAATGATAAACAGCTCCAAACGACCGTGTTCGGCGTGAAGCGGCGCTGCGCGGACCGATCGGTGTATGAGACCGAAGTACCGCGAGAACGGTAGGAAGTACCATCGTAAATTTGATTCTAAACAACCGACAGAAAATACCAGAGATACACGACATGATAAGCTGAAATATCGTCACGGACGAAGTAACATTGTGTTAAAACTTATTTAAAAACTAGATGCTAACTATTTAGTAATATCATTAACAGATTTGCTTTTAGCACTGCTTGATACTGATATTTCTTTATATAATTTGTATAGGCTAGATCAGGGAGTGTTCCTCTTACTTTCCTGCAGAGCTTCCAATAGTATCATGCTCTAACACGCCTTTAATTTAGAACTTTTTAATGTCAATTATTTGTCTTAGACTAGACTTACTGTCGAGAGTGAGACTAGAATGGGAAGCAAATGGACTTGCTTAGTGCTCTGCTTCTTTTTTTGCAGTACAGAACAAACATAAATGACACAATGTTTAAAGGATTATTTTATTTTTTTTATTAAAAAAACATAACTATGACATAGTACACCATTAAAGCCCACAGTATAGTATAGCCTATTTCAGTCTCCCAAACTATGAAAGAGCAACCTCTGGGCAATAAAATGTTCTCCTGGCAAGAAACGTAGATGAGCATGTCTCGACTATACACTTTTGTACTGTGTCAAACTAGAACTGGAGAGTATATTCAAATGAATGACACTATCAGGATGTGTGCTCAGTAGGGCACATGTAAATAACCATGTAAAGTGTTCAGTAAAGTCTCCACACTGCGGGGCATCTCCTCTCTCTCTCTCTCTCTCTCTCTCTCTCTCTCTCTCTCTCTCTCTCTCTCTCTCTCTTCATCCACCGGAAGATGATCATGGCAACCAGCCCAGCCAGAAGGAGATGCAACAAGGTGTCAAAGCTGTGCTGTCACTATGACAACCATACAACAATATAACTTGTGTAACATTGCAGACTATATGCAAATGACAGATGAATCAGTGTTTAAGATGCACAAAGTATTTTTTTTTTTTGGCTGAAACCACAGTGGTTTTGTATTTTCTGAAGGTGTATTTGGCACCCACCAACCTTTAAGTGGAAAATAAATAAATAAATGCAATACTGTTTATGCATTCATGTAAATGTCTTATCCTTTTGGTTCAATTACATGGCAGGTGATCAGACTTGTTGCACACAGGGCTGTCAGTAAAACCCCTGACCACTGAAGACTGGACCAACGTACGGAGTGATGCAGAAAACACCTGATCCACGCTGCCTGAACAACATAATAACAAAAGGTAGTAAACCTTCTAACAAAAGACCACCTCGGATGGTCTCAGGTTGTAAAAGCTCTTTGGGAATCTTTAATTTTAGCCCACTTGCCTTCCATTGGCCATCTGCATCTCTGAGTTGTTGCAGATGACAGCTGAGGATGAAGCTGAGCTGAGGATGAAGCTGAGCTGAGGATGAAGCCGGGCTGTCTCTAATAAGAGAGATATATTACAGAAACTGATTTGCATGCAAATCGTCTCCAGTGAGCTGAAATACATCAAGCATCAGTGAGTACACAATCTTTGAGATATGATCGTTTGAATGGGTTTTTTGTCAGTATGACCCTTGAATCGATAATAACGTTTATGCTAATTCTTTCAAGAGGTCAAATGCAATCTCTAAATTCTAAATACTTAATGTAAAGTTAAAAATTGTGAACTTTAAATATTCCAATATACCGATTTATACAGTGCCACATGCAGTAAAATAAAATATATTTTAACAAAGTTATGAATTTGCATATGAGTTTGCAGTCTGAATTGAATGTAATGAGAATGTAAGAGGAATCTTTCAAAAAGGCTCCCGATTATGTTACCGGTCTGATAAATTGAATCGCATTCTGAATTGCAAGCTATAGTTACTTTCAGCGATGTCCATCTCAAAACAATGCAAGGTTCATGAAATATATATCAAGGTTATTTGTAATTACCTAAAAAAATTTTTATCTGAATTAACTATGCATTTAAATGGAGTATATCTGCTAAAAATGCATTCATTATGCAATATAATTCTGTCTAAGAATTATAAAGGTAATTGGGCAAGCTGTGTGAGAAAGAGGTAAAAACGTATACAATTTTAACTAAAACTAAAAAGAGAACTAAACTAAAAGAGAAGCATCACTTACATTTATGCTAAGCAGAAAGTAAATGCTAAGCTTTTTATGCTAATAAAATGTAAAATTGTATTTAAAATGTAAAATGCAATTTTTTTTTATGCTAAGCTTTGGAAAAGGTTTATTTTCAATATTTTTTTCTTAAAATTGTGTTGATCGTGATATCTTTATTCACCATATTTTGTGCATATTGTAATTTTTTTTTTTTTTTTTGCTCATATCACTGACCATTAGAAGACTCTTATGTATATTTAATGTATTTCTTGCATAGTAACCATAATTTAAACTGTGATATTTCTATTAAGTAACCATAAGTAACAATAGATGGCTCCTCATTACCATGTTCAAATCTTTAACCATACTTACCAAACTGGTGCTTGCAATGAAAGCATAAACTGAAATGATCTCCCTCCCTATAAGAATCCTCAATGTTACCACCATACCATAAGTGTTCAGTTTTACTATAGTACATTTTCAGTCAAATATGTGTTGTACTTCTAGAAAATATAATATTATCACTATTCTATTCATTTTAGTGAAAATATTGCTTCTGTACTCACTGGCTCAAAGCTATCCTTCATAAAAGCTCTCATTGTGAGCATTGAAGGGCACTATGATGTTTTCTTACATCTTTGTGTGTGTTTATGCAGGATAGGGGGCTGGGTGGATGCTGCCACCAGCACATGTTCTCAGACATGCTCACTGACTGTCATCTGTCAGATACAGAGAACTGAAATTATCTCCATGCAAACAATTAAATATTCAGTGCAGTCTCATGTGTAAGCTATTCAGTTCTGAAACGCTCTCTTTAAAATGAGTTAATCAAGCTGCACTAAGTCAAGAGGCAGAGATATTATGTGACCATGTGCGTTTATTAAATGTCGTGTCATCTGAATCAGAGCGGACGTGACCAACATGCACAACAATCGAACACATGCACAGCTGCAGCAAGTGCTCTTAATAAGGGCCATGTTGTTAGTTCAACAGAAACTGCCATAGGATAAAAAGCATGTGCCCCCTCCAACAAGATTTATGATTAAATATACTTCATAAATTGTTATATATATATATATATATATATACTAAATACTCTTTGTAGACTATTTTAGTAACACAAATGGAAGTATGTGAAAATTATGTAATTGTAATTTAAGTAATTGTATAGTAAAATTCCATCAAATTGAATTGAATAATCCTAACATATTATTCATATTATGAATTAAGAATTTTAAATGAGTAAAACAATCCAGAGTTTAATAAAACATTTTGTATAAATCGTCATGGAATGAGGGAACATTTAGTTCATGTGATTCGTATTCATAAATTTAAAGTCCAAGTGAACTGGAAGTTGCAAAATACTTTTTTCCAGTGTTGTGACGTATTTCCAAGTGAAACGAAATATTAAATAGAGGGCAGGGTTTTACTTCAGTGCACCTCCTCTCCATCCCTTACTCATGGAAAACTGACGGTTGGTTAAGGATATTCAACCCAAGCCGTCAAACTGACGTCATCAGAGAAGAAACGCCATTCCAGAGCGGAAGCAAATGTTCAGATTTTGATTAAAGATTACCATGACAAGCAAATTATTTATGTGTATTAACTTGTACGCAGGGCCGGCGCGTCCATATAGGCGAACTAGGCAATTGCCTAGAGCGGCACTTTTGTAAGGGCGGCAAAATGTGTGCCAATCGGGAATGAACAATTCACAAAATAGGCTATATGATTTGCTGAGCTGCCGCTGCGCCGCCCCGCGCCGCCCCGCGCCGCCCCCTGCTCTCACGAGTCATGACTCATGACTGAGTGATGGGAAGTTCGGATAATTTTACTGACTCTCTTGTTCGATCTCGTTCATAAAAATGAACGAATCTTTATTTGAGTCATTTCGTTAATTTAAGTGGCTTTAAATGTTACTCAGCCAAAATCCCCGATCACATCCACCTACGCATATAGTATATGTATATATTTGCTTCCTCTTGGCCTAAAGTGTTCCTGCAACGGGAGTGTTCTCTGGCTAGAGCGCAGAACAGTGCGTGTATGGACAGAAGTGCATGCCTGAGCTTGTGTTTTGGGTTAAGCTGCGTTGCTTTGACATTGTGGAAAATATAACAATAGAAACAAAATATAGGCTATTAGCCTTTTTACCCATTATTATCAATCTAAATTAATCTCGATTTTAATTTAACTTAATTTCGTTTTTCTTTATGTAAACTTCGTTTTTCTTTATTTAAATTTCGTTTTACTTTATTTAAATTTCGTTTTTTCTTTATTTAAATTTAAAATTTTGTTTTTTCTTTATTTAAATGTTTTTTTTTTCTTTATTTAAATTTCGTTTTTTCTTTATTGAAATTTTGTTTTTCTTAATTTAAATCTACCCTTTACTGTGTCAGTAATTTGTTAGGGACTGTTCGTTTTTTATTTAAGGGGCCACCGGAGGAGTTTTGAGATCTGTTGTCAAAAAAGACATGACCCTCCCTTCGCCAGCAATACATTTTTCAATGACCCTCCAAAATGTTTGTGAAAAAAGGCATGACCCTCCCCAATAATTTATTGATTAGCCTACTTCTGTACTGGTTTGCGCTTGGCAAAGATGTTCAGATAGACATTGTTGTTTTTTTTGTTTTGTTTTTAAACCATTAACTCTTGCTTTCTCATCTTACTAGGGCTGTAACGATAGACCAAACCTACGATTCGGTTCGTATCACGATTTTTGATTTTAGATTTGAAAAAAATCATGTTTTCGGTGCTGATGGTGAACATGTGGGTGGCGCTGCCAATAAAGCATCTAAAAGCTGTCACAAAGAACCAGCAAAAGTAATGATTATTAATATGTCAAATATAGCAAGGAAACATTTTAATTGTTTATTAATAAACAAGTGTTTTCTGTGTCGACTGCAAAGATGAAGTTGACGATGCGTCGCGATCTTCTCAGAACGCGCCAGAGAGAAATGCACATTTCATAAGCAGAAAGCAGTCTGTTTTTTTAATTGTTCTGTTTAAAAGTAGACATTTCAAGCTTTCTATATATTTCTCAGGTCTGTGAGGCAAGTAGCATACCTTACGCTGAGTTTCGGTTCATTTATGAGACAAGAGTCCAGTTCACTCGCCCGCGCTTCCGTGATTATCTATTTTCTACTATATTTACTTCTTATTTATTAAATCCAGATGAAACATTGATTAAAATTAAGATACAATTAATAAAAAAACGAAATTCACTTTAAAGAAAGGCTTTGTGCTTTCTGTTTGAGGTCTCTGTGAAATTTTTTAAAGTCGCTTTCAGAGCAGTCATGTCCGTAATGGAGAACTGTCACGCCCGTAACATTGTTTTTTTTTTTTTTTTTTTTACATAAATGCGAACACGAAAAATAAAATAAAAATAATATTTTATGTTCTGTGGAGGCCGATCTTTATTCATCCGGTGGGTATATATCTTTTGGTTTGCACAGTGTAATTTATAGAAGAATTACTAAAACATATTTTGTTTTAGTAATCCCTCCCCTATTTTATATAGACCCTCCCCTATTTTCCTCCGGTGGCCCCTTCCATAAATACCGAACGGTCCCTTAGTCAGAAAAATATAGACTACCTTAAAGTATTGCTTAATTTAACAGACATGTGTGTGTGCGTTTTATAGGCCTATTGCTAGTGCAGCGTGCGTCAAGTATAAGCCCTGCCCGCTTGAGGTGCGCCGCTTCCCGCTCGCGGTGTTCTGTAGTTTACTAAAAGTTTATTAATTCTGAACGTGTCGTGTCTCGCGTGTCCATCTATATTGCACCACCAAATGCTACACTGCACTTGTGAAGTCGATTGGATGAACGGTTCTCGAAATAATCAAAATGCAAACGGACATAGACACATAGAGATTCCTGCCTTTATTAGAGAGAAGAATATGTTCAGCACCCTCTCGAAGCTTTGAATATTCGATGTTCATTACTACCGCAGCTTCGAAGCTCAAAAAATGGTATTCGGACCAGCCCTAGGGGCGGCACAAATGTTTTTCGCCTAGAGCGGCAGAAGTGCACGCGCCGGCCCTGCTTGTACGGATTAATTGTTCACCACAAGACTAATGCACGCTAAAAAAAGTAAATAGGGTAAACAAAATCATGTAAACATATTTGAATTATGAATATGAATCACATCAACTAAATGGTCCTATCAATTATAATAATAAGAATAACAATAGCTCGTTACTAGTGTGGTTTAACATGTTTTGAATGTATTGGCACATTGCTAGCATGAATTAACATGTTGTTAACAAGTTTTAGCATGTTTCTAACATGATTTATCATTCTGTTAGAATTAGCATGTTGCTAACATGTTTTAGCACATTGCTTGCATGATTTAGCATGCCGCCAGCATGTTTACATTGCTAACATGCATTAGCATGTTGCAAGTATGTTTTAACATGTTGTTAGCATGAATTAGCATGTTGCTGGCATGTCTTAGCCCATTGCTTGACTGAATTAGCATGTTGCTAGCATGTTTTAGCATGTCCTAGTTGCTTGGCTACTCTATTAGAGTATAAACATTTTGATCCCCTCGATGAAATTCTATGGGATTTTTCATAGTATTGATTGCCGAAAACTTAAATCCAATCAGTTAGAAAAGATAAAGCAACCCGAGTTAGAACAGTCTGAAGGTCTGACCTGAGTTTGGTGGGTGTAGCTTTACAGCTATAGGAAGAGATACTGACTAAATTTAGTCTCAGAAGAAGAAGAAGATGATGATGATGATGATGATGATGAAGAAAAATAAGCTTAAATAGGATTTGTCAAGCCAACATAAAAACAAATATAAATTCACTCAAGTGTGTCTTAATTTGTGACTGTAGGCTATGTAAATTTTTTGTAGTGCATTATATTTCGTTATATCTCGGCCATTTGAAGAATTGAATCAAAAGCATGTGATGTTCTGATCTGGTCACTGCTTTTCTGCTCTCTTTAATTTTCTCTTTTTTCTTTTCTCTCACTCACTTTCTCTCTCTCTCCTTCCCCCTCCGCTGCACAGCTGTACTGGCAGACACACATATTCTCTCCGTTTCTCTACCAACATTGTGCTTCCTCAGTTTTTCACTCAATGTTTTTGTCGCTCCAGTTTTTCTGCGCTGAAGGCTGTACTCATCGTCCTTCTACCGATTATTCTTCTCATTCACCCTCTCCATTCTACATCTCCATACTCCATCCTTTTTAATCTTTTTTTTCATCTTTTTCCATTTGTGCTCATCCTTACCCATCATTTTTTTCTCTTTCCTCTTTCTTGTCTTCATCCTGGTCTCATCTCCACTTCACTGTCTGTTATTTTCTCTTCTGTTCTTTCTTCAATGGAGGCTGAGGCTCTTTACAGTTTCAGAGCGAGTGAATGTGATGAACTCAGTTTCCAGAAGGGTGACATCCTGAAGGTGAGTCTGAGTGTGTATGTGTGTGTGTGTGTGTGTGTGCATGCAATAGTTCACTGTGAACACTAGTATGATACTACAAGGATTATAGTCTGCATGCTGAACCTTTGCAGAAAAGACTTGATCAGTGTGTGCATCAGTGTTCTAGCATCTATTTCAGATTGGATATCTGAATGAATGGGTTGTGGTTTATGTAGCTGGGCAGATTGTGGGAGGGTACTGTGCAAGATAATTCTTTCCCCCGGTTTCACAGACAAGGCTTAAACCTAGTCTCAGACTAAAATGCATATTTGAGCTGTTTTAACTGAACATTTTGCACTGGCATATCTTAAAATATGTCAATGCTATTGTTTTGTCTCAAGATGCACACCAGTATTTAATTTGTTTCTAAGTCATGTTAATAAAAACTACTTAAATGTCCTACTTGAAGTAAGGCCTAATCCTGGCTTAATCTAAGCCCTGTCTGTGAAACCGGGCCATTGTCTACTTTATAATTCAAAATCTATTAGGGAAAACTGTAAACATGTCTCAGGGTAGACTGTATGTTAACTAGTCAGTAAAATAATACACCAGTCAGTCATTTGTTTATGCGTTATTTGAACTTAAGCGGAAAACAGGTCATTTGCATTGTTTTGCAAACTGTGTTTTTTTTGTTTGTTATCTGGGGCTGTTACATAGTTACATGATACTTGAAAAGTCGTTTAAATTTCCACTAAGCAAATAGTTATTCTCTAACCTAAGCTGATAGTGGACATCTGAACATTGATCTTATGCTTATTTTAGGTGACAAACATGGACGACGATCCAAACTGGTACACAGCTGAGCTGTTGGGTAGGCGGGGCTATGTACCGAAGAACTATATCAATGTAAGACCTCACACGTAAGTATCACGTGACCAAAGTCAATCTAATTTAGCATGTGAGTTTATCTGTGAATGACAAAATTCATCAAGATATTTTTGGAAACCTTTGCAGTTATCTTCTGTTCTGTTCTTGTAACTCATAATTAATATAAATAAATGATGTTGTTAATGCCTTGTTCAGTTTAATTAATTAAAATGAGCTACAGTAACACGATTTGTCACAACTTCAATTCACCTAATAGGCCTATATTTAAAACTGAAGTTTACTTATTCCGCAAGAGTCATTTTTGTTGACATAAATAGAAACTTGGCTGTGGATCTGTAGTTCCCAGCATGCTTTGCAATGGACTGCACTAGGAGAGTAAATCTAGGGAAAAAAGTGATATTGTATGTGTTATTCAGTAAAGGGAAAACCATGTTAGTGTTTAATGTTCAGTTATGTTGGACATTTAGAAGAGTTTCTAGTGGTTTATGTTTCACACTTCAGTTAACTTCCGTTAGTGAGCAGTGATGCTCAATGGTTTTCAAGGTGTATTGTGGGTCAATTTAGGGAATGAACAATTCTGTGCCCTGGAAAGATTTTGAGATTGAGACAGCCCTTAAAAAGACAGACTTCCTGATCAATGCACTGACTTCTGAATATGAAGCTGATTGAGATGCACTATAAGTAAGGGTCATTTCTTTTAGTTCTGATATCGCTAGTAGTTTGTGCTCCAGAAGGTATTTGATAGGTGTTGTTTCTCTGTGGTTGTGAATGTTGTATTTGTGATGTACAAGGTGGTACAAGGTGTGATGTACAAGGTGGATGACAATCAGTCCCGACCTTGGAATGGTGCTGTTGGATGCACAGCCGGAGCTTTAGGGTTGGGTGTAGGATTATATGTGTTTTACAATTAATCTGATTCATCCAGACTAGAAAAAAAAAGGTCTTCGAAGAAGTAGCATCCTCTGTACAAATGTAGGGATTTCCCAGCATTACACCTCACTATGTCATACCATTTACTAATTGCTGTGGGTGTGGCCTTCCCGATGGTGTGACTAATACTGAAACTGCTAGGTAAGGACATTGCTAGATAAGGACTTCCTTACCCTGCAGTTTTACCGTGATGTGGATGATTGAGATTCTTGTGAGACAGTGAGGATTAGCAAAAATCAAAGACCTGACCAAAGCCCTTCAAACATGCTGTGGCTTGACCTGAACAGAGCAGTTTATGACTGAGAACCGACCAGTCATTTTGAACTGAAAGGATGAGTCAGTTAATATTCATGATCGTAATGAAAAAGAGGACTGAATGAGATCAAACATCGGCTTACGGTCAATGCAGTTCAAGTTACTTAAGCAAAAACGACAGAACACTTTCGCACGGTGAAACATGTTGTTTCACCCTACCCTATATCATGCAAAGCCTCACATTTCAAAAAATCTGAAAACATGATGAAAACAATGCATATACTTCTTAACACTGATGGAATTTTGTGAACAAATTGTTCTGGAAATGTAAAAAAAAAAATCTGACATTTTATTTTCTGAATAAATATTGTTCTTTTTTGTGATTTTATATATATATATACATACTGTTTATATATACTGTATATATATTTACTGAAATTTCAAAAAGTTACCATAATTGTAATAATAATTTGGCATTTCTATAGATCAAACAGAGCATGTCGTAAGTCATAGGTTAAATTCCCAGAGAATGCATGAACTGATAAAATGTACTTCTTAAATGCAATTTAAAAAGTCAAAAAAATGCAAAATGTATGAAATGTACATGGAGAGCAAAGTGCTTGAGACAAAAAACACACGCACAAAATCAACTGATCATTGTAAGAGGAATAAACTCAACCTGACATCACAAGACAATAACATACACACGTGACAACAAAATAAAAAATAAAAACTGGCAAATGGTGCGATCATATTAATTATTCATAGCCTGATGCATGCTGGTACATTTTTCAGTGTAGGCCATTTTTTGAGCTAAAAAAAATCTGGCTTAACTTTGAATTGCATTGAATTGCTTCTGTTCTCTTCTACTTCTTTTTTTCTTTTTCTTTTTTTTTTTTACCTGATCAAAGAACCCCCTTTTTAAGTAAACCTATACCAGTAGTCCCCTTTCAGTTTATAAATATACGATACGATGTATTGTGACAGATGAGCTTGTATTTTGCAGGTGGTTTGTGGGTGGAATATCACGGCAGGCTGCAGAAAACCGCCTGAGACCGCTGGAGTGTGGAGCGTTTCTCATTAGGGAGAGCGAGAGCACACCAGGAGAGTTCTCTGTGTCTGTCAGGTCAGATACACCCTACAAATGAAACCTACATTCACCGCTCGCCTCTACCACACACATGTACACTTCATATAAAAGCTTGATATTATTATCCCCTGCATGTGCTGATGTTTACAGCCGACATGAGTGTGCTTGCATATGCGTGTGTGTGTTAATGTGTGTCCTTGTTACCCTATCTGGCTCTTCATTAATACACTCTAATTAGAGTGGAGTGCATGGTAGCGTTTTGCTGTGATGTAATCCTTTTGCTCCCAGCACTCCAGAACCTATTTAAACAGTTCAGAGTTCTCTTGGTGGAAACGGAAACCTTTTAAATATGCCAAGCAAAAAGTACTTTTTATAACACTTTGTGTTATACATGCATACATAACACATACAAGTGATGTATGCATATACTGCATGTATATGCACAGTTCAGATTGCTGCTAGATTATTGCTAGATGTTCTGGTGGTCACTAGTGATTATTTGCTAGATGTTCTGGTGATTACTGGTGATTAATGCTATATGTTCTGGTGGTTACTTGCCCAATTCAAAAGAGCCTATTAAAGTCGGCATGAAACAGAAGTTTAGAGTCTTTTCTTCCCTATTGTGACGTATATCCGAGTGAAACGGCTTCATGAACAAGAAAAAAAAAAAGTAGGGCGGGGCTTGATTTTGTCCATGGGGAATTGATTGGATCTTTAAATGGTCGTGGTTTGCTATTTTGCTGTTTACAGCTCACAGCTCATGGTAGAATTCTATTGAATAAGTTGGCATGCGTTGGGAAGGTGGACATGCATGGATTATTTTTAGATCACTTTGTTTTACACCTCTAAAGGCCTGACCCAAAACGTCAAATTCTACTGAGACTAAGAGAAGGAAATTGAAAGAGAAATCGAGGGATAGTTGCAACACAATTGCAGCACAATGAATCCAGTCTAGTCACATATTATTAGCATAGTGCCTCTTAACAAGCTTGAGTACCCGAGGCCAGCACAGATGTTTCTGTGTGTTTACACATGTGATGGAGAGGGAGGGAGAAAGCAAGGAAGAAAAGAGAGGGAAAGACAGAACGATATAGTAATAATAATCATTTATATTTTTAGGTAAATCAACCTTTACAGACCTATGCAGTGACATTTAGTAATATGAATGCTTAACACACTCTCAGAAAAAAGGTACAAAAGCTGCCACTGGGCGAGGACCCTTTCAAAAGCTACACCTTTGTACCTTATAGTACCTCATATACAGTACCTCAGGTACATATTGGTACCAAAAGTGATTATATTGGTACCTAAAATGGTAAATTTTAGAACCTTTTTAAAAGGTTACTCCCCAGTGACAGCTTGTGTACCATTTTTTCTATGAGTGCATATCATTTGCATATGTTTGTTCAAATAGTCAGAAAGGTCATGAAATTTAAGAAAATGTTTATATATGTCGACAGACCTCCTGGACTCATGGACCCCCAGGGAATGTACTCATGTACTCTGATGAACAGCTGTTTTGTGGTTTAGTTGTAAAATTATTGTGTAATTTAGCACAGCTGGAATGCTGTGTTGTCTAGTCATCATTCAGGAATGAACTGAACTATACATACAAACATACATACAGTACCGGTCAAAAGTTTGGACACATTGCTATTTTTAATGTTTTTGCTATTTCATCAAGCCTTATTTGATAAAAAATACAGGGAAACAAATATTATTACAATTTAAAATAATAGTTTTCTATTTTAATATACTTAATATAATAAATTATGTCTGTGATGAAAAGCTGAATTTTCATCAGCCATATTTGTCACATGATCCTTCAGAAATCATTCTAATAGGCTGATTAGATTCTCGGTTATTATCAAAGTTGGGAAAAGTTGTGCTGCTCAAGTATGAAAAAAAAGTATTACAGGTGCTAAAAAAAAATATTAAGCAGCACAACTGTTTCCAACATTAATAATAAATCAGCAATGATTTCTGAAGGATCATGTGACACTGCAGACTGGAGTAATGATGCTGGAAATTGAGCTTTGTCATCACAGGATTTTTTTATTTATTTTAAAATATATTACAATTGAAAATAGTTATTTTAAATGTTATTAATATTTCAATATATATATATATATATATATATATATATATATATATATATATTATTTATTTTTTTACTGTATTTTTTATCAAATAAATGCAGCCTTGGTGAGCATAAGAGACTTTCAAAAACAGTAAAAAATCTCACGACTACACTATACTGAACCTATAGATTTTGGGCCAATCACAATAAAAGCTTAATGTAAACAGAAAGCACAATGCTACACAAAAACCAGAAAATTAATGCGAGACAGTTTATGTTGGAGCTTGTGTGTAAGAATTGTTAATGTGTGTCTGTGTTAATGGTGGGTCATATGTAATGACTGCGATTATAATGACTTATAATGTCTTACTCTCCCTAAACATGCCCTGTTGTTTTGATGATCTTTAGAACAACTCTCTCTAATTCTCTCTCTCTCTCTCTCTCTCTCTCTCTCTCTCTCTCTCTCTCTCTCTCTCTCTCTCTCTCTCAAACACACACACACACACACACACACACACACACACACACACACACACACACACACACACACACACACACACACACACACACACACACACACACACACACACACACACACACACACACACACACACACACACACACACACACACACACACACACACACACATCCCAGAGGCAGTTCCTCATTCTGTCACCGTTTCTGTCTGAACAAGCAGAGTGATCCATGCAGGATTGCGTGGACTGATATGCATCTGTGTGTGTGTGTGTGTGTAACACCCACACAGGTTAAGGGCAGGTGTGGTAGGGTGGAGCCACCAGGTGATTAAAGACACATGCCACAGGCGCAGGGTGTGCGTCAGTGTCTGCATGTTTCTCAGTAAACCACAAACAATTAAGAGAATGTGTTCAAATCAGAATTATTTACAACAAATTAAAAAAAAATAAGATACATTTATATATTTATTAAAGATTTACCAATTTATAAGGGTTGTGAAAGGCAAGACATATATATTTACAGTTTTTCTCAATTGCTAAAACACAATTTCTGAAACCTTGCTCCTTTTCCTGAAAACATTAAACACAAAACCTCATCTTCAAGCACTATTCACAAAACCTCTGACTCCTCTTGCAAAATGAAACTTTCGCCTCAAAACAGTTTTACCTGTGTTCAAAATCAAACACTGCTCTCAAATCATAAACAAAGTGATCAAAATGATATACACTATCAAGCAGTCAGTAAACAATACACCAAAAAATAGAAAACACATTGTTCAAAACATATAGTTCTCGAAAGATATCTATGGACTGCTATTCTGTTTGTAGACTTACCCGTGTGAGTGTGACCCTTTACTGTACCATCAAAAAGTTCAGGGAGAAGAAGTACATTTTTAATCTCAAAACAAAATTCATATTTTTCCATCATTGTCTTTTGATGAACAAAAACATATTCTATCATGTAGCTCAAAATTGATCAGAAATTACTACTCTGCTTTGCTCTTTGCAATTTTTTTTTGTTCTTTCCTCCTCCATTTACCGTATTAGTTTATTTGGAGCTGGGGTGCCTTGTACCGCTATTCTTACAGTACTGTACCCTGCATCTCACAAACTTGTCCTTTGTCTCTGTGATACTGTAATTCTTGTTTTTTGTTGATATGAACCTGCAACCAGTCAAAATGTATTGAGCAGTCAGTACTGTTAACAAATGGAAAGCACAGTGTTCAGGGACATACAATGTGTTCATTGTACAGTATACAGTCAACAATACACTTTACTACAGTATACAATACTAAAAGGGACAAAAATCAAAGGAGTAAACATGTGATCAATGTGCTTCTTCTTGTCTTTGGGCATCATTTGAAACAGGTTAAATCAATTTTGAGTAGTTGTGTTCAATCAATGACATGTGTTCTCTATTTGTATTCGATTGTTGCCACTTACCAGTATGGATGACATGTGCATTAGTGTGCAGAATGTGTTTTGAGAATGAGAATGTGTTTAGAGTTTTGCTGAAAAGTCTAAGTGAGATCTGCAAATTGTGTTTTACCATGTGAAATGGTTTAAGGTATTGACAACAGACTGTGTTTTAGCAATTGAGAAAAACTGTAAAATAAATTCAAATGCAAGTGATCAAAATGAATTGTAATAAATAAATAATTATACGTTCTAAAATTAAATACAAATAAATCATATTTTAGAATATAGACTGAAAGATAGATAGATTGATTTCAGCAATTAAATTCCATTTGCACTGAAGAGTAATTGAACAATTATTGATGATAAATATGTTTTTGAAAAACAATGAACACATAGTACAGTTACAAAATATACTTTTTTTCACAAACTTAATGGACATCCATGTATTATTGCATCTTAAATGTAGATGCATAAGGATATTGATATTGTATTGTTGCATTTTGAGTGGATTATTGTTTGATTTTTAGGCCTGGTTTCACAGACAAGGCTTAGATTAAAGGTAGGGTAGGCAATTTTCGGAGAGGCAATAGCGAGCTATTTTTGAAAGCATAAGATCCCACCCTCCCTTCAGAGCGCTTCCAAAGCCACGTCTCCTCCAAAACACATGAACACGTACAGCAGGGAGCAAACAAAAGCGTCATGAGAGACGGCCTCAAACTACCTCATGTCTCAAAGCACATAACATTACAATAATAATGAACATAAACAACTTAAATAACTTAAAGAGCTTAAAGAGCTCTGACCTGAACCACCTGACTGCTACAGATTGATTTCGACATTGATAGTGTTGCCATTGAAACGCATGCATTCGAGTCACGAACCGCTTTGAGTATAACGTCACAGGTTTCCATCTCTTCCAAATTACAGTAGTTATGGCGTGAACGCAGCATAAGCTCGTTGTTTTGGATCAGGAGGAACTGTAAAAGGTGGCTGCTGTTTCGTTTGCGGTGCTCAGTGACTGACGTCTGTCTAACTCTGCATAGCATGAAACACTCTGATGACGTGTGATGTCTGCGTGAGCAGGTGCACGGATTAATGGAAATACATAAGTTGACAGGCAGGTAGGACATTGTATCATTGCATTTGGACCGAATGGCATGGTTCCACAGATGCTATATATATATATATATATATATATATATATATATATAAATATCTTTATACCACTTAACTTAGTGATTGCTATCAGGATGTGAAGAGACTTTCAACCAGCATGACAAAAATTATTTTTGGAAAAAATAATTTAATCTGCCTTTAAGCCAGGATTAGGCTTTAGTTGATACATTTAAGTTGCTTTTATAAACGTGCATTAGAAAAAACGTTTAAGTTGCTTTTATAAACATGCTTTAGAAAAAAACATTACTGGTGTGCATCTTAAGACAAAACAATGGCACTGACAAGTTGCTTTCAGTTAAAACAGCTCAAACATGCATTTTAGTCCAGGACTAGGCTTAAGCCTTGTCTGTGAAACTGGGGGAAAGTGTATTTATTAGTACGCTGTTGAATGTACTGTAATGAGCATTTTATCTGAGAGGAATACTGTAATGTATCTGCAGGAGAATAAGCACAGACTTGTTCAGAGCCTAATTTGATTATAGTTATTAACACCGTGCTTCTTCTGAATCATTGTGATTCAAAAACTTGCTGAGAGCTGAAATGTCAAACTGTGATTTATTTGGCAAAACCTTTAATCAAACACTCTTATGTTCAGATTTAATAAACTGGGAAGTCCAGGCAAGATCTACCCATTAATCTAGAAGGTAAACAACCCTCTCTCTCTCTCTCTCTCTCTCTCTCTCTCTCTCTCTCTCTCTCTCTCTCTCTCTCTCTCTCTCTCTCTCTCTCTCTCTCTCTCTCTCTCTCTCTCTCTCTCTCTCTCTCTCTCTCTCTCCTCTCTCTCTCTCTCTAGTTACGGGGACCATGTGCAGCACTTTCGGGTTTTGAAGGATGGATTAGGGCAGTACTTCATATGGGATGAAGTCTTCAGCTCCCTCAACCAGCTGGTGGACTTCTACAGAATCAACAGCATTGCCAAAGAGAGGACCGTCTTCCTGCAAGAGCCCGAGGGATCATTAGCTGTAAGAGCCTTACTGAGGTGCCAAAGTTCAACTCTGGTGAACTCTGATCTGCAAATTTGCAGAGCAAAAAGATGTTTGGCCAATAGAGGATGTTAAGTCAAACTTTGATCTCTTGGCTCAATGCAAACCTATTTAGCTTGAGTGTGACATCATATCCTGTTACAAGCTCTTACGAGGCATGCGTAGAGCCAAATGTGACCCCTCCTTTATCAATATCATTGCTGGTTTTCTATGGGAATCCTTTTGAACTTCAGAGGTATTTTATTTATTTTTATTTCTCATAAATTACAGCTTTTTATCACACAGTTGTGGCAGCTATTTCTCACAGTCATAATACATTTTTTATGTAACTGTGACTGTCCTAAATTTCTATTTTATTTCTTCCAACTGTGACTTTATCACATTTGTGACTATTCCTGACATAACTTTATATCTCACAACTGTGGCAACTTTCTCTCATAATCGTGAGGCTTGTTTCTCATCATTCTGACAATATCTTACAATTGCAACTTTCTCATAAATTTAAATTACATTCATTTTGCTACTCTAATTGCAACTTTATTTTTCACAGTCGTGACTTTATATCTCACAATTGACTTTCTCATAATTTTAAGGCTTTTTGTAATTGCAATTTTTTCTCATAGTTGTGACTATGGCAACAATTTAGGCATGTTTTTCATAATTGTGAGACTTCTTTCTCCTAATTGCAAATTTATTCCTCCAAAATGTTTATATTATTTCTTTGTTTCTCACATTTGTGACTTTATTACTGATAGTCGTGACTTTATATCTCACAATTGTGACGTTTTTCATAAATGTGACTTTTTTTCTCGTAATTACAATGCATTTCCCGTAATTTTATGTGTGTGTGTGTGTGTGTTTCAGAGGCCACGTCATGCCCATGCCCTCTTCGACTTCACATCTCATCATGCGACTCATCTACGTTTCCTGCGCGGTGATGTCATTGATGTGCTGGACTGTTCGGACGCTCAGTGCTGGAGGGGGCGATGCCGTGGAAGAGTGGGCATTTTCCCACCAGAGTACGTGCAGCCAATTTACCACTGAACTTTAGCTTTACGTGTCACTGTCCTGTCCAGCTAAACTCACCTGAATGAGAGCCTGAGACTTATTCATCCATTACACATACTCTCCATAAATCTGAAGGTGAACTAAGTCTAATGTATCAATGTTTGGTGTATCAGGTGATTAAGGTTTGAATTAAACCTTATGTGTCATGGTCAGCACTTGCCCATCAATCTCTTTGTAAATCATTTTTAGCAAATCAGGAAGCAATTCTAACTTGTCAACAAACCAGTTTTGTAACACCCTTAAGGATTATAACAGTTGACTATTGAGTGACATTTACTCGCTGATCAGTCATCATCTGAGCTTCCTGTCTATTCTTCTTTCAAATACTAAAGTCCTTTCAAACGGAGGGAGTTTAATTGCACTTAATTAATGTTTTTAATTGATAGACATAAACAAAAATAAACATTTTTTTCACACCTACTATATATTCCCTCTTTTAAAGTGAACATTCATATAAGTTGTACATACTTGGAAAATGTTCTTTCTTTTTTCTTAGAAACATACTTTCATGGCAATTTTTGTGATTTAAAAAATCCAATCCTAGAATGATATTCAGAGTTAAATAATCTGCACATTGATTTCTGTGTTAACACTGTGGCTTTGTGGTGCTATAAAAACATTTGCTCAACCAATGGCGTGAGTCTAGGGTAGGGCTATCGATTTGTTCAGCCAGTGGCAGATTGTGTAGGATCCCTGTTACATTTATTTTTACAGTTCTGTTTAGTGCCACAGAAATTACACTTTACCTTAAAAAATATAATAAATAAATAATAGATTCATTTTTTTATTTTTTATTTTTTTTTATTTTTACTGTAGTGTTTAAATATTTATATTAAATATTAAATATTTACCTCTAGTAACTATATATATATATATAAAAAAAATGTATAATTTCCAATACCATAATTTAACAAATCATGGATAAAATTAACAAAAAAGGAATTTATGTTGTTAAATAGGCCACTGGAGAAGATTATAAAACTGTATTGGATATGCGGAAATTATATATATTTTTTACTTTAAATTAATTGAAGTATTTCTGTACTTCTTATTAGAGAAGAGAGGGTTATTTGATTGTTTTCAGTCATATGTCTGTTCAGGAAGACCTCTGACTGATGTTCCAATGGAAAACAAACATTGGATCCACCCATGCCATGTGAAAACATTTGGGATTCTATGCTGTTAACGTGATGACCATAAAAATAAGCAATAATAAGATAATATTATTTTCGGAGTGACCATAATTTAAGTCATTCTTTCTCTACTGATCAGTTTATTTATTACAAGCAATGTAATTTCATTTACATTGGCATGTATGATGTGTGAAATAAAAGGTTAAACAGTTATTTTTCTCTTTAAGCTGCAACTGCTGTTCATTGATATGCAAAATAGTATATACAGTATTAGCAAGCTTTGCTGCAATGTTAACGGTCTGATGTACTGTGATAAAATATGAGTCAGCAAAACTGCTGACTCGTATTTACACCTATAAATTGCCTGCACGCATTGAATACATTATAGACATTTTAACTGTATAAGTTTTGTAGAAATACAGCAATCAGGTGTAATATTGCGTAAAAAAATGTAAGGATGTATTTCATGAGCAGATATTGTCTCTATGACCTTTCAACTCAAGGGAAAAAATAAACTTTTATCTATTAAATGTATTATTTGTTCTTGCCGTTCACATTTAAATTCTATAAAGGAGCATTAAACCATTAAATTAGATCATCCATCCATCCATCTGTACGTCTATGGTTCATTCCCACACAAACACTCCAAACCCAACACACTTGGTTTACACATTGCTTCATGATTTTAATGTATCAATTTTTCATTTGCGCATTAACAATAAAACAATATAAATTAAGAGAAAACAAAAAAGTTAAATATGGACAGTCACAAATATTCAAGTTAATGTTTAATGTAACCCACCCTGATTTTCTGTTCTTAAAATCATTTACAAACTGTTCTTACAACCATATATTATATTGCTAGTCTCACTCTATTGTTGAAATAATTATTTAGACACAAATTACACAGTCATTGATGTGCTGTACAGAACATTACAGTTTAATCACTGTTCATTTATTTCAAAGAAGAAATACTGCAGTTAAACTTACACCCACTTCTTTGGGAGTATCTAGTAATGAGTTTTTTTTTTTGTCCCAGTTAATGTGAACATATTTATCAAACATAAGATCTTACTTTATGCATAGCATATTGCCTTGCAACATGCACTGTGAGAAAACTCATGGTAACTTATTTTTTCCCCTATTCTCAAAGGTAAATGTACAATTGTTTAACATATATGCATTATATGAAAAGGTAACTAAACAACTATTATTAAGTAATTTGTATATATATATATTTTTTAAAAACTGTTCTTTGTGATGATGATCTTAATTCAGCTATTGCATTGTTTTGCAGTCTAAATTTAATTGTAATTTTAACATGGATATGTAACAAATAAAATCCCAAAGGTTTAGTCAGTCATCTAGGTGATGCACTTATATTATAATGACAAAAAACTGATGTGTGTGAGCGTGACTGCTAGCTTGAGTATGTTACGCATAGTAAGCATAGAGGAAGATGTTAATGCACACGAGAATGATGGCATTGACGCAGCAGAAGCGAGACCAGAAGGGATCTTCTCTGATGCTGTGAATGACGGGAGATGAATTCCCGGACACAATTCGTCCAGGTCGGGGACTACAGAACCCAGCGGTGCGCACACACTTACCCCTGCGCACAGTCTCACAGCCTAGATTGAAACAAAAATGTTGGCTGTGAAATTAACTCCCAAAGGAGCGGTACAGTGATAGTATCAGATGGTAATACCATGGTGCTTTGATGTTTAAAGATTACCATATTCATAAACTTTGGGATTTACATGGCAGCTTTAAAGGATTTACTTTATAGCTGAATCGACTTTGTTTCATAATTGACGAATCAACACTGAATTAACATTGAACTGACTCAAGCTGTAAAATGATACTATTCTTCTGCTGTAGAGCTGCTTGAATTTCTAAATTGATAACTTTAATGAACAGAATTTTAATTTGTGTCATATTTGTTGAAGTGTGCATTTTTGATTGCTTTTTTCCTGTTTATTACTGTGACGCTGCTTTGAAAGAATCCATATTGTATAAAGTGCAATAAATAAAGGTGACTTGACATGATATTCCAAGGTATTATCATGGTACAATTAAAAAATCCATGGGCATTTTTATGCTTAAAAAGCTTTATAACTGAATGAAATGACATATTGCATGATTGCATATAACCTTAATCTTCCTTACAGTTTTCAAATGTTGTGCTTGGTAACATAATCCACCTTATGCAGTAAGCTTACTTGCATTCCAAACCAAGAAAATCACTATTGGTATTTTTCTCAGTTCCTTGTGTGTGTTCTCACGCATATAGGACTCTTTTGTTTTGTCAACTGATACATAAATGTAGAACAGCACCACACCCTGATGAATAGACCGCAACAAACCTCATGAGATCGATCATCCTGTAAACTCCTCTCACACCTCCATTCTGTCTCAGGAAGCAGGATTAGTTTGTGTGTTCAGGTTTATCTAAACTTGTGATGTCAAAAATCTCCCCACTACTCAAAAATGGACCTCACTAGTTTAAAAGGCTTCAAAAAAAATGCCAAATCATGTTTATATTCGATTCTAATATTTTGCACAGGTTTCTGAAGGGTTCGGGTTTATATCAGAAATTCTATAAAAACAATTGAAGTCTATGGAATGTCCTCACTAATATAGTCAAACGTACGTACGTGTGTGTGTTCAAAGATGGCAATATCCAAAATTCATTTCCATTTTTTGGTCCCAATGAGGAAAACAGCTTATAAATCATACTAAGTGGTGTTTTTTGAAAATGCAGAACGTTTTCTGTGATGGGTTTAGGGGTAGGGTTAGGGTTAGTGTAAGGGGATAGAATATACACTTACTACAAAAATCATTATGTCAATCGAATGTGCCCATAAAACATGAAAACCCAATGTGTGTGTGTGTGTGTGTGTGTGTGTGTGTTTCGTACCATCTGTCCTGCGGCTGAGTGTAGTTACTTTCTGTAGAGGTATTTCTCTCTCGGTGCTGTTGTGGAGAGTCCACCAGGTAAGATTATGTATCTGAAACAAAATCAAACACAAGCCAATCTATATGACATGCTGCAAAAATACTACTGGATTTTATTAAATTACTTGATTAAATTACTTGATAAAAGACATCAAAATGTATCTTGTATAAGCTGTTTAGAACAGCATGCTACCATACTACTCTTATTATTTCTGCAGTATATTAGGCACAGTACATTTAATGTATATATAATTCTGTTTCCATGCAGGAATCCTAAATAATGTGTAAAGAAAAGATCTTAAAATCATAACTGATATTACTTTCAGTTCCTTTGTCATACTGGAAAGTGCATTCCATTACAGTGTAATGGAATGCACTTTCCAGTATGACAAAGGAACTGAAAGTAATATCAGTTATGATTTTAAGATCTTTTCTTTCCACATTATTTGATTAGACTGTCCAAATTGAGAAAAAATTTCTACAAAATTGTATTAAATGTGCAAAATAACCATTTTTATATCTGTACTGGTATGCCAATTGCAGAAATAAACATGCATGTAATGAGGCCATGTGACAACAATGAATGTACAGTAGCATACTACTGTTTTCATAATCCTATTTCACATACTGCAGAATGTACACTACCTTTCAAAAGTTTGGGGTCAGTGTGATTTTTTTAAATAAATGAATACTGACACATCAAATTGATGTGAGAAAGACATTTATGATGTTAAAAATCTTTTTTTATTTTAAATGAGCGCGGCTCTTTTGAACTTTCTATTCATCAAAGAATGTTGAAAATAAAAAGGAATGTATAATGGTTTCAACAAATATATTAAACAGCAGAACTGTTTTCAACATTGATAGTATTAAGAAATGTTTCAGCAAATCAGCATATTATAATGATTTCTGAAGGATCATGTGACACTAATAAACATCACAGTAATAACTTACATTTTAAAATCTATTAAAATAGAAAACAGTTGAAATTGTATTAATATTTCACAATATTACTGTTTTTACTTTTTTTTTCTTTCTTTTTTGTCAAATAAATGCAGCAATGGTGAGCATTATGAGATTTCTTTCAAAAACATTAAAAACTCTTTCCAACCCCAAAATGTGAACGGTATGCCATTGTGAACAAAGCCAACGTCTTGAGACTGGACAGTTAAAGGAGACCAGACAAGGAGAACAAATCCTTTAATTATTTTAATATTCATTAATTTCATCTAATTCTGTCCCAATAATTGGTAGCTACTGTATGTGTTCTATTTTGGAATCATATAACAACTTTTCCAGTAGGATCCATTTGGACTGGTTTCAAGTTTTGGTTCTAAAAGGAATTCTGATTTAATTATGGGTGTAAAACTTAAAATCTATGAAAAAATTTTTCAAGAGAGAATATTACCTGTTCCTCATTGGGTGGAGGGGTCAGCAGACTGATCACAGCCACAACAATAGCAGTGAGGGCGCACAGTATGATGGCAAAGTGTAGATAGTGTACACTTCTCAGGACAGAGGGAGCAGGGTCAAACACTCCACAGCGGGGTGGAGGGAACACAAACTCAAGGACCATCCGTGTCAAGCCCACCACTAGACCCACCATCAGGCCCCAGAATGCTCCCTGCAAACACAATACCAAACAAACACACATTCAGCTCTGCTGCTCTACGTACAAACATCGGTGTTCCTTTTTCTCAACATGTTATATGAGCGTGGGAGACTGTTAAACTAACTGTTTATTTTAAAACCCTTATTTATTTCAGGTATCTGAAAAATGTCCACTGAATGAACTCTGAGCCGAGAATCCTGACATGACAGGCTCTTATTTGCTTATTTAGGGTAGCCTACTTAAGGGTGGAGTGCAGTGTGAAGATCCCTTGACAAGTGTGAAAATTCCAGTGAAATGTTGTCATATTTCAGTGAGAGGTGTCTGATTTCTATCTATCTATCTATCTATCTATCTATCTATCTATCTATCTATCTATCTATCTATCTATCTATCTATCTATCTATCTATCTATCTATCTATCTATCTATCTATCTATCTATCTATCTATCTATCTATCTGTCTATCTATCTATCTATCAATCTGTCTGTCTGTCTATCTATCTATCTATCTATCTATCTATCTATCTATCTATCTATCTATCTATCTATCTATATATATCTATCTATCTATCTATCTAACTGTCTGTCTGTCTTTGTCTATCTATCTATCTATCTATCTATCTATCTATCTGTCTATCTGTCTGTCTGTCTGTCTGTCTGTCTGTCTGTCTATCTATCTATCTATCTATCTATCTATCTATCTATCTATCTATCTATCTATCTATCTATCTATCTATCTATCTATCTATCTATCTATCTATCTATCTATCTATCTATCTATCTATTTCATTGGGTGTCTGATATTTATGTATGTGTTTTGACAAAGATGCCTTGAGTGTAAAGACAGTAGATTTTATAATTATGTAAGTTAAACTGGTTTTATTCTTGTACATTTTGCATCATTGACTTACACGGATGCGCTTACACAAATACAGCGGGGAAAATAAGTATTGAACACGTCATCATTTTTCTCAGTAAATATATTTCCAAAGGTGCTATTGACATGAAATTTTCACCAGATGTTGGTAACAACCCAAGTAATCCATACATACAAAGAAACGAACAAAAATAAGTTCAGAAATTAAGTTATGTGTAATAATGTGAAATGACACAGGGAAAAAGTATTGAACACATGAAGAAAGGGAGGCGCAAAAAGGCATGGAAAGCCAAGACAACTGCTGAAAACTTACAGTAATTAAAAAGCAATCCAGCCCCCTGTCAGTGGAAATTAATAACAGCTGGTTCAGTCCCAAATGATGGCCTACAAAAAGGTCTCATTGCCAAGGTGTCACACAAGACACATCTCATGATGGGTAAAAGCAAAGAGCTGTCTCAAGACCTTCGCAACCTAATTGTTGCAAAACATAATGATGGCATTGGTTATAGGCGCCATTCTAAGCTTCTGAATGGTCCAGAGAGCACTTTTGGGGCCATAATACGGAAGTGGAAAGACAATAATTTCACCATAAATTTGCCTCGACCACTGCTCCTCGCAAGATTTCTGATAGAGGAGTGAAAAGAATAATCAGAAGAGTTGTCCAAGAGCCAACACCAAGTTGTATGGTGTTTTTAGGGTAATGTGCACTGCCATTTCTCCTCCAAATATGGTGTGTATAATGGCATCCAAACAGTTCAATTGTGCTCTTATGTGACCACACTATATTCTCCCAGTATTTCACTGGCTTTTCCAAATGTTGTGCAGCAAACTTTAAATGAGCTTCAACATGCTTTTTTTTCAGTAATGGAGTCTTGCGTGGTGAGCGTGCATACAGGCCATGGCGGTGGAGTGCATTACTTGCTGTTTTCTTTGAGACAACAGTACCTGCTATCTGCAGGTCTTTTTGAAGCTCTCCACAAGTGATCCTTGGCTCTTGGACAACTCTTCTGATTATTCTTTTCACTCCTCTATCAGAAATCTTGCGAGGAGCAGTGGTCGAGGCAAATTTATGGTGAAATTATTGTCTTTCCACTTCCGTATTATGGCCCCAAAAGTGCTCTCTGGACCATTCAGAAGCTTAGAATGGCGCCTATAACCAATGCCATCATTATGTTTTGCAACAATTAGGTTGCGAAGGTCTTGAGACAGCTCTTTGCTTTTACCCATCATGAGATGTGTCTTGTGTGACACCTTGGCAATGAGACCTTTTTGTAGGCCATCATTTGGGACTGAACCAGCTGTTATTAATTTCCACTGACAGGGGGCTGGATTGCTTTTTAATTACTGTAAGTTTTCAGCAGTTGTCTTGGCTTTCCATGCCTTTTTGCGCCTCCCTTTCTTCATGTGTTCAATACTTTTTCCCTGTGTCATTTCACATTATTACACATAACTTAATTTCTGAACTTATTTTTGTTCGTTTCTTTAAATTTATGGCTTACTTGGGTTGGTACCAACATCTGGTGAAAATTTCATGTCAAAAGCACCTTTGGAAATATATTTACTGAGAAAAATGATGACGTGTTCAATACTTATTTTCCCCGCTGTATGTTCTACTGTAACAATTTATTTCTTACCCCTATGAATGTCATCTGGCCAGTTTTGGTTTCTAAGGCAATCTTCTCGGGGAAACTTTACCTTTCAAAATAACGCCCTAAAACTTTAAACTAATGTTCTCAATGCTGAAAAATATTTTCAGAGTAATTATACTTATAAATCTCACTAGCTAAAATGGGTATTTCCTTTTAGCTGTGGGGGACGGGGATAACTTTCCAGTAAAAGACCCTTCAGGGTAAAAACACACAGTAATTCTGAAATCCCACCCTCCCAGTTTTAAAGCCCTGAAATGATGTGTTAAACAGGTTTTCGTTATTTTGCTAAACTGCCTGGTTTACAGCTAATCTTTTGCTAAGACAATATGAGCACAGAATTTTAGCACTAATGCACTCTAATATGAAAAACAGTATTTTGTTCTACTTTGTGAAACATCCAAAATAATCAGCCTAGTACACCGCAAAACATTCATTCTAAGCATATTTGTCAAAACACATTGGGATAAGGGGTTTTTCATAGAATCAAATGAGAGAATCACGAGGCCTTTTTTTCTTTTTCTGTATCTTATGCACTCTCACACAATGTTACTCCTGTTCTATGAATATATCTTTGTTTATCACTGGTAAAGACCTCAAGAAAACACGTCACACTGGTTTGTTAACAATATCTATCTATCTATCTATCTATCTATCTATCTATCTATCTATCTATCTATCTATCTATCTATCTATCTATCTATCTATCTATCTATCTATCTATCTATCTATCTATCTATCTATCTATCTTATGCAAAGTTTAAATTCTTTCCACCATAACATTATTATACTAACAAACAGAACAGAGGACCACTCATACACAAATGGAAATCTTGTACTGAAAAAGGTCATATGCAGCTTATACATGTGGGAATTATCAATGATTTTTGCTTCTCAAAAGCACACTTTACAATGAGTCAACAACACCACAATATAATGACTTATATTAAGGTGTGACTTATTTTCCAGAAAACACGGATATCTATCATCTCAATCACTTACAAGTGAAAGTTGGAAATCACTTAAAAGTGAAAGCTCTCTTTTGCTGTCACTCAGACATGTACACACTCTTTGTGTGTTTTTGGAACAGACAAATACACACACCCTGACTAATCCGATGCAATAAAATAGCAAGACATTCCTTCTTCACGAGAGAGAAGTGGTTTCTTCGAATGCATGTGACTGGTAGTGTCAGTATGTCAATATGTACATAGTCCTCGGACAGTGTTTATTGTAATCTTTTGTGTGTGCATTACCGCTTCATTGGTTCTTTTCCAGAAAACAGCCATTACAAAAATGGCAGTAACAGGAGGGGCCAGAAAGCTGGTCACTGACTGGATGTAAACATACAGCTGACCGCTGTTAGCGCTCTGAAGAATTGGGATCCAAACCACGCTAATCACCACCAGAATAACCGTCACTATCCTGAGAAAACATATTGGCATACATTTTATGATCATCTTCAGCTACATTTCTTGATATGATAAAGTTGAGTTCTGCAACATCCAAATCCTATGGGACCCCATAAGTAATATTTGCTAATTAATTTCTATTATTCAGCTACTAGTTATCTTCCATCTTCTAGTTATATAAATAAGAATTTGCGGTTTTATTTTTTTATTTAAAATGATCTCAACCTAATGACAGGGCATAAATATGAGCTAATCTAAATGATTAATACACTCCTTGATTTCTAGTTCTTCCTGCGGTTATGCATTGCATTTCTGAAGATATAAATCATTCTTACATTCTTTTGTGTAATTGTTTTTGCATAAAAAGATGTTGGAACTTGGAAAACATGTAACCTTTAAGCATGTCATAATGATCGATGGCTTTAAATGGGTGACACAATTCTATGCATGAAATGCAAACACACACTCATAAGCACACATAGACACCTGCCAACCAGCAGCAGCTCCTTCTCGCTAGCCCCTCTTCGATACTTCTTCCAGATGTCCATGGTGAAGAGGGTACTGCTACTGTTAAAGATGGAGGTCAGTGATGACATCAAAGCAGCCATCATAACAGCTATCATTAACCCCCGGAGTCCTGGAACACACACACTTACAATTACTTGATTTTTAGGGCTAAAAGATTGTGACATGGGTTTTATTCACATTTGCTAAAGTTATGTTAACAGTTCAAACATATAATATACACAATTTGGAAAACATAAAATCCTGATCCTGATTACCACTGGGCATGAGCTCGATGACCAGTTTTGGATAAGCAAGGTTGGAACATCCCACCTCTGCACCACACACCTTTACACACTCTTCAGGGTCCACACAAGCCACTGTGTCTGAAAAAAGGAACATGTACATAAATAAACAGTCGCCTATTTAAAAGAAATGTTCTATAGCCAAAGGTACAATTACGAAACAAAACATTCATGTCCTGTACAATTACGAAACAATACATTCATGAAACCGCAAATAATGGAAAAGGAAAATAATCAGCAAACTATAATCAACTATTTGAATAGTAAGGGATAGCCTACATCATGTTTGATATATCCTCATATATATATATATGTGTGTGTGTGTGTATTCATTTCTAGACAAAACGCACAGTTGTGGAACTGGACTTTTTACTCAAAACTTTAGTTACTGAGATTCATTTCTTGAGGCAGCTTCCCCGTGTGACAACTAGCCCCGGCTGCCCATTTAAGTGTCTGCCTACAACCACTACTTTGTTACAAAGTCAGGGGAAAATAGGAAGTGTCTGTTTCACTTTCCTCCGTTTCCTGTTCTTATTTTTTCCCGGACACCCCGCCCAAAACCCACGTAACTGTTGACTCGACACGACAGTCTATTCGGCCAGCACGAGCACGCCGCGTCATCGGTGCTCATGCTGCCCGACGTCTGGCTTCTTCCTCTTTCTAGCGCCACAGAAGTAGGGCAAAGTCACACAAAAGCCCCACAGGACTTTAATGGACAACAAACTCAGGACATTATTTAAACCGGGAGACGGAACGTGGAAGAAACTGTGGAAGTTTTGTTGAACACCCGGACACTTTTGTTTTATCGTTGTTTTTCTTGCTGATATTCAAGGTTTATGCTTTGGTGGAACATAAACGCGGATCTCGCCGGTTTGGCTTAAGTCTGTTGCGCTTGTGTGTGCATATGTGTGTGTGTGTTTGTGCCCCTCCCGATCAGGTGACTGAGGTGTGTCTAATCACCAGAGCCTCTGGAGATGCTTTGTTCTAGTCTACCTGTCGGTAAACCTGAAAGATGATCTCCGGCTCAGCGGTCAGCTGCGTCCTGTAGTCTATTACTGAACTAAGACTCTGCACGGGGAAATATGATCAAATATCATCTGAGGAGTCGTTTATATCTTTAGGAAACAACATAGCTTTTATTTTAATGAAAAACTAGCCTTTTGGTGCTTAAGTTATAGCTTTTATCCGTTTTAATTGACACCAACAAAATCGATTGAATCGCCACTTTACCATGGAAACGCTTTGCCACGATCACGAACGGAATTTTTCTAGCCGTTAACCAAGGAAGAAAAACTTTGAGAAGACTTTTAAGAGGAGTTTAGTGGGACTTAACTTATTAAAATCCTTAACGAGAAGAAGAGAAAAAGGAACCGGTTTCTTTCACCTAATTCGGATTGTGTGTGGAAACGATGGCGCTCTCTCAAGTTCAGTGTCTTGATAACAATCATGTGAACTGGCGTCTAAATGAATCTAAACCGGAGTTTTTCTACAGTGAGGATCAGCGACTAGCGCTCGAGGCGCTTGCTACTAAAGGACGTGACGCTTTTGACGCATACGTGAAAGAGCACGAGCTGCGTCCTTTCCTGTCGGAACCCGAGCTCGAGTTGCTCCGTCGGAAAATAGAAGATTATAAGCCCGGTTCTGAGCATCAAAAACCAAATGGTACGACGGAGGGAGAGGACATTGCAGTGTCTTTGCAGTATTGGCCGGACCGCTCCGATATCTCCATACCGAATCTGGATCTCGGATGGCCCGAAAGCACTTCTTACCGCGGAGTCACGCGCGTCAATGTGTACACGCAACCGCCTTTGGACGGACAGACGCATATAAAAGAGGTGGTGAGGAAAGCCATCGCGCAAGCACAGAAGGTGGGTAAACTAGAGAAACTTGAAAAGCACGATTGTATGGTCAGTCCGCCTCAGAAACACTGCAGACCCTTTGTCTAGATTAGTCAGTGACTTAAAACACATTTCACCAACTGTCCAGTGTCTACTATCTTAACTACAGGAGATTTATGTTATGCATTTGTGATGTGTAAAATGACAGCTAGTGTTCACTTAATTTAGCGATCTGTCGCCCTATTGATAATAAAGGGAAATGCTTAAGCAAGCATGCTATGCATAAGTTGCTATGGTTACCTTTGCACACTCTGAAACGTTTGAAAACAGTTTGAACTTACCTACTTGTACCCCTTTCATTATTCATATTTTTTCATTATTTGTCTATAATTCTTAATACTCATCTTGCATTTATAAGCTATCATTTTAATCATGGCTATGAAGAGCAAAAATAATCAATGACAACAGCACAGGTGATGGGGTAATGCGAAAGCAAAAAAAAAGCTGTTATATTTTTTGTCAAAACACTATTCAACACAACTCTAATCCTTCAAGCTCATTAATTTTTAAAAAGATAACCTGTTTTTAAAATGTAATTGTCTGTTATTAATTGAGTTCAGCAATAAAACAAAAAATGTTGAATGTCCAAATATCCATCACGTTTCACAATCACTACTGGTTTCCAACTGACTAATTCTTCTTGTTAGAACTTGCTAAAGATTGAACCCAGAGCTTCGGCCCATGACACATTCCGGCACAAATTCTCTTCCTCCCCCTCTCTCTGTACCGCACACACTGAAATGTTCATTCAAATAGATCCCTTTATCCATTTGTCACAATGAGTGCTTAAAATGAGATGTAGGTAGAGTACAACCGACTTTGGGTGTGTAGGACTTGTTTTGTGTCTACATCATCATGTTGTATTCTTAATAAAGAGAACATGCTCCTTAATAACAATAGAACTGTAATTGGAATATGGCCTGTATAGTATGCACACTGAGAAAGAATTCAAAATTATTTTTATGCTGTCTGGGTTGAACTGTCTAACTAACATCTATACATTTACTGTGTGTGTTTGCAGATGCTAGCCGTGGTAATGGATGTTTTCACAGACGTTGACATTTTTAAGGATCTAATAGAGACTGGATTTAAAAAGAAAGTGGCTGTATACATTATTATTGATCATGCTGCTGTACAGGACTTCCTATTTATGTGTGAGAGAGCCAACATGCACAAAGGGCACCTCAATGTGAGTTGAAGACGCATTCTGTTTTGTAGACTGTTTTAAGTCCTTAATATCATAAAAGATGTAGTTTGAGTATGAAAAACAATTTGTTTTGTTTTTTTAGCATCTGAGGGTGCGAAGCATCGGTGGTTGCGAATTCTACACACGCTCGGCTCAGAAAGTGTGTGGCTCATTGAGTCAGAAATTCATGTTGGTGGATGGAGACCGTGCTGTGTCCGGATCATACAGGTTTGTACTGTATGTGTGAATTTTAATGTGTGTATGTACATATACACAGGGCTTGACATAAACTTTTTTGCTCACCAGCCACTGTGTCTACTGATTTTCCAAAGTGACTTGCCACTCAGCATTGTGACTGGCCACAATTTGACATCAATACTATGGGGAAAAACCGCCATTGAGATATTTTTAACATATTATATTATTTCATAATTTGACAGCCGATATATTAGGCTGCTGTCACTTTAAGACCTGATGCACGGACCCATTATACTGTTTTATATAGCCAATATACTTTATGTGCATGCACTTTGGGTGTGAGAACAAAATCTGCGGGACTGAGTAAAATTACGTATAATTCAGTATCGATGATATGTATCGAAAAATCGCTATTTTTGACAACACTACATTGCACTTAGTTTATTATTTCTTTTACAAGACTACAATTGAACGATGTTATATTATAAAATTCAAAATTCTACTGCCAAAGTGGCTAGTAGGTGGGTGTTAATGTCAAGCCCTGCATATACATGAAGCTGTGTTTCCTAAATACAAGCCAATCACATTGTGTCAGAATGTGTCAGAAACTGGTCTGTGTGCCTGTAGGATGAAGTACAGATATATAGCAAGCATGCTAGTAAAAACTGTATGCAAATTAGAGGGTATAAATATACAAGGGGGTAACAAAACAATCAAACTAGAAAATTAATAAAAAACAATAAAAACAATAATCTAGCCAAACAATAATAAAGTCCCAAGACAAGCCTGATAAACCAATCACATGGTAGGAAATACCAAAATACAAAAAAGGGAAGTGTGAACAGACAAATCAAGAACAGGAAAGCTACAGTATGGAGCTACTGCACTGTCACAGAATTGGACAACATAATGTTGCTATTAGGTAGTTACCCCTTTAACACTGGTGGTAACATTCTTTAAGATATTTTGAGTTGCTAGTTTAAATGTCAATTTATGTGCTTCTATTCTGTGCATGTGTTATTTGTTTGTCCACTTTGTTTTTGTTTCTGACTTCTGGCATTTTCATTTCAGTTTTACGTGGACAGCTTCTCGTTTGGACCGCAACATCATTACAGTCATGACTGGGCAGTCCGTTGAAAATTTTGACAAGGAGTTTCGCGAACTGTACCTGAACTCTCTTGGGGTCAACCTCACCAAGATTCCTTTGGTGGAACTTCCGGAGCCTGACCCTACCCCAGTTGTCGTTCCTCCCCCTGTTTCCGCAGCTGTTGCGAGAAAACTAATTAACCCCAAATATGCATTGGTCAATGTAGCTACAACAAGCAAATCCTCTTCGGACAAAGCTAGTGCCAAGATCAATCCTCTGGTCAAGATTACCAAGCCTCAAAAGGAGTTGCAAATGCACCCAGGACTTGTAGGCTTGCCAAAGGCAGATCTCATTCTCTACTTGCCCATCTGGCCCGAGCCAGACCCATCCAGTGATGTTATTGGGTATATTAATATTCGTGACACAAACAAGCCAGCACCAGTGCATTTAATGCGCTCGCAAATGTTTGAAACATCTCAAGCGATCCGCTTTAAAGACCCTTTCACTGGCCCACCTGAGGAACCGCTACCAGATAAGGCAACTCTTCGTTCTACAACAGCACAGTTGTCTAAAACAGATGCTGTAGATGCAAAAGGTCAATCACGTGCCCAGCTTCAGCCGAAGACTGAATCTAGTAATGCCCTTCAAGATACACCAGCCAATACACCTGATTCGCCAAGCTCTCCAATCCAGCAACAAGACCCCAAACCCAGCCTTCCTCCACAAGAGCAGGAGCCCAACCATGAACCACCAGAGGTCCAACAGGCTTCAGATCTGCCTGTTCCCAAGCCACGCACCATTCAGTTGGTGGTTAATATGCCTGAAGGCTCTGGAGATGCAGAGGTCAATTTAGTCAGAAGGGAGGAAAACCAGACGATGGATGCACACATGGATGCTCAAGACAACGACGCCATTAGCACCGCTGTGACCTGTGCACATTCATTAAAGGATAAAGATGAAAATTCCACATTGTCAGATGAATACTATGAATGTACTGATTCCGATAGCAGTGACAAACTCCCTAACGGAAGGATAACGGGTTCCGGTCGTGTTGGAGAACACAGCTCTAATGCGCTGAACGTGATGGCCCGCTTCTCTCAATCCATGCTGGACTTGAGATCGGATGACGTTGAACTGGATCTGCAAAGCACTGCCGAGAGGAATCTACTGAACACTCAGAACAGAAACAAAACAAAGGTAGGTAGGGCTTTGATTTAGTGTGTCTGAATGTGAAAGTGCTTTTTATCAGATTTGGCTCTCCACTCTACCAGTCATTAAACCTGGGAGTGTCTCACATAGATGAAAAGAAGCCAGGCATATGCGTTATGGAACGCACAAGGGTGTGCCGATGTTGATATTTCCTGCATGCCTTAACCTGCTATAAGTGCTTAAACGCATGTATAGGGGTAGTGGGTGGGAGGAGGGTAAATGTAAATGAAGTTGCATATCAGATGAGAACAGGAAAATAGCAGGTTATTAGGGTTTGTCAGATCCCCATTTTGGTGGGATTTCCCCATGAAAGTAGTAGTAGTGTGAGTGTGTGTGTGTGTGTGTGTGTGTATATATATATATATATATATATATATATATATATATATAAATATAAATATAATTATTGGATAATATATATTATTGGATAATATATATTATATAGGCCATTATTGGATAAACTTGTGCACGCTCCTTTTTCCCCCCATTACAAAATTATATACATTTAGATTCTGCTCACTTAAAGGTAATCTTTAAAAACTCAAGTACTGGTATTCTTTAGCAAATCTCAAATGAATATGCATTTTTCATACTGTATGTTTTAACTTAGTGACGCCTTAATAAACTTGTTGCAAAGTTTATTAAATAAACTTTAATAATATTGCTATTTATTGTTTATCAACCATAACATGAAAATAATAATTTCCCAATATACAGACGTCCCTACTTTTATCACATAATTCTTACAAATATTTGCCTAATGCCATTGATTCTATCCTAAATTATTTCCAGTTATATTCTTAAGTTTCTAATAAAATTCGTCCATTAAGTATGATGTAAAAATATTTTGAAACCAAAAGCATTTTGGGGGGCATAAAACTATCCTGCTTAAGGCTGTAGCTGTTTTTTGATTTGGTTTCTAGCTGGTTTAGAATAGTGTAGTACAACTTGGTCAAGCTTGGTTAGGTGTAGTAGTCCACCTTGGACCAGCAACAAACCAGCTACCATGTACCAAAAACCAACTTGACCACCAAAAGCTGGTTACCTGATTTTCTTTAGGTAGTCTTAAAAGTTGACAAAGTTTGTACAGAAGATGACATAGCACTGAATCTTTGCAGCTCTAGCGGATACAGCAGCTGGAGCGTGTGTGTAGTACCTGGGTAGAGTGCCCTGCTGATCATTCCAGGTAGGATGATGAAGATCATGGGAAGCATCTTGAGATAGCTGGCAAAGATGGACGCCCCTTTGGCGTGACTCATATTCTTTGCTGATAGAGATCTCTGCACGATTACCTGCCAATGATCAACCAACATTATTATTTTGTATTTACTGAATTCTTTTTGAAAAATTCATTAGAACAGTTTATAGTTTATGTCGAACCATTTGAAATGATGCCTGAAGGCTGTTTATCATTTTTCTTTTTCACGTATACCTTCCTCCCTTTCAGCTTTACCAGATGGTCTCCAGGTCGCCTCTTCGAGACGGTTATGGCCGGGCCAAAGTGGTGATTGCAAAACCTGGAGTGTTCCATAGACCCCCTAAAAGCAGCGGCCATGTGATCGGGGGCCACAGGTACTGGCAGGGGAAGATGCATGCCCATGAACTCTCCTCAAGTGGATCAGGCCAGCAAAACCTAAACCGTTCAGGTCGGTCCCCCAGGAGACAAAGCCCCGCCTATACGATAGAAGGACTGCGAACAAGCCAATCACCCGCTCAGCGCCTCATGCACTCTCAATCTCTTTCCCCTGCTCAACGGGCCTCTCAAACAAAGTCTCCGTCTCCTCGTAGACGGGTCGAGACTCGCACGCCATTAGGAATCTCTTTATCTAAACTCGCCAGTTTCAAACACCTCAGGGGGAAGGCTCCAGTGAACACTTCTGGTTTTGCTTTGGGGGATAAATTGTTGACACATAGTCAAAGTGAAAAGTAACTGATTTGTAGTGGCTTTCTTCCCGTAAAAGACAACTTTGTATTGAGTACAAAGGCATGAATGTGTATTGATGTAGCCACCAGTCTCCACTGATAAAGGCTTTTCAACTGGAGTTCAACTGGATCTAAACTGACATGAGTGTAACAGTGGCACACAAACACTGACATTTTCTGGACCGTGGCAAGGAGCACTTTCTGCATAAAGCCTTACTCTTTATTGACGTGCCTTTGAATAATCTGAACTAGTGGAAGGGAATTTGGTGGTGGATTTATGACCATGGTGATGGCAATTTCACATTCACCTCTATTGTTGGCTAATTGGTGTCTCAGATTTTGGGAAAAGGACGTTGAAAGTTTGTTACAGTACAGACTGAAAGTGGGTTATATTTTTAAAAAGCACACACTAATATTCTGAGTCTGCAGTTGTCCCTGGTTTTATCAGAGGAGATCAAGGCCTGTTCACACCAGGACAGATGTTTTGTGCAAAAAATTAGTTGTGATAAACATTTTAATTTTAGTTAACAGCTTTTAATGCATCTTTTCACATTGATTTAAACATTAGCTTGCTGTCAATGCAATTTTTTACAAATAAGGTTAAAAGGTTTGCGCATTAGGTCACATGCCCAGAGTTGCTGCTGTTACATAAAACTACGACTTTGTGGTACACACAAATCTAAAAGACTGTTTTGCTTAGAAACAGATTATAAACCTGGGGATTTCCATAAGCGCCACCTACTTTCAGAAGTAAGTTTGTATTTTCTTTCAGCCCATCTACAGGTTTTTACATTTTTTGTCTGAAAAGAAAAATTGCATGCAGATATTTGACCACATTTTCATGCCAAACATTTGTGTTGGTGTGAACAAGCCTTCAAGCTTTTGAGTTGGAGTCAAGGCCAATCCCTCCAACATCCAGACCAAGACCTGTCCATTTCTTATTCAGAAAATGCTGAATTTATTGCAGCATTCATTTCAGATACTGAGCCACTTTGCGAGGTGTTGAACTGTGGTCACGGCTGAGGACCTTAGCTAAGACCCAAAACAAGACTTTTAAGATTTGAGGAGCCCCCAACAACAACCAGAGGACCTACTGTAATAAGACTCAGACCAAAACAACATTTATTGGGCCTTGAAGGGATTCCAACTCTTGACAGTATTTCTAGGAATTTAATAATTTGTCTTCTTTTTTTTTTTTTTGCCTTCCAAAGAGGTTTGGAAATAAAATGCTTTTTAAAGATGTTATGTGCACTATACTTTAAAGAAAGAACGTGTTACAACTTTAATTAGTACAAAGACAGTCTTCTAAATGGTCTCAACCATTGTGCTTATGTTTTTAAATAAATAAAGCTTAAAAAGCAAGGTGTTTTAAAGATGCTAGTCAGCACACACTGATTCCTACAGTTTCTGTAGGATATACTTGAATCATTTGGGGATGTTTTCAGTGACGCAGGAGTCAACGTAGGCTTTAGTCAGGGTAGTTGTACTTAATTTGATGCGAATCTCTCACAGTCTTGTTTTCATTGCGTCAAATTAGATGGGTCTACACTACCCTGACTTAGGTCCATTTTAGGCTTGGTAGATTTTTTTTTTCTCCTAAACCTTTATCTCTAAAACTGCAGTCTTTTTGGCAAACAAGTGGTACATCAAATACAGTATCTTATAACAGAATGCAAGTCACAATGCAAATTACATTTGCAATACTGTCCTCTACATGAGGCATTTTACATTGTGTGAGAACCAGGGTAGACTTATCTATTTTTGAGAGTAAGTGTGTGTTTAAGCATACCTGATCAGTGCACCAGTACCATGTTGCAAGAATGGTTAATCCCAGTGTCATGCCTGGCCAGGGTAGGTCTCCGTGAACAGGGTCTCTGAACAGGTGCATGGCATCAGGCCTGGGCAAGTGACATGTTGTGTTTGGGATGATCTTAGATGGCACCGCTTTCAAATACACGCTTTCCAGGTTATTGTAGCCTCCAATTTTATTGAATGCTGTAACGTACATAAATACATATCAGCTAAATCTACTACTCTTTTGGGTAAAATGTAGAGATTTGGCATAAAAAATGGATCTTTGTAGTATTAACTACATTGTATAAACACAATGTATATTTTGAATTGAATACAATTAAAAGTATTATTTAAATTTCTTTAACTTGTTTAGACTTGTGTGTATCATTGTGTGTGCGTGCATTTTTCATTTACTTTTCGGTTCTTTAAAAACTTTACAGATGGTTTTCTGTAAGTGGCTAAAGACAGTCATGGGATTTACCACATCCCCATGCAAACCAGCTATGCAGGTTTTAAAGTGTTTCAATGTGTCCTATCCGGACATGATGCGATAAAACCTCTCTCTTTGACAAAAATGTGAGGTGCGTTTTTGTTCATTCTGAACAGCTGTGTCGAGTTACGGGACATTTCGTTTGTTGCCTGTGACAGCCACAGTGAAATCTGCTCCAAATTACACCAAATATGTAGATTTTTGCCTGTTACTGTGCAGCATCCTGTAGTGTTTTCACTTTCACTGAGGAAAGGCAAATTCCATCATAAGGTGAAAGTTTGACCATTACCTCACTATCACCATGCATTCTTAAAAATTAAAGGTTCTGTATTGGCATCGATGGTTCCATTAGGAACCTTTCCAGTGCACTAAAGGTTATTTATAGTGGATAAAGGAGATCTTTAGATGATTAAATGTTCTTCACACTAAGAAAGTGGTTCTTTTAAGAACTGAAAGGTTCTTCAGGGAACCCAAAATGTATATTCTATGGCATCACTGAAGAAACCCTCTTCTCGAACCTTTATTTTTAAGAGTGTTGGAATGTTTTTTATTATTATTAAAGCTTTTATTTGCACTGAATATTCACGTTTGGTGAATATAATTTTTTTTATGCATTTTAAGAATAATTAACGGTGCTAAATTGTATGCATTAAAGTCAAGTCAAGTTTATTTGTATAGCGCTTTTCACAATACAGATTGTATCAAAACAGCTTCACAGTATTAAATTAAAATAATACAACAAAGTTTGTTTCAAGAGGAATTTATTGATTGATAAAATTAAATTAAATATCCCCAACTGAGCAAGCCAAAGGCAACAGTGGCAAGGAACCGAAAAACTCCATCAAGTGACCTAAAGGGATAGCTCACTTTGAAATTAAATTTTGGTATGTTTTAGCTTACCTCAAGGGCATCCAATATGTAGGTGTTTTTTTTCCGCAGTAGTTTCAATTTTGATATTTTTAGGTCAAACCGTTCTTGTCTGTCAGTCATATAATGCAGGTCTATGGTCACTGTCTCAAAGAGCATGCACAGAGAAGTCCAAATTAAAACAATTCCCCGTCGTCCAAATTAAACAATACACTAGATGTCGCATTGGCTACTGTGAAACCGTACGCCAATGCGACATCTAGTGTATATTTCTATACCCGCGCGCGCTCTCAGATCACTTGGACGTGGCTGTGTTCAAGAGGTAAAAACGATATAAATACTGTTCGTTTTCTCACACAAACCGCTCGTTTCGTGTCTTAGGCCATCAATGTGTACTTACGATGGGGAATTGTTTAATTTGGACGATGGGGAATTGTTTTAATTTGGACTCTGTGCATGCTCTTTGAGACCGTGACCATAGACCTGCATTATATGACTGACAGACAAGAACGGTTTGACCTAAAAATATCAAAATTGAAACTACTGCGGAAAAAAAACACCTACATATTGGATGCCCTTGAGGTAAGCTAAAACATACCAAAATTTATCCCTTTAATGCAAATATACATTTTAATTTACGTATTTATTTTACGCTATCTGGAAAATGTAGCCTATTTAAAAAAAAAAAGTTCTAATAGTCCATGCTATTTGTTTATAGTTATTTGTGCTATTTTTGGATTTATTTGGAAAATAGATAAACAATTGAACCAAATTTCACTCTTATCTCAAATTTATACTATTACTTATTTTATTATTTTCATCATACCAGCAGACAACCACAGATAAGTCAAGCTAAAACTGATTTTATCTGCATTTAGGTATCGGCATTTATATGCTGAACATATGACATATATGTACATGGAATGCATGGTTAAAAACCACATATAACCCTGAAAATGTGTCTGCCATAGCTGTTCTCTTCCAGCTGCCATCTGTTTTCAGCAGTGGCACTTTCACAAGATGTTCTTACTTCCCTAGTGACAGCTGACATTAAATCCCTGCCAGAAGAGAATAAAAGAAGAAGCCTGAGACTGACTGACCTGTAATGGTGAGGATGACTGCTCCAATGATCATGACAAAGGTCTGAAGAGTGTCGGTGTAGATTACAGCAGCCAAGCCACCTGGAGAAACAGAGGACTAAGCCGGTATTGCTCAATTCTCTCATGATGGTTTAATATGATATGAGTCATCGGGGTCAAGTCTGAATCAGCACTTGTAGACAGAGGAGTAAATACAGTGACAGCAGAGCAGCGGATTAAAGTCATTATGCAATTATGCTGGAATCAGTCATGTAGACTATAATTACTGCTGCAGAAATTAACTGTTGCTGAACCGCTGGGCTTCTGTGAGAAAGTTCAAACAAGTAATCATTTAGTAGAAGCTTTTATCCAAGCAATTGACAGTAATACTGTGGTTAAGTACCTCGCTCGAGGTTTGCACTGTCAACAACTCAAACCAGCGACATTCCTGTTACCAACTCAGAGTTTTAACCATTATGCCACTCTATCCAGTTTTACAACATTGCAGTTGAAGAGGAATCTTCTTTAATACTGCGACAACGGTGTGACATGTTTTGTCACGCTACACTGCTGACTGTTGGAAAAAGCTCAATTGTGGCAACTACTCACTACTGAAACATGTAGTGGTGCCGCTTTATACAATAAGCATCATGAACAATGATCATTTATTAATCTAGATGGATGCGAAGTAATAAATATACTATTGTTCATTGTTGATTCATGTATTATGAACAAACATTAACAAATGTTCATTTATATTTGAGTAGTAGCCTACACAAAATGTAGCCTATTAGTAATGTAGACATTAGTAATTACATTAGAAATGTATTAGTAATTAACATTAACCTAGATTAATAAATCCTCTCGAAGTATTGTTCATTGTTAGTTTGTGATGCCTAATACACAAATAGACTACCATTCTCAAGTTTGGGTTAGTAAGACAGTTAAACACATTTCTTTTGAACTCTCCATTTATCAAAGAATCCTGAAAAAAGTATCACTGTCTCCACGAAAATATTAAGATAATATTAAGTTCAACTATTTTCAACACTGATAATGATAAGAATCTTGAGCAGTAAATCAGCATTTTAGAATTATTTCTGAAGGATCATGTGACACTGAAGACTGATGATGCTGGAAATTTGACATCACAGGAATAAATTACATTTTAAAATGTATTCACATAGAAAACAGTCATTCCACAATACGATTGTTTTTAATTCTGTTTATCAAATGCAGCTTTGGTGGGCATAAGAGACTTCTTTTGAAACACACAAAACAATCTTAATGACCCCAAACCTTTGAACAGAAATACAAACCTGCAATAGTGTAGAGGGCAGTGACGACCAGCATGAGGACAGTGGAGAGGTAGAGATTCCAGCCCAAACAAACCTGGACAAACAGAGCTCCAGAGTACAGGTCCGTCTGCAAACCATACAGGATTTGAAGATTTTAGGTTGCTCATAGATATAGGAGACTTAATTGTGAAGTGTTTTCATCACTATAAAAAATTATATGATCAATAAGTTATGACAACATATGTTTTTACATTGCTTTAACTCATCAAAATATGTTAAGCAATTTTTTACTTTTTAATAAGTTATATAAGATTCAATTCATTTTTAAAATCAGCTTAAGTTTAATGCAATTTAAGTTGAAATGACTTAAACATCCAGGTTGATTATTAAAAATATAAGGCAACAACCTTTTTTTTTTTTTTTACAGTTATACTCCATTTGAGTATCAACTCTGTTTACTCTTGTTAATAAAGTAAAGACAGTTGTTGACAAAACATTAAAGGGTTAGTTCACCCAAAAAGGAAAATTCTGCCATTAATTACTCGGACTCATGTTGTTTCAAACCCGTAAGACATTCGTCCATCTTCAGAACACAAATGAAGATCTTTTTAATTCAATCTGAGAGATTTCTGTCCTTCCATTGACAGTCTACGCAACTACCTTGCCAGCTACATGTCACCCAGTGGTTTAACCTCAGTGTTATGAAGCAACGTGAGAGCCGTGTTTGCACTAAAAAACAGCACGTTCACGAGAGCACCACGCCACATGCGAGAACAGACGTTGTTGAACGCGTGTTGGAGATTAATATTTCGTAAATAAAGTGGTAAATTTTGTGCCAAAGTTTGATACCTAGCATTAATGGTTTATTAGCAAGCCAGCAAGGAAGCACGGGCATTAGGGTGTGAGTGTTTTTAAATGCCTGCAGTGAAAAACAGATGTTGAAACAGCTAAACTACATTCTCTTTCACAACTTTAAATTCCTTGGGTGCAGAAACATGCCAGCACAGCAATACAGGACCGAATAAATGAAGCCTTTGTAGATTAATGTTTGACTTTTAGCTTTGTGTGAATGAGACAGCAAAAAACATGAGTGAATGGATGTGTTTTCATGCTCACTGAGATCTTGGTAAACACAGACAGCATCAAACTGAGAACTGACAAGTACGTTCGAATTCGCTCTCCTCCAAACCGCCGACCCAGATACTCTGGCATTGTGACAATCTGAGAGAGAGAGAGAGAGAGAGAGAGAGAGTGAGTGAGTGAGTGAGTGAGTGAGTGAGAGTGAGAGTGAGAGTGAGAGAGTGAGAGTGAGAGTGAGAGTGAGAGTGAGAGTGAGAGTGAGAGAGAGAGAGGGAGAGAGGAAGAGCAGGGCATGGCATGGCATGATCTAAGCAAATTAATAAGCAAATCTGTGAAAGTAGAACATGTGGTGAGTTTGTCTGTGAGAGAAAGAGATTGTGAGTCTATAACACGTGGCAGTATAAAACATAAGTTCTGAATTATTAATTCACATAGGACAGTATAGCTCAGCTAGAACATCAGTATGAACAGTGAGTCAGTGTACGTCTAAAACTCACCCCAGAAGACACATAAACTGGGACAAAGACCCAGGCAAGAGCCAACAGGACATAAGTTGCCTAATAAAGAAAGAAAGAGTTAACTTAGTGCACAATTTATTTTCCAGTAAAACACATTTAAACATCTCATTTTACAACAAGATCATTTTGCTTGAGGAGCAAAACTGCATGAGATATTACATTGTGTTTGCATTGAATATACAGTGGCCCATATTTTGAAAATTAAGACGCATCTAAATTTATATTTTGTCATCAATCTAATGACATTCAAACAGCTTAAAGGAATAGTTCACTCAAAAATGAAACCGTTTATTCACCCTCATGTCATTCCAAACCTGTATGACTTTCTTTCTTCCAGAAAACACAAAAGAAGATATAGGCTACTGAATAATATTTCATCTGTTTACATGCATAACATGAAAAGTTAATGGGGTCCAATATGACATTGGACATCATTGTCTTTCATTGTATGGAGAAGAAACAACAAAAAACAGACTTTAAAAAAAAAAATCTTCTTTTGTGGTTCACAGAAGTAAGTTATACAGGTTTAGAACGACATGAAGGTGAATAAATAATGACAGAACTTTCATTTTTGGGTGAACTATAACTTTGTGCAATTTAAGTCTAACATTGTTTTTTGGGAGTTTAGTCAGAAGCATGAGGTTTTATTTATTTCACATTTCACATATACACCTCTATAAATTTAGACAACATGTACAAGTAAAAAGACAAACTACTTAAGCCTTAAGATACTATATTTTTTACTGACATTCTAGACAAAAACCAAGAATTATATTTTCGGTAGCACTTTATTTTACAGCCCTGTTGCGATGATGTACTTATTATAATTAATTACAATAACTGGGTAATAACTCGGTACTAACCCTAAACCTAATCTTAACCCCTGTAGTTACCTTATTACCCAGTATCTTCTTAGGTAAGTACACTGTAAGTACACGTACTGTAAAATAAAGTGCAACTGAATTTTAAGCACCCATAAATAATGTAGTTTTAAGACAGAATCTGGTCTTTTTCTCCCCCTAGTGCTGATCGAATGCTGGTGCATTTAAATGAACTGCTAGATTTTTTCGTGTTAAAGTAATGATCAATAACGAATTATGACTAATACATATTTTGCATTTGTTTGGAGTAAATGGGAAATGAGGCGTTAAAAAATGATGTCTCTCACATTCCATTCAAATCCAGCAACAGCGATCCCTCCTGCTGCTCCTGTCCCAGCCAGACCGATGAACAGTCCTGAACCCTCACTGCTGGCAAACAGAGACGCACCAATCTGCACACATTCATCCTGCATATTAGTGCCATTCTCAGGACGGACGACGTAAAACAACTTGATTTACTACAATCAGCTTCACACTCAGTATTTGCAAGATCGTTGACAGGACATGTTAGGCAGTGTCATGCTGCGTGACATAGCCTACATTTCTTTTTGAATTATTATTAATTGTTAACAAACATGTATTCATTACTTGAATGAGCTCATTGTTTCTGCCTTAAATTAATAAATGGTTTAAATGAATACATTATTAGCTAACTGTGTGATTTGTACATGCATACATTTCTGAAATACATAACTTGGACACTGTGCATTTTCTGTGAAGCTGCTTTTCACAGTATGTATTGTGAAAAGCAATGTGAAATTCGTGTATAATTATTATATTCTACATATGTCGTATGTATAATAATTATATACAGGGCTAAATTTGTATGACCTAATTTTTTGTGACCTCATTTTAATTGCGATGGTACATGGAATTGTACAAATGTATTTGTCACTATGCAGGACTAATTAAAGCCACTGCAAAAGAAAAAGAATGTGATGAAAATGAAACGGAGAACCTAAAATATAAGCCTTCTCTTATTACAGAGGGGTCAAAATGTCTCAAACCACTAGTTAAAATAATTTATTTGGGGTATTTTTTATTATAAATTATACATAATAATATGAGCAAAAGGTTTAATTAACATTAATATATATTTGGTGTGTCCATCTTTTGCTTGACTCTCCAGCTGCATGAACGTAGCCTTATAAATGTATTAAATTGAACTTTATAAATGTCTTTACTCTTTACTGTAATTTTTTTTTTTTTATCAATTTAATGCTTCCTTGCTGAATTAAAGTATTAATTAATTTCTTACCCTATTTTTATTTTTTTTTTCATTTTTGAATGGTAGTGTATCAATGTTTCCACAAAAATATTAAGCAGCATAACATTGATAATAATAAGGACATGTTTACACAACAACGTTGCGTTTGCGTTTTCACAAATAGCCTACAGACAACGTTGACAAAACTGTTCAAAAGGGTCCGCCAAAAACGACTAAAAACACTGTAGTTTGTGTTTTCAAGTCCCCAAAAAGCCGCTGTTGTGTAAATGAACGGCCTAAATGCTTAAAAGGTTTTCTGTTTTTAGTTGGAAACAGTGTCATGTAAATCAGCATATTAGGGGCTGTTTACACCACACCAATTTCAACTAAAAACGGAAAACTTTTCAAGCGTTTTTGCCGTTCATTCACATGACAACAGCGTTTTGGGAACCTGAAAACACAAACTTTTGAAAACGGGATTCAAAGTGCAAGTTTTTGAAAACGATACTGTTATTGTCTCTAAACTACAAAAACATGAATTTGTGAAAACTGTGATGTCATGCGCATGCGTATTACGTGTTCAGTCTATAAGCGAGTAGTGTTTCTTTACAAAGTGACATCTACTACATGCATAATAGTGTTTTTAGTAGTTTTCGTGGATCCGTGTGAACGGAGATCGGTTTGACAACATTGTCGTCTGTAGCCTACATGAAGAACTTTTCAGTTTTTAGTACATCGTTGTCGTGTAAACGTACCCTTGGAATGATTTCTGAAGGATCATAATTGTACATTAGAGCAAACTGTTTTAATTTGGAATTTTTTGGGGCTTATTTATAGATTTAAATTTGGTTTTGAGGTTTGACTTTTGGACACCACTGTATATAAATTCTGACCTAAAATTTGGATGTTGAAAATAAGTAGTTTCATGTCCATGTTATTTTACCCTGTAGCCTACCTATTAAAAAAATAAACAACTTTTTTCAACATTGTCTATAAAACGTTTGTCTTGAGATCACTTTTATCACATCAACCTTTGTAGTTTATTACTCTACTACTTAAAAGTAAAGTTTTATTTTTAGGTTGTAAGTAAAAAAAAAAAAAAAAAAAAAAAAAAAACTAAGTATTTGTAATTTATCTCCTCATTATAAGGCTTAAACAATATAAAATAAAGTAAATGTATGCTTATATATTGCTTAAATTGGTTCAGTTTACATTAATTATCACTCACCGGCCACCAAGCCATGTCTCTGCCAGCCAGGAAATATCCACTCAGTGTGTTTCGACTCACTCTGCAAGATGACTGAAACACAATAGTTTATAAGAAATTTGTATTCGAAAGTTGTATTTCCCACTCTAATATCTTAGATGTTAGAATAAAGTAACGTTTTTAAAAAAAGATTCCTTTCTAAATCCACATGTTCTTAAATGCAATTGTGATCTTTTTTTTTCTTTTCTTTTTAAATATCACTCTTAGAAAAAGGTTCTATGTAGAACCTTAAAGGATTCTGCGCTTCATAGAACCTTTTAGGGGTTCCCATCATAGGATCATTTTATGGATTTAGTTTAATTAATTAATTAATCATTTAAAAAAAAAATGAATGAAACAACATACTTTATCACTAGAATACAAAAATGAAATAATCCCTTAAACATGAAAGTATTATGCAATCATTTAATACATTTCTCCGTATGTATAACCTTTTTCTGCAAAAGTACATTCAACCCCATTGAAGCTTTTTTTCTAAGAGTGTAAAAACACTGTGACAACAGAAAATATATATAATGTTTGATACAGCTAATACACACACATGCGATACACAAATATGTCTCACCCATATTCCAACTGCGACGTTCAATAAAAAATACGCTCCAATTACAATGATATCAGATACGCTGAAAGACTGGGAAAGGGCGGAAAATTTAGTGGTAGAGTTAGACGCCATGTCCTGCCTTCACACACACTACACACAGACTAAGACCACAAGGCAAAGAGGCTAGAAAGACACAAGGCGTTCCGGTCAGCCGGCTCTGTGTGTGAATTGATCATTAAACACATCAGTTTAATGAAGCAAACTTGCACCTACATGAAAACAACAAGGCAGATGAAACACATCCGTGAAGACACACAAACCCTGATGCTTGTTTGGGTTTCAGAGACTTACACATGCACCTGCACATAGAGACAAACACCAATGGCTACACACACACACACACACACACACACACACACACACGCTTAGACGTATAATCAGAGCATTTAGACGTGTGATCTAACTAACCTAATGTGACTGTCAGAGTCTAAAAAACATCCCTAGACACACTTAACAAAGTGAATCATTTACTTAAACACCCACTGGTGCTAGCCATTAACACACACACATGCACTAACCGTCAGCATCAATCTTACACATGGACATAAGTATACCTTTAGTGTTTGGGGTCACTGTTCACATTAGCAGTACTTTATTTGACAGTGTGGAAGGAGTATTTGCAATCTAATTTCTTTGAAAATGCACCACAATTGACCCATGATAAAGTTAATTAGTAAAAAAAAAAACTGTTTTCAAGAGTATTTCTTTCTAGTATGTCATTTTATTTTGGCCTTGGCAGTTTTAAATGATGGCAGTGTAAATGTTTCCGGTGACTTTTTGTCTCTCATTGAGTTATTTATTATATTGATACTATATTTTTCACAGTATTTAATGCTTTGAAAAGTGTATGGCGGATAAGAATTTGCTCTTATGTTCACCAAGGTCGTATTCATTTGATCAAAAATACAGTAAACAGTGATATTGTCAAATGTTATTGCAATTTAAAATACATGTTTTCTATTTTCATATGTTTTTTTTTAGTAACTTATGAGGACAAAGCTGAATTTTCAGCATTATTACTCCAGTATTCAGTGTCACATGATCCTTCAGAAATCATTCTAATATATGGATTTGCTGCACAGGAAAAATGTCTTATTATTGTTGACTTGTTGTTAAAAACAGTAATAATTTGAGGAAACTGTGATACCCTTTTTTTTCCAGGATTTTTTGATAGAAAGTTCAAAAGAACAGCATTTATTTGAAAGAAATAACAGGTAAAAGTCTTTATCCGTTTACTGCATCTTTGAATAAAAGTATTAAAGTATAAGAATCTATCTAAACCTAATACTTTGGACCCCCCCCCCCCCCCCCCCCCATTTATTATTAATGTAATGCAAAATAATAATTATTACCCTCATTACTGCAATGCAAAAAAAAGAAACAAATAAATATATAGTAGTATTTATTGCGCTGTCTTTAAAAAAAATCATTGTACAGTATTACAGTAATGAGAATCTAATGAGAATCCACACATAGAAAAAGAAATAGGAATGAAAAGCCACATCTGGATGCATTACGCTACATTACACTTTCATGCTGAAAAAAATAAGTGCGCTCTTACTGTAGCTCAATCCTTTTCCTGGATATTTACTGTACCTTCTGGAAGGGTTTAGTTCCAGCCCCAGTCAACACACTTGCTGAATTAGTTGTTTCAGTTGTGTTTCATTACAGCTGGAACCAATCTCTGCAGGAGGGAACGGTTGGTGAACTAGTGATTAAGGTTGGCAAACACAAAAGTAGCTGATTCCAGGTTGGACAGAGCCAGGAACTGGTAGGAGGGGAATCTCCCTGTGGATAATTTGGAGAATAAGTTTTACCTCACAAATAACTGGGTATTAATTTAGTTATTGCAGTCCTTAAGACTGACAGTGCAAAATAAGTAAAGAACGGCTAATTACCCACTGACTGATGTGGGTTAGAACGAGCCCAAATTAGACATCTGCTCTGGTTCTGCTGACACCCTTAGGGAGGAATGTATCGAATCAGAGACTTTTAATTGTAAGATTGTCACCAAAAATTATGTCTGAAATGACAGAGATAAGGAGTAAGAGAGCGATTAAATTATATGATAATAATCAGAGCAGTGTGGCTATCAGAGTCTGAGGGCCACCAATGAGATTTAAAGGAACAGCTCACTTAAAAATAAAAAAAAGAAGAAGAGAGAATACTGTTGTGTTTCTTTCTTCTGTGGAATAGAAGTTTTCATATGTTTCACCATACCGGAACATCATTTTCATATGCATAACAGATATTAGTGTGATGCACCATCAAGGTTTTTCACTAAATACAACTTACATTTTCATCTGTTCATCTGTTGCTCACAGGCTGTTGCTTTTTCTGTTTTATAACCTTGCCAGGTTGTGATCACTGTCATTGTATGCTTTTGTGATATTGTGTGATAAAATTCCCTTTTGTGTTCAGCTGCAAGAAAGAAGGTCAGATTTGGAATAGCTATGGGTGAGTAGCTTAAACAATGACTGAATTGTATTATACATTTTTTTGGATGACATGTTCATTTAATAGTGTGCGTCTTCCCCCTTCTTTAAAGGACCGCGTGCCTTTGGCTCAGTGTACACGGTCAGTACCTACCCCACTAAAATTTGTCCTGTGACCTTTCTCCTCAAAAACACACTCGCTCGCTCACACACAAAAACAACACACACTGCTTCCCTCCCTTTTAATCTGTCAGCTCATGGTCTATTTAGTCACGCACCCTGATTGATGCAGCACCATCAATTTAACCAAGCTCTCTCTCTCTCTCTCTCTCTCTCTCTCTCTCTCTCTCTCTCTCACACACACACACACACACTGTGGCAAGCTGCTTTAATATTAATTCCTTTAATGTGTTTTAATGTTAATAGTACTTATACTTTATAATTACTAGTGTGTCATCCAGACTAGTATCCCTTTTTTAATTCACTACAGTCTAAAAATAAATCCAGGAGACCCATTTCTGCAACTTAAATAAATGCATGGTTACTTGCAAGTTAAAAATGTGAATGTATTGATTTACTTCATCTTTCTGTGAGGTTGAAGTTTTGTGGTTATTGTGCTGAAGAGTTGTGCATGTGCATGAAGGTATACTCAACAATGACTAAATGAGCAATGGATAATGCCATTGTCATGTAATGTTTTATTTGTTCATTAGATTTATATGTTAAATAAGTTGGTTTGTGTTATGTTAGCTGTTTATTTTAACTGAAAATAATAAACGTGACATGACTTTACTAGTGCCGAATTGCAGAGCTTGTGCAAACATATTCACGTTACTATGAGATGATTTTCTTATACTGTTTTTTCATTTTTGCTGTGTTTATTTTGTTATTGAGAGGAAAGTACGCAGCACATATTTACATATTCATCTAAACGCCACTCTCAGCAGAGTGGGCGGCATCAGATGTTTGCTAACAGTATGTCGCTGGTCACGTATTTCGAACTTCGTTTTGCCCCTAAGTGAAGAAAGAAAAAGAACTCCACCGTGAGTATCGGGGCCTTAATGATATTAAAAACTTGCGTTTAATGCTACAAATTATTAAGTTCCCCTAACTCACAGTTATTTGTTGGATGAACATAATTTAATTGGAAATTGTCATAGCTCAAAAAGATTGATGGTTTAATTGCAGTTAGATTAGTTACAGTTCTTTTTTTTTTTTTTTTTTTTTGGTAACTGATTGTGTTTTTACTACAACTATTCTAGTTTTTTTTCTAGTACTAACTGAATATATATATTTTTATTCTAGTCAGTTTTTTTTTAAAGAATAAATGTTAAATCAGCTTGCCATACATACACAGATAGTACACACACACACATACATGCGCACATGAGAAAGCGACAGCGGATTACAACCTCCAGCGCCCGCGCGCACATCTGCCTGGATGTTTACGTAATATATACGGTCTCTCTACGAGCTTCGGGTCAAAGAGACGGCTTCTGTTTTGATTTACACAACATCTGATATTTTTGTAACGAGCCATGTCACCGTGCGTAAATACGCGCAAGGTTTCCGCGCCGTCCCTTTAACCTGAAAACGAGTGGATTCTGTCACCTCAGTACGCAATAAGACCTTTTTTCGTCGTTAGCGACTGCGTGGACGCCACTGGTCACTTCACTGGGCATGTAAACGCGTCTTGCGCCTCTCTGCGCACTCGACCTTTCAACGATGAACGGCGAGGATGTGCTGGCGTTAACGGCACCGTTAGGTCGCCTGGTCCCCTGAAGATGCGCTGGATGTAAAAGTATAGCAATGACCGCATGTGTGAGAGAGGGTGCTTGAGTGTGTGATTGAACAGGATGGGGAAAGAACAGGAACTCTTGCAGGCGGTGAAGACGGAGGATCTGATTACCGTCCAACGGCTCCTCCAGAGACCCAAACAGGGCAAAGCGAGTGAGTATCACACCCACCGATCTTAAATGTCTCATCACACCCTCCACACACCCCCTTGCTATTGCTTCAATGACCACTTAAACCGACGCGGCTTTTGAATATGTGATATTATATGGCAAAGCACTTTTCTTTAGCGAAATACATAAATGTGTGGTGAACAATTTCGTGCATTTTCAATCAATTCCCTCTAAAGAGCATGTAGAAAAATGACTTTGTAGGCCTTCTGTATGTAAGTGTCGTATAGCTACGCGTCTAGATTGGGAACCGAGAATCGTTTCTGGTTAAGGACCGCTTACATTTTTAAAACGTACCAAAACTAAATTATTTTTGTGGCGTTCACGAACGCTTCTCGTGCATTTTTTTTTTTTTTTTTTTTTGGAGCACCCTTTACGTCCTGTTCGATATCTAAACGAAACGTTCCGTTTAGTGACTCAAAATCATACAGCGCGGCAGGGTCATCCAAATGACTCTGGCGTGAGTCGGTTCTTTTTTGTTATTATCAGCGCAGACATCTACATTCGCTGAATATAACGGAAGCGTTCCACTTTTGTCGCGTCGCTCAGTATAGATGGATCGTCAATACTTGATGCTCGCTGTGGCGGGCCGCGCCAAATCCGCTTTGATGTCCAGATGAGCGCGCGCTCAGATATGGCAGGTGGCTCAAGATCGCCAAAGATTAAAGAGATGGAGTATTGAAGGAAACATGTGCAGATGGATATTGGCATTTTACAGTTATGGCTCATTAAGAACCTGACTATTCTTCATATTATATAGATTTATAATGTCGATAAATAGATAGGCTACCATCTTTATATTATATCAAAGTACCTGTTATTCCTATCAGAGGAAACGTTGTCCTTATTTTATTTCCAGCTACCTGTAGGTAGACAGATAGATATATAGATAGATAGATAGATAGATAGATAGATAGACAGACACAGACAGACAGACAGACAGACAGACAGACAGACAGACAGATATAGATAGATAGATAGATAGATAGATAGATAGATAGATAGATAGATAGATACCATCTTGTTTGTCCATGTTGGGAAGCATGAGGCTTGGGAAGGGAAGAGGGATTATATTAGTGAAAAGCGCCAGATGTCAGAGTAATAAAGTGTGTGAGTACATGAGAGAGAGAGAGAGAGAGAGAGAGAGAGAGAGAGAGAGAGAGAGAGAGAGAGAGAGAGAGAGAGAGAGAGAGAGAGAGAGAGAGAGACTCAGCTGTTTGGGCGTCTGTCCATTATGACGTGTAAAGGGGCGTTCACGCTGACAATCTTTTATCATTGGAGGTCGCCAGGTCACATTACTGTTTGAAATAGGTCCACGTAGCCTATATGTAGCTTGTTTTTAGTGAACTTTTAGTAGGCTATTGCATGACCACATGCTTTTTTCTGAGGCAAGTATAGAGGCCCATTCACACCAAGAACAATACCTATAAACATATCCATAACAATAACTATACTAGCATCCACACCAATGCACAGTTACATTATAAGCATGCGCTGCAGTTTTGTGATCTGTCACTTTAAATGTTCAAGGTCTTTAAAGTAGGATGGATTCTGATTGGCTGTCAGTGTTTTGATCTTTCATCAGCTGGAAAAATTGTTTTGAAAGTGATTCCATGATATAATTCCTCTGTGGCTTTATCATTATAGTTGTGGTGTGAACACTGCTATTCCTTTACATTTAGAATGATTTTATAACTGTTGTATAATAACAACGTATAATATAGTTATCATCCTTGAACATCCCTTAAAATGTTCTGTTATCATTATAGTTATCATCCTCGATGTGAACGGGCCTTAAAACAGACAGTTTTATCTATCTGCATCCATATTGAGGATAGAGATCGTATTTGACTGTTTTGGTGGGTCACAAATCATGCTCGTTTGGAATAGCTTTCCTCTTATTTATACAATGAATCCTATACTACAGTCCTATACTATACATACAGTGACTGTTGCACAAGATCAGGCACACGCCACACAAACATACGCGGACACATGCCTATAATTGAAATGCAATTACCACTTCCAGTGCTGGGTAACATCCCAGGTGGTCAGAGATGCATCTCCTGCTATGGTAGGAGGGGCGGCCTGAAATGAAAGCAGGCCACTCTCTCTCTCTCTCTCTCTCTCTCTCTCTCTCTCTCTCTCTCTCTCTCTCTCTCTCTCTCTCTCTCTCTCTCTCTCTCTCTCTCTCGCTCTCTCTCTCTCTCTCTCTCTCTCTCTCTCTCTCTCTCTCTCGCTCTCTCTCTCTCTCTCTCTCTCTCTCTCTCTGTGTGTGTGAGAGAGACAGTATTACAATAATAGCTGAAGATGCCCTTCTTTTCCTTGTGTTGGTAAAGAAACAAACCTTTTTTTCTGGTGCTTTTTTAGATACCATCATCTAGAAAAAAAGAGCACAGTTTTTTTTTTTTATGTATACCTGTTGAGTGTGTGTGCTGAATAAAGACATGAATGAAGACATATTTACCTTTGTAGATATTATTTTAAGAGAGTAGTTATTGTTTTCCTCTGAAGGCATAGTAAAAGTGAGGATCAGTTGATGTGTCAGTATGCCAGACTGCATACATCCTTTCTGTGATAGTTGCTAAACCCTTGCTAACACCTTTATGTCAATGTCCAATATGTTCTGCTGTTGGGCTGTAGATCTCAGAAAGCTACATCATCTCTCAAGAGACTCATAAATTAAAATGTATGTTCTCTAAAGGTTTATTACATGATCTCCTTGAACTTTCTTTCCCTTGACCTTTGATACCATTTCCCTCATGCTTCCCCTGAAACTACATCAGAAAAAAAGTGCATTTAACACAAATTCTGCTCTGTTAAAATACAATATATAATATATTGTATATCTTTATACTGTATATATGTATATGTTGTTTCAACTGTGGTGTTTGAGGGAGTGGCCATTGACTCTTGAAGATGGATACTTAATTAGGTAGGCAGGGCAAAAAATAAGGATTGTAAATAGTTGATGCTGGTAATTAAGGCTATAGTTGCTTTAATTCAGTTTAGTGTTAATAATGCGGTTGTGTGCTAATTTATGCTGTTTTATTATGAAGCCACCATTATGGAGGTTAGCGCTTTAATCAGTCTAAACCTTAAATTTGTTGGCGACACTGGGTACATTCCAACATTTCTTTTGAAGCATTGTCTGCTTTTGTAATTTTTATGAATGAATGTGTATATTTGCGAAAATAACTGACCTGATATAAAGTACATTTAACTAGTCATTTCTATGTAGATAAATCACATTTGTGCTTCCACATACCTTTAAATAGTTTAAAATCAAAAAGTATTTTTTCTCTCCTAGATCTCTTTTAAACAACATATGTTGCTCACCATTATCTGAACAAATTGATTCAGTAGAGCAGATGTCCTTAGACCTCCAAAAAGATTAAATTAGTGCCTGTAAAAGATTTATATATCTTAAGCAGGTTGATTTGACACCGTTGCTTCGAGAAACTCCTTCTTGTTCTCGAGCAGTTAAATGTTGTTCTTGCATGGGCAGTGATCACTGATCATTGACACCAGGGCACTTTAAACACCTGCTACTGCGATTAGCATATAGAGCAGTAAGTAGATTCCAGTTCCGTTTGAGCATTTCCAAGAATTTTCCTGTTTAATATGACTGAATTAACCACATCAGATACATCAATTCATGTAATTTAATAAAAAAATATCTTCAGTAAGTAACAACACATAGTTTAACTTTTTGTGCGTGTAATACAAAGTCTTATTTGATTTGGAGATGTGAAAAAAATTCATTACTTCTCATGTTATTCCAGATCTTTTATGAATGACAAGCTACGCGCAGATTCATTCAAGCAGCAGAACAGATGGAAAGCAGGGAAAAATCAAAGCATTTCAGAAATGTTTGTTCACAGCATAAATGGTTTTCAAAAATCCATGCACAAAGAAGCCCATTTGACCTATTTTTAGTATATTTCTGTCACTGATTTCATTTTCACATGGTTCCCAAAGGTCTTAAGAGAAAAAAGAAAACCCAAGTGCACTAGATGTTTGATAATTTACCAGCTAACAGCATTTGTAATAGTTTTGTATTTTCTTTTTTAAGAATGAACATATAGATTTGCGTATATTTGACCTTATATGAAGTAAGTGTAACTAGTAATTTGACCTATTTTTTGTATATTTCTGTCAGTGATTTCATTTTCATGTTTCCCACAAGGTCTTAAGAGATAAAAGAAAATCCAAGTGGACCAGATGTTTGATAATTTACCAGCTAACAGCATTTGTAATAGTTTTAAATGGTAATTTTGTTTATATATATATGCTGGTTTGTGGTTGCATTTAGAGATTAGTATATTGTAATATAGCCATAAAATAAAAGATGGATTGTTGCATCAGATATGACTGCAGAAAACTTGCTTGAGGCTAGTTTTCTTGGCCGGATTATTCGTTTTCTGTAAATGTGATTTTCTGACAGGTTAAATGCATGAGTGTCACTTTAAGAAGTGATGGGGACAGTGGAGTTGAATATGAGGATTGAATGTCAAGTATTAATCATCTGTCTAACCTGACATTTTTTCAATTGGGGGTCTGTGAGGGTTCTTGAACGTACTGCTTTGGGTCAGTGGACTAAAATGTGAAATGTATTATTTTATCATTGTTTATTTCTAAATGCAGTTAATTTCTTCTATTGTTTTTTAATTGAAAGAAGCTACGACGTACTGTCTGCTAATGTTATAAATAGGGCCTTTTACAAAGTCTCGATTTTGTTTTTGGGGTCTACTAGAATTGGTTTTCATGCTTGAATATTCAAAATACACATTATTTTTTCCAGATATTTTACATTACTGCAGCACCTCAGTAACGCTCTGTTTAGTTCCAGTCTATACTTCCGAAAAGTGTAATGTGCTCTGATTGGTTGGCTGGACCAGTCTGTTGTGATTGGTCAACTGCTTCAAGCGTGTTTGGGAAATGTCACGCCCCTTACCATAACAGCGAGTTTCAACACACTACTAATGCAACTCAACCAGGCCTTGTCCTTTTTTTGCGTATGCGTTGGGCGGGAATGATTTAAATGAGGAATATATGTTCATTCCTGGAAGAAAACTCAAGACTACAGCCGAGGCTTTCAGAGAGTTTAAGAAACAGTGCGCACTGATAAGAATCAGACCTCAAACAGCAACATTAAACACTAAAGAAAGTTGAAAATGTAGCATAAAAGCATAATAGGTCCTCTTTAATAGAAGTTATTTGGAAGAGGTTCCTAAGTTGGAAAATGTTGGCATCCTTTGGGCAAGTGTTATCACTTTGTGTATGAGGTATTTTATTTTCTAATCTTTCTATTTTAATGAACCAAACTTGCCTCTGTGGATGGTTATCAGGAGTGGCGGCACATTAGTTTTGTGATTTCCGTACAATAGATAGCGAGTCGGAGAAAAAAAGCTGATGCTTTCTGCTTACTGATAACAACCTCATTGAGCAGTCAGCAAAATATTAAAAATAACAAATTCCAGCACTGACTCATTCATTATCGCATACACAAACAAAATGAAACCCATGCTTGACAATTGGAACTGCTTCCCGTGTATCAGATAAATCCTTTTCGAGGTGGAAACAGGCATTGTGTTTGCAGATTCACAAACTTGAGTGATGTTTTTGGACTACAGTTACATTGCTTAACATGAACTTACTTCATTTATATTCATGTGTAACTGTTTTTCTGCAACTGTGCCTCTTCACAGGGCCTCATCTTTGCACAGTGTGTGTATGTGTGTGTGTGTACTATAGCCACCGTGTACGGTGTGAGCAGGACATTCCCAAACCAGCGAAAAGAAAATGCCAGAACACATCAGCTCAACCAGCCATGAACATCAATGCACTCTCAGAAAAAGAAAGAGGGAGTGAGAGACAGAGAAGGAAATACCATTTATCTCACCCTAAAGGAGAGCACATGAGAACACGCAAGACTTCATAGACAGAAATGTTTGTATGCGTATCCCACATCCAGGGACTATATATCACTACACTACAGATATATTCACCTCAATTGAGACTGGTACATTTACACACTGGTACATTTACATATTTTGCATTTAACTCTCTGATGCATGGTGAACACTACAGATGTGTAACTCTCAGAATGAATCATTTTTGAATTATTATTTCCATATTATTAAGATATGGAATCATTATGTTTGTGTTTAGAAGTTTAAATAAACACAAGTGTTGTTATTGTTAATTGAAATTGAATTAAAGTTGAAATAAAATAAAATATAAATATAATCTGAAAAGCTTGAACTTAAATAAGTTCAAATGAAAATTAGAAATGTTGTCTTGGCAACTAACTGAAATAAAATAAGTTGAAGTTGAAGTACTAAAATTACTAAAACTGAAATAATAAAGCAAAATAAAAACTAATAAAAATGACAAAACCACATAATAAAATGATTAAAACTTAAACAAATATAAAAATATAAAAATTATTAATAAATACTATAACAGTATATAAAACCAAAATAACACAATGATTAAGATGATTATTTTTTTAACATTTGTGTTTTAAAAATTCCTTCATCACAGGGTTAATTCTGCCATCTTGGGTCTTTTATTTAAAGCACTGACATTCCCAATTGATGTTTTATTAGCTTGGTTATTCAGCCAAAATTGTAGTTGTAAGGCCACAGGTTATGATTTAGCTTTGTTCATTCAAACATTTATTGTGTATTTTTTTACGTTTTTGGTTCCTTGAATGCTGTCTGACCTTAGATCAAATCAGAAGATGGAGTAAGTGTGTTTAGTAGCAGTTCAATTACTTGCATCCAGCTCTTTCATGCATCCATAACTGCCGAATCTTTAAAGTGGGTTTTACGATGGCTTCCCCTGTACTGGTTTTGTCGTTGTCATTGTCAGATCTTCGCATTGTAAACTCAAACTGATCCGTCCGCCGTTGAAGCTGACACTGATTGGTTGGGCTGTAATTTTCCCGGACAAGGAGGTTTCATTGGACTTGAGGCCAAATGTGGAGTTGAGAATGTGAACGCTGAAGATTCATCTGTGTGTACAAGGCCAAGTGTGTGCGGTGCTGCACTTTCAACAGGGTGACACAGATTCCTGCACAGGCCGGTTACTCTGACCAGAGCCCTTGTGTCCTTGAGAAGGGCACTTAACCTTTTGCTTTGGCTCCATTCTGTGTATCAATGTTCCTGTTAGAGTCTAAAAAAACAACAACTCCTGTATTGAGTATCTATCCAAGTCATAAGGTGAAAACGGCGAAAGAAGATCATTCAGTACAAATTTAATTTTGTCTAAATTGCAGATTCATATAAGCTGGTCCTTTTCATGGCTAATATGAAACATTTGGTGGCAGATGTATTTCATTTATTTTTTTCTTCTGTTGACTTTAGTTGTCCACTTCACTGTGGCATTTCTAGAGACACTGCTGCTATGTGAAGGAAGTAGACTTTTACAACATCCCAGTATTTACTTGGTAAAATGTATGTGTATCCATCCATCCATCCATCCATCCATCCATCCATCCATCCATCCATCCATCCATCCATCCATTTTTTGGTGTCATTTATTTTTATTTATTTTGACATTCTATTCATTTCTGGTTAATAATTATAGTGCTTCAACTTCGACTTATTTCAGTTTATTGCCAAGACAACATTTCACATTTTTGTTTAGTTTTAGATTTTCAACTAATATATTTTGTTTTATTTCAGCTTTATTTTAATTAACCCTGTATTTTAATTAAATAACCCTGTATAACAAACTAGCTTGTTTTAAGTATTCAGATGACATACTTATTAAATTAGGCAATAATATTGGTCTAAATTTGCTTCTTCAAAAGAGTAACATACATTCTTTTTTTTATTTACTCACAAGTGCAATTGCAAAGCCCTTCCGTCCACATGTTGGCAGAAGTAAAGGTATAGGAAAGAAACACACACATTTGCACAACAGGCAGCAGCAGCGTGGTGTGTGTGTTGTCTAGCACCTGAAGCTGTTGATGTTAATGTGTAGTAAGATATTTCAGAGGTTATGGTAGGTCAGCTGGAGTCTGGACAGCACAGGTTTTTGCTGCATTGAGCTGAGCTTGACAGGTCTTGTCTTGGAGATGAAAACAGAACAAGGCAGGCCTTCACTAAAATGACTTGTTGTGCTGGTTCCGCGTGTGTCATTTTGTAAAGCTGTTGTGGGTTCATTCTGGGATTTGGAAAATAACATCTGAAACATCACACCAAAATAAACATTGTGCCATCATCTACTCACCCTCATGTTATTCCAAACAGGACAGCATTTAAATCGCTACTCACAGAAAATCGTATCTATTTTATGGCTTCAGAATACTTTAAGCACAAATATACATTTAATGTTGCTTTTTTTTATCTTTTTTTGGAACTTATCAGTGCCTGGGTAGAGTTGCACCAGACTTTCGTAAGTTTTTACTTAAATTGGAACGTAAAGTCCTCACTAGGTACACATTAATACTAGCTGGTTTGTAACTAAGTCATACGTAAAGTCCCACCGAAGAGCCTTGAAACGCGCAGCTTTATTCAGTATTTTGACGTAATTTCCACAGGGCGGGACATATCGAACAGCCCCTCCCCTTTTTTAAAATAGCCAATTGTGTTTAGTTTATATCACTACTAAACTAAAATATTTAGTAGTGCATGAGCTGGTGCCCCTTTACGTCACAGCTAGGCTAAGTTAAGTACGTCACAGCTAGGCTAAGTTAAGTAACTTACTGTACGCAAAGCTGGTGCAACCTGCACCAGATGCTTTAACTGAATGGAAAATAGATATTTCAACGTTCTGGTTCTCTTTTTAATGTAAGAAACAAAGTCAAACAGTTTTGGAACAACATGAGGTTGAGTAAATGATAACAGAATTTCTTGTTTGGGTGAGACTTTTCAATTTGATGCTGACTTCAAAGGAAGCTTCACATTTTGTTATATGATTCTGCTATGGAGAAACGGCAACAAGAACACAGCATGAAAGTACTTCATAATCTCCTACAAGCATAATTTCAACTCGTTTGTGATTTTGTCCTCAGCTGGGATTGTCTCTTAAATAACTTAGTGACTTTAATGAGGATATTATCATTCTGACTCAAATAATAGGAAGATTACCCTCAAAAACATAGGGAGCATGTTTAAATAATCCTCTACACAAAGGGAATATAAACAGTTGGTTTGCTCTTCCAACAGTTCTTCCAGTAAATATATTTCATATGATATATCATATTTCAAATATATTTTATACTCAAAATATTGTGATATTGCTTGTGAAATAGTATTTGAGGTCTAAGGCTATATAGGAAATAATTTGCTCATTGTTTTTCACTTCCATGCTTTATGTTGTTTTTCTTACTCCTAAGATGAACAACTGGTGTTTGTGTATGTGGAGACATTGTACATGCTTAAGTACTGTTATGCATAAAACTATTTGTCAATTGAGTGACCATGGCAATGCTGAGCATCTGTATTGGCTCAGACTAGAGCCGCGTGTCTGGGCATCGGCATATTGCACATCCGTTTTTTATCCTCTTAAGGCTCTGTGTTGGTGTGTGTGTGTGTGTGTGTGTGTGTGTGTGTGTGTTTTGGTGGGGTAGGCTAATCCTTGAGGTGACGAGAAATGACCAGAGGAACAAAAACAACACTGTTTCTGAACTTGAGATCTGAAGCTGCCTTTTCTTGTTGTTACATTGGATATTATTAATATTAAATTACTTATCTCATTACAATGGTGCACATACACCAGCAAGAAGCATGTCTGCCAATCAGCATATATTTAACATTTATCAGACTGCAACAATACCCACTTTTCCAGTATTGTATTTTTCCAGTTAATTTTTCCCATAAGGATAAAAAAAAAAAAAAAAGTCGTTGTTAGTCGTGAACCAAACCAACTAGATATGAGGTGAACCACAACAATGATTTGTAGCAAAAATGTAGACAAAAAGGCAAAGGTACAAGACTGTGCACATAAAGGCTTTTAATGAGAGAAAGAACTACAATCCCATGAAGCATTGCAAATGACGTAATCAAATAAAAAAATTATGGAGAATTATAAAGCTATTGATTTAAAGATGTTGATTATAAATCTTTAGAATCACTTTATTTTATGTTTATTGCAAAATAGGCTTATACAATTTTGAGAGCGAAGGGCCATTCATCTGATTTATTGGAGATTTCTTTGCAGAATCATGGGTAATGTAGTTTTTCACCAAGAATGATACTGTTCAACATGATTATAAAAATTTTTAAAAATTGAAATAATGCTGATGGCTTCAACAAAAGCATCATTGATAAACAACCTCAGAGCTCACAGTATAGTACCTATAAGTCTGTATTTAAAGGTATAGCAGAGGATGTTTTACTTCCTGGTGGGTAGTCTAAACTAGTGGTCCTCCTAATTGTCAATCATTCTGGTGAATCAATCAAACTTTTCAAAAAGTGGAGAGGGCGGGTCTTATCTAAAATTTGGAAAGATCCTCCGCTATACCTTTAACATTTTAAAAGTTATTGTTAAAAAGACTGTTGCACATACAGCAGACCTCATGCGCCGGAGAAACAAGTGTGCAGCCATCTTTAGAATTTTGTGTTTGAACTTTCGTTTTTGCCGTAGCTCTGTATATTTCCATAGCATCGCTGTTGAAGAGTAATTAGAGTTAAGTGTAGAGTTAATGAAAGTTAACATGAGCATTGTAATGTTTGAAGCGGATGTCAATAGACCGGGAAGATTTTAAAACGAGCTGTTCATTCAAAAATATGTAAGATCTTACCTTAATGCTATGGAAATACAAACCGGAAGACCGAACACAATGAGCGCAGCGCTGAAAAGGGGCGGGGCTACATAAGGTCTAGAGTGGAGAGGAATTTTGGACCAATGAGATTTCATGGTGGGCGGGGCTGTGTAGCACAACACATTCGAAAATAGAAACCAAGCGATTGACAAGATATCCTGAACTAGTTTGGACAAAAATGTTTGGATTTACATTGATGAGATATAACTTTGTCTAAAGCCCTATTCGGATGGGATTATCTTTACAAGGGTAATGTAATTTTACAACAGGACGTCTGTAATAGTAATGGCCAATTTGCATGGGATAAGATATCTCAGTAAAACTAGCAGAAGTGGGTGGAGTAACCCGATTTGCGCATCGCCGACACCCTCCTGTCGTCATGTGTGTATTATGTTGCTTCCTGATATCACGTGCGCAAACAACCTATATTTATATATATATATATTATGTCTGGTCGAACGATGTAGGCCTATTAATTAACTTCAGATTGGATTGTGTTGGTAATAGGCACTTACCTAATGCTAAAAGATGTTTCGTGCCTCTAAAACAAGTGCTTTAGATCTTCTTTCTGATCTGAATGGTATGTGGAAAACACTTGAGTTTTGCCACAGACTTGTCCCAGCGTCTAGAACGCAACTGAAGCTTTTTCAAGCGTCTCCATACTTGAAAAACTGCGGAAAACTACTTTTAAACAGGAAATTATTAAATATTTACGTACATATTTACAGCGGGTCTATTCGCACGGGATTAGTATTACCTGAGGTAATTTTTCCGGACCTTTTTCCTGAAGGTAAAAGTCGCCGTAATATTTACTGACATTGTCCGTAATGATTACTGAGATGGCACATTCGGACGGGACTAAAATCACAGAGAAGATCTGGTAATTATTACTTCACCCCACCTCTCCGTGTTAAACTACAAAAAAAAGCTATATCTTTTTGATACTCCATATATAGTTATCTGGAGAACTTTTTAAACAAGTCTATTTAATCTCATTGCTGTCTAGGAGGAACTTTTCTATGGGTTCCCTCATATGTATTTTTAGAGTCTAGTGTGAAACTGACAGTCACGTGTACGGCATGTGAGGCCAAACTAGTGGAAGAAAATGGTTGTTCTCTCCATGTTTCTCTCTCTCTCATTTTCTTTTCACAGTCAGCTTGCTTCAGCTTCAGGCCATGGCTGCTTTAAACTGAACACAGTTAGATGATGCTGAGGGATGCTGAGGGTTTGTGTGTGTGTATTGTGAGAGTGTGTGTAAATATGCTGTGCACACTAGTCCTTTTTTTGGTGGTATTGAAGAGACCGTGGTACATTTACTTTGACACAAAGAACCAAATATAACTCGCAGAATTCAAAGGGAGTAAAGTGGTAAATGTGGCAGTATATGTTCAGCATGTGCTTTGCAATTCTTCCTATATATAGTGCTCATGCTTTCGGGTCATTTTAAAATGATAATCATTAAATATAATTATAGCTATGGGTTAGAGCCTAAGAATGGGGGGAGACAATGTGTTTGTGTTTGTGTGTGTGTGTGTGTGTGTGTGTGCGTGTGTGTTGTTCAGATTATTGTGCTTGTCCCAGATTATGCTCCAGAGCTGAGAGATTAAATTACTTCCTTTTTAAAAAAAGAAAACAAGCATGGAGGAATTCCATTATTATATGCATTTTTTTCTGAATTATATATTAGGTCACTCAAATAATTTTCTCACTGTGCCATTGTGTGCAGTTCTTTATGTTTTTAAAGGTGAATCTCACATCAGTCTAAAATGAAGGGATTATATTTTTACATTACATTTTGCATAAAGAAAGGAAGACAATTTTTCTCATTAGATTATTATTAAATTAAAATGAATGATTATATATTAATGAATGAATACAACTGAAATAATATAGAATTTATTTAGCATTACTCTAATGGGAAAAAGAGTTAGATATAGATTCTCGATATAAATAGATTCTTATTACAATTAAATTAAACAATACATTTGTATAAAATTACATTATGAGGCTTCATTGCAATGAAAATAATGCCACAATTTAATTTCTTTAAGCAAAATATCAGCACTCCACCCCCCTTCTTTTTCTGATTTTGTTTTGAATTATGACCTGGACATGTTCTTGAAAGGTTTGGTGAGATTCACCCATAAAGCATATCACGCCTCCAGGACGAATCTTATCCTCTATAAATTATACTCCCTTTCCATTTCCTCTTGTGGGAGTTCACTTGGGTAACCTTAATCTAATTCCTGAATTGTGAATATTAACCTCAATGTCAGTTCCATGAAAGGTGTGTGGCTCTCGACACCTCTTTTGTATTGAGCTTGTGTTGTATCCTTCACTATCTTCATAACCACTGATAAGGCTGGATAAGTCTTGGCTCGTCCCTGCAGGGGATTTGAAGCTCAGTAAGTCATGTTCTGTGTTCACCCTATCGCGCGTATAGCATCAATATCATGCAGCTTGACAGATTAATGTTGCATTGGATTGGAATGTTGAACATTCCGAGGTCCTTGAGTATTAAATGTAACATTTCTTCACACTAACTATGAGGTTCTCAAACATAAAACAGCTGATCTATACCATTAGACAAGCAAGTTAAGAGTAAGTTATTAAGGTTATTACCTTTATGTCCCATGCAGCAAAAAAAATTTTTTTTTACAATGTTGCATTTTGGTTGCAATTATGTTACATTTCACTAAAAAACACTACTTTGACCCGCCCTAAAACACTGTAGTTCTAGCTGAGACTGGAAGAGTTTGGTTCATGTTGTCGACATGTCGAGAAGACGCTGTTTTCTGCGCTGCATGCTCTTCAAAAGGATGAGGACTCACGCTGGAATTATGAAAAAAGGACGCCAACATTACTGTTCATATCACATCAAGCGCTGAGAAAGCCTCTGGAGATGAAATTCAGATATGGTAAAAGACGTTTCATTTCTGACATGCGCTGTAATTGGAACTGTTTCAGATGATGTGCAATGTGTTTTATGAGAAAATGAAAGTGTTTTTTTGACCTTTGATGCATGTAAACCTGTTGTAGGAGACATCCAAAACAAAATTAAGAAAATATTAAATAACATAATGGGGGCACTTTAAAAGTTACATGGGTATCTGTCACATTGGGTACATTTGTAAATTAGTATTTATCACAAACTTTTTGCAATTTTAAAAGATAGTTCACCCAAAAAAAATTAATTCTGTCTTCATTTACTCTCACCCTCATGTCATTCCAAACCCCTATAACTTTCTTCTGTGGAAAACAAAAGAAGATATTTTAAAGAATATTATATATATTTATTTTTTGCTATTGAGATTTACCTATAAGATGCTTCTTCACATAATTCAGAGCTTCTTCCCCACTCTTTTCTCTCTCAACTCTGTTCTTTACCAGTGTTATTTTAGTATTTATCCATAATGTTCCTATTGTAAGCCACACCGGGTGAATTACAGTGAAGTATCAATATACTGATACATTACTGTCATTTGGATCTAGACAGAACCTGCGGGGCTGAGCATTTGCTCTAGAATTGATCTGTGATTGTGAATCTGATGTTAGTCAGTCACATGCTTGTCTAGGCGTCTGTGTCGTAGGCTGTCAATAAATTGATTACATAATTACTAACAAAATGAAGTACAATGTAGGGGCTTTAAAACTGCTGCTTTAGTGCAATGATTATCCCTTTTTCTTGAGAACAAGAGATAGTGATAGAGATAGAGATTCAATAGTGTTAACAAGGTGTGAGAGCCTAGGTAATTTATAGGCTTTCATGCAGCACTAGAGTTGGATTAGAAAGTGCAGAACAGGCTAGACAAAAACGGTGTGTTTTGAAAGTAAAGTGTGTCATTTCTGTTCAACACTGTAAATGCAAAAATAAGACTGTCCTGTGGATGTTGTGTGGGCATATGGTTAATCTGGCCCACAGCCTAACTTTGCCTAATTTAATATAAAAAAGCAGTACCGCTTCTTCATCATTAACAGAGGGCAATGAGGGCATCTACATTTAATCCTCCATATGTAGCATGAAATCACCATGCTACAGGTGGCCTCCCATTGGCTGGATGTTTCAACAACTGTCTTGATTTTATGTGGTGAAGAGACTGGTATTCAAAAGCCAGAGAAGGTACAGAACATAGAGTCATGGCTATCAGAGGGTCTGAGTGCTACTTGAATCTCTGCAGTGAGAGATTGTAGGTTTATTAGGAACTATTAGAGCACATTTTTTTTATGTTTCCCAGCTGTGACTTTCTAAATTTGTCAGTGTGCTGCATAGCTAATTAACTGGTTCATGTCATGATGGCTCAATAATACTTAAGTCCAAAAACATTGCCTTATACCCACAATAGCTATGTTTCCATCCAAAGTTGTGAATTTAACTTTTGAGAATAAAGCAGCGTTATGTTCAAAGGAAATTGGCACTAAAAATGGAAGTTGCTGCAATCAGGGAAGCCACTGTGGCTCTTTTTTTCCTGCATCATAAATGACTTGCATCTCAGAGCTCTCAGACGAAACGCAATAAACGCTTTCATAATATCTTGTGTTCGGATTCCTGGTGTTTGGGAACTCAATCATGTGAGACACTTCTGGAAGGGAATTAAACCAAATCATTCTGATGACAGACTTTGGCTCAGGCATTTCAGAATGATCAAACCAACATTTGAGATGCTGTGCAATGAGAAAGGTCCACTGGTTAGTCCAGTTATCCAATCACATCCACTGCGCATCGAGGGATTTATTAAAAATAAACAATACAGCTTCTTCACCATTAATAGAGGACAATGAAGGCATCCACATACTAGCATTAATTGCCAGATTATATCCACCAAATATGAAGATTCTATCATTTACTCATCATTATATCTTTCCAAAATATGACTTTCTTTCTTCTGTAGAACATAAAACAGTAACCAGCTTGTCCAAGCGGCTCTTTTTCTTACAATGAAAGTGAATGGTGACCACAGATGCAAAGATGAATTTTCTGTAATAACGACTTAAATTTCAGCCTGTTTCTCACACACAGCTTTCTGTGAATGCAGAGGACTTGGAATATAGTGCACAAGTCAAATGAACTAGTTTTAATGCATGTACGCTACTTTTTGGAGCTTGATATGGTTTCATTATAAGGAAGAGAGCAACTCGGACATTCCGCTAAATCTTTCACTTTGTGCTCCATGAAACTAAGAGTTTGGAACGACATGATGGTGAGTAAATGATATCAAGATTTTCGATCATGGGTGAAGTAATCCTTTAAAAGTCCGTAAACTGTATGGCAATATAACGCCAGGGATTGAGTTCTTTTTGAGAATTACTTGGGGAGAAGTCTTGTTGGGTTTCAGGGGAAATATATGATTTCAGCATTTGCCATGACAGATGATGGATTATATCATCTTAACCTTTAACCTTTTGTAGATTCCCAAGTCTTGCACACTCTGCAACACTCCAGCTGGGTCTGCTGTGAATAAACTGAATGCAATATTGAAAGAGGATCCAAGGGAAGATGAGTAATAAAGAATGTTTAAAACACAGGAGGTTTTGTGCGCTCGTGAGCAGGGGCTGGGCAACACTGATTTTTTTTGTCATGGTTAAGGTCAAGGTTTCCATAGCAACAGGCACCATTGAGGTTGCAGTGATAATGGTATGAATAATTTATCACATGGAAGGATTATGACTGAGTTCCAAAACACCTCATGGTGTGTGACTGTATGTGCACCTGTTTGTATGTATGCAAAATGTATGGTTCTGCCCTTAACTTCTTCCTTTATCATGATACCATCACCACCGTTACTAGACAGACATTGCATGGCAACTTCAGGTGAGGAATTGCCATGGTATTTCTGTCACATTCTCTAATTAGCATCACAGTGACATCGAGTCGTCATGGAAATGCTCATTTGCGTTTTTCTCATTCCATTCCGTTGTGTTTCTGAAGGTGTCTGGGAGTGTGTTTGTCGAAAATTAGATGCTTAATTAGTTGTATATTAAATGTGCAATAATTACGTATCTATTAATTTAGAGATAAAGTTGAATAAGGAAATTAATGAACTAATTTATCATCACCACCACCGTATAAGCATAATTGATTAGGCTGTGATCAGCGAGTATGAATAATAATGTCATTCATACATAATTAATAGCTTCTTAAGCATGTTTAGTAGAATAAGACTGCTATTAAGGTCAAACGAGCATCACACACACATACAGGTTGTTTATTTCACAAAAAATAGTGATATTTTTTCTGCATTTCAAATTTCTGTCGCTTTCTGTCTGTCTCACTCCCATCTCTGTCTCACCCTCTGAGAAGGCTGCCATCTGGACCACTTTCATTTAGAGCACACACACACACACTCACACACACATACATCTGGAGATTAATGTATCAAGCCATAGACATTTGATGGAAATATCACCCAGAATTTAATGCATGATTTTGATTAGGATTGTCAGTGTTTTGCTGTGATACGTCATTGTGTGAATGGGTGGTTTATAACCAGCTGTGATTAAACAGTTTTGTTTGAGTTTAATGAATGGAAACTCTACCTGCTCATGGGTTTGGCTGAGAGGAATCCCCTCTGTGACTGATCCACTTTGACCTTTGACCTTAGTCCTCAATATAAACATGGTGGGAAAGTATTTTATAACTGCTGACTAGGATCCTGCTTCAACGTTGTCACAAACGGTTGCACAAACGTGAGGAAAGGATCTATTTGCAGCAGTGTCAATATATACCAGTTTCACAGACAAGGCTTAAGCCTAGTCCCAGACTAAAATGCATGTCTGTGAAACCAGACCTATATGTATTAAAGGAGTCATGAACTGGATTGTTTTATTATTTTATAATGTTGCCTGGGGTGCCCTTATAATGTTAGTATGATTTTTACATAAAAAAATTGTCATAATTTATAAATAAAAGCCATTTTTCCAAGCCTGATTTCAGCCTCAGATTTGAACGCTCTGTTTTAAGGGGCGTGTCTGCTGTGAGACTGCAGTGCAAACGCCCACTGCTGTGATTGGTTGACATGCTTGCATATGAAATAGCTAGTAGTATTACATGAACTCTCTCGAAAACTTTTACTACGTTTTTACTATTACAGCTATCGAGATTAACAAATCGTGAAAAGTATAGTTTAAAGCATTATATTTAAATCTATTCCATCACATGAAAGGTTGCAGCATGATGAGCACTGACTGAGCAGATGACAGACGTGATCGCGTGAATAAAGATCTTATCATTGCAACGCAATTTTTGTAAAATGTTTAGCACAGACACAGGGCCGTTTGAAGTAATTTGGGGGCCCCAAGCAAAATGGACATGGAGCCCCCCCCCCCCCCCCCCCCCCCCAATAAAAAACATATTATAATATGTAACCATATTCCGTCCGTTCGAAAAAAAAGTTGCACTAACTGTTTGTTACAAGCAGCATTTGCCGTCAGGCAGGTAGCTAACATAAACATATTTTTTCTAGCCTACCTGCTGCAAAATTACACCATTTGTACAAGACAAGTGGAGCTATTTTATCCAGTGTAATTTATCACTTACCACTAGGGGTGTAACAAAATTCACGGTTCGGTTCAATACGATACACGTGTTACTGTTTGGTATGTTTTCGATACAGCAAAAAGAAAGAAATGCCAATTTCCTTGATTTATTTATTTTTCTTTCTTTTTTTATCATAAAATATGATTTATTTTTACTTTGAGCAATTCTGGAGCTATAATTGGCTCTTCTTAGGAGCATATAAAACAAAACAGCTCCTTGGAAAAAATTAAATGTAATATTGTAGTAGTTATAAACAAATGTTTATTTTAGTTAAGATTAACATTTGCATTGTATTCATAATGTCAAAATAAAACCGACGTAATGTTACTTGAAGGCATTATAGCCTACTATTCCTGCCAAACTATGTGAATGTTTCTCACTAGATCTCGCAGCGATGTTATTACTTCTGTGGCGAATTCAAATGCTTTCTTTACTGGATATCTTATTAGCGCTGTGTAGTAACAGTGTCGCATGATCACGATCGGCTCGCGCTGCACTGGTCCAAACTGATAAACGGTCCTTCAACCACACAATAACGAGCAGTTTCGTTCCGCTTACATTACGCTTGCCATTTGATGTTGGGCAATGTTGTGGTCGCGCCGGCGTCTCTACATTATGAGCGCGCTTGCCACGCGCAACGCGCCTACATTTGAAATAACGAAATTTTGGTCGGCAGGAAAAATGATCCAACGAACCGTTCGGTTTGAAAATGCGTACCGAACACCGAACCGAAAGCCTCGTACCGAACGGTTCAATACAAATACGTGTATCGTTACACCCCTACTTACCACTATCTTGTTTTTTCTTATCCTCCTCTTCCTTTCTATTCATTCTTTTCTGGCTTCCTGAAGCATAATTCCGCTTCATGATGACTGCCGAGGAGTTTTTGTATTTTGCCGGCAGCTAGGGTTGCCAACTGTCTGAAATAAAAATAAGGAAGGGGGTTGGATTCAGATCCACGGTGACATGCCCCCATGGAAGACAATTTAGGCTATAAAGGCTATCATGATCATTTTGCCAACAATGAACCATAGATTTGTTTAGTTTATAATACGTTTTAATTTTTACTTAAACAAATACAACATATAGCCTAACATTCAAAACTCATCGGCTTAGACTGCATTTGAAGAAAAATAAACACAACAGTTTTCTGTAGCCTTGTGCGAACTTATTCAATAGAATTAGACTTCTAGAATGTTTTTTCCAGTGCAAAAAAATATATTTTTAATTTAATTAGACAACATTTTAAGGAAGTGTAGTGCAAATATATTTATATAATTATACTTCCATTATAGTTAACTTTCTTTCCAGTGCAAAACAATAATACATAAAAAAAAACAGCTAATAAAGAAAATCTAAAATATTGCACTCAAATACTGCATTCAAGCAATACAACAACTGTATGCACATGGAAAATCTCACTGAAATAAATAAACCTTCAGACTAAGCACATTGTGCAGCTATTTTTTCCATGTGCACTTTTTTGATTTCTTTACAATGTCAGGCTAAACCTGTACTATCTCTTTTAATATAATCACTCTCTTCACAACTATATTTTAGTTTAAAAAATCCACATGATTAACGTTACATAGCCTAAGTTACCATATCAGCCTCTGGAGACGTCTGACGGACAACAAGGAACCTTGACATCGCTCCCTCTGTGCCCGGACAATCGGCCTTGTATTCATTGTCCCTCACGCATTCCAGCCACGGGTAGTCATTTTCCCATTCAATTCTATATGTTTGTGCTCTTTTCTTTTTCGCCGGCTGCTCGGAGGCGCTCGGAGGTAGTCATTTTTACATTTCCCGCTGTTGTCACTTGTCGTCATCGTTGCTACGATACGTGACTCACAATGACTGAAACGACCAATTAAAAGGGCATTCTCTGATGATGTTCCAAGATGTTAAATTAGAAATGAGTATCTACCGCACCGTCGGTTTTTTTCTTATCATAGCCTACCAATGTCTTCGTTCATAGTCTGACATATATTAGAAGCTGTCTGTCATGGATTTGCACTGAATTGATTCTCAAAAATACGGAACAAAGTGCGTTCCGTATCAGTTCAATACGGAACAAGACTTTTATGTGTCAAATACGGAACGATTCCGTATTATACGGAACGGTTGGCAACCCTACCGGCAGCAGAGATCACGTGGTTGGCTGGCTGCTGTCAGCGACTACTGAGAGGGCCCCCTTGAGGGGGATCCCGATAACAGTGTCATTGCACTTTACTGCATTGACTATCAAAGGGGCGCTCACAGTTTGTCGTTGCATTTTATTCTTAACCAGTCGTTGTCTTGGGGCCCCAGGCCAGCTCGGGGCCCCAAGCAATTGCTTGGTTTGCCTGCCTTGTCGCGACGGGCCTGCACAGACACCTAAGCCAGTGGGAAGGGTTGTAGGAACCGCGTCATTAAAAATGAATTTAATCCACTGGTCCCTGATAGCTTGGTCCGTTCTTGGGAGAGAAAAAACATTTCCATGTTGATTCTGGCAGTCAACAACAGAGCAACTCACGTGTGCACCACGTTTCTGCATCTTTCACGGTCGAGTGCGTACTTCGAATCGGAATTCATGGCGGCGCTCGACTGAATATGAGGGGGAGAGGGGCAGGGCGGGCTTCCTGCAGCATAGGTCTGCGGTGTCCATATATGGTATATCCTGCGCCGACTTGACGTCAAGTCGGCGCAGAAATTAACATCACGTATTTGAGTGCACGTGGGCTGGTTGACGAACCCAGGGGTAAACAAACGCTTCACTTTTAAATATCGGCTTCCCGGCCAGTGTATAATCGTTAGGCAATCATAACATACATTTTTTCTCGTGGAAAAGTGAAAATTACAGGTCATGACTCCTTTAAACAAAATTCAAAATACTCAACGGGAGAACAACCGTAATACCACGACGAGAACTAACAAAAAACAGAAAGAAAACCAAGGCTTAAATACATAGAACAAACCAATCAACGAAATATGAGCAACAGGTGTAACTGATAATCAAACAATGAATAACCAAGGTAACCAACTGAAAACACAGGAAAAAGAACTAATCGCATGCAAAACCCACCCAAACAGGCACAAAACCCAGATAGTTTCATATGCCTTGTATACATTGTACGATTTTGGGCTGTCCCAGATGAAATATGACCAAACGTGACGATTTCTGTGGTCGTGGATCCTAAAGGTGGCCCTACATCGTACAGTGAGAGAGGTTCAAAGACGGCCGTTGTCACGGTCTTGAGACCAAAGATAGCCTGCAGTCATTTTTTAATTATATGAAAAATATAATTTCATTTTAAATTTTTTATTACACAGAAATTAAACATGATGATGTCACATTGTGTTTGCTGCTACGACCTACATCTACTAACTAGCCAATAAAAATGCAACATGAAATGGCGTATTGATCAGTGCGACATGGCGCTAAATCTTAAAACTATTACCTCAAGCTCCATTTGCAAAATTGGCATGCCAAGTTTGCCTCTTTTCCCTAGCCATGACCTATGCATATTCTCCTCTTTCACTTCCTCCTCCTCTTTTCAGCGCACATTAAAAACCACAATTGCCAAATGGTGGGACATTTAATTTGAGATATTCCCACATCCAACCTCATTGGATGCAGCATAACTTGCGTCGTAGCCTACGATTCAATAGGTGTCATTATCGTACAGTCTACATACATGTCCTACCCAAGTTTATTAGATCCATGTTGTACAGTGCGATTTGTAATGATCTTATAGGATTGCTGAAATCGCAGGCATTACTAAAGCAGGAATTACTAAAGTATGACATCATAGAAGAATACATTTTAAATGGGAATAGCACACTTCACATAATTTAGTGTGCAATTTTATGTGTGATTTTTGTAATTTTTCAGCATGAAATATCCATTAACATTTCATCATATGCATATTTCCAGGAACATTAAAAATGCTACAATTTTGAAATGTAAACTACATATTTAGAAGTATTATATTTAACACATTTTATTTTAGATGACCAGGTGGAATTAAACATTGTCATTACCTTGTGGAACCTTGTGGAATTAACACCTCATACATTTTTTTTTTATTATACTATACAATTATTGTTTTAAAATTATTTTTTATTTATTAAAAGTAAACACAAAGCTATTATGATTGACTATATTTTCATGCCATCTTTTCATATATAACCATTTCATGCATTATGTTTATGTCTGACCAAGAATGTTTTTTGTTAGTTTAACAAATGTGTCCGTTTGGCCAAATGAATGGAATATCTCCCTTGACAATTATAAACTGCATTCATTCTTTATCATTATTGTTTGTTCAGAGTTCAAAATATTCTGTTTTCTTCTGCAGAGCTCCTGGGTGCTGCTAAGAAGGTGAATGTGAACTTCCAGGACACAGACGGGTGAGTTTCATCTATACTACAGTGACATCACATGATGTCAATCAATTAAATTGAGTAGTGATCAAATGATATGGGCTATTCAGTGGCCAGTGCCTATATTAAAGCTGCCGTCGGCAAGTCTGGCAGATTGGGTCGATTAGCCAAAATTTTGAATGTTTACAACTCTCATGCCCCTCCCCACTACCAGCGAGCACCCTCCCATCGAGGTCGTGCTCGTCAGTGCGTCACTGTGCGTGTGTACCTGATTTTCTGTGAACGCGTCCGTCTCTTCAGCATCTATCAACACCATGGACTCGGAGGTAGGCTGCCCTGGCTAATCTAGCCATAGATAGCAATAACCGAGGAATTGGAAGCTTGTTAGTAGATTTTCTCTCCGCCATCACGCTTCATGCAATCTCCAGGCGAACTTCAGGCGTGGCGTGTGCATGTGATATTAACGTGCGCGAGTGAGGGGGATCTGTGGCGTGTGCACGACCTGTGATTGACAGTCAGATCTCACACCCCCCTGCGCTGATTGGACCTGATGAAGCGGGAGCGCTGGATTTTTGCAAAACAAATAACACGCTCCAGGTGGAGTTAGAAGCTCGGGTTTTTTTCTAAAACCACCTTATTTATGTTGTTCTGTCGGATTATAGTGTCGATTACACTGAATATGATCAAAAAAATGTTGCCGACGGCAGCTTTAAAGGAAACAGCGTTTGCAACTTAATGTAAGGTATTTCCAGGTGAAACATGGCTGTACGTTATTTTATTCTTCGGCACTTGATTGGATTTTGAAAAGTGAATGTTATACGAATTGGCGATTAGGTGGTTGGAGGGAAGGGCTTGAAAACTACGAGTGATTGATGACATCAGTACCATGCAGTCTATTTTGAGTTCATGGTTAAGTTAGCTAGTGGACAGTGCAGATTACAGCTAAAGCAGAGGTGTGTTGTTATTAGGATGCTGCAGTGTGCTAGTAGTAGAGAGAGATAGTGTGTGCGTGTATGTGTGTGTGTGTGTGTGTGTGTACACACGTGGTTTGGGGCTCTGGCAGAGAGAAATCTCTTACGGTACGTTCACACGGGGCGTGAGCGTCAACGCTTCCCATTGACTTTGAATGGGTGACGTCAAGCGTTGCCGAAAAGAATTGTGGATCCGTCGGCGGCGCTTCACTGGCGTTGCTCGCGGCAGAAGTTGAGAATTTTTCAACTTCTGCCGCGAGCAACGCCAGTGAAGCGCCGCAGACGGAAGCGTCAGCCAATAGGATCGCTCTATGCAAATACAGTAGCCAGGCGGCAGCCAATCACGTTCATCCTGTTCAAGAGCAGCAAACTGAGGATACATTTTAAATTTCATTGGCTGACGCTGCTATGACCATGGCGTCAGTGCCAAACTTCAGCCACGCCTTCCGTCAAGCGTTGACGCTGACGCCCCGTGTGAACGTACCGTTACTCATGGAAGTAGGTCATAGCCTCCTGCTCAGTTAGACAGTGAGGGATCGGAGTAAAGTGGCAGAGTTGAGCTGCAATGAAGTCAGATTAGGGACTCTCTAAAAAGTTACGCATAGGCCTTAAAGTGCCCCATTATGCTCTTTTGGATAATAGTGTGTAATATAGATGTTTGTGAATGTAAAAGGTCTTCAAAGTTTCAATGAACAAAGTGCATGATAAAAGCAGTTATTGTCTCCCAAAAGAAAGAACCAATTCTGAACTGCCTAAAACGAGTCGTCAGTAATTCCAGTCTTACTGTACTTCCTGCTCGAACCTATGTTGTAGGTTTGAACAAATTTCAAAATTCATTTATGGTAATGAGCGATTGGTTTTCTTATACACTGTAAGTGGCAGACCAATCATAACAGACTGGGCCATTTGACCAATCAGAGCAGAGTAGGCTCTCGGAAAGGAGGGATTTAGAGAGACTGGATCAAACCATTTCAATGGTTTTATGAGAAAATTAACTACCCAAGCTTTCCTTGGAGTGTTTATGACCAAAGCAGTGATTCATTTGTGAATGAATCATTCTTTTGAGTGGAATCTCCTGATTGAATTGGTTTCTCCACTTCTAAAACATGGGCTGCGTCTGAAAATGTAGGCAGCAGACCTTTTAAAAAAAAAAATTATAATAAAAAAAATATTTTTTTTACTTTTTTTTATTGCCAACCTGTAAAATAGCAAAATATGGGCACTTTAAAGCACTTGAATTGGAAATAAGAACTGATATATTAGGATTGGGTATTATGAGGACATATAGCTATTAGACTGTTTTGAAGAAGATATCTTGACCATTGCAGGCCTAGAAATTAGTACACACACTGATTAATCTCAAGATTTTCTGCTGAATACTTAAATTTTAAATACATGTTGAATACAGGTTTTTCAACATCACATTTTTTTATTTTTGTCTATTCTAAATGGAATCAATAACAGTGCAGTAGAGGTGATTACGGGGGCAATTTCTACAAATTTCAGGACACACACAGTTCTGTCTCTAACTGAGAAAAATGAATGCCTTTGAGAGAAATTTAATCAAAAACAGATTCTGAGAAGTCTTCTGCTGCCTGAACTTCTATTGTCTTTGAATCCATAGTAATATCTATCTCTAGTAGGACGCTGGTTGGAAGTTTACATGAATGACAGAATCTGATGCTAAAAGATTTAGTAATAAAGGGTAAAAAAAAATTCAGTAACATTAATTAATCCATATATTGCAATGATAATATGACTTTGACATCATAATGGTTTACCAAAGCATGACTTTTTTTTCTTATGTGACAGAAATTGGCTTCCATATTATTTGAGATACAACGGGTTATTTAAATTTAAACCCCACCACTCTTATTGTAACAATATTACCTTTTATTAAATTTGAGTCATTTATTGGCTCAGTACTTTTGCCATATGAATGTTTCTTATACCAAAAGATCCCTCTTACTTTAACATTTTACCATATTTAAATCGATTCCAAAGGTTTCCCTCCTAGAAACCTGGCCAGAATTATTATATTTTTGTGCAGATTCTGTCACTAAAATGGTTAATGCATATTGTGTTTGTGTGCTTTTGTTTTATAGGTTATCTGCCCTTCATCATGCTGCTCTTAATGGTAATGTGGAGCTGATTGCGCTGTTGCTCGAGTCACAAGCCGTCGTTGACATCAAAGACCAGAATGGTACAAACACACACAGTACCTTTTAACTGTCTCATATGTACAATATGTACAGTATTTACTCAATATACAGATGAATCAGTTATTAAAATACTTAGACTACCGTTCAAAATCGCTAAGAGTTTTAAATATTTTTTGAAAGGTCTCTTTTACTCACCAAGGGTGTATTTATTTGATCAAAAATACAGTTAAAACTGTAAAATATGATTTAATTTAAAATAATTGTTTTCTATCTAAAAAAAAATACTGTCCCCTATGGAAGCTTGTTTCCACAAATGAATAAGAAATTAAAAAGGTAAAGGCGACTTTTTATCTCTCAATTATGACTTTTTGTCTCAGAATTGCATGATATAAACTCACAATTGCGTGTTATAAAAATCATATCTCAAAATCAAATCATCTGAATTTTGTTTCTCAGAACTGTGAGTTTATATCATGCAATTCTGAGAAAAAAAGTCATAATTTAGAGATAAAAAGTCACCTTTACCTTTTTAATTTTTTATTCATTTGTGGAAACAAGCTTATGGGGTACAGTATTTTTTTTTAGATAGAAAATAGAAAACAATTATTAAAAAAATTTGTAAACTTGCGTGTTTATATCTAGCAATTCTGACTTAACACACAATTGCGAGTTATAAAGTTGGAATTGTGAGATATAAACTCGCAATTCTGAAAAAAAAGTCAGTCTTTTTTTCCTCAGAATTGGACTTTGTAACTCGCAATCGAAAATAAATCAGAATTGCGAGATGTAAACTCACAATTGTGAGGAAAAAAAAGTCTGAATTGTGAGATAAAAAGTAGTAATTGTCTTTTAAATAGTTTTATTCCGTGGAGGAAACAAGCTTCCATAGTCCCCACACTTTTGAATGGTAGTGAATATATTTCTCATTGAAACTACCTCCTGTTTTCTGAAGGGATGCGGCCCTTACATTACGCTGCTTGGCAGGGCAAGTGTGAGCCCATGAAAATGCTGCTCAAGGCAGGGTCATCAGTCAACAGCCAATCAGATGAGGGACAGATCCCTTTACACCTCTCATCACAACACGGCCATTATGAAGGAGTGAGTAAATGCACATAAACAGTCAGACTTGCGTGCTTATGCACACATGCTGTACACACACACACACACACACACACACACACACACACACACACACACACACACACACACACACACACACACACACACACACACACACACACACACACACACACACACACACACACACACACACACACACTCACACTGTACTGCACTGTGTGTGTTTGCAGAGTGAGATGCTGCTCCAACATCAGTCGAACCCCTGCCTCAGAGACCACGCTGGGAAAACCCCTCTAGACTTGGCCTGCGAATTTGGACGTGTCACGGTCAGTTACGGCGTGTTTGTGTGTGTCTCTCTCTGTGTACGGCACGCAGGGGTTTGTGATAGATGGATGAGAAGCGGTGCTCCGCAGTGGGAATAAGGGACAAGAAACCTCTTCTCACGTTTTCAGCCAAATGTACAATAGGAAGCCCGACATGCACTCACACCCCGGTTTCCACTGCTTGCAAAAGAGCTCAAGAGACTCCTATACATAACAGTTTATTTAGATTTGGGTTTTGTTAAAGGTACAGTTCACTCAAAATTAATATTCTGTCATTATTTACAAACTCCAAACCCGTATGACTTTTTTTCTTCCGTGGAACAAAAGGAGCATTTTTTTTAATTGTACTGAATGCTATTTTCATGCAACTGGAAGTATGCATGTATGTATTTTTATTATTATTTGTTTTATCATTTCAAATCACCTTGTTCACTTATTTATGCATGAATGTCTTTGTTTGTTTGTTTTTATGTATATTTGATTATTATCTCTATTTGTTCATTTAATCATTTAAAATCTCCTCTTTCATGCAAAATAACCATACATGTATTATAAACGTCCATGTACACTTTACTTCAAATCTTATGAAGCCATATTAGCCATAGTTTTGTGTGAGAAACAGAGCAAAATTGAATCATTATACACTGATAATCTTCACATGTTTACCATTGCAACTAGGTTATTAAGTTCATTGAGATCCTTCAGTGAACTAAATCAGTCTGATTTGTCAACGACTCATTCTGTCCACGGCTGCGTCCGAAAACTTAAAAATGCTGCCTTCTGAGGCTACATTTCAAGGTAGGAAGGCATCAACGTCCAAATCCAATGTTAGCTTATTTTCCAGTCTCCTATAACTATTAATAACTATTTGCTTAGTTATTACCAAAGCTTTCTCTATTTTGTTGTAGATCATTAAACCGTCATGAGGTATCTTCGTGTGCCTACAAAGTCAATGTCTGATAAGGCAGCGAGGCAACAGGTCAAGTTTTCAGACGCAACCCACGTTTGGGAAGTGGAGCAACCAATTCACTCAGGAGATTCCACTCAAAAGAATGATTCATTCACAAATGAATCACTGCTTTGCTCATAAACACTCCAAGGAAAGCTTGGGTAAATCCATTGAAAAATGACTTATCTGTTCCTCACATAAACCTATCAACTTCAGACGTCTTGCGCTATACATGAGTCCATAAGTGAATTTATGAGTTTGATACTTTTATGGAATTTGGCATCCCTTTGAAGTTTAAAATCCTTCTTTTGTGTTCAGTGGAAGAAATAAATTCATATGGGTTCAGAACGACATGATTGTGAGTCATTGAGGGAATTATTCTTTACTATTCCCCTTTGTTTTATTTGACATATTACATATTGTTTTGCTGACCTGTTGTTTTATTTGTCCTAATAGATCATTTCTTAGGCAATGAATCACATTTTTTATGTTAAAGTTGCTGTGAGTTCTGTTTAGCTATCTTCCAGCCAGACTCAGAATCTGAATTAGATCACTCCCTCTCTCCAAAATATCTTGCTCCTAAAACATGTCAGCGAACCTGTCAGCTTACTCGAACGCTCAAAGTGACTGACAGGCGGTGAGCGCCTCAAAGTTCTCTGATTGGCTAAACAATAGCAATCAAATTCGTTTTTGCTGTTCACAGAGTTTAAAGCCGTCACAGAGCACAGGTGTGATGTCTCATGATACCCATTTCAGTGATATATTTCTAGAAAAAAATATTTACAACACTTTTAACTGATGTATTTTTTACAGTATAAAAATTATAATTATTATTAGTTATATATATTAATACAAATTAAAATAAAACACTGAAACGCCTAATGCACTTTTATAGTTGAAACGATTAAATAACTGAAGTACCATTTACTCTACCCTTCAAATGTTTGAGGTCAGTAAGATTTTATTTATCGTTTTGAAATAAGTTTCTTATGCTCACCAAAACTTAATTAATTTGATATAAATACTGTATATACAGTAATATTGTATTAGTTGTAAATTGGATTACTACTATTTACAACAGTCATAATGTAAATACAGTAGCCTACATTAAAAACTGTTAAAAACAGTTGTGCTGCTTAATATATTTGTGGAAACCAAATTTGTGGATTCTTTGATGAATAGAAAGTTCAAAAGAACAGCGTTTATTTGAAATAGAAATATTTTGTAACATTATAAATGTCTTTACTGTCACTCATTTTAATCGATTGAATGTGTTCTTGCTGAATAAAAGTATTAATATCTTTCTTTCTTTAAAAACAACAACAACAACCTACTGACCCCAAACCAAACCGGTAGTGCAAATACCATGCTGTATGAATGTGGCATCATCCAGCAACCATGGTATTTATCAAAGTATCTTACAATCACAACAACTTTACCACGGTATTACCACAGTCTGCTTTTTGTTCTGGGATAAGGCCTACACACCTGTTTAAGCTGTGTGTGAATGCATGCATGTTTTCTGTGTGTTCTACAGGTGGTGCAATTGCTCCTGAGCAGTAACATGTGTGCTGCTATGTTAGAACCGAAGCCCTCCGATCCTAATGGCATCAGCCCGCTACATTTGGCTGCCAAGAATGGACATATCGAAATCATCAAGTAGGTGCTCACTGGACTTCTTGGCTTTGCAACTACGATGACTTGGTTCTTACCACTTTATTTCAGCATGTATGATGAAGTATTAACAGCTGTTAAGTTGTCATTTAGGTTGTAGTCAACCTATCTTTACTGAACTGCATGGGCTTTTTTAGCTGCCTCATCATTCAAGTGAGGACATTATTATAAAACATATTGCACATATCCTATAGTCAGATCAAGGCTTTGGCATGATTATATTACAACTTTCTCAAATTATCCGCTGATTAGATGTGTTGATGAGAACACAATTATCATCAGTATTTCTGAATATCATTAATATATTTGGTTAAAATATTTATTTCAAGAATATATCTTAGAATATATGCAAAGTCTGCAAAACAAATAAGGAGGTTATGTGAGGATGTTTACGATAAAGTGTTTTATATTGCTTTCATTTAGCAGTTATACATTTTGTACAATCAGACATTGATGCCGCAAAATCCTGACACAGCATTTAGCTCAGTGACACAAAACTGTCTCTGTTGCATGACTGATGTGGCAAGACAGGTCAGGAGCAAAGGGATCGGGGATGATGGGAGAAATGAAAGGCACTGTGAGCTGTCCGATCAGTCCCTGGAGGCTTCATTCATTAGATTCGCACACACACACATTCAAACCGAGTGTCCTCGTTTTTCCCTTTGATGGACAGTGCCGTCATTGCCTAGTGACGCACGTCGTTAATTAGTGATTTCATCATTCATCACACATTTTAGGCTGCTTGTGGATCAGTATGAATGTGTGTTTGGTTTGATGGATATGAAAGACACATTTTAAATGCCAATCCTGGACACCAGTTCCTACATCACAGCTTCTCAACTAACATGCCAAATCTGCTGCACAAATCTGGAGCAAGCAAGCACTTGTCCTGGCCACAGTTCATCTACCTTAGTTTTATGCAGGAATTATTATATTTTAAAGATGTCCTATTATGCTTTTTTACATTTTCAAATTTCTTTAGTGTGTAATGTTGCTGTTTTAACATGAAAAAGGTCTGCAAAGTTACAAAGCACAAAGTCACTCCAAAGGAAGTTATTCTCTATATCAGTGCGCACTGTTTCTGAACTCCCTGAAATGCCTCGATTGTAGTATTGAGTTTTCTTCTGGGAATGAACACATCACAATATTCCTTATTTAAATAATTGCATAACGCAATGCATAACGGGAAGAAAAGGACAAGGACTGGTTCAGTTGTGTGTTATTACATGGCTTGGTTGAATTCTAATGTAGAATGCGGTCTGTTATTTCTTGATAACAGACCACTGATAAGTATAACACACCGTTGCCATGAAAAACAGAGCGTTGCTATGGACGCAGGATTCTAACTGTAGAGACGGAACGGACTATTTTCTTTAGCGGAAGCTATACAATCGTCGAAGCGGAGGGGTCTTGAATCAGCCTGAAGGTGTTGTATTCGCTATAACAACCGCCTTGCTCTACATTATCCCTTACTTAGTAAATGCGCAGTTATTAAGGGGCGTGACATTTCCAAAACACGCTTGAAGCGGTTGACCAATCACAACACAGTGATCCAGCCGACCAATCAAAGCACATAGTGATTTTGGAAGGAGGGGCTTCAGACCGGAACTAAACAGAGAATTTCAGACAGACTGGAAAGGGAAGTGCTGCAACAATGTCAAATATGTGATTTTTTTTTTTTTTACATTCAAGCAAGAATTCATTCAATCTATTCTAGTAGACCCCAAAAACAAAATGAATATGTCTCCTTTAATACTTACATTTACTTACAGATACTTACATGTGATGTGTTTTGACCCCTTCGATTTTTTATTTTAATAATCTTTCCCTGGAAATAAGAGTGTAAAAAGTCTATCTTAGACTCTTAACTTTCTATGTTCATATTAATAAACTTTGTAATAGCTAGAATGATGTTGTGAAAGATAGCCTTTTTAAGTGTTTAACTAAAAAAATGCTTTTATGCGTTTTGTGTGTGAATGTTTTCAGGTTACTGATCCAGGCTGGTATAGATATAAACCGACAGACTAAATCAGGCACAGCGTTGCATGAAGCTGCTCTCTGTGGGAAAATCGAGGCTGTACGACTGTTGCTGGATGTGAGTATTTCATTATTATATGCATTATATTATGTATGGGGTCCAAAATGTACTTTTACCACCAATGACATGCATTCATTTTTTTTTTAAATATACTTGTATATAAAATATTTACCAGTCAATAAGATTGTGTGGGAAAGCTAAAGCTTGTTGAGGTGGAGGTGAAGGAGACAGGGGACGGAGAGTGACTGTGCAGCGCATGTAATTTATTCAGACACTTCAGAAACAAAAATATATCACGAGAGCTTTTCAGCTGAAACTCAGACTCAGATACAACACTTTAGCATGGCTTTCACGTGCACAGCTCACTTACCAGGCAGGGAATCTCTGCACTCACGCCCTCTGCATTTCACCCGTCTCTTGACTCACTGCAAAGTGCAAATACCTGTTAGTTCTCATTAACCAGCGTTTCCCTTACCATTCCCTTACCATTCCCCCGCACTCGCTTTCCACCTGCAGCTGCACAATAATTTTTTTTATTTTTTATTTATTATAATCAATGTTGAAAACGTCTCGGGTCACGACTGTAACCCTTTTTCCCAGAGAAGGGAATGAGACACTACGTCGATGACGACACTATGGGGAACACCTCTTAGCGTAACGTGTCTGAAGCATAAATTAAGCTAATCCAATCCTATTGGCGTTGCGTGATGACGTAGCGTGTGACGGCCAGCCTTGGCAGGGTTACTTTACAAATGTATTGCGTTACAGTTACAAATTACTTCATGAAAAAAGTATTCAGTAACGTAATCCAAGTACCACAATATGAAAGTAATGTAATCTGATTACTTTTGGATTACTTCAAGGTCACATATATAAATAAAGTCACGCAAGAAGAAATATATCTTTTTTTTTAAATCTTTTATTTATTAAGAATTTGGTCCGGTGTAAAATATTTGCAAAATATAAACTATTTAAGAAAATGTCATATAGCTGTAAGTAACTATGTTGTAGCTAAAAACCTATTAAAACTAAGCAATCATGTCGCATTTCCACAACTTGGGAACACACAGCCCTGAATATTTATGTAAAGGGATATACAGACATCTAGTGGCTACTGTGTGGTATTACAGATTATTTTTGTTTTATTTTTAACTAACATGTACAAGGAAAAAAACAAAAAACACAACATTTTAAATTTCTACACAATCTAAATATAAGTTTATTTTAAAATAGGCCTAGATGTTGACTAAAGCCGTGATCTTTCTTAATTTGCCTGACTAAACTTGGGGCGTTGGGAGTTCCCCTACGTTACCTAGGCAGCGAACATCCCGTTAAGTGAGAAGAGATTAAGAAAGGACATTTTGGTACAACCATGTTGTTTGCATTTTCTTCTTTGAAAACAAAATGTCAGCGGAATTTCCATGAATTGAAAGCGTTTTTGTCCCGCGGGCAACGTTTCTACTGGCAGCAGTGATTCATTCAGCGTCTGAGGAGATTGTAGACAGCTGTTATTTGCGCATGCACCAGCGACCGGGTCGCACACATGAGTCATTACTGGCAACAGAACCAGGAACTACTGTATAATCAAGCACCGCTTAATATAGTGTTATTATGCCAAAATAATGATTTATTAAGTTTTAAATTAAACCATTGTAATCCTGAATGTATTCCCCCTTTTTTCAAAATGTAACTATAATCTGATTGTAACGAATTACAGTTACTGGATTTTTGTATCCTGATTACATAACGCCGTTACATGTATTCCGTTACTCCCCAACCCTGGTGACGGCATACATGAAAGCTACAAAGGGACACCTGCACACAACAGCGTTAGCTTCGCGATGAAGCAAGCCGCTCCCAGGCAGGAGGAGGAGTGGCAAAGGGACACAGTGTCTCGTTCCCTTCTCAGGGAACAAGGGTTACAGTCGTAACCCGAGACGTTCCCTTTCGAGGAAACTCGCACTGCATTGATGACGACACTATGGGGTACAAAATACCCACTATGCCACAGCTTCACTGCCTGTCCCAGTGTGAAGCTGTCTCAGGCACAACTAGGACGAGAGCACTTGTGCGCCGGGTGTAGAGGGGAGGACCAGACTATAAAATCTCATGAATGTATGCGGAGTGGTCCAGTCAGCCGCATCACATACCTCATGAATAGGTGCCCCTGAAAGGAGGACTCTAGAGGACGCCATGCCTCTGGTAGAGTGAGCCCTCACAGCCAAAGGTGAAGGCAAACTGCGCGCCTGAACAATGCAGTTACTGATGGTCTGTTTGGATGCGGGAAGCCCCTTCTTGGCCTACCCTAAACACAGCAGCAACTGGTCAGCCTTCCTCCACTGAGAAGACCTCTGAACATAGATGTTTAGTGCTCTGACAGGGCAGAGTAAATTAAGTCCCCCATCTTCCGCCGTCACATGAGGTGGGGGATGAAATGCCTGCAGAACCGCCGACCTCGCCATATTAGATGGCACCTTAGGGACATAGCCCGGTCTAGGGTGCAAGATGGCCTTAATTCTCCCAGGAGCAAACTCCAGGCATTGTGGAGATATGGAGAGCGCCTAGAGATCTCCTACTCTCTTAAGAGAGGTGATGGCAAGGAAAAAGACCACCTTAAGCAACAGGTTCTTGGCCTCAGCCGACTCCAGAGGTTCGAAGGGGGCCTCAACCAGCTCTTCAAGGACCACTGCCAGGTCCCATGTGGGACCACAGGAGGATCTGTTGCGCCAGTCTGGAAAGAGTGCGCAATCTCAGACCCCCCTAGTGGTTTAAATAGGACACCACTGACACATTGTCTGTTTTTAAAAGAACGTAGTGACCTTTGAGGTCTGGTAGGAAGCTACTCAGAGCCCGGAATACCGCCAACATCTTTAGGTAGTTTATGTGCCAAGAAGGGTCCTGCCACAGACCTCTTGTAAAGCCCATCCATGACCGCACCCCAGCCCGTGAGGGATGCGTCTGTCGAAACGGCTTTCCAGCGACATGACGCTCCAAACACAGGACCTTGGGACAGAAACCAAGGTTTCTTCCACATTGATAGGGAACAAAGGCATCTGAACGTAACCCTTAACATGCGAAACGAATTTCCCCTCAGGGAAAACCCCTTGGTTTTCAAACACCACTGTAGGGCTTTTATGTGCAGCAGGCCAAAAGGTATCACGTTGGACCGATTCAGATGTCTTAGATCTAAAAATGGACACAACCCTCCATCCTTCTGGATGTTACACTATGAAGTACCGGCTGTAGAACCCGGACTCCCTGTCTGGTGGAGGAACATATTCTATGGCCTCCTTTACCAGCAGCGAGTTAACTTCCTGTTCTAAAACCCGACCCTGCTCTGGGTCTACTGCAGTTCTGACCACCCCGTTGAACTTCGGTGGGCGGACCCGGAACTGCAGACTGTACCCTCTTTCTACAGTGCGCAGGATCTGGTGTCAGTTGAAGGGTTGTTCCCTTGGTGAATTTTACACAACTCATTGTGTAAGTCTGGAAAGAACGGCAAACACGTTCTTTCCAGAACGGAAGGCTGTGATCGGTGCTGCAGGAAGCGCTCATCAAGCTTGCTTGTAGCCTGCGCCTCCTGCCTCTCTTGTGGCCAACTGATGTTAAGTTTGGCCACAGCACGCGTCACAACCTCCACGAGCTCCTCATATGCTCATGTGCAGATTGAAATGGCACGTTTGATTCATTTAGATCCCCTGCCGCGATGCTGAGCACGTCTACATCTGAGTCAGACAGCTGCAGCACCCGGCTCTCAACCCGAGCGGAAGAAGCCGCGGGGCGGGCTTCCACATGGGGAGTGAAGGGATCTGAGCTATTAGATGAGGACCGAGAAAGTGCCGAAGCAGCCTCTGCTAACTCTCTCTGCGAGCCCCATGATCTGAGCTGCTGCGCCGCCTCGGCGGATGCGGGACACCCACCGCGGGGAGTGCAAGCCTGGCCGGCTTCATCAAATACATCTAGGCGGGAGCGCAGCACTCTGATAGATAGTGCTTCACAGTGGCCCCCTCAAGGGCTGCCTGGACGTCCTGCACTCCCAAGCAGTACACACACATATCATGATAAAATGTGATAAAACGAGGGCAGGGATGCACACACTTTTTAAACTGCTCGCTTGCCATTTCACAATATATATATCACAAACAACACCAAATAGACAATTAACATAACAGAGAGCGCTTGTTGAAGAGCAAAAGCTAACGCTGTTGTGTGTCGGCGTCCCTTTGTAGCTTCCGTGTATGCCGTCACACACTACGTCATCACGCAACGTTACATGCATTGTACAAGATGAGTCAGTCTCCATTTCTCTGTGAACCTTGTTGTGATAAATATTCCAAATCTGTGTGTGTTTGATATGAACACTGGTCGTGTTTGGGAGTTTGCTGGTATGTTAATGATCGTTATATACGTGAATGTGTTCATGTCTGTATTGTCAGTGTAATCACTATGTACCATGTGAATGTGTATTCTGGCTTTTCTCTTCAGAGTGGTATCAGTGCTGGGGTGAGGAACACATTCTGTCAGACAGCGCTGGATATTGTTAACCAGTTCACCACTACCCAAGCCAGCAAGGAGATCAAACAGATGCTAAGAGGTACAATGGGAGAAAAAACATAAATTCATACAGAAAGGTAGAGTCAAAGGCTTTCTGAACTCACTGGTATCTGTGTGTGTGTTTGTGTTTTCCTGCATACAGATGCATCGGCTGCTATGCAAGTGAAGGCTCTGAAGGATTACTGCAACAACTATGACCTTACAAGCCTCAATATTAAAACAGGCGACATCATCACGGTAAAGAAGCAATTATTTTACTGTAACAATGAAGCAAGTTTACACCCTGAGTCATGCACATATTTTTTGTATGCAGGAGTAGTGGTTCTTTACATACATTGCTATTCAAAAGTATGGGTCAGTATGATTAAAAAAAAGAAAGAAATTAATACTTTAATTTTATTCAGTAAGGATGCATTAAATTAATCAAAAGTGACAGTGAAGACATTTATAGAGTAACAAAATATTTCTATTTCAAATAAATCCTGTTCTTTTGAACTTTGTATTCATCAAAGAATCCTAAAAGAAATGCATCATATTTTCCACAAAAATATTAAGCAGCACAACTGTTTTCATTGATATTAATAAGAAATGTTTCTTGAGCAGCAAATCAGCATATTAGAATGATTTCTGAAGGATCATGTGACAAATTATACTGAAAATTCAGCTTTGCATCACAGGAATAAATTACATTCTATATATTATAATTGTCATGAACACTCTTCAAAGTCCATGAAAAATAATCAAAAATGAAAGATAACTGAGTGTTCGTGACAATAATATAAAATAGTTGTAACAATCTTAATAATATTACTGTTTTTTCCCCCCAAATAAATACAGCCTTTGTGAGCAAATAATAATATTTTAAAAGAAATGTTACTAACCCCAAACTTTTGAACAGTAGTGTGTGAGACATAAGTCGTATACTTTTTGGAAACCTGGGTTAGACCTAAAAGTCTTAATAACTTCATCCTTTTGGTAAGACTATACAATAAGCTTCTACTGTATATGTTAACATAAGTTAATGCAATGAAATAATAATGGGCAAAATACATTTTTTAAACCAAAATTATTTTTTGTTGCATGGTGCAGTGCAATGTATTGGTTGTTTTCAACTTCAGGCACATTCTGCAACATGTCTGTTTGCTCCTCAGGTCTTGGAGCAGCATTCTGATGGACGATGGAAGGGCTGTATCCATGATAACCGCACAGGAAATGACCGCGTGGGTTACTTTCCGTCCAACATGGTGGAAGTCATCAAAAGGGCAGGTGTGCCATCGCATCGTCACATGAGCCTTCTAGGATGTCATGTGACACATATGCACATTTTAATCCACTTTAAAATCAAGGTCAATCTGAAGCTCATCTACCTGGCATTTAAATGTTCATGTGTGTGTGGGTTCTGGTGAGTTTGTATTTAGTGCATGCATTTCTGCATATATATGAGTGTTTGTGTATTTGTTGTGTGTTTAGATTAGGGATGAGCATTTTGTTCATTTTGTCTTCTTGAGTACTCAATTGGTACATCAACCTGTTACTATTGGAACAAACTTCTAAGTTTAAGTATAGAGTGCATTAGCGCCCACCCCCTTTTTCAGCGGCACATATTTTTCCCATTAATTTTTTTATTTGAAAATCAGGAAAAAAATACATAGGTAAAAGACTGTGTACTTAACATCTTTATTGAGGGAAATAACTTAAATCCCATAAAGCATTGTGAATATCATAATTGGATTAAAAACTATTGAGAAACATAAAACAGCTAATTTCACAATTGCTGAACAGTAAGTGTTGAACAGTAAGTATTTTGAGAGCGTATAGATATTGACTCGATTACGCCATTCGCATTGCTTCATGGGAGTGGGCGGAGCTAACAAGATCTTTTGGTGCGTGTTGCTTTTTTGACTCTCTGATTGGTGTAATTTTCTATACAGCATCATGGGTAATGTTGTTTTTTCACCAGGAATTTCTCTATTAAACACGATTATTTAAAAAATAAGCTGAAATAATGTGGGCTGACGTCTTCAGTAGAAGCAAATGCCTTTGAATTATAACATTGTAGCTCACAGTAGGTCAGTCTTTAAGGGTTTATAAGTTATCGTTTTCAAAATCAAAAAGTTTTATATCCGGAACCTGGCTGTTGCACTCTATTAAACTTCCAAAAACATACTGTTTGTGCCACTGACATAAATGATACCTCAAATTATGAAGCTTGCTGAACAAAGTGATCAGATGATTGTTTCCCTAGAAGATTATAAACTTTGATGGAGCTGCTGTCTTCTGTGTCTTTAAATACATGAGTACTCAAGCCCAATCCTAGTGTATGTGTGTGGTTGTGTGGGTGGCTGTTCATTCGCTCTATATCAGGGTTGCCAGGTCTGCACAAGAAAACTAGCCCAACTGCTAAATCAAAACTATCCCAATCACTTTCAAAACTATCCCAATCGCATTCCCCGGTAAAAATCACGTTCCAGGGGGTAAAAAACGCATTCTGGGGAGGGGAATGCTTCAACCCGCGGACTACAAAAACAACCGCGGCAACAGTGTAAAACCGTAGATTTGGCAACACTGTTCTATATCCAACTGCCCTGCCCTTTATCACCAGTCAAGTGATTCTAATTAGAGGCGTCAGCTCGAAGACATGAAAGAGAGGGAGTGAAAAAGAGGGCAGATGAGAGTGGCTCATTTATCTGTCACTGTTCGGTCATCTCTGCGTCCACCTGTACCATCGTTTCCATGCCCCCCTTCATTTCCTTTCAACTCACATCAGTGGATTCACACTTCTGCACATTCACACACATGCAAACAGGCTTTCACACATTTATACATGCAGATCAGTGGCGACTGCTGCTTCTCAAGAGTGAAGAAACAACATCACTTATCAATGTCAGAATATGTACTCAGATTTACTTTGTTCTGGTGTTTGTAATTTGCTATTTAATAAAAAACATTAAAGAGAAGCTGAGCTTCTAGTCAAGATAAAAATGACAGTGATTAAAACTAGGGCTGCGTGATTAAAACAAAATTGTGATGTGGCTTAGTGCGCATCCCAAAGTTTGTGATTTAATTAAATAAATATATGGGCTGCATGTTTCAGAGTTAAGTTCGGCACTGTGTTGCATGGAGTTCATGATCCAGGGTTTTTGTGTCTCAGAGCGGCTCAGTTCACACAGTAAAAGCTGCTCCACATTAACTCATCTCCACATCTGCTCTGAGTTTGGGTTGCTTAATGTGTGTTTGGGAATGCAGCATGTGCCAACAATCTTCTCAAACTTTAGAAATGCTTATAAACCAGCTTATGCCAATAAAAGAGAAGCATTACTTTTTTTTTTTTTTTGAATACCCTTTTTTACGGTAAGATATTAGTGTATAATAATTTTAATAATATTATTTCTTAAAGTGCCCCTATTATGCTATTTTAAAGTTTCCTAATGTTGTTTTGGAGTCTCCTACAACTGGTTTACATGCATCAAAGGTAAAAAAACTGGTCAAAGGTCATTTCCTCATAATATACATTTGCACATCACCACATTTTCAATAATTCTCAAACGACTCATCAGATGAATCAATCTCTCTAAATCCCTCCTTTCTGCTAGCTACTCTGCTCTGGTTGGCCAGACAGCTCAGTCTGTTGTGAGTGGTTTACTGCGTACAGCGCGTGCGTGACAGCGTCAGGTCTGCATGTCCTGAGGCTTCCTACACCGTAAACTAAACACAGTAATGAACAATGACGTTGATATTACCATATCAATGTGAGCGCAAGTCCAATGATGAAACATTAGTTATTCAACCCAAACCTCCATCGCAAGGACGACTCGAGCAGGACATTTCTCAGTGATACACACAGTAATACAGATATGTGCCATAGACTCCAAGTGGGACTCTATGGACCATGTGTCCATGAAATTCATTATTACTTTATACTTTTTAAAAATGTTTACTTTAATATTGCATTGGTGTAAAGAGTACCTGAAACCCATACTTAAAAGTTAAAGTAGAAATATTGTTAAGCCTCATCTACGGCTGAAGCCACATCCTTATCTCATATATGAAACACTTACGATTCAGCAACTACCTGCTAATGCATTTGCGTAAAGTAGACTTTTTGACAAGTTGGTGTGAATAAGGGCAAAACGCACAAGATATAATACCTTCAATACCCTGTAGATGGCGATATCGCTTCTTTTGTAGAAGAAATAAACTACTGCAAAAAAAGTCAGGTGCTTGCAAAATGTAATGAGTAACTGCATACCTCATCACAAATGCATTGGAATATTTTGAATATGTTCAAAAATGAAGTCAAGTAGAGACTAAAGGTTGCTAATTTCTACCAGAAAGACTCAGAGGGCAAGTGCATGTTTACATAATATTTATTTCATAAAGTATTAACAGATGGTAGTGAGCTACAATGATTCATATATAGTTATTATTATAAAAAAGTTCTTTGGCTTAGGCCCCGTCCTTAATCCAGATCCTGGGGGAAGCAGATTCGGGCTGATCCTGCCGAAAGATGAAGGCAGGGGCAGAGGCCACCCCCAGACGGATGGACAGGGACCAACCTGGTAGAGGTGGGGAGGATGGAGAGGGACGTCCGCCTCATCAACCGCCAATGTAAAAGAGAAAGTTCAGCACTCATATTCCAAGTGTCAAGCAGTGATTGGCCAGACCTCATAGTTATGAATGAATGACGTAGCATTAGAGTCTTTCTGGTAGAACCTACGCTAAAGCTTTCATATATTTGATACTCAAAGTACAAAGTAGCCAAAAAGATACTTAAGCACATAATTACATTTTCTCAAATACTTTACACCACTGCAATATGAAATGCACCAATATTGAAATGTTACATATACTGATTGATGTACACATTCCAACACACTTCAAATCCCCATTTCCTCCCTTTTCGTGCATGAATGTAGTCTGCATGCATAACACATAGATCAGTTATAAATTTGGTGTTTTTGGGAATGCATTTCAAGTATGTTTTGTGAAAATAGCATGCATGAGTATAGTTCTTTTTTTTTTGTTTTCTAAAGTGTTAATTTTCATCTTGCATGTTAACTTACAGGGTAAATATAAGCTCAGCCATAGAGTTAGATATTTTTGCTTGAACATGTTTTGTTTTGTGTTTCCTTTCCTGTTTTTTTGTTGTTCTTGTTGTTGTTGTTTGTGTTTTTTTGGTGTCGCCTGTTGTTCTGTTGTACCCAGGTCCCTCGACCCAACAGTATCTTAAGATACAGATCCGTCCGCCAGCAATTGGTTCAGTTGTCATGGTGAACGGTGACTGCTCCCACATTTTTTCTCTGCCCCTCACTCCCCCACCCCCTCCTACCCAGCCCCTTACCCATCAGCCCCTCTTCACCTCATTTGGCTATAATATGCCTACCTGCAGCACAATTGGGTATGAACCAGCCTCCTCCTGCTCAGAGGAGCCACAAAAAGAGACAGGTATAAACACACACATACAGTCAGAAAAATACACATTTACCCGTCATAAGCATATCATATCATACACCTGGCTTTTTTTTAAACTTCATGACCATAGTAAAATGGAGTAAACAGGATGTGAATCTGAATGTCTTTGAGAAAGTTGGATGTGTAACATACAAAATTAGCAGTATCAGAGATATTTGTGTGAAGAACATGTCCAGGCCATATTTACCCCAAGAAAAAAGTAAAACAAATGATGTTTTCCAAGTTTTGTGGTAGAATTATTATTATTTGTTTAACTGCTGTGACTTTTTTAAATGTCTATTTAGCATAATTATTTTCCCTAAATTCTCTTTATCATATAGTGCAAAAAAGTATCACAGTTAGTTTGAAAAAGTAATTATATATTATATACATATATATTTTAAAGAAATTAATACTTCTATTGAGCAATTATGAATTAAATTGATTAAGAGTGATAGTATTGTTTAAAAAAATATATTTATTTAAAATAAATGCTGTTCTTTTGAACTTTCTATTCAATAAAGAATCCTGAAATCAGTTTCCACAAAAATATTAAGCATTTTCAGCATTAATAATAAGAAATGTGCCTTGAGCACCTAACCAGCATATTTTACAAGCGATGATCATGTATTATTAGCCTTTTTATTTAAATAAAACAAATTGTATTACAGTACTTTTTTTTCTGTAATACTGCAGAAATGACTATATTACAGTCATGAGAAATCTTGGTAGCACTTTATTTTACAGTCCTGTTTCCCATGTACATACTATGTACTTATTATAATTACAATAACTAGGTACTAACTCTGAACCTACCCTTAAACCTGACCTTAACCCATATAGTTACTGCACCTTATATTACCCAGTACTTTCTTTAATACACTGTAAGTACACATAGCCTACTGTAAAATAAAGTGCAATAATTTCAGTGCTAGACATTACATTTCACAGCTAACTAAAGTTTTGTAATTCATTAAGGGTTCTGAATATTTTTTGGTACTGTATTTACAAATATAACACACATGTTCATCAGCAAGGATCCCAGATTACTGTTGGATATGCTACAGTCCATTTGAACTGCCCCCAAATGATCCCTTTACTATCTGCTTCCTCTGTGTGTATCTGGTTTTGCAAATTAGGAGCTTGCAAAGCAATGTATTTCATTCCTACCTCACTATGATTGTGTGTGTGTGTGTGTGTGTGTGTGTGTGATATATTTCAGGCTCAAGGGGATCCGTTTCCAGCCCTCATGGTTCTCCAACCCTCAGCGGCCAGCAAAGCAGCACAAATGAGGAGATTTGGGTTCTGAGAAAACCTTTAGCTGGTAAAGACACAGTTTTTCAATGGACAGTTGATGTGACGTGAGCAGTGACCTGTAGCGTGATATGCTATACTTTATCTAAAACGATTTATATTTATTTATGTTTATTATATTTGCTGCTAATATGGTCTCATATTAACTGGGAAACTACCTGGGATATTTACACTTTTAAAAATATACACTAACGTTCAAAAATTTGGGAGTCAGTAAAATGTTTTCAATGTTTTTGAAAGAAGTCTCTTATGGTCACCCAGAAAGCATTTATTTGATCAGAAAAACAGTAATACAGTTATGTTGTGAAATATTAATGCAATTTAATAACTGTTTAGAATATATTTTAAAATGTAATTTATTCCTGTGATGCAAGGCTGTATTTTCAGCATCATTACTCCAGTCTTCAGTGTCACATGATCCTTCAGAAATCATTCTAATATGCTGATTTGATGCTCAGGAAACATTTCTTATTATTATCAATTATTATTATCAATGTATGAAACAGTTGTGCTGCTTAATATTTGTTATATGTGGTATAGCTTTTTTTTTTTTTTTTGGATTGTTTGACGAATTGAAAGTTTAAAAGAACAGCATTTGAAACAGAAGTCTTTTGTAATATTATAAAAGTCTTTACTGTTTGTATTTTTACCAATTTAAGGTGTCCTTGTTGAATAAAAGTATTCTTTCAACAAAAAATATCCTACTGACCCCAAACTTTTGAACGGTATAGTTTATAAATATATAAATAAAAAGGACTATTTAATTGGATTCCAAACCTTTAAAGTCTCTCTGTGGTGAAAAACGTTTATATGTCTATGTGGTGTTATTAATGACAAACCATGTGCAAATTCACAAACCTTGTAACCAATCAGATCAATGTGTGATCGTCAACGAGTGGATCTCTGAGCTGGTGTGAGTGAGTGGAGGCGGGGCTAATTTGCATATTCATAGAACCCCATATTCTAAATGAGGCAAGGGTGTAGAGTTACATTCAAGCAATGAAGAAAAAAATTGTAAATATGTCATTTTGGTGATCAAAGGTGAGTTTTAAGGGATAATATGATTGACTACAGGGGGGCTTTAAGATTTTATTTTTTCCATGGAAAATAAAAGGAAATATATTGCAGAATATTTGACCTGCTCTTTTTCATACAATTAAAGAAATAGACAGTGATTCACATGGTCAAGCTCTTAAAAGGAAGAAAGCACATTAAGTACAATGCACAATATTCCAAGTCTTCTGAAGCAATACAATACCATAGGATGATAAAAAGACATTTAAGTGGTTATTCACTGAAAATATCATCAAATCTCATTTCTGGATTCATTTGTGGTGCTTCAAGAGCCGTCGCGACAGACATCAGTGATGTTATTTGTGGCTCTTATGCATGTCGGGACATAATACGCTTAAATGTTTTGAAATTACAGAAGATCCAAAAAAAAAGAAGTTTGTTTTAAGTTATCTGTCAACAACCTAAATATGGTTACACTTTATTTCAATATTCCACTTAAGACATTCTACTGACTATAAATAACTTTGCAACTTTTTTAGAGTATTAGAAGACTGTTAGGTCAGGGTTAGGGGTGACAGTCAACTTATACTGGAATGACTGCTAGTTGACATGTAGTTGCAAAGTTACTTACAGTTAGTAGAATGTCTATCGATAGAATGTACTATCTTAATAAAGTATATGCACAAACATGGACATACTTCACGTTTTTTTTATTTCTGGTTTCTTGCATGATAACTTGTACCTGCCAGCAGGGGGCAGCATGGGCAGCACAGGCAGTCTGACCAGTGGACGTTCATCTACTAGCGGACAAAGCAGTAATGCCAACGCTCACCTCACCAACTCACCAGTGCCCGTGCCGACCACCCCCACACACTCACCCGGAGTTAACACACATGGCCTCAATGTGCCGGGACTGCATGCTCAGGCCGAGGGCGTGAAGGTGCGGCGCACACAAAGACCATAGATGCACACGAGGACAGATGTGTAAATTCTCTCTTTGTCTGTCTTTCTCTCTATTTCTCACATTACTGATCATGTATGTGTGCATTTGCGTGTGTGTTTTAGCTGTTGGCCACGGTGCTGTCCCAGTCAGCCAAAGCAAAAGAACATCTTATGGACCAATCACAGTCTTTAGATCCTAATTCAGGTACTACGAAATGTATACCAACAATCTCAGATCTAACTTCACTTTTCTTGTACAATTACTGGTGTCCAAGTGAATTTTAGGGGATGTATGAAGTCAGCAAAACAATCTATTGATTTATAATTTTTCGAAGAGTGTGTTTGCACTTTGTTTCTTTCAAATAAATGCCCCTGGCTTGATGTTTTGCTATAAAATGCCATAAGATCAATTTTAAAAGTGTGTGCAAATACTTTTGGTAGCCATTGTAATTTATATTGAATTTTATGCATTTAAAACCAATATTTACATTCAAATATTAGACTGATCTTAGAATACAGGTTTGTCTCATTATGTCTCATTTGTACACATCTCATATATCCATTGTTCAATGCCTCCAAATGTTTTAATAAGCCCATACGTGTATTCAAAGTCCTGTTAATTAAAAATATGAATCGTTAATTGGTTTTCATTTTATTCACTTTTTTGCTGTAGTGTCTTCTCCGCGCACTCAGAGTGCATCTGCTGCCCCGCGCCAGCAAAAGAAAAAACCCTTTGTGGATCCATTGCTCCAGAGGAAAGATGAAGTTTCAGCTGAGAGCAAGGCAAGTGTGTGTGTGGTGGCACAGATTTGTTCATGTGAATCATAATGTGTCTATATTTGTTAGTGTGTTAATGAGAATAAATATTAGTATGAAAGTAAAATTGATTAATCACTTATAAACAGATAGGCTACTTTTCTAAAGTTTGGGAAAGTTTTATACTGTGTATGTATATATATATATATATATATATATATATATATATATATATATATATATATATATATATAAAATAAATCTTTTATTCTCAACAGGCTGCATTTATGTGTTTACAGTACAGTAATATTGTGAAGTATTATTATAATTTAAAATAACATTTTTTCTAATGGGATATATTTGTATGTGTAATTTATTCCTGTGATGCAAAGCATCATTACTCCAGTCTTCAGTGTCACTAGCCTGACTACGTCAGACTTCGTACTTCCGCTCAATTTCAGTTTGCTTCTGTACTCAGTCAGTCTGAGATAGCGACCTATCTCCCAGTTTTCCTCCGGCCTCAAAACAGCCGGCCAATCAACGAACAGAGGGCGGGCTGAAAGCCGTGACGTAGACGCTGATTGTACCGTGGATGCGTAGATTTACTTCACATAATCTGCAAAAGTCGTTCACAGCCATGTTCACTCCGGTATTTCGCTCGATGGTTTTGTTTTCGCATCATACATGTGTTTACAGTGGAAGTTCGATGCGGCTGAGCCGGCGCATAACACACGTCATAACCAAACGTTATGTGATTGGCTTATGGGTAACCAATGATTTTAAACTTCAGACAAGCTTCAGACCATGTCACATGATCCTTCAGAAATCATTCTATTCTGATTTGTTGCTCAATAAACATTTCTTATTATTATCAATGTTAAAAAAAGTTGTGCTACTTTTTTTGCTGAAACTGTGATACATTTTTTAGGATTCTTTGATGAATAGAAAGTTCAAAAGAACATTACTTATTTGAAATGGAAATAATTGTCATGTCTTTATTGTCACTTGTGCATGCGTGCCTGTTTAAGGGTTACTATATTCAGATATATCAGGGTTTACTTAAGGTGTTTCAAATAATATATCCAAAAAACACTGTATTTCTATGGTATGTTTGGTTAGTGATATATGATTTTGAAGCAAGAATATTTTTTGCTGCCACACAGTGGTTTTAGTGTGTACTACATGACACACTTTCATCCTAGGACTTGGAATCATGATACTGTCAAAGCAATATCTGAATTATTGATGCGTTTCCGTCTTTCCCTGCCATACTGTGTTTGTTTGTGTGTGTGTGTGTGTGTGTGTGTGTGTGTGTGTGTGTGTGTGTGTGTGTGTGTGTGTGTGTGTGTGTGTTTGTGTTGTAGAGCTCAGAGGCTGTTGTTGAATGGCTCACTAGTGCACAGCTGCAGTTCTACACGGCAAACTTTCTCACTGCTGGTTATGACCTGCAGACCATTAGCAGAATGACACCAGAGGTAACACAAATAGTTCTATAACTTAACTTAAAAAGGAATAGTTCACTTAAATTAAAATTCTGTTTGTGTGTGTGTGTGTGTGTGTGTGTGTGTGTGTGTGTACCCCACAGGACCTCACTGCTATTGGGGTGACAAAACCAGGGCACAGGAAGAAAATGCTTTCAGAGATCAGCAAAATGAACATCCCAGACTGGATACCTCAAGAGAAACCAGTAAGAGAAATAAAGTCAGGTTCCAGAAGTCTGGAACTCATAATATAATTTAAACATATAATAAAAAAGAAATAAAAAAAGAAAGCTTTATTATAAAAAAAAATTATAAAAAAAACGAAGACAAAATATTTATCTGTATACTATCTTTGTTTCACACCAAATAAGCACATTTGTGACGTTTATTGTAGAACATGATTTTCAGGTTTTGTGTAGTCATTGAAGCAAAAGAAGGATAAACCAAATATGAGTAAAAGGGTTTTGCTGATAATATTTTTTTTTTTCTTTGAAAAGTCAAAATTATTATTTCATTAGGTTTTAGACTTTTGGACCCCACTGTATGTATATATATATACACAAACTTGCTGTTCAAATCCGTTACTAAATATCTGTGTAACTTTGTAGCCCAGTCTGGCTGAGTGGCTGTCTGCAATTGCTCTGAATCAATATTACCAGACTCTGGTTCAAAACGGCTACGACAATATGGACTTCATTAGTGATATTACTCTGGAGGACCTAAAGGAGATCGGCATCACTAAACTAGGCATGTATACTACAAATAATTATATTTAATAATATTTATAATAAAAAATAAAACATTCTTGATATCCCTGCTGAAAAGACTGGCATAGTTGATCACTAGTATATTGTGTTTTGGATGATGTTCTCTAGTGAGGGATGCATGTGCTGGTATGGCCAAGCATGGCCATATTGAATAGCATGAGGAATAAGTGGACATTTGAACGCTCAGGAGCACAGAAATGGAACAAGTTGGATGTTAGATGTATATTATATGCAGGTTTTAGCCATAAAGTTAAAAAAACATTCTTTGTTCCTCTGTGGTGACACGAGTACTTTCAAGAAGAAGCTGACACACATCTTCCCTCAGCTCTTTACTTAAACCACAATCAAAAGCACTTACTAAACTAAATGTTTTTCTCTTACTTTATGTAATTTTACTTCTGGTTTAGATGTTTTACTATTTTTTTTTTAATTTAGCATTGTGGTTTTGTGAGTACTTTTGGATCTTGTATGAAAAACTTTTAATGTTCCTCACTTGTGAGAAGGATGATAATAGCGTCTGCTGAATGTTAATAGTGATATGGTTTCTTTGAGTCTTCTTTTATGCATGATGTTTTTGTCTAATTTTACATATATCAGTTTTAATGTTTATGATGCATTTGTGCCCAATGCCAATTTCAGGGTACCAGGTGCCATTAATGCTGGTAAAATAACAATGAAAATAAGTCAGGTTTTTTGTTGTTTTTTGGTCAAAATAAACAATATGACTACACTGATCCACCATTAGTATTTATGTTGGTCTTTTCATCAGGGAAAAGATTACAGGTTTAACCTCACAAACAAAAATAATTACTGTCCACCTCTTTTTTTCTTTCCCACTTAGGACACCAGAAGAAGTTGATGTTAGCTGTCAAACGACTGAGTGAATCTCCAGAAGCAGACATTCCCACCAAGGAGAGCCAGATAGAAGAAAGCACAGACTCAAAACAATCATTAGAAACCAGCACAGAACCAGATGTGAACTCCGTCCCCTCTGTTCGAATACGTAAAAGAACAGAAGGCCGTGGCTCTCCCCGGCACAGCACCCATGGGCGAGGCATACAAAGAGCTAATGCCCCTCCTCCTCTGAGAAAACCTAGCTCAATTGAGAGTCCCACCCCAACACCTCCACACACCCCTACTAAAGGCAGAACCTCATCTTCTGCTTCAAATTCTCCTTCACACATCCCTTCCTCCCCGTTAAAAACACAGAGCAGGGCCAGAGGGCCTTGTGACTCTCCCCGTTTGCATGCTCACGCTCGTAATGTTCCATTACTTTGCCTACCACCTGAAGGAGAAACCGAAGAGGGCAATGGTCAAACTCCATCCCAGCCAAGAAGTGGACAGTATATCGTTACTGATGCTGAGCATGACTTACCTTTGCCAGACTCCTCCGTGAAATACGCAACACTAGGTGGACACAGGGTCACTCCTTGCAGTTCAGCGAAAGCCTCTGGTGAAACCCTTGACATCAACAGTGTCAATCGCAGTCAGTCATTCGCTACAGCTCGGCCTCGCAGACGGACTCGTCCTCCAACTCCACCAAAACGCTCGTGCTCTTCCATTTCCACTGGTAACCTGGCTGATGAAGCTGTGGCTGATGATGTTATGTCTGGCGAAAAAAGGGCTAACAATTTGCTACTCAATGTGACATACAGGGAGCGCAGACGTAGCGATTGTGGAATTGCCTCTGAAAAAACTTCATCTGGGGGCAGCGTTAGAGACATTGCTGCCATGCTTGAAATGTCCAATCTTGGAAGCAGTGGTAAAGGAAGTGGTTATTTGCAGGTAATTAAACAGTTACTCTCAAAATAAAACAATCATTCTGTGGTCAACTTTAAGATTCAGAGCAATTATTGCTGATTATTGCAATCTACCTGACATCAGAATCGTCCCTATTTACTTTCTTAAATAGTTCCTGGACTCATTTTTATTAGTTAAATAGCAATGTTTTACGCATGCTTAGGTATGTATTGATGCCTAACTGAGTTTTGATGTTTTACCTGTTCTTCAGGCAAGCCAAAACCTCCTTCGGCAGAACCGAGAAGTTCTGAATTCCGATGCAGATAGTCGCCGCCGCACAATCAGTGAATTTTACGACTCTCAAAAGCAGCCTGACAATGATGTACAAGAGGCTGAGATGAGCCGAGCCATGCAGGACCTCACACATCATGGACCAGCACCTTGTGAATCCCACCCAATTAAACAGGCCCCTGAGCCACGTCCACGTTCCATGATCACTCATCTGGAAGGAGTTGTTTCTTCTCTGCCACAAGAGGAGTGGTCACGGATGGATGCCACTGCAACTTTGAGAAGACCACGACCTCCACATTATTCAGATAGTGAACATTTTAACCTGACAGAAACGAGTACGATAAAGCGAAGGCCCAAAGCATTGGCTCCACCACAGAGTAACGGCACTGATGGAGATGGGCTAGAGAACTTTCGGAGAAGACCTGTATCAGAAGCTTGCATTGGAGATGGTGGAAGGGAGGCAGAACTGCAACACGACAGCTTTGGCTCTCTTCCCAGACAAATACTGAAACCCCCAGTTTCACCTAAACCAGCAATGGCACTTCGCAAATTCGATCCCCCAACTCCTTCAAGGAGGGTTCCATTACCTGGACCAGAAGGTCAACATAGCCCAGGTAAGAATGTTATCTATGAGGTCATTGTGTTCCTTATATTATCTCACCCTTTGTCCTGCAAACTGGCAAACAAGCATAAATCAGCCTAGCAAGCCAACATAGAAATGTATGCATTTTATGGGTATTTTTAGACAGCAGTTCAATGAAACCAGGTCCTCTGTTTAGCTTGATATCAACAGAGATATTTTCTGAATGGATTTAACAAAGTTGTACATTACATGGTTTCTTTGTCTCTTTATAGTGGAGATTAAGAAAATCCCCCCTCCAGTATCTCCCAAGCCAAGTCCACCTCCTACACTGCCCAAACCTGTAAAAATCAAGCCAATCCATACCACTGGAACTCCCGGCTCTCCTCAGGCTGATGTTCTCAGCCCATCTAGTGCCTCCTTCAGCCCTGCTTCAATTGAACAACTGGAACATCTACCACAGACTTTGAGTCCGGTCACCCCAAAACCAATGGAGGGAAGCATGCTGTCTCCACGTCCAGCAACTTCTCCAGCTCAGAGCCCACAGACACCCCAGACACCCCAAACCCCACAAACACCCTCTACACCAGGTTCAGCTCCAGTGAAGCCCCCAAGGTCCTCCATGGCTGGTCTCTCAGTGGACATCCCAAGCCCTCTGGAAGTGGAGTTGCCTGGAGTAGACATGCAAAAGAGGCTTAGAGAAGTAGAAAAACAGAGAGAGGAAGATGAAGTGAGGAAGCAAGAAAGAGTAGAGGAAGTCGGAATTGCTAGAATGGAAAGGGCAGGTCTGATCCAGGTTGATCCAACATTTCAAGGTGAACAAGGCCTGATTTCAGGTTCCTCAGCAGGGAGTCATTTCAAAGAGACAGGGGAGGGCGCAGAACCGGTGGTAATGAGAAGAAGGAAGGTAGGCGTAGCCAGACAGACACAAGTAGAGGGTGAACCACAAGATGGAGTTGGAAAAACAGAGGTGGAAAGCCAAGGGTTATTGATAGCTGGTTCAGGGAACATGGTGCAACTCAGACTGGAGGAGACCAGTGCGTCCCTGGCTGCTGCTCTGGAGGTAGTGGAGGAGAAGATTAAGAAGGATGACAGGTATAAAAGTAGATGTTTCTAGACACTAAAACAAATTATGTTCTTCCTCCTTGGCACTTAGCAGTCTCTTCATTGCATGATGATGATGTTACTTGTTGAAACTCACCATTCTTTTTCTTCTACTTTCTGTTTCTTTTCCTCTTCAGCTCCATTGTGGACAACAAGAGCACAGTTAACATTCTCGATGACATTGGCAGCATGTTTGATGACCTTGCGGACCAGTTGGATGCCATGTTAGATTAAAAATGAAATAATATATTAGATTCCTTAGGAAGTGTGAAACACACAAGCTTCACTTTCTCAGTGTGGACAACCGAAACCAACTTTGATGCCTCAGCAGTATTGGAATCTCGATAGGGCAAATTAAGCTCTTCCATTCTAACGTGTGTAAAAGTCTACAGTTGAGCATCTCAGAGAAAAGCCTAAGATCTAAATTTTGACTAACATCATTCTCCACCTTTTCATTCTCCACCAGCTTTTCGTCTTACTCTAGTGGCCAGAATAGGTACTGCAAGTACATATCCTGACCTGCAAATATGGCCTGCTGTCTTGCTGCTTCCAGAGATAAGCACAATTTTAAGAGAGACTATGTGACAAGCTTTCTAAATATCATTAAGCAGAGAAATGCTTATATGTGTGAGTGTGTGTATATGTGTGTACAATATGTGGGGTGAGAGTTCGATGAATATTTCTTTTTAAAGGCAGTGCAAAGAGCAGTAAATGTACATCATATTCTCTTTGATGATGTTAGGAAGCTGTATTGCTCTTTTCCAAATCTCTGCTGAGAGCTTGTCCACAAGTAAAGGGGAGCTTTGAATTTCACCTTGTGGTCTTCAGCTGGACAAGTTACTGAAAAACACTTGGTTTGGACAAAAAAATTGAAGAGCACAGTCCCATTTATGACCCTGAAAATATTATGACTTTTTTGGACTATTTCTTTGATCCCTTGAAGTATAATGAAGAAAAGCTTTGGACTTAAAGAGGTATATTGTAATCTTTACGTATGTTATTGTTGTTGCTGTTGTTGTTGTTGTTGTTGTTGTCAGTGTGTGTGAATGTTTGACTGTGTAGTGTAGTTTTTGCATTGACAAATCCCACCCTGCCCAAGGTGTAATACATAGATATAGACAGAATTCAGAATAAGACGCTGGAAAAGAGTAGTGTATATATGACATATAGGTTATAGTTATCATTGATAGTCTAGAGTATGGAATGCATCAATATGGAATGATACAGACACCTGCTCATTCCTAATGTGCTCTAATAAGTGTTTATGTGTGTGTTTGTTTGTGTGTTTGGAGGGGAGGTCTGTTTGAGAGTGAGAGAATAAGGAAGTGTGTGTTTATAGTTCTAGGAAAGAGATAGTATGTTTGTCTTCTCTTACAAAAATGTACCATGTTTTTGGACATGGTACCATGGTATTTTTGAAATATCTTGGATGACAATGTATTGTATATTCTACAGTACATGAATATGGTGATTATACAGTACCATGGTACAGTACCAAGTACTGTTGTATTATCATCTGATACCACAGTACCACCACAGTACTTTTTGTAAGGGCTGAGAGTATTGATCTCTTGGACAGTGCAATTATTCCTGTTTTGTCATGCAAACAAAAAAGACTTGCTGACAGAAGAAGTTGCATATTCCATACAAGTGGCTAAAATTAGATAATTTAATACTGTCATTGCAAGATGTATAAGACTACAGAGCAATATTTTTGATCCATGCACCATGTTATTAATTTAGCTTTATAAGTAATACTTTAAAACCAGCCATCTGGGATACAACATAACTGAGTATTTTCCGACAATCATGACAATTTTGTCCTTGATTATGACCCTGCGAAGTCAATGGAATAGATGTTGGAGTATACAATCTTTTACAGTGTAAAACTGTGTAATAATCAGTTGTTATTTTGTGTAAACCTTCAGATGGCTAATGTGTTTGTCTGACCCTGGTGAAAAAATCATCAAAGACCTCTTCCATGTAAAAAGCATTGAGAATATGTGGAATTAATATAAATAAATTGTTATGAATATAACCATAGTGACATCTGAGAGTTTTGTAAAGTATTTTATAATTGGACATATATTATATCACATTATATTTTGGTTTGCATCATATTTAAGGAATGTTATTAAACTTTTTATGGTTTTATTTGAGGTAGCTTAAAATATGCATAATAATATGCAATTGTCTTCCAAAAATAATATTCAGAATTATCTTAATTATCTTAAACACTGTTTAGAATACCAGGTTTCCCAAACACTCCCCCATCTTCCATTGGTTGGAAAAACAGATAGTCCCACCCCAAACACATGCCATTGGTTGAGCCAATGTTACTATTATAGTTGGTTAGTTTTTGCATGCATAATAATGCTAACATTTCTTTATTGTATTATTTCCTAGTTATTTGATCAGTGTCTAGTTTTCTGGAGGGATTTTAAAAGAAAGGGGCATAGATTCTTTTAACCTCCTGTCAGGCACATTACAGCCACTATTTAGGTGTAAGGTGTTGTACATTTTTGGACTACTGTATCCTATGGAGATATATATTTACTTTACAATTTTAATATAGGCTATATCACTTATAAATTATTAAATACAAAATGAATAGTAGTTATTACAATTAATGTGGTTTGGAAGGTAAAATGTAACAAAAAAATAAAAATATTATCAGAAAATCAACGTGCCTAATAATTATAATAGATTGCCTCTGTATCTGGCTTATTCTTTTTATAGAATTAACTGATTTTTATACTGTTGTGCAGTAATTTGGGCACTACATTTGTCTTTAAACAGTTTGACATTAAGTATTGGAATATGCTTTCAAAATTGTGTGCATTCATTATGCTTTTGTTACATTTATTTGAATATAATTGACATACCTTTTATATATTACACATGCACTGTAAATGTTAGAAGCACTTTAGTACACTACCCCTGCTGTAGGCCATTGCTTAGAAAAAAAGTTTCTCTTTTAAATGTATTTATGCATCAGTCTAATCAAATAAGCAAATTTGTGTCATTGATCATGAGACTCGTTTTTGGATGATTTGGATGGTTTTTAAATGTGAGTTTTATTATTTAATTAGAAGGAATACATGTTAAAAGCCCAAATATTAAATATTTAAGGTATCTATCCCTGCAGCCGGAACCAGAAGAGATTTGTCATCATTTACCATAAATGGGCAAGTAAGTGTGATGCATCTGTTCAGATGGGTTGTTATTGGCTGTGACATTCTTTTATATATTTTAACCCATATAAAATGGCGCTTCATGTTAGAAAGTATGTTTTGGTGTTATTATTACGTAGTTATACATTAAGTTAACTATAAAGTGTCTCTATGTTGTGAAAAAATGCTCCTTTACCGAGATCCCAACCCTAACCCTAAGCATTTGTGCACATTTCAATGAACTACAGCACCATGTTTCCTGTTCCATTGATGGAATGACAGAGATATGTGGGTAATGTAGTTTAAAACGTTTAGTAATGAAACAATAAATGTTAAATAAATAATATCTTTAATGGACAACTGGATATCTAAATATGTTCATTGTACAAACATTTATGACATACTTGAGCAACAGTCTGAAATTTTATATTTTACTGAGAGAAAACCTTTATGTCAGCTTTCCATATATGTCTGAAAACAGTGCCCAACATAATTTAGTTAACATAGCATAAGCAGTTGTCCTGCCGATTTTGTCTTTGATACACTAACCGGACTTGAATTGTGCATTTGTTTGCTCTTCCGGGGCCGTTGCAGGGCCCCTGGGGTGGAATGTATGTGCAACATTTGTTGCATTTTTGTCCCAAACATCATTAACCAGATCCAAATATTTAGGTCCTAAGTAAAATAATCATGGTAATTAATTATATGTAGTTATTTTTAAATTATGAACTAAACTCATAAGAAATGAAAATTCCTTAAAATACTCTTAAAAGAGTCGCAGCTCTCTGGAAATTCCTTTTGGTCGTAAAACTAGTCTCAGTGGCCCTCATTTATCAAAAGTGCGTACACCAAATTTCCAGCGTACACCTGGCATACACCCAAAACCACGGTGACTTTGAGATTTATCAATATGGACTTTGGCGTACAGCACGTTCAAATCCTACACCAGCTCAGGAGATGGTGTACGCACGTTTTGAGTTAGTGCGGAAATGCGCAGAAAAACAATTCCTAACACCACAAAACGCACTGACAAACTAAAATATATGATATATTATGACCCACTGTAAAAAAAAACAAAAAACAACAGCATAGTAATTATAAACTTCAGTGTTTATTTTTTTGCAACATGGACTTCAATGTTTAATTTGTGTGACTTTCCCAAAGCATTTGATTTGTAGGCATATGTATTCCTTCAGTTGCGAGCCTGTGCGCTTTACCTGACGTTTCAAGCCTTGTTTATACTTTCGCCTGGCTCCGCAGCGCGAGTCTCCGCAGACTGCGCGCGCACCTCCCCAAACGGACGAGGCGTTTATACTTGACGCGCTCGCCGTTGTACTATTCTTTGAAATTATGGTTAGGCCAGGGTTAGGCCCGGCAGGTGCGCACGGACTGGGTTCAGTAATGAAAGGCTTTCAATGACCAAAAAATTTTTCAGACTGACAAAATAATAAAAATGACATTCTGTCAGGAATCAGAACGACACAAACAGGTAAAGTAACAAGGATGTTTATTTGCACAATGGAACAGTCACGGCAGGTGAGTAGATGAGTGATGAATTAAGCAGGAAGGATCAATGGAAGAGATAACACTGACAAAGTCTCTTATCTGTTACAGGTGATAGCTGGCAGATGCACAGAGGATGCTGACGGGCTGGAGATGAATGGCAGAAGCAGACAGGAGACACGATGGACTGGCAGAGGAATCCGAAGATGCAGGTAAGTGTGCTAGCAGGTAAGTAGTGACGTCGTCTTCTACTTGGTATGGGAGAGTCAGAAAGTTGATGTTGCTTCAACGAGACCTGACAGCTAACTGAGGGAACTGGTGGTGTATTTAACCAGTGAGTGAAATGACAGGAGATTGGCAGCAGGTGAAGATGACAGGTGCAGGTGATTAGAACTCAGGGGATGCAGAACGAGTGGGCGGAGTGTGGAGGTCTGGTGCTGACGCTGATGTATCCGTGACAGTACCCCCTCCTCCACGGCCAGCTCCTGAGGGCGGAAATGACCGACGACGGGGACGACCACGACCTCTCGGCGCCGGACGATTGGGATGTGCCGAATGGAAGTTCTGTAAGAGTGAAGGATCGAGTATGTCATCACGGTGAACCCAGCACCTCTCCTCGGGGCCAAAACCTTCCCAGTCCACGAGATATTCTAGTTGGCCGCCCCGTCGCCGGGAGTCGAGAATGTCCTGGACACGGTAGATGTTCTCGTCTTCGGGGTCCACAGGAGGAGGAGGTACGTCGTCAGCACCAGATCCTGGGGAAGGAGGAATGAGAGGATCAATGTAAGGTTTGAGCAGAGATACATGGAATGAAGGTGAGATGCGGTAGTGTGAGGGGAGTGATAACCGATAGGTGACTTCATTGATCTGCCTCTGTATCGCGAACGGACCGATGTACCTGGGACTCAGCTTGCGGCAGGACTGTCGGAGACGGATATCCCTGGTTGAGAGCCAGACCTTTTGCCCAGGTTGGTATAACGGGGTTGCAGATCTTTTAGCGTCGGCCTGGCTCTTGTGTCTCCGAACAGCCCTTTGCAGATGGACGTGTGCTGAGTCCCAGACCCTCTCGCTTTCCTGGAACCAATGGTGGACTGCTGGAACATCGGCTGGCTCACCTGACCAGGGAAACAGGGGCGGTTGGAAGCCGAGTATGCACTGAAAAGGCGTGAGACCCGTGGTGGACTGTTGAAGGGAGTTTTGTGCATACTCGGCCCAGGGTAGATACCTGTTCCAGCAGTCTTGATGATCATGGCAATATGACCGCAGGTATCTCCCGATCTCTTGTATTTTCCGCTCAGTCTGGCCGTTGGACTGGGGATGATAGCCTGACGTTAGGCTGACAGAGACTCCCAGAAGGTTAAAGAAGGCTTTCCATACCCTGGAGATGAATTGTGGGCCCCGGTCCGATACAATATCTTCTGGAATTCCGAAATGTCGAAATATCTGAGTGAATAGAGCTTCAGCTGTCTCGAAGGCTGTAGGTAGACCTGGCAGAGGAATGAGCTTGCAAGCTTTTGAAAAGCGATCAACGACGACCAGTACACACGTGTGAGAGTCAGAAGAAGGAAGGTCCGTGATAAAATCCACTCCCAGATGAGACCAAGGTCTGGTAGGTATAGGCAGAGGTACCAGTTTACCTTCTGGGAGACGTCGAGGGACTTTGGCCATGGCGCAGACTGAGCGGCTCTTCATGTATCGGGAGACATCCTGGGTCATATTGGGCCACCAGTAACGTTGTTGTACAAGCGAGAGGGTCTGTTGGCTGCCTGTGTGTCCAGAGACCGGAGATGTATGGATGGAGTCCATGAGGGACAGACGCAGGCGAGTGGGAACGTAAGTCCGTCCCTCAGGACCTCCCGGCGGAGCAGGTTCGGTCCGGGTGGCATCGGTAATGTGATCGTCTATGCTCCACTGGATAGGACTGACAATCACAGCTGGAGGGAGTATGGATTCCGGAGTAGAGGTGATGGTTTCAGGTTGGCACAGACGAGACAGGGAGTCGGCTTTGACATTCTTGTCTCCAGGACGATAAGTTACTTTGAAGTTGAATCGTGTGAAAAAGAGTGACCAGCGAGCTTGACGAGTGTTAAGTCTTTTGGTATCACGGAGATATTCCAGGTTGCGGTGATCGGTTATGACATCAAAGGGGTGCTTAGCTCCCTCCAGCCAGTGTCTCCACTCTTCCAGCGCGAGTTTGATCGCGAGGAGTTCCCGGTTACCGATGTCATAATTCTGCTCCGCCGGGGACATCTTCTTGGAGAAGAAGGCACATGGATGGAGTCGAGGAGGCTTCCCCTGCCGCTGTGATAGGACCGCTCCTACCCCGGTGCAAGAGGCGTCCACCTCGACGAGGAACGGAAGATCAGGGTTGGGATGAACGAGGGTAGGAGCGGAGCTAAAAGAGAGTTTCAGTTTCTCAAACGGGTGGGTGGCTTCGGTGGTCCAGGACAGAGACTTGGCCCCTTTTTTCAGAAGAGAGGTGATGGGTGCACTGATCTGACTGTAACCTTGAATGAATCTCCGGTAGAAGTTTGCGAAGCCCAAGAAGCGTTGAAGTTCTTTTATGTTGGAGGGTAGTGGCCAGTTGGTGACGGCATCCACCTTCCTCTGGTCCATGGTGATCCCGTGAGGAGTGATCACATACCCCAGGAAGTGGATAGTTTTTTGATGAAACTCACACTTTTCCAGTTTTAGATACAGCTGGTGTTCACGCAGACGTTGAAGGACAGACTGGACATGACGGTGGTGCTCAGACAGGTTGGTAGAGTATATGAGAATATCGTCTATATAGATAATGACAAATTGGTGTAGGAAGTCTCTGAAGATCTCGTTCATAAACCCCTGAAATACTGCAGGTGCGTTGGACAACCCGAAGGGCATGACCCTGTATTCGTGGTGGCCTGCAGGGGTGATGAACCCAGTCTTCCACTCGTCACCTTTTCTGATCCTTATCAAATTGTAGGCACTGCGGAGGTCCAACTTTGTGAAGATCTGAGCACCACGGAGCTGCTCCAGAGCGGCTGGAACCAGAGGAAGGGGATACCGATATTTAACCGTGGAGTTATTGAGGGTCCGGTAGTCGATACAGGGGCGCAAGCCTCCGTCCTTCTTGCCTACGAAAAAGAAACTGGAAGCGGCAGGGGACGTGGATGGACGGATGTAGTCTTGACGTAGAGCCTCCTCAATATACTCCTCCATGGCCTTCTGTTCCGGGATGGACAGTGGATATATCTTACCACGCGGTAGGACCGCCCCAGGCAGCAGGTCGATCGCGCAGTCCCATGGCCGATGTGGTGGAAGTTTGGTGGCCAGCTGTTTATCGAAGACATCCTGGAACGCCCGGTAGACGGCAGGGATCTCAGAGTTTTTGTCCGTGGCTGGACTTTCGACGGACGTAGAGCACATAGGAACTTCTCGGACGGAGACTAAAGAAGAGTGAAGAATTTTCTTGACCTGAGACAAACAGTGTGAAAAGCAGTTACTTCCCCATTGACGAACCTCGCCTGTAACCCAGCAGATGTTCGGAGAATGTAGTTCCAGCCACGGGCGTCCCAGGATGATATCTGCCGTAGAGCCCTCCAGCACCAGAAACGACAACTCCTCTTGATGTAGACAACCGACCTTCATGGTTATGGCAGGACTGCTGTGACATATCCACCCACGACCGAGCGGAGTACTGAGGATGGACTGAACCCGAAGAGTTTGTGGAATGGATCTTCGGCGAGCTTGAAGTTTTTGAAGAGTGGAGAGTGAGATAAAGTTACCAGCGGACCCAGAGTCAATTAACGCTTGCGCTGAAAGAGATCGTTGAAGGTAAGTGATCTGCACAGTAGTGAACCTCATTTGTGAAATGGGTGAAAAAAGCCGTACTTTACTCACCGCCGGCCGTGGAGGACGGACTGGACAGGAGATGAGCAGATGACCAGCGGTTCCACAGTAGAGACACAAGTTGTTGTTAATGCGACGTTGGCGTTCAACAGGAGGTAAATGCATTGAGCTGATATCCATGGGTTCTGGTGCTGAAGGGCTGACAGTGGTGGAAGGCCGAGGAGGGGGTAGTGCAGGCAGATCGAGCTGACAAGCGGTGCGGCGTTGGTCCACTCGGATGGAGCGTTGAATGAGATTCTCTAAGCCAATGACGTCATCATGAATGGTAAGCTGCAAACGAATCTCTGGCTCTAAACCTTGACGGTAAGCAGTTATGAGAGCCGGCTCATTCCATCCGCTGGAAGCTGCCAGGGTGCGAAATTGTAAAGCATATGAAGAGACCGATGTTTTGCCTTGTCGTAAACGAAATAGTTGATCATGAATTGACAGTGAGTTGGAGACTGGAGAGAATACTTCACGGAAGTGTCCGATGAAATTGGTGAGGGTTTGAGTAACAGTACCTTTTGCATCCCAAAGCGCCCGCGCCCAGAGCATGGCACGGCCAGAGAGAAGGGAGATGAAAAAAGCGACCTTCGCTCTCTCGGATGCAAACTGCCAAGCGTTCATCTCCATATACAGCTCAAATTGCAGGAGAAATCCGCTGCACTCCCCCTCCTCGCCAGAGAAGGGCGCTGGCCGGGCCATGGGACAAACAGAGGCAGGTGAAGAAGGATTAATGGCGGGTGATGGTATGGCATGATCAGCATCGGCGATTGGAATCGGGTTTGAAACTTCCTCTTCGCCATGAACTGTTGGTTCGTGCATGTTGGTCAGGTCTTCTGTCAGGAATCAGAACGACACAAACAGGTAAAGTAACAAGGATGTTTATTTGCACAATGGAACAGTCACGGCAGGTGAGTAGATGAGTGATGAATTAAGCAGGAAGGATCAATGGAAGAGATAACACTGACAAAGTCTCTTATCTGTTACAGGTGATAGCTGGCAGATGCACAGAGGATGTTGACGGGCTGGAGATGAATGGCAGAAGCAGACAGGAGACACGATGGACTGGCAGAGGAATCCGAAGATGCAGGTAAGTGTGCTAGCAGGTAAGTAGTGACGTCGTCTTCTACTTGGTATGGGAGAGTCAGAAAGTTGATGTTGCTTCAACGAGACCTGACAGCTAACTGAGGGAACTGGTGGTGTATTTAACCAGTGAGTGAAATGACAGGAGATTGGCAGCAGGTGAAGATGACAGGTGCAGGTGATTAGAACTCAGGGGATGCAGAACGAGTGGGCGGAGTGTGGAGGTCTGGTGCTGACGCTGATGTATCCGTGACACATTCTTCTTCTTTTAAATAATAATAATAATAATACAAATAATAATAATAACGACATTCTTCTTCTAAATAACAAAAAGCGTCATTAATAATAAAAATCATAATAATAATAATAATATTACAAATTGTCATGCAATTATTAATGTGAATGAATGGTACTCCACATCACATCATAATCACTATTGTACACCCCAATATATGTGACGTGATACGAAATTAAATGCTAATTGTTTCAAAACACGTGCTGTAAAATAATGCATTGTGATAGGTCATTTGCTCATCCAAGTTTCTCTTCTTTGCCGTCTTCTGTGTGTCCATGGCGTAAAATGAGGGCGTGGGGGAAGCGGAGACTTGAATATATAGGGGCGTGTTATTCTAATGACGATCGTTTTCAGCCGCGGCATTTATCAAGGGCAGGTATTGCGTACACCTGGATTTCAAAGGTACGCACAGCTTCATAAATCAGGCGGTGAGAGGAGTGTAAGCATAATCTTACGCCAACATATACGCCCGTTTCTACGCAAGAATGATAAATGAGGGCCAGTGTGTCCTGTAACAAGACACCGCGTTCTGCCAGTGTGTTAGCTTCAATTGTGATGTTAGTTTTGGGGGGAAGTTTCACAGCCTTTGTTGTGAGAGTGAGTTTGCTGGATTATTCATTAAATAAATGAATAATTTTTGTGTGTCTGATTGGGCCAGATGCAACAGCTCTTAAAAGAGCTGTTGAGTTTGATATTGTAGAGATCTTAAAAAAAAGTACTAAGTCAGTTTATATTGTTTTATGGTGCATAATTTTAAACACCTTTAACCTTATTTTAATTATTCTCAGGTTAGATAAAGTAAGTAAAATCTGTCCTAAATAATAAGCATTTGAATTTCCATACTTACAATATTTAGATCACAGAAGACTTCTCTGTGGTCAGTTCAGCTCAATCTTTTGTAAAACAGAGACTTATGGCAGGCGAGCTTCTTAAATTCAATTATATAAATTTTTTATTGAATACAATCAATCAATCAATCAAAACTTTATTACAGACTCAAGTACTTAGCCGTATGTTAGTTAAGCCCATTATTATTTCATTTTGTGACCCATCAAGCCAGCAAATTAATTTAAACATTAGGTTTCTTAAAACAACATGAAAGGTCCTTACTCTTGCAACCACAAACATCTCACTTGCACTACACCATCTTGATCTTGTGAATAACATTCTCATTGTGTCGTTATATGCTACTTTCAATTTTAAAAGACTTGCCTTTCTATAATTTGACCACAAGTGTGCAGTATAGAACGGTGTGCAATATGCTTTAAACAGAGATATCTTCACACCAACCGTACATGCCCTAAATTTACGTAAAAGAATATTGGCTTGTGCAATGTGCATACATCATGTGACATTGCCTGTAAATATCTTCATCATCTGTAATTTTATCAGTGATAAAATGACCAAGGTATTTCACCTTATTACAGACACTAAGCTTATTATTAGCCAATTTAAAATCAGGGTAGTTCAAACATTTATCATCTTTAGTTCTACTGATCATGACGACACTCTTAAGCCGCGTTTCCACCGCAGGAACTTTCCCCAGGAACTAGGAACTTTGGGCTGGTACTCAATGTGTTTACACCGCAGGAACCAGGGTCTAAATGAATTTCCGGGTAAATATTTCCCCCTCCGATAGTCCCTGCTCATGAGGTAGTACTTTTTCAAAGTTCAGGAACTTTCAGGGGTGGGACTTGTGCGCTGCACAAGCTGATTGGTTGTGTTCACGCCGCATTTTGGTTGGATGATTCCACGCAGCATTTTATTTATTTTGAACCTCCCTTTTTAAAAAATCTATTGCGGTTCGTGTCGTGGCTTCATGCAGTAAGAGTTGTCTGTCAGCAAATATGGAATTTAATAAAAAAAAGCTGGTGGACTGGCGACGAGTTTCAGGCTTTATTAAGGGTATTTGTGGAAGAGGAAACTTTCTGCGCGTTCGTCCCAGCCATCTCACGGTCAATGTCCGCAATAGCTGATAACATACAAATGTTATATCTAACGTTAGCATTACGAGCTTACTGAACACGCTTTATCAGTGCCCGTCTCTTTTCTGCCACAGCTTTTATTATTAAGTTACACATTGTCATCTATTGCAAGGCACTCCAAACCATGTTACAAATTTACTATAATAGGATTGAAATAGCGCTTTGAGGTTAGTAACAAACAACTATTTACAAGACTGTCACTATTTATGATTGATAGACGGGGTTCAGGCTTTTTTTAAGCGTATTTGCGAAAGAGGAAAATTTTTTTGCGCGTTCGTCCCAGGCATCTCACAATAACTGATAACATACGTTGTCTAATTTTATACGCATACGAGCTTTCTGAACACGCTTTAGTATCAGTGCTCGTCTATTTTGTTTTGTTAATTACCTCGTTAGTAAACCAATACATAACTGCAGCACAGTTTGAATCTCCTCCATACTTATTATAAATGTGGCGCAACTGATTACTGTCCATCGCAGACTGGGAGGAGCAGTTGCGCGCAGTTTACCTTCCCGGTACTTTAGACCGCAGTGTAAACGCAGAAAGCAACCGGTCTGGGGCGAAAAAAGTTCCTGGGAAAAAAGTTCCTGGTACAAATTGTTCCGGGTAATTTCGGTGGAAACGCGGCTTTATTGGCATTATATTTGATATCATGTTCCACACCATATACCGAACAGATTGTAAGAAGCTGCTGTAATCCAGCACTACTTGGACTAAAAATCACAATTGGGTCATCTGCATACATAATATGGTTCACTATTGAATTACCAATCATGCACCCAGTATTACAGGCTCTCAACTACCTGGACAGATTATCCATGTAAAGATTAAAAAGAGCAGGTGACAAAATACCCCCTTGTCTGACTCCATTGCCAACCCCAAATGGAGCGGAGACACTATTGCCCCATTTCACTTGCATAGTCTGGTGGGCATACCAGTAAGCCAAAATTCTCACAATATACTTAGGCACCCCTCTTTGCCTTAATTTATTAAACAATTTACCATGATTTATACGGTCAAATGCTTTAGAAGCATCAATAAAACACGTAAGAACTGATGAGTTTTTCTCTATATATTTGTTCACAATTTCCTTTAGAGCATATATACACAAGTCAGTGCCATGTTTAGCTTTGAACCCAAATTGGTTATCTGTGGTGTTAATAAATTCATTTAATCTGTCCAACAGAATCCTATCTAGAACATTTGATAATATGCTCGCTAAAGCTATAGGCCTGTAGTTATCTAGACTATCTACCTTCCCAGCTTTGTCCTTAAAGGGTAACTAAACCCCTGGTCAGAGCCTGACTCCACCCACTGTCAATATTTGAAAAATGCTAGAAAAGTGGGCAGACCCCAGCGGAGATAGAGGGGACGAACCGTGAGCGGGGGGGGCGTGCACCTGAGACCTGCTGTCAGACTCTAAAATGGAGTTTGCTCACAGGGTCGCAAGACGACGTCAAGTACATGCATCTGATGAGTTTTATCAGAGCCCGTCATTCTGGTTTTATCAAGTTGATGTCAATAGCGCGCGCTCTCTATATAGGCATATTCATATTTTGCCGCTATGTGAAAAAATCCAGCAAAATGCGCCGACGCGTTTGTCGACCCAGAGGATTAACTTTAGCCTAACCATAAATTGTGATTAAAATATATGATCACTCACATCAAGACGCCGCTGCGGTGGTGGAGTCCATGCAGGAGCGTTTGTCACTGCGTCGCTTTTCAGCGCGAGCTGTGGAGAAGCCCATTTCCACCTCTATTGCGTTGGAGAAGCAATCCCGCAAAAATGCAGGTTTCACACTCACGGTCTTCCAGGCCAAGTGCATGCAAACACTGGCGCCTATTTTCCAAGTCTGCTGGAAAGTTATGCAGTCCAGCAGTGCTGTTCCTTGCAACCAGCAACACTACACCTACGTACCCTCCTGACCACAGTACACAGATAAATCTACGCTAGCTCATACCAAGGGCGTGGTGAGCTCGTACCAGGGGCGTGGTAGAGCTGGAACCTGCTTACGTCACCTGCCACCTTTTACGTCACTTGCCACCGCAACATCCAATAGGAAAATTCAACTGCAGTAGCCACCGTTCAACCTTAAGAGGGCAGCACTCAGACGTTTTTACACCATATATTGTAAAATTAAAACACTTTATACCCAAATGTCAAAAAAGTTACTCGAATCAATGAACAGCACTAATAAAGCCTCATTCTTACAGATCATTGAATAAAAAAAGTTGGTTTAGGGTTTAGTTACCCTTTAATGACTGGAACTAATAGAACTGCCAACATTGAGTCAGGCAATACACCATGTATCATAAAAACAGTAAAACAAATGGCGAGCAAGGGAGCTATTCTTATACTGGCATTTTTAAGATGTTCAGCAGAAATACAATACAAGAAATACAAAATCCACTAGCTTTGTTATCAGAAAGCTTATGAATGGCTTGGTGTACCTCATGTGACATAATCACCATTGATTCCAACAAAGTATTACTCTCAATGTGTTTATTACTTTATACAAATCAGTGTGAATACAGTTGAATAAGGTACTATAGTGCTGTCGCCATAACTCTGAAATTTTGTCTAATCCAGAGATACCTTCAACAGTGCATGGTAAAGATGTCTTACAGTTATTAAGAACTCTCACTTCTTTCCAAAAATCATTAACATTGTTACCTATGAGCTTCTTTGCCATGGAATCAGCTCTCATGGCCTGCTCATTTTTACATATAAAGCGAATGGCATACTTATATCTTGCATTAGTGAGCTTCTTATGCTCAAACACAGGGCCTTGTCGAGGTCTACCAGCAAGAGCCCATGATTTAGTGGCCTCCCGTTCCTCCGTATGATATCCAGCCACATACTCTAATACAGTGCAGGTCCAGCCATGATGTAGTGTGCCAAGCCTCGCTAATGTAAGTATAACTGTCTGTGGGCAAGAAAATAGATTATAGATTAACTAGTTTACATAAAAGGTATTAATATATAAAATAAAAATAAAAGTAAACCAAAACTAAATAATTTACAAGCTTTTAACTTCATGAGGCACAATGGCAAGGTATCTAACACCGGAGAGGCCGTCCTTGATGAATCAGCGTCTGACTGGACATGTCATTCCAGCTTTTTTTAAAGTCCATCAACTTTTTGACATCTTCAGAAATCCCCTCCTGAAAACTCCCTAAAACTTGTCCATTAGTATATTCCCTCCTGGAAACCTCCTAGGACTTGGTCATTAAAGCCTTTGCCTCTTCGTCCTCCTTCTTCTGGACCTTTTCTTCATCACTGTATGTTCTGTATCTCGTCCGCAACACATAGACGGTAATGATTGCATTTTTCTTCTTTCTTTGGCAAAGCTCTTTCTAATACATTTTCATTTTTTCTCTACTCTGCCATATGCTTACAACATTCAGTGTGGTATGTTTTTCTTTATAAACCATTTTCTCAATAAATGATTTTACAACAACAATTGCAGTGTTTTTCTTCATAAACCATTTTCTCAATAAATTATTTTACAACAACAATTGCAGTGTTTTTCTTCATAAACCATTTTCTCAATATATGGTTACATTATTACAAGTGTCTTACATTAGACACTTTCTTAATGAATTGTTTAACAACAACTTCTGGTGTCTTTCTTTATAAAACAACATGACATTATGACTTTGCGTAAACATACACGCCACTTTCAAGTCAAGTGGCGTGTTATTACGCATTTTGAGCTATCCGTGTGTATGTCCACGCCGAAACGAACCGCCATCTTCCGCGTGTATGTCTACGCCGTTAAACGTCAGAGTGATTCCGCGTGTATGTGTACGCCGTTAAATGTCCGAGCGAAACTGAGCAAAATGTATATCTACATCTGGGGAGCAATATTTTTTTTCCTAGGATGGTAGGGGAACACTCATAAATGGTATTAACCCCAGTGACGGGTAGGTTTAGGGACGCGGTTGGGGTAGGTCATATATATTTATATATTCAGTAATGTAACGTTAAGTCACCGGCGTTGATAAACACGCTGAAAATCGATTATGCGTGTTGATAACACGCCAAAAATGGAAATACGAATTGGCGTGTCATACATACGCCATTTCATGAGATCAGTCTGTTATAAAACCACTTTCTTAATACAGTTGCAGTTGTGGTTTACTATGACCCATAAGTACTTCATATACCAAAAGGCATAATTATAATAGAATAATTGCATATTACATAACAATATATAACTGTAGGATTTATTTGGTAAAGACCACCCATTGGCCCAACGACGGAAATCCAACTGTATGGGCGAAGGGGATAATGCGTGTATGTCTTTTCAGCGCTTCAGTGAAGTTCACTTAGTTTATTGGAATTTAGTTTCAATATTACTTTAGCTTTCTGACTCCAATTTCAAATGATAATCAAATTTAGATTGTGTTTCTTATTAGAAAATAATCATAAATATTGATTATGAAGTAATTTAGATCTTTGATTACTCTTGGTATCCCATAATTTCAAATATCCGTTCATTAGGGACCTGGTGTCACTTTTAGACGTCACGTCGCGAATGTGCGCTCATGATCACAAACTAGCCAGTTATAGTCAGAGGGTGTAGTGCAACTATTTTACCCTAAGCGGCCACTCACTGCTGACTCATAACAAAGGTGTAATTTTTTTTTAATAGTTGGGAGCTTGCAACGTGCTAAGTCAGTGATAGTCAGAAATCGGAAGGTCTCCTTAATGAGGTGCCTTCGGTTTGATCTATCCTGGACAGAGATTTGCAGAAACATCAGACTGCATATTAATCTACTTGGAAGAATGATTTCAGAAAACCTCAGAATAAATCAAGATTTATTTGTCAGGTGAAAATAATGTATCATGCCAATTACACAAGTGATTAAAAGCCAATTCAGAAATAATAAATGCATGACATAAATTACTCAAAGATGACTCTAAAAGTAAGCAATGCACTCCTGACAGAGACATGCAGTGGTGTGCAAGTATGTTCCAAGTGTAAGACTTGAGAAAACACTGACACAGCAATGCATGGGGGTTTTCCCTGGTTACAGGTTCCTAAAGACTGCTCTGTCACCTACCCTTAACCCAGACCAGAACAAAAGGGATATACCAATATTTTTTAGGGTTGTTTTGGGTCAATTCATGTACCCCAGGGGGTAGCACCTGGTTTCGGGGAGAGGGGAGATATCTTGAAGAGACATCACACAAAGAGGAGAACAAGTCTCCTAAGTTCTCAATCTTTCTCATTATACCCATGACTGCAATGAAATTAAGACCATTTTACCAATCGCACTGAGACATTTAAAATGATACCAAACATGAAAAGAAAAACAATAGATTCACAAGATGCATCATATGTGATATATAGACATTCTTAGTGAACTTTTGGTGACTTGACTCAGGGGGAGAGGAAGGGAGGAGGGAGAGGGGTGTAAGCCCGTCTATTGGTCCAATGAGGGTTTACAATAATACGGGGAAGGTTTCTCTGCGTATTACTTGTCTTTTCTTTTTTGCAACACAACAAGATTAAATGCAATATATTTTCTCACATGTATTGACTCGTTATTTCATCTGACTCCATAAATGAAAAAGATTTTAATGATGTCTGTGCATCATTAAACGTGAACGAATATTTGATTATTCTTTAAAACTCTGATTATATTTTACCCGCTTAGATCAGGAAACTATATCGCTCTGAGGTACCTTTTTCTTGCAAGGCCTCACCGCACAATTTCGCCAGTCCCGATCATCAAAACAGAGGTAATTGGCTAAATATCTGGAATTTGCCATATTCACATGTACACAATTGAAGATATGTAAATAGCCCCCTTGGAGTACCCCTCTTGAACTTAATTCAATCGTTTTACTTTAGTAGAGGTCTTGACCACCATTAAAAGACATTAGTTGATCAACTTCACTTCCCTTAAAATGGCTTTGGCTTGGCCAAGATCTTGGCATTCCACATACACTTATCTAAAGTAACATTAAATTAATTAGATGCACCCAAATCTACAGCATTTGCTGATTCTAGACGGACAATAACTCGTCTCTGCATCCAAGTACACTTGACTTTGATAGAATAGAGGTCATTAGACGCACCCAAATCTACAGCATTTGCTGATTCTAGACGGAAAATAACTCGTCTCTGCATCCAAGTACACTTGACTTTGATACCAGATATTATTTGTCACTAATCTGACGCAATATCTGAATCCGATAATCAACTTAATTAAATGCAAAATGCTTTTTTATGTAATAAGTTCACTGATATGTGGGCATTTCTATGAATAAATGTCTTTAATAGCAAGCAATATTCATATGAATTTGTTTAAAAATAACACAATTTACATGCATACAGGACAGTTATCAGCAGTGTAACTGTTCTGATTATGACAAAATTATCGAATAACTGATGTTATGTGACAAGTCAAATTAGCTTTTCCACTCTTGCAAACAGAGGAAGGTTATGAGGTGTGGAGAGACACCATGTATCATTGGAACATGAACATGAACAGACAGGGTCCAATTTGTAATAATTTTAAAGAATACAATGCAATTAATATAAACTTTCTGACAGTGTGTGGGACATCCGACTACTTTCCAAGAAGGGGCACAACTGATTTACAAATATTGTGATAAATATGTTCAGTAATTGAGGCAATTAAGCCTCAATACAATTATGTACTAGTATCGTACGAATTTGAAAACGTATTAAATCTTGTGAATTATTAAGACTTTGAGTCTATGTTCGTACTGATTGTGCTATGGGTTTTGTAAAAAAAAGGTTTAAGAAACAACAATTGCTTGATAAAATGGTTAAAACCAACACATACATACCATTGCGAATATTTGCCTCTGTAGCTTTCCATCTCCTCCATTTACATCTCCTCAAACAATAATGGGCTGACTGAGTCCGAAAGGCCCTTTTGGTATTTTCAGCTGAAAAAAAAAGAGAAAAGAAAATATCATTATGTTTAATATAGGCCCCTATAAGATTATTTAAAGGAAAAAGTACTGATTTACCTGACAAATATTGGATGTTACATTATTAGGCATTAAAAGCCTGGTAAGTGTTGTGGTTACTATGCATTTACAACAAATATCACTTTTAAACTACCAAAACTGAGGTAAAAGCATGTTAAGTTTTGTGGTTACTATCCTTTTAGTAAAGATTTTAGTGATGTTCACTAATTTCAAAATCAACATTTGAATAAATATCTTATTACTGTGTGTCTGCCTTTATATTATTTCATGAATTTCTGTTATTCATATAACAAGGAAAATGCATAATAGAACATAAATACTTTAATTACATAATGGCGGCCACGCCGTCACGTCATGGGGGCAACTGTTGCTATGGAGCGTTCTATTGAGTTTCGCCTCTTGGGCTTCTATACTCTTTGGGGTGGTGTCACTTAATGATCCAGGATCAGTGATCCTTAGCAGTTGTATTAGCATCCGATTTGAGCTTGTGCTTCAGAAAATGTAGCTTCAGTTTGTGTGGACGCTACCGCACTACTTGATCAACAAAAGAGCTTCGCTACTGAAAAGCTATTTGATTCAGAAAACAGCGACGCTACCACCACGCTATTGAGAAATGTAGTTAAGCTAGTAACGTCACTACTTGCAGTGACGCTACTGCCCAACACTGCTGAGAAACACAAAGCAAGTCCAAAGTCTCAAACACTTTTAACCAACACTTAGGTAAAGTTGGTTTTATATTCGCACATTTGCACTTTTTTGCTTAAAAACGGTCTCAATAACAAGCGCAATAAAGCACATTTTTGCAAAATAAAAGCAGCTACATGATCTTTAGGACAAAGATGGTGAACTACAACACTCTCCACAATCTATCAAAATGGGCAAATATTGTTTTAATGGCATACAAATTCAGTTGAACATTCAATGTGTGTGGTAAAGAAGATAGGGACCGTCTAAAAAGTTCTATTTTTTTTCCATTGTGTGCAAACAGACAACTACATTTTTGCAAAGTACAGATGTACCAGCAAATCTCTCTCACATTATGTGTTCTAATGCTATTGATTGTACTTTAGCAACAATAAAAAGTGCATTATAATGATTGTATTTAGGAAACCTGTCTCACTGTACATAATGTACATAAATATTTTTAGAATAAAATTACATTAATTCACCAAAGGGATTTTTTTACTAGCCGAAGGTTGTAGCATGTTCCTAGTGACCACACTGACTTACTACAGGTGCAATTTTGACTAAAACTCCTTTACTGTACGTACAGTTGACAAATATTTTTTTTTTTTAATTACTGTAATTCACCCTAAGTATTTTTTCGTGTTCCAAAGGCTGTAGTGTTTTCCTACGGACCAGACTGACTTACTACAGGTGAAATTTTGACAAAAAGTCCCTTACTGTACGTACAGTTGACAAATATGTTTTTTTTTTATTACTGTAATTCACCCTAAGTATTTTTTCGTGTTCCAAAGGGTGTAGTGCTTTCCTAGTGACCAGACTGACTTACTACAGGTGAAATTTTGACAATACCTTCCTTACTGTACAATTATCAAACATGTTTATGTACTGAGCATATTATTACATATGTTTATTACATATGTTTATGAAATAAACTGTAAATCACCTATAGTGTTTTTTTTATATATATCCCAAAGGTTGTAGTACTTTCCTAATGACCAGACTGACTTACTACAGGTGAAATTTTGACTATAACTCCCTTACTGTACGTACAATTATCAAATAAGTTTATGAAAAAATTACTGTAATTCACCTAAAGTATTTTGTCATGTTCCAAAGGCTGTAGTGCTTTCCTAATGACCAAACTGACTTACTACAGGTGAAATTTTGACAATACCTCCCTTACTGTACAATTATCAAATATGTTTATGTAATGAGCATATTATTACATATGTTTATTACATATGTTTATGAAATAAACTGTAAATCACCTATAGTGTTTTTTTTATATATTTCCCAAAGGTTGTAGTACTTTCCTAATGACCAGACTGACTTACTACAGGTGAAATTTTGACTATAACTCCCTTACTGTACGTACAATCAGGGGCGTAATTTGTGGGGGGGTTGGGGGGGAGATAACTCCCCCAATATTTAAATCTTTGCATTACAACCCCCCCAATATTTATACCATGATCACATGAAAAATATGCAGAATAATTTTTCAACCCCCCAAATGTTCAAACCAAATCTACACCCTTGCGTACAATTATCAAATAAGTTTATGAAAAAATTACTGTAATTCACCTAAAGTATTTTGTCATGTTCCAAAGGCTGTAGTGCTTTCCTAGTGACCAAACTGACTTACTACAGGTGAAATTTTGACAATACCTAATAATACTGTTTTACATAATAATATAATATTATTAACAGTAGTGACTGAACCTGTACGCATTGGTGCAGCAAATCTGACAGATAATGAACAGCAAGATCATGGAGGCATTCAAGATACTGTACAGTGCACTTTTTATTTCTATTATCTTTCTAATTGTTCATGGAATACCACTGGGATTATACATAAAAGTTGTAATTAATTCCTCGTGGTTAGAGTAATATTTCAATTTCACCTCTTCAAAATGTTGCTGTTGTTGATCCTCTCTTGGTTTAAGTTGTTCTGACATTCGGACCCTGAATTTAGGCACGTCGTGACCTTCCACACTTGTAGTGATTGTAATGAATAGTAATTGGACCAATTTTTGAGTCTGTAGGACCAACTCTGTAGCGCCACCACCAGTTCAAAAATGCAACATTAAAAGGGTTATAGCTTTTGAACCCTTTGATGTATATGTGAATGTAAATAGATGTCAAATGAAACTTAGTACATCTGATTCCACTCATTATGGTAATCACAATCAATATCTTACAATAAGACTCTGCCCATTACATTAGTGGCCATTTTGAAAAGTACAGTGTTCAATTTTTTGTGCTACTCCTCATTCAAATTTTGTTAAATTTTTCTGTAAATTGGCTCAGTTGATCTTTGGGCCGAGCCACACAGAAGTGACTGAACAGATTTTTGATTTTTGCTACCGTTCCCGATATTTTTCTCCAAATTTGACCTGTATTTGTTGCCTTATGGTAGTTAGCTTAGCATGCTAATTGGTTAGCATGAACCATGAACCATTCCGGTTGTGGGTTTGAATGCTGTGTGGCACATTCCCAGATCGCCTTAAGTGGTGGAAAAGTTGCTTCTGTTCCAGACATGGTGCCTATATGTGAACGAACTCGATAAATACAACATGCAGCAAATTTATACAAAAATTATTCATTTTGAATTGCTTCTCACTTGAACTATTGGACCTTCTTCATCTTGCCAAAAACACAAGTTCCCAGTGGCGCAATGATATGAGTGACAGGTATCTGACCCAGAGATAATGGGTTCGAGCCCCACGTGGCATGATTTTAAAAAATTGTGTGTAATGTTGTGTCATGTCGATTCCTTTATTATTCAACGTTGTACTAATCTTTCTTCCTCTTGGATTAATGTATGTCTTGTTCATTCTATGTACATTCTCATCTGAACTTCTGTTCATTTTGAGTTCATTTTCACCTATACTTCTAAACCAGCTCTTTTTTCTTCAATTTCTGCTGTTTTTACTATTCCTGCTCTTGCTGCTGCTTCAGGGACTTGGCCCCGTATCGCTGCTTGCAGCTATATTTCCACTTGTTCCTTAACCTGTAACCAATAATACTAACACACACAGACACAGTTTCTTCAAGATTGGATTTGGTGAGGAGGAGAGTCTTCTCAAAACATTAAGTCAACATGTTCTTTTTTCTCAAGGAGAGGATACTTTAAATCTAACTGTAAAGTAAAGACTTTAACTAAGAAATGGTCTCTCAACTATAGGTTTCAATGACTCCTGAGACCATTGCTATCAGGGTAGCCTAGAAAAGCAGATAGATGTAGTGACACCTGTTAAAGAAGTCATCTTCATAATTTCATCTCTGGAAGCCAGGCTAAATGAGCAAGCACTGTTACTGCATTCCTGGCATGGGCCAGACCCTTACGTTACACCTCAGATATCAAATACAGACATTTAAAGGATACATGAAATAACATTTTCGATAATCACACTGATAATTTCTATAACAAAGTAAAATCTCATAAGCCTAGAGAAGTCATTCAACTCATTTGATATATAGAAGGAAAACTATTGATTAATACCTTGATTATAATCACTCATTAGATATACATTGAAGCAGCAGTGTGTTCCAGAATCCACTTCTTCAGGACTTCATAACAAAAACTTAACTTGAATCATTACAATAAGGGTGTTGCTTATTTATAACGTTGAAAATATGATTAACCTAAAATATCTGCATTTTTTTAATCAATGAACGAATTGTGTTGTACAAGGAACAGCAGTTCTAATACATACTTTTACCTAATACATTTATCAAAGTTAATTGAGTGATCACTAGGAACATAGTATAACCATTGGAACATGAAAAAAGGAGAAATTACAGTATTTTTTTAAATAATAATGTTTGTACTATACTTACAGTAAGGGAGGTATTGTCAAAATTTCACCTGTAGTAAGTCAGTGTGCTCACTAGGAAAGCACTACACCCTTTGGAACATGAAAAAATACTTTAGGTGAATTACAGTAATTTTTTCTTAAACTTATTTGTTTATTGTACGTACAGTAAAGGAGGTATTGTCAATATTTCACCTGTAGTAAGTCAGTCTGGTCAATATGAAAGCACTACCTTTGGAACATGAAAGAAATCCCTTTGGTGAATTACTGTAACTTTTACATAAAACATATTTGCGTACTGTATGTACAGTAGCCTACACAAAAGTACACTAAAGCAGTCTAGGTGAATACGCAGCAAATATCAAACCTGAAACTATTTTTACCCTGGTTGGCAATAATTTTTTTTTTTTTTACTTGACTATGTTCATGGTGCTGTCCACGTATGTGGCACTGAGGTCCTACATGATCAAGTCTGCAACTTGGGTAAAGTTGGTTCCATGGTTCCGCGTTCAATATCTCGTGAGCTGAATATTGTTACTACACAAATAACATTGTTTTAATATTTAAATCTTCCTCATAACGAGCTTTCCTTCGGGTTTGCACTTTGCAGATGGTCCCTTCTTAGCAGCCTGCGCATAGAGATAATGTATTTTGTCCAGTGCGAAGGAAAGATCGGTTTGAGGAAAATTATGTTGTAGCTTCTGGTGTTTTATCTGTAGTTATATGTGATAGGTGTTTTCTGTAGCAACAACGTTTAGTTCACGAGTTATTGAACGCGGAAGTCCGCGAATGTGCGAATATCGAATATAAAACCAACTTTACCTAAGTTTAACCAACCAACCATCACTGGATTTCATTCTGCAATTCAACCAATCAGTCAACTGTCAAATGAAACACTAAAGAGATCTTTGTCCTGTTGAAAGGTGAACATTCAGCCATTTCTGAGAATAATTAAAAAAGAAAAGGTGATGTGACACTGTGATAATCATACCTCTGTCCCAACTTTTTTAGTCTGTGTTGCAGCCAAGCGGCAACCTCCCTGTCTCTCTCTTGAAACCAACACGGAAGTGAATTCAACGGCAATTCATCGACTGGCCGCTTGAGGCTGGGTGCAGAAGTGAGTCAAATCTGTATCTCCCCCATGTTAAAATACCCAACTTTACAGCAGAAAAAAACACGTTTACATCCTGGTGCAAAAAGTGTCTTTGGTCTATACAGCTAATTTTGCCCTTCGTGACAACTGTGAGGGGGTTGAATTTTTTTTATAACTCATCCGTTTAAATTATATTAAGCCTTAAATTTCTGCCTAATTAAGGGTGTCCACTTTTGAGTGACAGGTGGATTCCCGATGCTGTGGTCATTAGTCATCATGAGCCGTTTGTCTGCTGTTTGTTAGCCGTCACGTTACCTCAGCTCATTGTCTGAATTTTTGATTTTGACTTGATTTAAAAAAAAAAAAAAATTATTGACAGTATTTGCAGTTACAAACAACATATACAAGTACACATACACACAACTACATAATACATACATAAATAAAACATATTCCAGGGAGTCTGCAAAGTCCAGCAAGGCTAGTCAACAAGTAGTCCAAATCATAGTATCTGTAAAAATAAATACATTCGGGAGTGACATGGCAAAATGTCCCAACTTTACTGGAAATAAGATCATAGGGAGGCATTATCTATTTACAAGATCAGGCAGCATTTACCGTAAATGGAAACTGAAAGTGATTTGGAAGTAAAGCATGACTTGACATATTCCTGTCTCCTGCAGTTCACAAAAAGTATTGGGCTCACAAAATACAAAATAACAGTTCAAATGAGCAGTAGTAGCAAACGAGTATTCAATATGATGCAGGGATGATGGTTCTACCCCTTAATGTCTACTTTTGTGTTTCAAAGATGAAATTAGGGGGAGTAAATGACAAACACATTTAAAAAGAAGAAACAAAACTTTGAATTTAATTATTCATTTAATTGTCTTAAAAACCTGAAATTCTACATAAATTCTACAATTAAATACTATTTTACAACTGTCCCCATGTTTTCGGTCAGTCCTGTCGCGTTACATAAAACTCTAAAATGTGTGCAATACACCTTTAAGGGTGTGACTCAGAGGAAGTGACATCATTCGACTGAGGTGAAGCTGACACTGATCAAGGGTGAGTTCATTGAATTGTATGATTTTAAGCTTGTGTTTGTATGTTTGTTTGTTTTTTGAGGAGGAGGAGGACGAGCTAAAGGGTCAGGCCCTGTCACGGTAAAACATCCCAGAAAATAATGAAAATGTTTTAAATCCAAAACAAAACATGTCTAAAAAGGTTACTGACATTCCTTGCTTGCATGTTAACAGTTTTTATGCTAGCATGCTGAGTAATGGGGGTGGTGGTAGCGCAATGGATAAGACACATGCCTTTGGTGTGAGAGACCCGGGTTCGAATCCACTGTGAGACACCAATGTGTCCCTGAGCAAGACACTTAACCCCTAGTTGCTCCAGAGGCGTGCGACCTCTGACATATATAGCAATTGTAAGTCGCTTTGTATAAAAGCGTCAGCTAAATGAATAAATGTAAATGTAAATGTAATGGCAGTTTTAAATGGCCGACCGTCAGGCCCTATCACATCCCTGTGTGACAGGGTCTGACAGTCCGGTGACACAGTATTTAACACTAACAGCATATGTATTTAATGCATGCCATAGTAAAACATTATTTGAATAAATAGACATTACTCTGTAATTCTGAAGCTTTTTATGCTTTTTGAAGCTTTTTATACAAAATGTGTTCCCTCTTTTACCTAGGCTAATGTAGCACTGCTTTTGACTTTGCACTTTATATATCGAAATATCATTAATATACAGATATAATTATCATTTATGTAAGCTTTGAGTAATGATGACTGTTCCAATTCATACAGATTGCAGCTAGATGGCTCCAGTTAGTGCAGCTGAGAGACAAAGGAAATGTCGGGCACAACTAAATGCAGACCATGAGAGAAAGGAGAAACATCTTCAGAAAGAAAGGGAGAGATGGAGGCAGAAAAAGGAAAGAAGGAAAAGAATTCACAAGTTGAATGAGCAAAACCAAAGACATCGGCTCAAATTATGGAGAGAGCAACAGAAAACATCTAGGCTTAAGAGAAAGGCCGCAGTTCTTCAGGGTTAGAAAGGGCTACCATCACAGTTTCACTTCATATTACAGCTTGGTAATAACAGGGTGATACCATGGTAATATCTACATTATTACCTAGGAAATGACATGCAATTTCCATTATTACCATGTAATAATTACAGTGTTTCTCCTATAAATTTTTCCAGCAGCGGTGTTGTTACCAAGCCGCTCGTGGGGTTTTATTTTTTTTTTTTGAATAACCCCTTAAACCATGACTTCTGGCAAGTTTTGTGGATAGAAATGGACATTTTGAGACATACAAATTTGACATACCATCAACAGAAGTCATGATTATTGCAGCACGTACCTTGAACTGGTCACAAATAGGATTAGGACAGGATTATTCATGTTTTTCTTTTGTGTTAATTTTCAGCTGTAAGGTAGAAACTCTTTCCTCCCTCACCTGCACTACTGATCTTTTTTTCTGTAACACACTTTAGCACTTAGATACATCATCATGTAACCAGTACTTTCATTTATTTTATCCTGTAGACATTTTGAACATTACAATCCAAATGAAACTTTTCATTAGTTTAAAAGGTGACTAGCTTGCATAGCCTATTTTACTTCACTAACCTCCAGGGACATGCAAAGAGTTCATCAGGGGCAGGGGCTCAAATGTAAGAAAGGGGCAATATGTTAAAAAAATAAAAAAATAAAAAATTACAGCTGGGAATCGATTAAAAAAAATTAACTAATTAATTACACAATTTGCTGTGATTAATCGCATTTCCCCAAAACTTGTAATCATCAATATTTAAATGTAGAATCACTAATTAAATTAAACAACACACAAAAAAGGGGAAACAAAGAAAAAATGTCCACACAAATTGGACAGAAAATAGCCCCTATGTTAAAATATAAAACATCAATATATTATTCTTCATTCAGTTATATATTGCAACATACTCGGATTTAACAGATTTATTTTTGACTAATTATCAAAATAAAGTATAGTCATACAAAGCTATTATTACCAGAGCATGTGATCAGAGCAGGTCATTTTACCATTGTTGCCCAGCATGGCTATACCAGCTCAGCAAACATAAGTCTACTACTACTGAGAAATTTCACGTTATTTGAGCGGACTTTGCTTTTCCAGTGCATGATCGGTAGCCTACATGATTGGAGCGTTTGGGCCGTTAAGGAGCAGAACGCGCAGCGCAAACACGGAGCGGAACATTGAGCAGAGAGCGCAGCGTGCCGACACACATATGGAAAGCCTTTAGGGCCAAAAACACGTGAATTTTAATGCGTACTTCACGCGTTAAATACGCGTGAAATACACGTAAAATACGCGTGAAATACGTGTTAAAAATCAGTTTGAACAGGTCAGTATCATTGGCTGCTGAAGACTTGGGTCTAACCATTTCTGTGAGCTTAGGGGGGTGTACCGTTCTACCACCATTTATCATGCTATAGATCAGCTTATTCTAGGGATGCACGATATTGGATTTTGGCCGATATTCGATATGCCGATATTTTCAAACTAATTTTGTCCGATGCCGATACATATATACACACATTTTTCGCCTGATATATTTACACTTTAATTTTACTGAAGAGAAATCCAAATCAGTCTCCTGTACTGCCTTTGCCGTATTACACTCATGTGTTGTAGATAAGGCAATACACAAGACAAACAAAACAACATTTGATTCTACCATAAATGTATCATTTTACAAATGTAGACAGACATTCACCCCTGAAAAATAGGTAAATTATTTCACTTGGAGAATAAATGATATGCCAGTGCCACATTTTATTTTTAAGTTCAGACTTCAAACTTCAGTTTTTAGGAGTAAAATAAATAAAAATAAAATTTACAATAAAAAGTATTGCCTAACAAAAAAACAAAAAAACAAAATAAAGCAAACAAGTCATTGGATAACATTGGGCTGCATATAAAGAAACAAAATGCATGTGCCATGGATAAATACAATGGAATCGCCTCTGCACGGACAATAAGGAAATTATTTTAATCAAACCATTGTTGATGAAAATAATACGAGAACAAAAAATGCTAGTTATTAATAATGCATCAATGTTTTTGAAAATATATAAAAAATTTTTTTACTATTACAGTAATAGTAAACATCTTTAAAATTAGGCTTACTGTTTCAAATGACATCATTGCGGTTTGAGCTGCGCGCACTGAAGCAACGAACATTAATCTGAATCGCTTTGCCAGAAGGTTAATCAACTCAACGGTTGCTGAAGAATGCAACTAAACCAAAGAATGTACAACTTTTTATTACAATAGTGTATACAATTATAATAATATGACAGTCCCAATCATATCTTTTAATGTGTTGCATTGCCGTTTGATCATGCGCGCGATGAAGCTGAAGAGAACGAGCACCTGGAAACTGAATAACTTTTCTAGCAGGTTTGTTTAAATCACCGAAACGCACCCTATGTGAGATTAATCAGATATTTATGTTACATAAACTAAATATCACAACTTATCATATATCTGCACAAAATGACATGAATGCACAAGCGAACTTAACTGTGCTGGTCAGAACGTGTAATCCCTGTTCTGGACGCGCTATTCCCACAACAACGCGCTGAAACACGGCAACTAAACATCGTTCATTAACTCAACCAAACGCATCCTATATTAGATTAATCAGACATATACACACATAATTAACATATTACAACTTACAATGGCACAAAATGCTGTGAATGCTCAAGCGAACTTGGCTGTGTTTGTCATGAAGGCTTAACTCCATACGCGCTCTTTCCGCCACAATGCGCTCGTCGCGCTGAAACACTGGCGAACACGAATTCACAACATTATTTTACAGGCGTGTTCTTATTATAATGTTATGAAGCCTATATGACAGGTTTGTGCTGCACATGTTGCACTTAAATCTTCGTTTTCGAAGTGATTCCAATCAGGGGCGTTTCTAGGTTTTAAAAACACCAGGGGCTGAGCCCAAAACATCAGGGGCTGGGTAACAAGATAACATGATTCGATACAGAGAATAATGTATATTTTAGGCCTATATGCAGGGGGGCAGACTGGTTAAAAAATGCAGTCCTGGCACTGTAGCCACACCAGGCCATACTACCACACAGACACACACATTCAAATGTGAGGTAGTTAGGGGGGTTCGGGGGCATGCTCCCCCGAGAAAATGTTGATTTCTCAGACCTACAAAAGTGCATTTTAAGTAGGGGTCGACCGATTAATCGGCCGATTTTTTGCATTTTTTAACATAATCGGCATCGGCCAATATCCAGTATATCAAGCCGATTAGGCGGGCGCATCTGTGGGCAGCCTAGTGTTGTTGTTGTTGTGGAACACGTATTCGACGCACGCTGCGCCTAGAGTCATTCTCCAGCAGAGTGAGCAGACTTCATCCAGTGCCTAAGGAAGGAGCTAAGTTCCTTGGAGAAAACTCCTTTATATTTAATTAAAACCTTTTGATATGTTACTGCCAACTTCGAGAAAAAATATGAATAGGCGACATGACGTTCGGCTACTTTGGATATTGATAACGTAGTTGAGGTTGCATTAGCACAGCAGAAGGGTTGCTATCATGTCACAATAAGTAAGCAAGAATTTTGCAATTACAGACAGAGAATCTGATACTTTTATTTGTTCTGTTTTGTGTGTCTTATATTTGAGAGGGTTGTCACTCAATGCAGAGAAATAAGTAATAAAAAAGTGACCATATGTTAGTGAAGGGCTGGCTTTGCTTTGCTAGCGTCGTCGCTAGGGTTGGGTAGCTACAGACAGACCCGGTGCTAATACGGCACTGGTGCCTTAACAACCGTTATTTACCGGACCGAATATCAATGCGGATTTCTGTGCTTCATTTCGGTGCTACTGTTATGCCTGTGCTTCTCTTGGATGCTCTGAAAACGGACGTTAGAAACGTGACGCTAGTCAGCAGTTAACTTTAGCATACTGTTAGCTAGTAGCTGGATTAAACACGGTTAAAATGCTGGCCAAACAGTGTAATGTGTGAGTGACTGTATTTCACTATAGACTAGGGGAACGGTACATGTATTCGTATTGAACCGAAACGGTACGGCGTCACGGTTTGGTGTATAAATTTATACGGAGAATACATGGTATAAAATAGTGTTGTCACGGTACCAAAATTTCAGTATTCGGTACCGATACCAGTGAAAATCCACGGTTCTCGGTACCAATTTCGGTACCAAAGCTTAATTTAGATTAAATTTACATAATTATATTAAAGTGTATATCACAAAGATGGAAACTGTAGTATTAAAAACACTTTACAATAAGATTCCATTTGTTAGATAACATTAGATAAAATGACCTAACAAATAGTTAATTACAATAGTTATATACTGTCGCAATTATTCTCCTTTAGGGGTTAATTTAAAAATACATTTTTAAAATCAAAAGTTAACATTATTTCTGTTAACATTATTTAATGCACAATGAATGAAGTGAACAAACATGACCAATCAAGTGTTTTGTATTAAATAACATTCACAAACATTAATTAATGTTGTAAAAATATATTGTTCACTCAATGTGTTATGTTAGATAACGCATTAAGTGATGTTAATGAATGGTATCTTATTGTAGCATTACCAAACTATACAGGAGATAAAATATATTTTATTTGACTTGACTATACTTTTATTTAATCCAAAACTGTATTCATATTTAACTTTAAAAGGGCTTTTTAAACCTGCTAAGAGTTATCCAGCCAAGAATAAGACTAGAACTGCTTTTCTGACGGACTGATATTAATGACGGCTTTTTATTTCTCATCTCCATAAATATATCTAGTAGTAAAGCTAATGCAAGGGCTAGAAATCAATTAATAGGCCTATGTCACACTTCCTCGTCGTCATGGAGAGCGCAGTTCGCACAAGCGTTTGTACTCCCGTGGCGTCTGTCGTTGCTATGCATCCGTGAACGCACATGGAAAAGCGAGCGCGCCGCTTCTATTATGAGCGCGCTTGCCGCGCGCCATTTGAAATAACGTATCTGCACGCGCAAAAACATCAGCACCACATCAGCAGCAGCACCGCCGATCGCCATCAGCACTTTTATGAAGAGGACGCAACTGCACGCGCTTCGGGCATGCACGCGCATCAAGTACCGGGTTTGAGAAAACCTGGTACCGTGACGTTTAAAAAAAAATTAGTACCGACTTGGTACCGAAGTACCGGGTCTTTTGACAACACTAGTATAAAAATAAATAAAACTCGCGTGCAAATTAATTCATGTAATGCGGAACTACTGTTAGATACGCGGGTTCTTTGGGGACACCTAATCTGTAGCCCCGCTTTAGCGCTGAAGCAGGCTGCGATGTAAAGATTGCAATGCTGGAATATGGTGTGTGTGTGTGTGGGAGAGAGAGAGAAGGAGAGGGAGACTCGGGAGAGGGAGAGAGGGGCGTGGGCGCGATCGAAAAGTGCTTTTAAAGTGTGTTTAAAGTCGCAAAGTGTTTACTTATATTTGTGTGTGTGTGTGTGTGTGTGTGTGTGTGGCGCGGATGCGATCGAACAGTGGAAACATAAAAACATACTCCGTCATTTTGTTAAGGAATTTTAAGGAAAACAAATATATTAATCTGAAATGTAGCAAATTAATTTTCAATTCATTCAGGTACAATTACCAAACATATCTCAAGGTCACAACAAGTACAGATTGGTCAAGTGTTCAATAAATGTTTTTGTTGAGAAATCTTGTCGATCTTAAGTAATTATTTGTGTTATATTTTATCTTTCAAATAGAGGTTAAAAACAAGCACATAATCGGCCAAATATCGGGCAAAATAAATCGGCAGCATTAATCGGCCATCGGCCGACCCGGGTTTTCAAAAGATCGGCATCGGCCTGAAAAAAACCATATCGGTCGACCTCTAATTTTAAGGTGTTTGAAGGCCAACATTTTTTGATAACAATAGCTTTAAAAGCATGTCAGTGGGCAGTAGCATAAATTATTTGTCAAGCAGATAACAGATTCTTAAACCTCCAAGATGCCACCAAGATGCTTCACAGGGCCCAAATTACAGAAACGTCCTATCTTAAAGGGATGGTTCACCCAAAATTTAAAAACGAGCAATTTAAGACTTTGAAATCCAGCAGTAAAGTGAATTGCAGTAGTCTAAACATGAGGTGCTAAAAGCATGAACAGCCATCACTAGAGTTTTAGGATTAAGGAAAGATTTGACTTTAGACAGCAGACGAAGTTGATAAAAACTTGACCTTCAACTTGAATTTTTTAAATAAAAAGTACAATGTAAAAACATGTATGTACACAATAAGTGCATTGCATCAAATTATTTCATTATTTCAATGTTAGTACACAATGGGCCCTATTTTAACGATCTGAAACGCAAGTGTCAAAGCGCAAAGCGCAAGTAACTTTGTGGGCGGGTCTCGGCGCTGTTGCTATTTTCCCGGCGGGATAAATGACTCTTGCGCCAGGCGCAAATCTAAAATGGGTTGGTCTGAAGTAGCTTCATTATTCATAGGTGTGGTTTGGGCGTAACGTGAAATAAACCAATCAGAGCGTCATCTCACATTCCCTTTAAGAGCAGAGGCGCTTTTTCCATAGCGGATTGCTATTGTAACGGCGGATTTGCCAGGCGCGCGCCAGGAGCGGTTCACAGCCAAGGAGAGCAACGCTCTCGTCACGGCCGTAAAAGAGAGAAGTTACATTGAAATGGAGAAACCCACCCAAATTAACTTCGGTTAAACAGGCGTATGATAATTTGGGTAAATGTGTAAGCTAGATGTATGCTTTTATAATAAATTATCTATCTATCTATCTATCTATCGTAATAATGTATGATTTGCAAAAATGAAAACTGCTGCTTTCTCTGTAGATGAGAGAATCAAAGTGTATGCGCGTTGTGCACAGGCTACATTGATTATGGCCAAGCATGCGCCCTTAAAATAGCATATGAATAACATGCGCAACGCGCCACTGACTTTAAACTATTTTTTCCTGGTTAGTGGCGCAATTGTTTTCTAAACCTGCAAAATACCATGAGGGAACGATTGCGCCGAAACACGCCTCCTTTTTGCGCTGAACCGCCCCCGGGAGCGCAAGTGTATTTCCTAACTTACCGAAGTGCTTCTGTGGAGGGAAAAGTCCGCTTTGCGCGGGTGCAAAATAGGAATGATACATGCGTCGGTGTACAGTCACTTGCGCTGGGTGCAAGATAGGGCCCATAGTAGTTAAGCACACTTAATATAAAAGTTATTTTATTTAGTTTATTTATTTATTTTCAGTATATACTTGTGTGTGGTCATGTATGCAGCCATATATCAAGCTGGGCCTCACACTGCAGGGGTACATTCACAGTTCTCTTACGAGATCTTACGCTAGGGGAAAATCCCTTTTCCGCGAGATATTGAAGCCAAAAAATTATCCTTAATTTTGTATTATTGTAAAATGCGTTGCGGCAGCATACAGACATAGGCAAGACGGCTCGTGTGCCTATTGGCTGTTCTGCGGCAACTGCAGCAGCCTATCGAGCGAGGCCTAGCGTTACGTCAGACCCAATAAGGGTGCTTCGCGCCCACTGCGTCACGTCCCGCCGAAACGGGCGTGGCTTAGGCCTATAAATACAGCTCGCAGGCAGCTGATATCTGATTTTTCATCTCTTCAGCGAAGCACACGCATCGCTGGATCCGGAGAGAAGCCGCACCATCTGAAGAAGCACTTGCAGCGTCACTTGTCGTCACTGAAGTCGCTGGCCGCGCCGCCTTCAATCGCCTTCCTGCTGCGCTATCCGGCGCCTATATCCTTTACACTCTCTGTTGTGTGTGTGTTCGCCGCCGCGACACACACTGTCTAAAAGAGCTTGCGTCTTTTTAAAGATGCCTTCCTGCGGCTCGTGCAGAGCCACACTCAGCGACGGGGACCGGCACGTTATCTGCGTTTCCTGCCTGGGTGAGGATCATGCAGCTCTCGCGCTCGCTGACGGCGGCTGCCATCACTGCGAGCTACTGCCTATGGCGACTCTGAGGACTCGCCTGGCATATTTCACTGAGAATGCACCTCCGCCCGCTGTAGTGTCGCGCCGTAAAAAGCGCCGTGCTCAGCGGGTCCCGGAACCTTCCCCCACCCGTCAAACCCGCCCTCTGTCCACGCATTGTCAGGCAAAAGAGCTAGCATCGAGTCAGAGCTGATGCGCATACTCGCACAGGCCGCGGCGAGCCTCGGCCTCGAGTGGTCTACGCCTGAACAGCCTGCTCACAACCGGCTGGATGGATATTTTCTTCCCGGGGAGCGCGCTTCGCCTGCGTCCAGACCAGCGCCCTTTCTTCCTGAGTTACACGAAGAAGTCGCTAAGTCTTGGAACGCCCCCTTCTCAGCTAGAATGCGCTCTTCTGTTTCGCTAGCATTCTCCGCTGTTGACGATGCTAAAAACAGAGGTTACCATTCGCTGCCGCCGGTCGAAGAAGCGATAGCAGCCCACCTTTGCCCGCCCTCCGCTGGACGGCGCACTAAGCTGGCTCTACCTTCAAAAGCTTGCCGCATGACGTCAACCCTGCTCGGTCGCGCTTTCTCCGCCGCTGGGCAGGCTGCGTCAGCGCTGCATACTATGGCCACACTGCAAATTTTCCAGGCCGATCTCCTCCGAAAGCTGGACGAGAATGGACCAGATGCAATTTGCGTGCCAGACTTGAGAAGTGCTATGGACCTCGCTCTCCGCGCTACTAAGTCTGCTGCACAGGCCATAGGACGGAGCATGGCCTCTCTCACTGTGACTTAGAGACACCTATGGCTAACGCTATCTGAGATGTCTGAGTCTGAGCGCGCCGCGTTCCTCGACGCTCCGCTTTCTCCCGCTGGCCTCTTCGGAACTTCCGTCAAAGATTTTGCGGAAAGATTCGCCGAGGTACAGAAAGCGTCACAGGCTATGAAGCACTTCCTGCCGAAGCGCTCCAGTTCTGCAGCAGGCCGTACAAAACCGTCTGCTCAGAGCTCACAGCCTCAGCCTCCGCCCACCGCCGCCACTTCGCAGCGCCGACAGGCCCGAAGCGCGAGGCCGCGCTCTCGCTCATCTGGCCCCCGCCCCGCGTGGGCCGCGGCCCAGGATTGCGGTAAAGCCCGAGGCCCCGAAGTCGTCCTAGCACGCCTAGGGAAACGACGGTGTCCAAGTCCCGCTGAGGCCGGACTTCCATCAAAACTCATCGCTCGTTCAGTTCCAAGAAATGTGACTGTTCCAGTGTATTTTGCAGTCAACAAGCCGGTTCCACTGCCTGCTTGCCTGCACACAAATGCCGTTTTTACGGCTACCCAGATAAATCCCATAAAGAGTGTATTTTCTGGTGTCCCGGCCACGGCCGATGGTGTTATGAGTGTAGACAAAATGCCCACTGCCCAGTGCCCATTCCTACACACAAGCACAGCCCGTCACACAGGGCTCACGCACATAAAATCGACCCAGTTCGATTGCGCATTAAACGTAGCAGATGTGCCCACTGCCCAGTGCCCACAATCACTATGTCCTGCATGTCTCGAGGTTTCTGTAAAAACGAAACCAACGTGCATTCGCTCTGCTCAGGCGGACAATGCTCTCGGTGTGGTAAATGTGCCCGCTATCCCGCGCCCACATCCACACACAGACATGACAAGTCCTACGGGACTTGCCCAGCCCTCCCCTCTCGGTTAACCACCGCAATCTGCCCGCTGTTATCAGCGCGCCCTCTGCCTCGAATGTCATAAGCGTGACGCTTGTGTTACAGCACACCGAAGCCCCTCTGTAACTGAGCGACCAGAGCGCGCTTCGCATTCAACCCCTAGCCATTCATGCAGATGCATGGGCGAGGCTACCCGGGGTTTCGAAGTGGGTGCTAGACATTATAAAAAGAGGCTATTCGCTACAGTTTCGCCGGCGCCCTCGTCGCTAAGCGAGACCATGGTAAAAACAGAAGTAGCACACCTACTTCGAGCCGGAATTTCGAAACTATTGAGCAAAGGGGCCATAGAGCCGTTATCTCTAGCTCAGAGCGAAGGAGGGCTATACAGCAGATACTTCCTGGTACCGAAAAAAGACGGGCATGCGAGTATTGAACTACTTGGACGATTGGCTGATTCTAGCTCAATCTCACTCGATGCTCATAGAGCACAGGACCATTTTACTCGATCACCTCGAGAATCTGGGTCTCAGAGTCAATTGGGCGAAGAGTTCTCTGTCCCCCAGACAGATAATATCTTTTCTGGGCACAGAACTGAACTCGCTGTCTATGATAGCGCGACTGTCACCACAGCGCGTGCTAGAAGTTCAGCGCGCAGCGAGCTCTTTCCGCTGCGACGCATCTGTCCCGCTCAAGAAATTTCAGAGGATGCTGGGTCTCATGGCCTCAGCATCATCAGTTCTTCAGCTGGGCTTGCTTCGCATGCGCCCGCTACAGTTCTGGCTGAAAGCGCGAGTGCCGCGCCGAGCGTGGGCTTCCGGTCTGCTTCGTCTCAAGGTCAATCGGAAATGCATAGCAGCTCTGAAACCTTGGAAAGCAAACGACTGGTACCAATCAGGTGTAAGCCTGGGGACTTCCTCGAGTGTGAAGGTGGTGTCTACGGACGCATCCACCTCGGGATGGGGAGCGCTGCTCGAGGGCAGACCGTTCTTCGGCCAATGGTCAGAACGGGAGAAGCTTCTGCACATAAACTGCCCTCGAAATGCTGGCAGTAGACAGCGCTGACGCGTTTTTGTCCCCAAATACGAGGACACCACGTCCTGGTCCGTTCGGACATCATGTCAGTGGTGTCCTACATAAATCGCCAGGGCGGCCTCAGGTCCTGAAACCTGCACAGGCTGACAGAACGCCTCCTGGTGTGGGCTCAGCGCAACCTGCTCTCGCTGAGAGCAGCGCATGTGCCAGGGCTCCTAAACGTAGGACCGGACAGACTGTCCAGGAACAATGTTCCGACAGGCGAGTGGTCTCTACACCCACAGACAGTCCAGCTGCTGTGGAAGAAATTCGGCAGAGCGGAAGTAGACCTGTTCGCGTCTCAAGAAAACGCTCACTGTCTGGAATTTTTCTCCAAGAGCAGGGACGCGCTGGCTCATGTATGGCCCCGCCGCCCGCTCTATGCCTTTCCTCCCGTCTCTCTCCTGCCTCAGGTGATAGAGCGGATCAGGGAAGAAGGATGCTCAGTGCTACTCGTAGCGCCGTTCTGGAAAAACCAACCCTGGTTCCCAGTTCTGATGCAGCTAGTGAGCACTGCCCCATGGCCAGTGCCAGTGAGGAGGGACCTCCTCTCTCAGGCCAAGGGCTCGATTTGGCATCCGCGCCCAGAGCTGTGGTCCCTTCATGTTTGGGCCATCAACGGGTACCCGCTGACCTCCCAAGCGGAGTGTTAAACACGATCACGCAGGTCAGAGCTCCGTCTACGCGACGTCTCTATTCCTCGAAATGGTCAGTGTTCTCCAGCTGGTGCACAGCTCGTGGCGTGTCGCCCCCAGACTGTGGGGTGACGGAGGTTCTCTCCTTCCTACAAGAGCTGTTGGACAAGGGCAGGTCCCCTTCCACGCTCAAAGTTTATGTGGCGGCCATAGCAGCGTTCTCAAAAACAACGCTTGGTCAGTCAATAGGAAGGAACGATTTAGTCATCCGCTTCCTTAGAGGAGCTAAGAGACTGAATCCTCCCAGACCTCCCTCAGTCCCTGTATGGGACCTTTCTGTGGTACTGGAGGCCATGAAAGGTGACCCATTCGAGCCTTTACAGACGATTGATCTTAAACACCTGTCTTTCAAGACAGTGTTTCTTCTGGCTCTCGCTTCGGTGAAGCGCATAGGGGACTTACACGCGCTCTCAGTCAGCGCGACGTGCATGGAGTTTGGGCCTGATGACTCAAGAGTTATACTCAAACCTAAGCACGGTTATGTTCCAAAATCCCTCAACACACCGTTTAGGGCGCAGGTCATTTCCCTGTCAGCCCTACCGGTCTCTGACGAGGAAGGAGATGCGAGCTTCCTTTGTCCAGTCAGGGCATTAAGAGCTTATGTGTCTCGCTCATCTGTCTTCAGACAGACGGAGCAGCTCTTCGTTTCGTTCAGCGGACGTTCCAAGGGACTAGCCGCGTCGAAACAGAGCCTATCCAGATGGATAGTTGACGCCATTGCTGCTGACACTTCCAAGGGTATGCAGTGCCCGTTGGGTGTCAGAGCGCACTCCACGAGAAGCATGGCTTCGTCGTGGGCCTGGTCAAGTGGGATTGCCTTGCAAGATATATGTATGGCGGCAGGCTGGGCCTCCCCGTCTACATTTATAAGGTTTTATAACCTAGAGGTTCCCGCCTTACAGGCCAGGCTGTTGTCGGTCTAAATATACCAGTACTGTCTGTTCTGATGCTATCGGTTCAGAATACTGTGTCTGCTGAGCACTGCTCGATGAGCACTGCCCGCTAATCGACCGCAAAATGCTTATGGGCAAATAAATAAGACCCACAATTTCCCATCAGCTCAGGCCGTACTCCGCCCTGTCTGTATGATGTAATTTGCGTCTAAGGGACGCTGCTATATGTGGAAGAGCGCGGCTCCGCCCCTCCCTCTTCCCGGACTCCCTGTGAGTTCCCCTGGTGATTATGCACTATATGAACCCCAGGCTTTTGCCCTTGGGTCTTTGGTGTCAGATCCCACCACGCACGGCGTTTTACATTGGGTCCCCTAGCGTAAGATACTTACGCAGTACGAGAGACCTCTCGTAAGAGAACGTACTCGGTTACTAACGTAACCTCGTTTCTCTCTAGAAGAGGGAACGAGTACTGCGTATCTTGCCGTGCATGCACACGCTCTGGTTAGCTTCGGCGATGAAAAACCAGATATCAGCTGCCTGCGAGCTGTATTTATAGGCCTAAGCCACGCCCGTTTCGGCGGGACGTGACGCAGTGGGCGCGAAGCACCCTCATTGGGTCTGACGTCACGCTAGGCCTCGCTCAATAGGCTGCTGCAGTTGCCGCAGAACAGCCAATAGGCACACGAGCCGTCTTGCCTATGTCTGTATGCTGCCGCAACGCGTTTTACAATAATACAAAATTAAGGATAATTTTTTGGCTTCAATATCTCGCGGAAAAGGGATTTTCCCCTAGCATAAGATACTTACGCAGTACTCGTTCCCTCTTCTAGAGAGAACCGAGGTTACGTTAGTAACCGAGTACGTTTCATTACATGGACATTTATCTACTTTGTCCATCAAAGAAGACTTTAATAAAATAGCTAAGAAAGATACATTGACAGGTGACACTGCAATGCCTGAATTTAACCCTTTACAATTTTTATTCTATTTTTTTTTTACATCAGCAGGTTTCACTTGGAATGCTCCTAATGCAGGCCTGGGCAAACATGGTCCTGGAGGGCCAGTGCCCTCTGCCCTACAGAGTTCAGCTTAATTATTATTATTTTTTTATTTTTTTTTAAATACATTTTCAGTGACATCAATTCTGATTTAAAATAGTAATGTATATGTTAGTAATGTATATGTTAACAAACTGACCTGCTGTACATTTTATCATGAAGATGATTTGTATGAATGTAAGCTTGGATGTCAACTGGCCTGGCTCAGTCAGAGTATGTGTTCTGTCAGTGCTTGAGGAACGTAAAGTAAGTGGAGGACTGAAACTTAGTTAGCTTTAATAGCAGTCTCATTTCAGTAAACTGCTGGTTAGGTTTGAAACCATGAAGGTAACTGAACAAACTCAGGGTTAAAGGATTAGTTTTGAGCTGACATAACCAAACCAAAGAAAACCAAAGAAATCAGGCTTTGTTGATGCCATGAAGCAGCTCATGAACTTTCTCTGTCAACTTTGATCTTGAAGCTGAACCAAACCCCTGCAACAACTCAGTGTTATTGGCACCAGATCAAGAGAAATTATAATTCAAAGTTATAAGTATATGTTACAGCCTTTTTTTAATTCATTTTGGGGAAAGTCACCTGAATGTTCTATGTTACACTACTGTATACAGTGACCCTGCTAAGGCCATAGTTCACTGTCTAAGTGCTATTTTTTTTTAGATATTCTTAAGAACATGTCCAGACAGAGCTGATACAATATAGAACAAATCAAGCTGTTTACTGTTTAACTTAATGTATATGACATAGCAAATCAGTTGTGTATTTTGCTGAATATTCATCGTGTATATCTGTAATATTTAATGTTATTATATTTACTCTGCATTTTCTGTTTCAATAGAAAACCACACACTAAATACACCCACAACTAAGGACAACTATTTAATCCTTGTTAACTGAGTTGTTGTGTGACAAATAAACGGGTTACTCTCAAATTTCCAACATATTTTCACCAAGTCTCTTACCGGACACCCTGTGGTATAGGTCCTTGAGCAGTGTGCAGTACAATTAGTCTTCTCCTAGCCTTTTAATACTTTCAGTAAGCCAATCAAGTCTGTCACATTGCTAAACAAGCATATAAACTGTCACAAAAGCAGCCGTAAAATTAATTCTAGCTGTTATGAAGTGTAGGCTTCTCAGTAACAATCCAGATTACTTGCAGAAATAAACTGTGTGGTTCTAAAAAACAAAACAAAAACATAATCAGCTACTTAGTATTTTTATGTTTACTTAAATGTTATAAAAGTGCTTTAACAAACTGCCTCATAATTTTTACAGATAAATTGCTTTAATACCCATTATCAGGGTGCATGGCCTACTTTAGTACAGTAGAATACTTCTGCAGTCAGGAAAGCCAAATCAGGTTCTTATACCTGTCCTGACAAGCTCTCATTCTAATCCTGAAAGTCTTAAATACTTTATATATAAAGTCTTAAATACCATATTTAAGTCTTTAAATTAATTTAAATTGTTAATATCACCTGTGTACTCAATTACGGTTTGTCTGATGAGTGCCCAATCTCTGAAAAAAAAAGGTTTCAATAAGCGCCACCTGCTTGTGATAGCTGTAAATGTGAGCACAACACAAGCTCATGTTGTTTTCCAAAGACAGATATTGATTACAATTGTCTGTATTTTATACCTGCATTGATTGCTAACTTCCACTGTAACTGATTTCCCCACACAAATGCTAATGCTTTGATGTTAAAGCTAGAATGTCCACTAATGTGTTTATTTACAAAAAGGCATGAGTGGAGAAAAACAAGGCACTTTTATTTTTATAAAAATTTTCATAAAACTGCAATTTAAATTTATTATTTCTATAGGTTATACAAAAAAAGGACAAAATAAATAGGCCGCTGAATAAGCTGATCTATAGCATGATAAATGGTGGTAGAATGGTACACACCCCCCTAAGCTCACATAAATGGTTAGACCCAAGTCTTTAGCAGCCAATGATACTGACCCGTTCAAACTGATTTTTAATGCGTATTTCACGTGTATTTTACGTGTATTTAACGCGCAAATTTGTCACGCGTAAACAACACGTATTTAACGTGTCAAATACAGGTGAAATTCGTGTTAAAATTCAATTCCAAATTCCATGCCCATGGTGAGAGGCAGAGGGCTGGTGTGGGTTTGCTTATAGCCCCCCAGCTCAGCCGCCATGTGTTGGAGTTCACCCCGGTGAACGAGAGGGTCGTTTCCCTGCGCCTACGGGTCGGGGATAGGTCTCTCACTGTCATGTGTGCCTATGGGCCAAACGGCAGTGTAGAGTACCCGACCTTCTTGGAGTCTCTGGGAGGGGTGCTGGAAAGTGCTCCAACTGGGGACTCCGTCGTTCTACTGGGGGACTTCAATGCCCACGTGGGCAGCGACAGTGACACCTGGAGGGGCGTGATTGGGAGGAACGGCCCCCCTGATCTGAACCCGAGCGGTGTTCAGTTATTGGACTTCTGTGCTAGTTACAGTTTGTCCATAACGAACACCATGTTCAAGCATAAGGGTGTCCATCAGTACACGTGGCACCAGGACACCCTAGGCCGTGGGTCGATGATCGACTTTGTGGTCGTTTCATCTGACCTGCGGCCCTATGTCTTGGACACTCGGGTAAAGAGAGGGGCGGAGCTGTCAACTGATCACCACCTGGTGGTGAGTTGGATCCGATGGCGGGGGAGGAAGCTGGACAGACTCGGCAGACCCAAGCGTACTGTGAGGGTCTGCTGGGAACGTTTGGCCGAGTCTCCTGTCAGAGAGATCTTCAACTCCCACCTCCGGCGGAGCTTCGACCGGATCCAGAGGGAGGCTGGAGATATTGATTCCGAGTGGACCATGTTCTCCACCTCCAATCGAGGCCGCTCGGAGCTGTGGCCGTAAGGTCTCCGGTGCCTGTCGAGGCGGTAATCCCCGAACCCGGTGGTAGACACCGGAAGTAAGGGATGCCGTCAAGCTGAAGAAAGAGTCCTATCGGGCCTGGTTGGCTAGCGGGACTCCTGAGGCAGCTGACGGGTACTGGCAGGCCAAGCGAACTGCAGCCCGGGTGGTTGTGGAGGCAAAAACTCGGGCCTGGGAGGAGTTCGGGGAGGCCATGGAGAAGGACTATCGGCTGGCCTCGAAGAGATTCTGGCAAACCGTCCGGCGCCTCAGGAGGGGGAAGCAGTGCCCTACCAACGCTGTCTACAGTAGAGGTGGGGAGCTGTTGACCTCAACTGGGGATGTCATTGGACGGTGGAAGGAATACTTCGAGGATCTCCTCAATCCCGCCGTCACGTCTTCCATTGAGGAAGCAGAGGCTGAGGGCTCAGAGGTGGACTCGTCCATCACCCAAGCTGAAGTCACCGAGGTAGTCAAGAAACTCCTCGGTGGCAAGGCACCGGGGGTGGATGAGATCCGCCCTGAGTACCTCAAGTCTCTGGATGTTGTGGGGCTGTCTTGGCTGACACGCCTCTGCAGCATCGCGTGGCGGTCGGGGACAGTGCCTCTGGGATGGCAGACCGGGGTGGTGGTCGCTCTTTTTAAGAAGGGGGACCGGAGGGTGTGTTCCAACTACAGGGGATCACACTTCTCAGCCTCCCTGGGAAAGTCTATGCCAGGGTACTGGAGAGGAGAATACGGCCGATAGTAGAACCTCGGATTCAGGAGGAACAGTGTGGTTTTCGTCCAGGCCGTGGAACACTGGACCAGCTCTATACCCTCTACAGGGTGCTGGAGGGTTCATGGGAGTTTGCCCAACCAGTCCACATGTGCTTTGTGGATTTGGAGAAGGCATTCGACTGTGTCCCTTGCGGCGGCCTGTGGAGGGTGCTCCGGGAGTATGGGGTCCGGGGTCCTTTACTAAGGGCTGTCCGGTCCCTGTACGACCGAAGCAGGAGCTTGGTTCGCATTGCCGGTAGTAAGTCAGACTTGTTCCCGGTGCGTGTTGGACTCCGGCAGGGTTGCCCTTTGTCGCCGGTTCTGTTCATAATTTTTATGGACAGAATTTCTAGGCGCAGCCAGGGGCCGGAGGGTGTCCGGTTTGGTGACAACACGATTTCGTCTCTGCTCTTTGCAGATGATGTTGTCGTGTTGGCCACATCAAACCAGGACCTTCAGCATGCACTGGGACGGTTTGCAGCCGAGTGTGAAGCGGCTGGGATGAGAATCAGCACCTCCAAATCCGAGGCCATGGTCCTCAGTCGGAAAAGGGTGGCTTGCCCACTTCAGGTTGGTGGAGAGTTCCTGCCTCAAGTGGAGGAGTTTAAGTTTCTTGGGGTTTTGTTCACGAGTGAGGGAAGGATGGAACGGGAGATTGACAGACGGATCGGTGCAGCTTCTGCAGTAATGCGGTCAATGTACCGGTCTGTCGTGGTAAAGAAAGAGCTGAGCCGTAAGACGAAGCTCTCGATTTACCGGTCAATCTACGTTCCTACTCTCACCTATTGTCATGAGCTTTGGGTCATGACCGAAAGGACAAGATCCCGGATACAGGCGGCCGAAATGAGCTTTCTCCGCAGGGTGGCTGGGCGATCCCTTAGAGATAGGGTGAGAAGCTTGGTCACTCGGGAGGAACTCAGAGTAGAGCCGCTGCTCCTCCACATCAAGAGGGGTCAGCTGAGGTGGCTCGGGCATCTGTTCCGGATGCCTCCTGGACGCCTTCCTGGGAAGGTGTTCCGGGCATGTCCCACTGGGAGGAGACCCCGGGGAAGACCTAGGACACGCTGGAGAGACTATGTCTCCCGGCTGGCCTGGGAACGCCTCGGTGTCCCCCCAGAAGAGCTGGAGGAAGTGTCTAGGGAGAGGGAAATCTGGGCATCTCTGCTTAGACTGCTGCCCCCGCGACCCGGGCCCCCGGATAAGCGGAAGAAGATGGATGGATGGATATAGATAAAGACAGAAACACGCCAGTTCACCGGTCATTTTCCTCAGCTGTAGGCAAAGGCAAGTTTCAAATCAGTGCTTCTCCCGGAGACCAGTGCTAAATTAATCATCTAGTTTAGCGCCATCTACTGTTTTAGAAGAGGAAGTTGGTCAACAGCATTTGTGAGAAAATCTGCCTGGACACATTTGTGAGAGAATCGAGCCGAGAGATCTTATAAAAAGCCAAGTGTCTCACAATCATAACAGACAGATATGCATTTGTATGCACTAGATTTGGTATTTGTTTCAAAGGTTACATGCAATTTGTAGGACGGTTTGTATTTATTTGTGAAATATTATCTTGGCTCATTTATATAGCCTATATTTGTAAAACACATTTGTTACTCCACTGCATTTTCGCTCAAATTGACCAGGTGCACATTGCTTTCTGTTTGTTTGCGAGTCGAGTTTTCCTTTGCAAAGGATTTGTTTGTTTAATTATGGCACAATATTAACTCAGGACTTATTTTTGTCTGTGTCGAGACATGAGCCAGATTTCAAGTAAGGAACATTTCTGTGGAACTCTTAAGTCATATTCTTATTACAAACTTATTCACTTATTATTAGCCAAATAGTGTCTTGGTTTGTTTAATCTGTAAGACATGCAAGTAATTTAATGCCAAGGTAATATAACACTAAGTGTAGTGTTTTGGGGGATTTCTGAGGGTAAAATGGCTCCAGTTAATGTATGATTTATCCAGATCGTGCATGATGGCACTTATTAGGCTTGTTTGAGATAAGCAGGTTCCACACAGAACCGTTCACCAGTGATCATCTGGTTTTAAGTGTTGTCCTCTCCAGTTTCCAAGTGCAAGATTTTCAAACCAGGCCCATTACAATGAATCCACTAATTACTCCTACACTGCCGTTGCTCTTCACTATCACCAACTCACGATAACACAGCACTCCATAGTTCCCTCTGCTTGTATATGATTTTTTTTCAACAGCTTTCATCTGTATTTTTTTATTTAGTGTTTGTTCTAAGACAATAGTGTTTTAGTGTTTTTTTTTCCTTATAGAAAAATACATATGAAATTATATTTAGAACTGTTTTATTTAAAAAGGTTACAAAGAGACATGTCTGCAAGATCAATGTATAATACAAATATGTTGGCTCTGTTCTATTTCTTTCTTTTTAATCAATTTGCAAAGTCATCAACAAATCAGTTTTCTGCTTTGTCATTATGTAGAGTGTAGACTGATGTGAAAAAAAAAATTAAGCATAAGGCTGCAACAACATAATGTGCACAGTGCATCATTAGACTCATATTTATGCGTGGTATCTTTGAAATAATATACATGTCAATGTGTGATCAACAGCATAGACAACTAAAAAGAACAAGGGTGTGGGCTTTTTTAATTATGCGTAGCCTATGCTTGCAAAAATGAAAGTGAAACTGAAATGTAGCCTACAGTATATAACCGCTCTGATTTCGCTTGCTTAATACAAGTCAACTGTACTCCCGGAGAGAGCTGATATAATTATATTGGAGGGGGTGAAAAAAAGCAAAAACAAAATGGGATCATCAGACTCACAACCAGAGCAACCAAATCCAGGTGAGAGGGTCTTTCTTCCATATAGACACATTCTCAGAGAGATACTACTAAATTATTGTTAAACTTAATTGCTAAATGTGTTTCCATAGAACTGGATAAACCATGGAGGGAATTTGACTGGGGGTAAGCCTTACATGTGCATAATCTATTCTATATGCAGACCAGTACTTTATTTATTTTTTATGTGCAGGCATGTCTTTGTGCACAGCAGTAAAAACACTGATCTGTTCAGATAAAAATGAAAATACTGTGTGGGGTGAGAATTTATTTCCCTGTAAAATATGTTTAGTGGAAAATTATTTTAGCATGGATTTGTATCCAACATTTTACTTGTGAAAATGCCAAAAAGTAGAAAATTATCCATTTTATCCTCAGATGTTGATATCATTAATGGCAATATTGATTTTTTTTTTTTTTTTTTTTTTTTTTTTTTACAGGATAATACTCGAACACACTAATTAATGATGAAAATGCTTATAAAAATGGTTTCCTCATTTTGAGTGATTCAATCATTTTTTAGATATGCAATCTGAAAATAATAAAATAAAAACTGTATTTCATTTGATGAGTATAAGTGGTCATTAAAAAAAAAAGTCCACAGTCAAAATTGACTGACCACATAAAACTAAAAAGTTAATGCAGAGCATCAAATTTGATATTGTGACTTGCTTTGCTTCCAGCTTCCAGCTTGTATAAACTTCGTTTATTGTTCTAAAATCAAAGGCTTTCTCATTCCGAAAACTAGACAATGGCTGTTCATGTTTTTGTTACGTCTCGGCTACAGTAGATTACTGCCATTCTTTATATTGCAGGTGTTGTGCCGAATTTCGACCCCCGCCAAATTATTACCCCCCCTAGTATTTGTAGGTTTAGGATTAGCTATGGGGGAGGGGTTAGGATTAGGGGTGCGGTTAGGATTAGGCAATCAGGTACTGACTTCAACGAGGGGGGTAATAATTTGGCAGGGGGTCGAAATTCGGCACAACACCTGTTCTCCAAGTCTCAAATTGCTCGTCTTCAGCTAGTACAAAACACGACTCTGGAACGCCCTGCCTCTAGAGATTAAAACCTGTTTTCTTTAGTATATTGACTATTTTCTTCGGTTGGTTTTACTAATTTATATTTGAGTCTGATACTGCTATTCCTGTTTTATGGTTACTCTATGTTGCTCTCGTTTTTATTTATTTATTTGTTGTTATGCATGTTATCTTCTTTTAATCCTGTTGTTCTGTAAAGCCTTTGGTCAGCCTAGTGGTTGTTGTAAATGTGCTATATAAATTAACTTGAACTTGAACTAAGTAAAGAAAACTCTGTAACGTTACTTATAGAAAGAAGCAGTTCTTTATTTACCCTTGCATCGTCATCAGCAGAGATGCTCCGAACTGCTTGTGCCACTTCTTTCCAGATAGAGGTGGGGTGAAGTTATTCTTCTCCTTCTTCTTTTGTTATTTGCGGCAGACTACACGCATCTAAGGCGTATTGCTGCCCTCCACAGACCACTTGAAGAACTCCACTTAATAAATTATGTAGGCTACCTATATAGTCCATTCCGATGCAAACATTTGACAACAACTTTTGTTGTCTCATAGTCCTTAACAATTAACAATTATTTAAAAAGTAATTGGACAGAGTATGCAAATATATGTAGATGAATCAATGAACACAATTAATAGAAAAACTTAAATATAAAGAATGGAAATCGAGTTTCAGATAATGTGTCATTACTACAGAGTTTGTGGCTATTTAATGGGCCCTTGGATGGGTGGAGGAAAATGGTACTGGTAAAAGAGTAATATGCTCAGACTCAACTGCAGCTTTAACGGCAATAAAAGGAAGGAAGAGTAGGGCCGGATCAGATTTAATAGTAGAAATACAAGTAACATTGAATCTAATAATTAATATGGGGAATACAGTGGGATTTCTTTGGGTTACAGCTCACATAGGAGTGCGAGGAAACGAATAGGCCGATAAAAATTTTTTTTTTTTAAATTAAACAAACCTATTCATTTTGAGTATGGAAGTAATGTATAGAAGAGTTGAGTGTAAATTATTCAGCAAGGATTAATAAAATAATGGCAAAAAGAATGGGAAGAGGTAAAAAAAAGGCAGACATAATAATTTTTTTCTTCAGCCAATAGTGAAAAATTCAATAAATATAGGTTTAGGAAGGAGGGATAGTGTGGTTATTACTAGACTAAGATTGGGGCACTGCACATTGAATTATGGGCTGGCATTGGTTGTAAAGCATCCAGATGACAGATGCATATGTGGAGAAGTGACGAATCTTTCTATTCCTGTGAGAAGGTCTGAACGCAAAGCACATTTTTCCTGTTGCTGTTTCACAGGGATTAGTCAAGGAAATAAAGGAGGATAAAGAATCAGCTGAGTTATTTAGAACAGCAATAGCTCCACTGGGAATGGGTCCATAACTATGGCAAAATCACATGGAGTGACAGAAGCTTTATGTGAAGTTCTGTTAAATGTTGTTTTCATTTGACAGACAAAAAGAAACCCTAAAAAAAAAGCTGGAAAACTTCAAACTGAGTTCTCCAGATGTAACGGACATCAAGATTCTGGTTGCTGGAGAAATTGGAGCAGGAAAGTCCAGCTTTATTAACTCTGTCGATAGTGCCTTTCAAGGACGGATCACTTCTAGAGCGCTAGTTGATTCAGCTGGTGGTGGCAGTCATAGTTTCACACAAAATGTAGGTATTTGTCACCTATACAGTTGTTCTCTAAAATGTCCAGTTGACCTAAAGCATTGAGCATTTTAGTTATTCATATGATGATTTCTTGGAAATTGTTTACAAATATTTATGCCTCTATATTTTTGGTCTTCACTAGCTCAAAGCATATACCATCAGAAGTGGGAAAAAATCTTTGCCCTTCGTCTTCAAGGACATAATGGGCTTAGAAGCTCAAGCAATGGCTGGGTCACAACCAGAGGACATCATCAACACTGTGTTTGGCCATGTGAAAGACGGCTATAAAGTAATAAACCCCTATATTGTGATAATAGCATTTTGACATAAAGTTTGTGAGTGTGCAACAGGTTTGACGTTTAACATATATTGCTTATTTCCAATCTTAGTTCAATGTGGAACAGGCACTCACTCATACGGATCAACATTACACCAGTGACCCTAACCTCTCCGATCAGGCTTTCTGCCTGGTGTACGTCATACCCGCAGATCTAATCCAATACACAGATGATAAACTTATTGATAAGCTGAGGATCATCCGCCAGAGAATCAGTGATAAGGGTAAATCTGAATGTTTAATTATGATTTTCATTCATGAGTTCACATACATTGCATTACACGAGAGAGAAGTGGGCATAAAAGTGGGTTGAGTTTGTGTGTTTTTCAATGTGTGGGTAAAAAAAAAAAAATCCAGATACAGTAATGCCAAGTGCAAACAGGGCTTGTTACAAGGCTCAACTTTTCTGCTTAATTATTTACATGACCCGGAAAATGTATGTGGGTCAGTTATGTAGATATGTACAACAAACTGCCTTAAATGTGGAAGAAAAACGACTTGTGTAAAAACAATGTAAAGAACCTTTACATTGCCTGTGCATTTTCTGTAGGGATTCCTCAAGTGGTTGTCATGACCAAAGTGGATGAAGCATGTCCGCTGGTCAACAAGGATCTAAGGAAGATCTACAAGAGCAAGAAGATCAAAGAGAAGGTATGTGATATAATCCAAAGACATACACGTGTTTCAATTTATCAATCACATCAGTCAAATTTTCTGACCTAACATTCTGTTCCTGTCCAGATGGAGTTGTGCAGTGCCAAAACGGGTGTGCCATTGACAAACATCTACCCAGTGAAGAACTACCATAATGAGGGTGAACCGAAGGGTGACATTGATGCTCTGATACTAAAGGCACTTGAAAAGATTGTTCAGATTTCTGATGATAGATTGATGGACATTCAAAGTTAAATCACATATAATGCATTTGGAGTGGGTCATTCTTTTGATTGTGATACATTTTCAAAAGAACATAATTTTAAGAAGATTGTGGTTTAAAACTAGCATTGAGAGGACTGTGTTTTGTGTTTAGTTTTACAAATATATGTACAGCAGGGTTCACAGTCAATGAAAATCTGGGACTCTAAATCTAATGTAAATCTGAAAAATAATAGAAAGATTCAAAATTTTATTTTTATTTTAAGAAAAGAAAAGTTACAATGTAAAATCGTTCTACATCTAAAAACATTAAAACTATTAAATGACACAAATAAGTAATGTGGGAATAATGCATGAAAAAAATGCATGAACAAACTGAACTAACTGTTGCTTATTGAGATCTGTTGAATAAATCCTATTTAATCTTGAATTGTTCATTTTTCTTGACAATAAATGCATTCAACCTGTCCCAAAACAGTGAATTTGGGGATCTGGAGCAATCAGACTGAGAGAAAGCATGGCTTTCGTTAAATTCATGTTGAAATGTATTCTCTGCCTGCACTGCTGATCTAGCATGTCTAACTTGAATAAATCTGGCATTGTCTACTATGAATATTATATATCAGTGTATTCTTCTTTGGGTTTTTTTTTTTTGTTTTGTTTTTTTTGAAAGAAAATCTGCCTGGACACATTTGTGAGAGAAACCAGCCGAGAGATCTTATAAAAAAACAAGTGTCTCACAATCATAACGGACAGATATGCATTTGTATGCATTAGATCTGGTATTTGTTCAAAGGTGCAATTTGCAGGATGCAATTAGTAGGATGGTTTGTATTTGTTTGTGAAATATTATCTAGGCTCATTTATTTATATTTGTAAAACACATTGTGGTATAGTGAAATGTGTTATGAACTACACAATACATATTTGTGACTCCACTGCATTTTTGCTCAAATTGACCTTTGTATCTGCACATTGCTTTCTGTTTGTTTGCGAGTCGAGTTTTCCTTTGCAAAGCAGATCGAGTTTGTTTTGCAAAATGCTGGATTTGTTTGTTTAATTATGGCACAATATTAACTCAGGACTTTTTTTTTTTTTGTCTGTGTAGAGACGTGAGCCAGATTTCAAGTAAGGAACATTTCTGTGGAACTACGTCAAAACATTGCTAGGCTGATCATTTTCGTAGAGAGAATGGCAGAAGTTAAACCAAATTCTGTCATTGATTTACAAATAAAAACCTTTCACAAGTCCTTTAAGAAATAAAGGATCTCCGACCGGACCAACCCGATTTACAGGCCAGTGACAGAGGACGAAGCTAACGCTACACCCGGAGCTTCACCCGCGCTTGTTATGAGAAACGGAGGTGGCTGGCTTTATTTGCTTATTTGTTAACTTATGCTGTTCAATTCATTGCATTTTAATGTTCATGTCATGTATTTGTACTCAATATATAATCTAACTGTACATATCTGTTCTTTTACAGTTAGTAACTGAAGTGTAGATCACATTTGTACAATTATATGCAAAAAATGATGATTGTAATAAATGATAAACTCTAAAATTTAAACTTTTATCCTTTTCAGGTTTGATTCTAATCATAATGTAACATATTTGAAAAAACTAAATTTCAGTAAAAAAAAAAAAAAAAAACATTTTTATTGTTAGAATTGTGATTTCATAATATTTAGATATGAATCCAACTGGAAAATCTTGTGAAAATATATCTTTCAGTTAGTCAAATAGCATATTGTTACGGCGTCCTGCCCTGATGATTCTCTGTGAACTCTGCCCCGTGCGCTCTCCTCTGAACTCTAGTGCCATGCATACTTCAGATTAGTATGGATTGTTTCTCCCTGATTATCCCCGCACCTGATCTGAATGAACTCTGGTCCCAAAGCTATATATACGCCTTGTTATCTCGGCGTCCTTTGCGAAGTATTGTCTCACTGTGATTCATGTCCGAGCGTTTTCTGGTATTCCTGTCAGACCTTGCCTTTGAACCTTGCCTGTTACTAACTTCTCTGATTGTCTGCAGCCTGCCCCGTGACCATTGACCGTACCTGGATTCTGATTCTCGCCGCCTGCCCTGACCTTAAGCCTGTCCCCGGATTCCGTTACCAGCTGCCAGCCCTGAACCAAGCCTGTCTCTGACCCTGAGTTTCCGCCTACTGCCCTGAGTGCCAGCCTGCACCCTTTTCAAGCTTTACTGCCTTTTGTGTTTGCATTATTATTGAAACGTTTGTTTGGAAAAGACTGTTCATTAAATTGTTGCACATGGATCCGTCTCTCACGTCTGCTTCATCACAGAATACTTCGCCAAACGAGGATCCAGCGACTATGACCGCCCTGTCGGCTGCTTACACCGCCCAAGCCTCTCAGCTAGCCACTCATCACCACCAGCTGTCTCGACTGACCACGCTAACGGAGGAATTGATAACAGCGGTTCAAGCCCTGCAAAAACCTACCGCGGAAACGGCTTCCGCATCAGCACCCGCTGCACCTGTCCTCTCACCGGACTCGCTAACGACCGCAAGCGCTAGCCCACGCCTCGCGTTACCCGAGAAATACGACGGAGACCCAGGTAAATGCAAGGGCTTCATCTTACAGTGCTCTCTGTATCTCGCCCAACAGACTTCTCTACATACCACAAACGCCAGCAAGATCGCATTTGTATGCTCTCTACTCACCGGGCGCGCGCTGGAGTGGATCACCGCGGTCTGGAGGAATGATGGCACCGCCTTTGCGTCATACGGAGAATTCCTGGAACGTTTTCAAGCCGTCTTCGAACATGCCAAGGAGGGGAAGGGAGCGGAGGATCTTCTTCTGGAGCTCGCGCAGCGACGAACTCCCGCCTCGGAGTATGCACTGAAGTTCCGTACTCTAGCAGCTCAAACCGACTGGACAGAAAATGCTCTCAAGGTGGTTTATCGTCGGGGTCTAAATCACGAATTGCAAGCCGAGCTAGCCTGTCGCGACGAGGGAAAGGATCTGGATCAGTTCGTTCTTCTCTCCATCCAAATCGACAACTTGATGCATTCTCGCCGCGGCGGCAGCCGCGCTGCGAACACCTCACGCAGCCTCTCTGCGCCTCGCGCCACGTGGGTCACGCCCACCGAAACCAACGAGCCCATGCAGATTAATACTTCGCAGCTGTCTGTGGAGGAGAGAGAACGCCGCAGGACCTTGAGATTATGCATGTATTGCGGTGGCGCCGGTCACTTCCGTCTGCACTGTCCTCAACGACCCACACTCAAGGATAAACCCTCGGTGAGTCTGAACCTTGACTGTTTAAATCCTCTATCCTGTATCTCAGTGCCATTAGAATTCACTAATAATGGAAGATCTTTTACTGCTACAGCTTTAGTTGATTCTGGGGCAGCCGGAAATTTCATGTCAAGAAATTTTGCTCTGTTGCACAAGATAGCTCTAATTCCCTGCACTTCTCCTCTTTCTGTCGAGGCTGTCGATGGACGCCCCCTAGGCACTGGCCGCATTACTCACGTAACTCAGAAGCTTCATATGCGCACGGGGGCACTTCACTGCGAGACTATACACTTCTATGTACTCCATGCTCCTCATACTCCTGTCATCCTGGGCTTACCCTGGCTAAGAACTCACGACCCTCATCTTCAGTGGACTACAGGTCAGATAATCAGCTGGAGCGAGAACTGTTTCTCCAAGTGTCTTACGACAGTCCAACCCCTACCGGTCCGAAGTATCACTCAGCCCCGGGAGGAACCCGTGTCATCAAACCTGCCAGTCATGTACCACGACCTTGCCGAAGCCTTCTGTAAAGTCAAAGCTACCAGGTTACCCCCGCATCGAGAGAACGACTGTGCCATCGAGCTCATTCCAGGTTCCTTGCCACCCAGGGGCCGCATCTTCCCTCTTTCTCAGCCTGAAACTGAAGCTATGCAAAAGTACATTGAAGAGGAGCTCGCTAAGGGGTTCATTCGACCTTCCACGTCTCCCGTGTCGGCTGGTTTCTTCTTCGTCAAAAAGAAGGATGGAAGTCTACGACCCTGTATCGATTACAGAACACTCAACGAGTGCACAGTCAAGTTCCGTTATCCGCTGCCCTTAGTACCCGCCGCTCTTGAGCTCCTCCGCACGGCCAACTATTACACTAAACTGGACCTACGCTCAGCCTATAACCTGGTTCGGATCCGCGAGGGAGATGAGTGGAAGACGGCATTTTCCACAAGTACTGGGCACTACGAATATCTCGTGATGCCGTTCGGTCTCTCTATCAGTCCTGCTGTTTTCCAGTCCTTTGTCAACGATGTATTCCGGGATATGCTCCACCGCTGTGTCATAGTCTACATAGATGACATCCTGATTTATTCAGACACCCTTGAAGCCCACATCCAGCACGTCCGAGCCGTTCTGCAAAGACTCATCCAGTTTCAACTTTACGCCAAGTTAGAGAAATGCGACTTCCATCAGACGTCCACAACATTTCTGGGTTATGTGATCAGTCCAGAGGGCGTGGCTATGGATGAGAGCAAAGTCAAAGCGGTGGTGAATTGGCCCCAGCCCTCTACGTTAAAGGAGTTGCAGCGCTTTCTGGGCTTCGCAAACTTTTACAGACGTTTCATCAGGGGATTCAGCTCCGTGGCAGCACCATTGACAGCCTTGGTTCGTAAGGGCACGAGACGCCTTCCCTGGAACGAAAGTGCTGCTCAGGCTTTCAACCAGCTCAAAGACAGGTTCACTACTGCTCCTATCTTGCATCACCCTAATCCTGAATTGCCCTTTGTAGTGGAAGTGGATGCCTCGAATACTGGTCTGGGAGCTGTCCTCTCTCAACGTCAGGGAGTTCCTGCTAAACTGTACCCCTGTGCCTTCTACTCCAGGAAGTTGAACTCAGCGGAGAGGAACTATGACGTCGGAGACCGCGAGTTGTTGGCCATGAAGTCGGCCTTTGAGGAGTGGTGTCACTGGCTCGAGGGATCCACTCACCCATTCACTGTTTACACTGACCACAAGAACCTGGAGTACCTACGCACAGCCAAGAGACTGAACGCACGCCAAGCAAGATGGTCACTGTTCTTTTCCCGGTTCCAGTTTACTGTGACTTACAGGCCTGGGTCTAGAAATACCAAAGCTGATTCCCTGTCTCGCCAGTTTGACACCGATTTAGAAATCCATGCCCCCGAGTCTATCATCAGCCCTGACCTAGTCCTTGGTCCCGTTCAGTGGGATATCGAAACCGAACTTGCCCTGGCCAATGCCAACATGGTGATCCCGTCTGAATGCCCGCCTGGGAAAACCTACGTTCCTGAAACTCTTCGTGACAGGTTGCTAAACCATGTGCATGCCTTTCCCAGCTCCGGCCATCCTGGAATCACTGCCACCATCCAACTCTTACAGAACCGCTACTGGTGGTCCACGCTCTCCCAGGACACCAACGAGTTTATTCAGCACTGTCAGAATTGTAATACCCAGAAATCTTCTCGTCTGTTGCCTGCGGGTCTACTCCAGCCCCTGCCCATTCCGCAGCGCCCATGGTCTCATATTGCCATAGATTTTATCACAGACCTGCCACCCTCAGAGGGTTACACCACCATTCTCACAGTGATTGATCGCTTCTCAAAAGCATGCCGTCTCATTCCGCTCACCAAGATGCCCACAGCTCTGCAGACGGCTGAACATCTGTGCAATCTTGTGTTCCGGTTTTACGGATTACCCGAGGATATTGTATCCGACAGAGGTCCCCAATTCACTTCCCGTGTCTGGTCAGCCTTCTTTGAGAAGCTTCAGGTCAACGTGAGCCTCACTTCGGGGTACCACCCCCAGGCCAACGGGCAAGTTGAACGCCTGAACCAGGAAGTCACTCGCTTTCTTCGTTCTTACTGCCACAGTCATCAGGAGGATTGGAGTCGTTACCTCATGTGGGCGGAATATGCACAAAATTCCTTACACAAACACTCTACAGGTATGACCCCATTTCAGTGCATCCTGGGATTTCAGCCGCCCCTGTTTCCCTGGTCTGGGGAACCCTCCAATGTCCCTGCCGTAGATGATTGGCTGAAACACAGTGAGGAAACCTGGAATCTGGCCCATACTCACCTCCAACGTGCTGTAAGACGCAGCAAGGAACAAGCTGACCGTCACCGTAGACCTAGTCCTGAGTACCAGCCAGGGCAATGGGTGTGGTTGTCCACACGGGACCTTCGCCTCAGACTCCCGTGTAGGAAGCTCAGCCCGAAATACCTAGGACCATTCAAAATCATCAGTCGAATTACCCCTGTGTCATTCCGCCTTGCTCTGCCCAGACATATGCGCATTTCCCCTACATTCCACGTCTCTCTGCTCAAACCAGCTGCTGCTCCTACTGAAGAGAGGTGTGTGGATACTGTGGATACTGAGGACCCTGCTCCCCAGCCCATCCTGGTGGAAGGAGAGGAGGCGTACCGCGTGCGCCATCTGCTGGACTCCAGACGTCGAGCCGGTCAACTACAGTATCTAGTAGATTGGGAGGGTTTTGGTCCAGAGGAACGTTCCTGGGTCAATGCCACTGACATTCTGGATCCATTGCTCACTCAGGAGTTCCATCGTAATCACCCCGAGAAACCTGCACCTCGACTCCGGGGCAGACCCCGCCGTCGTCAATTCCCTCGCGCCAGGAGGCGCTCGCAGGGGGGGGGCTCTGTTACGGCGTCCTGCCCTGATGATTCTCTGTGAACTCTGCCCCGTGCGCTCTCCTCTGAACTCTAGTGCCATGCATACTTCAGATTAGTATGGATTGTTTCTCCCTGATTATCCCCGCACCTGATCTGAATGAACTCTGGTCCCAAAGCTATATATACGCCTTGTTATCTCGGCGTCCTTTGCGAAGTATTGTCTCACTGTGATTCATGTCCGAGCGTTTTCTGGTATTCCTGTCAGACCTTGCCTTTGAACCTTGCCTGTTACTAACTTCTCTGATTGTCTGCAGCCTGCCCCGTGACCATTGACCGTACCTGGATTCTGATTCTCGCCGCCTGCCCTGACCTTAAGCCTGTCCCCGGATTCCGTTACCAGCTGCCAGCCCTGAACCAAGCCTGTCTCTGACCCTGAGTTTCCACCTACTGCCCTGAGTGCCAGCCTGCACCCTTTTCAAGCTTTACTGCCTTTTGTGTTTGCATTATTATTGAAACGTTTGTTTGGAAAAGACTGTTCATTAAATTGTTGCACATGGATCCGTCTCTCACGTCTGCTTCATCACACATATAGTGGAGCTCTATAGCCATCTAGTAGCTAAAATGATAATTTTTTACTTTTAAAACTACATTTTACAAAATATGGGCAAAAAGTTTACACTAAACCATGTAAAATTATCCATGTTATCCCCATGAATGAAAGTTAGAAATATGTGTCTTTTATAAAGTGAATTTTACATAAAATGCAGTTTTTTGTAAAAAGCCTATTTCAATAAATATTTATTTATTTAAAGAAATTTTAAATATATCATAAATCTTCCAAAAACTGCACAAATGTTGAGTAAAAACATTAATAAACAGTGATAAATTACATATGTAAATAAAAAAAAATTATTAAAAAAAACTATTATTCTGTTACAAAATTAAATGTTATTGTCTGGGGCTTTAGGGGCTTTACATTCTCAGAGAGATACTACCAAATTATTGTTAAACTTAATTGCTAAATGTGTTTCCATAGAACTGGATACACCATGGAGGGAATTTGACTGGGGGTAAGCCATTCATGGACATAAGCTATTCTGTATGCAGACATACTTTATTTAGTTTTTATGTACAGGCATGTCTTTATGCACAGCAGTCAAAACACTGATCTGTTCAGATAAAACTGAAAATACTGCGTGAGGTGAGAATTTATTTCCCTGTAAAATATTATTAGTATCTCTCCCCAAACATTTGACCAACTAGAATTGTGTTGTCTTAAGAAGAACCAAAATATTATCCTAATCATCTTATTGACCAGACTTTAAAATTTGACAAACATATGTCCACCGTAATCAGATCCAGCTTCTATCAACTTAGTTTATTGTCTAAAATCAAAGGCTTTCTCATTCCGAAAACTCTAGAAATGGCTGTTCGTGCGTTTGTTACGTCTCGGTATATCCAAGTCTCAAATTGCTCGTCTTCTAGTGATGTTACATTTGACACTGAAGCTTCAAAGCGCGTATCGAGTAGCCTACCAGCGCAATTTCTCATGAAGCTCCGTTACATGATCATATATTCTGAATTTCTGACACATAAACAGCATAGTAACCAGGGGCGTTGCTAGACATAAAGCACAGGTCCCCCATTGTTTGTCTGAGATAGAAACAGTAACTAAGGAGGCCGTGGCTTACCGATAGGTCAATTAAATATAAATTTAATATCCGAAAGATTGATTCATTGTTATCACAAACAATCAAAGACAGTAGTACAGAACACAACAATGTGTTTATTTTCTGTGCTGTACAGTGCTGCAGGCAGGGGCGTTTGTTTCAAAAACACCAGGCTGGGTAGTTGGGTAACTTAGGGGGGTTCGCGGGGGCATACTCCCCCGTGAAAATTTGGATTTCTCGGACCTACGAATGTGTATTTTAAGGTGTTTGAAGGTCAAAAGCTTTAAAAGCATGTCAGTGGGCATAAATGATTTATCAAGCAGATAACAGATTCTTAAACATGAATGAGGATAAATGTTGCAATGAATGATCCACACTACAAAATGTTAATGTGTATTGTCAACATTCAAAACTATTTTAACACTTCCAAAAATTTAGTTTTTGCGTAGTAACTAGTAAGCTCACTCACATACACCTCAAACTACACACAGATATGAATTATGTAAAACACTATCTTGTGTCTTTTGCTTGTTCAGTGTGTCTGTTTTGTTTTTTCACACGAGTTTGTCACACGTACTTGTATGTGCCCAAATACACTGTATATATTATACAGTATGTTTGATGAATGTTACAGTTATTGAACTAAACTGAATCAACACTGAAGTGACTAAGTAAAAGTGAAGTAACTGAATATTGATGCTTGTTGGCCAAGCTGCTTCTCAGGCGTTTTTTTTTTTTTTTTTTTTACTATTGTGAAGCTGCTGTGCAACAATATATTGTAGCTCATATATGTATATCTAAATATACACGGATCTACACACACACACTGAATATGCAAAAATGGCAAGTCAGAAACTCAACTCTATTTCTAAAGCGCTGTGTGAGTGTGTATGTATGTACACACGGTACACACACATACACACACACACATATATATATATATATATATATATATATATATATATATATATATATATATATATATATATACATATATATATATATGGATGGATGGATGGATGGATATTTGCACTATAAACAGAAATTCAAGGGAGTAAAAATTATTTCTTTCTTTCTCAAAACTGAGTTTCTCACTTCACGCTCACTAGGCTACTGCGCAGACTTGGGAGCCCGATCTCACGGGAAAACGTACAAATTCTACAAAGTGGCTTATTCGTACGAATTCATACGACCTGACTCGTACGAATTAGTACGATTTTTGCAAAATCGTACATATTTGACGAATTGGCCAATTCGTATGAATTCATACGAATGACCTACCCCTGACCCCGCCCCTAAACCTACCCATCACGTGGGTTTAGACAAATCGTACAAATTCGTACGAGTGAGGTCGTACGAATTAGTACGAATTAGCCAACTTTTTATCATTCGTACGAATTCGTACGAATTGGTCGTGAGATAGCGTTGGACTTGGAGACTTTGGCGGCTTCACTTTTCTTGTGGAAGAGAGTGAAGGGGCGTCGTCCATCTCCTTTTACAGTCTGATCGGAACAAAATACGGGACTTATTCTGCCATATTGCACGTTGCACTTTCTCCCAGTCATAGTAGTCTATAGTAGTCTAATGTCATAGTTTTTCTGTATAAAAAGTCTTTGCCTATTAGTAAAGTGCAATTCCATTTCTTGGCAGAGGTTTTTCATATTGGTTTTTCTGAGGCTTGATGCTTTTGCATCTGATGTCTGATGATGTAAATTGTTTATCAAGTCTTACCTCCCTCAAACTCATCATCTCTCCTTTCTGCTTCCCTGTCCCTGCTTCGTACAAAAAGAATTCTGATGTCCATCTACAGAAGCCAATAATGAATAAAAATAAGATTATTTGTATTATTTACAAACTTCTGAACTTCGGTGTGCTCAAATGTGCGCGCGCTGCAGTTGCTAGGAGGAAACAGACGCGCGCGGACATGGATTTCTGTTGCGCGGGTCAGTTTCTGTTTTCGGTTAAACTGCGTTGCTTTTACAAGCGTTGATTGTTTTATTAGCGTTGCAAATAGATAATTTATATTACCCTATAATATAATTTCTATTAAATACATTGACAAATAAAATAAATTGTTAAATTCAAACTTCAGATTTACTGGGGCACAGCAGATTTATACTGGGGCACGTGCCCCAGTAAAAGGTGTCTAGCAACGCCCCTGCTTGATGCAAAACAGAGAGAAAAGACTAAATTATATTAGAATAATTACACAATATACACTGTTACCAGTCAAATTAAATCATTAAAGGAAAATCCATCTTTGCAGTGCATACACAGAAGTGGCATCAGATCTGGCATTAATATATTTTCACTACATTTACAATTGCATAAATAAAGCTATGAGATCGTTAAAATTAGAAATCAGGAAAAAATAAATAAAATACTTGTAATAGCCTATATGTCCAAATAGAAACTGTTATTTCAAATTGTAATAATATATCACAATACTGTTGTTCATATAGGCTACTATATTTTAATCAAATAAACGCAGGCTGGGTGAGGATAAGGACTTATTTCAAAAACATTTAAAAATACAACTGACACACACACACACACAAGTTTCAAGTTTTGAAAAATACAACAACAAACAGTAATATTGTAAAGTATTATAACAATTGAATTTATAATTATATAGGATTATGTAACGTTCACAAAATTCACGGTTCGGTTCAATCGCTGTCTGTTGCATTGGTAATATGGCTTTATTTTGAAATTGTCGTCAGCAAAATAGAGGGAAAACAAACAATATTGACAATATTGTTTATAAAATGTAACTCACCATGTTCATTTATTGTTAATTTAACTGTTTCGTTCCGTTCGCCTTACATCCTTAATAAGCGTGACCTAAACCTTACGTAGGCCAATAGCAGCGCTTAGTAATCGTGACGTACGCCAATAGCAGCTGCAAATCAGAAGCATTTGTGGGAAATACCGACTGTTTTAACCAATAAACGTAGAATTTGTAGTGTTCTTATTGTGTTTAACACAATCTATACTTGATGTCGCGAGTATATCCATCGTGAAAAATCGAAGCTTGAATTTCCAGTTACCGTCATACAGAAAGACAGGTCGACTCTGCGGTATAAATAGCCCCCGCGCGCTCTTAACTATTATTGTTGAGTGCGAAGAGGACTGTACCTGCCCATTGATTGCCACATGGATCAAGACGATCTTTTTATCTTATTTTATTTATTATACATTTAAATAGTCCAAGAAATGCTTACTGTACACCAGTGTACAGTATCATTTTAAATTGACAATTTATGTTATATGAATTTAGGTTTCAATATGTGGTATCATCAGGTTTTCATACCTCAAATTAAAACCCAGTGATATGTCTAATGGTAACAAAATAAAAACCAAACTAAGATTATGCCCTGTATCATGAAGAAAACATATGTTTATTTTGTGTTACATGATAGCTATTGGTGTTGCCTATACCGTATGAACAGTGCTAATTCAGGTTAAGAATACACTGTGACAGAGGCAAAAAAAAAAAAGAATACAAATAATAATAATAACAATAATGATTATTACCATGACTCATGGTAATATCATTATTGTTATTAGTAACCATAAAATAAATAGACCAACATTTACTTGCATCAAGAAACTCTATTGGTATTTTTATAATTAGTATTAATATAATTGTTACATTTATTTTATTGCCACACTTTAATATGTGAATTATATTATCAGAAAACTGAACATTTAGCGTCGTCAGGCTTTGGATAAAACACTCAGCGGCTCATAAACATGGCTGCTATAAATTTGACCTGCCACAAGATGGCGCCGTTTTCGACACTCTTGATGCTTCGAATCTTTTCCAGAAACATTCAGCGGAAACCCTGGCTTCATTTGCACACCTCTATCATCTTCAGCTTGTACAAAACATGACTCTGGAACGCCCTGCTCTAGAGATTAGAAAGGCCCCTTCTCTGTCTGCTTTCAAGTCTTTGTTAAAAACCTACATGTTTTCTTTAGTAGGCTATTTCTTCAGGATTTCTTTAGGATTCTTTTCTTCGGTTGGTTTTGTGGTGTAATCTATATTACATGTTACCACTAGAGGGCAACACTGGCATGTATGATGTCTGAGTACTGCATGGGCAGACAATACAGGGGCGAGTGGGAAACACAATGTTGTTGCAGCCTGTTAATAAAGCTGTTAATAAAGCGGCTCGGTGAACACTCAAGGCGACAGTCTTTATTTATAAAAGAACACAACAGGTTTTACTAATTTATATTTGAGTCTGATACTGCTATTCCTGTTTTATGGTAAAATACTCATATATTATGGTTACTCTGTGTCGCTCTCGTTTTTTATTTTATTTGTTTAACATATTTTAATCATGTTATTCTGTAAAGCACTTTGGTCAGCCTAGTAGCTGTTGTAAATGTGCTTGAACTTGAACTAAGTAAAGAAAACTCTGTAACGTTAGAACTGAAAGAAGCAGTTCTTTATTTACCCTTGCATCGTCATCAGCAGAGATGATCCGAACATAGACTGTTGTTCACAAACAAGTTATTCTTCTCCTTTTGTTATTTGCGGCAGACGTCCCCCTCGTCTCATCCTTGAGGCACAGAATATGCAGCAATGCTCCAGTCATCCCATTTTGTGAATGTTCAACCATGTTGGTCTCCACCTGTTGATTACACACAATCAATTAGAGTGTTGCAATATAACTAACATGCAAGTAAAGTTTTTTTTTTGGAAGTATACATTTTTTTTTTTATTGCAAACATTACAAAATATGACTAAATGTGGCAAACAAACAAAATGTCTATTTAAATTCAGTATTTGCAAACTGAATTATAGTAATAAAAGAGTACTTTGGACTAATATTGTCAACATTTAGGCAATAAAAGTCAAAATATTTCTGTAATGTTGATAGTGTCTTTAACATTAAAACTCACAAACCAGCAAAGCTGCTCTGGCAGCGCTGATGATCGCCACGCTTAGATAATGTTACACAATAAAATGAAAGATGACATGCATGGTAGGGTATCATGTAAGTCTACATTTTTAAAGTTTTAAATAGGCCTATTGACGATCATTCTTAATAATTTTCTTCTCAAAACTGGCGCCTGTCAATTTGACAATATTCCAGGCGGTAATTCCGTTACACTACTAACCAGAATGTGACGGCGCGTATTGTGATGTTATTCCTCAGTTATTTTTTTTCGGAACATTCCTGGTTCCGACAGAGACATTACAGAAGACACACGCAGGAGGAGACTATGCTGGAACTTTCCCCAGTCGCTTCTTCTTGCGAGTATTTCTACAATATACAAGCAGACTCAAACATTCCACACACAAACGTTACATTAGCCTCGAGACTAATTTCCCGCAGATTTTGCGTGCGAGCCCTTGCTGTGAGGGACTAAAAACATAGGCTAGCCTACTGCGATTACGGATTTCATTCAAAACGCTTTCCTCACTTTTAAATACTCAACGTCCACCATGAATACGATATTTACGTGATGAATTTACTATTTAAACTGCATATTTCAAAAAAGGCTGCTGATATAGGCATAGCTGGTTTACAATTAAGGATTTAACGATGCAGCATTTTGTGAAAAAATCTAACCGGCTAGCTGTGGCTATTTACGTTTCACAGAATAAATCCGTTCTCTTACGAGAGGTTCTCTCGTATTGCGTAAGTTAGCTTACGCTACGGGGTAAAGTCATCTTTTCTCGAGATATGAAGCCAAAAAATTATCCTTAATTTTTATTCATTGTCAACGCAGTGCAGCAGCTAGCAGACCTAGAGCAGGCTATCTAGGGCGCTCATTGGCTGCTCTGCGGCAACTGCAGCAGCCTACCAGTGAGCCTGGCGTGACGTCACGCCCAATGAGGGCGCACGCACCCTCACGCGTCACAGCCCGCCAGAATGGGAGTGGCTTAGCGTATAAAAGGAAGGCTCGGAGGCTGATACCCTGATTTTCGTCTCTTCAGCGAAGCTCTTTGCATCGCTGGATCTCTGAGAGAAGCCGCCGCCGTCGAAGCAAGCGACAGAGCAAGCAGAGGACAGCGTCTGAGGAAGCCGGACGATTCTTCGCCGCCTTCAGCCATCCGTGCCTGCTACGCTATCCGGCGTCATATCCTTTTACTGCTGTGTGTGTTCGCCGCTGCGACACATACTCTCGCTTCTAAAAGAGAAATTTCCTACGAGGCGTTGTTTCAAATGCCTCGCACCACTCCCCGCTCTCTCTCTCCCTCTGTTCGAGCCGCGCAACTGCGCCGTTCACAAGGGATGTCAGAGATGCGGACGATTACGGGGCTCGCTCTCTCCCTCTGTTCGAGTCGCGCAAAATGCGCCGCTCACAAGGGATTGCAGAAGCGTACGGTCACTGGGCTAGTTTTTCTTTACGTTACAAGAAAGCTACCCCGCCCCCCGCGCCCGTCTCCCGGCGAAAGGAGAAAAGAGTGTTACACATTCATTCACACATATTTCTCAGTCCCCTAAGTTCAGGCTACTGGAAATATCAATACTGCAGTAAACGAGCCTGTTACACAGTACACGCACGCCTGCAAAACATGATGACGCTCTCTGGCTACTCGCCCCTCTTCCCGCGCTCTCTCCCTCTGCTCGAGCCGCACAGACCGTGCCGCTCACAAGGGATCGCAGAAGCGGACGATCACGGGGCTAGTTTTTCTTTACGTTACAAGAAAGCTACCCCGCGCCCGTCTCCCGGCGAAAGGAGAAAAGAGTGTTTCATATCCATTCACACATATTTCTCAGTCCCCTAAGTTCAGGCTACTGGAAATATCAATACTGCAGTAAACGAGCCTGTTACACAGTACACGCACGCCTGCAAAACATGATGACGCTCTCTGGCTACTCGCCCCTCTTCCCGCGCTCTCTCCCTCTGCTCGAGCCGCGCACACCGTGCCGCTCACAAGGGATCGCAGAAGCGGACGATCACGGGGCTAGTTTTTCTTTACGTTACAAGAAAGCTACCGCCCCCGCGCCCGTCACTCACCGGCGAAAGGAGAAACGAGAGTGTGTGAGTCCCGCCGAGGCTTGACTGACCGCCATGTCTCACATAGTTCTCAGTCCCCTCCCAAGTTCAGGCGACAGGTAATATCAATACTGCAGTAAACGAGCCTGTTTATAGTACACGCACGCCTGCAAAACATGATGACGCTCTCTGACTACTCGCCCCCGCTTCCCGCGCTCTCTCCGTTTGCTTGTGCCGTGCAAACTGCGCCGTTCTCAAGGGATGTTAGAGCGGACGGTCACGAGCAATGTTCAGCACCCCGTGTGCCTCACTCACCGGCGAAAGTAGGAGAGAGTAATTGTAGCCCCGCTGAGGCCGGGCCAATCTCCAATCCTCACACATTTCTCAGTCCCCTCTGAGTTCAGGCGGCTGGAAATATTAATATTGCAGTAAACGAGCCTGTCACAATGCACGCACGCCTGCAACATGAAAACATGACGACGCTCTATAATATCCTCGCGCGAACCGGCAGCCTATGTATTCTCCCCCTGTGGCTCAGTGGCAGAATCTTAGACTTTCGCACCAGAGACCCGTGTTCGAGTCCGGCTCTGGCGGCAAAAGTGTTTTATGCCGAGCTCGCGGCCAGCTTCTCACATGCAGAAGTGAACCCGCCCCTCGCACCCTCCCGCTCACATGATGGTGTTTGAGTAACTATGAGGGTCTAAACATTTGAGCCTTCAAAGCATTTTGCGCTGTCAGTCACCTAAAAAGGCGACTGCAGATGTGTATTTTGCAGCCAACGAGTCAGTTACACAACTCGCTCGCCTGCACACAAACGCCGTTCGCACAGCGACCCAGAGAAATCTGAAAAAGAGTATTAATTCTGGTTATTCGGCTCACGCCGACGGTGTTTTGGGTGTAGGAAATGTGCCCACAGCCCTAGTGCTCACCCCTACACACAAGCACGATCTCCCCTGTGTCTCTCACAGAGCTCACTCTCACAAAGCGGGCACGCGCCGCTCGAGTGTTAAGCGTAGGAATTGTGCCCACGAGTCAGTGCTCACACCTACCCACTGCCCGCTCTGTCACACAGCTGCCCCGGGGGTTAGATCACATAAAGCTCCCCAACACTGGCCATGTTATGAATGTAAGCCCTGTGCCCGCCCACGAGCGCTCACACTTACTGATAAACACATTAACACCCACGCCGCTCTCGCGTCACGGGTTTCTCACTGCAAAACGTTCTCCGTCCCAAGTGACCGAGTCATTGAGTGCAGTCCAGCCAGTTATCGCTATCAGCGAGCTCCCGTTCCCCAGCATCGACAGCGCGCGCACCGCGCAAATTCCTCTGCTACGAGTTCCCTATCCCGCGCTGTGCAGCGGCCGGGACCCAGCGGCCATTCGACCCCTAGCTATGCATGCAGAAGCATGGGAAGCTATCCCGGGCGTGTCAGAATGGGTGCTGAACATTGTGAAACGGGGCTATTCGCTGCAGTTCGCTCGCCGTCCCCCGCGCTTTCGAGCACGGACCGAGACGAGAGTGAATACAGAAGCAGCCCATCTGCTTCATACAGACATAGCGAAACTATTGCGCAAGGGGGCGATAGAACGAGTGCATCCTTCTCTGACCGAGACGGGCTTTTACAGCCGCTATTTCCTCGTTCCCAAGAAGGACGGAGCTCTCAGACCCATATTAGATCTGAGATATTTGAACAAAGCTCTCATGAGACGGCCGTTCAAAATGCTCACAACCAGACAAATCCTCGCGCAAATCCGCCCGAGGGACTGGTTTATTTCTCTTGATCTGAAAGACGCATACTTTCAGATTCAGATTATACCCCGTCACAGGCCATTCTTGAGATTCGCCTTCGACGGTCAGGTATATCAATACACCGTCCTCCCGTTCGGCCTGTCCTTAGCACCCGTACGTTCACGAAGTGCATGGACTCGGCCCTCGCTCCCCTGAGAACACAGGGCATGCGAATTCTGAACTATTTGGACGACTGGTTGATTCTAGCGCAGTCAGAGGAAGAACTCATATCCCACAGACTAGCGCTACTCAGCCATCTGAAAAGCTTGGGTCTCTCGGTCAACTGGACCAAGAGCTCATTAATACCCAGTCAGTCGATCTCTTTTTTGGGAATAGAGCTGGACTCGGTGGCTATGACGGCCAGACTGTCGACACAGCGCGCGCGCGCCGTATTCGACATCACGCCGCGTCTTTTCAGAAAGGCAGGTGTTTCCCCCTGAAAGCATTTCAGAGGATGTTGGGCCACATGGCTTCAGCTGCAGCGGTGCTTCAGCTGGGCCTACTGCGCATGCGCCCGCTTCAGCGCTGGCTGAAAGCGAGAGCGCCCCGCAGAGCGTGGATTGCCGGCGGATCGCGAGTCAGTGTGAATCAGGGCTGCGTCTCAGCCCTGCAGCCCTGGCTGGCGGCCGAATGGTACCAACGGGGAGTTACAATGGGAGTTATCTCGCACCGGAAAACGATCTCGACAGACGCCTCCAACCTAGGTTGGGGAGCGCTTCTCGAGGGCAGACCTGTCTATGGCCTCTGGTCAGACCGGGAGAAATGCCTTCACATAAACTGTCTGGAGATGCTAGCGGTCGAGAATGCACTGAAACATTTTCTCCCATACCTGCAAGGACACCATGTACTAGTTCGCACAGACAACATGTCAGTGGTGTCCTACGTGAACCGTCAGGGCGGGATCAGATCCAAAATCCTCTGCGCGCTGGCAGAATGCCTCCTCGTTTGGGCTCAGGGCTCACTGCGCTCGCTGAGAGCCGCGCATGTGCCCGGTCACCTGAACGTCGGCCCAGACAGACTGTCCAGAGACAACGTTCCCCCCGGGGAATGGTCTCTGCACCACCAGACAGTCCAGCTTCTATGGCGCCTGTTCGGCAGAGCGAAAGTCGACCTCTTTGCAGCAGACGACAAAGCCCACTGCCCGATATTCTTCTCGAAGAGCGAGGACGCGCTGGCCCAAGCCTGGCCCAGCCTCCCGCTGTACGCTTTTCCCCCGATCTCGCTGTTACCCCAGGTGATCGGGAGGATCAGAGAAACGCACCACTCAGTGCTCCTCGTAGTCCCGCACTGGGAGAACCAGACATGGTTCCCGGAATTAATGCGGATGGCAGACTCAGCCCCATGGCCGATCCCGGTGAGGAGAGACCTTCTCTCAAGCCCGCGGTTCGATCTGGCATCCCCATCCAGAGCGCTGGTCTCTGCATGCTTGGAGAATCAACGGATACTCGTTGATTTGCCAAAAGGGGTCGTGAACACGATCACGCAGTCTAGAGCCCCCTCTACGAGACGGCTCTACGCGTCAAAATGGTCTGTGTTTAACAAGTGGTGCACGGGGAAAAATTTAAACCCACAAGCGTGTGGGATTTCGTGTGTTTTGTGCTTCCTTCAGGAGCTGCTGGACGCGGGCAGGTCCCCCTCCACGCTCAAAGTCTATGTTGCGGCTATTGCAGCGTTCGCCGACTCGGCGCGCTGCCGCGTATTAGGAAGGAATGAATTCATCATCCGCTTCCTTAAAGGAGCCAGGAGGATGAATCCCCCGCGGCCCCCCTCGGTTTCGATCTGGGATTTGTCTTTGGTCCTAGAGGCCCTGAAAGCTTATCCCTTCGAACCTTTGGACACTGTGGATCTGAAATACCTCACTTTCAAAACCGCTTTTCTGATAGCTCTGTCTTCAGTTAAACGCGTGGGTGACTTACACGCGTTATCAGTTAACGCGGCGTGTCTTGAGTTCAGACCTAATGACTCAATAGTCATTCTCAAACCGAGACATGGTTACGTCCCCAAGGTGATGGGCACTCCTTTCAGAGCGCAGGTCATTTCCCTCTCAGCCCTACCGGCATCCGGCAGCAAGGTTGATAGTAACCTCCTCTGTCCTGTCAGGGCTCTGAGGAATTACGTCACGCGCTCCGCCGCTTTCAGGCGCTCGGAGCAGCTTTTCGTTTCGTTGGAGGGCGCACCAAGGGTCTCGCCGCCTCAAAACACAGTCTGTCCAGATGGATAGTGGACGCTATTGCGGCAGCTTATGCATCCAGAAACCTGCGGTGCCCCTTGGGCATCCGGGCTCATTCCACCAGAGGCATGGCCTCATCGTGGGCTTGGTTCAGCGGGATTTCCATTCATGACATTTGTACAGCGGCAGGCTGGGCCTCCCCCTCTACATTTGTTAGGTTTTATAACCTGGAAGTTCCCGCCCTGCAGGCTAAACTTCTATCAGTCTGAGTCGTGTGTATGTCCTGCCCACACTTTTGTGCGCGGGCTACTTACTCGGTTTAGCTCTCCTGGTTGAGCTGCACTAGAAAGGGTTATGTCAGTATAGACCGGCCGAGCCGCTCTACACCCCCTAATGTGTGCTTATGAACATGTGCTGGCCCACTAATAAACTGTCGGCCTCCTGTTTCCCACTTATCAGTGTTCCCCGGGTTTCCCCTGGGACTCATGTAGTGGATGCTGGGCGCGCACGGCGTTGACAAGGGGTTCCCGTAGCGTAAGCTAACTTACGCAATACGAGAGAACCTCTCGTAAGAGAACGTAATCGGTTACTAACATAACCTCGGTTCTCTCTAGAAGAGGGAACGAGTATTGCGTAACCCGCCGTGCTCGCGCCACAAGCTCTTGTCGCTTCAGTCGACGAAAACCAGGGTATCAGCCTCCGAGCCTTCCTTTTATACGCTAAGCCACTCCCATTCTGGCGGGCTGTGACGCGTGAGGGCGCGTGTGCCCTCATTGGGCGTGAAGTCACGCCAGGCTCACTGGTAGGCTTCTGCAGTTGCCGCGGAGCAGCCAATGAGAGCGCTAGATAGCCTGCTCTAGGTCTGCTAGCTGCTGCACTGCGTTGACAATGAATAAAAATTAAGGATAATTTTTTGGCTTCATATCTCGAGAAAAGATGACTTTACCTCGTAGCGTAAGCTAACTTACACAATACTCGTTCCCTCTTCTAGAGAGAACCGAGGTTACGTTAGTAACCGATTACGTTACCCCTCACACTTCCATATCAAAGACTGTATGTTGAACAGTGAAATTAGCTTGCTGTTACCACAACTTTTTTAAAATATAGGTAAACATTAATATTAACTTACCATAAAACACTGCCTGCTCCAAGTGGCGTGCTCCTCGAGTCTGAAGTGAAGATCCAGAAAGTTCCGCAAAGAATAAACCAGTTGCTGGGTCAAAATAACCCAACCAGCTGTTTATTTGTGAATAACCCCCTTACAACTCATTTGACCCAGCATGAGCAACCCAATAATGTGTTTACAGTACCCCAAACAACCCAACATTTTGACCCAGCACAATCAACCCAACAATTTGTTTACAGAAACAACCCAGCATTTTTTTTGAGTGTACTAGACTAAGATTGGGGCACTGCACATTGAATTATGGGCTGGCATTGGTTGTAAAGCATCCAAATGACAGATGCATATGTGGAGAAGTGTCGAATCTTTCTATTCCTGTGAGAAGGTCTGAACGCAAAGCACATTTTTCCTATTGCTGTTTCATAGGGATTAGTCAAGGAAATAAAGGAGGATAAAGACTCAACTGAGTTATTTAGAAGTGCAATCAGAGTCCTGCAACGGGTCGGGTACCCGCGGATAAAAGTGGCTAAAACGGGTGGATTGTGACAATCCTAAAATTCACGGGCGGGGACGCGGGCGGATAATGAACTCCTTGCGGGCGGGTAGCGGATGAAAAAATGTGCAATATTTTGTATGTCTAAATTACCAGCATTACACATACGCAAATATGTGTTTTTGTCAGGCCATCCTTACAAATATTCTTGTTTGCCGTAACCCGACCGACACTGTCAATTTAGGACCGACCCAATAAAAAATTTTTTCTCCCCTTTTAGTCCGACCAAGTTGCGACATTAAATTTCTCTGTACTGTAGGCTAATAGGCCTATGTGTTGTAGCCCAGTCATTAAAAAACGATTTAGTTTCATATTCATGTTTAAATAAAATAATATACTTTTTTTATTTTGAAATTTCATGTTGATTATATGAAAAGTGAAAAGCATGAATAAGATAAGATTATCCCGAATATCGTGAGACAAATGGAGTGGGCAGACATGATTTTGACCACTTCATTAAGTTTGTTAAGCCTTTCTTTAAAGTGAATTTCGTTTTGTATTAATTGTATCTTCATTTTAATCAATGTTTCATCTACCAAATTCATGGATTTAATAAATAAGTAAATATAGCAGGCAGGCAATATAATCAGGACATGGCCGGAGGCGCCCGCGCGTGAACTGATCTTCTCTTAAATGAACCGAAACTCATCGTATAAGCTACTTGCCTCACAGACCTGAGAAATAGAAAGCATGAAATGTGTACTTTTAAACAAAACAATTCAAAACGAATGAAAACAGACTGTTCTCTGCTTATAATCAGGCTTGGGAGGGTTACTTTAAAAATGTATTCCGTTACAGTTACAAATTACTTCATAAAAAAAGTATTCAGTAACGTAATCCAAGTACTATAATATGAAAGTAATGTAACTGATTACTTTGGGATTACTTCAAGGTCACGTATATAAATAAAGTCAAGCAAGAAGAAATATTATTAAAAAATTTGGTCCAGTGTACAATATTTGCAAAATATACACACATGCCTGAATATATATCTATGTAAAGGGATATACAGACATCTAGTGGCTAATCTATGGTATTACAGATTATTTTGTTTTATTTTTAACTAATTTTTAACTAAAAAAGAAAAACACAACATTTAAAAATTTTACACAATCTACATATTAGTTTATTTTAAAATAGGCCTACATGTTGACTAAAGCCGTGATCTTTCTTAATTTGCCTGACTGGACGTGGGGCGTTGGCAGTGAGTTCCCCTACGTTACCTAGACAGCGAACATCCCGTTACGTGAGAAAAGATAAGAAAGGACATTTTGGGTACTAAAAAAGCTACTCTCCTAATTTCTACAAAATAGCAGCGGAATTTCCATGAATTAAAAGCGATTTTACCCGCAGGCAGCATCGTTTCTACTGGCAGCAGTGATTCAATCTGCGTCTGAGGAGATTGTAGAAAGCTGTTATTTGCGCATGCACCAGCGCGTGGCACATGTGAGTCATTACTGTCAACAGAACCAGGAACTACTGTATAATCAAGCAGCGCTTAATATAGTGTTATTATGCCACAATACTTATTTATTTAGTTTTAAATGAAACCATTGTAATCCTGAAAGTATTCCCCCTTTTTTCAAAATGTAACTATAATCTGATTACCATGTTTTTTGACGTAACTGTAACGGATTACAGTTACTGGATTTTTGTATCCTGATTACATAACGCCGTTACATGTATTCCGTTACTCCCCAACCCTGCTTATAATCCGTATGAAATGTGCATTTCTCTCTGGCGCATTCACTAGCCTAGCCCAGTGATTCCCAACCCCCGGTCCCCGGACCGGTGCCGGTCCGTGGACCCGTTAGTACCGGGCCTTGAAATATTCCTAGAATAATGTTTTTATTCCCTTTCTTTTTTCTTTTTTTTAATAATAATAATAGTCTTTTTTAAATACTTTAAGTGCTATGACATGTCATCGTATTTAATCAAAAACATAAACAATAAATAGATGTGTTTTGTGAAAATTTTTTTGTGTTTCTTTGAGCGCCTTACGATTGCTTAGCAACGCGTCGTATCTGAACGGACTGAAAAAAAGCACGTTGCACCTGAAGTGACAGAGTGGAGAGATGAGCGGGCCTCAGCAAACTTCAATGGCTAATTTCATTGCGGACAGTTCCAGTAAAAGGAAAGGCGATGGCCAGCTCGAAAATAGCGAGCGAGAGAGAAAAAAGTCAAGCTTCAATCGTAAATACAATACCTCATACATTATGGTTTTACGACAACAGGCGATTCCGTGGAGCTAAATCCGTTGTGTGTTATTTGTGGTGAAAAACTATAAGCTGGTTTTCGTTCATATTTGTGAAGCAGACCTTTTTAAATGTCATTTTATTGTATCCTGGAATTTGTGTGCGATTGTGGCGTGAGAGAGCGGTATTAAAGGTAGAAAGATTTACGACTACGCCACCCGGGGAGTTTCGCCCCGGGAAATATGGACAACACTCAGATTATCATCATTAGGTCACTCAGGTTCACTTTCTCTAGTAAAGGTAGGCAGAGACATGGGTATCAAAAATACAAAAGATTTATTACAATTTAATTTATAGCAAAAAGACAAATCACATTAAAAGACAACCATTTCATAAAACAACATCTGGAACTAAGAAGAATATACTGACACAAGGTCAACAAACGACATATACACAAAACATTAATACAGTTGACAAAAAAACACAAATTGACAGGGCTGAGGTACACCACGGGAGACGCAGTCACTAAGTTTAATTTACCAAAGCACACTCACACACCATAGTGCACTCAGGTCACACCATCAAGCACTTCAACAGTGTCACACGGCAAACACTCGAAGAAACACCACCACCAAAAGAGACCCTCTACCCGTGGGACCCCAGCTCCTGAAAAGAAATAAGAAAATTAATACACAAACTTGAAAATAATAATAATTACAACAAACCACAATTAGAAATTGTCCCAGTATAAGCAAACAAATGATGGTAATAATTTAACAAACACTCACAATTGGTACACAAAGATCTAAACAAACAACAACACACTCAATTTCCATCACAGGTTCACAGAGAAACGGACGGTTTGGTGCACTGGTTACAGACCCTAATGAATGTTAGTTCCACATGTAGCAAATGGTAATATTACACCCTCAATAAATAAAACCAAACCAGACAGCAGCAAGAGTAAACGCCACAGGTGTGACCGGAAAGCGGCAAGCCCTTCTCTTTGCAGAAATATATGATGTTCTTGTAATATGGCAACAAGGAATCGTCAAGATTATAATGGCTATTTATAGCATCAGTAGAGAAAATGATCGCCCGGACGAGAGGGAAAATCCAAAAGAAGATGATCTAACCACCCATGGGGTTTATCCTTTCGTCGCACAGACGCTCTGAATTTGTGCACTCAGCTGGAGCACAGAGACACTGATTGTAAAGCAAGCACACGAATGCACCCACTAAGACGATGCCACGGACAAGGCAGAGAGAAAAGACAGGCTACAGCCACTGTCAACAACGAATCAGGGGGCGGAGTCGGACGTGACGCATGCCAGGCTACAGCCAACCAGCTCTTAAATAGGGTGGATTACCTGCTGATAGGTGCTCACTAATGTCAATCATCTCATTCATTCGGTTACACATTGTTTTGGATATGTTTTTATGGATGCCCAGGAAGAACAGCTTGTCTTGTGCACAGCTACAAAAATAGTAATAGGCTATCAATAAGCAGTTCATGCTCACATTAAAATAGTTTTGTTCTCATTGGTCTGGTCTAGTATTTTTTGTTAAAGGTTAAAGCCTAATTTTATACTTTTAAAAATGATTAATGAATGTTTGCTATTGTATTCTGAAACTTTATGACTGTTGAAACTGGCTATTATTTTCATACAATTAGCCTTTGTTGTCACCTGTTGGTGTGTGAAAACACTAAGTTGCTGTTGAAGTGATTGTCTTTAGTGGTTCTGGAGAGATTTGTCAGGTGAAATGGTCTGGTATTTTCATACAATTTGCCATTATGCCACCTGCTAGTGAGTGAGTGCTTTTTGAGTTGCTTTTGAAGTAGACCTAATTGTATGGGAGAAAAGGGAAACATTTTGTGAACCGGTCTGAAAGTTCAAAAAGATATAGACAATTAGCCTTTGTTGCCACCTAGTTCATTATATGCAAATAAATTATCTGTTATGTTTTACACCGTGATATGTTCCAAATGATGCATCTTAAAATTGAGGCATTAAAATTGACAACTGGTCCCTGGAATTTTTTTTATGAATATGCTGGTCCCTGGCACAAAAAAGGTTGGGAACCCCTGGCCTAGCCTACTGTGAAGATCGCGAGTCAGCATCGTCATCTTTGACACAGAAAACACTTGCTTATTAATAAACAATTGAAATGTCTCATTGATATATTTGACAGGTCTATTAATAATCATTACTTTTCCCAGTTCTTTGTGACAGCTTTTAGGTGCGTTATTGGCAGCGCACCCTTATGTTACATGAACGCGTCACCTGTGTGGTTTATCGCGGGCACGGGTCGGGTACGGGCCAAATTTTAACGGGTCTGGGCGGGTGCGGATTTAATTTTGATATTATCACGGGTGACGGGTCGGATCTGGTGCTGAACTTTGCGGGTTCGGGCGGGGGCGGGTCTCCAAAAATGGACCCGTGCAGGACTCTGAGTGCAATAGCTCCACTGGGAATGGCGTCCATGGAAAAATCACGTGGGATAACAGAAGCTTTAAGTGAAGTTCTGTAAAATGTTGTTTTCATTTGACAGACAAAAAGAAACCCTAAAAAAAAAGCTGGAAAACTTCTCACTGAGTTCTCCAGATGTAAAGGATATCAAGATTCTGGTTGCTGGAGAAATTGGAGCAGGAAAGTCCAGCTTTATTAACTCTGTCGATAGTGCCTTTCAAGGACGCATCACCTCTAGAGCGCTAGCTGATTCATCTGGTGGTTACAGTCATAGTTTCACACAAATTGTAGGTATTTGTCACCTAAACAGTTGCATATTCTCTAAAAGACGAGATATCCAGTTGACCTACTCTAGAGCATTGAGCATTTTAGTTATTCATATAGGTGTTTGACCTTGGCACACCAATTTTGTCACTGCACATCTGAATCTGGTTAGGAACACAATGTTAGGTCAGAAAATTAGATGTGGCTGTTAGACAGAATCAGATCACCATGGGCAAAATATAGTTGCAATATGTAAAATTGAAACGTGTATGTCTTTAGATTATATCACATACCTTCTCTTTGATCTTCTTGCTATTGTAGATCTTCCTTAGATCATTGTTGACCAGCGGACATGCTTCATCCACTTTAGTCATGACAACCACTTGAGGAATCCCTACAGCAAATGCAGAGGCAATAAAGGTTCTAAAACAAGTTTTTTTCCTCAAAAATTTAGCACATGGCAGTTTGTTGTACATATCTACATAACTGACCCACATACATTGTCTGGGTCATATCAATAATTAAGCAGCAAATTTGAGCCTTGTAACATGCCCTGTTTGCACTTGGCATTAAAATGCAGCCTGTGTCTGGATTTTGTCCATCTACGAATTAAAAAAACACACACAAACCCAACCCATTTTATGCCCACTTCACTCTCATGTTATGTAATGTATGTGAACTCATGAATGAAAATCATAATCAAACATTCAGGGGTCAAATTTACCCTCATCACTGATTCTCTTGCGGACGATTTTCAGCTTCTCATTAAGGTCATCATTTGTGAATTGGACTTTATCTGCGGCTACGACGTACACCAGGCAGAAAGCCTTATCGGAGAGGTTAGGGTCACTGACGTAATGTTGATCCTCTTGAGTGAGTGCCTGCTCCTCATCGAACTAAGATTGGAAATAAGCAATATATGTTAAACATCAAACCTTTTGCACACACACAAACCATGTTAACCCTTTCATGCATGAATTATGATAACCTCAGTCAGGGCATGAAAAACAAGAATGGCATTTTATTTTATTTGTTTTTACAAATTTTTCAAAGAGATCTTCAGATGTCCACTTGAGTGGACAGCATGCGGTTATGGTTTAAACTTAAGATATACTATATTAAATATAAGACAATAATCAAACAGATAAGTATGTGAATTTAACAAACTAATCAATACAATTATATATCAAATCATGTGAAAACTATAAAATATATACAAAAAATATAAATGCAAAATATTGCAAAGGCTTCATACAACTTCATACAAGTTGCACTTCGCGTATCTTTGATATCAGAACATGAGGACGTGATTCCATCAGAATTTTCTACAGTCTGTCAAGGTACAACTGTGGAAACCACTCAGATGCTCCCTGCAGTGTATGGAGATTTACCCTTATTAGCTGATAATTCTGATTATGTTCAAGATGGACATGCACATTTCTATCATAGCCCTCCTCTGAGAAAACCTAGCGATATGTTCTTTCAATCTCATCTGAAATGATCAGTGTTGGGGGTAACGCATTACAAGTAACATGCATAACGCATTCAGATTACTTTTTTGATGTTACAAGTAAAGTAATGTGTTTCAAGTAACATGCATTACCTAATCAGATTACTTTTTGATTTAACAAGTAATTAACTACAAGTAATGTGCATTACATAATCAGATTACTTTTTGATGTAACGAGTAAAGAAACGCATTACAAGTAACATGCATTACGTAATCAGATTACTTTTTGATGTTATGAGTAAGGAAACGCATTACAATAATGCACATTACATAATCAGATTACTTTTTGATGTTATGAGTAAAGAAACACATTACAAGTAACATGCATTACGTAATCAGATTACTTTTTGATGTTATGAGTAAAAAAACACATTACAATAACGTGCATTACGAAATCAGATTACTTTTTGATCTAACAAGTAAAGTAATGCATTACAAGTGTCATACATTATATAATCACATTACTTTTTTCGATGTCAATGAAAATTACGTTCTAATAATACAAGTACATTTATTTACAGTAAAAAAGTCACTGCAGATTAAGTTTTTAAGTTTTAAATTTCAAAAACAATATTCACATTATAATTATGAATTGTAGCTGAAATATAGCAGTAGATGCATGACGTCCACTACAGTGGACATGTGATTAATCAGAGTTTTCTCTTAATCTAAAATCAAAACTTGGAAAATTTTACTGTGATATGACTCATTAGATATTGCTTGATGCTGCAATATTTTTTTTTTTACCTACAAGAGTCTCCTAGGATAGAAGGAATGGGTGGATATTCCGGAGCAACTTGGCATGTCTGACTGACCCTTTGCCATCTTGGTTTGGAGGGGGAAAAAAATCGAAACACAAAGGCTTGCCACTTGTTTGCAATTTATAGGATGATGCACCAGGGTCCAATGAAGAGTTTGATGTGCAACTTTGCCATAAAAACCCGTGCAAATTCAAGAAAATGCTTTTTTAATAGCTGTCCACTGTAGTGACCACTATGCGTGAAAGGGTTAAAATGTTAATGTAGTGGTTTATTACTTCATAGCCATTCTTCACATGGCCAAACACAGAGTTGATGATGTCATCTGGTTGTGACCCAGCCATTGCTTGAGCTTCTAAGCCCATTATGTCCTTGAAGACGAAGGGCAAAGATTTTTTCCCACTTCTGATGGTATATGCTTTGAGCTAGTGAAGACCAAACATATAGAGGCATAAACATTTGTAAACAATTTCCAAGAAATCCTCATTTGATTTACTAAAATGTTCAATGCTCAAGAGTAGCTCAAATGACATTTCTAGATCTTTTAGAAAACGGTATAGGTGACAAATACCTACTTTTCTTGTGAAACTGTAACTGTCACCACCAGCAACTGAATCAGCTAGCGCTCTAGAGGAGATCCGTCCTTGAAAGACACTATCAACAGAGTTAATAAAGCTGGACTTTCCTGCTCCAACTTGTCCAGCAACCAGAATCTTGATGTGCTTTACATCTGGAGAACTCGGTGAGAAGTTTTGCAGCTTTTCTTTTAGGGCTTCTTTATGTCTGTCAAATCAAAACAAAAATGTACAGAACTTTACTTAAAGCTTCTGTCACCCCACGTGATTTTGCCATAGTTATGGACGCCATTCCCAGTGGAGTTATTGCTGTTCTAATTAACTCAGTTGAGTCTTCCTTAGTAAAAAATAAAACAAAGTATTATATTTGAAATATATTCCCTCTTTCAATGGTACATTGCAAATATACTAACACATTTTTTTTTTTTTTTTTACTATCTTTAAATATATTAAAAGTATATTAGCATCATGCTTTTACCTATTTTCACAATACAACTTTATAATAATTGTACTTTAGTATATTTTCAAAAAATATATTTTAGAAAAAAATACTTGAAGTAAAAATTCAGTTTATTTTTTAAAAGTTTATTTATTTGCACTTTATTAAAAATATATTTTGGGCATATTTTAACTGTGTGCTGGAAATGATCATTGTAACATTGCGTTAAAAGTACTTTCAAAATACATTAGGCTATACAATAGTGTTTTGTACAAAGTATAGCTAAGTATTATTTGTTTATTAATATGCATTTGTTATTGAAGAAAAAGTGTGCAATTTGTAGTATTTGGAACCAAAGGTATTACTGAACATATACTTTTTACTCAAATATAATATACTTTTGGTCCTTTCCCCATCCTGTCTCTCTCCCACCTCACTTCCTGTCTAGCTACTATATCCTAATAAAAGGCAAAACGGCAAAAACAAATATTTAGAAAAATCAAAATATAAATACACTTATGGTATATTGCTTGTATGTTTCAAAGACACTCATAATGAATTTGTGATGTACTTGTAACACAAATAAAGTACACTTTAATATCACTAATCAAGCATGTGAAAAATATGTGGTATTAAATGTATTTAAAACATACTTGAAATTCAAGTAGTATGTTTATAATACATTTGTATTCCCAACATGCTTATTTGAAGTGCATTAAAAATGCATTGAATTGCATTTTAATATATTTCTATAGTACATAGGTAATAAATATATGCTTAATTATACTTTTAAGAAATATGCTAAAAACAATCATACTTTTAACATATTTCTAACAAGTGCACTATAAGTACATTGGTACTAAATATATGCTTAATTATACTTTTAAGAAATATGCTAAAAACAAGCATACTTTCATTACATGATACGTTTGTACTACTGAAATTCCCACAAGGATTTGGGTCCGTGTATCTTTTGGTCATTTGATTTCCTGTTTGGAATGGAATAACGAGAAATGAAAACCAGCTCGTTTACTTGTTTTTTAGTTTAGTTTAAAAAAACGAAAAATGTGATTTTGGCTCGATTTAAAATTTTTCGTTTGTGGTTTACAAATTTGTTTATGGGTTCGATATTTCATTTGTACACGTGGGTGGCGCTGAAACGCCCCTTTCATCTGATTGGTCGAAATGCTCCGCCTTCAGTAAGCTACAAGCTTTTCTTTCTGTCAGACAGAATAAGAGTCAGTACGAGTGAGGCACTGACAAATGCACTTTAATAAAATAATGTCTGAAACCACCACTCACTGTTAACTACGCACAATATTTGAAGCAGAAATATGTTGCTGGTCACCTAATTCGTTGCAAGCGACCCCATTAATGTGAGCCACAGTATATGACAGAATATTTTAGCATGATGTAGCTATTTCCCATTGGTAAAAAAAGAGCAAATAGTTCCGTCTCTTTGGATAAAAGGGAAGTGGAAATAAAAATCAATAATAGGCTGAACTGTAGGCTACCATGATAATATGTCCGTAACATTAGATGTCCGTAGATGACCTACCCATAACTGTTAGATTAGAGTTAAGGGATCACACAGTTTATAGGCTACGGTATAAAAATCACTATTACCTAGTCTAAAGTTCCCATAGAACATGAAAACTCAACAACCCAATGGGAATATATCCTTGTTGTGTAAAACATTTGTTCATAATCTGTGATTCAGGGCCGTTTCTAGACATAGGCAACCTAGGCGGTCGCCTAGGGCGCAAACGCCAGTGAGAGCCCCCACCCCACCAAAAGAGATTTTTTATTTATTTATATGCTATATTTTATTATTATTATTATTATTATTATTGTTGTTGTTGTTGTTGTTGTTATTTCTATTCTATTATATTTTCACTAAGTGCCTGTCTTTTTGGCAAAAAGACACCTGCCACACTAAATATCTACAGTGGTCGTAGGGCGTGAGGTGCTTGAAAGTAGCTTTTTCCGCGTTCGACCCGAGTTCGAATCCGCCTTTTGCCGAACTCGCTCTTCTCCCTTTTCTCAACACATATGAGATGCAAAATGTATAGTCTAACATAAAGGTCTACTTATGTCTACTTATTTCCATTCGGAACGAATGAAATGATTGGCTGGGCGACTGTCAGGCTCTTCTGACCCAGGCCCATGTATGACCCAGACCCATCCTGCGGTGGCCTTGCACTCTCTATGTGTAATATATTCTAGGTCCCTGGCTCTTTCGACCCAGACCTACTGTATGTATGACTTAGTGGCCCTTTGTGCTTCACTATGTGCAGTGTATATCATTCTAAGGCCCGACATTTCTGGTCTATGATGATTTAGACTACTCTGTTATAAGTCCCGGGGCTACCCGGACACCTTCAGAGTAGTCACCGGCGAATAGCACGGCGTTTTAAAACGGGTTCCCATAGCGTTTGCAACGCAGTACGAGAGCGTTCTCGTAAGGGAACGTACTTGGTTACTTACGTAACCTTGGTTCCCTTAGAGATAAGGGAACGAGTACTGCGTTGCCTTGCTGTGCTATTTCGCTCATATCAGGTACTTCGCTTCAGTCGATTTAAACCTGTCATATGGCGAGTTTTCTCTGAATTTATACCCTTCAGCCACGCCCATATTGGCGCGCTCGAGGCTGGCAAGGCGCCAAGCACTCCGATTGGACCGCACGCCTCTGCTGACTCACCATAGGTTCGTGCAGTTGCCACAGCACAGCCAATCAGCTCGCTCAGACAAGCTATGATGCTCTTGCTGTGCAGCTGCAATGCGTTTTAAAATAAAGGCTTCAATATTCTCGAAAAAAGTTTTCCCATAGCGTTTGCAACACAGTACTCGTTCCCTTATCTCTGAGGGAACCGAGGTTACATACTGTAAGTAACCAAGTACGTTTTTATTTTGCAGATTGCATATAAAATATTATTGAATCATTCAAATTGAGGAAACCATTTTTATAAGCATATTCATCCTTTATTAGCCAAGTATTTGAGTATTAGGGCCTACTCTGTTAAAAAAAAAATCAACTGTTAAATCAACGTTAGGCATGGCCAAACTGAATGAAGGGATTGATATCAGGTATTGTTACCAAATCACTTATCTGACAGTTTCAATGCCAATATTGCCATTAATGATATCAACTTCTGAGGATAAAATAGGTAATTTTTTCAAATTACAAATGATATACTTCTAGCTTCTGACCAAGGCTGTATCTCAATACTAGTTTTACTCGATCTTAGCGCTGCGTTCGACACTATAGATCACAAAATACTCTAAGATCGACTACAAAACTACACTGGTGTTCATGGACAGGCATTAAGCTGGTTTAGATCGTACTTATCAGACCGCTACCATTTTGTCTGTTTAAATGGGGAAAAATCGAAGATAACGTCAGTAAACTATGGAGTGCCGCAGGGATCTGTGTTAGGCCCTCTGCTATTCTCAATATATATACTGCCACTTGGTAATATTATAAGAAAACATGGAATTAATTTCCACTGTTATGCTGCAGCCCGTTCTCATACCCAAATCGTCACTTTTTCGTCACTTTCAACCATGCTTCAATATCCGACGCACAAAGCACCCTTTAGCGTCCATATGAGACGCATAACCCTACCACATACCTAAACCTACCCATAACCGAAGCGTCACATATGGACGCTAAAGGGTGCTTTGTGCGTCGGATATTGACGAACTTTCGAAAGCGTCAGTTACATGACGCCTAAACCTACCCATAACCGAAGCGTCACATATGGACGCTAAAGGGTGCTTTGTGCGTCGGATATTGAAGCATGGTTGAAAGTGACGAAAAAGTGACGATTTGGGGTGAGAATGTGTTGCATGCTGATGACACTCAATTATATATTTCATCACGACCACGATGAAAACAATCAATTATCTAAATTGACAGAGTGTGTTAAAGATATAAAATACTGGATGACGTGTAATTTTCTGCTATTAAATTCAGATAAAACGGAGGTATTACTTATTGGTCAAAAAAACTGCCCACAAAACCTCTTACAATACAACTTTAATTTAGAAGGATGTCCTGTTACTTTATCCACTACAGTAAAAGACCTGGGTGTTATATTAGACCGCAACTAGACCGCAACAAATCATATTTCATATGTTACAAGAACAGCCTTTTTCCACCTTAGAAACATTGCTAAGCTACGTAACATGCTATCTGTTTCTGATGCAGAAAAATTAGTTCATGCATTCATGACCTCGAGACTGGATTACTGTAATGCTTTATTAGCTGGTTGTCCTGCATCAGTCCAAAATGCAGCTGCTAGAGTTCTTACTAGGTCAAGAAAATATGATCATATAACACCAATTCTATCATCTCTACATTGGTTACCTATAAAGTTCCGTATCAATTACAAAGTATTACTAATGACCTATAAAGCCCTAAATGGTTTAGCTCCTGGGTATTTAACGGAACTTCTATCGCCCTACAATCCATCGCGCTCTTTAAGATCACTAAATTCGAGACTTCTGGTCATTCCTCGGATATCTAAGTCCACTAAAGGAGGGAGGGCGTTTTCACATTTTGCTCCTTAACACTGGAATGGCCTTCCTGATATTGTTCGAGGCTCAGACTCGCTGTCCCAGTTTAAAACTAGATTAAAGACGCATCTCTTTAGCCAAGCATTCACATAATACTTACTACAGTTGAATCAGATTGAATGCATTAATATTATGAACAGCAGCTACGCTAATTATTTCCCATCTGCTTTTCTGTTGTTATCTCGGGACGCCAGTCCCGAGGTAAATACAGATTGTCAGCTCCAGTTTGTATCCAGCCTCCCATGGAAACTACAGATGCCCCAACACCCGTGCAGAGACGACTCGAAGCCTGTGAAGAGACGACTCGACGCCTGTGAAGAGACGACTCGACGCTGGCGATATGTTTATGCCCTAAATTAATACATGATTAACTAACTGTATTTTTCTATGTACATTTCTGAAATGCACTTTCTGTAAAGCTGCTTTGAAACAATATGTATTGTGAAAAGCGCTATACAAATACATTTGAATTGAATTGAATTGAATTGAATTGAATTGAATTTTTCTACTTTTTGTCATTTTATCAAGTAAATGTTGGATACATTTTCATGCTAAAATAATGAATACAATTATTAATGTTATAATATGTTACAAATGTATCATGGTCAATCATAATTTTCCAATAATCAACAGTCCCATATTAATAAAAGTGAACTTGAGCAGAATTATTTCAGATATGTTATGCACAAGATTGTGATCCTTCTTAAGACAACAAATAATTATAGTTGGTAAAATGTTTGGGGAGAGATACCAATAATATTTTACAGGGAAATAAATTCATACCTTACACAGTATTTACAGTTTTATCTAAACAGATCAGTGTTTTTACTGCTGTGCACAAAGACATAGCCTGCAAATAAAAACGAAATAAAGTACTGGTCTGCATACAGAATAGCCTACATGTAAGGCTTACCCCCAGTCAAATTTCCTCCATGGTTTTAGCAGTTCTATGGAAAAACATATAGCAATTAAGTTTAACAATAATTTGGTAGTATCTGTCTCTGAGAATGCATATGGTATGTGTTCTGTAAAATATATAATTTAATATATATTTAATATTCTGATTTATTATGAGTGTTGGGAACAGTTCTGCTGCCATATTTGATGAATAAAAGGTTCAAAAGAACTGCATTTATTAAAAATAAAAAATATATTTTCTAATAATATTAATCTTCTTTACTATCACTTTTTATAAATTTAACACATCCTTGCTGAATAAAAGTATTGGTTTATTTTAAAAAAAAGAAAGAAAAAAATTACTGACCCCAAATTACTGACCAGTATAGTGTATATTGTTGTTACAAAAGATTTCTATTTTTAAAACATTTGCTTCTCTCTTTTTTTATTTTTTTTATCAAAGTATCCTAAAAAAGTATCACAGGTTGTGAAAAAATATTAAGCAGCAGAACTGTTTCCAACTTTGATAATGAATCATCATATTAGAATGATTTCTAAAGGATCATGTGATAGACTGGAGTAATGATCCTGAAAACTCAGCTTTGCATCACAGAAATAAATGATAATTTGAAGTATAATAAATTGAAAACCAATTATTTTAAATTATAATAATATATCACAATATTAAAAAAAAATTGATCAAATAAATGCAGGCTTGATGAGCAGAAGAAACTTCTTTCAAAAACATTAAAAATAGTAATGTTTCCAAACTTTTGGCCTGTACTGTATATATACACTACCGTTCAAAAGTTTGGGGTCAGTAAGATTTGTTTAATGTTTTTAAAAGAAGTATCTTCTGCTCACCAAGTCTGCATTTATTTGATAAAAAAAACAATAAAAAAAACTGTAATATTGTGAAATATTATGACAATTTAAAATGACTGTTTTCTATTGATTATATAATATATTTTAAACTGTAATTTATTCCTGTGATCAAAGCTGAATTTTCAGCATCATTACTCCAGTCTTCAGTGTCACATGATCCTTCAGAAATCATTCTAATATGATGATTTGATGCTCAAGAAACATTCATTATTATTATCAATGTTGAAAACAGTTGTGTACAATTTTTTTTATTTCAAAATTCTTTGATGAATATAAAGTTCAAAAGAACAGCATTTATTTAAAATAGAATATTTTCTAACATTATACATGTCTTTACTGTAACTTTTGATCAGTTTAACTCATCCTTGATGAATAAAAGTATTGATTTATTTTATTTATTTCCCCCAAAAATAAAATTAAAATTCTTACTGACCCCAAACTTTTGAAGGGTAGTGTTTAATGTTACAAAAGCTTTAGATTTCAGATAAATGCTGTTCTTTTGAACTTTCTATTCATCATAGCATCATGAAATAAAAATGTAAATAACTGTTTTCAACATTGATAATAATCATAAATGTTTCTTGAGCATCAAATCATCATATTAGAATGATTTCTGAAGGATCATGTGACACTGAAGACTGGAGCAATGATGCTGAAAATTCAGCTTTGATCACAGGAATAAATTACACTTTACTGTATATTCACATAGAAAACAGCTGTTTTAAATTGGAATAATATTTCACAATATTACTGTTTTTGTTTGTATTTTTAATCAAATAAATGCAGCCTTGGTGAGCAGAAGAGACTTCTTTTAAAAACATTAAAGAATCTTACTGACCCCAAACTTTTGAGCGGTAGTGTATATATATATAAAATATGGAAGAAAGACCCTCTCACCTGGATTTGGTGGTGGTGGTGTTGCTTGATGCACTTCTTCCGCTGGTTTTGAGTCTGATGATCCCATTTTGTTTTTTGGTTTTCACCCCCTTCAATATATTTATATCAGCTCTCTCCTGGCGTACAGTTGACTTGTATTGAGTAAGTGAAATCAGAACAGTTATATACTGTATATTTCAGTTCCACATTTTTGCAAGCTTGCATGCCTAATAAAAAATGCCCACACCCATTCTTGTTTTTTTTTTAGTTGTCTGTGCTGTTGACCACTTATTGAAATGCATATCATTTCAAACATCAGATACATAATCTTAGGGTAATTAGCTCCTAAGCAATGCGAAGCTGCTGATAATACTGAATGCACCTTGGATGCTGTGATAGGCATCATATTCCTATAGATATACATGGATCAGCTGAGAGTCAGCTAATGTGAGCATTATTGGCATGACCTGTCAGAACTAACGCTATATGCTTGATTTAGCTGAATACTAATATACTTGCATAGACTTGCATTACATAGGGAAAGAGGGGGAGGAGGGGGAGGAGGGGGAGGAGAGGGAAGAGGGGGAAGAGGGGGAGGAGGGGGAGGAGGGGGAGGAGGGGAAGAAAGAGGAAGAGGGGGATGAGGGCAAGAAAAGAGGAGGGACAATATTGCTTGTGATGTCGACGAAGTGCTCTGGCCTGGCCTGACCCAGCCCAAAGACAAGAACATTGATCACACGTTTACTCCTATGATTTTTGTCCCTTTTAGTATTGTATACTAAAGTAGTACAGTGCATTGTAGGCTGTATACTGTACAATGAACAAATTGTATGGCCCTGAACATTGTGCTTTCCATTTGTTAACAGTACTGACTGCTCAATAGATTTTGACTGGTTGCAGGTTCATATCAACAAAGAACAAGAATTACAGTATCACAGAGACAAAGGACAAGTTTGTGAGATGCAGGGTACAGTTCTGTAAAAATAGGGGTACAAGGAGGAGGAAGAACAAAAAAAAATTGCAAAGAGCAAAGCAGAGTAGTAATTTCTGATCAATTTTGAGCTACTATGATAGAACATGTTTTCGTTCATCAAAAGACGGAAATATATGAAATTTGTTTTGAGATTAAAAATTTACTTCTCTCTGAGAACTATATGTTTCGAACAATGCGTTTTCAATTTTTTGGTGTATTGTTTACTGACTGCTTGATAGTGTATATCATTTTGATCACTTTGTCTATGATTTGAGAGCAGTGTTTGATTTTGAAAACAGGTAAAACTGTTTTGAGGCGAAAGTTTCATTTTGCAAGAGTCAGAGGTTTTGTAAATAGTGCTTGAAGATGAGGTTTTGTGTTTAATGTTTTCAGAGAATGGAGCAAGGTTTCGAAATTGTGTTTTAGCAATTGAGAAAAACTGTAATAAAATGAACAGAAACGGAGAAACCCTTGAATAGCCTCATCTATACACACTATCCTAACATTAGTTAGTAAGAGTGAGCAGAATCCATTAAGCCTATTTGAAAGTGAAGGTTCTTAAATGGTGTAAAGGTAAGGACAGTAAGTTAATAATCAAATACTGAGAAACACAAAACAAGTCCCAAGCGCTTTCAACAAACCAACCAATCAATCATTGGCTTTCATTCTGCAATGCAACCAATCAGTCAACTGTAGCCTACATTAATATCAAATTAAACTCTATGGAAAGCTTTGTCCTGTTGAAAGGTTAACATTCAGCCCTGTCTGAGTGTAATTAAAAAGGGAAAGGTAATGTGACAGTGATGCCTCTGTCCATCAAGTGTGCCATCAAAATTCAAATTTGTTTATATTTACAAAATGCAATTAAGTTGGTCAGTGAAAACATTGGAAATATTCTCTTTGTTTTTTTGTTTGTTTTTTTGTCAGTTACAGTGGGTACGGAAAGTATTCAGACCCCCTTAAATGTTTCACTCTTTGTTATATTGCAGCCATTTCACTGCATGAAAAGACTCAAATCCGGCAAAATACGGGCATGGTAAACTCCTGTGTAATTTGATGTTTGCCGGATGTATGTGGGAAAAAGCGGATCAGAGTAACATGGAACAGTATATTTCCAGATAAACCCGGAAACCTCACATATACGGACATATACAGGAATCCGTGAAATTTCAGCTGAAACACTGCTGGGTGTGAGAGGACTGACAACTGTTAGGTGTGAAGACCTTTCATATGTTAATGACTGACAGTGCTGGCTGTTCTCAGAGGGAGGGGTGGCCAGGGAGGACTTCAGGATTGAATTATCTCTGGACTACTAGGTTAGGCTACAGCAAACAAGCTTTTTGTACAGAAAAATAAATCAATTCTTAAGGCCCTGAAACACAAAACCAACGTCAAAGAACTAGCAATGACTAAAGCCGACTCTAGGGTTGACTCACGTCGCCTGTGTCAGGGCCTTAAAACCACTGCATGAAAAAAAGTCTCTTAATCAAATATTTTTTTATAAAAACAGGACAAAATAAACACCCAGTCTGAACATATACGTTCACAAAAACATCTGAATATTTAATGAAATAAACAAAGGAATTTAATTAGTGCTGGAAAAAAATGAATCGCATCCAAAATAAAAGTTTGTGTTTGCATAATATATGTGTGTGTACTGTGTATAATTATTTTGTATGTATAAATACACACATATGCATGTATTTATTTAAGAAATATTTGCATGTATATACTGTATATACATTTATACATAATTTATATTATATCTAAATATAAATAATTTATATATAAATAAATAAAAATCTTAAATATATACATGCATATGTGTGTATTTATATATACAAAATAATTATACACAGTACACGCACATATATTATGCAAACACAAACTTTTATTTTGGATGCTATTAATCACGATTAATTTTTTCCCAGCAATAAATTTAATGGAACAAATAAAGAAAAATGAACCAAACATTTCAGAATATCTCAAATTTTATTGTGAAGTTTTACAAATTGCAGACAACAACATTTGTCACCTTTTTCACAATTGGCTTTTAGCTTGCTTAGTTGGGGACATTTAATTTAATATTCAACAATATTATTGATCTGCCTGCGTTGACACTATTATATGAGATCTGAACTGAGCTGGACAATGACATCACGGTTTTCTCCAAAGTGGCTATATATATACACATTTAAATTTATTTATTTATTTATACAACAAAATGAATCACCACTGAACTGACTTAAGCTGGACTGTGAAGCTATTTTCTTCTGGAAACAAACTTTCTTGCATTATTTTCCTGTTATCTCTGTAAAGCTACTTTGAAACAATCTGTATTGTAAAAAGCGTTGTATAAATAAAGGTGACTTGATATTTATTAAAAAGGTAGATGGAACCTGAGCTTTTCTACTCCACTGAATTGAAGACCGAGGTCACTACAGTTAAAATCTCTTGCTGAGTTAATCCACCTTTAAACTATTAATGTCTATGAACAAATATGTATTTTTATGTTTGTGTGCCTCAGCATTTCTGAGTGAACACCGCTGGTTTACTCACTATTTTAAAGGTGAACTAAGTAACTTTTTTACCTTAACCGAACAGCTTTGGAGTCATTGTAATGGTTATATTACTGATTTCGGGTTGAATGGTGGTCGTCTCGCACCCCCCTGGTGCCTGTGAGCCGCAAAACCACCCTTGCAACTTTGGGCCGGCGGGCCGCCGGCCTCAGTGTTAGGAAGTATCGTGTGATATCAGGTCTCGCGAGGTAACGAATTGCTTTACGGCACTGCACACGTACACGCCCTCATCCATCCAGTATCCGGCTAGCTATAAGAACAAGGTAACGCTAGATATTGAGTTCTTCAAGTTTTCATAATGGCTGAACATGTAAAAAAGAAGCAGAAAGCTAGGAAATCTTTGTCAGAGGACCAAAGAAAGAGGAAACGGGAGACTGACCGAGCGTGAAGTCAGACTAGAGTTAATATTGGACCGGCTTTTTCAGAATGGAGAGAACTGAAAGAAACCGAAGCCTGCAAAACCGATGCTGACCTGGCCTTCTTGCTGTTGCACTTGTATCTTTAGAATAAACTGTGTTTAATGTTTGTATTTCTTGTAATTGTGACCTCAGGATGTTTGTTATTGTCTGTTTAGGTTTTTATTATGGTCGCTGTCTGTTACGGGCTTACTAGTACGCTACTGTAACTTAGATGTTAGCATTTTCAGTAGTAAACAAACGTGTTTGTTTTCTGTAGTGTTTTGTCCGTTCCTCTATCAGGTTTTATTTGTGTTACTGAGATCGCCTATAAATCGATATGAAATTCTTCAAATTATGCTTTAGTTTAGCTTGCCGCCTGCCTCAGAATTAGTAACGTTATATGTTGCATGTTCACAGATCTAGCATATTAGGATGCTAGCTAGCAATACAACTTATTATGAAATTTCAAACCAAACGGTATGAACGAATAAATTATAGCCTTATACCATACACGTATTCTTGCAAAATAAATAAACAAACTAGGCTACGTGTTTGACTTTGTTTGGTCAATCGTTATGATGGACAACTCGGATCACCGTCAAAATTATAAAAGAATGTAACGTAACATTTATTTTGATAATGTATAATCTAAGTGTCTATAGCTCAAACTTAAATAGAAATAAATAGCGGAATATTTCTTATAGTATTGTTTTTCGCCATAATGTTACTGATTACGTTTGGCAACACTATACAAATATACACTATCTCAACATTTATATGATATTCTTCTGAGAATCATACATACTTCAGTTGACATGGCTCCGTTTGTTCGCCGGCTTCTCTGAAAACAAATGCACATGGCCTGAGCGAGATGGGAGGGGTGAGTGTTGACAACGAGTTTACGACAGTTTTCTCATAATACATATATACTCCGAAACTGTAGGGGGAGCTCGAGAGAGAAACCTGCGAGAAAACAGCCAGTCTTACTGAGCGCTGCTTTAAGCTACATGTGAACGATATTTTATATTACATTTGTGTTAAGGTTACGTTACAGTTTTCAAGCTAACGTTAGCATTTTAAATGATGTTCAGTTAACTGGCGAGAGCTGGAGTGGAGGCAAAACACTGAAAATGTAGCATGTGTAACCTTGAAATTCATTGTTTAATTCATTATATTGGGTTTAGTTTAATTCATGTTGTGTTAAAAAGAGAAGAGGAAGAATGAAGAAATTGTGAAGTGGATGTGAAGCCACTAATAAGCTATTTAGAATGTTTTCATGCATTTTCATGAGTCTTATGTTAGTTAGAAAGTTATTGTGTGTCTCGGTCCCTTTAAGGGGGTGTGTCCGAAAGAGAAGTGCTCAGGAAGAGAAGAGAACGCAGTAGCGAACACACTGTGAGAGACGAGAGTTGTAGAAAGTGAGTTAGGCGTCATGTTATGCCGATACTTCTGATTAAACAAAGAAATGTGAATCACCACCATTGTAACCCGGGTTTTATTTATGTCATCCACGCTGAAGAGACTGGAGTACACAAAGCAGAAAATGAGGGTTACACATGCATGCACCGCGTATTATCGCGTATTAACAAAGATTTTATACACAATTAAACGGACTTTGTAAGTCCGTTTAATTGTGTATAAAATCTTTGTTAATACGCGATAATACGCGGTATCTGTCAGTAAATCAATCTCTTAAATGGTGGGATAATTTTTATAATTTTTAATTTTTAATAATTTTTATTACCATTTTTAATAACCACAGTTATACTACAAATAGGCCTAACGTCAATTTTTTTTTTTTTTTTTTTTTTTTGGTTAAACCATAGTTAATTTTCGTAAGGGTTAACGTGGCTATCAAGACCGTTAAGAAAACGAATTCAGTAAATACTGTACTTGATGATACAGGAAAGCACGAGACTAGAATATGAACACCACATGATAAATTGCATATTCTGGCTGCATCTGCTTGCCAACACGTAGCTATAGAATGCATATATGTGCATATACTAGGCTTATAAAGTAAGTTGAGGTTTTGCATTGTCCCAGTGGAACATATTCTGACATGTGTAAATGTAATACTGAGTTGTAAAAAAAACAAGCACATGGCAAAACATGGCAAACAAGGTATGGGAAGAAGTAATTTAAAATATTGTAATGGCCGAGTCTTCTGATTCCATATGATTGCACTAAAAGTGGCAGAAAATTTAATTTGTTTTATACTATATTTTCCCATGTGAATATTCATTTGATCCTTGTGAGGCCACTGGAGCTGCACAAGGTTTGGTTTTGCTTCAGTAAGACCACGATTGTGTTAGATTCCACCCATCAAATTATTATATATATTTTTTTGTATTGTAACTAGGCTCTGTCATTTAGAAACATGGGTTCCCTAACATGTACGTACAATTAAAAGATGACATTGCCAACTCTTTGGCTGAAGCAGACCAATTTGCATTTACAACTGATCTCTGGACCAGTAATACTGGACACCCCTATATGAGCTTAACAGTTCATTTTATCACACCAGCATGGGAAATGAAAGCTGCATGTCTAGAGACTGCATTTTTACCTGATGACCACACCAGTGTAAACATTAAAGAGACTTTCGAAAACCTAATTCAAGAGTGGGGAATTCAGCAGTCAGCAGTGGTGTGTGTCACCACTGACAATGGCACAAATATGAAGGCTGCATTTAAATCCCTCCTCCCATCAAACTGGCTCAGCTGCTTTGGACATAATTTAAATCTTGCACTTGGAAAGGCCCTGAAGATTGACCAAGTGGATGCTGCGGTGAGGGCTTGCAGGAGTGTCGTCCAAGGATTTAACCACTCATGGAAGAGAAGGAGAGAGCTGGTAAAAAAGCAAGCAGAACTTAATCTTCCTCAACATACCTTGATACAAGATGTTGTCACCAGATGGGGGTCTACATATGACATGATTTCTAGGTATGTATGAATTTCTTGTGCATGGCAATACCCTGTTCAGTTAATTATTCTGTCAGTGTCAACTCAGCATAAGCTTAAAAGGCACAGTTTGCATGAAAACAAAACAAATGTTAATGAAAACAACATTAAAGAAATGCATTCCTTTTACTAACTCACTTGTAGTAACAGTTAGTTAGTACTTTTCTCACTCACAGACACGTGTGCACAAATACATCTGCTGGATGTTTCTCAGCAAGCCTGTTGTGTAGATTAGGAATTTGTTTATAACTTAATATAATATAATGTTTGCAGATTTGTTGAACAACATGCTGCGGTGACAGCAACTCTCATGGCTGACAGAAATACCAGGCATCTTGTGCTAAGGGGGTCATACATCTCTACACTTGAGGACACATGTAGGGTGCTGAAGCCACTCAGAACCTTTACCGATTCCCTGGCTTCAGAGAAATGCATCACAATCTCATCCCTGAGGCCTGTCCTTCAGCATCTGACTGAATCCATCCTGGCAGAAAAGGATGATGACAGCAGCCTGGTGAGGAGCATGAAACATGCTATCTGCAAGAACTTAAAAGAGCGGTATGAGGATTCTGATATGGCTAATGGTGAGTAGGCCGGTGCCACACATTTCTCCAACCTCACCTTATTCTTATATCATTATTACTCATCGTGACTGATTGTGTTTTATGAGCTCCTTTAATAATTAATATTCTCTTTGGTTATTTTACAGTGATTAACATGGCCTGTGTACTTGACCCTCGCTTCAAGTTGAACTTCGTGGAAGAGGCAGAATCGATCAAAGGACAGCTAGAGCAACAGGTCACGCAGGAGTCTTCTGCAAATGAAGGTAGCACTTCTACTCTCTCACAGGAGTCTTCTGCCAGAGGAGAATGTGAAGATGAGGGGACCAGTGTCTCTGTCCCTGATGCCCCAAAAGGCTTGGCTGGTATTCTCAAAATGATAACAATGAAAAAACAGGAGAAAAACCAATCAGCAGACATGGTGAAATCTACACTAGCATTTCAAGAAGTTTCTGTTTACACATCCTTGCCCACTATTGCTGTCGATAAAGACCCACTTCAGTGGTGGAAGGATAATGAGGAGGAGTTTCCAAGGTTGGCAAAACTGGCACAGAAGATCCTTTGCATTCCCGCCACCAGTGTTGCATCAGAAAGACTTTTCAGTTCTTCAGGTAACATTCAGACAGTGTTTCGCTCCAGTTTGAAACCAGACAAACTTAATATGCTTGTCTTCCTTCACACAAATCTGCCATAGATTGTGAATGCAATAAGTAAAAATACATGTGCCTTGTTTATCAGTATTCCTAATGCTTGTTGGGTAAAAAAAGAGAAATTAAGCAAAAATTTGTGTAATGGCTGAGAAGGCAATAAGTTAAAATACATGTGCCTTGTTTATCAGTAAAATGAGTTTAATGTCTGAGAAGGCAATAAGTTAAAATACATGTGCCTTGTTTATCAGTAAAATGAGTTTAATGTCTGAGAAGGCAATAAGTTAAAATACATGTGCCTTGTTTATCAGTAAAATGAGTTTAATGTCTGAGAAGGCAATAAGTTAAAATACATGTGCCTTGTTTATCAGTAAAATGAGTTTAATGTCTGAGAAGGCAATAAGTTAAAATACATGTGCCGAATCATAATCAAATCACATAGCCGAATCATAATCTTCATCATTATCATTGGCAGCATTAATTTTCTCTTCATAAAGTATAAAATTTGTACTATATGCCATCAATTTAATTAAAACAATGAGAAAATAATGATAACATTAATTTGGATTTGTTTTAATTAAATTGATGGCATATAGTACAAATTTTATACTTTATGAAGAGAAAATTAATGCTGCCAATGATAATGATGAAGATTATGATTCGGCTATGTGATTGAATCTGCCACTGGTGGACTGTAAAAGAATACAGAGAACTGCTTATCAGTGGCTCTGTTTACATTCCTGATTGGGACACACTGCTTCAAGGGTGTGCAGTAAGTTGGAGCCGTTTGAAAGCTCAATGATCAAACTATAGGCAAAAAGAGTGTTTTAATTGTGGTCAGCAGGGCCATTTAGCCCGTAATTGTAAATGGACACTCAGAAAAGAAAGTGATAATGTGAAAGTGACGTGTATTAATGTGTGTTTGAAAGTAGTCTGAGAAAGAACTAAGAATGTGAACGCAGTGTTAAAGAAAGTGAAAAGAACGTACGAGTAAGTGAGGTAGAAAAGAAAGTTAAAGGAAAGTGGATAGATGGAAGTCGTAAGAAGATTGAAGGTTAAAAGAAGGTTGAAAGATTTAAGTCGGGAATCCTTTTGAAGGAAAGAGCTGCTGAATTGAGGAATACAGGTTGATGTAAAATTACAGATAATGACAAAATATGAGTTGCTAAATGTAAAATGTGTAGAAAGGCATCTGATTAAACAAACAGATTGTTAGTGTTTTGAACGTGGATGGAATAGTGTTGACCATGAAAGAACTAGGAGCTGATGTTTTGCTTTATAAAGATAAGCTTGTGATTGGCTGAAACAGTTTGCTTATCTGAATCTGGTGTGTGCTGTGGCTGAAACGGCCAGTGCGACAGAGACACGATCTGAGTGAAAATTTGTAATGTCTAAATTCCCTGATGTGGGCAAAAGACAAATATGAAATATGGTTGTTGGAAAATACATGTAAATTCTGGCAAAGATGCCTAACGATGGGCTAGAGTTAAAAGATGGTAGATAAAGTTTGATTTTAGAAGTTTATGAGAGTGCAGTGTACCAGTCCTAAATGCTTCAGGGTCTCTCTCTCTCATTCAATGTCAGCTAAAAGCTGTTATCTGAGCCTGTGTCATAAATGATAATAAGATAATATAGTAAGGCACAGTGTTTTAGTTGAAAACCATAGACATGGATGTTAAAAGAAATCATGCTACAAGGCAGTTCAGATTTCATACATTCAATGGGAAATTTGTAAATGTTTTAAAAGTAAAACTGAATGACTTTAAAGAAGTCTTAAACGATAGAAGGGACGTTTTTGACTAGTTTAATTCAGGACCAGTAACTTCTTTGTCTGATTTTAGCCTCCACCATGAAACAGGGCTAATGGTTCCGGCTACAGATGTAACAGTACACTGAATAGATGGATGTGATTAAAATTCACTGAGATTTTGCTGATTCGGACAGATTTAACAGATTTTTGTGATTAAATACTGTTGTTATTAACCTGTCTCCCTGTGTTAACACTATTAGGCAGTCCAGAGTGCTCTGGTGACTCTTGAATGTGCCTTTCCTAAGCTCCAGAAAACAACTGAGTCTGTTGGGGAAAACTGATTTTGTGATGGGAAAGAGCGGTAACCAAGTGTGTACGAAGTGCTTACCCCAAAGACGGGTAAGATCTTTTGGCCAAAGGTCAACCTAAGACAGGGGAAGTCACGCCACAAACACTGGGCATCTCCATAATGGGGAGGTGTTTTTATGTGAGAAAGGTATTAGAGTTGAGCAGGTGACTGTGAGTGGCCAGCAGCATCAGCAGATCACTGAGAGGACGGATGGGCTGTGAGGAGTTACGGCACGCCTGACCCAGAAAATGTGAGTTCCTCTATATACCACTCACCAGAAAAACGCATTTATTGTATGACTTGTTTTTCATTATGACAAGTGTCTGCAACTATGCCAGGGGACAACACCCTGAAGAGAAGAAAATTATAGATTAAGAGCTAATGGGAATGGGCTTTCAAGAGCCAGCTGAGACCATGAGGGGACTGTCATTATTTGTTGTGGAGACAGTAACAAAACTTAATTTATGTCAGGAACATGATGCTGGTGGCCTTATGGGCAAGGGAAAATTATAGAAGTGTTGATATTGAAATAATATGTCTGTAAGATAGTTTTAACTCCTGAAGGTCATTAGACATGTTGGTGGCTAAAGATGAAGACAGCTTGTGATGAGTTAAGAGAAATTTCTGGATAACAAAGGTTTGGCGAATTGAGTATTTAAACTAAAGATAACCTTAGAAATGCTCATAGCATAATGTATTTTAGATTGTTGTAATGGTACTAATTTGAGTTAAACATTTGTATTTTAAAATTTGTGAACTATTAAGGGTTCTAGACTATGATTTATTTAGTTACAGTCTTAGGGGGCTGTTGAAAAGATTATTTGTTTATAGTGAGAGAGACTGCTGAGTGGAGGAAGGGTACTCTGTCTGTCTTTCTGTTATCGGCCTGATAAAGCAAGCTGAAGCAAAATAATGATAATGAACAAGAACAACCCAGCTGACTTTTCTAAGAGAAAATGAATAATGAACAGACGTGCTTTGAAACTGGTTAAGAGACAATGTAAAATTAGATCAAAGCTACAGGAAAATGAGAAGTTTAAAATCTTATTTAAAATTTAAATATGTTTAGAGTAAACACCAAAAGATATGAATATGAGAATATGAGCGGTTCATGTTTGGTATGTGTTTGTTTAGGGGAGCTATTCCGTCTGAATAGTGTGTATATTGTGTCATTAACATCTGGAATGAGTTTTATCATGACAGATGGGTTAAGGCAAATGACACATTTTAAAGAAGCCAAAAATCTGATGAAAAGACAATACAGAACACGGGGCAATCTTTAAGGTGATTAGTCATCAAGCTCTGTCTGGCAGTAATTATTTTTGACATTTATGGTGTTGATTTGAATTACTTTCTGGATCAGTTTAAGTATTTATGTAAATATGAATTGTGAAGTTGTAGATCGTCATCCATTATGAGTTGAGAAAATGGTACAGATTTGATGGCAACAACAAAAGTGACACATTGGTGAAGGAAATATCAACTTATCCAGAGAGCCCTTCACATTTATGAATATTGTGAATTGAACAAAGAAGGAGAATGTTGTTTGACTGATACTGACCAAGTCTGTACACCACGACCTGACCTGATAGAAACAATTGATGACTTTGACATTGGAAAATGTTTGTTGATGACTGACTTAAGAGACCAAACAACAGGCCTGAAAGGCAGGATATGCGGTGAAACTGAGGGCTGCTGTCCTTCAAATACTTCGATAAGAAGATGAGATTGTGGCTTGGAGTGAAGAATGTAATGTTTTGTTTCAGAGGCGGAGAAAGATGTCTGGGGGAAAAAACCCTGCAAGAAGTCATTCTTCTCCCTAACAAAAGTGTTGTATGTGTGTGCTAATAACAGGGACTGTTTCAACAAGGACCCTGAGAAGGCCGCGGCAGCACCGCAGACAAAAGAAACTACGTACTTTACTATCTGACAGTAACCTCGACATTTGTTTTTCTTTACAGAGCATGCAGACTTTTGATACAGGGCAGAATGTCAGGATGGATTGTGTCGAACAGAACTGATTCTGTTCCAAATGTAGAAATATTGTTTTGTTGACATGAGCAAAATGGGTTGAGTGTTTTCTTAGGTTTGTCAGTGCTATTCAGTGAGCAAAATTATCGGGTGACAATATGTTTCAGGCTGTTGATTCAACAGGTCACACCAAAAGGGACGACCGGCTAGACAAGCGGTCAATAACAAAATAGCTAGGGTCTGCATTCACAGGTGACAGCAGGCAGGAAATGGTTCATTCCAGTGGAGGTGCGGTCGGGATCTGAGGGAAAAATCTCTAATGATCAGAAAGTGGTTGGAGAGGGTGACACCTGGGTCCACGCCTCTCACCTTAGACTACACCAACCAACCTCAGCAACCCCACGTGCCGACGCGGAGGGCAGTGAGGGATCAAGGACGTGCTAGTAACGTACCTCCCTTGCCAGCGAGGGAAAGCCCATTGCAACGGCACGCAAAGTGTCATATTGGTGAAGACGGAATGTCCATGGGGCGAACGAGATGATCAACACACCTGGAGGAGGATGTGGACGAACTAATGGTTTAAGTTTAGCAGAATAATTTGTTTTGTGACGATTTTGATCATTTTATTTGATTAAATCAAACTAGGGCTTAGTATTGATATGGATCTAATAATTTGATTGGTGCAAATGTTATGATTGATTGTGTTATTCTGATCAATTTTGTTATTCATGGGTGAATATGAGTGCGGGAATGAATGTTCAGTTGGCGAAAATGACAGTCGATTCTGATGATGAAACTGGTGAACAAAATGTGACTTTGATACTGATAGCGGAAGCTATAGTAACATGTGGTAAATGAATGTTTTCTTTATGTTTTCTGTTTATGTTTTTATTTTTCTTATGTCATTTTTGTTGAATTTTTCTGATGTTTTTATTTTTTGGAACGATGATGATATGTAAAGAGGGTTAAAAGCAGTAGCCATCCGTGTTACGAGATGGCATACAAGGACAGGGTTTGAATATGAGGAGTTTTCCTATCTACTTTATCTGTGTTTTTATAGCATGTTTTGTTTTCCTACTAAATATTAATCCAACTTTTTCTTGTTTATACTGTAATGACTGAGGGTCCGACCTATAGTGTTGGGGATGCAATGACAGAGCTCGTTCGTCTAGCCCGGTTTCAGAATAAACCTTTATCTGCTTGCTGTAGAATTAAGGGCCTATCCTTGGGAAAATAGCCTGAGCTTATTTCATTTTAATATTTTAATTTCAATAGTTTTAATTTTAATCTTTTTGTCTACTAAGTTTAAGAGTATGATCAGTTATATGAAATTGAGAAATGAGAAGTATAAGTGTGATGTAAGACTTGAACTTGGTACGTTTCATTATGATTATTAGTACTGTGTGAGGGTTTTTGATGAAACAATTATCAATGAATGATAAAAAGGGAGGAGTGTAATGGGAGATTTTTGATTTTCATTACTTACTTTGATTTTCATTAACATACACTAGATTGACTACTATGTGTGTTGCTGACTATGTGATATAATGATTGATGTGGAACTTCTGTGAGGCAGGAGAAAGAGGGGGAGAGCTTTGAAGGCTGAAGCCCTGACCCCTAAGGTCAAAGGGCTGTCCAATTTAGGACTTGCAGGCTGTAAGTTAAGCTAAACTAAAGTTCAGTATAATAGGATCACTGGTGGTGTCTTATCCATCTCTGGAGTTTAAAGAACCTTGGAAGATAACAATAACAGAGTATAAAGACGGGCCTGCCCCTCCCTCCTGGTCGCACTTGTTTCACAGACTGTACTGTCTACCTCTGTGTGGCAATTGGGCCTCTTGCAAGAATAAATTACTTTTTAATGATCATTTGATTCCAGACTGTCTCTTACGCCAAAGATGATTGTTTAGTGAATTAAACTGCCACAACACTTGTTTATCAGTAAAATGATTTTAATGGCTGAGAAGGCAATAAGTTAAAATACATGTGCCTTGTTTATCAGTAAAATTAGTTTAATGTCTGAGAAGGCAATAAGTTCAAATACATGTGCCTTGTTGATCAGTATTCCTTGTGTATGTTGAGTAAAAAATAAATTGGTTTCACTTTCAGCCAAACCATGCGATCCTGCTGATTTGCCTTATACAACACCATAAAGATCCGGCCCTTCCTATCGGAGCCACACAACTCATTGTCTAAGCTCTTGTTCTATCCAGACTGGACTATTGTAATACTCTCCTGGCAGCTCTTCCAGCATCAATCAAACCTCTGCAACTGATCCAGATGATGTAGCAAGACCTAAACTCACTGCTTCAGATCTATGTGTCTCCAGAAGCTTGTGTTCTGCAAGTGAACGGCGCCTTGTGGTGCCATCATCCCAAAGAGACACAAAATCACTTTCACTGACCTTTCCCTGGACTGTTCCCTGCTGGTGGAATGACCTGCCCAACTCAACACATTTTCAAGAAACCGCTAAAGATCCATCTTTTCATAAACACTTGACCCAATAATACTAAATCTTTGTTTAAAAAAATAAAATAAAATTGCTATGTGTACTGTGCTACACTAACTGCATCTGAAACGCGTCTCTCTGTAGGCAAGGGCGTGGTTAGCTGGTGCCCTCTGACGTCAGAGGGTACCACAACTTCCAATAGGAAAATTCAACTGCAGTAGCCACCGTTTAACCTGAAGAGGGCAGCACTCAGACGTTTTTACACCATATATTGTAGAATTAAAACACTTTAAACACAAATGTCAAAAAAATTACTTGAATCAATGAACAGCATTAATAAAGCTCCAGTCTTACAGATCGTTAACTAAAAAAAGTTGTTTTGGGGTTTAGTTACCCTTTAAATAGCCAGTAGACAACAGCCAACGCTGTAGCACCTGTTTTAAAAGTATTTGCTTAAAAAAATAAAATAAAATAAAAATAAAAAAAAGAGTATAAACTTTAAAAAAATAAATGGCTGAATCGTGGTCAGTGGACGAGGTGCAGACGTTCCTCTCGTTGGTTGCCGAGGAGTGGATGGGGAAACACGGAATGAAAAATTCGCATTTAATATGATGATGTAATGGCAGTAGAGACGATCAGTCCCACCCACTTTGAAGCGGTACTAACTGCAGTGGAAAAGCAACCGAGCTAAAGCGAACCGAACCGTGCCGTACCGAGTCCACCGAGTCGAGTCGTACCACGCAGTGGAAAAGCGAAGCGAGCCGAACCGTTCCGCGCCGAGTCGAACCGTACCGAGCCGTACCATGCAGTGGAAAAGCGCCATTAGAGTATAAAGGCATACAGCAATTGCCTTTTACTGTAATGTGGATATTTTTACATGTTCTAAATTATATACTAAGATTGTATTTCCTATATCATTCACCTGTCATCTTGATGTTCAGTGTTTATGTTTAATGAGTAATACTGTAAATGTGCAGGTATTCTGTACTTATACGTTTAGTTAATTTAACAGAAATTGACTGTACATTTGCTATTATTAAGTACTTAATTAGAGATTGGTCAAAGTTGTGAGATTTGAAATGCGAAAATTAAAACTGTAAATATACAAACTTTGTATTTGAATGTATGTACTTAATGCATTTTTATACATAACTTCATAGTTATTATACACAGAAAAACTATATATTAAAATATAATTACTGTAGATAACTTTATAAAACCCTAAATTTACAGTTTAACCTGAAAGTTAAATGGTTTTTTGTTTTGTTTTTTTTATGTAATTTGACATCATTTATCCTTTTTCCACGGTTTAATAAGCCATTATCAACAGTAATGTACTGTAATTTAATTAATTTTGACATTAAAGTCAATTCTGTATTTTTACGGTTTTTGCCTGTAATTTTGTGAAATGGTTATTTGCCGTAATTTAACGGAATCCGTCTGGAAACTTTGCTGCCAGAGATTTACCGTTTGTAAACGGGATTTTTTTTTTTTTTTTTTTTTTTTTTTTTTTTTTACAGTGTAGTAGTAGCTATGGATTTTAATAATGTTACTAATATATAGGTGAACATATAGGTGCATATGCACACATATATACGTGCATATATGTACCTATAATATAGGAAAACGAACAATTTTATATATGTCATATATATTAAAAACCTATACTAAAACATGTTAATATAGGTTATTTCCATGTGGGATATCACAGTTTCGATTTTAGTTCGTTGGCAAAATATAACCCTAGAGACCTTTATGTTAGACTATACATTTTACATCTCATGTGTTGGGAAAAGGGAGAAGAGCAAGTTCGGCAAAAGGCGGATTCGAACTCGTCAAAAGCTACTTTTAAGCACCTCACGCCCATCGACATATGCCACTGTAGATATTTAGCGGTGGGCCAGTCACTTAGTGCAAATAGCCTATATGCTCCGTTATATATATATATATATATATATATATATATATATAAAAAACTTCCACTCGATTGGGCGAGAAAGAAAATCTCTTGGTGTGGTGGGGGCTCTCACTGGCGCTCCCCAGCTGTTTGCCTATGCCTAGAAACGGCCCTGCATGTCAATGTGTGATCAACAGCATAGATAACTAAAAATAACAAGAATGGGTGTGGACAATGCATGTATGCTTGCAAAAATGAAAGTGAAATTGAAATATAGCATAGGCTACAGTATAACTGCTCTGATTTCGCTTGCTTTATACGAGTCAACTGTACTCCAGGAGAGAGCTGATATAAATATATTGAAGGGGGTAAAAAAATATGAGATCATCAGACTCAGTGCAAAATCCAGGTGAGAGGGTCTTTCTTCAAGATACATTCTCAGAGAGATACTACCAAATTATTGATAAACTTAATTGCTAAATGTGTTTCCATAGAACTGGATAAACCATGGAGGGAATTTGACTGGGGGTAAGCCCTTCATGGACATAATCTATTATGTATGCAGACCAGTACTTTATTTCGTTTTTTATGTGCAGGCATGTCGCACAGCAGTAAAAACACTGATCTGTTCAGATAAAACTGCAAATACTCTGTGTGAGGTGACAATTTATTTCCATGTAAAATTTTATTGGTATTTCTCCCCAAACATTTTACCAACTAGAATTGTGTTGTATTAAGAAGAACCACAATCTTGTGCATAACATATCTGAAGTAGTCTAATTCTATTCAACATTTTACTTGTGAAAACGACAAAAAGTAGAAAATTATCCATTTTATCCTCAGAAGTTGATATCATTAATGGCAATATTGATTATTTTTTTGAAAATGTTTTTTTTCAAATCTACAGGGTAATACTCGAATATACTAATGAATGATGAATATGCTTATAAAATGGTTTCCTCATTTTGAGTGATTCAATAATTTTGTAGATATGCAATCTGAAAAAAAAGAAGAAAGAAAAAAAGAAAGAAAAACTGGATTTCATTTGATGAGTCTAAGTGGTCATAAAAAACAGTCACTTCTTGGATGTTCGCAGTCAAAGTTGACCGACCACATACAAATTAAAAAGTTAATGCAGAGCATCAAATTTGATATTGTGGCCTTATAGGTCTACGTGATTATACTTATTATATTATTAACACTTTACCAAATAATTTTGGTAAAGCACACTTTACCACAGTGCCGGCCCGAGCCTTTTGGGGGCCCTAAGCAGAATTTGATTTGGGGGCCCCCTCCCACCACGCAGAGTCACCTGTGCTTGACGATTATTGACACAATGTCACGCTATAATGTTACATTATAAATTAATACCTTGTCTATCTGGGAATTTAGTCCTTGTTTCGTTCTTTTTATTTGTGTTTTTATCTGTTTTATTTTATTTGTATTTTTTTGTATGCCCCCTTTCTTCATTGTCCTCAATGTTGTTAGTCCATATACTGTTACTCATCTTCCATCTTAAGGACCACAATGGAAACAAGCCTTTGGGCTTTTTTTGTGTTTTTATCCTTTTCAACACTTCGTGTTGATTGTTGTTGTTCAATAAAGTTTTCAATCAATCAATCAATACAATGAGGTTATGTATTAATACAAAATAAATACTTAATAAAAAAATAGCTACTTAAAAAAGTTTTAACTTTTTCTTTACTCTTTTACTAACTCTTGGAAACTTCTGAAAACAAACTGTCACAAAACATATTAAAACAATTATTTGCTAAATATCCTCCAACGTTTTGCAACACTTTGCAGTTTGAATGATGTCTTGTATGAACATGACGGAGTATGTTTTTATGTTTCCACTGTTCGATCGCGCCCGCGACTCACACACACATACACACACACACACACACACACACACACACACACACACACACACACACACACACACAAACACACACACACACACACACACACACACACAACATATTCCAGCTTTGTAATCTTCCACTGTGATGTTTCCAAGCACATTTTTGCGCGTGTGAAGAGGATGATTTTTTCCCGTCGATATTGGATCGTGAGTGAAGTACAAAGCCTATGATAAAGAATAGTTTACCATCCAAATCCATCGCGAATGTTGAAACATTTTGATTCTAATGAGAGAGATACGTGAGCCCAACGCCGCTTACTTTCGCTTTCGCTCTAAATAATTTCGTTTTGGCTTGTTTATAGTTATTTCTATAGTTTATAGATTTTTTTATTCTTGTTCTGTTCTGAATATCATTACATTTAAAGGATAAATCATTGATCAAATCAAATTTTTGTGACATGGCTTAACATTATCGTGACTTTGCGCACAAATTGTCTATGCACGCGAGGTTATGCGCATGACTCAAACACTGGCAGACACAGCAGCAGTTGTAGGCCGGTATATTGATCATGAAATCAGAATTTTCTTGTCTTGAATTATTAATCCTTTCATTCATTTATGTCACTTGTTTAAGTTAATTAATATGTAAAAAAAAAAAAAAAAAAAAAACTCGATTGGGGGCCCCCTGGTGGCGAGGGGGCCCCAAGCAGCCGCTTAGTTCGCTTATGCCTCGGGCCGGCCCTGCTTTACCACATATATATATATAGACTTAAACTTAGGTGTTCTTGTTGACCAGACTTATTGTTGACAAACATATGTCCTCCGTGATCGTATCCAGCTTATATCAACTTCGTTTATTGTCTAAAATCAAAGGCTTTCTCATTCCGAAAACTCTAGAAATGGCTGTTTGTGCGTTAATTGTCACCTCTCGACTAGATTACTGCCATTCTTTATTGCGGTATATCCAAGTCTCAAATTGCTCGTCTTCAGCTTATACAAAACACGACTCTGGAACACCCTGCCTCTAGAGATTAGAACGGCCCCTTCTCTGTCTGCTTTCAAGTTTCTGTTAAAAACCTACCTGTTTTCTTTAGTAAGCTATATTGATTATTTTCTTCGGTTGGTTTTACTAATTTATATTTGAGTCTGATACTGCTATTCCTGTTTTATGGTTAGCTACTCTATGTTGCTCTCGTTTTTTTTTTTATTTTTTTTTTTTTATGCATGTTATATCTTCTTTTAATCCTGTTATTCTGTAAAGCACTTTGGTCAGCCTAGTGGCTGTTGTAAATGTGCTTGAACTTGAACTAAGTAAAGAAAACTCTGTAACGTTACTTATAGAAAGAAGTTCTTTATTTACCCTTGCATCGTAAATCAGCAGAGATGCTCCGAACTGCTTGTAACACTTCATTCATGATAGAGGTGGGTGGAGTTATTCATAGTTTCTTTTATTATTTTCTTTTATTCTTTTATTATAGTTTCTTTTGTTAGGCTATTTGCGGCAGACTACACACATCTAAGACGTATTGCTACAGACCACTTGAAGAACTCCACTTAATACATTATGATATATCCATCTATATCCATCTAGTATGCAAATATATAGATGGATCAATGAACTCAATTAATAGAACAACTTAAAATCTTAAATATAAAGAATGGAAAACGAGTTTCAGATAATGTTACAGAGCAGGCTCCCGCACCGCCTCCTCTTCACCACCGGAGGGAACCTTCCCCGGAATATTAACTTTACCCATTGAACTTCATTTCCCATAATACCGCTTACCTGGGACTGATTACGTTACACACCTGCACCTCATTTACACACACTCATATAAACCACTTCCACACACACATTCAATGCGAAGTCTTGATTCTGCCCTGGCCATCATTTCTGAGCGTTTATTCCTGTGTTTGATTCCTGTTACTGACCTTGGACTGTTTATCGTTTCTGATTCTCTGCTGCCTGCCCTGACCTGGATTGTCTATTGATTCCTGATTCTTGCTGCCTGCCTCGACCCTTGCCTGTTCACCTGGTTTGTCTCTGCCTAGCCTGCTTTGCCCTGTCTGCTGTGTTTGACCCTGCCTGTCTAGACTACTCTATAATAAAGCTGCAAATGGATCCCACTGTCTCTGCCTCCTCACAACAGATAATGTGTCATTACTACAGAGCTTGTGGCTATTTAATGGGCCCTTGGATGGGTGGAGGAAAATGGTACTGGTAAAAGAGTAATATGCTCAGACTCAACTGCAGCTTTAACGGCAATAAAAGGAAGGAAGAGTAGGGCCGGATCAGATTTAAGAAATTAGTAGAAATGCTAGTAACATTGAATCGAATAATTAATATGGGGAATACATGGAATACAGTGGGATTCCTTTGGGTTACAGCTCACACAGGAGTGCAGGGAAACGAATAGGCCGATAAAATGGCACAAAAAAAAAAAAAATTAAACAAACCTGTATAAAGATTTTGAGTATTGGAAGTAATGTATGGAAGAGTTGAGTGTAAATTATTCAGATTAATAAAATGATGGCAAAAAGAATGGGAAGAGGGAAATAAAGGCAGACATTATTTTTTTTCTTCAGCCAATAGTGAAAAATTCAATAAATATAGGTTTAGGAAGGAGGGATATTGTGGTTATTACTAGACTAAGATTGGGGCACTGCACATTGAATTATGGGCTGGCATTGGCTGTAAAGCATCCAGATGACAGATGCATATGTGGAGAAGTGTCGAATCTTTCTATTCCTGTGAGAAGGTCTGAATGCAAAGCACATTATTCCTATTGCTGTTTTACAGGAATTAGTCAAGGAAATAAACTGCAATAGCTCCACTGGGAATGGCGTCCATAACTATGGCAAAATCACGTGGGGTGACAGAAGCTTTATGTGAAGTTCTGTAAAATGTTGTTTTGATTTGACAGACAAAAAGAAACCCTAAAAGAAAAGCTGAAAAACTTCTCTCCGAGTTCTCCAGATGTAAAGGACATCAAGATTCTGGTTGCTGGAGAAATTGGAGCAGGAATGTCCAGCTTTATTAACTCTGTCGATAGTGCCTTTCAAGGACGGATCACCTCTAGAGCGCTAGCTGATTCATCTGTTGGTGGCAGTCATTTTACACAAAATGTAGGTATTTGTCAACTATACAGTTGCATGTTTTCTAAAAGCTAGAGATGGAGACCTAGAGATGTCCAGTTGACCTACTCTTGAGCATTGAGCATTTTAGTTTATCATATGATAATTTCTTGGAAATTGTTTACAAATATTTATGCCTCTATATTTTTGGTCTTCAGCTCAAAGCATATACCATCAGAAGTGGGAAAAAATCTTTGCCCTTCGTCTTCAAGGACATAATGGGCTTAGAAGCTCAAGCAATGGCTGGGTCACAACCAGATGACATCATAAATGCTGTGTTTGGCCATGTGAAAGACGGCTATAAAGTAATAAACCCCTATATTGTGATAATAACATTTCGACATAAAGTTTCTGTGTGTGCAACAGGTTTGACGTTTATCATATATTGCTTATTCCCAATCTTAGTTCAATGAGAAGCAGGCACTCACTCATAAGGATCAACATTACATCAGTGACCCTACCCTCTCCGATCAGGCTTTCTGCCTGGTGTTTGTTATAGCCGCAGATCTAATCCAATACACAGATGATAAACTTATTGACAAGTTGAAGTACATCCGCAAGAGAATCAGTGATGAGGGTAAATCTGAATGTTTAATTATAATTTCCATTCATGAGTTCACATACATTACATTACATGAGAGAGAAGTGGGCATAAAGTGGGTTGAGTTTGTGTGTGTTTTTCAGTGTGTAGATGGAAAAAAAATCCAGACACAATAATGCCAAGTGCAAACAGGGCATGTTACAAGGCTCAACTTTTCTTCTTAATTAATTATATGACCCAGACAATGTATGTAAGTCAGTTATGTAGATATGTACAACAAACTGCCTTAAATGTGGGAAGAAATTGTGGAAAAACAATGTAAAGAACCTTTACATTGCCTCTGCATTTGCTCTAGGGATTCCTCAAGTAGTTGTCATGACCAAAGTGGATGGAGCATGTTCGCTGGTCAACAAAGATCTAAGGAAGATCTACACCAGCAAGAAGATCAAAGAGAAGGTATGTGATATAATCCAAAGACATACACGTGTTTCAATTTATCAATCACATCTAATTTTCTGACCTAACATTGTGTTCCTATCCAGATGGAGATGTGCAGTGCCAAAACGGGTGTGCCATTGTCAAACATCTTCCCAGTGAAGAACTACCATGATGAGACTGACACAAAGGATGAGATTGATGCTCTGATACTAAAGGCACTTGAAAAGATTGTTCAGATTGCTGATGATAGATTGATGGACATTCAAAGCTACTGATAGAAATCACATATAATGCATTTGGAGTGGGTCATTCTTTGATTCATCCTACCAGGACATTTTCAGAGCACTTCATGCTTCCTTCATTTTCCAGCAGGATTTGCACCTGACCACACTGCCAAAAGAATCAAAACCTGGTTCAATGACCATGGTATCACTGTGTAATTACTGTGTGATTTCATGTAATTTTCAAATTTTTTGAAATCCTGTTTTTGTGGGTTTTATGAGCTGGAACATCGAACACACAAATATTGTGTGAAATTATAAAAAATCTGGGTTTGTTGCGATTAATTTTGATGTAAAAAGATACACAATGTTGCCTTTGCCCAGCCTCCCTCATAGTCATACCATTGAAAAAGATATGGGCAAGAGTGACTTGAATTTCATCTGAGACTGCTTGTCTTCTTGCCCTTGCCCTTCCGCCTCCTTCTTATCCCTCCTCGATCTCTTCCTTCCTTCGAACCTTCACTTTCCTTTTCTTTCAAATAGGCTTAGTGAATACAGCTTATCTCTTTTTCATTTGTTAATTACTAATGTTATGGCGTGTATAGATGAGGCGATACAAGTGTTGCTCAGTTTCTGTTCATTTTATTAACAACTGTGCAACAGGTAACACTATAAATGCATTCTGTGTCTAGGAACTCTGTCTGTATTTCCCTTATCAGCTACACATGTCACAAACAGCTATAGGTAACACTTTATTTCGATAGTCCACTTTAGATATTCTACTAACTTTAAGTAGATTTGCAACTACGTGTCATCTAACTGCCATTAGAGTATTAGTAGACTGTCTGCTTAATATCTGTTGACTCTTTATTTTGATGCTCCCCAACAGATATTCTACTGACAATAAGTAACTTGGCAACTACAAGTCATCTTTTTCTACTAAACCAACCCAAACCATAACACCTAACCATAACCTAACAGTCTACTGACAGTCTACAGTTTACTAAAACTCTAATGACAGTTAGTTGACATAGTTACTTATAGTTAGTAAAATTTACTGATTATTAAACTTTACAGGATTCAATTATTAATTATTACAGGGTGCATAAGTAAACTGTCAAATGAACTCAGAAACATTAGGACAGCACATAAACATCAATTCTTGTTTCAGTTTCTATTTAGGCCTACCTGATTTACTTTATTATTCATTATTATATAAAAAAAAACTCTCCTATGGCAGATCAGGTGCACAGCATATACAGATCATTTTGAAGCAGGCGTCACAGTTACGTCACTTGCAGCTGCGTTCATTATGGTGACAGAAAAACAGTGGTGGAAACGGAGATCCGCAGAATAAGAAACTAAAATTGTCTTGTGCCTTTGGATGTCAGAATCAGAATGCAAAAAAGATGGTCTTCCTTTTTATAGAATTCCATCTTCGAGGACGCCCTTCGAAGCTAAATGCAGACGTTTATGGTTGCAGGCCATTAAACTACGGTGGCAGAGTAGTGCACAACACAACGAAATTTAAAAAGCAAACATAAGTTCACAACAAAACGAAATCAAGCCACAACACAATGAAATCAAGCCACACCAGAAAAGAAACAAGCCACAACACAACAAAATAAAGCCACACCACAACAGAAATGCTCCCGACCACTAGAGGGCTATCGGAAGTTAGTTTTCCTTGCCACTCTTCTATAGAGTCAGCAGTCTTACAAAGATATCAATACCACAATTAGTTTTAACAGTATGTAACCATTGTATATATCGACATGAGTATTACTTCAAAATCACCTAGATGCATTCCCTTACGAAAAATAAGTTTATTCAAGTGTACTATTAGTATACTTCTTTTAAACTAAAAATAAGAAAGTATACCTTCAGTCTACTTTTTATGTACTTCTCAGAAATATACTTTATGTACTTCTCAGAAATATATTTCAAATTCCACTTAAGTGTACTTGACTTATACTGAAAGCAAAGTCTAAGTATATTTGGCCTGTACTTGTTGATCGAGATATACTTAAAAGTATAATTAAGTATTCTAAGTATTCTTGGCTTGTACTTGTGTTTACCATTTTGATTGAGTAGCTTATTAAATACTTAATATATATAAGTACTTGACTTATAATGAGAGAAAAGTCTAAGTATATTTGGCCTATACTTGTACTCAATCTTTTGATCAAGATATACTTAAAAGTTTAATTATTCAAAGTATACTTGGCTTGTAGTTGTGTTAACTCTTTTCATCGAGTAGCCTATTAAATATACTTTTTTTACATAGTTTTTCATATACAGTCTTATGAAACTTACATTGTTTGAAAATATTGATTAAAATATTGATATAAAACAGTTATGTTTCTAATTCTGCATATCATAATTTTTGGGTAGGCTAGTGCACTGGTAGTGCACATAGGAATTTACTTTAATTCTACTTTACTCTTTCCCCACCATTGACTGAATTTTCCAGCTATCCATGTTTTCAGTGTTATACGGTAGGGGGCGCTATGACACATCTTCTAGTACAGAATCTCCGGATCAAAACACTTGAGAAGAAGAAGCTGAAACAAGTGATAGAAGATTGCTTACTCAAAAATGTAAAATAATGTGATCATCAAACATTAAACAGCTTGTAAATCAAAACTGCTTAATGTTTCCAAATGAAATGAAGCGTAACCCATGAAGAGAAAACGACTGTGAAGCTTTGGGGGTGTTGGACTCGATCTACGCTATCTGTTTTGATCACGTTTCTGAATCTGATCAAGGCGCAGTCTTTGACAAAAATTTGATTTTCTCATCTTTTTTGTTTAAAATGTTGCCTTTATTTATTAAACTTACCGACATTCAAGTGTTGATAAAAAAGGATGCATGAAGCTAATAAAATGTTTTTAAAATTAAAGTACAGTTAAAGTTTTTTTTCAAGTATAAAAAATAACATTTGAACATAGTAGTATAGGCCTACTGCAAGTGCAAAAATTATATATAAATAGTAAACTATAAGTATAATGTTAAGTTTACTTAAAGGAAACTTATATAAGCCTACTAAACTAGTAGTTTACTGAGAGTATACTTCAAAGTTGCTACAAGTATTAAAATAGTAAACTACTAGTATACCCATAAGTTCACTTGCAGTACAAATGAGAAACGTAATTATGAACTAGTTGTGCACTTAAAGTTTACTACTGTTACACTTAAACATATACTTTTATATACTAAAAGTGGGCCAATTTAGTCGCAAGCGGTATTAAAATAGTACACTTACAAGTTTACTACTAGTACATATTGACATTAGTATACTTGCTACATAATGTATACTTAAAAATATACTTGAACATTACATAAGTATACTTCATAAAATTAACTTGAAGTATACTTCTTTTTCGTAAGGGTTAGCTGCGTATTCGAGAATGCTTTGACCCACTACCACAGTGCATGCCTAAGGGAACGTCCAAATGCAATGTTAGTTTCACTTCCTGTCTCCTGAGATACCTCCATCTGATACATTTTTAAAGACAGCATTTGTATCCTTTGCTTTCCATTCTGTGACAGTTGAGCTATAAAAATAAAGATGGCGTCTGAAAGTTGCGGCTGGCCTGGTCATCAGTTTGTGTGTAAATGTACATTTTTGATCAGTGTTTTCCACTTACGATGTAATTTCTAGCGAGAAATTACTATTGTAGTCATTAAATATTCACTGATAGTTTTCACCAAAGCTCTATCTATCATTAAACTGTTACGCTGCCTTAGAAGTCTGTCTGAAATCAGTTTCGTGAGGAGCCTTTGTGCGCAAACGCTGCCTGCAAAGTCATTGCCTGATAGGGCAGCGAGGCAACAAGTCAGCTGCCTATGTTTTCGGGTGCAGCTGGGGGTCACTGAAAATCTCAGACACTGAATATTTCAGAACACCTACTATGGATTTGCCTCCCTCTCCCCTTCCCCTTCCTTGTCCAAATACCCACACTTGTGGTCTTGGCCACTTGAGAGCGTGTGCATGCGACAGGAAGTAAGTGCAAAAGACTGTCCCATGTCTTAAAAATGCCAAAGTGCAGTGCCCGTAAGGCACACTAAACCCACACTATCTCGAATACCGCTTCGGAGCGGTATTCTCTATCCCTTAGCAGTTGTAATTACATCGGCAGATTCGCCATGTCCGCAAAAGAAAAGCGGTGCTTTCGATTTCATTAACATGTTATGGTGTTACAGCGGTGAAATTTCAAAGAAACTTCTCCCATTTTCAAAATATTGGGTAGGCTGTGCCTCCCTTTTCTCCTCTGACGAGCCGCCACTGGTTGGTTGACAGATCTCATTCATATGATGTGTTTGCCATTTTCAGGCTAAAAACTTTTTGGAGAACGATAAAACAATTTTAAATGCAGTGTTTGCTTTTGCTAGAGATTTGTAGAGTTTTGCACTTTGTGTTTGTGGTTTTGTGTTTACAGTTTTGAGATTCTGGGCAAAGATTATGCAAACGTGTGTTAATAATAGCTGTAATAGTGATCTGTGACACTTTATTTAGTTGAATACCAAGCTTTTTTTGTGTGTGTGTTGTAAGACTGGAAAAACTGGAAGAGAGGGCTACTCTCTGAGAGAACAAAGGAAATTAACATTTGAACTCACTCTTGTGCACCGTTCGAGACGCAAGTCTCACCTCAGAATCATTCTAATCTACATGTCTTTCTCACTTCCCCCATCCCTTCTCCCTCATGCTGAGATCACCTGAAATTTACCCAAAATCTATATGGTTTAAATGTGAACAATTATCATACAGTTTTATACAAGTTTGATAAAATTTAAAATGTCTCAGTGTGACTGATACACAGGTCTCATTCCCAAAGAAGTAAAACCAAAAGGTTATAAAGTTCTTAAGAGTTTAGAAATATCTTGCACACAGGAGGGTGTGTCTTTCAGGCAAATGGCCTCCTGCTCCCAAAAGGTGTAAACTCTGTGATAAACTCTGAATGTAAATTCCCATTGTTAGCAAATGCTTCCATGTAAATCATTCCCACTGTGAACTCAGGTTTACATTTGAAAAGAGGTTTCTGCCTTGGTCTGAGTATTTAGGGAGATGCTGAAAGAGGCTCGGAGCGAAACTCAAAATTAGCCCGTGATGCAGTGGATGTCGGAATGTCGGGTTTAACCTACAGTACATCTTTTACTCATTTGATGTTATTGTATTGATTATCTCTGAATTGATTATGAAATTGGCATGATACATTTACCTGACATAATAAATTGTAAACATTTGATTTTATTCTAACTGGCGTAGAATAAAGAGTAAGAAGAGTAAAAAAGAATAGTCAAACATTCGCTCACATTTAATGATGCACAGATATAATTTAAAACCCTTTCATTTATGGAGTCAGATTAAATAACGAGATAATACATGAGAAAATGTATTTCATTTAATCAAATTACTTTGCGATGAGGAGAGACAGTAACACGCAGAGACCTTCCCCGCTGATCGAATGCCGCCATTGGGTCGATCAAGCCGGGCCTTACAACGAGGGATTTGTTAACACATTAAAAATTAATTGTTACTTGAAAGGGTTTACTTGTATTATTATACTTTTAAATTATTATCAATGGCATGAAAAGGTCTTAAAAGTATAATATTATTATCATTATTTCTGAGACAATCCAACAAAGTGGACTTGCTATGCAACTTGAGGAAAATTGCTCCTTCAGATATATTGCATTAAATATAATCCACGTGATTGTGGTCCTTCTTAAGAAAAAAAACAAACAAAAACCATTAGTTAAGAGTAACAATGCATGTGGAGAGATACATTTTTAAGGGAAATATTATTTTAGCTTATATTTGCACTCTTATCTGAACAGAACAGGGTTCAACAACTACTACTATTAACTACAGATCAACTAACAAAGATAATACATAGAATACAAATGAAAGTCTGCATATTTGTATAGCTTACACCCAGTCAAATTGCCTCCAATGCCTATCGAATTATATGGAAAACATATATAGATCATATAAACAATTCAGTCTAACAATAAACTCGTTGTATCTCTCTGTTGTATCTGTATAAATACATGGGGGAAATCATATATACAAGGACCCTCTTACCTGGATTTGGTTGTTTTAGCTCTGGTTTTGTGTTTGCTCCTCCCATTTTAAATATTTTTAAATATTTATATTTAAATAAAATACAATTTATATCAGCTCTATCATGGAACACAGTTGACTTGTATCTCGCTTAAAGCAAATTAAATCAAGTCCGCACCACAACAGTAATAATACATTAATTTGCAGTTTTGCAAGCTATATTTGTCAGATACTCACATGCATAATGAAAAATGAGACCACACACATACAAGCCCTTATTGACATGCATATTATTGCAAAATACTATGAAAATAGAAATTTTCAGAAACTTTTATGCAGTGGAATGGTTGCATGGAGGTTAAAGGTTCTTCATGTGAACCACACACACCCTTTTAGTCCATCAGTCACTTATTGACATGCATATTTTTTCAAACATTAGATACTTCAGAAATAGAAACAGAAACTGTTCATAGCATGTTCATATAACAGGCTGCATTTCCTAGAAATAGAAACTGAAAGTCATTTGGAAGTAAAGGCTATTATTTCATAGATGAAATTAGGTTAAGTATAAGTGTAAAACTGAATTGAATATTTTTTGGGGTTCTACCACCTTTATGCAAATAGAAGTACACAGTCAATGGAATTGCAAAATTCAACAAATATACCTTAGAAAAACAAAAATAAATTTCTACCGGTTTAAATGTTACAAATGGTTCCTATTGTTGCTTAATCTAACTTGATTTTACACTTTCCTGCAGTTCATAAGATTATCTCTCAAAATACCAAAGAATAATACATTCAAATTAGTTATCAAAGTATTTATTCAAAGTGATGCAGAAATGGCTACACTCAAACAAATCAAACATTTATGCCATACAAAGTTCCTGTACTTTTATTACTGTCTTTATTGTACTGAGTTTGAGTTTCTATATATATTTTCTCAATGGTTTCTCCATATATATATAGGCCTTACATTTCCATGAATTTGAATGCACTATTGCTAATGATATCTATGCATAATAAAATGCAATACAGTTTGCTAATGTTCTTAACCTGTTAAGCTGCAACGCCACTTTTGAAAAATCCCCAGAAATGACATACCCAAACTGAAACAGATACAGTTCATGAACCCTTTGCACTAAAAGCACAAGTATGATCTCATTTGAAAGCTGACACCTGGTAGTTTATTGTAAATGTAGAATTAATTATTGTCATAATGAAAAAAACATTTTTTAAATAGCTTCAAAGTTTTGTAAAGTTATTAGAAATTTATTTTTATTAAACATATTCATGAAAATAAAATTGAAGTGGGCCCTGGAGCAATCTAGAAATGCACTGCAGCTAAAGCCATATGTGTGACCATGTTATATTTAAAATCTGAAAATGATAAGTCTAAAACTCTGTATTTGGTTAAATGTTTTTCAAGATCATGTCAAATTACTTTATTTTGATTAGACTCTAAAAATGCTACTGATGTTTAGTCATCATCTAAGTCATCTATTCAGTCTATTGTCTCTATTGTTTTGTGGTGCAAACGAGCCCCATTCAGTCTCAGTCTCCCCAGTACACATTCACACACCTCTCCAGCCTGGTTATGGATCTAAATATGCATATCTTTTGTCTGCATTATAGTTACTAACGACTGGCTATTCACAGGCTATTCATAGGGTTTCAATCCCTAATTTATTTTATCAAAGTTCTCACTTATATTTGAAACTGTATCAAATGCACTAAAACATTTCAGAAAAGCATTACTATTTAGAAAAAAACCCCATAAAAGAATAACTTCTAGGTGACAGGTGCACCTGAGCTAGCTAGCATGTTAGCTTAGCACACCATCAATACACGACCATTTATGAGATTAAAACTATGTTTGTGCTTCAAACTTATTTTATAACGCAAGTCGATTGTTTTAAATAATCTTCTGTGATCTAATTTGGCTTCAGATAAAAAGAAAAATCAGAAAGAAAATATATTATTTATAGTATGCACGATGATAAAGTCTATATCGATTAGCATTACATTATAAATATAATCTATTATTATAAAAATACCTGGCATTGCTTGAAGAACACTCAAATATCAAATATCATTTGCAATCATGTTTATTGTCTTCAAAACGTCTGTATCTGCATATTACAGCGATCTCTGTGTTAGCTTTGTGTGTAGCTGCTATCAGTGACGTCCTTGAAGGTCACATGATTATGGCTCTTCTTCATGTTCCATATATGGAGTATTTTTGTGCATATAGCGCCCTCAGGCTATAGGAGGATCTTTGTTGACATCTTTGTACGCATGCGCGAGTGGTTGTGTGGCAACAAAACAAACAGTATGGCGGGCAGTAAAGACGCGACGAGCACTTTCAAGAGAGTTAGCGGGCGAAATCCACAATATATAAGCACTTTAACATCTGAAGACCGGAGGAGGTTTGGAGAGAAGCTCAAAATTTGTATTGGTGACAAAATCGAAGTTATTCAATGCCCATATGAGATCTGGGATGACAAAAAACGTTGGTCCGACTTGCCCGTGTCTTGGCCACCAATCTGCTGGGGAGACATTTATTCTTATTTAATAGAAACCCCTGGACCCTTCACTCATGAAAGATTAAAGGCTTTCAAAAGTCTGGAGGCCAATGATTATTTTGTCTTTTCAAAAAGTTGGGCCGATCTTTTCTGCCAAACAGAAAGCAGTGATCGTGCTAAAAGCAGAGGTTAGAACAGCCTTTTCTTTTGCTTTTAAGTTTTGCGATCCAGAATAGCCCATTTTGATGTGAGGAACATAGTCTGGGTGCTGTGGATCGCGGTTTGGGACACCTGAATCAGAACGCGAAAACATATGACTCGGTTGATTTGACTCAGTTTTATTATTTTTTTTATTCAATCTTCTATAAATACATAGTCACTAAGACTTAGGCCTACCATGAACAAAATGAGCCTCACAAACTCGATCAGTAACGTTAGCTGCAGGAATCCAGGCTTTCTTCGGAGCGTCCAGGTTCAATCGCCTAATTGCACGCAACCATTTCTTTCGTTTTTCGCGATCCTTTTCGGAGGGAATTCGAAAAAACTTTTTATCAGGCCCCCAACGAGCCGTACTCGACCACACAGCAAGAGTGAACCATCCTCTTCTCTAAATCCTCCTCCAAACGTGCAAAACAATCAAATTACAGGTATCTAGCGGTGTTTCCTGCCACACGATTCCCATGATGCAACGCGACAAACATAAACAATGACGTCACAAAAGATCCGCCTATAGGTATGAATTGAAAACACAGCACATCTCAGTAAGAAGCGCTCATAATGATTACATCGACGCATTTGGGTATAAATTCAATAAATATTATTCCTGTCTATAGAAATATGATGTGAATCTATGAGAATATATCAATATTTCTCCAAGTCTGCACATTTTTGAGCTAAAAGCCCTGAGGGACGTTGTTTTGTGAATCGCTGTCATGACGACAGCACGGAGTTTTTTTTTCTGAATGGACCAGCTGACGCTCATAAATCATATTAAAGGTATCAACGCATTTTTCCATTTCATAACTCCTGACACAAAATAAGACATAACTGTCACTATAAGTTTCTCAGAATACAATAGTTGTCAAATACTGAAACTTGAGTCTTATATCTTTTTAATGATGTATAGTTTGTCAAGGTAAAACATTTAATCTGATAGTAACTTTGAACTAAATAAATAAAAAAACGCTTCAGTGCGCCGACGCACTGGTGAGGGTTAAAATGTCATCCAAAAATGCCAAATTTGTGTACTGTAGGTGTACATTGTGGTGTGTGTGATACCTCATTTGCATATGCATGTGTGACAAAGATGAACTTCAGACTGAAAAAAGAAGAAGAAAAAAAAAAGTATAAAACTGGAATTTTGGTAGGAGCCTCAACACTGGTCTTCAGAGCTGTGGTGAGTGAGAAACAAGTTGCTTTGTCTTTGCCCTTAATTTCAAGGTGCTGATATAGATATTCATGCTTTAGGAGGAAAACAACATAAAAAAACAAAACAAAGATGGGATCATCAGAATCAACAGGATCAAGGTCTGCACCAGCTGTGCAAAACTTTCCAGCACCAGTGTCAAACCCAGGTAAGAGGATAATTTAATTACAGATATACAGTACAACATTTACATGAGCTGCCTGTATTGATATTTGATGGGGAGCTTAACATACACCACAGTAACTGATATGATCTATGTTTTTTCTCCTAGAACTTGACAAACCATGGAGAAAATTTGATTGGGAGTAAGTTGGTTGTTTAGTATCCTAGACTGTCATTCATGATGTTGATTATTTTCTAAGAATATTACATCATGGATAGTACTTATTTTCAGCAAAAAAATATTGACTCATTCAAATAAAAAGGCAAACATGATGTAAATAATATTCCAACAGAAAATATTTGTAAAAGTTTTTTTTAAATGTTTTATAAAGCACCAAATGCGATAGGCTATACCTACTATAGTAATATTTTGCCCCCGAACACCCACGGAAAAATATGAGATATTCTCCATTGATTTTAACCAATAAAAAATCAATTGTAGCTTTCAGACACGATTATCTTCACCTTTTTTTATAATTTATTTGAGGCCGCTTCTGTGGTAGGGGTATGGAGTGTGGGCACTGGGCACCCACCGGCAGAAACACAAATCAGGGCCTATTATGCCCAGTTTCCATTGTGCAAAAATTGTATTTTGTTTTGATAGTCAGAAAGAAGCCCTGAAAGAGAAGCTAGAAAACTTCACTCTGGATAATCCAGATGTAAAGGACATCAAGATTCTGGTAGCTGGACAAGTTGGAGCAGGAAAGTCCAGCTTTATTAACTCCATCAATAATGCCTTTCAAGGACGGATCTCCGCTAGAGCGCTAATGAATTCATCTGGTGGTGGCAGTCATACTTTCACATAAAATGTAGGTATTTGTCAACTATACAGTAGTTGCATGTTTATTTTATTTTTATTTGAGCTAATTGTATGAGGATTTCTTGGAAATTGCTCACACATATTTTGTGCTTCTATATATTTGGTATTCATAGCTCAAAGGATTCTCCATCAAAAGTGGGAAAAAATCTTTGCCCTTCGTCTTCAAGGACATAATGGGCTTAGAAGCTCGAGCATTGGCTGGGTTACAAACAGAGGACATCATCAATGCTGTGTTTGGACACGTGAAGGATGGCTATAAAGTAATAAACCCCTATATTGTGATAATAACATTTCGACATACAGTTTGTGTGTGTGAAATAGGTTTGACGTTTAACATATTTTGCTGAATTTCCAATCTTAGTTCAATGAGGAGAAGGCACTCACTCATAAGGATCAACATTACGTCAGTGACCCTAACCTCTCCGATCAGACTTTCTGCCTGGTGTACGTCATAGACGCAAATACAGTCCAATTAACAGATGATAAACTTTTTGACAAGTTGAAGATCATCCGCAAGATAATCAGTGCAGTAAATCTGACCTCTGAATGTTTGATTACGATTTCTCAATTCATGAGTTTACATACATTACATTACATGAGAGTGAAGTGGGCATAAAGTGGGTTGGGTTTGTCTGTTTTTTCAATGCGTAGATAGACACAATCCAGACACAGGCTGCATTTTAATGCCAACTGCAAACAGTGCATGTTGCAAGGCTTAACTTAGCTTAATTATTTATAGACCCAGGTAATGTATGTGGGCCAGTTATGTAGATATGTACAACAAACCGCCACAATTGTGCTCAATTTTATTGAGGGAAAAAACTTGTTTTAGAACCTTTACATTGCCTCTGCATTTGCTGTAGGGATTCCTCAAGTGATTGTCCTGACCAAAGTGGATGAAGCATGTCCGCTGGTTAAAAAGGATCTAAGGAAGATCTACATCAGCAAGAAGATCAAAGAGAAGGTATGTGATATCGTTTCAATTTTACATATCGCAAGTACATATTGCCCATGTTGATCTGATTGTGTCTAATAGCCACATCAAATGTTCTGACCTAACATTCTGTTCCTGTCCAGATGGAGATGTGCAGTCACAAAATTGGTTTGCCATTGTCAAACATCTTCCCAGTGAAGAACTACCATGATGAGATTGACACAGAGGATGACATTGATGCCCTGATACTAAAGGCAATTGAACAGATTGTTCAAGTTGCCAATGATAGATTGGAGGAAAATTAAAGTTTCTGACAAAAATCACATACAGTTATTGATGCATTTGGATTCTTTGAATGTGATACATTTTCTATAACATGATCTCATCAGAATATGTGTATATTTTACCTAAAGTGTAGTTCTACCACACATACATTTACTTACGTTTTTATACACACAGAAACGTATAATATTGGCATATTTACAGCACTAAAACGTAAAATATTTACATATTGACAGCACTAAAACTTTAATTATGTACGTATGAACCCCTTTACCGATGTACTAATTTGTACGTATTCCTGTTTATGCATATTAAAATCGTGGCATTAATGTTTTGACTCCATTGTATTTAATTGTCTTATCAATTACCTTTTCGGTCGCTTTTATTAAATGCAGTTTACTCATTTACTTAATAAGAACTAATAACATTTCTGTTTGTGACTTCTGCTGCAAATTCGTTTCGGAGGATTATTACATGATGCTAAACATGACTACACTTTAAAACCTTAAAACAAATAACATTTCTTAATCCTTAAACCATTTTGTAATATTTAGTTTGTTTGCTGTGAGACATTAAGGGATATATTCTACCAGAAACGTACATTATCTGTCCTTGAATTGTTACAGTGAATAAAAAAGTATTTTTATCCAAAAATGTCTAAAACTGACTGATTGATTTCTGTGAGTTGTTCTGTAAAGGAATATGTCATTCATTAGGTTCTCAAATAATTTTTTCTTTATTAAAACCACTTTTGAAAATTGAGTCCTTGTCCTCAGCCAAATTGGAGCTACAGCAAAAAAAAAACCTCCATCAATAACAAGTTTAAGTTCTTATCATTCACATCAATTGATTAAAAACATGAAATTATACATAAATTCTACAAATAAATACTATTTTACAACTGTCCCCATGTTTTCAGTCAGTCCTGTCGCGTTTACATAAAACTCTACGTAAAATATATGCAATAAACCTTTAAGGGTGTGACTCAGAGGAAGTGACATCATTTGACCGAGGTGAAGCTGACACTGATCAAGGGTGAGTTCGGTCGTTGAACTGTATGATTTTGTAAAAACTGATTTTCCTGCTAAGACAAAACACACCCTGCAATAAAGCAATAAAACAGATCGCACAGGACATTGTCCTGTCCAAAATTTTCTCCTTCCTTATCTCTGCATCCCCCTCTCCCTCCTACCTTCCTCTCCCGCTGAGTCAAGTCACCAAAAGTTCACTAAGAATATTTATATATCACATAGAATCTATCTTGTGAATCTATTATTTTTCTTTTCATGTTTGGTATCATTTTAAATGTCTCAGTGCGATTGGTAAAATGATCTTAATTTCATAGCAGTCATTGGTATTATGAAAAAGACTGAGAACTTAGGAGACCTGTTCTCCTCTTTGTGTGATGTCTCTTCAAGATATCTCCCCTCTCCCCCGAAACCAGGTGCTACCCCCTGGGGTACATGAATTGACCCAAAACACCCCTAAAATATATTGGTACAACCCTTTTGTTCTGGTATGGGTTTTTAAGGGTAGGTGACAGAGCAGTCTGGGGGAGCCTGTAACCAGGGACAACCCCCATACAGTGCTGTTTCAGTGTTTTCCCATTGGAAAACACTCACACACCACTGCATGTCTCTATCAGGAGTGCATTGCTTACTTTTAGAATCATCTTTGAGTAATTGATGTCATGTATTTATTATTTCTGAATTGGCTTTTAATCATTTACTTGTGTAATTGGCATGACACATTTTTACCTGACAAATAAATGTTACATCTTGATTTATTCTGAAGTATTCTGAAATCATTATTTTAGTAGATTACGAGGAGGCTGGTGCCACCGCAGCTCTGTGTCCAGGATTGGTCAAACTAACGGCGTATATGAACGGAGCAGTAGGCACGTCATCTGAAGACCTTTTGATTTCTGCCTATCACTGACTTGGCAGGTTGAACGGAAGTGGCTAAATAAACTAGGCAAGGCAAGGCAAGGCAAGTTTATTTATATAGCGCATTTCATACACAATGGCAATTCAAAGTGCTTTACATAGAAGAAATTAAAATAATTAAAAGAAATAATAATAATTAAAACAGCTTAGAAAAATAAAATACAGTACAGTACAGTCGGACGAACAGTGGCACAGTGCTTATTCAGTAAATGCATAGCTAAACAGATGTGTTTTGAGTCTCGATTTGAAAGTGAGTACAGTAGGAGCACATCTGATCTCTCCTGGAAGCTGGTTCCAGCTGCGGCTGGCATAATAGCTTAAAGCAGACTCTCCATGCTTAGAGTGAACCCTTGGTATTTCTAGCTGATATGATCCTAAGGATCTGAGTGATCTGTTGGGTTTATATTCAGTGAGCATATCTGCAATATATTTAGGTCCTAGGCCATTGAGTGATTTATATACCAGTAATAATACTTTAAAATCAATCCTAAATTTAAAGCAGCACTCAGTAGCTTTGGGATTTCTTCGCTGTATTCTCGCTTTTTGCTCGCAGGTTTCTCTCTAGAGCTCCCCCCACAGCTTCGGAATAGATATTTGACAACACTGTTGTAAAAACTCGTTGGTGATTCTCAGACACCAGAGGCTATAGATTAACGACATCAAAGCAGATGGGACATTCTTTCAAACGTCTTCTTCATTCGGGTTCGAACAGCGTGAGGGAGCGCAATAATGACAGCATTTTAGCAGATTTCTTTTGGCCGTAAAGCAATTGTTTACATCGCGAGACCTGATATCACGCGAGACTTCCTGACGCGGCGGCCGGCGGCCCGCCGGCTCAAAGTTGCAAGTGCGTATTTTCCGCTCACGGGCACCAGGGGGGTGCGAAACGACCACCATTCAACCCGAAATAAGTAATATAACCATTCCAATGACTCCGAAGCTGTTCAGTTAAGGTAAAAAAAGTTACTTAGTTCACCTTTAACTGGGAGCCAGTGTAAAGACCTGAGGACTGGTGTGATATGTTCATATTTCCTCGTGACAATCTGATGTCTCGAGTGCCTTTGGGTCTCGCTCCCTGTTTGTGCCATCGATTTGTAAGTCGATCGGCTTGTTTCTCTACCTGTCGAGGAGCACTAGTTTCATGGGACTCACCGGCTATATGCTGAGGGCGTCCATGACGAAGCTCTGTTGTGTGTTCCGTCTGGTTTGGTGGTCCTGTAAATAACTTTGTTTCAAGAACGGCAATCCTTTGTAAAAGTCTGTGGCAGTTAGTGCAGCAAGTAGATTCCAGAAGAGGCATTTTCTCTCTTATCCTTGTAGGCAGTTGTGTTTTCCTTTCCCCGGAATGTAAGCTGGTCGGGTAGAAGAATTCTCCGTTTTTGTAGTAATCCAAACTTTGTCGTTTGAGCACTGTGCTGATTTGCTGAAGTTAAAATTAGGTGATAAAAGGAGCTAAAATATAAAAATATAGAAGATAAAATATAAAAGCGATAGAGCAAAGCGCGGAGCAGTAAGCAAGAGCGTCCGAACAGTAGCTGAGCAGGAAGTCTAACGTGAGCAATGTCAAGATCGTGAGCAATGTCAATGACTTCAAAACCTTTTTTGCAAGACTCAGGGGCAACAACGTTACAAATTTCTACAACTTTTGCCTTTACATCTTCGTTTGGTTGCTCAGAGAGGCCATGTAGACGTAGGCACCAACGTCTTTTGTAACGTTCGGCATCGGCGACTCTTTCTTCCAGACTGACGAGAGATTTTTGTTGTTGCGTGAATTTCTCACCCAGCTTGGTTTTGTCCTCCTTAAGATCTTGAATCTCCGCATAAAGATGATTTAAGGATGTTTTGAGTTCCTCGATCGTGTTGGAGTTGGTAATTATCGTTTTCTCGAGTGAGTCTGCCCTTTGATTAATTTTCAGGGTGAGGGCCGTGATGATATTTTCCTGCAACTCAGATAGGGAAGGCTCACCTCGGTTTTTCTTCGGCATAGGGCTGCTCAGTGGAGTGTCAGGAGCGGGAGGAAGAATTACTGGCAGGTCTCCTTTAGCTAAATCAGCTGAAGATGTGTGATCAGCTGCGTAGAAATGGTCTGAGATCACTTTCTTTCGTTTGTCTCTGGCGCTCATTTTAATCGCTTGTCGTGAGTCACGCGGTGACGGATCTAGATCAGCAACTTCTTAGTACTTTTTTCAAGCGAAAAAATAAAGTTTGCTATTACAGTATTATAGACTATAGTTTCAAGTTCGTTTTTTGAAAGATTTAACACATGAAGAGTCTTCACAGAAAGAGGATAAAATCAAACCCTTCAGAGCGTTTCAACATATGTCTGTCTTGGTCGCCATCTTGTCTCGACCCACCATTTCCAATCTCAACCGTCAAAATCCCACCGGTGCGCAGGCAAGAGGAACTGGTTATCATTTCAAAGTAAGTTTTTTAAAAACAAAAACGTAATATTTCATAATATTTCAAAGTAATAACCCCCCGCTTTCATCATAGTATATCATAGTATAATGGTGCAGCTTGTAGCTTAAGGTTAGGCTAGCCTACTGTTTCAGAAGCAAGCTAACGTTAGTGTTGTAGCTTGCATTAAAATGTTGCAGTGGCTGTTGCCAGCGGTTCTTATCACAAAAATGTAGAAGAACAAGATCAGAAAAACATCACCTTTTCAGTATTAATGAGTAGGGGTGTAACGATACGCGTATTCGTATTGAACTGTTGGGTACGAGGCTTTCGGTTCGGTTTTCGGTAGCTGCTACGCATTTTCAAACCGAACGGTTCATTGGACCATTTTTCCTGCCGACCAATATTTCGTTATTTCAGATGTAGGCGCGTTGCACGTGGCAAGCACGCGCTCATAATGTAAGAGACGCCGGCGCGACCACAACATTGCCCAACACCAAATGGCAAACGTAATGCAAGCGGAACGAAACTGCTCGTTATTGTGTGGTTGAAGGACCGTTTATCAGTTTGGACCAGTGCAGCGCGAGCCTGTTACCTGATCAAGCGACACTGTTACTACACAGCGCTAATAAGAGATCCAGTAAAGAAAGCATTTGATTTCGCCACAGAAGTAATAACATCGCTGCGAGATCTAGTGAGAAACATTCACATTTCTCCGTTATTAATGGATCAAACAGCGTGGACGTGGAAACCAGGAAGAAACATTGTGCCATGAATGAACTATGTCCACAGTGTCCACAGATCAGCAACATTCACCATGGATTTACTGTAGTAACACTAACTGCAACCATGGAAGTTTGGCAGGAATAGTAGGCTATAATGCCTTCAAGTAACATTACGCCGGTTTTATTTTGACATTATGAATACAATTGCTGCCCTCAAATGTTAATCTGAACTAAAAATAAACCTTTGTTAACTACTACAATATTACATTTCATTTTTTCCAATGAGCTTTTTTGTTTTATATGCTCCTAAGAAGAGTCAATTATAGCTCTAGAATTGCTCAAAGTAAAAAAAAATCATACTTTTATGATGTTAGTTTTAATAAAAATAAATTAAATCAAGGAAATTTCTCTGGCATTTCTTTCTTTTTGCTGTATCGAAAACGAAAACGTTTGGCTTTTCTTTATGACTGTTTAGTCTCCTCTGGTCCCAGGGCAGAGACTGTTTCCCACAATTTTGTCCCAGGGCAGGTGAATCCCTCCTGGTCTCAGGGCAGAAGTCATATTTTTCTCTTCTCAGGGCAACATAGTTGGACAAAAGGGAGTCAGCTGTCTTCTCTGGTCTCAGGGCAGAAGTTGTACCAGGGCAGGTGAATCCCTCCTGGTCTCAGGGCAGAAGTCATATTTTTCTCTTCTCAGGGCAACAGTTGGACAAAAGGGAGTCAACTGTCTTCTCTGGTCTCAGGGCAGAAGTTGTCTGAGGGCAGGTGAATCTCTCCTGATCTCAGGGCAGAAGTCGTATTTTTCTGTTCTCAGGGCAACATAGTTGGAAAAAAGGGAGTCAGCTGTCTTCTCTGGTCTCAGGGCAGGAGTTGTCTGAGGGCAGGTGAATCCCTCCTGGTCTCAGGTCTGCACCGATCCCAGGCTACCCTGCCCTGGCTTAGAATTAGTTTGAGGCCAGTGTCTTTTCCTCCATTTAAGTTTCGCCTCAGGTATGTAAGTATCATAGTCATAGGTTGTCAAAAGTATCCAATTTAATGCTTCAGGAGAAATACATGTTTTTAATTTTTGTCTTTTGTCTTTGCCTGTAAAGGGAAACTTAACCAAGCCAAATGAACAGTAAGTTATTCAATACTATTTTTTTCCTAATCTATGTTACTCATTTGCGTCATCTGCATACATAATACTATGATCACTAAATTCAAGGCTTTTGGTCATACCTAGGATATCCAGAACCACCAAAGGAGGGAGAGCATTTTCACATTTGGCTCCAAAACTCTGGAATAGTCTTCCTGATACTGTTCGTTGCTCAGACTCGCTCTCCCAGTTTAAAACTAGATTAAAGTCGCATCTCTTCAGCCAGGGATTCATATAATCCTACAGTTCAAACTACAATCCGGCCTCTAGCTCATAAATGCCAGAGGAGAACTGGCCCCCGACTGAGCCTGGGTTCTCCCAAGGTTTTTTTTCTCCATTAGGTCACCTGATGGAGTTTTAGGACACCATTAGGTCACTTGATGGAGTTTTTCGGTTCCTTGCCACTGTTGCCTTTGGCTTGCTCAGTTGGGGATATTTTGGGGATATTTAATTTAATTTTATCAATCAATAAATTCCTCTTGAAACAAACTTTGTTGTATTATTTTAATTTAATACTGTGAAGCTGCTTTGATACAATCTGTATTGTGAAAAGCGCTATACAAATAAACTTGACTTGACTTGACTTGACATAATGATATAATTTGCATATTTACATCCGACCAGGTAGAGCACATTCCGGTACTTTTTTTAGTTGGTGTTTTTAGGACAATTATACACATGGGCAACACAAGGTCCGGGCACTTGCAAGATTGTTTTTATGTAATAGGCCCATGATGAGGCGCTACTGTAACATAAAACATCATTGGCATGGCATTCAACACAACTGGGCTATTTATAAATTGTATAATATGTGGCCCCGACTTGCCTCAACATAGTACATGTGTCTAAAACTTTTGCCCATGCTCTAGCTGCCCGTTCCAGCCTAGTGTGACATCACTTACTCACAGACAAGCACTTGAAACAGAGTGCTGTTAGACTTTATTTTGATGGTCATCACCAAAACAACGCGTGAAACCAACACATTCAGAAGTCGGCAAAAAAGTCGCTAGTCGCTAAATGTGAATTTTAGTCGCCAGAGATTATAAAAATCGGGGAAAAAAACTAATTCGCTGAATTGCCAACACTACTTTAAAGTAGTTTTGTATGCTACATGTAATAGTTGATTGGATTACATTTGTGCCTGTTAGCCTAAGTAAGGTGACCTATTTTGGGACTTTTATTTTCTTCACCCATGCAGACTTAGAAACACTGAAGTCCCAAGGACTTGAAGATGTCCTTGGGACAATTGGGCCCTTCAAAATCTTTCTGGGCAGTTTGGAGGCCCTTTTAGGCCCATTTGAACTTCCAGATGAGGTAATTTTCTATTTCTTTAAAAAAATTATCCTCTTCCCCTTCACCTTGACTCTATTGTGATTTATTGCAGTTTATATATAATATAATATAATATAATATAATATAATATAATATAATATAATATAATATAATATAATATAATATAATATAATATAATATAAAATATTTTTTTTATGTATTACTTTCCCAGGTAATGGATGCCTTATTTTACATCATGAGCAGGGTAACTCATACCTTTTTATAAAACTCACTCACTCACTCACTCACTCACTCACTCACTCACTCACATACATACATGCATACAAATCAAATGTAGATTTAACATGATTTAATGACTTAAACCATTTCTCTCCCTCGCATAGAGCCAGCCTGGGACAGAGGCAATTAATAGTCAGGCTATGCGCCTGATTTTGGAGGGCATCTCCAGGGCCAGGAGTACTTATTTCTTAAAAGTAAGAGTTATGTAAATGTTTAAGGTTATTGTTCAGTGCTGCTGAACACATTAGGTGTCAAGTTTATTTATGTTTGTTCATGAATGTTTTCTTCTTTTCCTGTCAGAAAAACATTCTTAAAGGAGCCAGTGCCGTCTTCGGGCCCTACTTGCTGGGAGAGTGCCACTGGACCCTCTTTGTAGGTTGCTGTTAGGTTATGCAGAGACTATTATTCGCTAAATAGCATCACACTAGTCATTATTGTTGCTGTTGTGTCATTCTCATTTGTGTTGTTTGAGCTGTTAGTGCTTCACATTTTAAAAGAATTTCAATCATTTTCAACCCAGATGGGTTGACATTCTCCTTCAAACCTTTCTCATATGTTTTCCCATCTTTTGTATAGCATTGCAACTTGAAAGAGGGAACTATTACCTATATTGACTCCTTGGGGGAGCAACCACAGCATTGCTTCCAAATAATTGAAAATTGGAGGTACAAGGTTTTTGTATTGCTCTATAAAATGAGATAATGAAAATTCAGCAGAGATCTCCTTCACAATTATTTTCTCTAATCTTTCAGCTTATTTGCTGCTAACAGAAGCTGCCAAGGGCCCTGGAAGATGATGAAAAGAGGGACCATGACTTACAAAACGACTCTTTGTCATGTGGGGTGTTCTCAATAATGGTACAGTTTGGTCGTTTTCTGCATAATGTTTCTGTTTCTTTTGAAAATATAAATATTTTTAGTTTTCACTTTAGAGAAATTTTGAATGAAAGTTTCAGATCAAATAATAATGGATTTTGGACATGGACACAGTACTACCTTCAGCACACGATACAGGGGTCATGATCGTATAATTATTAAATAAGCACCATAATCTTCTCTTGTAATATAGTCCAATTTTTTTTTACCACAATTTGTTGTTCACATTTATTATAAGTTACATTATTTAATTAAAATAGACTTTCTGTTGCTCTTTTAGTTTGCAGAAATGGTCCTCCAGGGACAACAAGGGCACCTCCAATGCCTCCCCATCGCTCAAGAGTGGGAGAGACTTGGGACTTTGTTGTTTAACTCCCTTAGTAAGTAGTAGACATTTGTACGGTATGGGTGCTCCTTATTGAGCTCTGCTGGCTACCTGTAGCTGCCTGCATTAAGTTTAACTTACTGATGATTTGGATTGGTAGCTTTAACTTGTAAATTCGGAGGATGTCATACTTTGGAGTACATTGTTACTACATCATTTCAAGCATAAAATACGACATTAAGTTTATGTTCAAAATCAGATGCTATTTATTTACGATCTTTCTTAGAAGGATGAGGTGAATACACTGTCTTGGTTCTACGCACATTGAAATAAGCATGCAGAATGAATCATTATTTTCATGATTATTATTTGGTTTTTGAAACATTATAATAACATTAAAATGACATTAAGAAACATGTTCATTTCTTTTAGATACGAAGACTCTAAGAAGAAAAAAGGCAAGGGTTAATGATCAAAATATACATACTGTTTCTCAACACATTGTATACTTAACTCAATGTTTTTTTCTCTTTTCTAGGGAAAAATCGCCAAGTCTAAAGATACAGGTAAGAACAGCCACAGACTGGGACTAATTTTAGGTGTATTGAGATTCTAGGCAAGTCTGTTTGGTAAGTAGGGCTGATGTATGTAGACAAGCTACAACCAAACCTAGTATAATTGTTTACATACATACAGAGGGAGGAATGGAAGTAAATTTGTACCAATGTTGTTCCAAGACTGGTTCTGCTCTTGATTAGCTTAGGCACGCACACGCGCACACACGCACACACGCACACACACACACACACACACACACACACACACACACACACACACACACACACACACACACACACACACACACACACACACACACACACACACACACAGTCTTAAATACAGTAGATGGTGATCAGCATTCGAGTCACTCACTCACAACACACACACACACAGTCTTAAATACAGTAGATGGTGATCAGCATTCGAGTCACTCACTCACAACATACATATAGGGATCTTTTCAGTAAGCAATTGTGTCTTTGATGTATTAACTGATCCACATAGCACTGCTTTTTAGGTAAGAAATGTACAAACACACAGCCCACCCGAAGATCTTTCATGTAGGCATTTGTTTTCTTTTATGTTTGGACAGATCAACCTGTTGGAGAGCACCCATGTGCAGGTAAAAAAATATAGAGAACACACACACACACACACACACACACGCACATACGCACCTTTCCTCTGCCACCAACAGCACATATCTGTTAGGAAAGTACAGAGATCTTTCTTTTGAAACAGTTTGTTCCCTGAATGCTGTTCTCTGATTGGTCTTAAATATAGTAGATGGTGAACAAGGTAGGAAGATACTGTAGTTATGGTCAGCATAGTTTTGGGCATGAAATGAGTTGACATTAAAATAAAACAATATTTTTTCTATAGTATTATTCGAAGTGGAGAGTGTTCTCCGGTTACCTGACGGGACCAAGGCCAAAAGGTAACTTTGTATGTCATTACCATCAATATTTCATACATTTACATAATTCTTCCTAAGGAATTAATAGTTCCAAACAATAACTGTGCACAGGTCTACACATTGCACGATTATATTAGACTGGGTATAACCCTCGGTCTTGCGCGCTATTATATTTAAATTTAAATTTGCTCTGCAGTTATGTCTGGCCCTGAGAAATTACCTTCTTGGGAGGTACCAACGGACGTAGACAATCGAAAAATGTTTCTGTGTACAAGGGAGGAACGCGATTGGCTCGGTATGTTTTCAAAGTCCGGAACTGTGATTGCGCGGGGTCACACTCACTGTATGAAATGAAGTAGGTGGGGCTGGTAACCAGGCTATCAGAAGTACACAGAAGGAATTTTTAAGCAGAAATCTGTTTCTCTACAGACAATTACTGATTTCCCAAATTATGATTTAAGACATATTTTTCCATAAATTTAGGTAAACTTTTGCTGTAAGGACAGGTGCATATCATATTCCTAAGCCTTTACAAAAGCTCATAACAGCCTCTTACATGGCTCATCATGCTAACATGGCACAAAATTCCTACTTGCAGCACCTTTGCTGTGGAATAAATCTTTAAAAGTCCCCAGCTTCCACCTAGATATACTGGGCCAAAGTCAGTAATACTGAGTCATGTCTTAAGAAGCTGTTAAATAAGTTATTTAAAACCCTTTTTAAGGTGTCATTTATGTGTTCTCCTGTACCTAAAGTGTTACCTACCAACATTTCTACAAGGTAGAAGATTGTTTTAACTCTATATGCCTGCTTAAAATCTCCACTGATATTGCAGATATAAAGTGACTAGGGAGGAACTGGTTAGAAGGTGTGGGCCACCAGAGGGCTATTCACCCAATGCTCTGGTGGCCTACTTAAGGAAAGGCAAGAGCCAAAAAGAGGCGCTCATGGCCAAGTTGCACGACTCACAGGTGGAGCCAGGACCACGAATCAGGCTGTCAACAAGTGTCAGCAAGTTCTGTGAAGGTAACTGAGGTCTAGAGGTTAAGAACATGATGTGCGAGAGTTGAAGGGCAGTGAACCACCCATCACTTCACACAGCTGATATAAGAATCTTTTCTAAATAGTCTGGCTAGGCGGAAATCTTTGTTACCATTAAAATTTTGGTAATTTTGCACTATTGCGGCAGGATGTGAAGGCATTGAAATTGGTTCTTGTTACGCACAATACAAACACATTGCCAGAAATAACTATTCTGCATGACATTGGGCAGTGATTTTTTTTTTTTTTTTTACCTTGAGTACCACCTCAGAAAATATTAGGCTTTTCCAATACCACCATCTTACACTTTACAGCAGTGTGGCATGCAATCGGGGTGAAATTGCAACCTCACTGTGATGTCAAATCATAAGAATGAATAAGACAAATAGCAAAAATAATTTTAAATTTTCAAATCTTGTTTTACAAGTTTTATTATTTATTGTGATTATTGCATCATTGACCTATTCACTTAGAATTTGCCACCAACACGGATGCACATAGATTATTAACTCTGATCTATGTTTTTGGTTGCAGAAAACAGTGAGATATGAGGTTGGGTAAACATCTTTTGTTTATAGATTCTATCTCGTTATCGTGTCTTATGCCTCTGTAAGATATTAGCCCACTTAAATGAAGATGAAGATTCTGGGATGGGTAGGCTCAGGAAGAATCCACCTTGCCTTTGTCTTACTGAGAGGTCTTGAATTAACAGGACTTTTCTCTTCTCCAAGTAACATTAGGCTGTAATTATGAAATTTTCATAGATATTATCAACTGGGCGGACTCATCAAATGGCATCATCAAGGCACTTTCACATGTTGATCAGAACTTTTTTGGAATGACTGAATCTCGTTTCTGTCCTTAACAGTCTATACTCCATTCTTAATTTGACAAAAAAAAAAAAAAAAATGTATTCTCTTGCATTGTGTATTTGTAGAAGAATGTCTGGCCCTTGCAGAGGATGTAAATTACATGGGTTTTAAATACCTACCAATTCAAAAAATTGGCCAGGCTTGCCTGGAGGAGGACCAACATCTTGAGGCCATCGTCAAGGCCCAACACTGCAGGTTCATTGATCTGTTGTTACCAATGCCAGTATGCAAGATTAAAAAGGCTTAGATCTACATATGCAGTATTGTATTACAATACCTCTACCACTGTTCTTTATGTCAATAACATCTGTTTTCAACACTTTTGCAGGCAGACACTAACAAGGATAAAGACAGCGATGGAGGCCAACTGGTCCTATTACAACCTCGCTACGCATGGCCTTGGGCCAGAAATTTTGAAGGGTGCGTTTTCTTTAATTGATGCGTGCCTGGTCGAGGCAGAGAACCTCCACTGCCTCCAGAAGTAAATAAAGCATGTAAATTTTAAAGTGGTATCAGCATTTATGGGTAGCCTTGACAAAGGAATAGTCTTAGATTGTTTACTGAATAAACCACTTTGCACAATATAGATGTGATTTAACCCTTGTGTTGACTTCGGGTAAAAGTGACCCGTTTTCAATTTTTGTTTTATATCAGAAAATATGGGACGTAGAAATAAGCGCTGAAAATGTGTAAAAGCAAAAATTAACAATTTAAAACGTTGGAAAAAGCAAAAACAAACTGAAAAAATGGCGTCAAACGTCGAAGAAAGTTTTTTTTTTTTTTTAAAGATTGACGGGAAGACAACACAAGGGTGAAAACATAATTTGCCAAATACATGTTAAGTTAAACCATAAGAATGTATGGAAAGCCTTGGTTTTGGACTAAGAATGTATCAAAGCATCAAAGTTATAAAGCAATTTTCTTTATTTGTAATTGGGAGTACATTTTTCTTGGGGATCAATACTTTTACTGAATTACGGGACCTGTGTACTTCACCACTGCTGGTATAATTTACATTTCATATTGGTAAAACACTACTATTGCTTGTGCCATTAATTTAAGTAGTCTATATATTTCCCAAAACTTCATGAAACTTTGATTTAATTATCAGTATTTTATTTACCTTATCAACTACCAAGAAAATTCATCAACCAATCAAGACGGGCGCTTTCACATGCAAACAATGGCACCTCCAGAAGAACAAAATTAAGTTCTTCTTGCTCTTCTTTTGTTTTTAAAGTTCTCAACTACTGCTCTCTGCAGTCTAGCTTTTTTTAATTTTTTTACGGTAACCATGTAAAGGGGTAATTTTCCTTTTTCTGGACACAGCAGTGAATTTTCCAAAAGCCAGCTTGTGTGCTCTTTGGATGGTATTGTACAGTTCACGGGTATGTTCAAATGCTTCGGACTTGCTCCACTCTAGTAGGTCTAATAACATGGATGGTATGGGAGGATTCCCATGGGAGGCTTCAGACACTTGTGCATTTTCTTTGGGGTCTGTGAGAATGTCTTGAGGCTTGAGGACATGTGTGACATGTATGCAAACACATCTTTCTCCAAAACTATTAGCAATGCATGTGCACAAAGTCAGAGTTTTCCTATTCACAATACTCATAGTCCCATCACTATTGAAGATGGTTATTTCATCTTCAGTCTGCTGATAGAGACGGAGGCTGATGATTTCTAGCACTTTATTATTTTTTCAATGTCAATACCTCTCCTGCCTACCTCCATCTTCACCAAGAGAAGATGTTTGCATATGTTTCCCATCCGGAAATTGGTGCATTCACACGTGAAGTGTAACAAGTTAACTTTGTAGGCTGTGTTGGTTGATTGTGACGGCACAGAGCACTGCCCCGCTTCTATGTCCAAATCTTTGCCCACGCCATTTTTAAATAGCAGCACAGCAGCCTGGTGAGCAGCAGAGCTGGATAATGTCAGTCGTCCTGCTTCGCTGAGGCCATCCATGTAGCTGCAGTAATGAAAAACAGGACACAAATTTGGAATTACAGTAAAATTGTAGCCTTTGCCTCAGATAGGACAGTGGGGAGCGACAGGACACCAGTGTGTGAGAGTGTGCCCTAGCTAGCTGCAACACAGGTAAGGGCACCATCATAAACTTTTTAATAGCACACATTTTGCATATTCTGATTGGATGGCCAATAACTTGTCATGCAATACCATAAACTCATAACCATACTGTATATTGGCCCTTATTGTTAGATAGATTTGAGCTAAATGCAAGTTTCATTGTGTAGTCATTGCCATGGTGATTGTTTTTTAATGCAACAGCTCCATAAAAAAATTAAATTCACTGTTAAGACTGTGAGAGAGTGGCAAGCTTCATGAAAGTAGCTGTCTCACATTTTATTTTATTCTATAACAGGCTGGAATAGCCATTTGCCAACATCCACATTCCCTGTTAGAGAGATTACTAACCTGTAATACTTTTCTACATCTCCACATAGCAAGAGCAGAAGTTGGTCGACTCTTCAGTTTGCCTGGCCTCGCAGAAACTGGTATTTCAACATAAGGAAGAATCTTTAAGACAGAAAGGCGTGAAAAATGTGAAAAGGTTGACACTCACAAATCTGACACCCACCATACCATCGGCTTCCAATTAAATTGGGAGAAAATAATTGAATAGCAATAAAAAATAAACTATCAGTGTAAAACACTGATTCCTACATGTTTTGTCTGACTTTAGTGAAACCTCGCTCATTCAACCTGAAGAGCTGCATTAACTGCTGATTTGGGGAATATGGGTTTTTCAGCTCGTGGTAAACTTTGCCTCCCAATAGTCAGGCCACGAGGTGAGCCGACGTTGTGGTAAGACGTAACGTTCAGTGCATAGTAAGTCAGTGTTCAGTATGTGGTATTTAGTAGGCCCATGCCATTTTGAGAACAGCTAGAGACTGGAACTGTATATGCATGCATAATTTTAGGAACATGATGTAAGCAACACCTTGATGTTTTAAGCAAATCCTCTGACTCCCAATATGAAAATAAATTATTTGAAATATTATTGGCAAATGTAAGTAAAATACCTTTCAGCCTTGTTGTTTGTCTCACTGCTACAGTGATAGAACGTTCTTCCAAAGTTTACCCACAGCTCCGCATAAGTAAACCAATTTGTCTTCAGATAAGTTGTTACATGGGGACTATCCAAAAAGGTGTTGATCTCACTGCATTTCTTGGCAGATACATTGAGAAACTCTTCCTCCTTAGGGGAAAACATATTTAATCTGAGATGCTTATATACAAACATTAAAAAGAAAAAGCATAAATAATTGTAAACTCACTATTATGTAGACTACAGAATGCATAATTTGGTCAGGACCACTTAGTTGCACTGGGGTTATGAATGTTAAAAAATATAAATATAGTACCGTCAGGCATGCTTTCATTGATGCCATGGCATGAATGACCACATTTCTTTGTTCAGGTGTCAGGTGACCTCCATCTGTCTTCACAAGCCACCGGTTAACAGCCTATAACAGCATAAATTGCTTCAGATGCACATTAGGGTATGTTATTTCACCGTCACGTGGCAGTTAGTTTCCATTGCTTGGCCAAAAGGGAGTTTATGTTATTGTACTGCAATGTAACTCTGTATATATCCCAAATTTTCACCAGAAAGCTCAGGTATGTTTCATGTAAGTAGAATTCAGGATTTTAAATAGGCATATACTGTAAACTAGGGATGCACCGATTGGGAAATTCTGGGCCGATACCGATACCAATGTTTAACATAACAACTTGGCCAATGGCCGATGCCGATGTTTTTTCTTTTCGTTATTTATTCCTTCTTTTGTGCCACGGAAACATACAAGTCTTTCGGCTCTTGATCACACTATCCTAGAATGAGCACAAATTCAATCAGACCAATTTATGAAACAAAAACAACCTTTAATGTCACTTTCTGGTTGACATTAGTTATAACCTTATTTATGACAAGTTCTTTTTCAGTGGTTATGAGGAGCAATATGAGAGAGAAATTTGGTAATCATTGTCTGACCCAACAAAAAAACATTATAATATTCATTTCATTTTTCGTGTTCGCATTTATGAGGGAAAAAACAACGTGCCAGTTCTCTGTTACGGACGTGAGCGCTCTGAAAGCGGCACTAAAAGACTGCTTTAAAACTTTCACAGAGACCTCAAACAGAACAGCTGCCTTTCTTTAAATTGAATTTCGTTTTGAATTAATTATATCTTAATTTTAATTAATGTTTCATGAACCAATTGCCTGGATTTAATAAATAAGAAGTACATATAGCAGAATCACGATATGGAGGCGGCGGCGAGTGAACTGGAGTTCGTCTCATAAATGAACCGAAACTCAGCGTATAATGCACAGTCACATTCACAGCGTATTTAGACACATTTAGACGCATTCATAATCATTACTTTTACCGGTTCTTTGTGGCAAGCTTTATGCGTGTGGTCGTGCGCTTGAGTGCGGCTATATTACGTAAACGCTCATTATCCTGTAGGCTATATAAGTAATTAAATTAATATAAAGGGGCGATTTGTCCACGAATGACTTAAATGAACAACTAGCCTACTAGTCGACTAGAAAAAAACTTTTAGTCGGAAGCAGCCCTTATTCCACATATTTTCGAACCAGGCAACAGGACATCTGGGTTGAGCGAGCGACCCTGCGGAATGAACGAGCGGAGCGGAATATTCAGAAATGCGCTCTCCGCTCACGAGCTCTGATCGGAACAAACCCGAACCTCACTGTCTGCTGAACTTGCGCAGAAACATCAAAATATAACCAGTTTTTTAAAACTACACTATTTTAGCACAAATTATGAGCTTATTGGCGATTTTTTTAATGATTATTGGCAAAATTAGAATATAGTAAAAGTGTTTGTTTTTTTTTGTTTGTTTTTTTGAAAGTTTTGGGTGGGCCTGTTGAAAAGTGGGGCCGTGCCTGAGCTACAGGACATCATCTTTCAAAACATAACCTGCGCGAAAGAGAGAAAAAAAAATAATGCGTCATTGTACCCAGCACTTCTGAAAATGCACTTCCGAATGCGTCTCTGTCCCCAGCACATTTCAAACCAAACGCCCATGTGACATCGGCGAATGTCATTTTTATTTCCCGATGGCCGATGGCAGATAACGAGGCAAATATCGCCCTTTACCGATGTTTAGCCGATGCATTGGTGCATCCCTACTGTGTAAACTGTAAGTATTTATGTCACAACCACCTGCAATTACATTGCAGACCACTAGTTGATTGCCCTTAAATATACAGTACATTGTATATTCATCGACTTACCTGAAGCACATGGAACCAACAAAGGAGAAGCTTTGCATTTGGGAAAACGCTTTTAATAGCATTAAGCATTTCCTCATCAGGGTCCATCATCACTGACCTGTAACATTGAAAAAGAAAGAAAAGAAAAGAGAGGAAAAAGTTGCACCACACCCAAAAACATACATTAGACAGAGTGTATTGTATACAGTGTAAACATTGTATCAAGAAAATTTAGAATAGAGAGTTAAGAACCTAGTGAGATTCAAAAGCTGTAGCTCAGTGCAGTAGTATTTTCAGAGTCAAACATGCATATTTCCTGTAGTTCCAATTACAAAGAAAAGAATAAATACAGCATAACATAAATTATGCTAACATTTGACTGACCTTGGATAGAAGCTTGGGTTACTCAATTGGGTTACTGTTGCAGTAGTTTCAGAGCATAAAATGCATACCCGTAGGCTGTTATGCCTTTGTATGAAGCATCCATGAAAACCATTGGATGGGGGTTCTCTTCCAAAAGTTGTTTTTGAAATGGTGTTTGTACAACTAAAATGAATGGTTGTTCATTGTGAAGTGGCTGATAAAAACAGATGTTGTCTCTGAGTTCCATGGAAACCAAATGGTCCACACTGACAGAATCACTGTCACCCACACCTCTGAGGTTTTTCTTTAAAAGCCGAATGTCATTAGGGGTCAAGTAAAACCGGCGGCCTTTTTTGTCCACATGCCCATTTTGTTGAGCCCAATCATAGCTTTTTATTAAGATCTCAGAAGTGGAACCACCCTGTTGAAGCCATATTTCGATGAGGGAATGCAGGTCTGGGTGGATGCGGTTTTTCTCTTTAGAATTAGCCTCGTCATGGCCAGTGTGCTGTAGCATCTTTTGGATTATGGCACCTGATATTCCGGCATCCGTGATGACTTTGAAAGAGATGTATGCCTTGCAAGAATTGGCCCGAGTTTGTGTGGCTTCTCCATTACTTTTGCCTGCAGCATGATTCCCACGGTCACAGCCATAGTAATAAAAAAGTCCTGCCGGGGGCAGACTGGGGGTCTGAAGTAACAATGCTCCTTCTCCTGCACTTCGTTGATGTAACCCTCCATGAACTCCTTGGCATCCCCCCTAATAATAACAACATCTTGGTGGACCCTGGAGTCATGTAGCTTCTTCAACCATTTTTTAACACCATTCACCCAATGTGTCGCCATATTCTGAAATTAGAAAAAAAAACACTATACTTGAACATATAGATTTTTGGAGAAACACAGGCTAAGCATCAAACTGATCGGTCCTGATAAATATTTTGAATATTTAACTAACATAGTCTAATAATAATAAAAAGAAAAGGAACATGTCTTTTCATCTTGCGCTTTTCTATTTTACAAGTCTTGGCTGCATTTATCTCTCCCCTGACTTCTTTTTCGCTTGATGGAAATTTGAGCCCTCAATAGAGTCTTCCAGGCAGCGCTGCAAATTATACAAACTACTAATATACTAAATAATACATAAAAAATATGACTTCTGCCCTGAGACCAGAGAAGACAGTTGACTCCCTTTTGTCCAACTGTTGCCCTGAGAAGAGAAAAATATGACTTCTGCCCTGAGACCAGGAGGGATTCACCTGCCCTGGGACACAATTGTGGGAAACAATAGTCTCTGCCCTGGGACCAGATGATACTAACAGTCATGAAGAAAAGCCAAATTTATAAATTAGACTACAACGCCCTAAATAGTCATTTGTTTTTTGAATATGAGTACAGTAAAGCTTATTGCAATGTAACTTACTTAAACAAGCTTTCTAGCTCAGCTGATTAGCTTGACTAGCTAGCGCTTATGGTTTACATGTATGTGCACACACTGAAAAGGTGACGTTTTTCTGAACTATTTTGTTCTTCTACATTTTTGTGATAAGAACCGCAGGCAACAGCCACTGCAACATTTTAATGCAAGCTACAACACTAGCTTGCTTCTGAAACAGTAGGCTAGCCTACCCTTAAGCTACAAGCTGCACCATTATACTATGATTTCGAGGGTAGAAAGAAATTCACGCATAGCTGTACATACAATGCTCCATTTTCAAGAAAATTACGTTTTTGTTTTTACAAACTTACTTTGAAATGATAACCAGTTCCAGTTGCAGTTCCTCTTGGCTGCGCACCGTTAAATGATAATCAGTTCCTCTTGGCTTTGGCTGCGCACCGGTGGGAATATTTGCGGGAATTTTCAAAATGGTGGCCGCGCCTCTTCAATTCTCTCCTCTCTTGCGATTGGTTGTCAGATTGAACCAATCACAAACGTTCCTGCCCTCAGGTCAACTTTGAGTCAAAAAAATTCCCACCTGCCAAATAAGGGGCCGTCTGCAAAGTGCAAATCCCAAAACCCTTCTGCACAATTTATATTATTAAACATATTCAATAGCTTCACTGTGACCCACTGTACTGTCACCAAATTCAGTTCACACATGCTCTCCTGCTAGTTATACTACATTACTTAGTTTGATAAAATAAAAAAAAGCATACTTTTTATGATTATTTATTATGAAATAAAATCAATAACTTCACCCTTTTTAGAAAACAAAAATTAAATAACTTCACACTGTTATAATGCCACCAAATTCAGTAAGCAAATATAATGCAAAAGCCGTGTACAGTACCAATATAATTTGTGTAAAGAATAGGCCTACTTATTTTTTATGTGCAATTACTTCCCAAATTAAAGGGATAGTTCACTTTGAAATTAATTTTTGGTATGTTTTAGCTTACCTCAAGGGCATCCAAGATGTAGGTGTCTTTTTTTCCGCAGTAGTTTCAATTTTGATATTTTTAGGTCAAACCGTTCTTGTCTGTCAGTCATATAATGCAGGTCTATGGTCACTGTCTCAAAGAGCATGCACAGAGTCCAAATTAAAACAATTCCCCGTCGTCCAAATTAAACAATTCCCCATCGTAAGTACAATGGCCTAAGACACGAAACGAGCGGTTTGTGTGAGAAAACGAACAGTATTTATATCGTTTTTTATGGTGGCCGAGAGAGCTCAACGCGCTGCAACTGAAGAAAACACATGCAAATAGAAAAAACACCCGCAAATTAAGAAAACATCTTCATCAGTTTCACAACACATGTGTGCTCCAAATACTCACAACACAACCAAATACAGAAACGCGCTGCAAAAGATCACAACACAACCAAATACAGAAACGCGCTGCAAATAGGACAGAACACAACGGAAATGTTTCCGGGGAACCCAATAAGTGACGGACGGACGGACGGACGGACGGCTGGGACGTGCTTATTGCTCGTGAGCTTTACCTATGCCCTACTCTCTTAAAAGGGCAGACGGCAAAGCCCTTGAATTGGGCACTTTGGAGGGAGCGGGGCACTTGTGTGCCATTATGTTGATGAAGGGAGCAACGAAAGACAACGTAATTTCCTCATTATTTTCACCTGGGATGTTCCCATGCCAACGCAGCGCGTGTCCATCAGCTGAATAGCCGTTCTTACCAGAAATATAATATTATTGCTGTTAACATAACTGTTGCAAATAAATATACATTTTATACAACAAAGTTTTTATCTGTGTGTGAGTGTCTCAACTTTAAAACTTGCCGTCTCATATTTGGACCCTAGCTGCATTCTAACATTTCTTATGAAACTTATTTTAACATAACATGACAAAATGTGTACAATGTAACTGATGTATAGATTAATGTCTTTCCCTCACGTTCTTTTTCTCTATCTTTATTTATTTATTTTAGTCTTCAGCTCATTGTTCTTTTTAGTATTCTTATGACATTGAACATATTGTAAATACATTTTGTATATTGTATACAAAGTTGTATGCCATAAACGTGTCATCTCTACGGAAGCCCTGAACCGCAACGTAAAAAAAAAAAAAATTACTTAAAAAAAAAAAAAAAATTACTTAAAAAAAAAAAAAAAAAAAAAAAAAAAAATGCTATCATTTCGAGATTAAAGTCGAAATGTTTCGAGATTAAAGTCGAAATGTTTCGAGATTAAAGTCGAAATGTTTCGAGATTAAAGTCGAAATATTTCGAGATTAAAGTCGAAATATTTCGAGATTAAAGTCGAAATGTTTCGAGATTAAAGTCGAAATGTTTCGAGATTAAAGTCGAAATGTTTCGAGATTAAAGTCGAAACATTACGAGAATAAAGTCGAAATGTTTCGAGATTAAAGTCGAAATGTTTCGAGATTAAAGTCGAAACATTACGAGAATAAAGTCGTAATATTTTGTTCAGTAAAGACCTGCGCTCGTGAAGTCGAACTGCTTCTGACATGGATCTAAACATAATAGTAGCTTTTTACTTTTATCTGGGTTTTCAGCAAAAAGAAATTCTACAGGTGCTAATCTACCAACATGGTATTACCATTTGTCTTAGGACGTTACAAAATATACTGCGCCGGAATAGACTTTACAGGCGAAAACACTTTTCAGACTGGATGGAGGTAGCCAGCTTTATATCTGAGGAAATAACGGGATCCGGCCAAATGATTGGATACAGAATGATGCACTTAAAATGTATCCAGAAAGGATTTACGGTGAAGAGGGAAACAGTGCGGTTACTGTTGAGTGTGCTCGACCCAGATGGCGTTGCGTATAGACGAGCACGAAGACTCCGCCGAAGGAGGTACCACAATCCTGGTCCAAACTTTATGTGGCACGTTGACTCGTACGATAAGCTTAAACCGTACGGCCTCTGCATTAATGGATGTGTTGATGGATTCTCACGTAATGTGATGTGGTTGAAAGTGTATTTCACCAATAATGACCCGAAAGTCATTGCAACATATTTTATTGAGACAGTAAAGAATAGAGATGGTTGTCCTAGAAGAATCCGTGCCGATCGGGGGACTGAAAACGTTGCTATGGAGCAGATGCAGATCTTTCTTCGAAGAAATGCTACTGATGAATTTGCTTTTCACCTGAGTTTCTTATACGGTTCAAGCAATCATAATCAAAGAATCGAAAGCTTTTGGAGCATACTTCGGAAAGAGAATATTCAGTTTTGGATGAACTTTTTTCAGGCTTTAAAAGAAGAAGACCATTTCAATGGGGATTTCCTTGACAAATCAATCGTGCAGTTTTGCTTTACAACACTTGTACAGGTAAGACATTATCTATCTATCTATCTATCTATCTATCTATCTATCTATCTATCTATCTATCTATCTATCTATCTATCTATCTATCTGTCTGTCTGTCTGTCTGTCTGTCTATCTATATATCTATCTATTTATCTGTCTGTCTGTCTGTCCACATATTTATTTGCTAAAATAGCAAGACTGTAATAGGCCTATATATATATATATATATATATATATATATATTAATGGAGGATTTTATGTGCTTTTGTCATTTAAGGATGAACTTGACAGATTTGTACAGATGTGGAACGCACACAGAATCCGAGCGCAACGGAACATTACGGCACCTCATGGGCGTCCCTCCATAATGTATATGGCTCCTCATCTTTATGGATCAGACGACTATCTTTTCCAGTGCAATTCTTTGGATGTTCAGAACTGCCAGGAGGAGTGTCACATGTTGACGTACCCATGTGATGAGACAGTGTTTGAACTTTGTTGCCTGTTGATGGAGGAGCTTCATCTTCTTCCTCCAGAGGATGCTGAGGAAGGCAGAAACCTGTACATTATACTTAGACAGGAGATAAGAAATTTGATGTAATACACACACACACACACACATCCCTGTGACAAGCCTGTTTTTGTGTTCTGTGCACTTCTTATGAAAGAAAAGGGATTAACTGCTCATCTGGACCCATCCCATACCATGCAGATGAACTGTACACACATTTAAGAATTTAATTTAAGAACAGTTAAGAATTGAGATACTAGAGAATATGTAGAAAGAACAACTTTTAATGTTTGTTTTACAATGAAATGAATCCGATAATAAAATTTGAGCTCAAATCAGATTGTATATATAAAAAAAAAACTGTTATGCTAATATATTGTATTATTTTTGAGCTGTAAATGTAATAAACTTTTTTTTCATAAAACAGTTGTGATGTATGCTTGAACAAACAGGAAATTACAGTACAGCAGTAACCAACATTTATCAAAATAAACTAGTAGTGCACTAGTAGAGGCAATACATGCAAAATACTTTACATGCCCAATTCAGATTTAACATTTCATAACAATTATTTTTTAACAGTTTATGGACAGTAAGCATATGCAAATCTCACAGTGACTGCAGGAAGCATTTAAAAAAGCTTCCAAGAAATCTTGATGTACCTTTTTGAAATGTTGTTTAACTCTGTTACTACTTAAACATTCTACAACATTCAATACGAATATGAATCATTATGTAAACAACATGTACAGTGTTAACGTGCAAAGTCTCAACAGCACAAGAGTTTTATGCAGAACATGCTCTAACACTGCTCAACTGGAGTATGAACCTATTTTTCTTCAGGATTCCACATTCAATGTGTACATTAATTTGAATCAACATAAATTAGGAATGTTAACATAAAATGTTACAAAACTACAATGTAAACATAAAATGTAAACAATAGATATTTGCACAGGTACCACATGCAAAGTCTCAAATAGTGTGAAAAGAGTGTTCTGCGCTTTGATATGTTTTCAGGTATGAGCATGCTTTTTTTTTCTTTCTTTTTTCTGCATTTTTGGGCATTGAGGTTGTGAGTGTGGATTGAAGTTTTGATGTTCTGAGTTTATAAAATGTCCAGCTATACAATGTCCATGACCCAGATGTTACTATCCAGAACACAATTAAATTCAGCACGGAACTGTGGGAAATTGTCATATGAGTCAGAGAGTTCTAGGACCATCCCACAGGTATGTCCAATCGGCCTTCTGGTGAAGTCTGTCTGGACGGTGAACTGTACATGAATAGCCTCAGCAACCACCAAATCGGAACCAGTACAGAATCTCAGAAATTTGCAGAGTTTGTCTTCGTCAGTTTCCCTGATGTACCTTTTCAGGTGGTTGGCAACCTCTGCTTGATTTTCTGACATTTGTGCTGGGAACTTCAACAGCCCAGTCACCTTTTTTGGTGTAGGCTTCAGGTCTTTGTATAGCTGTTGAATTTCTTCTTGACTAAGAGAGATCTGGCCTTTTGTGACCTCCCTCCAACAGTCAATAACGAACATTGGTTTCTGTATGAGTTCCTTGTGTGCAATTTCGTCAACAATTCCTGGTAGAGAGGAAACCGTGACCCTCCTCCTGCATTCATAAGTGTTCATGATGTCCAGAAGGTCATCCATGTCAACAGAGGAAAAGTCATTGAGCGCTTGATTGAGAACATCTCGTTCCTGGCAGCTCACAAAATGAAGGAAGGCTGCCTTTAGGTCTGTATATACAGCCCCAAACATCATTTCCTCAAGAAATGGTGGAGCAAGCTTAATGGGCAGGTATTTGCAATCTTTAAACCCTTTAAGAAGGATTCGCCCCACAGCTTTCCATTTGTCAGAGCTGAAGTCATGCCTGAGGAAAGGCACTTTTACAGATGTCCCGACAGTGCAGTGTTCATAGAAATCAGACCAGAAGCTACTGTACACATCGCGAAGGACACCCGGACCACTGCCTGCTTCCTCTGAGTTGTTAGGAAGTATACGTCTCACTGTCAAGGACTGGTTGACAATCTTGTGGTCAGAAAATGCCTCTATCATGTCACTGAAGCTATTTGAGTAGTGTATGGTTACATTTCTGTTGAGCAATGCATTAGGAGCACTCTGTGGTGAGTCAAAAGGCTCATGGATCACTGTGTCACTAAGAGAATCTCCATCAATATGGTGTTGTGGACCAAATGTAATCTCGGGGTCACTGCTGACATTGAGCGCAATGCTTGCAAGGTGGTCTTGTGAGGAATGTATGCTCGTCTCTTCATCAGAAACCAAGAACACATCAGGAAGGGTGTCTTGAGGCTCATTTACCTCTAGTTGCTCATAGTCGTGAGTATACAAGTCATCACCTTTTGTCGGATCTGAATTGGAGATATCACTAGCATGGTCAGATTCATCACTAGATTCACTAGACTCTTCAGTCAGGTTAATTTTTGGATGAGTTGCTATATAGAAACGCAATATTGGGAGTTTGACAGTATTGTAAATTCTTCCGACTGAGAGATCCTTGGGGAGAAGATTTTGCTTGAAGTCCCAAACTTCGAATTCAAAATCAGACTCTTGACCTTTGGTGGAAACTCCATTGTGAAAGAATAATGCCTTTCCCTCTTTTAGTATGTCATCATATCCTGCCTGAACATTTATCTGTAGTTTTCTAGTCCCCCCACCTTGCCTTGCTCTGACCTGTTTTATCCCTTTATTTTCTTTGTGAAGCCATCCAATTTCAATATTTCGTATGCATGATTTTACTTTGCTTCTTGCTTTTTTGTTTGAGGTTTGTGGTACCTCCTCATCCTTATTTCCCTCCCTTCTAAGATTCATTTTCTCTCTTAATTTCTCTAAGAGACCTTGCTTTCGCTTCACAGATGGTGTCTGATGCCTGCAAAAATGTATCAAGGCAATCCTGTCACCATATGAGGGAAGGTACTTTGCAAGTTCCGCATCTTCCATAAGCAGGATGACTTCTCTGTCAATCTGTGAAAGCAAAGGGACAAGGATGTTAGCTTTGGACACAAGAAAATCATACTGATTCATAACAGCTAAAAGGACATGTAATTAAAGAAGAGAACCAAATGTAAAATCTGGTCACTCATATTAGATACAGTAATGGGCATGTTTAAATGGATATTACAAAAATTCAGAATGTTATGTTATTATTTACTTGACATGGACTGGTCTTTTAACATAATGCGAAAAATAAAATACATTTTAATAAATATTTGTGTTCTTATTATTTTTTTTATATTAAAGAATTAGTTCACCCAAAAATGAAAATAGTTTTTAATGAAATCTGAGAAAAATCGTTGTGTCCCTCCATTGACAGCTATGCAACAACCACTTTTAAGCCCCAGAATGGTAGTAAAGACATCATTAAAGTAATCCATGTGACCCCAGTGGTTTAAACTTGAAATTGTATGAAGCGATGTGAGTGCTTTGTGTTAACCTTGTTAACCTTTCTATTAGCTAGTTAGAGCATATTCAGTGTGCCTAGTGATTTATACAAACACCCAAAACACCATACCTTTTGCTGTTCCATAACTGTAATTGCTTCCTCAGAAATGCCTCGATTTCTCAGGAAATTGAAAACATCTGTATTTTCCTCCATCATGGGTCTGGAAAGTAGAGTACAAAAGAGTTGTTTTAGAATAGGATAGATTGAAAATAATTGATAAGGCTAGTGGGGAAAATAGAGGGAAAATAGAGGTATTAAAAAATGTTGACCTGTTGCATGTCAAAAAAGCCTCATAAACTGAATAAATACATGTAATTTTATTTCATTGATTGGTAACACTTTACAATACGGGTGCACTAATATGCATTAATTCATACTTAACTAATGCACAGATAATCATGAGTTAATGTATGACTCATGAAGAACTAAACCATTAATGAATTATTACTGCATCAGCAACTAATAAAGAGTCTATATGATTAATAGTGTCACGGTGGTGTAGGTTGAAAAAAGGCGAACAGGCAAAGAGCTCCATGAAAATGTTATGATTGGCTTATGTTCTGCAAACCCTTGTGCATTAAGTCATCATGGATTTTATACAATTAAAAAAAATATCACAGAATAATGGTTTCTATACTGTAATAAAGGATATGCCAATTAACACTGCATTATTCATATAAATATGGAAATACCCCATGATGGCTTGAAAAACACACATAAACCATATATTATCACATCATGTGTTCATTGTCCTCATGTTTCATCAGTCAAAAGGTTTCTGCTTTTTATTCAGTTTAGCTGGGTGATTTTTTCCATTTAAGGGATTTACTGGAACGTCATAAATCATTACCTCTACGAGACCGTTTTTGTCGTTCTGTTTGAGAGCGCCCTACGGCTTCAACTATTGAAGTTACACTAGTAGTATGAGAGTGTTTGAGCTACATAAGGCTCACATGATCATCTCATTTTGGATAAGAATAATCCAAATCCGTCAGGTCACGTTTATCTGGTCTTTTTTAATTTAAATCTCTTATTTCACATTGCCCCAAATGTTTATGTGAACACATCCGAAAAAAGTGCGGGGATTTTTAATTCGATTTTGCTAAAGTGGTAGAACTGAGCAGGTATTAATGTATATGATAATATTGATAAAGGGGCTTATTTAATTATATTCACAATCAAAGCAGTTCCGTAGGCCTAATCATTCTTCTTGAGCCATCACTAACAGGCGCCCGCAGTTTGAAAACTCCTGTAGGCCTTTGTTTCATTAACTTTAAGATAATCTGATAACTACGTTTTATATTTAAATTGTATCTCTTGTTTAGTGATTTTTACTGTACATAAAGGGCAAGGTAGCCACACGATTGCAGCATTAACGTTAGTGCAATACAGTTTACCCGCAACGCCACCGTGTAGGCTACCTTGTGCAACGCCATCAAACTACATTTACACAAATGTGTAAAGGTTGATTAAAAAAGTTATAGAATAGTAAGCATACCTGATGGATCGTGAAAGTTTTCGGCTCTCCAGCTGTTCAACACTGGCGGCTGGCGCAGGACTGTGTAGTGTGTTTCACGTTACGTCAACGAGGCTGCGTTTGTAATTTTGACTTTAATCTCGAAATGTTTCGACTTTAATCTCGAAATGTTTCGACTTTAATCTCGAAAAGTTTCGACTTTATTCTCGAAACATTTCGACTTTATTCTCGAAACATTTCGACTTTATTCTCGAAAGATTTCGACTTTAATCTCGAAACATTTCGACTTTAATCTCGAAACATTTCGACTTTAATCTCGAAACATTTCGACTTTAATCTCGAAACATTTCGACTTTAATCTCGAAACATTTCGACTTTAATCTCGAAACATTTCGACTTTAATCTCGAAACATTTCGACTTTAATCTCGAAATGATAGCATTTTTTTTTTTTTTACATAAATTTTTTTTTTTTTTTTGTAATTTTTTTTTTTTTAACGGATATATTTTTTTTTTTACGTTGCGGTTCAGGGCTTCCGTACATCTCTGTATGTTTTGCAAAAAAAAAAAAAAAAAAAAAAAAGAAATTAGACAGCTGTAAGCGCGTCCTAGCCGGGTCCGTCACTTATTGGGTTCCCCGGAAACATTTCCGTTGTGTTCTGTTCTATTTGCAGCGCGTTTCTGTATTTGTTTGTGTTGTTAACTTTTGCAGCGCGTTTCTGTATTTGGTTGTGTTGTGAGTATTTGGAGCACACATGTGTTGTGAAACTGATGAAGATGTTTTCTTAATTTGCAGGTGTTTTTCTATTTGCATGTGTTTTCTTCAGTTGCAGCGCGTTGAGCTCTCTCGGCCACCGTAGTTTTTACCTCTTATACACAGACATGTCCGAGTGATCTGATCTGACGTGTACGCAGACTGGTGCATAGATATATACACACTAGATGTCGCCTTGTCTACGGCAGTTCATTGGAACGAATGTCTTTAAGTTGACATCTAGTGTATCTATGTGTAGCTGGTTTAAAAAAAATTGTAAAATGTAATGAAGGTTGTTAGTGAACTTCATCAAAACTTAATAATTTTTTTAAGTTTTTTAGTTTTAGTTTTAAAAATTTAGTTTTTATATTTGTGTGCTGAGTTGTAATCCAGTACAATGTACATAATTCTAGTGGGAACCATTCATGCAGAATATTGTTGTATATGGGGCACATATTGGTGACGCAAATGATACCTCGTGCGATGTGCGAACAGCGCCATCTTTAGAAGCACATTTGCTGCTGACAAGGTCGGATGTGCTCTCTCTCGCTCATCTGACGAGCGTGCTGGTAAGGACGTTTTGATGTGTATTAAACAATGTAATCGATTTATTTCATGAGATAAACGATGGTTAAGTGAAATGAAAAGCTTTGATGTCATGAAATTGAATGCATTTAATTGCTTTTTGAGTGTTTTATTGAGACTGGTTTTGCTTACTAGCTTTCTCTGTGCTGTATGAGCAGACTGAAGGGGAGAGACGTTTATCCCAATTAATTGTGCTCTGTATTTCTGCAGGTATGTTCAATTGTTTGTGTTACATGTTGAGAAATGTTTAAAATGTGTTTAATATCAAGTTTATATGAGTTTGATGCATACAAAAAAGAATGAGGTCTGTTGGCAAAAGTGATGTCATATTGAAAGTGACAGTTTATTTGCAATTAACCTGTAACTTTTGACTTTTTTCCCCCATCTAATGTATTTACTGATACAAGAAAGTGGTGAAGAAATTATATTTTCCCTTGTATATTATTTTGTATGCCATAAGGGTGACCTGTGTTTTGTGGCTTACTATGTTTTATTTAATTTATTTTATTATTTGCCCTATGTTTTGTAACTGTTAATTGCTTCAATTAAGATCTTGAGAAGCACATTTGCTGCTGACAAGGTCGGATGTGCTCTCTCTCGCTCATCTGACGAGCGTGCTGCTTTCTCTGTGCTGTATGAGCAGACTGAAGGGGAGAGACGTGTATCCCAATTAATTGTGCTCTGTATTTCTGCAGAAAGGGAATAAAGATCCTGAGACCTCTTTCATCAGCGTCGTCTTCACTGTATAGAGAACAAACACAACCAGAGTAAAACTGTTACATAAAAATGGTGCCGTGACTTACTGGATCTACTGGTTTGGCCGCAGCCGATCGCCGGAGTTGTGCAACGAATTTGTGATGTCTGGATGCTGCATGCGGAGGCTGTGGAATCTACTTCGCCATTGAACTGGTAACTGTAAAAGAATAAGAGAATCCACTTTCTTTTTTTTTTCTTTTTTTTTTTGTGGACTGACTTATTGAACTGTTGTTTTTCCTCATCATACTTATTGGACATCCTCTGGGGTCAGTTTTCTTTTGTTTATTCTGTCATTGTTGTAAATTTATGCTATGGCTGGAGTAAGAAAAGACTCCGATATGATAACTCCATATCTTGGGAGGGGTAGAGGGTTGTTGGGGGTGGACGAACCTGCCATTGGTAAACCTAGAGTATTAGTCTACGGTCCCCAATCATCTGATACCGTACCAGAACATCCTGTTGGGCCGACTGCCTCTACTCCTAGTGATATTAATGATAACGTTGCACAGCAGTTACAGATGGTGGACAACCAGAATGAGACTTTTACCGCCGCCGTTCCCGCGGCGGCAAAATTGGGATGTGTATTTGCTGCCTTTTACCGCTGAGTGGCGCTGTAATCACAGACTTTGAAAAGTGTCAGTTTATTCTCTTTATGACGTAATCTTCCGCGGCAGTAATCTGAGCTGAGGTCACAGATAAATTCAAGATAAATATTGTGGTTAAACGAATTCAAATTCATTAAATTTAAACAAAGTAGACACACGTTAACATTGTGTGCCCAGTTTTTCTATAATTTAGAAAGGCTATGTCAATAGGTTACTTGTCATTTACCTCGTGTTATTTTAATGTGTTTGTAGATTTATTAACTGAAACATAACAGTGAAATAAATTAAAATAATTTACCGTAAAATTAAAACATTTTCAGGACTCGCAGTTACTAACCGATGTTCTTACTAGGTCTTATATTCACTTACTTTGTTATATTCAGAATTAAATAGGCTTACATGTTGTTATGATTATCAATTGAATTCTTTAATAAATAATCAACCACAATGCCTATTACTGCCGCAGCAAAAATAAACCAGTCGAATTTCAAAGTCGTTCGCGAAATGACTATACCGGGTAGCGCAAGTAAGTTTCCTATCTGTTTATTTAAAAAAAAAAAAAAAAAAACTTTTTTCATTATTTGAACAAAAATGAGACTGATTGAATATGTAAAAATATAAACAGACAAAGCAGAGAATAAAACAAACTTTTAGGGAAAAAATATAGGCCTATTATGCTACAACAGAATTGGTTAACATTAACGAAAGCAAAATATGTAAACATACATTTCAAACAAAATAAAACAAAACAAATTTGTGGCCGAGTGGTAGGCTATAACTTACGTTTCGATTAATTCAGATGACAAGGGGTTCAAATCCCGAACAAACATGGGCTACTTTTTTATTATTAATGCAGAGAGATTTGATAGTTCTAAAATATTGCTACACTATATAGTTTTTTTTCTCCTATAGCCTATATTAAATATTTTATATTTATAAAATAAAATTACCATTAATTTCCATTTTACATTAGGGACAATTTTTATCCAACAGAATGGCTGAATTAACATCTACATAATAATAATAATAATAATAATAAACAGCACAAGGTCTTGTAAAAACACTTTTTTTTTTCGACACATAATTTCGAGACAGTAAATTGCCAATGTTAAAAAAATGAAAAGAATATAACAAACTTTTAAAACAGAGAAAATGGTAGACCTAGGCTATTCAGGCGATGGTCAATGCATTAACAATAGCCTCTCGGAGCTTCGAACGATCTGAGATCGAATCTCAATGTAGCTAACAGTGTTTATGTTTTTCCGTTCTTGATGCTTAAATATGCATCTGTTTATTAAAGTCAATCATCTTGTTTAATTATCAATTGTACATTACAACATAAATTTGCTACATTCCAGTTGAGCCGCTGCAAAGACGACACATATGATCTGATGAAGGAAGACTGTCAGCCGATTGCACCAGAAAATGAAGATGATGAAGCTCGTCTTTAATCTGCTAAATTATTTTTGTTGTGTGTGTGAATCATTCACGAGATTGAGATGACTGACAGTTATACCCGGCCATAGCAACGGAAGACATTTTTCAAAACAGATCGAACAAATCAGAAAAATACTTTCAATACAGTATTGCTTTCAATGAAAAAATAAACAATGAAAATGTAAAAGAAAAATAAAATTAATTAAGTTTGAAAATCCATCGCACATTTCAAGGTACGAATAAAGTGTCGGGACAGTTTATTTATTTAAACAGGGTTGCATCGATAGAGTTTATTCCCTTTGTGATGCAAAATAAGAAACACAGAATCTTATTCTTGCAACATTTAAAATTTCTATTGTCAAAGAAATTGCAGCTAAATTAAAAAATTAAAACGGTACAAAACGAAAAAAGTTCAAAGCAACATAAATTAAGAACCGGCGTTTTTCTTTGCCTCTCTCGCGCTGGATATTTTTTTAGTAAGTTTGGTCTCCCTCACTGCGCGCGGCGGGTCTTTCTCGAAATTAAGCATTTCAGCGTAAAAAAACACCATACAGCTGATAATAGGCTACTGTATGCCGCTGTGTGTCATCCACACAAATCACGAAAGAAAAAAACTGTAACAAATAGCCTGTGTTGCTTCAAAGATAAAGCATGCCTTGCTGAATTCACCTTACAATAAAACGAGGTGGGTCGCGAATTAAAGAGCTCTGTATCTGCTAAATTGAAATTGTGTGTGGAAAACCTTTAAATACAATCAATAAAACTACAATATTTATAATTTAATAAGATATAGGGCCTACATATGGACTTTTTGAGATTTTGAGATTAATCCTTAAAAGAATTTTGCCTTTGCCTGCTCATCAGGCTGGCTCCGACACTCTCCATATGAAAGACGGAACATTAACACCTCTGTCCTGCACCCCCATGATAAAGCAACTATTGCCTTCTCCAAACCCCCAACAGGCTAGCTGAGTTTGCAAAACAAAACAAAGAGTTTGCCACTCGTCGTGGTGTGCCAAAACACTTAATTATTAACTTCAATATTTCATTCAAAACAATCTCAAAACGCTTTGTGACATTTTGAAAAGCCGTGGATGCATTACTGCCACTGGAACCATGAACGCAACAGAATAGCCTACTGGTTCTGATTTTATTGTTTGTCGTTTAAACGTCATATATATATATATATATATATATATATATATATATATATATATATATATATATATTATATACATAATTATAGGCCTATATATACATTTTTTTTTAACAGAACTGCTTTTGAAATTACGATTGGAATTATTATAGGCTACAGAAGTAAAGTCATTGTATAATATTTGTTCCTTAGTGTAAAATGGAAATGCATGGTGATTTTATTTTGTAAATTGGCTATAAGCAAAAAACTATGTTTTAGAACTAGACAAATCTCTCTGCATCAACAATAGACTATAAAATGCATTAATAGGCTAATATAAAAATATCAGTAGTCCAAGTTAGTTCGGGATTCGAACCCGTGTCATCTAAATGATCGTAACGTAAGTTCAACCACTCGGCCACGATTCACTCGTTGCGACATGGCCTAACGTTCCAGTGTGTGTTCGCTCACACGAGCGAGAAGCGCTCTTCATTCAAATGAACGCGCCGCCGCGTTTGTCGAACACTAATTCAACATGCCAGAATAAAACCTGGCTTTAGAACAATGCATAGCGCCACTCGTCGTGGTGTGCCAAAAAATTTACAATAATTTAGTTTCATTTATTTCAGTGTTAATGTTTGAGTTAAAAAAAATTCTCTACAAATTATATTAACACAAAGTTGGCTATAAGAATCCTTTATAGGCTACGTAAAAAAGCAAAGGGCTTACAGTCTTAACATTTAGGCTACTTTGCTTAAATTCGATACATTTATTTTCAGTAGGGCCTAATAAATTTGTAGGGATGTAATTTCAGTATGCTTTACCAACGCTATGTATTCAATTAAAGTTCCAAGAGGTCTGGTCTCTATATTTCCTTCCCAGCTGACACTAATATGCAAGTGCACAGCAAAAATCACAACTTGTGCTTGCTGCGAACGCAAGTTATTTAAGGTGTCTCAACTGTACACAGTCTACCCTACAGTGTGAATTCGTTACAAGGTTGCATTTAATTAAATTAATGTGCAGCAATTTGTACAAATAGAGTCTATAGGCCTACTATACTGTTGTAGCCATTAAATAATCTCATTTAGTATCATATTTGTTAAAATATTATAATGTTTTTTTTTTCCATCTATGTTGAATATGAAAAGTGAACAGCACGAGTAAGATAGGATGCATTATATCGAGAGATGGATATGGAGTGGGTCAGACATGATTTTGACCACTTCATTAAGTTTTGTTTAGTAGAAAACCTTTCTTTAAAGTGAATTTCGTTTTCTATAAATTGTATCTTAATTTTAATACATTTTTCATCAACCAATTGCTGGATTTAATAAGTAAGAGAAGCAAATATAACAGACACTAATCATGGAGGCGCCCGCGCGGTCACTTGCATTGCACGTCAGCTGGAGCGCATCTCATCCTCCTAACTTAACGAAACTCAGCGTATGCCTCACACAGACATGATAAATACATCAAATACACAAAGCTTGAAATGTCTTCAAACGAAATAATTCAAAACGAAAAGAAAAAAGCTACTCTCTGATTATGTCTTTATGTGCATTTCTCTCTAGGTGCGTTCACTACAAATATGGCGATCGTCAACTTCATCTTTGCAGTCGACACTGTCAGAAAACACTTGTTTATTGATAAAAATTTTGCACGCATCACCGGATTTACAAATACACATCTTGCTTGTTGCACGCACACATATTCTGTCGAAAAAACGAAATATTATGTTGAAATAACATTATTATTAATAATAGCCTACATCTTTTAGAATATTTGATTAAATGCTGATTGTTGCGGCTTGTTCAATTGAATAAAATGAAAACTTTAATTGTGATAATTAAAATAATTGAAAATTAAATATTTAGTGGCCAAGTTTTGCTAATTTATTATATAGGCTATTATATGCCTATTGCCTATATTAAGTAGGTCATATTAAGACAAGGCATATATTAAGTTATTTTAGCTGTTATGAGAAAAATAAATCTAACGAAATCTAAAATCTAAATCTAATAAATCTAAAACAAAATTCTAACGCCAATTCAACATGCCAGAATAAAACCTTATTTTTGAACAATGCGTAACGCCACTCGGCCTGGTGTGCCAAAACACTACATTTTAAACTTCAATGTTTAATTCAAAACAATCTCAAAACGCGTTGTGACATTTTTTTTAAAGCAGTATAGCCTATATACATTAAGGGCATTGAAACCAGGATCTTAACTAAAACGCGTTCCGCGTAATCTCTCAAAAATTATGCCTAACTACTCCATGTATTTTTTTTTTTTAAGGACTGCTTTTGAAATCACTATAAATTACTATGCAATTGTATCGCTCACGAGAGCTCTTCATTTATCTAATTCCTCAATAGAATAGTAAAAATATTCAGCGTCATTGCTCCTAATATCGTCTCTATTTTTAACTTTTGATTCTATTTTTTCAGTTCTAAAATTGATTCTATCTTTGGTTCTATTCTGTTGTAGCCTAATAGGCCTATTTATATATATGAAAAATATGCCTATTAGGCTTAGGGTTTTCTATTTAACCCACTAACATTTAAAAATACGGCAATTGCCGCTCTTTTGCACAATGTCCCTTTGCGCCACCTGGCGGTCATTTTGGGAACGACTTTGAAATGCGGCTGGTTTATTTTTGCCGCGGTGATTTCGCCGCGGCAGCTGGCGCGGCGGTAATAGGCATTCTGGTTGTCCACCATCTGTACGTGATCTTATCGGTGAATTAGGCAGTCAAATAGGGGATTCTATCGCCACACGGCTATTAGCTAGCCAAAGCCCAGTCACCCCCTCCAATTCAGTCCCATTCGGTGCTGTTGCGCCAGAACCCTCTATCGCAGGCCGAAATCTCACTAATGTCAGCCTGATAGTCAAGCCGGATGTCAAAGAACCCCCAATGTTTAGAGGAGATGGAACAGACAAATACACGGTTCAGGAATGGATTGAGTTGATGGAATTGTATCTCCACAAAGCAGATTGCTCTGACACAGATCAGGTAGACGAGATATTGAGCCACCTGCTAGGCAGGGCTAAGAGCATTGTCAAGGTCAGACTCAAAAGCAGCCCTGACGAAACCATCTCCCCTGTAACCATCTATGATGTGTTAAGGCGTTACTTCAGTGAAAGTCCTGGATCATGTCAACCACTAGCTGACTTTTACGCGACACAACCCAAAGTAAATGAGTGCCCTGTTGATTACTGGGTAAGATTGAACGCAGCTGCTGAGTTAGCAGACAGTCATCTGCAGAAACAAGGCGAAAAGATGAAAAACATGAGTTCTGAAATTGCGATGATGTTCATCAGAAACTGTTCGGAGCCAAACCTCTCTAGTATGTTTCGGTGTAAACCTATCAGTAAATGGTCAGTCACAGAAATCCAAGAGGCCATTGACGAGCACCAGAGGGAAGTCCAGTCTAAAAAACTGTCTGCTGTCGCACATAATGTTAGCGCGGTCCAAGTCGCTGCAGCTGAATTGTCAACCTACCCTCATGCTGTTACCAAGGGAGAGAGTTTGAAATCAGATGCACCCATTAATGTCCCTGTAAATTCTTTGAAGGCTGCTGATCCCGCAACTTCGGAAGCAGGCACTTTGGAGCGTGTCTTGAGTATGAGTATTATTTGTTTATGATGAATGTTGCAAGTCTGTCTCCAGTAACAGTATCGTCTTGTTCCAGAATGTCACGAAGTTGGGAAAGGCAGACAGTCTGTTCTATACTCCAGTGCTATTGAACAACAAAGTCACAGTTCAAGCGCTATTAGATAGTGGATCTATGGCGTGTACAATCAATGAGGAAACAGAGCATGAACTGTTGGGTACGGGGATGTCTGCACAGGTTGACCAGTTGCACATGGACGTTCTTCTTGTTGGTTGTGGAGGTGTTAGGGTCAGACCGAAGGGAGCCTATCAGCTGAAGATGGATGTGTGTGGAACATTAGTGAGTGTGCCTACGTTTGTTGTCCCGGGACAGAGGGATCAGTTAATTCTGGGAACTAATGTCATTAAATTCGTCCTCACCCAACTCAAGCAAACCTCTGGCTATTGGAACGTCATGAATCGTCCTGAGTCATCTGGAGAACCTGAAGTTGAGCAGTTTCTAAACATGTTGTCAGGCATTAACAGGTGGAGGGGTAGTGTAATCCCTGATATTGTGGGCACTGCAAAACTGGCTCAGGCCGTCACTTTGTTGCCCCGGCAAGAACACCTCGTGTGGGGTAAACTCCCGTCAAACACGCCTATTTCCATAGGAAGTACTATTGTGATTGAGCCACCCAAAGCGCAGACCCACAAGAAAGGCATCATGGTGGGAAGAGTCATAGCCTCTATGTCTGGTGATGGGTGGGTCCCAGTCAGGATCATGAATCCCTTTGATAAGGCTATTACACTGAGAAGAAACTCAAAAATAGCTGATGTCTTCCCTTTTGTGGCTGTTGAGGACCTCAGTGTGCATCCTGATCGCAACAGTATTGAGATGGTGAGTGTGCAGAGCCAGGGCATCGGAGACATTGATGAGGGAGGTTGCCCTGACTTCGGGCTAAGTGAAAGCCTGCAGAAACTTGGTCTTGGTGATTTAGATATCGAGTCATGTGAAGTATCCCACTATTGGAAGAGTCAGCTAGTACAGCTCATTAGGAGGCATGAGGACGTATTTTCCAAACACAAACTGGATTGCGGAAAGGCCAATGGGTTTGTCCACCATATTCGTTTATCAGACGATCGTCCCTTCAGACTTCCATACCGCCGTGTTCCATCTGCACAGTACCAGAAGCTGAGGAGTGTTCTCTCTGACATGGAGGAGCAGGAAATCATACGTAAGTCCAATAGTGAGTGGGCCTCTCCACTTGTGTTGGTATGGAAGAAGAATGGAGACCTTAGAGTGTGTGTGGACTACCGCTGGCTGAACGCTCGAACTGTTAAGGACGCCCACCCCTTGCCTCATCAGGCAGACTGTTTAGCAGCTTTGGGAGGGAATGTCTTCTTTAGTGCAATGGACTTAACCTCTGGTTTTTATAACATCATAATGTCTGAAGAGGACAAGAAGTTCACTGCCTTCACGACTCCTATGGGTCTGTATGAATTCAACCGTCTGCCGCAAGGGCTCTGTAACAGTCCAGCCAGCTTTATGAGACTCATGACCAACATCTTCGGGGATCAGAATTTCCTCACGTTGTTATGCTATCTCGACGATCTTCTTGTGTACGCTCCAAATGAAGAAGCAGCCATTGAGCGGCTTGAGCTGGTGTTTACTAGGCTGAGAGCACACGGATTGAAGTTAGCCCCGAAGAAGTGTCATTTTCTGAGGAGAAGTGTGAAATTTCTGGGGCATGTCATTGACGAAACTGGAGTGGCAACAGATCCAGACAAAGTTAGTGCCATTTCTGCCATATCCGAATCTGATCTGATGATGCCAGATGGAGTAACACCTTCGCAGAAAAAGATAAAGTCATTTTTAGGAATGGTGTTATACTATCAAAACTTCATTCAAAACTGCTCCAGTATAGCGAAGCCTTTGTTCACCTTGACAGCTGCACCCAGAGGAAAAAAGACCACTGTGAGAGGCGCTGCGTCATTTAGGAGACTGAATCCCAGTGATTGGAAACATGAGCACAGTGTCGCGTTCCAAAAGCTAAAGATGGCTCTGTTAGAATCTGTTGTGCTAGCTCACCCTGATTTCAGCCGACCATTCATTCTATGTACTGATGCGTCTATGGATGGATTAGGAGCTGTACTGTCACAAGTCCCAGAAGGAGAAATTAAGGCGCGTCCTATCGCCTTTGCCAGTAAAGCTCTCACTCGTGCGCAAGCTAAGTACCCTGCTCATCGCCTTGAGTTTTTGGCTCTGAAGTGGTCCGTCTGCGACAAGTTCAGTCACTGGCTGAAGGGACATGACTTCACTGTCTGGACGGACAACAATCCCTTGACATACATCATGACAAAGCCAAAGCTTGATGCATGCGAGCAGAGGTGGGTGTCTAAGCTGGCCCCCTATAGTTTTAGCATTCAATACATACCCGGCAGTAGAAATGTGGTCGCAGATGCTTTGAGTAGGCGACCCTTCATCCGTGGCTGTGTCAGTCAGAGGCTAATGTCAGAACCGTATGGTGCACTGTTTGAAGAGGCGGAGCAAGTCCGTGAAAACACAATACAAGAAGTTTTCAGGTTGAGTGCACACACCTGTAATGTTGAACATTATCCCTCTGCAGTCTCGGAATCATGTTCACTTACCAGTGTTGAGGTGTCGGCAATCCTTGATGTTCACACAGAGTGGGAAGTAGGCACAAGAGATCGAGCGGTCCAGTGGCTCACTCAGGATACCAACCAGTTGTCGTCTCCAGGTCTTAGTCCTCTGCCTGTTTTCTCATTGAGGGAGTTACAGGAGAAGCAGCAGGATGACTCAACGCTGTCAAGGGTCTTGTTCTATGTGTGCAGAGGATGGAAACCATCTAGACGTGAGAGAACTGGAGAAACTCACAAGGTAATCAAAACACTTAAACAGTGGGAGAAGTTCAAAATGCTTGATGGAATACTCTACAGAGTGTCCAAGGATGTACTGACGCGAAAAAGGAGACTGCAGTTTGTTGTTCCGAGTTCGCTGGTGAAGCAGGTTCTTGAGGGCATTCATGATGAAGCTGGGCATCAAGGTCAGGGTAGGACTTTATCCCTTGCGAGACAGAGGTTCTTTTGGGTCAGTTTGGAACGGGATGTGCGTGAACACATTAAATGTTGCAAACGCTGTGTGGTTAGCAAAACTCCAGAACCTGAAGGGAGAGCTCCTCTGGAAAGCATCAAAACATCGAGTCCCCTGGAATTGGTCTGCATAGATTTTTGGTCTGCGGAGAATTCTAGTGGTCGCAGCGTGGATGTCTTGGTCATAACTGATCACTTTACTAAGATGGCCCATGCTTTCCCTTGTAAAGACCAATCGGCAAAACAAGTTGCAAGGCTCTTGTGGGATAGATACTTCTGCGTATATGGTTTCCCAGAAAGGATCCATTCGGATCAAGGTGCCAATTTCGGGAGCCAACTGATTCGTGAACTGCTAGACGTTGCTGGAGTGAGGAAGTCTAGAACAACCGCGTATCACCCAATGGGTAACGGTCATGTTGAACGATTCAACAGAACTCTGGGTGGTATGATCAGGGCGTTGCCACCTAGGGCCAAGCAAAACTGGCCACAGATGTTGCAATCGTTGACCTTTGCTTATAACTGCACCGCCCATGAGTCAACTGGGTTTGCGCCTTTTTACTTGATGTTCGGCAGGGTTCCGAAACTCCCAGTGGATGTAATGTTCAGCAGTGTGGAGAGGGACGATGTCCTTATTGATTATGATGTGTACGTGAGGAGATTGAGGAATGATTTGAAAGAAGCTTTAACACTTGCTCAGAAGAATGCTGAGGCCAGTCAGCAACGCCAGGCAGACCTATACAACAAGAGGACGAAAGGTTGCAATATTGAAGTCGGGGACCAAGTCTTGCTGGCTAACAGAGGTGAACGTGGCCGCAAGAAATTGGCGGATAAGTGGGAGTCCATTCCATACACCGTTGTTGCCTTGAATCCTCAATGTCACACCTACCGAATCCGCAACACCCACACTGGTCAGGAAAAGACTGTTCATAGAAACTTGCTCCTCCAAGCTAACTTTCTGCCAATTGAGTTTGAGGAAGTTGAACCCTCATTCATTGAAGGCACTGAATCAGTTGATGGCTGCAGCGGAGCAGCTTTGAGCAATGCTCTAACACCCATGTCTGAATACAGCAACGCAGACCGAACTGCCAGTTGGGTAGCAGGGTCTGTGGCTCCAAATGTTAACCTGGGCAGTACATCCTCTAAGACAGAGAGTGCCCTTCCAGTGGCTGTAGATCCTGATCCTGCACAATCTGTGCTTTCAGCAACTTTGGGTGCCTCTTTCAGATGTGACAATGTTTCTGAATGTTCAAGTAATGGAGGATTGACTTGTGATACAGTGATATCTGCACCAGTGGGAGGTTCATTTGATGATATACAGACCTCTGATCCTGTGGATTCACTCCCTAATCAGGTGGTGACTCAAGTCAGAACCAGACTTGGTAGGCTTGTGAAGCCTGTGAACAGATTAATTCAAAACATGACCCAAAACATGAATATGTCCAGTTCAGTTAATGGGGTTGCCAGGTCTTTATTGTCATAAAATGGATTGAGCAGTCACATGAATAGTATGATAGAGCCAAAATTCATAATTTAAAAAACAAAAAGTAACTGTCACATTGAAGTTTACGTAGTGGTGTTTGGGGCACCCTATTTACAAGTGTTCCCTTAGTAGGTCTGATCAGCCTGCTTAGGTCACTTTCCCTGTGGTTTGGGAAGCATATGTTGCTGTGTCGAGCGTATCGAGTGTAAAATGTTTATCCTGTGTGTAGCTTTTTGAACAGCTAATTATCCATATTGAACTAGTTTTGTGAAGTTCAGCGGGGAGTATGTAGCTGGTTTAAAAAAAATTTAAAATGTAATGAAGGTTGTTAGTGAACTTCATCAAAACTTTTTGTGTTTTTATATTTGTGTGCTGAGTTGTAATCCAGTACAATGTACATAATTCTAGTGGGAACCATTCATGCAGAATATTGTTGTATATGGGGCACATATTGGTGACGCAAATGATACCTCGTACGTGCGATGTGCGAACAGCGCCATCTTTAGAAGCACATTTGCTGCTGACAAGGTCGGATGTGCTCTCTCTCGCTCATCTGACGAGCGTGCTGGTAAGGATGTTTTGATGTGTATTAAACAATGTAATCGATTTATTTCATGAGATAAACGATGGTTAAGTGAAATGAAAAGCTTTGATGTCATGAAATTGAATGCATTTAATTGCTTTTTGAGTGTTTTATTGAGACTGGTTTTGCTTACTAGCTTTCTCTGTGCTGTATGAGCAGACTGAAGGGGAGAGACGTGTATCCCAATTAATTGTGCTCTGTATTTCTGCAGGTATGTTCAATTGTTTGTGTTACATGTTGAGAAATGTTTAAAATGTGTTTAATATCAAGTTTATATGAGTTTGATGCATACAAAAAAGAATGAGGTCTGTTGGCAAAAGTGATGTCATATTGAAAGTGACAGTTTATTTGCAATTAACCTGTAACTTTTGACTTTTTTCCCCCATCTAATGTATTTACTGATACAAGAAAGTGGTGAAGAAATTATATTTTCCCTTGTATATTATTTTGTATGCCATAAGGGTGACCTGTGTTTTGTGCCTTACTATGTTTTATTTAATTTATTTTATTATTTGCCCTATGTTTTGTAACTGTTAATTGCTTCAATTAAGATCTTGAGAAGCACATTTGCTGCTGACAAGGTCGGATGTGCTCTCTCTCGCTCATCTGACGAGCGTGCTGCTTTCTCTGTGCTGTATGAGCAGACTGAAGGGGAGAGACGTGTATCCCAATTAATTGTGCTCTGTATTTCTGCAGAAAGGGAATAAAGATCCTGAGACCTCTTTCATCAGCGTCGTCTTCACTGTATAGAGAACAAACACAACCAGAGTAAAACTGTTACATATGCACCAGTCTGCGTACACGTCAGATCAGATCACTCGGACATGGCTGTGTATAAGTGGTAAAAACGATATAAATACTGTTCGTTTTCTCACACAAACCGCTCGTTTCGTGTCTTAGGCCATCAATGTGTACTTACGATGGGGAATTGTTTAATTTGGACGACGGGGTGTTAAAGCTGCCATCGTAACAAAGGGTAGAAAGCCGGCTAAAACATGACGGAGGAATAAACTCACGGAGCCATCGGGTTTCGTTTGACTGGCGTGCACACTCACAGGGGCATGCAGTCATTTATTAAATTGCAACACCTGAACAGCAGTAATGAATGAACCACACCCCTTAGACTCACACCCCCTTAGACAACAGTCATAATAAGAGCACATTCAAGGTCACCAATGTTCAACACGGGGAATTGTTTTAATTTGGACTCTGTGCATGCTCTTTGAGACCGTGACCATAGACCTGCATTATATGACTGACAGACAAGAACGGTTTGACCTAAAAATATCAAAATTGAAACTACTGCGCCTGCGGAAAAAAAGACACCTACATCTTGGATGCCCTTGAGGTAAGCTAAAACATACCAAAAATTAATTTCAAAGTGAACTATCCCTTTAAGTGTTGTAGGCCTATAACCAACATTAGAGCAGTGATGTGTGAACTAAATTTGGTGTGTTACAGTGAAGTTATTGAATATTTTTCATAATATAAAATGTGCAAAAGCAGTGTAGTATGACCAGTGGGTCACCATTGATGTGTAAACTGAATTGGGTGGCACTACAGTTTGTAACATTGAAGTTAATTACTATTTTTGTATTTTTGACTATGAGTTGATGCTGTAGTCGTTTTTTTTTGGGTTATATTGCACTTTGCAGACGGTCCCTTGAACTTGTCTCTCAGCCGCCTGCTCATAGAGATCCATTTGGCCTATATTATTATAAAATCTCGTTTTGATGAGAGGTTGTAGCTCGTGGTCTATGTTACTGTGATTGTAAATAGGTGTCGTTTGTGTTTTAACAACGTTTAGCTCAAGAATAGGGAAGTTCCAATAGCCTATGTGAATATTGCCAACTTCACTGAACTCCTTGAGTTAAGCACTGACCGCATTTCTTTATATTTGAGTCCAAGTTCAAACATTATGAAACGCTCCATTAACGTACAGAGCTCTGAAACACTGCCAGCGGGACATTAAATAGGAAGTGTCTGTCCGAGCTCAAAACAGGTTTTGCGTGGGAACGCAAATATCTTTGCGAGGGAACGCAAAAGTGTTGCGTGGGAACGCAAATATCTTTGCGAGGGAACGCAAAAGTTTTGCGAGGGAACGCAAAGTTTCTCGGGGGAACGCAAAAGTTTTGCGAGGGAACGCAAAAGATCTGAAAAAAAAAAAAATTCTCCCAACCTACAAATATTTCCACCACCACGTCCCTTTAGGGGCTCCGTACCATATTACCATTGTGATAACACCAAAGTGCACATCAAAAATATCCCAGAACATAATTTTCATTTGTAAAAAAAAAATACTGTTTCATTTTCAAAATGCACAATATATGTATACAGTGCAACAGCAAAAACTGGGAGGGAAAATGTACATTTATATACTTTTTTATAATGTAGCCTATTATTATTATTTGTATTGATATTATTATTATTATTATTATATTATTTAATTTAAATAAATCACAAGGAAAACAGCTTATAATTCATAATAAGTGAAAATGTTTAAATGCTGAAAGCGTTCTGTGATATGGGTATAGGGATAGGTTAGGGGAAATAGGCTGTTGTTTGTACAGTAAAAACAAAAACAAAAAAAAACGATGTCTATGGAATGTCCCCATAAAACATGAAAAGCAATTTGTGTGTGTGGGGGAGATGGTGGCTTTGTTTTCTTGGCTTTGCACAGGAAAATGACTGAATGTGGTCTGGAAATTGTATCATTCCATTGTTTAAGTGACTACTAACTTTAAGTGAATAATTCACTTTAAAGTGTTGTTTCTAATTTTTTTTTAGTGTGTTTGTCATTTACTCCCCCTAATTTCATCTTTGAAACACAAAAATACATTAAGGGGTAGAACCATCATCCCATTGTATGCATCAAATTGAATACTCATTTGTACAACTCATTTTAACTGTTATTTTGTATTTTGTGAGCCCAATACATTTTATGAACTGCAGGGGACAGGAATATGTAAAGTCATGTCCCATTTAGGCTTTATACTTCCAAATCACTTCCAGTTTCTATTTAAGGTAAATGCTGCCTGATCTTGTAAACTTGTTATGAACAGTTTCTGTTTTTTTTTTCAGATAATGCCTCCCCTTGATCTTATCTATTTCCAGTAAAGTTGGGACATTTTGCTAAATGCAGTAAAATCAATAACCTGTGATTTGTTCATTCTCTTGAACCTTTATTTAACTGACAAAAATACAAAGAAAAGATTTCCAATGTTTTCACTGACCAACTTTGTAAATATAAACCAATTGTGATGGCTGCAACACACTCTAAAAAAGTTGGGACAGAGGCATGATCATCACAGTGTCACATCACCATTGCTTTTTTAATTACGCTCAAACAGGGCTGAATGTTCACCTTTCAACAGGACAAAGATCTCTTTAGTGTTTCATTTGACAGTTGACTGATTGCAGAATGAAAGCCAGCGATTGATTGGTTGGTTGGTTGAAAGTGCTTGAGACTTTGGACTTGTTTTGTGTTTCTCAGTAATTTGATTATTAACATACTGTCCTTACCTTTACACCATTTAAGAACCTTCACTTTCATTTTCTTTCAAATAGGCTTATACTGCGTATCTCTTTTTCATTCGTTAATAACTAATATTAGGATGGTGTGTATAGATGAGGCGATACAAGGGTTGCTCAGTTTCTGTTAATTTTATTAACAACTGTGCAACAGGTAACACTATAAATGCATTCTGTGTCTATGAACTCTGTCTACCGTATTTCCCTTATCAGCTACGCATGTCACAAACAGCTATAGGTAACACTTTATTTCGATAGTCCACTTTAGACATTCTACTAGCTTTAAGTAGATTTGCAACTACGTACATGTCATCTAACTGTCATTAGAGTATTAGTAGACTGTCTGCTTAATATCTGTTAACTGTATTTATTTTGATGCTCCCCAACAGATATTCTATACTGACAATAAGTAACTTGGCAACTACAAGTCATTTTTTTCTACTAACCCAAACCACAACACCTAACCATAACCTAATAGTCTACTGACAGTCTACAGTTTACTAATACTCTAATGACAGTTAGTTGACATAGTTACTTATAGTTAGTAAAATGTATGGAGTGGACTCGAAATGAAGTGGAACCCAGGTATATTACAGTATAGGCTATAACAGATTATTAAACTTTACAGGATTAAATTATTAATTATTACAGGGTGCATAAGTAAACTGTCAAATGATCTCAGAAACATTAGGACAGCACATACAAATCAATTCTTGTTTCAGTTTCTATTTAGGCCTACTTGATTTACTTTATTATTAATTATTATAAAAAAAAAAAAAAAACTCTCCTAGGGCAGATCAGGTGCACAGCATATACAGACCATTTTGGAGCAGACGTCACAGTTACGTCACTTGCAGCTTCATTGTGGTGACAGAAAAACAGTGGTGGAAACGGAGATCCACAGAATAAGAGAAAAAAAATGTGTCTTGTGCCTTTGGATGTCAGAATCAGAATGCAAAAAAGATGGTCTTCCCTGTTATAGAATTCCATCTTCGAGGACGCCCTTCGAAGCTAAATGCAGACGTTTAAGGTTGCAGGCCATTAAACTACGGTGGCAGAGTAGAACACAACACAACAAAATTTAAAAAGCAAACATAAGTTCACAACAAAACGAAATCAAGCCACAACACAATGAAATCAAGCCACAGCAGAACAGAAACAAGCCACAACACAATGGAAATAAGCCACAACACAACAAAATAAAGCCACGCCACAACGGAAATGCTCCCGACCACTATGGGCTATTGGAAGTTAGTTATCCTTGCCACTAGTCGGCAGTTCCCTTTCGAGAGTACTCGTGTTGCATAAGCCTTAGCTTACGCTACGGGAAAGCCCCTTTTCTCAAGAAGATTGAAGCCAAAATTATCCTATAATTTGTAATAATTTAAAACGCACTTGCTGCAGCAGCAGACCTAAGCGAGGTGGCTTAGCGCGCTTATTGGCTGCTCTGCGGCAACTGCTGCAACCTATGGAGAGGCAGCGGTGACGTACCGACCAATGAGGGCGCTTCGCGCTCTTTGCACGTCACAGCCCGCCAAAACGGGTGTGGCCGAGGCTATTTAAACCGCGCCCTGCCATAGGTGCTTTGATTTCATCTCCTTTCAGCGTAGGTAGGCCTGTCGCGATAATTAAATAACCGTCTGATCGCGATTATTTGTTCTAACCGCGATTGTTTCAGACAACCGCGATTATTGCGCTCTTTTATAGACCTACGGCACAAGGGGGAGTCATGAACCAAAATAAATAGACAAGCAGTCAAGCACTAATTACGTTTTCTAGCAATATATTCAAAGTCATCTGAAGCCATTCCATAGCTTAATGTGAGGGACAGTAGTATATTTACATTGTTAAATTAAAGTTCACAAACTCGTCTGCAGCTGTCAATCATTCCGTTCAGCATTCAAACTCTGCAGCTGTCAATCATTCCGTTCAGCATTCAAACAGCGCGCGTCGTCCGGTTACGACAGGATACACGGTAAAACTTTCTCCAATGTGACATTGACGTTATAATGCTTGATCTGTAGATAAAGGGCTGTGGATTTGCATAAAATGACTTTATTTTGCTGGAGTTTTTTGCAGTTTCTAAATGACTCGCTCGCTACCGTGTGCCTACACAGCACAAGGACTATGAATTGGCATCAGACGCACAATAACTGGAGTTTAAAACTGTGAAGAAACAAATGATCAATAAACTGTTGGACTGATATACACTAGGATTTGTGCCCTCGACATTTCTTCGCTTTGTGCCGTGAACTTTTAAATGCGCACTTGTGCAGCGCTGCGCACTGTGACTCCATGTTGCATTAAGCACATCATTCTGCACCCGCGATGCGCATACGCGCTTTGTTCCGCTCTGTTTTGAAGCGTATCATATTATCATGGTTTGTGCACATTTGTTTTTATTAACATGTTTAGATTTTATTAAATTACTGTGCAGATGTTTTCAAAAATTACTTTTTGCTGCTGATTTATACACTCACTAAGTTTAATAAACAAATTGTCATAGCTATTGAATATAGCCTATTTATTTAATATTTAAAGGTGTTAACTGTAAACTTACACTGCAAAATGATAACTTACAAAGGATTAAATTCATCACAATTATTTAATGAATGAAGCACAAAGCCCTAAAACAGACAATTAATCGTCAAAGCCCTAAAACTGACAATTAATCGGCATAACCGCAATTATTTTTTAGACAATTAATCGTCAGCCAAATTTCATAATCGTGACAGGCCTAAGCGTAGGATTCTCTTCGCTGACTCTGGAAGAAGCCTTGCGCCGTCGACACAGCACTTCAGCGAGACGAGCCACTGAACTGCAGGACTAGGAAGCCGGCTTGGACACCTCCTACGCCGCCTTTCAGCCGCCATCTCAGCTGTGCTATCCGGCGCGCATATATCCTTTTAAAGCTTTTCTCCTAAAGAGCAAATTTGCGGGCGTTGTTTCAAATGCCCCGCCTCAACTGCGGCTCGTGCCGAGCCCCCCTCACAGCTGGAGACCGCCACATCCTTTGCGTGTCCTGCTTGGGGAAGGACCACGCTGACATCGCGCTCTCTAAAGGCGGCTGCCCGGAGTGCGATATGATGGACTTACCGACCTTGCGGGCTCGGTTAGCCATCTTCTGCGACGATGCACTTCCTTCACTCTCTCGCGGGCCGCGCCGTAAAATGTGCCCCTCCCAGAGAGCACCGGAAGCTTCAGTGACTCGCGAGCTCACGCCGGTTGGTTCCCCGCGTGCCTTGCCCACTGATTTGCCCTCACCGGTCTTGTTTATGGATGGCCAGCGCCCGGCGGTTTCCGCGGCCGCTCCCATCACTTTTGGTGGACCAGACGGTGACGACGACAGCTGTTCTTTCGCCGCCTCGGATAGTGAGGACTAGTCGGCCTCCATTCCGGACCCCGCCCCCTCAACCCAGGCCAGTACCAGCGGGGTAAGAGCCAGTGTGGATGCTGAACTCATCCGCGTGTTGACTAAGGCCGTGGAGGACCTCGGCCTCGAGTGGTCTACACCTGCCGAACCAACGCGCAACAGGCTCGACGAGTAGTTTCTGCAAGGACGCCGCCAGTCCCCTCAGCAAAGGCCCGCCCCGTTCCTGCCGGAACTCCATGACGAACTCACTAAATCATGGAAGGCTCCGTTTTCCGCCAGGCTGAAAACCTCTGTTTCCTCAGCGCTCTCCGTTGTCGACGGCGCTCAGAAAAAGGGCTACCAGCATCTTCCCCCTATCAAAGAGGCTGTCTCTGCGCACCTTTGCCCGCCCTCCACCGGATTGCTGCATCAGCACTCCACACTAGGGCGGTGCTTCAAGTGTTTCAGGCTAACCTTCTCACTGGACGAGGTTAGCCCAAACCAAGAGGCGTTCAGAGACTTGAGAAGCGCTACGGACTTAGCCCTACGAGCTACAAAGACCACCACTCAGGCTATCGGTAGGAATATGGCGGTTTTGACTGTTTTGGAGCGTCATCTGTGGCTGACGCTAACGGATATGAAGGACGCGGACATGGCTTCTTTTCTGGACTCGCCCATTTCACCATATGGCCTGTTTGGCCCGTCTGTCAAGGGCTTCGCGGAACGCTTCTCCAAGGCACAGAAAGCGTCACAGGCCTTACGACACTTCCTGCCTAAACGCTCGAGTTCTGCTTCAGGCCGCTTAAAGAAACAGCTGCCTGCTCAGACTCCAAGGCCCCCGCCTCAGCTGCCAGCTTTTCAGCCCCGTCCACCCGCTGAGGCTCATCAGCGCTCGCGCTCGTCTAGCCGCCGCAGACCGCCTCCCCCACGGGGCCCGAGGCCGAAGATTGTGCTAGACCCTGAGCCTCCGAAACCCTCCTAGCCACAAGGGGCAAACAACGATGGTTAAGTCCCGCCGCGGCCGGACAACCGTCGAAGAACCCACGCACGCTTCTCACAGTTCCCTCACCAGAGGCGACTGGAGATGTCTATTTTGCAGTACACGAGTCTGTTACACAACATGCACACAAACGCCGTTTTTACGGCGACCAAAATAAATCTCAAAAAGAGAAAAAATTCTGTCTTGTATCCGGCTCACGCCGACTGTGTTCTAAATGTAGGTACTGTGCCCACTATTCAGTGCTCACCCCTACTCATAAACACTGCCCGTCCAGTGTCAAACACACACTTAGGGCCCCTACTAATAAAAAACTTCCCCGCTCTCACGGCGAGTGTATCATGTGTAAACCAGGTGCCCGTTATTCAACACGTGCCCTCTCACATAAGCGCTGTATGTACAGTGTCACAAGCACAAGTCAATCAGGCCACCGGATCCCTGTCACACAGCGATCCGAGCCCAGATATCATTCTGCCCCTAGCCTTGTCGGCAAAAGCATAGGAAATCATCCCGGGCATGTCAGAAACAGGGTGTTAAACATAATCAAACAAGGCTATTCGCTGCAGTTTGCGCGCAGACCCCTGCACTTTCGAGCCATGGTCGAAACCACGGTAAAAGCACACCTTCTTCGCACCGAGATAGCGAAACTGCTGAGAAAAGGTGCGATAGGAACCGTTCCTCTTTCACAGAGCGAGTCAGGTTTCTACAGCCGCTATTTTCTCGTTCCAAAGAAGGATGGCGGTCTCCGACCCATCTTAGATCTCAGACAATTGAACAAAGCGCTTATGAGGCGTTCGTTCAAAATGCTGACGACCAGACAAATTCTCGCGCATATTCGCCCGGGAGACTGGTTTATACTGGTGGACCTGTAAGACGCGTACTTTCAGATACAAATAGCGCCCCATCACAGGCCATTCTTGAGATTCGCCTTTGAGGGCCGGGCTTATCAGTACACGGTCCTTCCGTTTGGTCTGTCTTTAGCACCTCGTACATTAATGAAGTGCATGGACGTGGCGCTCGCTCCCCTGAGACTACATAAATATTGAACTATTTAGACGACTGGCTGATTCTAGCCCAGTCAAATACAGAACTGATGACTCACAAAGCTCTGCTTCTCAATCATTTGCAGAATTTGGGTCTCAAAATCAATCTGACAAGAGCTCGCTGTCACCCAGCCAGAGAATTTCCTTTCTGGGAACAGAAATAGACTCTGTGTCGATGAAAGCGCGGCTTACAACACAGCGCGCGCTCTCCATCCAACGCCTAGCAGCGTCATTCAAAATTGGCGACGTCACTCCTCTCAAAATGCTGCAGAGGATCCTGGGTCGCATGGCATCTGCTTCAGCAGTACTTCAGCTGGGTCTGCTACATATGCGCCCCCTCCAGTACTGGCTAAAACCCCGAGTCCCATTTCACGCTTGGGCATCGGGTCGATTTCGCCTCAGGGTGACCCAGGGCTGTATCAAAGCCCTGGAACCTTGGAAGACAGCCAGCTGGTACCAGTCAGGCGTCGACATGGGGCGAGCTCGAAGCTAAAAGTAGTCTCGACAGATGCTTCCAACCTCGGTTGGTGCGCCCTGTTCGAGGGCAGGCCCACTTCCGGCCTCTGGTCAGGCCTGGAGAAATGCCTACACACAAACTGTCTAGAGATGAGAGCTGTCGAGTTAGCTCTGGAGGTTTTTCTCCCATACTTGCGAGGTCACCATGTCTTAGTCCGTACGGACAACATGACAGTGGTGTCCTACATAAACCGCCAAGGCGGCATCAGATCTCGGAGCCTGTACACCAGGGCCAAAGGCCTCCTTGTGTGGGCTCAGCACAATCTGTGCTCGTTGAGAGCGGCGCACGTACCAGGCATCCTGAACCTGGGTCCAGACATGCTATCCAGGGGCAATGTTCCCCCAGGGGAATGGTCCCTTCACCCCAAGGTGATCCAGTTGTTATGGAGCATCTTTGGCAGGGCAGAGGTCGACCTCTTCATCTCAGAAGAAAACGCTCATTGCCCAATTTACTTTACGAAGAACAACGACGCGCTGGCCCACGACTTGCCCAGGCGTCCGCTTTATGCGTTCCCACAGATCTCGTTGTTACCACAGGTGATCAAACGGATCAGGGAGACCAAATGTGTCAGCCATAGCGGCATTTGTGACACTGGCGTCTGGCCAGTCACTGGGGAGAAACGATCTAGTCGTCCGTTTCCTCAGGGGAGCTAGGAGGTTAAACCCCCCTCGACCCCCTTCGGTTCCTGTTTGGGACCTTTCCACGGTTCTGTAGGCCACGAAAGGTGACCCATTCGAACCAATGCAGACCATAGATCTGAAATATCTTTCACTCAAAAGCGCTACCTGTCTTGAATTTGGACCTAATGACTCCAAAGTCATCCTCAAACCGAGACATGGTTATGTTCCTAAAATACTTGCCACTCCCTTCAGAGCGCAAGTTATTTCCCTGTCTGCTCTCCCCACATCTGATGATGAAAGGGACGCAAACGTTCTCTGCCCCGTTAGGATTTATGTGGAGCGTTCTGCTGGTTTCAGACAATCAGAACAGCTCTTTGTATCCTTTGGTGGCCGCACTAAAGGTTTGGCTACCACTAAACAGAGCCTTTCACGTTGGATAGTCGATGCTATTTCATTGGCTTACGCGTCCAAAGGTCTCTCTTGCCCCCTGGGCATCAGAGCTCATTCTACTAGAGGCCATGGCCTCGTCGTGGGTTTGGTCCAGTGGGATTTCACTTCATGATATGTGTATGGCGGCAGGCTGTGGCTCCCCGTCTACATTTATCAGGTTTTACAACCTAGAAGTCCCCGCCTTACAGGCTAGACTTTTATCAGTTTAACCATGTTGCTACAATTACCTGCCCGAATTAGATCTGGCATGCCTGTACTGTTATGTATTAAGCATCATTATTCACATTAGCTTAATCGTCTTATGAGCCCCAGGCACTTGCCTTGGGACGCTGAATGAGGACGTTTTTTTGAGCACGCACGGCGTTTTACATGGGGTTCCCGTAGCGTAAGCTAAGGCTTACGCAACACGAGAGTACTCTCGAAAGGGAACGTCTCGGTTACTAACGTAACCTCGGTTCCCTGAGATGAGGGAACGAGTGTTGCGTAACATTGCCGTGCTTGTGCTCTGATACGTTATCACTTCAGTCGATGAAAACAAAGCACCTATGGCAGGGCGCGGTTTATATAGCCTCGGCCACACCCGTTTTGGCGGGCTGTGACATGCAAAGAGCGCGAAGTGCCCTCATTGGTCAGCACGTCACCGCTGCCTCTCCATAGGTTGCAGCAGTTGCCGCAGAGCAGCCAATAAGCGTGCTAAGCCACCTCGCTTAGGTCTGCTGTTGCAGCAAGTGCGTTTTAAATTATTACAAATTATAGGATAATTTTGGCTTCAATCTTCTCGAGAAAAGGGGCTTTCCCGTAGCGTAAGCTAAGGCTTACGCAACACTCGTTCACTCATCTCAGGGAACCGAGGTTACGTTAGTAACCGAGACGTCTTATAAAGATATCAATACCACGATTAGTTTTAACAGTATGTAACCATTGTGTATATATAGTAAGTGTTTGCTCCTCCCATTTTAAATATATTTAAATATTTATATTTAAATAAAATAAAATTTATATCAGCTCTGTCATGGAACACAGTATCTCGCTTAAAGCAAATTAAATCAAGTCTGCGCCACAACAGTTATATACATTAATTTGGAGTTTTGCAAGCTATATTTGTCAGATACTCACATGCATAATGAAAAATGAGACCACACACATACAAGCCCTTATTGACATGCATATTATTGCAAAATACTATGAAAATAGAAATTTTTTGAAACTTTTATGCAGTGCATGGTTGCATGGAGGTTAAAGGTTCTTCATGTGAACCACACACACCGTTTTAGTCCAAGCTATCAGTCACTTACTGACATGCATATTTTTTCAAACAATAAATAGAAAAATAGATGAAATTAGGTTAAGTAAGTGTAAAACTGAAATGTATATTTTTGGGGGTTCTACCACCTTTATGCAAATAGAAGTACACAGTCAATGGAATTGCAAAATGCAACAAAAATACCTTAGCAAAACAAAAAGAATTTTCTAACAGTTTTAAATTTTACAATTGTTTCCTATTGTTGCTAAATCTAACTTGATTTTGCACTTTCCTGCTGTAATACTGCAGGAATAATACATTCAAATTAGTTATCAAATGAGTATTTATTCAAAGAGATGCAGGAATGGCTACACTCAAACAAATCAAACATTTATGCCATACAAAGCCCCTGTCCTTTTTATTGTACTGAGTTTCTGAAGTTCCTTGTTTCTACTACTGTGTGTGTACTGTAGGTGTACATTGTGGTGTGTGATACCTCATTTGCATATGCAGGTGTGACAAAGATGAACTTCAAACTGAAACAAAAACCAAAAAAAAGTATAAAACTGGAATTTTGGTAGGAGCCTCGACACTGGTCTTCAGAGCTGCGGTGAGTGAGAAACAATTTGCTCTGTCTTTGCCCTTAATTTTAAGGAGATATTGTTGATATAGATATTCATGCTTTAGGAGAAAAACAACATAAAAACAAAGATGGGATCATCAGAATCAACAGAATCAAGGTCTGCACCTGAACCTGTGCGTACAAGTTTTACAGATGTGAAACCTGAACCTGTGCGTACAAGATTTGCAGCTGTGCAAAACATTCCATCACCAGTGCCAAACCCAGGTAAGAGGATCATTTAATTACAGATATACAGTACAACATTTACATGAGCTGCCTGTATTGATATTTGATGGGGAGAACATACATCAAAGTAACTGATGTTGTATGTTTTTTCTCCTAGAACTTGACAGACCATGGAGAAAATTTGATTGGGAGTAAGCTGGTTGTTTAGTATCCTAGACTATATGTCATTCATGATGGTGATTATTTTCTAAGAATATTACATCATGGATAGTAAAAAGGCAAACATAATGTAAATAAAATTCCAACAGAAAATATTTAGAAAAGTTTTTTAAAACGTTTTATAAAGCACCAAATGTGATAGGCTATACCTACTATAGTAATAATATGCCCCCGAGCACCCACGGAAAAATACGAGATTTTCTCCATTGGTTTTTTTTGTTTTGTTTTTTCAATTGCAGCTTTCAGACACGATTATATTCACCTTTTTTATAGTTTATTTGAGGCCGCTTCTGTGGTAGGGGTATATGGAGTGTGGGCACTGGGCACCCACCGGCAGAAACATAAATTGGGGCCTATGATGCCCAGTTTCCATTGTGCACTGAATTGTATTTTGTTTTGATAGTCAGAAAGAAGCCCTGAAAAAGAAGATAGAAAACTTCACTCTGGATAATCCAGATGTAAAGAACATCAAAATTCTGGTTGCTGGACAAGTTGGAGCAGGAAAGTCCAGCTTTATTAACTCCATCAATAATGCCTTTAACGGACGGATCACCGCTAGAGCACTAGTGAATTCATCTGGTGGTGACAGTCGTAGTTTCACACAAAATGTAGGTATTTGTCAACTGTACAGTTGCATGTTTATTTTATTTTATTTTAGCTAATTGTATGAGGATTTCTTGGAAATTGCTCACACATATTTGTGCTTCTATATATTTGGTATTCATAGCTCAAAGGATTCACCATCAAAAGTGGGAAAAAATCTTTGCCCTTCGTCTTCAAGGACATAATGGGCTTAGAAGCTGATGTATTTGCTGGGTCACAAACAGAGGACATCATCAATGCTGTGTTTGGCCATGTGAAGGATGGCTATGAAGTAATAAACCCCTATATTGTGAAAATTACATTTCGACATACAGTTGTGTGTGCAATAGGTTCGACGTTTAACATCTTTTGCTGAATTTCCAATCTTAGTTCAATGAGAAGAAGGCACTCACTCATAAGGATCAACATTACGTCAGTGAACCTACCCTCTCCGATAAGGCTTCCTGTCTGGTGTACGTCATAGATGCAAATACAGTCCAATTAACAGATGATAAACTTAATGACAAGATGAAGATCATCCGCAAGAGAATCAGTGATGAGGGTAAATCTGACCCCTGAATGTTTGATTATGATTTAAATTCATGAGTTCACATACATTACATTACATGAGAGTGAAGTGGGCATAAAGTGGTTTGGGTTTGTCTGTTTTTTCAATGCGTAGATAGACAAAGTCCAGACACAGGCTGTATTTTAATGCCAACTGCAAACAGGGCATGTTGCAAGGCTTAACTTAGCTTAATTATTTATAGACCCAGATAATGTATGTGGGCCAGTTGTAGATATGTAGATATGTACAACAAACTGCCACAATTGTGTTCAGTTTTATTGAGGGGAAAAACTTGTTTTAGAACCTTTACATTGCCTCTGCATTTGCTGTAGGGATTCCTCAAGTGATTGTCCTGACCAAAGTGGATGAAGCATGTCCGCTGGTCAAAAAGGATCTAAGGAAGATCTTCACAAGCAAGATGATCAAAGTGAAGGTATGTGATATCGTTTCAGTTTTACATATTGCAAGTACATATTGCCCATGTTGGTCTGATTTTGTCTAATAGCCACATCAAATTTTCTGACCTAACATTCTGTTCCTGTCTAGATGGAGATGTGCAGTCACAAAATTGGTGTGCCATTGTCAAACATCTTCCCAGTGAAGAACTACCATGAGGAGACTGACACAGAGGATGACATTGATGCTCTGATACTAAAGGCAATTGAACAGATTGTTCAAGTTGCCAATGATAGATTGGAGGAAAATTAAAGTTACTGACAAAAATCACATACAGTTATTGATGCATTTAGATTCTTTGAATGTGATACATTTTCTATAACATGATCTCATGAGAATACATGTATATTTTACCAAAAGTGTAGTTCTACCACACGTACATTTACTTACGTTTTTATACACACAGAAACGTATAATATTGGCATATTTACAGCACTAAAACGTAAAATATTTACGTATTGACAGCACTAAAACTTTAATTATGTACGTATAAACCCCTTTACCGATGTACTAATTTGTACGTATTCCTGTTTATGCATATTAAAATCGTGGCATTAATGTTTTGACTCCAATGTATTTAATTGTCTTATCAATTACCTTTTCGGTTGCTTTTATTAAATGCAGTTTACTCATTTACTTAATAAGAACTAATAACATTTCTGTTTGTGACTTCTGCTGCAAATTCGTTTCGGAGGATTATTACATGATGCTAAACATGACTATTAAAACCTTAAAACAAATAACATTTCTTAATCCTTAAACCATTTTGTAATATTTAGTTTGTTTGCTGTGAGACATTAAGGGATATATTCTACCAGAAACGTACATTATCTGTCCTTGAATTGTTACAGTGAATAAAAAAGTATTTTTATCCAAAAATGTCTAAAACTGACTGATTGATTTCTGTGAGTTGTTCTGTAAAGGAATATGTCATTCATTAGGTTCTCAAATATTAAAACCACTTTTGAAAATTGAGTCCTTGTCCTCAGCCAAATTGGAGCTACAGCAAAAAAAAAAAAACCTCCATCAATAACAAGTTTAAGTTCTTATCATTCACATCAATTGATTAAAAACATGAAATTATACATCAATTCTACTATTTTACAACTGTCCTCATGTTTTCAGTCAGTCCTGTCGCTTTTACTTAAAACTCTACATAAAATGTATGCAATAAACCTTTAAGGGTGTGACTCAGAGGAAGTGACATCATTTGACCGAGGTGAAGCTGACACTGATCAAGGGTGAGTTTGGTCGTTGAACTGTATGATTTTGTAAAAACTGATTTTCCTGCTAAGACAAAACACACCCTGCAATAAAGCAATAAAACGCACCCTGGACACAAGATCGCAAAGAAGATCGCACAGGACATTGTCCTGTCCAAACTTTTCTCCTTCCTTATCTCTGCATCCCCCTCTCCCTCCTACCTTCCTCTCCCGCTGAGTCAAGTCACCAAAAGTTCACTAAGAATATTTATATATCACATAGGATCTATCTTGTGAATCTATTATTTTTCTTTTCATGTTTGGTATCATTTTAAATGTCTCAGTGCGATTGGTAAAATGATCTTAATTTCATTGCAGTCATTGGTATTATGAAAAAGATTGAGAACTTAGGAGACCTGTTCTCCTCAGGGTTCCCCTGGTAACGAGGGATCACAAGGAGGCCAGGACGCACATATCAGGGACAAACTGTAGTGATTAAAGTTTCCTAATTGCTAATGCTGGGTACACACCAAAAGATAATGGGGCTGATTTTGGGCCGATTTCCCCCCTTCCGACAATCCTCCATGCTTATTCTGAAGTCTCACGAGATTTCCTGTGTTCACAGTCGAGTAGGGTGACCAGACGTCCCGAAAAATTCGGGACAGTCCCGAAATCTAAACTGTTGTCCCGAATCCCGAATCTGGCCCTAATTGTCCCGAAAATTATACTAAAGCAAAATCTTGAGTAGTTATTGTCTGATAAACATTAAAAACTGTCTGCGGAGGTTGAGGCCGGCGACACACTGGCTGCGTGGCGTGTCCGTTCTCTTACGAGAGGTCTCTCGTACTGCGTAAGATATCTTACGCTAGGGGAAAATCCTTTTTCCGCGAGATATTGAAGCCAAAAATTATCCTTAATTTTGTAATAATGCAAAACGCGTTGCAGCAGCAATGCAGACATAGGCGAGACAGCTCGCGCGCCTATTGGCTGCTCTGCGGCAACTGCAGCAGCCTATCGAGCGAGGCCTGGCGTGACGTCAGACCCAATCAGGGCACTTCGCGCCCGCTGCGTCACGTCCCGCCGAAATGGGCGTGGTCTAGGCCTATAAATATCGCTCGCAGGCAGCTATTATCTGATTTTTCATCCTTCAAGCGAAGCACACGCATCGCTGGAGCTGGATTAGGAGCCGCGCCGTCGAGAGAGAGCACCTTCAGCGGGACGAGTCACTGAAGTCGCTGGCCGCGCCGCCTTCCTGCCTTCCTGCTGCGCTTTCCGGCGCTTATATCCTTCTCTTTATTACACTGTATTTCTGTGTGTGTGTGTCGCCGCCGCGACACACATTTCTAAAAGAGCTAGCGTCTTTTTAAAGATGCCTTCCTGCGGCTCGTGCAGAGCCACACTCAGCGACGGGGACCGCCACGTGATCTGCGTTTCCTGCCTGGGTGAGGAACATGCAGCTCTCGCGCTCGCTGACGGCGGATGCCCTCACTGCGAGCTGATGGCAATGGCGACTCTGAGGACTCGCCTAGCCGTCTTCACCGAGACTGCTCCCCCGCCCGCCGCGGCGTCGCGCCGTAAAAAGCGCCGTGCCCAGCGGGCCCCGGAACCCTCCCTCAGCCGCCAAAGCTCGCCGGTTCGCCCGCTTGCTTCCCCGGCTTCTTCTGTTTCGCTTCCTGACGGACAGCGGCCGCCGTCTGCCGCCGCTTCCGTTGATATCGCGGATGAGGAAGCCCTGCTGGGAGAGGATGATTCCTGCTCTATCCTGGCGTCAGGCAGTGAGGATTGGGCGGGCTCTGAGGACCCCGCGCCCCCTGCCCGCACTTCGTCAGGCAAGAGAGCTTCCATCGAGACGGAACTCATGCGAGTACTCGCACAGGCCGCGGCGAGCCTCGGCCTCGAGTGGTCTTCGCCTGAGCAGCCCGCTCACAACCGGCTGGATGGATTTTTCCTGCCTGGGGAGCGCGCTTCACCTGTGTCCAGACCGGCGCCTTTTCTTCCTGAGTTACACGAAGAAGTCGCCAAGTCCTGGAGCGCCCCCTATTCTGCTAGAGTGCGTCCTGCTGTTTCTTTGGCATTCTCCGCCGTTGACGATGCCAAGAACAAAGGATACCTCTCGCTGCCGCCGGTTGAAGAGGCGATAGCGGCCCACTTATGCCCTCCCTCCGCTGGACGGCGCGCTAAGCCGGCCCTACCCTCTAAAGCTTGCCGCACGACGTCGAGCTTGCTCCACCGCGCTTTCTCCGCCGCCGGGCAAGCTGCGTCAGCGTTGCATACCATGGCAACGCTCCAGATCTTCCAGGCCGATCTCCTCCGTAAGCTGGATGAGGAAGGACCTGACGCGATCTGCGTGCCGGACTTAAGGAGTGCCACGGACCTCGCCCTTCGTGCTACTAAGTCCGCAGCGCAAGCCATTGGACGGACTATGGCTTCTCTCACCGTGTCTGAGAGACATCTATGGCTGACGCTCTCGGAAATGGCCGAGTCTGAGCGCACCGCGTTCCTCGACGCCCCGCTTTCCGCCGCAGGCCTCTTCGGATCCTCCGTCAAAGATTTCGCAGAGAGATTCGCAGAGGTACAGAAAGCGTCTCAGGCTATGAAGCACTTCCTCCCGAAGCGCTCCAGCTCTGCAGCAGGCCGTGCGAAACCGTCTGCTCAGAGCTCACAGCCACAGCCACCGTCCACCGCCTCCACTTCACAGCGCCGCCAGGCCAGAAGCGCGAGACCGCGCTCCCGCTCATCCGGTCGCCGCCCCGCAGGACGCGGCCCGCGACCTAAGGTTACGGTGAAGCCCGAGGCCCCGAAGTCGTCCTAGCACAGCTAGGAAAACGACGGTGTTCCAGTCCCGCTGCGGCCGGACTCACACCAAAGCTATTCGCTCGTCCAGTTCCAGAAAATGTGACTGTTCCAGTGTTTTCTGCAGCCAACAAGTCGGTTCTGTCACCCGCTTGCCTGCACACAAATGCCGTTTTCACGGCTACCCAGATAAATCCCCAAAAGAGCGTATTTTCTGGTGTCCCGGCCACGGCCGATGGTGTTTCGTGTGTAGTAAGAATGCCCAGTGCCCATCCCTACACATAAGCACAGCCTGTCACACAGGGCTCGCGCACATAAAACCGACTCAGGTCGGTTGCGCTTCAAACATGGTGAATGTGCCCACTACCCAGTGCCCACTAACACCACGTTATGCATGTCTCACGGTTTCTGTAAAAACGAAACCAACGTGCACTCGCTTCACGCAAGCGAACGATGTTTTCGGTGTGATAAATGTGCCCGCTGTCCCGCGCCCACATCCACACATAGACATGACAGTTCCCACGGGAACCGCCCAGCCCTCCCCCTCGCGGTTAACCACCGTAGAGGAGTCGAGCGCGGGCAATCTGCCCGCTGTCATCAGCGCGCCCCATGCCTCAAATGTCACGAGCGACACGCTTGTGTTACAGCACACAGAAGCTTCTCCATCGCTGAGCGAGCGGAGCGCGCTTCGTATTCGACCCCTAGCTATCCATGCAGACGCATGGGCAAAGCTGCCCGGGGTTTCGAAGTGGGTGCTGAACATTATAAAAAGAGGCTATTCGCTGCAGTTTCGCCGACGCCCTCGTCGCTATGTGGCGCGCGTCGAGACCACGGTAAAAACAGAAGTAGCACATCTACTTCGAGCCGAAGTGACGAAACTATTGAGAAAAGGGGCCATAGAACCCCTCTCTCAAGATCAGAGCGAAGGAGGGCTATACAGCAGATACTTCCTGGTACCGAAAAAAGACGGGGGTCTCAGACCCATACTAGATCTAAGGCAACTGAACAAAGTGCTTGTGAAGCGACAGTTCAGGATGCTCACGACCAGGCAAATCCTTGTGCAGATTCGCCAAGGAGATTGGTTTGTGTCAATAGATCTGAAAGACGCGTATTTTCAAATACAGATAGCGTCACGTCACAGGCGATTTTTGAGATTCGCCTTCGAGGGCCAGGCATATCAGTACACAGTCCTGCCGTTCGGTTTGTCCCTAGCACCCCGTACATTTACGAAGTGCATGGACGCGGCGCTCGCACCCCTCAGAATGAGAGGCATGCGAGTGCTGAATTATTTGGACGATTGGCTGATTCTAGCGCAATCTCGCGCAGTGCTCATAGAACACACGACCATTTTACTCGATCACCTCGAGGATTTGGGTCTGAGTGTCAATTGGGCGAAGAGCTCCCTGTCACCCAGTCAGAAAATATCTTTCCTGGGCACAGAACTGGACTCACTATCCATGATAGCGCGACTATCACAACAGCGCGCGGTAGACATTCGACGCACAGCGAACTCTTTTCGCTGCGGCGCGTCTGTCCCGCTCAAAAGATTTCAGAAGATGCTAGGTCTCATGGCCTCAGCATCGTCAGTACTCCAGCTGGGTCTGCTCCGCATGCGCCCGCTGCAGTTTTGGCTGAAAGCGCGAGTCCCACGCAAAGCGTGGGCACCCGGTTTGCTTCGCCTCAGGGTCAATCAGAAATGCGTTACAGCTCTGAAACCCTGGAAAGCGAACGACTGGTACCAATCAGGTGTAAGCCTGGGGACTTCCTCGAGGGTGAAAGTGGTGTCCACGGACGCGTCCACCTCGGGATGGGGAGCGCTGCTCGAGGGCAGACCGTTCTTCGGCCAGTGGTCAGAACGGGAGAAGCTCCTGCACATAAACTGCCTCGAAATGCTGGCAGTAGACAACGCGCTGACGCGTTTTTGTCCCCAAATAAAAGGTCACCACGTCTTGGTCCGCTCGGACAACATGTCTGTGGTATCCTACATAAATCGCCAGGGCGGCATCAGATCCGAGAAACTGTACAGGCTGGCAGAACGCCTCCTGGTATGGGCTCAGTGCAACCTGCGCTCGCTCAGAGCAGCGCACGTGCCAGGGATCATGAATATAGGACCAGACAGACTGTCCAGGAACAATGTTCCGGCAGGCGAATGGTCCCTACACCCACAGACAGTCCAACTGCTGTGGAAGAAATTCGGCAGAGCGGAAGTGGACCTGTTTGCGTCTCAAGAAAACGCTCACTGTCAAGAATTTTTCTCCAAGAGCAGGAGCGCGCTGGCCCATGTGTGGCCCCGCCGCCCGCTCTATGCTTTTCCCCCCGTCTCTCTCCTGCCTCAGGTGATAGAACGGATCAGGGAAGAAGGATGCTCAGTACTGCTGGTAGCACCGTTCTGGAAAAACCAACCTTGGTTCCCAGCCGTGATGCAGTTAGCAAGTACTGCCCCGTGGCCAGTACCAGTGAGGAGAGATCTCCTCTCACAGGCCCGCGGCTCGATCTGGCATCCTCACCCGGATCTATGGTCCCTTCATGTCTGGGCCATCAACGGGTACATGTTGGACTCCCTAAAGGAGTATTAAACACGATCACGCAGGCTAGAGCTCCGTCTACAAGACGACTCTATTCTTCGAAATGGTCAGTGTTTTCGGGCTGGTGCACAGCCCGTGGTGTGTCACCCACAAATTGTGATGTGACGGAGGTGCTTTCCTTCCTACAAGAGCTGTTGGATGGGGGCAGGGCCCCCTCCACGCTCAAAGTTTATGTGGCGGCTATAGCAGCGTTCTCAGAAACAACGCTTGGTCAGTCAATAGGAAGGAACGATTTAGTCATCCGCTTCCTTAAAGGAGCTAAGAGACTGAATCCTCCCAGACCTCCCTCAGTCCCCGTATGGGACCTTTCTACGGTTCTGGAAGCCATGAAAGGTGCGCCATTTGAGCCTTTACAGTCAATCGATTTGAAACACCTGTCTTTCAAAACGGTGTTTTTGCTGGCTCTCGCTTCGGTGAAGCGCATAGGGGATCTGCACGCGCTCTCTGTGAGCGCGGCGTGCATGGAGTTTGGGCCCAATGACTCAAAAGTTATACTCAAACCTAAGCACGGTTATGTTCCAAAATCCCTCAACACACCGTTTAGGGCGCAGATTATCTCTCTGTCAGCCCTACCGGTCCCTGATGAGGAAAGAGACGCGAGCCTCCTTTGCCCAGTCAGGGCATTACGAGCTTATGTGTCTCGCTCGTCTGTTTTCAGACAGACGGAACAGCTCTTTGTTTCGTTTAGCGGACGTTCTAAGGGACTAGCCGCGTCGAAACAGAGCCTATCCAGATGGATAGTTGATGCTATAGCGCTGGCATACGCCTCCAAGGGCATGCAGTGCCCTTTGGGTGTCAGAGCGCATTCCACAAGAGGCATGGCCTCTTCGTGGGCTTGGTCGAGTGGGATTGCCTTGCAAGATATTTGTATGGCGGCAGGCTGGGCCTCCCCGTCTACATTTATAAGGTTTTATAACCTAGAGGTTCCCGCCCTGCAGGCCAGGCTGCTGTCGGTCTAGACTACCAGTATTATCTGACCTGATGCGTTCAGCTCAGAATGCTGCGTTTACTGAGCACAGCTCAATTTTCGACAGTTTAAAGCTGGGCAAACTGTGTAAGACCCACATTTTTTCCCCATCTGTTCAGGCCGTACCCCGCCCTGTCTGTATGATGAAATTTGCGTCCCTTCGACGCTACTTTATGTGGAAAAGTGAGGCTGCACCCCTCCTTCTTCCCGGACTCTCTATGAGTTCACTGAGTGTTTGTGCACTATATGTACCCCGGGCTTTCGCCCTTGGGTCTTTGGTGTCAGATCTCAGCACGCACGGCGTTTTACACTGGGTCCCCTAGCGTAAGATATCTTACGCAGTACGAGAGACCTCTCGTAAGAGAACGTACTCGGTTACTAACGTAACCTCGGTTCTCTCTAGAAGAGGGAACGAGTACTGCGTATCTTGCCGTGCATGCACACGCTCTGGTTGCTTCGATGATGAAAAACCAGATAATAGCTGCCTGCGAGCGATATTTATAGGCCTAGACCACGCCCATTTCGGCGGGACGTGACGCAGCGGGCGCGAAGTGCCCTGATTGGGTCTGACGTCACGCCAGGCCTCGCTCGATAGGCTGCTGCAGTTGCCGCAGAGCAGCCAATAGGCGCGCGAGCTGTCTCGCCTATGTCTGCATTGCTGCTGCAACGCGTTTTGCATTATTACAAAATTAAGGATAATTTTTGGCTTCAATATCTCGCGGAAAAAGGATTTTCCCCTAGCGTAAGATATCTTACGCAGTACTCGTTCCCTCTTCTAGAGAGAACCGAGGTTACGTTAGTAACCGAGTACGTTTTTATTTCGGCTCCCCTGTTAACAGGTTAGAGCTTGCACACTGCCTGCGTGACACGCGCGTCTCAGGCGCGCCTCAAGCCGCGCGGAAAACGCGTGCATGCTATAAATAGAACCGACGCCTATTTTTCACGCGACACGCAAGCGTGTTGGAAGCGTTTCCAGGCAAAATAGAATAGGAAAAGATGTTTGTATGTCATTTTGACATGAAAACATATTAATAAATGACATTTTGATGTTTGAAAGTTTAAGTTTTTACATAAATGCAGATATAAATGTAATAAAAAAATATATATGATCGATTTTCAAATATTGTCTGTCAATACAGAACGAAATATTCTGTAGCCTATTTTGCCTATTATTAGAGCGCAAGTTGCTGCAGCCGCGAGGACAAAATACTTCACTACACAATTATCTCGTTATTTTCGTTTAAGCTTATTAGCGTTAGGCTATACTGAAAGGTCTGATTTACGCACTGTTACTTACAACAGTCATTGTTTTGTGGCAGACTAAAGAATAATGACAGACTGTTGATCTTTGAATAAAAATATGTTTGGTTCAGGTTTGAAATTCATTATCTTTTATTATAGGCTACGCAGTCTAATATCATAGAAGCCCCACATCCCGTCACCCCAGACCCCAGACCCCAGACCCATAGACAGCCCCCCGTTGTTTAACTCACAACAGAAATGAATTTATAAATAGTCTATACCTGGAACAGGGGAAAATAGACATAAATAAAATTAGACGACACGAACTCCTTGTTGTCTGTGCGCCAGCTGTATTGACTGTGTAGGCCTACACTGTGACGCAAAACATAGAGCGTGTCAGCTACTGCCTGCAGCCTTTGGTTACCCCCAAGTGGACATTTCCTCAATTACACTTTATTTTTCTCCAGTATAAATCATATTGATTTTAAAGGGATACTCCACTTTTTTTGGAAATATGCTCATTTTACAACTCCCCCAGAGTTAAACAGTTGAGTTTTACCGTTTTAGAATCCATTCAGCCGAACTCCGGGTCTGACGGTACCACTTTTAGCATAGCTTAGCATAGATCATTGATTCTGATGAGTCCAGTAGCATTTCTTTCAAAATGACCAAAGAGTTTCAATATTTTTCCTATTTAAAACTTGACTCTTCTGTCGTTAAACCGTGTACTAAGACCGACGGAAAATGTAAAGTTGCAATTTTCTAGGCTGATATGGCTAGGAACTATACTCTCATTCCTGCGTAATAATCAAGAAACTTTGCTGCCGTACCATGAGTCCAGCAGGCGTAATGATATGACGCAGCGCCTGAAAATAGTCTCCAGCTCAGTAACTTCCAACGTGACCGGGACTAAGTTTGTCTAACCTATTAGACCTATTTTCAGGCGCTGCGTCGTATCATTACACCTGCTGCACTCATGGTACGGCCGCACAGTTCCTTGATTATTACGCCGGAATGAGAGTATAGTTCCTAGCCATATAGGCTTAGAAAATCGCAACTTTTCATTTTCCGTCGATCTTAGTACACGGTTTAACTACAGAAGAGTCAAGTTTTAAATAGGAAAAATATTGATACTCTTTGGTCATTTTGAAAGAAATGCTACTGGACTCATCAGAATCAATGATCTATGCTAAGCTATGCTAAAAGTGGTACCGTCAGACCCGGAGTTCGGCTGAATGGATTCTAAAACGGTAAAACTCAACTGTTTAACTCTGGGGGAGTTGTAAAATGAGCATATTTCCGAAAAAAGTGGAGTATCCCTTTAACCACACTACATTAAGGTATACAATTTAATGTTTATTTGGCTCTTCGGAGTGAAACGTCCAATTATCTATTTATTTTTGTGGCAACAGCGCACGCGAGCAACGGTACAGGACTCTGCAACGAGGTGAGCGCGGTTGTGTGTGTGTGTGTGTGTGTGAGAGAGAGAGAGAGAGAGAGAGAGAGAGAGAGAGAGGGCCCGAGGGCCCAAGTGATAAATGTTTACTTGTCAATTTATAACTGCCGTAGTATTTTCCTAAGAAGGGTCTGATTTATTGTTATTCCTTTTCTGTAAAGGGCAGTGCATATACATGTAAATTGATTTCATGGTGCATTTAAAACAAGTGTTAAAACCATATTGAGAGGCATTTGATCTATTATTGGTTGAAAAAGTTATACTCATGTTATATTCATATTCATATTCATCTGTGGGTTGTCATACAATTCTAAAAAGTATATTAAACACTAGAGGTCGACCGATTCATCGGTTTTGCCGATTAATCGGCACCGATAGTTGATTGGTGGAACTATCGTTATCAGCAAAAATACATACCGATAGTTTTTCCTGGTTGCGTCCGTTGCTGGAGCGGCTGAGGAGCGCGCGCTGTCATTCATTACACAGTAAGAGAGAGCTGAGAAGGGTCTGCTGGCATCATTCAGTACAAGAGCGGCCTCTAGAGGTGTAATAAAAACTATCACTGATGCCTCGTGTTGTTTATTTCGACACGTGATGCTGCGTGCTGCACTGAGAGCACACGCTGCATGGAGAGCGCTGACATCAGATGCGCGTTTAAAGCACCGACAGCTAAAAGGTAGCCTATGTATACAGTACATTTTGTCATATCATTATAAAGTGATTAATTTGTTGACTAAATGCTGCATTAGTAGAGAAAGAACAGCACAACAGTAGCCTATGTTTGTTTGCCTTCGAGGCTGAGAGGACGCTAACATTAGTAGTACCTCAAGCGGTTAAAACACTGACAAAAATAAACGTAAGTCCGACCCGAATGTTTAATGTCACAATTGTTACCTCTATTTGCATTAGTTTATATCCAGCTGGTCACTTTTATGCATTTAATATGCAGAGAAGTTGCATATTTAAAGCTAGAGACGTAAGATAGCAAACTGATATGTTCATACAGCCGACAGAAACAAATCAGAAAAGCATTAGATTTCGGTTATTTTTTCGTCATCACTTCAATACATGTTTTGTTATTTTGATTAGATAATCATCAAGTGTTTATAAAATAGAAGCAAAAGTGTGAGACTATACATTTAATATTTATGTCATGTCAATGCTCTGGCATTGTAGATATTTAAGCATGACTGTTTGGATTTATATGAAATGATAACACTTACAATAAAATTCCATATGTAACATTAACTAAGGTTAATAACTTCTGTATAAGGATTGTTCATTATTTGTTAATTAACATGTACTAATACATTTTTAAATTAAGGTTTTTATTTGTTAACCATAGTTAATGCACTATCAAACTAACATGAATGATTATGAATGTTAGTTTGAATGATGAGGTGCAATTGTATTGCTCAAATATTATACCGATCAAATTGTTACTTTTTTATTCATTAAGTTGGCTTGAAAAATAACAGTTTAATAGTTACATTTTGAATGTAACTGGTTTTATTTGTTATTTAGAGTATTACTTTTTGTTTCAGTTTGAATGAATGTCTTTTATTGACTTCAATATTTATTCATATTATATATTTATTTCATTTAGCATGTTTTCATGGTTCAATACAGTTTTATTATTTTTATAATAAAGTTCAGCACTGTTTTACTTGGAGTGTTATGTTTGTTTTTATCCAGTATCAATTTTAAAAACTATCGGTTGATTAATCGGTTATCGGCAAGTATGGCCCAACCTAGCTATCGTTATCGTTAAAATCCACTATCGGTCGACCTCTATTAAACACAGATATTGTGTATTACTAAAACATCCTAACTGCCCCTCTGTGACATTCTAAAATAAACAGTTAATTGTGGTTTACTGTTTATTTATCATCCTTCTAATTTCTTCTTTTTTTTCATTTAAATTCATATTTGTTTTAATAAACTCTGTAATCGTTTACTTGAATTGATTTCATCAAGTTTACTAATTGGTTTGGTTGAAGATTAAACTGAATATTTTTATTGTGTTAATTCACATTCACATAAAAGGCATGGTTATAGCTAAACAGAGGAAATTGTGTATTGTGCAAAAGGGTGTTAAGAGAGTTCCCTTATAATTAGTCGAGAGACTGCAAAGTTCGAACCCGAGTACCCACCCAAAGGTACGTCATTTCTGAGAGGGAAGTGATGATTCTATTCTGACAATCCATTTATTTCTTGACTCAAACTGGGTACTTTCATTCACGCTGCTGTGATGTAAATTGATTATGTAACATTAAAAATGTCGATCTGAGTATACATTTTAAATTAATTTCCCCAAATAATATAAAAGTAAAAAAAGAAAAAGAAAAAAATATAGTGTCTTGATTATACTCAAAACTTACTGAAATACCAATTGCACTTCAAAACAGCTTTATATATACAGTGAGGAAAATAAGTATTTGAACACCCTGCTATTTTGCAAGTTCTCCCACTCAGAAATCATGGAGGGGTCTGAAATTGTCATCGTAGGTGCATGTCCACTGTGAGAGACATAATCTAAAAAAAAATAAAAAATCCAGAAATCACAATGTATGATTTTTTAACTATTTATTTGTATGATACAGCTGCAAAAGTATTTGAACACCTGAGAAAATCAATGTTAATATTTGGTACAGTAGCCTTTGTTTGCAATTACAGAGGTCAAACGTTTCCTGTAGTTTTTCACCAGGTTTGCACACACTGCAGGAGGGATTTTGGCCCACTCCTCCACACAGATCTTCTCTAGATCAGTCAGGTTTCTGGGCTGTCGCTGAGAAACACGGAGTTTGAGCTCCCTCCAAAGATTCTCTATTGGGTTTAGGTCTGGAGACTGGCTAGGCCACGCCAGAACCTTGATATGCTTCTTACAGAGCCACTCCTTGGTTATCCTGGCTGTGTGCTTCGGGTCATTGTCATGTTGGAAGACCCAGCCTCGACCCATCTTCAATGCTCTAACTGAGGGAAGGAGGTTGTTCCCCAAAATCTCGCAAATACATGGCCCCGGTCATCCTCTCCTTAATACAGTGCAGTCGCCCTGTCCCATGTGCAGAAAAACACCCCCAAAGCATGATGCTACCACCCCCATGCTTCACAGTAGGGATGGTGTTCTTGGGATGGTACTCATCATTCTTCTTCCTCCAAACAGTTCTATTTTGGTCTCATCTGACCACATGACTTTCTCCCATGACTCCTCTGGATCATCCAAATGGTCATTGGCAAACTTAAGACGGGCCTTGACATGTGCTGGTTTAAGCAGGGGAGCCTTCTGTGCCATGCATGATTTCAAACCATGACGTCTTAGTGTATTAATGAGTCTACTCCTCCTGGATACTGTTATAAACATGAGCCCCGTCTGATTGGTCGTGGTGGCGGTGTTGCAACAATCTATAAAGACATTCTTAATGTTACTCAAAAAACAGGTCACAGGTTTAATTCGTTTGAAGTACTTGTACTAAATGTTATACTCTTAGATGTAAGAAATAAATCCCTATTATCTCTAGCCTTGGCTACCGTATATAGACCGCCTGGGCCTTACGCTGATTTCCTAAAAGAGTTTGCAGATTTTCTATCAGACCTATTAGTCAATGTCGATAAAGCATTAATTGTTGGAGATTTTAACATACACGTAGACAATCCAAATGATGCGTTAGGGGCTGCGTTTACAGATTTATTAAACTCCTTTGGGGTCAAGCAAAACGTTACTGGTCCCACTCATCGTCTTAATCATACGCTAGATTTAATTATATCACATGGAACCAATCCAAGCGATATAGATATTATACCGCAAAGTGATGATGTCACTGATCATTACATGGTAACTTGCATAATACGTACTGCTGAAATTTGTCATGTTGCGCCACGTTATCGACCAGGCAGAACTATCCTTCCAACCACTATAGATAGATTCTCAAATAGCTTACCTGATCTATCTCAGCTGCTCAGTGAACCCAAACAAACGGATGAACTAGAGGAAATGACTAGCACTATGAGCACCATTTTCTCTAGTACATTAGACATCGTTGCACCAATTAGATTAAAAAAGGTTCGAGAGAAAACTAAAGCGCCATGGTATAACAGTGCTACGCATGTTATCAAGAGAGAAACTCGAAATTTAGAGCGTAAATGGAAACAAACTAATTTAGAGGTCTTTAGAATCGCGTGGAAAGACAGTATGTCACATTATAAAAAGGCCCTAAAAGCAGCCAGGGCTGAGCATCTCCACAAACTAATAGAAAATAACCAAAGTAATCCAAGGTTTTTATTTAACACCGTGGCTAGACTAACAAATAAACAGACGTCACCTGAGCAAAATTTACCGTTACAGTTCAGTAGTAATGATTTCATGAACTTCTTCACTGAGAAAATAGAAAGCATCAGAAACACAATTGTAAATGTACAATCTTTAATGGTGTCTTATGATTCAGCCTCAATTATCGCCCCTCAACTACGCCGCTTTACAACTATAGGACAGGAAGAGCTAAATAAACTTATCATTGCATCTAAACCAACAACATGTTTATTAGACCCAATACCCACTAAACTACTGAAAGAAGTGTTACCTGTAGTGGAAGAGCCTCTTCTCAATATTATTAACTCGTCTTTATCTTTAGGTCATGTTCCAAGAACATTTAAACTGGCAGTTATAAAACCTCTCATTAAGAAACCACAATTAGATCATAATAATCTAGCAAATTATAGACCCATTTCAAACCTACCATTTATGTCTAAAATACTAGAAAAAGTTGTGTCCGCTCAATTGTGCTCTTTCTTGCAAGAAAATGATATCTATGAAAAATTTCAGTCAGGATTCAGACCGCATCATAGCACTGAAACTGCGCTCGTTAAAATTACAAATGATTTACTTTTAGCTTCTGACCAAGGCTGTATCTCAATACTAGTTTTACTTGATCTTAGTGCTGCGTTCGATACTATAGATTAAAAAATACTCTTAGATCGACTACAAAACTACACTGGTGTTCATGGACAGGCATTAAGCTGGTTTAGATCGTACTTATCAGACCGCTACCATTTTGTCTGTTTAAATGGGGAAAAATCGAAGATAACGTCAGTAAACTATGGAGTGCCGCAGGGATCTGTATTAGGCCCTCTGCTATTCTCAATATACATGCTGCCGCTTGGTAATATTATAAGAAAACATGGAATTAATTTCCACTGTTATGCTGATGACACTCAATTATATATTTCATCACGACCGGATGAAAACAATAAATTATCTAAATTGACAGAGTGTGTTAAAGATATAAAATACTGGATGACGTGTAATTTTCTGCTATTAAACTCAAATAAAACGGAGGTATTACTTATGGGTCCAAAAAACTGCCCACAAAACCTCTTACAATGCAACTTCAATTTAGAAGGATGTCCTGTTACTTTATCCACTACAGTAAAAGACCTGGGGGTTATACTAGATCGCAACTTGTCTTTCGAAATTCATATTTCATATGTTACAAGAAATATAATTTTCCTATTAAATATTAAATATTAAATATTAAATATCCATCTTGGATATTTATCCAAGATGGCGCCGCGGATGGCTGCCTCGGTGTGGAGCTCTCCAGTTATTGTGTTGTTTTTGTTGGTTTGTTCTGCGTTTAGTCATTCTTTTCCTATCAGTTTCACCAAAGACGAACTACTGGACATTAGGAAACACACACCAGACAACTTTTTCACAGATTTTGATTACTCAGACGTTTTACTGGACATTCTCGTCGGAGGGGCAGCGGTGTTGTTCAAACGCGCGGTCAGACGCAAACGCGGGAAGCGCGCTGGCGCGCTGGTTAAACTCCGCGAGCGCGGCCTCCGCACTGCACTCCCTAGTATTCATCTTGCGAATCTCCGATCTCTTCCTAACAAAATGGACGAACTTCTTCTCCTCACCCGCACTAACAAGGATTTTTTAAACTCCGCTGCTCTGTGCTTCACTGAAACCTGGCTGAGTGAAGCCATACCGGACAACGCACTACATCTGCCGGGCTTTCAGCTGTTCCGAGCGGATCGCATCGCGGAACTAACGGGGAAAACGAGAGGTGGTGGATTGTGTTTCTACATTAACGAAAGTTGGTGTTCAGATGTAACAACACTGAAGAAGATGTGCTCTCCTAATTTAGAGGCACATTTCATAAACTGTAAACCTTTCTACTCGCCGCGGGAGTTTTCCTCATTCATTCTCGCGAATGTTTACATTCCTCCAGACGCGTGTGTGAGCGCGGCGATACAACAGCTGGCTGAACATATAGCTGAAATGGAACAAAGGTACCCAGACTCTCTTTTAATCATTCTTGGGGATTTTAACAAAGCAAATCTCTCCCGTGAACTGCCAAAATACAGACAGCATGTTACATGTCCTACCAGAGACAGTAATATATTGGACCACTGTTACACCACGATAAAGAATGCGTATCACTCCGTCCCACGGGCAGCTTTGGGGCTCTCTGATCATTGTTTGGTTCATCTTATACCGACCTACAGGCAGAAACTGAAATCAGCTAAACCTGTAATAAGGACTGTAAAAAGATGGACCAACGAAGCAGAGCAGGATCTACAGGCCTGCTTCGATTGCACTGATTGGACTGTTTTTGAAGCTGCAGCCACCGATCTGGATGAGCTCACAGATACTGTAACATCATATATCAGTTTCTGTGAGGATACATGCATTCCTACCAGGACATTCTTATCATTCACTAATGATAAACCATGGTTTACTGGGAAACTCAAACAGCTTCGTCATGCCAAAGAGGATGCTTACAGAAGTGGGGATAAAATCTTGTATAACCAGGCCAGAAACAGACTGACAAAGGAGATCAGAGTTGCTAAAAGAAGCTACTCTGAAAAGCTGAAAACCCAGTTTTCAGCCAACGACCCGGCATCAGTCTGGAGAGGCCTGAGGAACATCACCAACTACAAATCACCATCCCCCCGATCTGTGGAGAATCAACAACTGGCTGACACTCTCAATGCATTCTATTGCAGGTTTGAGGAGCCCAGACTCACACCTCACACCCGCTCTGATGTGCACTTCACACATCCACCATCACCTCCTGCAACCCCTCTCCTCCCCCCTTCTGCCATCCAACCTGAGCTTAAGGTCTGTGTGGAGGACGTGAGCCGAGTCTTCAAAAAACAGAAGACTAGGAAAGCTTCAGGCCCAGACGGCATCTCATCTGCTTGTCTAAAAGCCTGCGCTGACCAACTGGCCCCAGTCTTCACGCAGATCTTCAACAGATCATTGGAGCAGTGTGAAGTTCCCTGCTGCTTCAAACGCTCCACTATCATTCCGGTTCCCAAAAAACCTAAAATCACTGGACTTAATGACTACAGACCTGTCGCTCTCACGTCTGTGGTCATGAAGTCGTTTGAAAGACTGGTGTTGGCCTATCTGAAGGACATCACTGGACCCCTTCTGGATCCCTTTCAGTTTGCTTACAGAGCAAACAGGTCTGTGGATGATGCAGTCAACATGGGACTGCACTATATCCTGCAACATCTTGACAGACCTGGGACTTATGCACGGATCTTATTTGTGGACTTCAGTTCGGCCTTCAATACCATCATCCCTGATCTTCTCACAGCCAAACTGACTCAGCTCTCCATGCCATCCTCAATCTGTCAGTGGATCTCCAGCTTCCTGACCGACCGGCAGCAGCGAGTGAGACTGGGGAAGCTCACATCCAGGACCCTCACCATCAGCACTGGCGCCCCCCAAGGGTGCGTTCTCTCCCCACTGCTCTTCTCCCTGTACACTAATGACTGCACTTCTAAAGACCCCTCTGTCAAGCTCCTGAAATTTGCAGACGACACCACCGTCATCGGTCTCATCCAAAATGGTGACGAGTCTGCTTACAGACTGGGGGTTGAACAGCTGGCTGTCTGGTGCAGCTATAACAACCTTGAGCTGAACACGCTCAAAACAGTGGAGATGATTGTGGATTTCAGGAGAAAATCCCCAGCACTCCCCCCTCTCACCATCATGAACAGCACTGTGGAAGCAGTGGAGTCATTCAGGTTCCTGGGCTCTACCATCTCTCAGGACCTGAAGTGGGCAAATCACATTGACTCCATTGTGAAAAAGGCCCAGCAGAGACTGTACTTCCTTCGCCAGCTGAAGAAGTTCAATCTGCCACAGGAGCTGCTGATCCAGTTCTACTCAGCCGTCATTGAGTCTGTTTTAAGCACTTCCATCACTGTCTGGTTTGGTTCAGCTACCAAATCGGACATCAGGAGACTACAACGGACAGTCCGGACAGCAGAGAGGATTATTGGTGCCCCCCTGCCAACCCCCCAGGACCTGTACTCTTCCAGAGTGAGGAAGAGAGCAGGTAAAATCATCACAGACTCCACTCACCCTGGACACCCCCTGTTTGAACTGTTACCGTCAGGACGGCGACACAGATCACTGGCCACAAGAACATCCAGGCACAGGAACAGTTTCTTTCCACAGGCCATTTCCCTTCTGAACACTTAACATGCCCCCCAAGGCATATGCCTGTAAGTGCAATACTCCCACTGTCTAGTGCAATATTCTCTTAACTCAGGTGATATTTATATTTATATTATTCATACTACTCAAAATACTGTAAATATGTTCATAATCTGTAACATGCACTAGACTCCCACTGTCTAGTGTAATATTCTTTAACTCAGGTGATATTTATATTTATATTATTCATACTTCTCAAAATACTGTAAATATGTTCATAATCTGTAAATGTTTATTCAGACTAAACCCAACTGTGACCCCTTTTTTTTTTTTTTTTTTTTTTACTTTTTATACTATTTTTATTTTATTTTTTTTAAATATATTTTATTCTTAGAATTTGTATTACTATGTTTCTTGTTGTATTTGTATTTGTATATGTGCACTGGAAGCTTCAGTACCAAGAAAAATTCCTTGTGGGTGCAAGCACACTTGGCAATAAAGCTCTTTCTGATTCTGATTCTGATTCTGATTCTGAACAGCCTTTTTCCACCTTAGAAACATTACTAAGCTACGTAATATGCTATCTGTCTCTGATGCTGAAAAGTTAGTTCATGCATTCATGACCTCGAGACTAGATTACTGTAATGCTTTATTAGCTGGTTGTCCTGCATCCTCAATAAACAAGCTACAGTTAGTCCAAAATGCAGCTGCTAGAGTTCTTACTAGGTCAAGAAAATATGATCATATAACACCAATTCTATCATCTCTACACTGGTTACCTATTAAGTTCCGTATCAATTACAAAGTATTACTAATGACCTATAAAGCCCTCAATGGTTTAGCTCCTGGGTATTTAACGGAACTTCTATCGCCCTACAATCCATCGCGCTCTTTAAGATCACTAAATTCGAGGCTTCTGGTCATTCCTAGGATATCTAAGACCACTAAAGGAGGGAGGGCATTTTCACATTTAGCTCCTAAACTCTGGAATGGCCTTCCGGATATTGTTCGAGGCTCAGATTCGCTGTCCCAGTTTAAAACTAGATTAAAGACGCATCTCTTTAGCCAAGCATTCACATAATACTTACCTTTTATACTACAGTTGAATCAGATTGAATGCATTAATATTAGGAACAGCAGCTACGCTAATTATTTCCCATCTGCTTTTCTGTTGTTATCTCGGGACGCTAGTCCCGAGGTAAATAGAGTACGTCAGCTCCAGTTTGTATCCAGCCTCTCATGGAAACTTCAGATGCCCCAACACCCATGCAGAGACGACTCGAAGCCCGTGAGGAGACGACTCCACGCCCGTGAGGAGACGACTCGACGCCGGCGATATGTTATGCCCTAAATTAATGCATGATTAACTAACTGTATTTTTCTATGTACATTTTTGAAATGCACTTTCTGTAAAGCTGCTTTGAGACAATATGTATTGTGAAAAGCGCTATACAAATACATTTGAATTTAATTGAATTGAATATTACCAACAGTAACATTGGAAACGGTGGTCCCAGCTCTTTTCAGGCCATTGACCAGCTCCTCCCGTGTAGTTCTGGGCTGATTTCTCACCTTTCCTAGGATCATTGAGACCCCACGAGGTGAGATCTTGCATGGAGCCCCAGTCCGAGGGAGATTGACAGTCATGTTTAGCTTCTTCCATTTTCTAATGATTGCTCCAACAGTGGACCTTTTTTCACCAAGCTGCTTGGCAATTTCCCCGTAGCCCTTTCCAGCCTTGTGGAGGTGTACAATTTTGTCTCTAGTGTCTTTGGACAGCTCTTTGGTCTTGGCCATGGCTGTTTCTCAATTCCAAGAACGCAGAGAACGGACTTGTGTTCTCGTGGAGACCGGTCTTGCCAAGCTTCCTTGGAAGAACGAACTCCGAACCGGCCGCAATGACTTCTGGGACACCAGGCGAGTACTAGCTCAAGTCTGCATTCGATGCATCCTCGGTGTCAAGAACACATCCTGGTTCTTTCATGCATCCTCTGTACTTGCGTTCTTGAGAATTGGGTCTGAACTTCGACGGTTAATGATGACGTAAAACGAGAACACAAGGACGCAAGATCGCTGAAGAACGCATATTGAGAAACACCCCATGTTAGTAGTTGGATTCTTACTGATTGTATGGGGTGGACAGGTGTCTTTATGCAGCTAACGACCTCAAACAGGTGCATCTAATTTAGGATAATAAATGGAGTGGAGGTGGACATTTTAAAGGCAGACTAACAGGTCTTTGAGGGTCAGAATTCTAGCTGATAGACCGGTGTTCAAATACTTATTTGCAGCTGTATCATACAAATAAATAGTTTAAAAAATCCTATATTGTGATTTCTGGAATTTCTTTTTTTTGATTATGTCTCTCACAGTGGACATGCACCTACGATGACAATTTCAGACCCCTCCATGATTTCCAAGTGGGAGAACTTGCAAAATAGCAGGGTGTTCAAATACTTATTTTCCTCACTGTATATATATACAGTACACACACACACACACACACACACACACACACACATATATATATATATATCAACGTTTAAAAACTTTGACAAATATTTTCGATTGGAATTTAATTTACATTAAATTTGCACTTTTTTTTTCTTTCTTATTTTGAATGAGTCAATATTTTTGATGAACAAATATCCAGGATGTAATATTCTTAGAAGATAATCAACATCATGAAAGACATATAGTCTAGGATACTAAACAACCAACTTACATCCAATCAAATTTTCTCCATGGTTTGTCCAGTTCTAGAAGAAGAAAAAAATAGATCATATAAAAAATCTGTTACTTTGGTGTATGTTCTCCCCATTAAATATTAATACAGCTCATGTTGTACTGTATATCTGCAATTAAATGATCCTCTTACCTGGGTTTGGCGCTGGTGCTGGAAAGTTTTGCACAGGTTCAGGTTCAGATTCTGATGATTCTGATGATCCCATCTTTGTTTTTTTGTTGTTTTTCTCCTAAAGCATGAATATCTATATCAGCAATATCTCCTTAAAATTAAGGGCAAAGACAAAGTAACTTGTTTCTCACTCACCGCTGCTCTGAAGACCAGTGGGGAGGCTCCTACTTGCATCATATGCAAATGAGGCATCACAGACCAAAATGTACACCTACAGAACACAAATTTGGCATTTTTGGATGACACTTTATAATAACTTTAATTAATAACATTAGCAAACAGTATTGCTTTTTATTATGCACATTTATACTACAGGGCCGTTGAATGCTTGAATCTGATTGGTTGACGAACGTTCTAAGGTGTGCATTATTTTCAGGGAAACGCACGGCTAAAGTAGTTCCAGGCAGGTCTTGACCGCATTACAGTTCCATATCACTTCGCGTATAGTCAACTGTAATAACGGAAAATAGGATACAATTCATAACAAGAAAAAGCATTTCGCCCCATGCGCTTGATCTGCAATTTTCAATGTCTAGCTTCACAATCAATAGAAACATGCAGTTTAATTTGAATAAATAAACTATAAAGTCCTATCTATAATCAATAGAAAATTAAACTGAATAGGCTAAATAAATGGATAGTCCTGCAGCACGGATTTTTATTGCAGATAATTTAACAAATAAATAATTATTGATAGGCCTACTTGTTAAAAGGGCTTTGGGTTTCATTTATTTGGCTAGTCTACTGTCATCTGTCAATAATAAAAATAAAAAATAAAGAATTAACGAATTAATTAAAACGAATTGAATTAATTAATAAATAATAATATTGACGCACATGCTTTTCTGTCTCATTATTGCAACATCTCTCTCTAATAACTGCATTAATAACTGCATAAAGCCGGGAACACACTTTAAGGCCGGTTATGAATGTAATTTGATACTTATGACTGATCATGCCCAAACGCGTGTTCAGCGCGTTCAGCCTGTGTTCAAAGTCGGTGTTTAAAATCTGCTGCAGTCGCTATATTGTGCGCTATACTCCGCTTCGCGTCGTGACCGCATTACCACCTCGGGTGTGCATTATTTTTCTAATAATTCAACGGCCTGTCGTCAATTATTCCTTACATTGCACGCTACGGATGGGGTCTACGCCAAATAACTTTATAAATATTTGCTTGCTGGGCTGTTAATAAATATATGCTTTTGTTATATCATTTTATCTCCTGAGTCTTTCTGGTAGAACTAGGAAACTCAGTACAATAAAGACAATAATAAAGGAACAGGGACTTTGTATGGCATAAATGTTTGATTTGTTTGAGTGTAGCCGTTCATGCATCACTTTGAATAAATACTCATTTGATAACTAATTTAATGTATTATTCTTTGATATTTTGAGAGCTAATCTCATGAACTGCAGGAAAGTGCAAAATCAGCTCATTTAGAGGAACAACAATAGGAACAATTTGTAACATTTAAAACTGTCAGAATTTTGTTTTTATTTTGCTATAGTATTTTGGTTGCATTTTGTGTACTGTGTACACGTGTACTTCTATTTGCAAAGAAAATATACATTTCAGTTTTACACTTACTGTCAAGGTTCATGGTTTCACTGATCGCCCTCGTTAGTGCGGCTGATGAGCGCCAGCTGTTTTGAATGTGATGTCCTATATATTGTTTGTTACTTCTTCCTTTCTTTGTCAAATGATTGTTGAGGCACTCCTGGTTCACCTCACCGTGTTTCTCCTGCATTCCAGTCCATGTTCCTATGCAGTGGAGTGGACTTCCCGAGTTTTCCCTGTGGATTTACAGCCTGTTGCCCTGTTCCTGCATCTACGTCTGCCCATTGCGTCCCTCTCTCTGACCAGCACTACTACCTACTGACTCTGAATTTAATAAATTCTACTATTCACTCGCAACTGAATCCTTTTGACTTTTTCCTTCTGAGTTCTGACACTTACTTAACCTAATTTCATCTAGGCTATGAAATAGGAAAGGACATCTTATATGAATTAAATAAAATACTCATTTGCTAATGTAACTCAATTGTATTATAGCTCAAATGGATTGAGCTATATTGAGCTCAAATGGATTCAGACCGCATCATAGCACTGAAACTGCGCTTGTTAAAATCACAAATGATTTACTTTTAGCTTGACCAAGGCTGTATCTCAATACTAGTTTTACTTGATCTTAGTGCTGCGTTCGATACTATAGATCACACATTACTCTTAGATCGACTACAAAATTATACTGGTGTTCAAGGACAAGCACTAAGCTGGTTCAAATCATACCTATCTGACCGCTACCATTTTGTCTATTTAAATGGAAAAAAATCGATCATAACTATAACCATAACGCAGGGATCTGTGTTAGGCCCTCTGTTATTCTCAATATATATGATGCCACTTGGAAATATTATAAGGAAACATGGAATTAGTTTCCATTGTTATGCTGATGACACTCAAATATATATTTCATCACGGCCGGATGAAAACGCTAAATTTTCCAAATTGACAGAGTGTGTTAAAGATATAAAAGATTGGATGACGCGTAATTTTCTTTTATTAAATCCAGACAAGACAGAGGTAATACTTATCGGTTCAAAAAACCGCCCACAAAACCTCGCACAATACAACTTTAACATCATAGGATGTCCTGTTACTTTATCCTCTACAGTAAAAGACCTGGGTGTTATACTCGATTGCAACCTGTCTTTTGAAAATCATATTTCATATGTTACAAAAAACAGCCTTTTTCCACCTTAGAAACATTGCTAAGCTACGCAATATGCTATCAGTTTCTGATGCAGAAAAGTTAGTTCATGCATTCATGACCTCGAGACTGGATTACTGTAATGCTTTATTAGCTGGTTGTCCTGCATCCTCAATAAACAAGCTACAGTTAGTCCAAAATGCCGCCGCTAGAGTTCTTACGAGATCAAGAAAATATGATCATATAACACCGATTTTATCATCACTGCATTGGTTACCTATAAAGCTCCGTATTAATTATAAGATATTGCTACTGACTTATAAAGCCCTAAACGGCTTAGCTCCAGTCTATTTAACGGATCTTCTATCGCCCTATAATCCATCGCGCTCTTTAAGATCACTAAATTCAAGGCCATACCTAGGATATCCAGAACCACCAAAGGAGGGAGAGCATTTTCTCATTTGGCTCCAAAACTCTGGTCTTAGTCTATAGTCTTAGTCTATAGTCATAGTCTTCCTGATACTGTTCGTTGCTCAGACTCACTCTCCCAGTTTAAAACTAGATTAAAGTCGCATCTCTTCAGCCAGGCATTCATATAATCTTACAGTTCAAACTACAATCCGGCCTCTAGCTCATAAATGCCAGAGGAGAACTGGCCCCCGACTGAGCCTGGGTTCTCCCAAGGTTTTTTTTTTCTCCATTAGGTCACCTGATGGAGTTTTAGGACACCATTAGGTCACTTGATGGAGTTTTTCGGTTCCTTGCCACTGTTGCCTTTGGCTTGCTCAGTTGGGGATATTTTGGGGATGTTTAGTTTGATTTTATCAATCAATGGATTCCTCTTGAAACAAACTTTGTTGTATTATTTTAATTTAATACTGTGAAGCTGCTTTGATACAATCTGTATTGTGAAAAGCGCTATACAAATAAACTTGACTTGACTTGACTTGACTCAAATGTTATTTTGTGAGCCCTCTTGATGAACTGCAGACAGCAAGACTGTGTCACTGAAGTCAAGTTAAATTTAGCCTTTACTTCCAAATGACTTTCAGTTTCTATTTCTAGGAAATGCAGCCTGTTATATGAACATGCTATGAACAGTTTCTGTTTGTATTTCTGAAGTATCTAATGTTTGAAAAGACATGCATGTCAGTAAGTGACATTAAGCTTGGACTAAAAGTGTGTGTGTGGTTCACATTTAACCTCATTTCTCATTTTTCATTATGCATGTGAGTATCTGACAAATATAGCTTGCAAAACTGCAAATTAATGAAATTTATAGTGTTAGCTGTTGTTGTTAATAAAATGAACAGAAACTGAGCAAGCCTTGTATCGCCTCATCTATGCCATCCTAACATTAGTTATTAACGAATGTAAATGAAAATGAGATAAGCAGAATTCATTAAGCCTATTTGAAAGAAAGGGAAAGTGAAGGTTCTTAAATGGTGTAAAGGTAAGGACAGTAAGTTACTACTGCATTGGTTACCTATAAAGCTCCGTATTAATTATAAGATATTGCTACTGACTTATAAAGCCCTAAACGGCTTAGCTCCAGTCTATTTAACGGATCTTCTAAATCTAATTACTGAGAAACACAAAGCAAGTCCAAAGTCTCAAACACTTTTAACCAACCAACCAGCACTGGATATCATTCTGCAATCCAACCAATCAGTCAACTGTCAAATGAAACACTAAAGAGATCTTTGTCCTGTTGAAAGGTAAACATTCAGCCCTTTCTGAGCATAATTAAAAAAGGAAAGGTGATGTGACACTGTGATGATCATGCCTCTGCCCCAACTTTTTTAGTCTGTGTTGCAGCCATCAAAATCAAAATTTGTTTATATTTACAAAATACAATAAAGTTGGTTTGCCACAGGAATAATTCACCTTTAAATGGCTTTAAAGTAATTTCACAGGAATAATTCACTTTAAAGTGTTGTTTCTTCTTTATTAGTGTGTTTGTCATTTACTCACCTTAATTTCATCTTTGAAACACAAAAATACATTAAAGGGGTCATATAATAGTACATGCACTTTTACAAGTTGATTGTACTGAAATGTGTGTTGGCAGTGCCTGTACACAACCGTCATAAAATGATAAAAATCCATCCAGTGTTTCTTTTCTTTTAATCTTCTTACATGTTTTCCTAGCCTGACTACATCAGACTTCGTACTTCTGCTCAATTTCAGTTCGCTTCTGTACTCAGTCTGAGATAGCGACCTCAAATCAGCCGGCCAATCAACGAACAGAGAGCCGTGACGTAGACGCTGATTGTACCGTGGATGCGTAGATTTACTTCACATAATCTGCAAAAGTCGTTCACAGCCATGTTCACTCCGGTATTTCGCTCGATTGGTTTTGTTTTCACATCATACATGTGTTTACAGTGGAAGTTAGATGCGGCTGAGCATGCGCATAACACACGCCATAACCAAACATTATGTGATTGGCTTACGGGTAACCAATGATTTTAAACTTCAGACATTTAAAGACACATGCACTTAAACGGCGTGCTGAAAACAGAGCTGTTTTTGACCAGGTAAAATGAGTGTTTTCTTACAATACTAATGCGAATTTTTAATTAAAGTATATTACAAACTTTTAATTTAGACCCTAAAGAATCATATTAGCTTGTACAAAAATGGCATTATATGACCTCTTTAAGGGGTAGAACCATCATCCCGTTGTATGCATCAAATTTAATACTCATTTGCTACTACTGTATAACTCATTTTAACTGTTATTTTGTATTTTATGAGCCCAATACATTTTATGAACTGCAGGGGACAGGAATATGTCAAGTCATGTCCAATTTAAGCTTTACTTCCAAATCACTTCCAGTTTCCATTTAGGGTAAATGCTGCCTGATCTTGTAAACTTGTTATGAACAGTTTCAGTTTTTTCAGATAATGCCTCCCTATGATCATATACATTTCCAGTAAAGTTAGGACATTTTGCTAAATGCAATAAAATCAATAACCTGTGATTTGTTAATTCTCTTGAACCTTTATTTAACTGACAAAAATACAAAGAAAAGATTTCCAATGTTTTCACTGACCAACTTAGTAAATATAAACAAATTGTGATGGCTGCAAGCAACACATAAAAAAGTTGGGGCAGAGGCATGATTATCACAGTGTCACATCACCTTTGCTTTTTTAATTACGCTCAAACAGGGCTGAATGTTTACCTTTCAACAGGACAAATATCTCTTTAGTGTTTCATTTGACAGTTGACTGATTGCAGAATGAAAGCCAGTGATTGGTTGGTTGGTTGAAAGTGCTTGAGACTTTGGACTTGTTTTGTGTTTCTCAGTAATTTGATTATTAACTTACAGTCCTTATCTTTACACCATTTAAGAACCTTCACTTTCCTTTTCTTTCAAATAGGCTTAATGAATACTGCTTATCTCATTTTCATTTAAATTCGTTAATAACTAATGTTATATGGCGTGTAAAGATGAGGCGATTCAAGGGTTGCTCAGTTTCTGTTCATTTTATTAACAACTGTGCAACATGTAACACTATAAATGCATTCTGTGTCTATGAACTCTGTCTAACGTATTTCCCTTATCAGCTACACATGTCACAAACAGCTATAGATAACACTTTATTTCGATAGTCCACTTTAGATATTCTACTAACTTTACTACAGTACATGTCAACTAACTACCATTAGAGTATTAGTAGACTGTCTGCTTAAAGGGATAGTTCACTTTAAAATTAAATTTTGGTATGTTTTAGCTTACCTCAAGGGCATCCAAGATGTAGGTGTCTTTTTTTCCGCAGTAGTTTCAATTTTGATATTTTTAGGTCAAACCGTTCTTGTCTGTCAGTCATATAATGCAGGTCTATGGTCACTATCTCAAAGAGCATGCACAGAGTCCAAATTAAACAATTCCCCATCGTAAGTACACATTGATGGCCTAAGACACGAAACGAGCGGTTTGTGTGAGAAAACGAACAGTATTTATATCGTTTTTAGCTCTTGTACACACATGTAAAAAAAAAAAAAGTTGAGAAAACTTAAAAGTTTAAGGCAACCAGCTGCAGGACATTTTTGAGTTTTCTCAACTTACGTGTTTGAGTTATCTCAACTTTTCTCAACTTTTTTCATGTTAAATAGTTGAATAAACTTTAAAAACTGAATTTGTCATACAAAACGTAAGTTGGATTTTTTACAGTGCATCCGGCGCTTTCCGGCGCTTGCACAGATTAAGCCAGAAATGCGCGCACACGTCACACACAAGGAAGCGCGCGCGCCCTCAGATCACTTGGACGTGGTTGTGTAGAGGTAAAAACAATATAAATACTGTTCGTTTTCTCACACAAACCGCTCGTTTCGTGTCTTAGGCCATCAATGTGTACTTGCGATGGGGAATTGTTTAATTTGGACTTCACTGTGCATGCTCTTTGAGATAGTGACCATAGACCTGCATTATATGACTGACAGACAAGAACGGTTTGACCTAAAAATATCAAAATTGAAACTACTGCGGAAAAAAAGACACCTACATCTTGGATGCCCTTGAGGTAAGCTAAAACATACCAAAATTTAATTTCAAAGTGAACTATCCCTTTAATATCTGTTAACTCTTTATTTTGATGTTCCCCAACAGATATTCTACTGACAATAAGTAACTTGGCAACTACAAGTCATCTTTTTCTACTAAACCAACCCAAACCATAACACCTAACCATAACCATAACAGTCTACTGACAGTCTACAGCTTACTAATACATAAAATGAGAGTTAGTTTACATGTAATTGCAAAGTTACTTATAGTTAGTAAAATGTATGGAGTGGACTCGAAATGAAGTGGAATCCAGGTATATTACAGTATAGGCTATAACAGATTATTAAGCTATCATTACAGGGTGCATAAGTAAACTGTCAAATGAACTCAGAAACATTAGGACAGCACATAAACTTCAATTCTTGTTTCACTTTCTATTTAGGCCTACTTGATGTACTTTATTATTAATTATTAATTATTATAAACAAAAACAAAAAAACTCTCCTAAGGCAGATCAGGTGCACAGCATATACAGATCATTTTTGAGCAGACATCACAGTTACGTCACTTGCAGCTGCGTTCATTGTGATGACAGAAAAACAGTCGTAACAAGTGGAGGAAACGGAGATCCGCAGAATAAGTTACTAAAATTGTCTTGTGCCTTTGGATGTCAGAATCAGAATGCAAAAAAGATGGTCTTCCCTTTTATAGAATACCATCTTCGAGGACGCCCTTCAAAGCTAAATGCAGACATTTATGGTTGCAGGCCATTAAAGGGATAGTTCACTTTGAAATTAATTTTTGGTATGTTTTAGCTTACCTCAAGGGCATCCAAGATGTAGGTGTCTTTTTTTTCCGCAGTAGTTTCAATTTTGATATTTTTAGGTCAAACCGTTCTTGTCTGTCAGTCATATAATGCAGGTCTATGGTCATTATCTCAAAACACAAGCACAGAGTCCAAATTAAAACAATTCCCCGTCGTCCAAATTAAACAATTCCCCATCGTAAGTACACATTGATGGCCTAAGACACGAAACGAGCGGTTTGTGTGAGAAAACGAACAGTATTTATATCGTTTTTACCACTTATACACAGCCATGTCCGAGTGATCTGATCTGACGTGTGCGCAGACTGGTGCATAGATATATACACTAGATGTCGCCTTAAAGACATTCGTTCCAATGAACTGCCGTAGACAAGGCGACATCTAGTGTGTATATATCTATGCACCAGTCTGCGTACACGTCAGATCAGATCACTTCGACATGGCTGTGTATAAGAGGTAAAAACGAAATAAATACTGTTCGTTTTCTCATAGACCTGCATTATATGACTGACAGACAAGAACGGTTTGACCTAAAAATATAAAAATTGAAACTACTGCGGAAAAAAAGACACCTACATCTTGGATGCCTTTGAGGTAAGCTAAAACACACCAAAAATTAATTTCAAAGTGAACTATCCCTTTAAACTACGGTGGCAGAGTAGTGCACAACACAACAAAATTAAAAAAAGTTAGTTTTCCTTGCCACTCTTCTGTAGAGTCGGCAGTCTTACAAAGGTATCAATACCACGATTAGTTTTAACAGTATGTAACCATTGTATATATCAACATGAGTATTACTTCAAAATCACCTACATGCATTAGCTGCGTATTTATATGGAGAATGCTTTGACCCACAACCACAGCGCATGCCCAAGGGAACGTCCGAATGCAATGTTAGTTTCACTTCCTGTCTCCTGAGATACCTCCATCCATCCATCCATCTTCTACCGCTTATCCGGGGCCGGGTCGCGGGGGCAGCAGTCTAAGCAGGGATGCCCAGACTTCCCTCTCCCTAGACACTTCCTCCAGCTCTTCCGGGGGGACACCGAGGCGTTCCCAGGCCAGCCGGGAGACATAGTCTCTCCAGCGTGTCCTAGGTCTTCCCCGGGGTCTCCTCCCGGTGGGACATGCCCGGAACACCTTCCCGGGAAGGCGTCCAGGAGGCATCCGGAAAAGATGCCCGAGCCACCTCAACTGACCCCTCTCGATGTGGAGGAGCAGCGGCTCTACTCTGAGCTCCTCCCGAGTGACCGAGCTTCTCACCCTATCTCTAAGGGATCGCCCAGCCACCCTACGGAGAAAGCTCATTTCGGCCGCTTGTATCCGGGATCTTGTCCTTTCGGTCATGACCCACAGCTCATGACCATAGGTGAGAGTAGGAACGTAGATTGACTGGTAAATCGAGAGCTTCGCCTTGCGGCTCAGCTCCTTCTTTACCACGACAGACCGGTACAGGGACCGCATTACTGCAGAAGCTGCACCGATCCGCCTGTCAATCTCCCGTTCCATCCTTCCCTCACTCGTGAACAAGACCCCAAGATACTTGAACTCCTCCACTTGAGGCAGGAACTCTCCACCAACCTGAAGCGAGCAAGCCACCCTTTTCCGACTGAGAACCATGGCCTCGGACTTGGAGGTGCTGATTTTCATCCCAGCCGCTTCACACTCGGCTGCAAACCGTCCCAGTGCATGCTGGAGGTCCTGGTCTGATGAGGCCAACACGACAACATCATCCGCAAAGAGCAGAGATGAAATCGTGTGGTCCCCAAACCCGACCCCCTCCGGCCCCTGGCTGCGCCTAGAAATTCTGTCCATAAAAATTATGAACAGAACCGGCGACAAAGGGCAGCCCTGCCGGAGTCCAACACGCACCGGGAACAAGTCTGACTTACTGCTGGCAATACGAACCAAGCTCCTGCTCCGGTCGTACAGGGACCGGATAGCCCTTAGCAAAGGGCCCCGGACCCCATACTCCCGGAGCACCCTCCACAGGCCGCCGCGAGGGACACAGTCGAATGCCTTCTCCAAATCCACAAAGCACATGTAGATTGGTTGGGCAAACTCCCATGAGCCCTTCCAGCACCCTGTAGAGGGTATAGAGCTGGTCCAGTGTTCCACGACCGGGACGAAAACCACACTGTTCCTCCTGAATCCGAGGTTCTACTATCGGCCGGATTCTCCTCTCCAGTACCCTGGCATAGACTTTCCCAGGGAGGCTGAGTGGATGTCGGAATGTCGGGTTTAACCTACATCTTTTACTCATTTGATGCTATTGTATTGATTATCTCTAAATTGATTATGAAATTGGCATGATACTGTACATTTACCTGACATAATAAATTGTAAACATTTGATTTTATTCTAACTGGCTTTGACATTATTTTCAGTAAAGAGTAAAAAAGAATAGTTAAACATTCGCTCACATTTAATGATGCACAGATATAATTTAAAACCCTTTCATTTATGGAGTCAGATGAAATAACGAGATAATACATGAGAAAATGTATTTCATTTAATCAAATTACTTTGCGATGAGGAGAGACAGTAACACGCAGAGACCTTCACCGCTGATCGAATGCCGCCATTGGGTCGATCAAGCTGGGCCTTAAAACGAGGGATTTGTTAACACATTAAAAATTAATTGTTACTTGAAAGGGTTTACTTGTATTATACTATTAAATTATTATCAATGGCATGAAAAGGTTTTAAAAGTACAATGTTATTTAATTAATATAATTATTTCTGAGACAATCCAACAAAGTGGACTTGCTGCAACTTGAGGAAAATTGCTCCTTCAGATATATTGCATTAAATATAATCCACGTGATTGTGGTCCTTCTTAAAAAAAAAAAAAAAGTGAAGAGTAACAATGCATGTGGAGAGATCAATTTTTAAGGGAAATATTATTTTAGCTTATATTTGCACTCTTATCTGAACAGAACAGGGTTCAACAACTACTACTATTAACTACAGATCAACTATGAACAAAGATGATACATAGAATACACATGAAAGTCTGCATATTTGTATAGCTTACAGTCAAATTGCCTCCATGGCCTATCGAATTATATGGAAAACATATATAGATCATATAAACAATTCAGTCTAACAATAAACTGGTTGTATCTCTCTCTCTCTGAGAATATATAATGCATAATTGTGTGATCGGCATAAATACAGGGGGGAAATCATATATACAAGGACCCTCTATACCTGGATTTGATTGTTTTTGCTCTGGTTTTGTGTTCCTCCCATTTTAAATATATTTAAATATTTATATATAAATAAAAAAAATGTATATCAGCTCTCCTGGAACATGACTTGTATCTCGCTTAAAGCAAATGAAATCAAGTCCGCACCACAACAGTTATATACATTAATTTACAGTTTTGCAAGCTATATTTGTCAGATACTCGCATGCATAATAGAAAAAATGAGACCACACACATACAAGCCCTTACTGACATGCATATTATTGCAAAATACTATGAAAATAGAAATTTTCAGAAACTTTTATGCAGTGGAATGGTTGCATGGAGGTTAAAGGTTCTTCATGTGAACCACACACACCCCTTTAGTCCAAGCTATCAGTCACTTACTGACATGATATCTTTTCAAACATTAGATAATTCAGAAATAGAAAAACAAAAACTGTTCATAACATGTTCATATAACAGGCTGCATTTCCTAGAAATAGAAACTGAAAGTCATTTGGAAAGGCTATTATGAAAGTAAGTGTAAAACTGAAATGTATATTTTTGGGGGTTCTACCACCTTTATGCAAATAGAACTACACAGTAAAAAAAATACCTTAGCAAAACAAAAATAATTTTCTAACAGTTTTAAATGTTACAAATTTTTCCTATTGTTGCTAAATCTAACTTGATTTTGCACTTTCCTGCAGTTCATGAGATTAGCTCCCTTGGTAAATATGATCAAATATGGCTGTAAAAAATAAATATGCATTTTCAATCCTTTTGATATTTTATTTTAAAAATGTGCAAAAATCTAACCTTAATTTCATTGGTAAATAATTAGTCAAATAATTGAAAGTGGGGGAAAAAAAATCACATTATGAAATAAATGTTTTTCTCCAAAACACGTTGAGAAAAATTGTTTGCCCCCTTTTATTAAATACTTTTTGCAACCTCTTTTTTCCAAAATTTTCTCCTATAATGCCTGATGAGTTTGGAGAACACCTGACAAGAGATCAGAGACCATTCCTCCATACAGAATCTCTCCATCCTGTTCTCCGTTATAAGATTTCTAGCACAGGCTGTCAGGTTTAGATTTTTTATCTGTTGGTATTTGATCAAATCCGTGATGCCATGTATCTGAACAAGATGTTCAGGACCTCTGGCAGAAAATTAGGCCCACAGCATTAAAGATACAGCAGAGTATTTCATTTTGCACATGGGGTACTTTTTTTATCCCTGTGTGCACCAAACCCATCTTAAGTGTTTGCTGCCAAAAAAAGCTAATGTTTTTGTTTCATCTCTTGGAAAAAAGAGGTTGCAAAAAGTATTTAATAAAAGGGGGGCAAACAATTTTTCCCAACGTGTTTTGGAGAAAAACATTTCATAATGTGGCCTTCGGACGGCCATGGCGGAGAGGACAACAACTGGCTCAGGCGCGGCGGGCATGACGCGAACTGCCTTGGCTTCAGCGGAACTGGACTCGGAACTGGACTCGGAACTGGACTCGGAACTGGACTCGGAACTGGACTCGGAACTGGCTTCTCTGGGCCAACAACTGTCTCAGGCTCGGCGGGCATGACGCAAACTGCCTTGGCTTCGGCAGATCTGGCGTGAAGTGCGGGCTCGGCTGGACTCGGAACTGGATCTGGCTGCTCTGGGCCAACAACTGGCTCAGGCTCGGCAGGCATGATGCTCTCAATCTCAGGCGCGGCGGGCATGACGCGGACTGCCTTGGCTTCGGCAGATCTGGCGTGAAGTGCGGGCTCGGCTGGACTCGGAACTGCATCTGGCTGCTCTGGGCCAACAACTGGCTCAGGCTCAGGCACCGAGCCAAAACCACGATCTGTCCAGCGAGCTCCCAGCTCATGATGTGGTCGGTTATTCTGTAAGGTCCGGGTTGAGGAAGGAGACAAGCCAAGCGAAGTACCAAAATAACAAAGGTTTATCAACAGCCAGTAACTCAAAACAAACAAAAAACAGTGTGCTGGTGCACAAACAATAACCGACAAAAGACAAGTGAAGACCAGGAACTTATATACACACACACAGATGAACACAAGACAGGTGATGCAGATGATGATAATGATGAACAGGTGGGTAATTAAGGGAGTGAGTTCAGGTGTGGAGGCAAGGAGGATTCTGGGAACTGTAGTGAACAGGACGAAGACAGACGGTGAATGTGACATATATAGCCTATATATATTTTCTCAATGGTTTCTCCATATACAGTATATATATTGCACTATTGATAATATCTATGCATAATAAAATGCATGTTTGCTAATGTTATTAATTAAAGTTATTATAAAATGTCATCCAAAAATGCCAAATTTGTGTACTGTAGGTGTACATTGTGATGTGTGACAACTCATTTGCATATGCATGTGTGACAAAGATGAACTTCAAACTGAAACAACAACAACAAAAAAAGTATAAAACTGGAATTTTGGTAGGAGCCTCGACACTGGTCTTCCGAGCTGTGGTGAGTGAGAAACAAGTTGCTTTGTCTTTGCCCTTAATTTTAAGGAGATATTGATGATATAGATATTCATGCTTTAGGAGGTAAACAACATAAAAACAAAGATGGGATCATCAGAATCAACAGAACCAAGGTCTGCACCTGAACCTGTGCGTACAAGTTTTACAGCTGTGAAACCTGAACCTGTGCGTACAAGATTTGCAGCTGTGCAAAACTTTCCAGCACCAGCGCCAAATCCAGGTAAGAGGATCAGTAATAATTACAGATATACAGTACAACATTTACATGAGCTGCCTGTATTGATATTTGATGGGGAGCTAACATACACCAAAGTAACTGATATGATCTATGTTTTTTCTCCTAGAACTTGACAAACCATGGAGAAAATTTGATTGGGAGTAAGTTGGTTGTTAAGTATCCTAGACTATATGTCATTCATTATGTTGATTATTTTCTAAGAATATTACATCATGGATATTATTTTCAGCAAAAAATATCGACTCATTCAAATAAAAAGGCAAACATAATGTAAATAAAAATCCAACAGAAAATATTTGTAAAAGTTTTTTTTTTAAGTTTTATAAAGCACCAAATGCGATAGGCTATACCTACTATAGAAATATTTTGCCCCCGAACACCCACAGAAAAATATGAGATATTCTCCATTAATTTTAACCAATAAAAAAATCAATTGCAGCTTTCAGATACGATTATCTTCACCATTTTTATAGTTTGTTTGAGGCCGCTTCTGTGGTAGGGGAGTGTGGGCACTGGGCACCCACCAGCAGAAACACAAATCAGGGCCTTTTATGCTCAGTTTCCATTGTGCACCGAATTGTATTTTGTTTTGATAGTAAGAAAGAAGCCCTGAAAGAGAAGCTAGAAAACTTAACTCTGGATAATACAGATGTTAAGGACATCAAAATCCTTGTAGCTGGACAAGTTGGAGCAGGAAAGTCCAGCTTTATTAACTCCATCAATAATGCCTTTCAAGGACGGATCTCCGCTAGAGCACTAGTGAATTCATCTGGTGGAGACAGTCGTAGTTACACACAAAATGTAGGTATTTGTCACCTATACAGTAGTCGCATGTTTATTTAATTTTATTTGAGCTAATTGTATGAGGATTTCTTGGAAATTGCTCAAACATATTTGTGCTTCTATATATTTGGTATTCATAGCTCAAAGGATTCACCATCAAAAGTGGGAAAAAATCTTTGCCCTTCGTCTTCAAGGACATAATGGGCTTAGAAGCTGATGCATTTGTTGGGACACAAACAAAGGACATCATCAATGCTGTGTTTGGACACGTGAAGGATGACTATAAAGTAATAAACCCCTATATTGTTATAATAATATTTCAACAGTTTGTATGTGTGCAATAGGTTTGACGTTTAACATATTTTGCTGAATTTACAATCTTAGTTCAATGAGGAGCAGGCACTCACTCAAGGATCAACATTACGTCAGTGACCCTAACCTCTCCGACCAGGTTTTCTGTCTGGTGTACGTCATAGCCGCAGATACAGTCCAATTAACAGATGATAAACTAAATGACAAGTTGATGTTCATCCACAAGAGAATCAAGGGTAAATCTGACCTCTGAATGTTTGATTATGATTTTTGTTCATGAGTTCACATACATTTACATTACATGAGAGTGAAGTGGACATAAAGCGAATTGGGTTTGTCAGTTTTTTCAATGCGTAGATAGACAAAATCCAGACACATGCTGCATTTTAATGCCAACTGCAAACAGGGCATGTTACAAGGCATGTTGACTTAGCTTAATTATTTATAGACCCAGATAATGTATGTGGGCCAGTTATGTAGATATGTACAACAAACTGCCACAATTGTGCTTAATTTTATTGAGTGAAAAAACTTGTTTTAGAACCTTTACATTGCCTCTGCATTTGCTGTAGGGATTCCTCAAGTGATTGTCCTGACCAAAGTGGATGACGCATGTCCGCTGGTCAACAAAGATCTAAGGAAGATCTACACCAGCAAGAAGATCAAAGAGAGGGTATGTGATATCGTTTCAATTTTACATATTGTTAGTACATATTGCCCATATTGATCTGATTTTGTCTAATAGCCACATCAAATTTTCTGACCTAACATTATGTTCCTGTCCAGATGGAGTTGTGCAGTCACAAAATTGGTGTGCAAACATCTTCCCAGTGAAGAACTACCATGATGAGATTGACACAGAGGATGACATTGATGCTCTGATACTAAAGGCAATTGAACAGATTGTTCAAGTTGCCAATGATAGATTGGAGGAAAATTAAAGCTACTGACAAAAATCGCATACAGTTATTGATGCATTTAGATTCTTTGAATGTGATACATTTTCTATAACATGATCTCATGAGAATACGTGTATATTTTACCTAAAGTGTAGTTCTACCACACATACATTTACTTACGTTTTTATACACACAGAAACGTATAATATTGGCATATTTACAGCACTAAAACTTAAAATATTTACGTATTGACAGCACTAAAACTTTAATTATGTACGTATGAACCCCTTTACCGATGTACTAATTTGTACGTATTCCTGTTTATGCATATTAAAATCGTGGCATTAATGTTTTGACTCCATTGTATTTAATTGTCTTATCAATTACCTTTTCGGTCGCTTTTATTAAATGCAGTTTACTCATTTACTTAATAAGAGCTAATAACATTTCTGTTTGTGACTTCTGCTGCAAATTCGTTTCGGAGGATTATTACATGATGCTAAACATGACTACACTTTAAAACCTTAAAACAAATAACATTTCTTAAACATTTTGTAATATTTAAACAGTTTGTTTGCTGTGAGACATTAAGGGATATATTCTACCAGAAATGTACATTATCTGTCCTTGAATTGTTACAGTGAATAAAAAAGTATTTTTATCCAAAAATGTCTAAAACTGACTGATTGATTTCTGTGAGTTGTTCTGTAAAGGAATATGTCATTCATTAGGTTCTCAAATATTTTTTTTCTTTATTAAAACCACTTTTGAAAATTGAGTCCTTGTCCTCAGCCAAATTGGAGTTACAGCTTTCATATTTTTGTTATGCTAAAAACTGTTGTTTAAAAAAAAAAAAAAAAAACTCAATCAATAACAAAGTTTAAGTTCTTATCATTCACATCAATTGATAAAACATTTTTTGAAATTATACATAAATTCTACAAATAAATACCAGTCAAGTCACCAAAAGTTCACTAAGAATGTCTATATATCACATATGATGTATCTTGTGAATCTATTTACATTTATGCATTTGACAGACGCTTTTATCCAAAGCGACTTACATTGCATTATCCTATACATTTATACATAGGTATGTGCAATCCCCTGGGATCGAACCCACAAAGCTTTGTTTTTCCTTTTTATGTTTGGTATCATTTTAAATGTCTATTGGTAAAATGATCTTAATTTCATTGCAGTCATTGGTATTATGAAAAAGATTGAGAACTTAGGAGACCTGTTCTCCTCTTTGTGTGATGTCTCTTCAAGACATCTCCCCTCTCCCCCAAAACCAGGTGCTACCCCCTGGGATACATGAATTGACCCAAAACAACCCTAAAAAATATTGGTACAACCCTTTTGTTCTGGTCTGGGTTTTTAAGGGTAGGTGACAGAGCAGTAACCAGGATCATCCCCCATACAGTGCTGTTTCAGTGTTTTCCCATTGGAAAACACTCACACACCACTGCGTGTCTCTGTCAGGAATGCATTGCTTACTTGTAGAGTCATCTTTGAGTAATTGATGTCATGTATTTATTATTTCTGAATTGGCTTTTAATCATTTACTTGTGTAATTGGCATGATACATTTTTACCTGACAAATAAATGTTACATCTTGATTTATTCTGAAGTTTTCTGAAATCATTATTTAGATTATGAGGAGGCTGGTGCTACCGCAGTTCTGTGTCCAGGATAGATCAAACTAAACGTGCATATGAACGGAGCAGTAGGCACGTCATCTGAAGACCTTTTGATTTCTGTCTATCACTGGCAAGTTGAACAGAAGTGGCTAAATAAACTACACTTTTTTTGTATGAGTGAGCAGTAGGCAACCGACTTAAGAGGTATTAGCAAACCCTCCACCCTCTGACCAAGATCAGACTGGTGAGGCTGTGTCCATGAGATCCACGTAAACCCGGGGCATCAGGTCCCTTAATGAATTAATAATTGAAAATATGGGATACCCAGAATAATCAAAGATCTAAATGACTTCATAATCAATATTTTTGATTATTTTCTAATAAGAAATCTAAATTTGATTATCATTTGAAATTGGAGTCAGATTAAGCGTAAAGCTAAAATAATATTGAAACTAAATTCCAATAAATTAAGTGAACTTCGTACACTGGAGCGCTGAAAAGACATACACGCATTATCCCTTCGCCCATACCGTTGGACTTCCATCTTTGGGCCAATGGGTGGTCTTTACAATTTTAAGCTTGTTTTTGTATGTTTTCTTTTGAGGAGGACGAGCTAAAGGGTCAGGCCCTGTCACAGTAAAACATCCCAGAAAATAATGAAAATGTTTTAAATCCAAAACATGTCTACAAAGGTTACTGACATTAGAGTTCTCAACGGGTCGGGTCGGCCCGACAAACCCGACGGGACCCGCGGGTTCGGGCCGGGTTCGGGTCGAAAATATGAGCAAATGACTCGGGTCGGGTCGGACCTTGGGCTTAATCTTTTCCGCTCAGTAAAAAAAACGAAACATTTATTAATCATCGCTGCTGTTCACCGTAAATAAAGTCTGGCTGCTGCGTGCAGTGCCGGCCCGAGCCTTTTGGGGGCCCTAAGCAGAATTTGATTTGGGGGCCCCCTCCCACCACGCAGAGTCACCTGTGCTTGACGATTATTGACACAATGTCACGCTATAATGTTACATTATAAATTAATACCTTGTCTATCTGGGAATTTAGTCCTTGTTTCGTTCTTTTTATTTGTGTTTTTATCTGTTTTATTTTATTTGTATTTTTTTGTATGCCCCCTTTCTTCATTGTCCTCAATGTTGTTAGTCCATGTACTGTTACTCATCTTCCATCTTAAGGACCACAATGGAAACAAGCCTTTGGGCTTTTTTTGTGTTTTTATCCTTTTCAACACTTCGTGTTGATTGTTGTTGTTCAATAAAGTTTTCAATCAATCAATCAATACAATGAGGTTATGTATTAATACAAAATAAATACTTAATAAAAAAATAGCTACTTAAAAAAGTTTTAACTTTTTCTTTACTCTTTTACTAACTCTTGGAAACTTCTGAAAACAAACTGTCACAAAACATATTAAAACAATTATTTGCAAAATATCCTCCAACGTTTTGCAACACTTTGCAGTTTGAATGATGTCTTGTATGAACATGACGGAGTATGTTTTTATGTTTCCACTGTTCGATCGCGCCCGCGACTCACACACACATACACACACACACACACACACACACACACACAACACACACACACACACACACACACACACACACACACACACACACACACACACACACACACACACACACACACACAACATATTCCAGCTTTGTAATCTTCCACTGTGATGTTTCCAAGCACATTTTTGCGCGTGTGAAGAGGATGATTTTTTCCCGTCGATATTGGATCGTGAGTGAAGTACAAAGCCTATGATAAAGAATAGTTTACCATCCAAATCCATCGCGAATGTTGAAACATTTTGATTCTAATGAGAGAGATACGTGAGCCCAACGCCGCTTACTTTCGCTTTCGCTCTAAATTATTTCGTTTTGGCTTGTTTATAGTCATTTCTATAGTTTATAGATTTTTTTATTCTTGTTCTGTTCTGAATATCATTACATTTAAAGGATAAATCATTGATCAAATCAAATTTTTGTGACATGGCTTAACATTATCGTGACTTTGCGCACAAATTGTCTATGCACGCGAGGTTATGCGCATGACTCAAACACTGGCAGATACAGCAGCAGTTGTAGGCCGGTATATTGATCATGAAATCAGAATTTTCTTGTCTTGAATTATTAATCCTTTCATTCATTTATGTCACTTGTTTAAGTTAATTAATATGTAAAAAAAAAAAAAAAAAACTCGATTGGGGGCCCCCTGGTGGCGAGGGGGCCCCAAGCAGCCGCTTAGTTCGCTTATGCCTCGGGCCGGCCCTGGCTGCGTGCAACGTGCATCATGGAGAGGGGCGGGGGCAGACCTGACGCCGCTGCGTGCACGCCTTTAGCCTGGAGAAGAAGATGGAGTTGGTGGAAAGTAAACTTGCCGCAGGTGAATTCACCGTCGCTACTACAGCCTATTTATATATTTAAAGTTTATTGTTTCAGTTGTTTGTATTGTTAAAAGGCGTGAACATTAAATGTTGATTTGAATTCGCGTCTGCTGGTCATGATAATACGTGTATGAAAAAAAAAAATCCGACGTGGCGTCGGGCCGCGGGCCGGGTTCGGCCAGATAATTCATGTTGATGTGTCGGGTTACATCGGGTCCGGGCTTTAAAAGCCATGGGCCGGGTCGGTTCGGGTTGTAATTTTCAGGCCCGTTGAGAACTCTAACTGACATTCCTTGCTTGCATGTTAACAGTTTTTATGCTAGCATGCTAGCAGGCTGAGTAATGGCAGTTTAAAATGGCTGACCGTCAGGCCCTATCATATTCCTGTGTGACAGGGTCTGACAGTCCTGTGATACAGTATTTAACGGTATATGTATTTAATGCATGCCATAGTAAAACATTATTTGAATAAATAGACATTACACTGTAATTTGGAAGCTTTTTATGCTCATTTACAAATTTGTTGAATTTTGTCCTTCTTTTACCTAGGTCAATGCAGCACTGCTTTTGATGTTGCACTTTATACATGTATATGTATCGAAATATCATTAATATACAGATATAATTATCATTTATATTATAGCTTTGAGTAATGATGACTGTAATCGTTCCAATTCATACAGATTGTAGCTAGATGGCTCCAGTTATGGCTGGATTTTCCTGCTCCAAATTCTCCAGCTACCAGGATCTTTATGAACTGTAAATGTAGATCACTCACAGAGAACTCTTTTAGGCGTCTTTTCGGGACTTCATTTTGTCTGTGTCGAGACATGAGCCAGATTTCAAGTAAGGAGCATTTCTGAATGTTAAGTCATATTCTTATTACAAACTTATTCACTTATTATTAGCCAAATAGTGTCTTGGTTTGTTTAATCTGTAAGAAATGCAAGCAATTTAATGCCTTAATAATTTAAGTATAAGGCTGCAACAACATAATGTGCACAGTGCATCATTTAACTCATAATAACCCAATGGATGGATTGAAAAACAAGTGAATATTGATTATCTGGAGGGCAGGCTACACGAATAAACAAGGTATGCAAAGTGGCGAAATGGATCGCTGGGTCCTACCACCTTGGTGAGAACTTGCTTGGGACCCGAGGGGTAGCCTACATATGCCTCTTGCAAAAGCTTCAGCAGATACCATTGTGGAACAGGCTTTGACCCCATATAGGCGATATATTTTCCCTTCAAAGTTTAGTCACAGAGCGTCACTAGAACAGAACAATACATCCACACAGAGCAAACTTGAACTAATATAAACTTTATATTATTATTAATTTTCACACTTGTATCATAAAGTTACCAGTGGTGTTGTAAATACCTGAAGAGAAAAATATGCCAAGCATAGGCTAAGTGGCTACATGTGGTGTGATAGAACTTCAAGACCCTACAAACTAATGTATGTGTGGTATCTGTTTGAAATAATATACATGTCAACAGGGCCATTTCTAGCCTTTTTGCCACCCTAGCTATAGGCTACTTAAAGTCTTGTGCTGTTTAATAAAGGCACAAAGCCATATCACAGTTTTGATTTTAGTTTGTTGGTAAAATATAACGCTAGAGACCTTTATGTTAGGCTATACATTTTACATCTCATGTGTTGGGAAAAGGGAGAAGAGCAAGTTCGGCAAAAGGCGGATTCGAACTCGGGTCGATCACCTCACGCCCAGCGACCTATGCAACTATATTTAGCAGTGGGCGTCTTTTTGCCTAACAGACAGTCACTTAGTGCAAATATACGCTCCGTTATAGAAAAAAAAAGGATTTTTCTTCCACTCGCTTGGGCGAGAAAGAAAATCTTGGTGTGGTGGGGGCTCTCACTGGCGCTCCCCAGCTGTTTGCCTATGCCTAGAAACGGCCCTGCGTGTCAATGTGTGATCAACAGCATAGATAACTAAAAAGAACAAGAATGGGTGTGGGCATTTTTAATTGCATGTGTGCTTGCAAAAATGAAAGTGAAATTGAAATATAGCAAACAGTAGCCTATATAACGGCTCTGATTTCCCTTGCTTAATACAAGTCAACTGTACTCCAGGAGAGAGCTGATATAAATATATTGAAGGGGGTGAAAAAAAGCAAAAAAAACAAAACAAAATGGGATCATCAGACTCACAACCAGTGCAACCAAATCCAGGTGAGAGGGTCTTTCTACCATATTCTCAGACAGATACTAACAAATTATTGATAAACTTAATTGCTAAATGTGTTTCCATAGAACTGGATAAACCATGGAGGGAATTTGACTGGGGGTAAGCCATTCATGGACATAATCTATTCTGTATGCAGACCAGTACTTTATTTCGTTTTTATGTGCAGGCTATGTCTTTGTGCACAGCAGTAAAAACACTGATCTGTTCAGATAAAACTGCAAATACTCTGTGTGAGGTGACAATTTATTTCCCTGTAAAATATTATTGGTATCTCTCCCCAAACAATTTACCAACTAGAATTGTGTTGTAAGAAGAACCACAATCTTGTGCATAACATATCTGAAGTAGTCTAATTCTGCTCATGTTTTCTTTTTTATATGGGACTCGGAAGTGGAAAATTATGATTGGCCATGATAATGTGTGATGTAACTTTTTAACATGATATTATAACATTAATAATTGTATTAATAATTTTAGCATGGAAATGTATCCAACATTCTGAAAATGACAAAAAGTAGAAAATTATCCATTTTATCCTCAGAAGTTGATATCATTAATGGCAATATTGATTTTTTTTTTTTTTTTTACAGGGTAATACTCGATAATACTAATGAATTATGAATATGCTTATAAAATGGTTTCCTCATTTTGAGTGATTCAATTTTTTTTTTTAGATATGCAATCTGAAAAAAAAAACACACAAAAAAACTGGATTTCATTTGATGAGTCTATAAGTGGTCATTAAAAACAGTCACTTCTTGGATGCTCGCAGTCAAAGTTGACCGACCACATAGCTAAAAATGAAAAAGTTAATGCAGAGCATCAAATTTGATATTGTGGCCTTATAGGTCTACGTGATTATATAGGCCTACGTATTATATTATTAACACTTTACCAAAAATAAAGCTCAAATGAAGTTAGGAAATGTTTTGTCCAGTGAATGTCATTTTTCGTCATAAGAACGGCTGCATCTGAGGCAGTCAGTCCATCACAACATGTTTTCATAATCTTAAAGCCGGTAATTTAGAATATTGTAGCTGTAGCCATGTTGGCGCTCGTTTTTCTCTATTTTTTTTTGTTGTTGTTGTCATTTGGCCAAAATCTAACATTATAATGAAGCATGTAAAAGCAAAACAATAATTAACAATAACAGCATCACAGCATAAGAGACATTAGGATCAAATTGTCCTTAAAAGATATTTATTTCTTGCAAGAAATGTTCCCAATCCATCCACAGTCCAGCTGCAGGCGGAGTGAGACTCAGAGCAGAGGTGGGCCAGCTTCTTTATAGTGTTCTTTTTCAAAAGCTATCTCTTACAGCCCCCACTAAACAAAAGGCACAGAGGAACCCCTGTGGCTCCCCTAACCCCCTAATCTTCTCACCTCTGAAATCACACACACACCCTTGCAGCTGTACCAATATCATAAAAGAAACTCAAAATACAGCCAAATAAATGTATGGCATTTCATTTGTTAAATCATTGAAAATAAAATACAAAGAAAATATAAATTTTTCCATAACAAGCACAACACAATGCTATTTTGACAACTACAGACGCTCTTCTCCGCTCCTCAAATAGGCTACATAAGACATTACCCTTTATATATATATATATATATATATATATATATATACAGCAGGGGAAATAAGTATTGAACACGTCATCATTTTTCTCAATAAATAAATTACCAAAGGTGCTATTGACAATACATTTTCACCAGGTAACAACCCAAGTAAGCCATACATACAAAGAAACAAACAAAAATAAGTTCAGAAATTAAAGGTATAGCGGAGGATCTTTCCAAATTTTAGATAAGACCCGCCCTCTCCACTTTTTGAAAAGTTTGATTGATTCACCAGAATGATTGACAATTAGGAGGACCAATAGTTTAGACTACCCACCAGGAAGTAAAACATCCTCCGCTATACCTTTAAGTTATGTGTAATAATGTGAAATGACACAGGGAAAAAGTATTGAACACATGAAGAAAGGGAGGCGCAAAAAGGCATGGAAAGCCAAGACAACTGCTGAAAACTGTAGTTAATTAAAAAGCAATCCAGCCCCCTGTCAGTGGAAGTTAATAACAGCTGGTTCAGTCCCAAATGATGGCCTACAAAAAGGTCTCATTGCCAAGGTGTCACACAAGACACATCTCATGATGGGTAAAAGCAAAGAGCTGTCTCAAGACCTTCGCAACCTAATTGTTGCAAAACATAATGATGGCATTGGTTATAGGCGCCATTCTAAGCTTCTGAATGGTCCAGTGAGCACTTTTGGGGCCATAATACGGAAGTGGAAAGACAATAATTTCACCATAAATTTGCCTCGACCAGTGCTCCTCGCAAGATTTCTGATAGAGGAGTGAAAAGAATAATCAGAAGAGTTGTCCAAGAGCCAAGGATCACTTGTGGAGAGCTTCAAAAAGACCTGCAGATAGCAGGTACTGTTGTCTCAAAGAAAACAGTAAGTAATGCACTCCACCGCTATGGCCTGTATGCACGCTCACCACGCAAGACTCCATTACTGAAAAAAAAGCATGTTGAAGCTCATTTAAAGTTTGCTGCACAACATTTGGAAAAGCCAGTGAAATACTGGGAGAATATAGTGTGGTCACATGAGAGCAAAATTGAACTGTTTGGATGCCATAATACACACCATATTTGGAGGAGAAATGGCAGTGCACATTACCCTAAAAACACCATACAACTTGGTGTTGGCTCTTGGACAACTCTTCTGATTAGAGTAGACTACTCTCCGTTTTTAAATTTAAACTGCGTTCTTGTTGACCAGACTTTAACATTTGACAAACATATTTCCTCCGTAATTGGATCCAGCTTCTATCAACTTCGTTTATTGTCTAAAATCAAAGGCTTTCTCATTCCGAAAACTCTAGAAATGGCTGTTCGTGCATTTTCTTTAGTATAGGCTATTGATTATTTTCTTCAGTTGGTTTTACTAATTTATATTTGATTCTGATACTGCTATTCCTGTTTTAAGGTTACTCTGTTGCTCTCGTTTTTTATATTATTTGTTATGCATGTTATATCTTCTTTTATTCCTGTTGTTCTGTAAAGCACTTTGGTCAGCATAGTGGCAGTTGTAAATGTGCTATATAAATGAACTTGAAGTTGAACTAAGTAAATAAAACTCTGTAACGTTACTTATTTAAAGAAGCAGTTCTTTATTTACCCTTAAATCAGCAGAGATGCTCCGAACTGCTTGTAACACTTCATTCAAGATAGAGGTGGGTGGAGTTATTCATAGTTTCTTTTATTATTTTCTTTTATTATTTTGTTATTCTTTTATTATAGTTTCTTTTGTTATTTGCGGCAGACTTCACAAATCTAAGGCGTATTGCTGCCCTCCACAGACCACTTGAAGAACTCCACTTAATTAATTATGTCCTTATATATTGTCCATTCCGATGCAAACATTTGACAACAACTTTTGTTGTCTCATAGTCCTTAATAATTGATTTTAATGAATAATTTGAAACTCCAGCTTCCAACAGCTCTGATCACATAAGTTTTATTTCTGTACAATGAAAAACACAGTCCATTAATACATGACGCACAGTTAACAATTATTTAAAAAGTAATTGGACAGAGTATGCAAATATATATATATGAATCAATGAACTCAATTTATAGAAAAACTTAAATATAAAGAATGGAAAACGAGTTTCAGATAATGTGTCATTACAATGGGCCCTTGGATGGGTTGAGGAAAATGGTACTGGTAAAAGAGGTACTGGGAAGAGTAGGGCTGGATCAGATTTAGTAGAAATACTAGTAACATTGAATCGAATAATGAATATGGGGAATACAGTGGGATTCATTTGGGTTACAGCTCACACAGGAGTGCAGGGAAACGAATAGGCTGATAAAATGGCAAAAAACAAACAAACAAACAAACAAATAAATAAATAAACAAACAAACCTGTATATAGATTTTGAGTAGTATTGGAAGTAATGTATGGAAGAGCTGAGTGTAAATTATTCAGCAAGGATTAATAAAATGATGGCAAAAAGAATGGGAAGAGGGAAATAAAGGCAGACTTTTTCTTTTTTTTTTCAGCCAATAGTGAAAAAATTCAATAAATATAGGTTTAGGAAGGAGGGATATTGTGGTTATTACTAGACTAAGATTGGGGCACTGCACATTGAATTATGGGCTGGCATTGGTTGTAAAGCATCCAGATGACAGATGCATACTGTATGTAGAGAAGTGTTGCATCTTTCTATTCCTGTGAAAAGGTCTGAATGCAAAGCACATTATTCCTATTGCTGTTTTACAGGGATTAGTCAAGGAAATAAACTGCAATAGCTCCACTGGGAACGGCGTCCATAACTATGGCAAAATCACGTGGGGTGACAGAAGCTTTATGTGAAGTTCTGTAAAATGTTTTTTTGATTTGACAGACAAAAAGAAGCCCTAAAAGAAAAGCTGAAAAACTTCTCACCGAGTTCTTCAGATGTAAAGGACATCAAGATTCTGGTTGCTGGAGAAGTTGGAGCAGGAAAGTCCAGCTTTATTAATTCTGTCGATAGTGCCTTTCAAGGACGGATCACCTCTAGAGCGCTAGCTGAAACAAATACTGCTGGTGGCAGTTTCACACAAGATGTAGGTATTTGTCAACTATACAGTTGCATGTTTTCTAAAAGAACTAGAGATGTCCAATTTACCTACTCTATGGCATTGAGCATTTTAGTTAATCATATAATGATTTCTTGGAAATTGTTTACAAATATTTATGCCTCTATATTTTTGGTCTTCACTAGCTCAGAGCATATACCATCAGAAGTGGGAAAAAATCTTTGCCCTTCGTCTTCAAGGACATAATGGGCTTAGAAGCTCAAGCAATGGCTGGGTCACAACCAGAGGACATCATCAACATTGTGTTTGGCCATGTGAAGAATGGCTTTAAAGTAATAAACCCCTATATTGTGATAATAACATTTTGACATAAAGTTTGTGTGTGTGCAACAGGTTTGACGTTCAACATATATTGCTTATTTCCAATCTTAGTTCAATGAGAAGCAGGCACTCAGTCATAAGGATCAAGATTACATCAGTGACCCTACCCTCTCCGATCAGGCTTTCTGCCTGGTGTACGTCATAGCCGCAAATCTATTACAATTAAAAGATGATGATAAACTTATTGATAAGCTGAAGATCATCCGCAAGAGAATCAGTGCTGAGGGTAAATCTGACCCCTGAATATTTGATTATGATTTTCATTCATGAGTTCACATTATATTACATGAGAGAGAAGTGGGCATATAGTGGGTTGAGTTTGTGTGTGTGTTTTTCAGTGTGTAGGTGGAAAAAAATCCAGATACAATAATGCCAAGTGCAAACAGGGCATGTTACAAGGCTCATCTTTTCTGCTTAATTAATTATATGACCCAGACAATGTATGTGGGTCAGTTATGTAGATATGTACAACAAACTGCCTTAAATGTAAAAAAAAAATGTGGAAAAACAATGTAAAGAACCTTTACATTGCCTCTGCATTTGCTGTAGGGATTCCTCAAGTGGTTGTCATGACCAAAGTGGATGAAACATGTCCTCTGGTCAACAAGGATCTAAGGAAGATCTACACCAGCAAGAAGATCAAAGAGAGGGTAAGTGATATAATCCAAAGACATACACGTGTTTCAATTTATCAATCACATCTAATTTTCTGACCCAACATTCTGTTCCTGTCCAGATGGAGTTGTGCAGTGCCAAAACGGGTGTGCCATTGACAAACATCTTCCCAGTGAAGAACTACCATGATGAGATGTACTTGAAGGGAGATATTGATGCTCTGATACTAAAGGCACTTGAAAAGATTGTTCAGATTGCTGATGATAGATTGATGGACATTCAAAGCTACTGATAGAAATCACATACAGTATAATGCATTTGGAGTGGGTCATTCTTTGATTGTGATACATTTTAATTTTCACAGGAACATAATTTTAAGAAGATTGTGGGTTAAAACTAGTATAGAGGGGATTGTGTTTTGTGTTTAGTTTTCCAAAAATATGTACAGCAGGGTTCAAAGTCAATGAAAATCTGGGACTCTAAATCTAATGTAAACCTGAAAAATAATAGAAAAATTAGATTTTTTTTTAAAAGAAAAGAAAAAGAAAAGTTACAATGTAAAATCTTTCTACATTTAACAACATTAAAACTATTAAATGACACAAATAAGTAATGCAGTGACACTCTCGTATTTTAGATTCTGCAAAACATTTATGAAAAAAATAACTTTGCTTATTGAGATCTGTTGAATAAATCCTATTTAATCTTGAATTGTTAATTTTTCTTGACAATACATGCATTCAACCTGTCCCAAAACAGTGAATTTGGGGATCTGGAGCAATCAGACTGAGAGAAAGCATATAGGCTACCTTTCTTTAAATTCATGTTGAAATGTATTATCTGCATGCACATCACTGCATATACTATGAGTATATTCTTTTTATTTTATTTAATTTTTTTACTGATTTTACACCTTCACCACCGGTACACCCAAACAGATTAAATTAAAGGGGTAGATGACCCAAAACTTTAATTTAGGTGAGGATGAATACATTTCTACCAGAAAGACTCGGGAGAATTAATACTGTAACAATAACATTTATTTAGGAGCTCAGCAAGCAATCAGGTTCTTTGGCGTAGGCCCCGTTCATAACTCGCATTCAGAGGGTACTGAATCTGCGAGTCCCGCCTGAAGACGAAGGCGGGGGCGCCGCTCACCCCCCGGCGGAGTAAGGAAAGGGGCCATCTGGTGGTGGTGGGGTGGATGGAGGAAAAGACATCTGAAGTCTTCAGGATGGAAGGGATAGCCTGACTGATGGTGTTGGGGTTGATAGAGGGAGGACCCAGCTTGGTTGAGTAGAGGAGTTGGAGGAAAGATCCCATCTTGGTGGAGGCGGGGAGGATGGAGGTACTGGAGTGACAGCATCTGCGAACTCAGACATGTGTAAGCGCTGCCCTTTTAAGCTACAGTAAGTGATATAATTGGATAGATGAGGAGGTAATTAATGACGCGAACGATTGAGTCTTCCTGGCAGAACTTGCGCTAGCTTCATTTACATTATCTCATTAAGCCATTACTGCATCACTTTGAATAAATAAATACTCATTTGATAACTAATGTTAATGTATTTTTCTTTGGTGTTTTGAGAGATAATCTCATGAACTGCAGGAAAGTGCAAAATCAAGTTAGATTTTAGAGGAACAACAATAGGAAAACTCAAACATTTCAAATTATTAGATAATTATTTTTGTTTTGCTATAGTATTTTTGTTACATTTTGCAATTCCATTGACCGTGTACTTCTATTACAGTTCCCCTTCGAGGGAACTCGCACTGCGTCGTCGTCGTGACGACACTTTGGGGAACGCCCTCAGCGTAACGCATCTGAAGCATGAATGAAATCTGTCCAATCCTGATTGGTGCTGCGTCATGACGTAGTAGATGACGGCATAACCGGAAGATACAAAGGGACGCTGGCACAAACACACGTTAGCTTTTTGCTCTTCAGCTAAAGCGCTCTGTGTGAATTGTACGTCCTATTTAGTGTTGTTTGTCTGCTATATATCAGTTACAAAGCACAATATGTCTAGTGAGCAGTTTAGACGGTGTGTGCACCCGTGTCCGTGCTATATTTCGGGCACGGACACACACCAGCTGTGTGTGCATTGCCTGGGTGTGCAGCACGCTAGGGCGGCTCTCGAGGGAGTGTGTTGCGCTCGCGGCTGGCCGTGTTCGATGAAGCCAGCCAAGCTCGCGAGCCCCGCGGTTCTGGGCCCGCCGTTGCCGAGGCAGCGCGGCGCCGCAGATCGTGGGGCTCACAGATGGATCTTTCAGCGGGACACGGGACTGCTTCGGCATCTTCCCGGTCCTCGTCTGAAGATTCGGATGCTCTCCCGCCTCGCGCGGAAGCCCACGATGCGGCTTCTTCCCGCGAGGTGGAACCGATGCTTCAGTTATCTGGCTCTGAGGAGTCAGATACTTTAAGCATCGAGGCGGGTGATGTGGAGCTTGTTCAACCTCTTCACGCACCCGCTCAAGAGGAGCTGGTGGAGGTTTTGACCCGCGCTGTGGCCAAATTAAGAATTGATTGGCCACAAGAAGAACCAGAAATCCAGCCGCCCAGTAGGCTGGATGAAAGATTTTATAAGCGCCGGTCTCAACCTCCACGCCGGGGCCTTCCGTTTTTCCCTGACTTGCACAATGAGTTGTGCAAGTCGTGGGAAAAACCATATTCAGCCAGGCTCTCCAACCCCCCAGTGCTTGAATTTTCTAATGTGCTGGGGGCGGCTGAGCGTGGCTATGGGAAAATGCCTCGGGTGGAGGAAGCTCTCGCGAGCTATCTTTCTCCCGAGGCCGCATCGTCCCTTAAGGCCCCGGTACTGCCCACCAAGCCATGCCGCGATACATCTTCGCTGGTGGGCAGAGCTTATATGGCGGCTGGGCGGGCTGGTAGCTGCCTGCATACTATGGCGGTATTGCAGGCCTATCAGGCCGACCTCCTCAAGGAGCTTGATGAGGGTGAGGGTCCCTCTCCCAGTGACATCTTGGAGTTGAGGAAAGCCACCGACTTGTCTCTCCGCATCACCAAGGAGACGGCCCGTGCCATCAGCCGCTCCATGGCTGGTCTGGTGTGTGTGGAGAGACATCTCTGGTTGAATTTATCGGGGATGAAGGAGAGAGAGAAACACTTTCTCGTAGACTCCCCGATTTCACCTTCTGGCCTCTTCGGCGGCGCGGTTAGTACCGTCGTTGAGAGGTTTCAGGAGGTGAAAAAGCAGTCGGCGGCTTTCCAACAGTACCTCCCTCGCCGCTCTGGCTCCTCGGGGAAGGTTGCCTCAAAGGGGCAGCCTCGGCCGTCTACCAGCTCCTCGCACCGACAGGTGCAAAAAGAGAGTGTTGCTTCCCGCGCCCCTCCTGAGGGAGCCTGGCAAAGGAGGCGGCGCTCTCGAGGCAAGCCTTCTGAGCCTAAGGTCGATCTGAGGACCGTCCTTCAGACAAAGAAGGCTTCCTCTAAGCGGTCCTAGTTGCGGCCGGACCGCTGAGAGCTGTCCCCCCCGGGGTGGAGCGATTGAGGTCGCCTCCTTCTCGGAGCTCTCGGGAAATCAATGCTGTGTTCCCGCCGTCCAGCACGCTTCGGGCCACACTGATTTCCCGCGTACGCACGCCGCTCCAGCCACCTCTAGAAAGACCTGTGGCTGGGCAGCGAACGCGTCCGCCCACCGAAAATCATTCTCGACTGCTCCCTGCCGGTCAGCCGCTTCAGGGGGTCGGGAACGAGGCTCGGTTGACACCCGAGGCCAGCCTCGAGAGGCTGGTTCCCTTAGTAGATTATCTCGGCGCATGGTCATGCCTTCCGAATATATCTGCATGGGCCCTGCGTACTGTAGAGCTGGGTTACAGACTGCAGTTCAGCTCCCCTCCTCCGAAGTTCAACGGGGTGGTCTGGACTGTGGTCGGCCCAGAGCAGGTTCGGGTTATGGAACAGGAAGTTCAATCCCTGTTCAATCCAATCCAATCCAATTGTATTTATATAGCACAATTTAAATAAACACACGGTTTCCAAAGTGCTGCACACAAAAATAATAATACAATAATAATAAATAACAAACAGAAGCTTAATAGTACAATAGACTCAAATAGATAAAGTAACAAAATTTTAAATTTTACAACAAATCAATATAAAATCCTTAAAATAAAATAAATGAAGTCAACTTCCTACTAGGTGTTAAAAGCCAAGGAAAAGAGGTGGGTCTTTAGGTGGGATTTAAAAACAGACAGAGAGGAGGCCTGTCTGATGTGCAGAGGCAGACTATTCCAAAGTTTTGGAGCTGCCACTGCGAAGGCACGATCCCCTCTGAGCTTCCGCTTTGTTTTAGGCTCTCTCAGGAGCAGCTGATCTGCTGACCGGAGAGACCGGGAAGGAGTATAAAATTGTACAAGCTCAGAGAGGTATAGCGGGGCAAGACCATTGCAGGATTTAAAAACAAATAGAAGAATTTTGAAATTAATTCTAAAATGAATGGGCAACCAGTGGAGTGAGGCTAAAATGGGGGTAATATGCTCATGCTTTCTTGTACCAGTTAAAAGTCGAGCTGCAGCGTTCTGTACCATCTGGAGCCGAGAGATGGTCGACGCACTGACCCCCACATACAGTGCGTTGCAGTAATCCAGCCGAGTGGTTATGAAAGCGTGGACTACTGTCTCAAAATGCTGTCTGGAAAGAATCGGTTTTATTTTGGCCAGCTGCCTCAGGTGAAAGAAACTTGATTTCACGACAGACCTAATCTGGCTCTCAAGTTTAAAATCGGGGTCCATCTTCACCCCCAGGTTTGTAATGGTGGGTTTCATGTACTGGGTTAGGGAACCAAGATCTGACAGGGGGGTTCCAGTGGATCCACTAAAAACCATCACCTCTGTTTTGTCATGATTAAAATTTAAAAAGTTTAAAGACATCCAGGCCTTGATGTCATCCAGACATTTCATTAATGCAATAACAGAGCTGGTATCATTTTTCTTAAGAGGTACATAAATTTGGCTGTCGTCCGCATAACAGTGGAATAGAATCCCATGCTTCCTAATTATGGAGCCAAGCGGGAGTAGGTAAAGAGAGAAGAGGAGAGGGCCAAGCACTGAGCCCTGTGGGACCCCACATGAGAGGGGAGCAGAGGATGACACAGAGTCGCCGAGGCTAACACAAAACGTTCTATCAGCCAAGTACGACCTGAACCAATCCAATGCCACGCCTCTAATGCCCACCCACTGGTCCAGGCGAGAAATTAGGATCTTGTGGTCCACTGTGTCGAAGGCAGCAGTTAAATCTAAAAGCACCAGAATCACAGAATCACCAGAGTCTGTAGCTAACAAGATATCATTAAAAACTCTTAAAAGTGCTGATTCAGTGCTATGCAGGGATTTAAAACCGGATTGGAAAATCTCGAGAATATTTTGGTGTTCCAAAAAGGCCATTAATTGACCATAAACTACTTTCTCAATGATTTTTGAAAAAAAAGGGAGTTTAGAAATGGGCCTATAATTGGCAAGAACAGCAGGATCTAGCCCTGGTTTTTTAATCAGTGGCTGCACCACTGCATGTTTAAAATTCAAAGGGACCACACCTGAGAACAGACTACTGTTAATAACTGAAGTAACATAAGGACCTACAGTAGGGAAGATCTCCTTAAAAAATCGCGCAGGGACAGCATCATTAGGAGAACCTGAGGGCCTCATATGACCAACAATCTCCTGTACAAACGACAGCGTCACAGGCTCAAACTGGTTAAAAATAGCAGAGCAGGTGACAGAGATTGAAGGGTCATACGCAGAGGGGGAAATTAAAGCCCTAGTAGAACAAACCTTGTTGATAAAAAAATGAAGAAAAATTTCACAAACAACAGGGGAGGTCTCCATACTGACAGATTGAGGGTCATTCAGGACAGAGTCAATAGTCTTGAACAAGATGCGAGGCTTGTGGCAGTTTGACACGATGATGTCCGACAAATATTTTCTTTTAGCAGCTTTCACAGTTGTTTGATAGCGTCGCCAACAGTCCCTAAGCATTTCAAAAAACACCTGCAGTTTATCCCTCTTCCACCTGCGCTCAGCTCTGCGACACTCACGTCTAATAGCCCGAGTTGCGTCATTCAACCAGGGCTCAGATCTGATTTTAGGCTGCCTGGTTTTTAATGGAGCCACAGTGTCTATTACATCCTTACAGGTGGAGTGAAACCATGAACTGAGCTCCTCAGTAGAGGACACAGTCTCAGGAAAGACGCAGCTAAGATTGAAGACAGTGGAGAACTGAGCGGCAGTGGAAGGGTTAATAATACGACAGCGCCGAACAGCAGCAGCAGATCTAACTGTAGTATTACAGGCAAGAGCAACCTCAAACAGAACGGGCATATGATCAGAGAAAGTTGCATCACATATCTCAAGATTAAGAACAGGCAGACCATAAGATAAAACAAGATCAAGTGTGTGTCCGCGTTCTTGTGTAGGTCCAGACACAGACTGCACAAGATTAAAAGAATCAATAAGGTTTAGAAAGTCCGTTGCCATTGGCTTATCAGGACAACATACATGAATATTAAAATCACCGACAATAAGGACACGGTCATGCTTAGGCATGATTTCAGCCAGAAAAACAGAAAATTCATTTATGAAGTCCTTGTTGTACTTCTGAGGTCGATAGACCACGGCACACAGTACGATGTGAGGGTGACCCAGCAAAAATAAAGTGAGTTCAAAGCTGGTAAAAGAGGATGACGGAGATTGCAGCTTACACTTATAAAAACTCTTAAAAACAGTGGCTGTTCCTCCTCCTCGACCAGACATCCGAGGTGAGTTTAAATAACAGCAATCATGTGGTAATAGTTCAGTGAAGGCGCTGGACTCACCAACAGTCATCCACGTCTCAGTCACGAAGAGGAAATCCAATTCTCTGGAAGTGAAGAGATCCTTTAGGATAAAAGTCTTGTTCGCTAGTGATCTAGCGTTCACCAGATCGAGTCTGGCAGGAACCGGTGGATCTGCGGTATCAGCTGTCCGGGGAGTCCGACACAGAGGCCGCAGATTGCAGTGATTGACCCCGCGCCAGCGGGGGCGAGGAGAGCAGGGACCGCGGGCCTGAAACCCATCATCCGGGCCAACAACAGGTACCAGCCAGGGGTCGTCAGGTTCCAGTAAGCGCCGGGAAATAAGGCCGCCACGCACACCTCCAAACTCGGTCCAAGGAGCAGAAGAAAGGTCCACCACAGAAGCCTTCAGCCTCACCAGCCGACCGCTACGTCTACCCCGACGACGTGTGCGCTTACGCCGAGGAAGTGGGTGCGGGAGGCGGCATAGGTGAGCAGGGATCCTCGCCAGGAACGGGGGTAAATTCCCACGTCCAGAATGATCCGACTTTACTAAAACTTCAGCGTAAAGTCGTAGATCCAACAATGTTTGGTGGTTATACACCAGCAGGGAGTTGACATTCAGAGCGACAAGTGATACATACAGCACAAACACACAGAGCGCAAGCAGAAACAGACGGCGAGCCACACACACTGGCGCCATCTTGGCATCCGTTCTATGGCCTCTGTTGGTCAAAGAGGCCATAGAACGTGTTCCTCTGCCAGACAGGGAGTCCGGGTTCTACAGCCGGTACTTCATAGTTCCCAAGAAGGATGGGGGGGTTGCGTCCAATAATAGATCTCAGGCACTTGAATCGTTCTCTGAGGAGATTCAGGTTCAAGATGCTGACAATTCCAGCCATCGTGAGTCAGATCCAGTTCGAGGACTGGTTCGTCACGATAGATCTGAAGGACGCATACTTCCATATTTCCATCCTTCCATGTCACAGGAAGTTCCTGAGGTTCACTTTCGGGGGCGAAGCGTACCAATATCGGGTTCTTCCCTTTGGCCTAGCTCTCTCCCCTCGCACCTTCACCAAGTGCATGGATGCAGTGCTGGCTCCGCTGAGACTCCAGGGCATCCGTGTACTAAATTACATCGACGACTGGCTAATATTAGCCAGGTCGTGCGAGATGGCAGTTCGACATCGAGATGTCGTTCTGGCCCATATCAGGTGCCTGGGGTTGAGACTCAACACAAAAAAGAGTGTGTTGACGCCCTCCCAGAGGACTACGTTCCTGGGAATTGTATGGGACTCCACGACGATGCGGGCACAAATGTCTCCCGCACGCGTGGAATCCATACGGGCGATGGTCTCCAGAGCAAAGCTAGGCCACAACCTCACTGTGAAGCAGTTTCAGAGACTGCTGGGGCTCATGGCAGCAGCGTCCAACGTTATTCCTTTTGGCCTGCTACACATGAGACCCCTACAGTGGTGGTTGAGAGCCAAGGGGTTTTCCCTGAGGGGAAATCCGTTCCGTATGATCAGGGTAACGCGCAAATGCCTTCGTTCTCTCGTCATATGGAGGAAACCTTGGTTCCTGTGCCAGGGACCGGTGCTGGGAGCATCATGTTGCCGGAAAACCGTTTCAACAGATGCCTCCCTCACTGGTTGGGGCGCGGTCATAGACGGCCGCTTTGCGAGAGGTCTGTGGGAGACCCGGCATTCTTCCTGGCACATCAACTGCCTGGAAATGCTGGCGGTCTACAAAGCTCTGAGGAGCTTTTTCCCAGATCTCCGCGGCCACCATGTCCTGATACGCTCGGACAACACTTCTGTAGTCGCGTATCTGAATCATCAGGGGGGTCTGAGGTCGCGCCCTCTATGCAGACTGGCACACCAGATCCTTCTGTGGTCCCAGGGGAAACTGTCGTCTCTCAGAGCGATGTACGTCCCCGGGGACCAAAATCAGGGAGCAGACGTCCTGTCGAGGCAGGGGCTGAGGCCCGGGGAGTGGCGACTCCACCCAGAGGTGGTGGAAGCCATGTGCGTGAGATTCGGCCCAGTGGAAGTGGATCTGTTCGCGTCTCAAGAGACGTCCCCCTGTGGTTCTCTCTCAGGCATCCAGCTCCGCTGGGGCTGGACGCCATGATGCAGACGTGGCCGAGGCTGCGTCTGTACTCATTTCCCCCGATCGCTCTGCTCCCGGGAGTCCTGGAGCGGGTCCGCCGGGAGGGGATCAGTCTACTTTTAGTAGCACCCCGCTGGCCGACCCGAGTATGGTTCTCGGACATTGTAGCACTGCTGGACGGCCTTCCGTGGCAGGTCCCTCTGAGGAGGGATCTGCTGTCGCAGGCAGGGGGCACAATATTTCACCCCCGGCCAGAGCTGTGGAACCTCTGGGTCTGGCCCCTGAGGGGGCTCGGTACCTAGAGGCTGGCCTGTCAGCAGATGTTGTCGAGACCCTACTCAGCTCCAGGGCTCCTTCTACCAGGAGACTGTACAGCCTGAAGTGGAATGTGTTTTCCACCTGGTGTAGAGAGCGTGAGGTGGACCCAGTTAACTGCCCAGTGGCTTCAGTGCTGGAGTTCCTCCAAGATCGCTTCTCCACCGGTCTTACCCCGTCCACACTTAAGGTGTATGTGGCTGCCATTGCGGCTTTCCACTCGCCTATAGGTGATGGGCCCTTGGGGAGGCACCATCTGGTTGTACGTTTCCTCCGTGGGGCTCGGAGGATGAGGCCTGCGGCTCGCTCCAGAGTCCCAACCTGGGACCTGGCGGTGGTACTTGAGGGGTTGGCTGAGGCCCCCTTCGAGCCACTGGAGTCGGCTGAGGCAAAGAACCTGACCCTTAAGGTGGCCTTTCTCCTTGCTATCACTTCTCTGAGGAGAGTGGGGGATCTCCAGGCCATGGCGATATCGCCAACTTGCCTGGAGTTTGCCCCTGGCGGAGTTAAGGCCATCTTACATCCTAGACCGGGCTATGTGCCCAAGGTGCCATCTAATGTGGCACGGTCAGTGGTTCTTCAGGCCTTCCATCCTCCACCTCACGTGACGGCGGAAGAGGGGAGACGACTTCACCTGCTCTGCCCAGTCAGAGCCCTTAGGGTTTATTTGGAGAAGTCTTCTCAATGGAGGAAGTCAGACCAGTTGTTGGTGTGCTTTGGTTCACCCAAGAAAGGGCTGCCTGCATCTAAACAGACAATCAGCAATTGGATTGTCCAGGCTATAGCCACGGCTTATCAGGTGCGCAATTTGCCTTCACCTATGGCCGTGAGGGCACATTCCACCTGGGGTATGGCCTCCTCGGTGGCCCTCCTTTCTGGCGTCTCGCTTCAGGAGATCTGCGAGGCGGCCGGGTGGGCCACCCCGCACAGCTTCATACGTTTCTACAGTCTGCGACGCCTGGCGCCAGAGTGCTCGCGTCCTAAGTGTGCCTGGTTCCCAGCTTCACACTAGGGCGGGCGTGATTGCGGTGTGGCATAGTGGGCATTACGTTCCCCAAAGTGTCGTCACGACGACGACGCAGTGCGAGTTCCCTCGAAGGGGAACGTCTCGGGTTACGACTGTAACCCTTGTTCCCCGAGAAGGGAAGGAGACACTGCGTCTCGTCGCCACACCTATCACGGGCAGAGCGCTTGCTTCATCGCAAAGGAGCTAACGTGTGTTTGTGCCAGCGTCCCTTTGTATCTTCCGGTTATGCCGTCATCTACTACGTCATGACGCAGCACCAATCAGGATTGGACAGATTTCATTCATGCTTCAGATGCGTTACGCTGAGGGCGTTCCCCAAAGTGTCGTCACGACGACGACGCAGTGTCTCGTTCCCTTCTCGGGGAACAAGGGTTACAGTCGTAACCCGAGACGTTTTTCTCGATTGCTTAAACACATTTTTTGAAACTATGCCTCGTATTCTCAAAACTGAACACAAATCCATAATGTCTCACCCAATTCCCCAAACACCCTATTTTCATGTCAAAATGAAGGTCTACACTCAAAACCATTTACTCTTGCTGAAAAACCAAACTTTGCCCTCAGACAGCACACAAGCCCTCAAAATCACACACACTACAACATAGTCTAACACACTGGTGCAATAAATTCAAAACAACATTTCCAAAACTGGTAAGTTATGTTGCTTGTGGTTCCTCCCCTCACAAACCTTTTCACATGATGAACACAAAAGACACAACCAATGGATACATTGGCACATTTTTATTCATTCATGTACAAAAAAACCTACTTTTTTTAATTAATTTTTTTACTCTCTCCTCTATTTATTTATTTATTTTATTTTTTTTGCGACTGCTTGTCTTCTTGCCCTTGCCCTTCCTCCTCCTCCTTCTTATCCCTCTTCTTCATGTCTTTCTGGATCCATTGTTCCAAAACTCAGTAAACTGATTTCGGCCCTTCTGAAGGATCTGATTGATGCATGTTCAATTTTGACTCTTAGAGTTTCCACTTGGGTAATTGTTTGCTAACTGAGCTGAAGCTGTGCTGACTTGAGTGAACGTACTTGGTTACTTACGTAACCTCGGTTCCCTTAGAGCAGGGCTCTACACTTACTTTTTGAACAAGGAGCACTGGTGCACCTAAATAAAAAAAATTAGGAGCACAGACAAATATTTGGGGGCACAGTCATTTTTGTTGTAGAAGTTTATCATTATAGAGCATGTGAGCGGAGTGGAGCGGGAGCGAGCGGGGAGCGCGAGTGGGCGGATCTTGGACAGAGCGCAGAGCGCCAATTTCAAAAGGACGGAGCGTCGCCCTATTTCCCGCTCCAATTCCGCTCCGCTCACGCCACGCATCAGTCAAAAAATGCGCCATGAAGAAGAAAAAACATATATAGGCATAGCCTAAGTCGCACTGGACTATAAGTCGCATTTATTTAGAAATGTATTTCACAAAAAAACAAAACAAACAATGTTACAGATGGGACAGTTCTCCGTTACGGACGTGAGCGCTCTGACAGCGGCACTAAAAGACTGCTTTAAAACTTTAACTGAGACCTCAAACAGAAAGCACAAAGCCTGTCTTTAAATTTAATTTCGTTTTGTATTAATTGTATCTTAATTTTGATCAGTGTTTCATCAACCAATTGTCTGGATTTAATAAATAAGTAAATATATTAGAAAATAGATAATCACGACACGAAGGCGCCGGCGGGTGAACCTGGAGTTTGTCTCATAAATGAACCGAAATTCAGCGTATAGCCTACTTGCCTGACAGACCTGAGACATATATATAAAGCTTGAAATGTCTACTTTTAAACAGAACAATTCAAAACTAAAGAAAACAGACTGCTCTCTTATGTAATCCGTGAAATGTGCATTTCTCTCTGGGGCGTTCAATACTGCGAAGATCGCGAGTCAGCATCTTTCCAGCCGACACAGACATAAAAAAAAATTGTTTATTAGTAAACAATTAAAATGTCTCCTGCTATATTTTACATATTCATAATCATTAATTTTGCCGGTTCGTTATGACAGCTTTTAGGTGCGTTATTGGCAGCGCCACCCTTAAGGCCCGTACACACCGGGACGAATATCGGCGCGCGTTATTCGCCAGCGTTTTTCAACGCGTTTTTTGTGTTCACACCCAAGCGTTTTTCGCTGACGATGAGCCGAGTGAACATGCAAATTCATTCCCTGACATTAGATAGCGCTTAATGTAAAACAGAAATACAATAGCACTCCATAACAGTCTATACTCTGCAATACCACTCCATAACAGTTCTCTTTTAACAAGATTTTTGTAGTCGCTGTCGCGTTTGTCATAATAGTTCTTTATTCCGACACCAACGAGACCAGCAGCTCTACATTCATCTTGCCTTGCATCTTCCTCGTCATTTCTTCCTGGCAGTGTCTGTCTATGGGCAGTGTAGACGCTACTTGGCGTATATCTTCTTCGCTGTTACGTATGTGTGCTCGGCAAGACCGTTTTGTGTTTGAGCGCCCCCAAGTTGTGTTTTACTGTAACTTCAGAAGCTCCAGACACGTGAGCAAAAGCGCCAATCTCATTGGTCGGATAGTTTTTGACGCGGCGCGTCAAACCAAAACAACGAACCCTAGGCGTTTAAAAAAAAATTACGCTTTTACGCGTGGCATTTTTCGCGTCGGTGTGCACACTCACATTGGCGCCCTTTGTTTAGTCACGAGGCGTTAAACGTCGGCGAATATCGCGAGCGAAATTCGTCCCGGTGTTTACGGGCCTTTAGGCCTACATGTTACATGAACGCATCAGCACCGAAAACATGGAGATTTTTTTCTTTTGGGGGCATTTTGTTTGTGTTCAGACTTTCTCAGTTGTCTTTAGGCGCGATGTTAGAGGACGCTGCTAATAAAGTTGCTAGTATGGCCTACACATATTGGATTCACGTTTATTATTATAGGCTATTTTTTTTAAATACCCCATTTTTTATGCCGTTCGTATCATTTTATTTTGTTGTATTTATCCGCCACACCTTGGCCGGTCCGTGAAAATATTGTCTGATATTAAACCGGTCCGTGAGGCAAAAAAGGTTGGGGACCGCTACAAGTGATATACATGTAGATTTTTTTCCTTTTTTGGAGCGAGCGGGGGGCGATTTGAGTGGAGCGCGAAGCAAACTGCATTGAGTGCTGAGCGAAAATGAGCGGAGCGGCCTGATGTAGCTTTGAGCAGGGGAGCGGAGGGGTGAACAGTTCCCTGAGCGATGAGCGGAGATTCTCACCGCTCCACTCCGCTCATATGCTCTAAGATTTAGGCCTAAATAACTGATCTCCCGGTAATATAGTGTCCTACTCTGCCCCTCCTCATGATGATGTATTTGCAGCTGTTTCTATAGAAAAATGCTGTGTCACTCGCACAAGTGCGCCCAAATATTTTTTCACGTTCACACACCGAAATATTTACTCGCATGTGCGAGTGAAATGGGCGCACTGTAGAGCCCTGCCTTAGAGATAAGGGAACGAGTACTGCGTTGCAAACGCTGTGGGAAATAGGCTGTGCTGAGGCAACTGCACGAACCAATGGCGAGAAGGCAGAGGCGCGCGAACCAATCAGAGCGCTTGGCGCCCTGCCAGACTCGAGCGCGCCAAACAGGGCGTGACAGAAGAGTATAAATACAGAGAAAACTCACCATATGACAGGTCTAATCGACTGAAGCGAAAACACCTGATGTGAGAGAAATAGCACGGCAAGGCAATGCAGTACTCATTCCCTTATCTCTAAGGGAACCAAGGTTACGTAAGTAACCAAGTACGTTCCCTTACGAGAACGTTCTCTCGTACTGCGTTGCAAACACTGTGGGAACCCTTTTTAAAACGCTGTGCTATTAGTCTTGTGGCTACTCTGAGAGTCCAGGGAGCCCCGGGACTATGACAGAGTGGCCCGAATACCACAGACCAGAACGTCGGGCCTAAAGAGATATTCATAATGTGTACATAGAGCTGGACTGAAAGGGCCAGTCACCTAAGTATAAAACCCACATAACTCGAGGTAACAACCATGTGTCTGAGTCAACACTAGCCTGGGTCCACAGAGCCAGGGCCTAGATGGAGATAACTCGTGCTTGCAGAGCAGGGACCTCTAAGTTATAAAACCTTGCAAATGTGGACGGAGAGGACCAGCCGGCCGCCGCACAAATGTCTTTGATAGGGATGCCACTGGACCAAGCCCACGAGGAGGCCATGCCTCTTGTGGAGTGAGCTCTAACACCTATGGGACAAGGGAGGCCCAGTGAGGTGTATGCCAGAGTAATGGCGTCGACTATCCATCTGGATAGCGTGAGTTTCATGACCGGAAGACCCTTGGTCCGGCCCCCGAAACAGATAAAAAGCTGTTCAGACTGTCTGAAAGAGGCAGAACGCTCCAGATATATTCTCAGAGCTCTGACGGCGCAGAGCGTGTGAGCATCACTGTCTTCTCCCGAGACTGGGAGAGCTGACAGAGAAATAACCTGGGCTCTTAACGGAGTTGAGAGCACCTTAGGTACATATCCATGTCTTGGTCTAAGGAAGACTTTAGAGTCGTTAGGGCCAAACTCAAGACAGGAAGCGCTCGTGGAAAGCGCTTGTAAGTCCCCTACTCTTTTAACTGACGCCAGTGCCAACAGCAGAGCGGTTTTCAGGGAGAGGGGTTTTAGATCAGCCGACTGAAGTGGTTCAAAGGGGGGTCCCTTAAGAGCCCGTAGAACCAGGGAAAGGTCCCAGGCCGGCACTGAAGGTGGCCGAGGCGGGTTAAGCCTTCTAGCACCTTTAAGGAAGCGAACTATAAGGTCGCTTTTACCTAAAGAAGATCCGGCTACCAGTACGTGAAATGCCGCAATGGCTGCCACGTACACCTTGAGCGTGGCGGGGGAGCGTCCCGCGTCCAGCATCTCCTGGAGAAAGGATAGTACCATAGGTACTTCACAAGTGTGTGGGTCGAGGTTCCGAGCTAGACACCAGCTGGAGAACACTGACCATTTAAGGTGGTAGAGATGTCTAGTAGACGGAGCTCTAGCCTCCATAATAGTATTTAGGACACCCTCTGGGAGGTCCTGGGGTACCCGTTGAGCGGCCACACATGTAGGGCCCACAAGTCGGGACGGGGGTGCCAGATAGTCCTGTTCGCCTGAGCCAGGAGGTCGCTCCTCAGTGGAATAGGCCACGGGTCTATTACAGACAGTTGCATCAGCTCTGGGAACCAAGTCTGGGTTCGCCAGAGGGGGGCTACCAAGAGGACTGCGCACTTCGTGTTCCTGATCCGTTCGATGACCTGAGGGAGCATCGAGACCGGAGGAAACGCATAAAGGGGAAGGTTGGGCCACTCGTGGGCCAACGCATCCCTGTTCTTTGAAAAGAAGAATGGGCAGTGACAGTTGTCTTCTGAGGCGAAGAGGTCTACCTCTGCCTTCCCGAAGACCTCCCATAGTAGGAGAACCGTCTGGGGGTGGAGTGACCATTCTTCTGGGGGAACGTTGCCCCGAGAAAGCATGTCTGCTCCTGTGTTCATCGTGCCCGGCACGTGAGCTGCCCTGAGCGAGCGCAGGTTGGTGTGAGCCCATAGCAGAAGTTGTGTGGCTATGGCAAACAGGTTGCGGGACCTGAGGCCGCCCTGGCGATTTATGTAAGAGACCACTGACATATTGTCCGTCCGGACCAAGACGTGGTGTCCTGCCAGGTATGGAAGGAAGGTTTTTAGGGCTAGAAAAACCGCTCTCATCTCGAGGCAGTTGATGTGTAGGCGTTTCTCCGAGCTCGACCAGAGGCCGGAGGCAGGCCTGCCCTCGTACAGGGCTCCCCAACCGGAGTTGGAAGCATCTGTCGAAATGACCCTCCTCTCTGAGACCACCCCCATGCTTACGCCCTGCTGGTACCAGCTGGCATCTTTCCAGGGGGCCAGAGCTCGAATACAGCGCTGGTCCACCCTGATATTCAAGAGGCCTGAGCGCCAGGCGTGGGGTGGTACCTGAGGTGCTAGCCACAGCTGAAGAGGACGCATACGCAGTAGGCCTAGTTGGAGTACTGATGATGCTGAGGCCATCAGGCCCAAGATCCTCTGAAATGTTCGGAGGGGTACATAGGAGCCCTCTACGAACGACGCGGCGAACTGCTGAATCGATAGAGCACGGGCCGAGGTGGGCCATGCTCTCATAAGTACGGAGTCGAGAACTGTTCCCAGGAACGTGATACGTTGGCTGGGCAACAGAATACTCTTGGAAAAATTCACCCTGAGCCCTAGGCATTCCAGATGGCTGAGGAGCCAGGCTTTGTGAGTATGGGACTCCGCCTCTGACTGAGTCAGTATGAGCCAGTCGTCGAGGTAGTTCAGAATGCGCATTCCCCGCTGTCTTAGGGGGGAGAGAGCTGCATCCATGCACTTCGTGAATGTACAAGGCGCCAGTGCCAGTCCAAATGGTAGAATTGTGTACTGGTATGTCTGCCCCTCGAAGGCGAATCTCAATAATGGCCTGTGGTGGGGGTTCACTTGGATGTGAAAATACGCGTCTTTTAGATCTACTGAAAAGAACCAGTCCCCTGGGCGAATCTGCGCCAGGATGTGTCTGGTCGTAAGCATTCTGAATGGCCGTGACATGAGGGCCTTGTTAAGATGTCTGAGATCTAGAATGGGTCTCAGGCCGCCGTCTTTCTTTGGAACGAGAAAATAATGGCTGTAAAACCCTGACTCGCTTTGTGACGCGGGGACTGTCTCGATAGCCCCTTTCGCCAGCAGACATAACACTTCGGTGCGGAGGACGTGAGTCAACGTGCTCTTTACCGAGGTTTGGATAACAGCGCGAAAGCGCGGAGGTCTGCGGGCGAACTGAAGCGAGTAACCGCGCTTTATAATGTTCATCACCCATTCTGAAACTCCGGGGATGGCCTGCCAAGCCAGAGCCCGATGAGCCAGCGGTATGATCATATCTGATGACGGAAGGCCCAGAGTCGGGGGTTCGACCTGACATGAACTTAAGAGAGAAATTTTGCTCGATTTGTGCTCTTTGTGGGTCGCTGTTAAAACAGCGTTTGGGTGCAGGGGTGCGTGACAGATGACGGGCCCATGTTCTGCATTTAAAACTGCTCCAGCCGCCTGAGCTGAAGAGGGGGCTGTGAGCAGCACTCGAGCGGTCTTCGGGGCAGGTCCGGCCGCGGCGGGACATAGACCCCTCTTTCTGTCGGCTAGGACGGCTTTTTGGGCTCATGGTCGAGCGTGAGCTTCGGCCGGGGCCCCTGGCGCTTAGGGAACGGGTACCGTTTCGCGGGCTTCAGGTGCTGGCTGGTTTCAGCCGCTGGGCGGGGCTGGTGAACCTGTGGCACTGACTTTTCCGGCCGCGGCGTGCTCTTGGGGCGCCGTGAAGCCGAGCTGGAGCGTTTAGGAAGAAAGTGCTTCATAGCACTTGAAGCTTTCTGAGCCTCGGTGAAACGCTCTGCGAAGCCGCTGACAGATGGGCCAAAGAGACCAGTTGTGGAGACCGGAGAATCGAGGAAGGCAGTTTTGTCTGCGTCCCTGATTTCAGTTAAATTTAGCCATAAATGGCGCTCCAAAACCACCAGGCTGGCCATATTGCGGCCGAGGGCTTGAGCAGTGGTCTTAGTAGCCCGTAGCGCCAAATCCGTAGCACTTCGGAGGTCCTTAAAAGCGTCCGGGTCAGGTCCTGACTCATCCATAGAGCGGAGGAGCTTAGCCTGGAACACTTGAAGAGTCGCCATGGCGTGTAGTGCGGAGGCAGCTTGACCGGCGGCAGCATAGGCGCGGCTGGCTATAGCCGAAGTAGTCCTGCACGGTTTAGATGGGTGCACCGTCTTTGACCTCCAACTACCTGCAGTGGGAGGGCACAAATGCGCGGCGACCGCTTCTTCAAGTGGTGGGAGAGACACATATCCCTTTTCCTCAGCGCCGTCAACAGTGGAGAGCGTGGAAGAGGAAGAGGAGCGCGTTCACGCTGAAAAGGGCGCGCGCCAGCTTTTAGTGAGCTCTTCGTGGACCTCAGGTAGAAATGGAGCGGCGCGCTGGCGAGGGGCCTGTTGGCGCCCCGGCAGGTACCACTCGTCGAGGCGGCTTCTGGCGGGTTCGGCTGGGGAAAGCCAGTCGAGTCCCAGCTCGTCGACAGCACGAGACATGACACGGAGAAGTTCGGCGTGAGGGGCGTTGGTCGATTCGAGCGAACAGAACTGGAGATGGGGGTGTGGGCGAACCACGCGGGGAAGGACCCGGCGTGCATTCGCCGAAATCACCGCGTTCAGGGATCCTCTGATCGTGCCGTTTCTTCCTACGGGGCTCGCAGGGCGCCGAAGACGGAAGATGGGCGGGTTCACTCTCTGAAGTAGCGAGAGCGAGTCTTGATCGGAGGACTGCCACAGGCATGCCGTCGCAATGTAGACAGCCGCCTTTAGTGAGCGCTGCCTCGGCGTGCTAAGGACCGAGACAGGCAGCGCACTGTGTGTGTCTATCAGACACGTGCAGGGAAACCCTGCAGGAATCACAGATGGGAAGCGGCATTTGAAACAACGCCGCGCGCTGTGAAAACAGCGATTTGCTCTTTTAGAATAATAGAGAAAGGATACTCGTCGGATGCCACAGGGAAACACTTGGCTGGCGATCTGCCGAGACGCGAAGCTGTTCCGCTGAGAGGCTTTTCTACGGCGAGCGGCTTCCTATCCGGAGAAATCAGCGACGAGGTGAGTCTCAGAGCTGAAGGAGATAGATCTGTCATATGGCGAGTTTTCTCTGTATTTATACTCTTCTGTCACGCCCTGTTTGGCGCACTCGAATCTGGCAGGGCGCCAAGTGCTCTGATTGGTTCGCGTGCCTCTGCCTTCTCGCCATTGGTTCGTGCAGTTGCCTCAGCACAGCCTATCAGCGCGCTCGCGCGAGCATGATGCTCTCGCCTGTGCTGCAGCAATGCGTTTTAAAATAAAGGCTTCAATATTCTCGAGAAAAGGAGTTTTCCCACAGCGTTTGCAACGCAGTACGAGAGAACGTTCTTGTAAGGGAACAATTTTGAATGCTAGTGCTTTCTAAATGACAACATGGTGTAATGAGAAATGAAGGGATTTGTGTGTAGAGTTTTGCAGTGACAGTTCAACAAATCTGACTCATGTGTCAAAACAGGGAATAGTGTTTATAGTTTATGGAAATGGGTGTGCTTTTTGATAAATGGCATTATGGTTTTGAAATTTTAGTTCAAAAGCCTGGTTATAGTGTTTAAGCAATCGAGAAAAACTGTAATTTCACTCGTCTAGTAGGCTACAATTAGCCTGTGTCTTGTTTTATACTTTTTCTTTATTTACCCCAAAAGAATGGAAGTACATTGTGACAACATGCCCCATATGGGGACGTTGTAACATGACCGTATGACAGTTTAAAATGTTATCTGATCTAATTATATATATATATATATATATATATATATATATATATATATATATATATATATATATATGACAAACAAAAATATTTTGTCAATAAAATACAATATTATTAAAACAGAATATTAACTTTTCATATAAAACAATGGCATTTGTTAAAAATTGGTTGACTATGAACACACTGCAAAACACAACTATACAGCGTAGTTCAAAACAATGTGGGCAAACAGATGAAGAAACATGTTCAGACATTCAGAAAACACACAACTGAAAACACACACACACACACACACACACACACACACACACACACACACACACACACACACACACACACACACCTCACAGAACAGGAGACAAATAGACAAGAATGTTTAAAATTTTCTGATATAATAATTTCTGAACATTCAATGTTGACTCCCAGTCTTTATTCACCTGTTTGTAATGGTTTCTCAATAAAATTTCAAAAAAGTTGTACACGTGAACTGCTTTGCTAACATCATAGAATAGCATAGTTTTAATAGTGGGCGAGTTAAAACGTGCCCAGCCTGTGCATCTGGTATTTAAACCTGGCTAAAGTGTCTTCTGCTAGCATTAAAGAACTAAACTGCTAAATAACAGATTGGAGATTAGAATAATCGAAGATTTGTGTCATTTTAAATAAACACTAAAAACTGAGATGGAAAATTTACTTCAGTAAGATATTTACGTTTACTATGGTTAAATGTTTAGCTATATTTTCCAAAGATGTATACATTTTTCATTTTTTTTCTCTATAGTGTTGATATGGCAACTAGTAAGTGCAAAATCGTCATGCTAGTATGGGTGGACATATTTAAACCATGTGTTACAACCAGCCTCACGTTAGTTTTTGCCCCCCTGTCCCCTGCATTTACAGTTTTTCTCGATTGCTTAAACACTATAACCAGGCTTTTGAACTAAAATTTCAAAACCATAATGCCATTTATCAAAAAGCACACCCATTTCCCTAAACTATAAACACTATTCCCTGTTTTGACAAATGAGTCAGATTTGTTGAACTGTCACTGCAAAACTCTACACACAAATCCCTTCGTTTCTCATTGCCTAGACCATGTTGTCATTTAGAAAGCACTAGCATTCAATGTTCACTCAAGTCAGCACAGCTTCAACTCAGTTAGCACACAATTACCCAAGTGGAAACACTAAGAGTCAAAATTTAACACACATCAATCAGATCCTTCAAAGATAGATAAAAGGGCCCAAATCAGTTTATTGGGTTTTGGAACAATGGATCCAGAAAGACATGAAGGAAGAGTTTGAGGAGGGATAAGAAGGAGGAGGAATAAGGGCAAGACAAGCAGTCTCAGATTAAATTCAAGCCACTCTAGTTGCACATGTCTTTATCAATGGTATGACTATGAGGGAGGTGTGGTGGCAAACAAAATTCCATCACTGAATAAGAGACAAACATTTCCAATAGTCTTTGATGAGGTTTATTTTCTTGCAAGAAAAGGCCAGCAGTCGTACAGTCACACAGAGTGGCACAGAGTGAGACAGTGAAGGGAGGGCATCCTTTCTCCTTTATAGTCTTGACTCCCAGAATGTTATCTTTCTAGGCAAATTATGGTATTTTCAACTATACGTGGAACATTCTTACTGTAAACTTGTTCATCATATTGACAGGAGTGGAGGGCCTCCTGTCACGTACCAACATTCTTTACCATTCCAATACAATTCCATATTAGAATAAGGTTTGTGTGTGCTCTTTCACTGTCATATGATGGTCACACACATCTTACTGTAAGTACTGTAAATATAAATAAAAAAAATTAGAGGAGAGAGTAAAAAAAAGTAATACAGGAAAAAAAATGTGTGTGTGTGTTGTACTGTGTCGTACATGAATGAATAAAAATGTGCCAATGTATCCATTGGTTGTGTCATTTGTGTTCATCATGTGAAAAGGTTTGTGTGTGTGTGGGGTGGGGTGGGGGGCACAAGCAACATAACTTACCAGTTTTGGAAATGTTGTTTTGAATTTATTGCACCAGTTTGTTATGTTGTAGTGTGTGTGATTTTGAGGGCTTGTGTGTCCTATCTGAGGGCAAAGTTTGTTTTTTCAGCAAGAGTGAATGGTATTGAGTGTAGAGCTTCATTTTGACCTGAATATAGGATGTTTGGGGAATTGGGTGAGACATTATGGATTTGTGTTCAGTTTTGAGAATACGAGGCATAGTTTCAAGAAATGTGTTTAAGCAATCGAGAAAAACTGTATTATCAATGTTAAAAAAAAGTTATGCTACTTTTCTTTTTGCTGAAACCATGACACATATTTTAGGATTCTTTGATGAATAGAAAGTTCAAAAGAACATTACTTATTTGAAATAGAAATATTTGATAACATTATGATTATACATGTCTTTAATGTCACTTGTGCATGCATGACTGTTTAAGGTTTACTATATTCAGATATATCAGGGTTTACGTTAAGGTGTTTCAAAGAACATATCCAAAAACCACAGTATTACAGTTTTTGCCCCTTGCTTGAACACATTTTGCAAAACTTCGCTCACTGTGACAAAACTCTACACACAAGTAAACATGACACAACACTGGGAAATATACCATTCACATCTGTGTCAAATTGAAACTCTACTATCAAAACCTAAACTCTGCTATCAAAACCTAACATTCCTTTGTCAAAATGTAACTCTGATGACAAAATGACACATACTTGCATCATATACATACACTTTCAGATCAGGGGGAACACACTAGTCCACTTTATATAAAACACTGCAGTCTTTGATTTTCCGCTAGGCACCGGGGAAAATATCCCCTTGCATGTCGAAACCATCCATGGATTGCTATCACCTGAATGTCGCCGCAGGCCTGTTCCATTGCCTGCAGAAGAGGCATGCGGGCATGTGGTTGGCGGTCATATACGCGCCATCTCCAAGCTGAAAAGAATTCCTCTATAGGGTTTAAAAATGGTGAGTAAGGGGGCAAGTATACCACTTCAAATTGATTGTGGTTGGTGAACCAGGCCTGGACCAGAGCAGCCCGATGGAAACTGACATTATCCCATACCACTACAAACCTGGGCTGATCTGTTCTGTACAACTATATTATGGAGAGCAGAAATGTGAGTATATGTTGGCTATTGTATGGACCTAGTTTTGCATGATGATGCAGAAGCCCTCGAAGGCTTATGGCGGCACACAATGTGATATTTCCCCTGCGCTGCCCCGGGACGTGCACAATTGCCCTTTGGCCAATTACATTATGACCCCGTCGTCTTGTTTTGCTCAGGTCGAATCCAGCTTCATCAATGAAAATGAATTCATGAGGCCGTGCAGCTCCATCCATGGCCAAGATTCTCTGTAACAAAAAAACGTACTCGGTTACTAACGTAACCTCGGTTCTCTCTAGAAGAGGGAACGAGTACTTGCGTAAGATATCTTACGCTAGGGGGAAAACCTCTTTTCCTCGAGATATTGAAGCCAAAAATTATCCTTAATTTTGCAATAATGTAAAACGCATTGCAGCAGCATGCAGACATGGGCGAGACAGCTCGCGCGCCCATTGGCTGCTCTGCGGCAACTGCACCAGCCTATCGATAGAGGCTCCTCATGACGTCAGAACCAATGAGGGCGCTTCGCGCCCATTACGTCATGTCCCGCCGAAATCGGGTGGGGCCAGGGCTATAAATACGGCCCAGAGAGGCTGGTTTGGTCAGTTTTTCATCGCTGAAGCGAATCAGAACATGACGCATGCACGGCAAGATACGCAAGTACTCGTTCCCTCTTCTAGAGAGAACCGAGGTTACGTTAGTAACCGAGTACGTTCTCTTACGAGAGGTCTCTCGTACTTGCGTAAGATATCTTACGCTAGGGGAACACAATGTAAAACGCCGTGCGTGCTTGAGACATAACACTAAAGTCCCAAGGGCAGGTGCCCGGGGCTCATACACAGAAGTATATAGGCGATCAGTGATCGACGCTCTAGCAGTTTCAGCATCCCGAGCCGATAGCATCGGGCGGGCAATACTGAAAAATTCTGGGTAGCCGTAAAGCGGCGTTTGTGTGCAGGCAAGCGGGCTGTGTCGCCGACTTGTTTACTGCAGAATACACTGGAACAGTCGCATTTACTGGAACTGAACGAGCGAGAAGTTGCCATAGAAACAGAGAGCGTCAACATGCTGGCGTTTGTTTGCAGGTGTGCGTGTATTACAATAGGCTCGTGCACTGCAATATTGACATTTCCAGAGAAATGTGTGAGAATGGAGGTAGTGACGCACGGAAACCATAGAAACGGTGCTTGGGTGCAGGCGAGCGGGTTGTACAACGCGCTCGTTGGCTGCAAAAATACACATCTGCAGTCGCCTTTTCAGGGAACTGACAGAGCGAGCATTGACGGCAAAAATTATTTTATTTTTTTTGCCAGTAGACCTGGGATCAAACACGGGTCTATCGCGTGAAAACCTGAGAATCTGCCACTGGGCCACAGGGGAAGACACAAAGGCATTTATATAGCGCGAGTATTATCAGAGAAACCTGTGTTTCTGTGTAGGAATGAGCACTGGGCAGTGGGCATTTTGTTTACACTCATAACACCATCGGCCGTGGCCGGAACACCAGAAAATACACTCTATGGGATTTATCTGGGTAGCCGTAAAGCAGCGTTTGTGTGCAGGCAAGCGGGCTGTGTCGCCGACTTGTTTACTGCAGAATACACTGGAACAGTCGCATTTACTGGAACTGAACGAGCGAGAAGTTGCCATAGAAACAGAGAGCGTCAACATGCTGGCGTTTGTTTGCAGGCGTGCGTGCATTGCAACAGACTCGCTCAATGCAGTATGACATTTCCAGTCGCCTGAACTTCAGAGGGGAATGAGAAATGTGTGAGAAATAGAATTCGGCCCGGCCGCAGCGGGACATTATCACTCTTTTCTCCTTTCGCCAGTGACGCACGGGAACCATAGAAACAGTGTTTGGGTGCAGGCGAGCGGGTTGTACAACGCGCTCGTTGGCTGCAAAATGCACATCTGCAGTCGCCTTTCAGGGAACTGACAGAGCGAAGCATTGGAGGCATAATTAATCTGCCGTTAGACCGAGATTCGAACCCCGGTCTCTCGTGTGAAAAACCAAAGATTCCGCCACTGAGCCACAGGGGGGAACACAAAGGCTTTCAGATGCACGAGCATATAAGAGCATCAACATGTTTTCTTCGGCGTTTGCTTGCCGGCGCTGCAATATTTATATTTCCAGTCGCCTGATCAGGGAACTGAGAAATGTGTGAGAAAATTCAGGTCAGTCCAGCCTCGGCGGGACTAAAACGCTATTTTCTCCTTTCGCTGGTGATTGACGCGTGAATGGGGCGCAGAGGCAGGGTAGCTTTCTTGTACGTAAAGAAAAACTAAAAACATTTTGCGCGGCTCGAACAGAGGGAGAGAGAAAGCTAGCCCCGTGACCGTCCGCTCCTGACATCCCCTGTGAACGGCGCGGTTTGCGCGGCTCGAACAGAGGGAGAGCAGGTATCATCCTCCAAGCAGGCAAGGCAAGCGGGCGCACCGGCGAGCTTTGCGGGTTGGGGGGGAAAGGGGCGTCTTGAAAAAGACGCCCGGCTCTTTTAGTGCAATGAGAGTGTGTGTCGCGGCGGCGAACACACACACATACACAAAACACAGTAACAGAGAAAAGGATATGTACGCCGGAAAGCGTCAGCAGGAACGGCGACTGAAGGCGGCGAGTTGTCGACCGGCAGCTTCAGATGCAGATAAATCCCGCTGGGTGCTCGAGTCAGACGGCGCGGCTTCCTCTCAGGATCCAGCGATGCGTAGCTCGCTGAAGAGATAAAAAACTGACCAAACCAGCCTCTCTGGGCCGTATTTATAGCCCTGGCCTGGACATGACGTAATGGGCGCGAAGCGCCCTCATTGGTTCTGACGTCATGAGGAGCCTCTATCGATAGGCTGGTGCAGTTGCCGCAGAGCAGCCAATGGGCGCGCGAGCTGTCTCGCCCATGTCTGCATGCTGCTGCAATGCGTTTTACATTATTGCAAAATTAAGGATAATTTTTGGCTTCAATATCTCGAGGAAAAGAGGTTTTCCCCCTAGCGTAAGATATCTTACGCAAGTACGAGAGACCTCTCGTAAGAGAACTAACTTTTTGTAGCTGGCTGATTGGTGTTCAGTTTTGCAAGTAAGTGCCTTCAGGTGTGTATTTGAGTGGTTGCAATAACCCGATGTGTTTTGTATTTTGGATACATGTGTTTTCCAAATGGCACCCTGAGATTTCATTTTTGAACGAAGTGTCTTATGTATGAAATAGAGTGTAGTATGCAGGACCAAGTGTGTTGTATAAAGGAGTAAGTGTGTTGCAGAATTGCAACTAGAGTGCAAAGCAGCGCTTTTGTTTAAGGTATGGTAACAAAAGCTTCAAGTTGTGTTACTTTAGTCTAAGCATGGGTCTATAGTGTTCAAGCAACGGGCAAAAACTGTACTATGGTATGTTTGGTTAGTGATATATGATTTTGAAGCAAGAATATTTTTTGCTGCCACACAGTGGTTTTAGTGTGTTCTGCATAAGGCAAGGCAAGGCAAGGCAAGTTTATTTATATAGCACATTTCATACACAATGGCAATTCAAAGTGCTTTACATAGAAGAAATTAAAATAATAAAAAGAAATAAGAATAATTAAAACAGTTTAGAAAAATAAAAAATAAAATACAGTACAAACAGTCGGACGAACATTGGCACAGTGCTCATTCAGTAAATGCATAGTTAAACAGATGTGTTTTGAGTCTGGATTTGAATGTGACTACAGTAGGAGCACATCTGATCTCCTCTGGAAGCTGGTTCCAGCTGCGGCTGGCATAATAGCTAAAAGCAGACTCGCCATGCTTAGAGTGAACCCTTGGTATTTCAAGCTGATATGATCCTAATGATCTGAGTGATCTGTTGGGTTTATATTCAGTGAGCATATCTGCAATGTATTGAGGTCCTAGGCCATTGAATGATTTATATACCAGTAATAATACTTTAAAATCAATCCTAAGTTTAACTGGGAGCCAGTGTAAAGACCTGAGGACTGGTGTGATATGTTCATATTTTCTGGTTCTGCTCAGAATCCTGGCGGCAGCGTTCTGTATGAGCTGCAACTGTCTGATGGTCTTTTTGGGAAGGCCAGTGAGGAGTCCATTACAATAATCCACCCTGCTGGTGATGAAAGCATGCACAAGTTTCTCTAAGTCTTGTCTGGAAACAAAGCATCTAATTCTTGCAATATTTTTCAGATGATAGTATGCTGATTTAGTTATTGCTTTGACATGATTACTGAAACTAAGCTCTGACTCTAGTGTCACTCCAAGATTCCTGACTTGATTTTTAGTTGTTTGACCCCTAGAGAGAAGGTATGCGTTCACCTTGAGAACTTCATCTTTGTTTCCAAACGCAATGACTTCAGTTTTGTCTTTGTTTAACTGAAGAAAGTTTTGACACATCCAACTGTTGACTTCATCAATGCATTGGCACAGGGAGTCAATGGGGCTATAATCGTTGGGCGATAGGGCTAAGTAGAGCTGTGTGTCGTCTGCATAGCTGTGGTAAGCAATTTGGTTATTTCTCATTATTTGGCTCATTGGGAGCATATACAGGTTGAACAGGAGTGGCGCAAGAATTGAGCCTTGAGGGACTCCGCATGTCATGGATGTCCACTCAGACTTATGGTCTCCTATACTCACATAATAACCTCTCCCATCTAAGTATGACCTGAACCATTTTAGGACTATCCCAGAAAGCCCCACCCAGTTTTCCAGCCTGTCCAGAAGTATGTTGTGATCGACAGTGTCAAATGCAGCACTGAGGTCGAGTAGTACCAGCACTGATAATTTGCCTGAGTCAGTATTTAAGCGAATATCGTTTATTATCTTTATGAGCGCTGTCTCTGTGCTGTGGTGCGGTCGGAAACCAGATTGAAAATTGTCAAAGTATCCATTCGAGCATAAGAATTTGTTCAGCTGATTGAAGACAACTTTTTCAATGATCTTACCTATGAAAGGAAGATTTGAGATTGGTCTATAGTTGCTTAATATGGTCTTATCCAGATTGCTCTTTTTCAGGAGGGGCTTGACAACTGCAGTTTTTAGGGAGTTTGGAAAACTCCCAGAGAGAAGTGAAGCATTTACCACTTCTAGAAGATCTGCTTCTAAACTGTTTAACACACTTTTGAAAAAAGATGTGGGAAGTGTGTCAAGAGCGCAGGTTGATGTTTTAAGGTGCTGTACGGTTTCTTCCAAAATTTTGCCATCAATTTCTTTGAAATCAGACATAGTAACTACTTTCTCAGGTGGTTTGATCTGTCTGACCCCAGCGCAACTCAAGGATGTGCTGATCACCTTTCTGATATTATTGATTTTGTCAGAGAAGAAGGAAGCAAACTCACTGCACTTGCTGTCTGAGAGCATTTCACTGGGAATCTGGCTTGGGGGGTTTGTCAGTCTCTCTACAGTAGCAAAAAGAGTGCGTGTGTTGTTTAAATTACTGTTTATAATATTTGAGAAGAAAGTCTGTCTAGCTTTGCCTAGTTCCATATTGAAAGCATGAAGGCTGTCTTTGTAGATGTTATAATGGACTACAAGTTTTGTCTTCCGCCACATGCGCTCTGCTTTTCTGCATTGTCTTTTCATATTTTGCACTGCTGTTGAGTTTCTCCAAGGTGCCTTTTGTCTGCCACTCTTCTTCCTGACTTTCACAGGAGCAATATCATCAATTACACCTTTAACTTTTGAGTTAAAAGAATCAAGGAGAAAATCAACAGAGTCAGCAGATATGCTTGGTGTTAAGGATATAGCCTTCATAAATAGTACACTAGTGTTCTCATTTAAGCATCTCTTCTTGACAGACACAGATCTGGCTTCAGTGGCAGGAGAGATCAATATATCAAAGAAAATACAGAAATGATCAGACAGTGCTACATCCTTAATAACAATCGATGAAATGTTTAGACCCTTACTGATAAGTAAATCTAGAGTGTGTCCATGATTGTGTGTGGGTCCATGTACATGCTGAGTCAGATCAAAAGTTTTTAAAACAGTTTTGATTTCTTTTGCCATATTATTTTCTGCATTATCTATATGGATGTTAAAATCTCCAGCAATGGCAAAACAGTCAAACTCTGAGGTAATTGTTGATAACAGTTCTGTAAAGTCCTCAGCAAAGGCTGGAGAGTATTTTGGAGGCCTGTAAATAATGAAAAGTAAAATGCGTGGAGCACCTTTTAACACAATACCCAGATATTCGAAAGACAAGTAATTCCCAAATGATATTTGCTTACATTGATAGATATCTTTAAAAAGAGCAGCTAGACCCCCACCTCTCTTAACAGCTCTGCAGACACTCATAAAAGTAAAGTTAGGAGGGGCTGTTTCATTGAGGACTGTTGCACTGCAGCTGGCTTCTAGCCAGGTTTCATTTAGAAGCATAAAATCCAGGTTGTTTGTGGTTATTAAGTCGTTGACTAGAAGTGATTTATTTTTAAGTGAGCGAATGTTTAAAAGAGCTAACTTAACAGACTTAAGTTAGCTCTTATAACACACTTTCATCCTAGGACTTGGAATCATGATAAAGCAGTGTCTGAATTATTGATGCGTTTCCGTCTTTCCCTGCCATACTGTGTTTGTTTGTTTGTTTGTGTGTGTGTGTGTGTGTGTGTGTGTGTGTGTGTGTGTGTGTGTGTGTGTGTGTGTGTGTGTGTGTGTGTGTGTGTGTGTGTGTGTGTGTGTGTGTGTGTGTGTGTGTGTGTGTGTGTGTGTGTGTGTTGTAGAGCTCAGAGGCTGTTGTTGAATGACTAGTGCACACTGGCAAACAAGCATAAATCATCCCTGCAAGCCAACATAGAAATTCATGCATGCATGAAATTCATGGGTATTTTTAGACAGTAGTTCAATGAAACCAGGTCCTCTGTTTAGCTTGATATCAACAGAGACCATCCTGATATCAGGTTGATGTAGTAAAATATATTTTCTGAATGGATTTAAGTAAGTTGTACATTACATGGTTTCTTTGCCTCTTTATAGTGGAGATTAAAACAATCTCCCAAGCCAAGTCCACCTCCTACACTGCCCAAACCTGTCAAAATCAAGCCAATCCATACCACTGGAACTCCCGGCTCTCCTCAGGCTGATGTTCTCAGCCCATTTAGTGCCTCCTTCAGCCCTGCTTCAATTGAACAACTGGAACATCTACCACAGACTTTGAGTCCGGTCACCCCAAAACCAATGGAGGGAAGCATGCTGTCTCCACGTCCAGCAACTTCTCCAGCTCAGAGCCCACAGACACCCCAGACACCCCAAACCCCCCTACACCAGGTTCAGCTCCAGTGAATCCCCCGAGGTCCTCCATGGCTGGTCTCTCAGTGGACATCCCAAGCCCTCTGGAAGTGGAGTTGCCTGGAGTAGACATGCAAAAGAGGCTTAGAGAAGTAGAAAAACAGAGAGAGGAAGATGAAGTGAGGAAGCAAGAAAGAGTAGAGTAAGTCAGAATTGCTAGAATGGAAAGGGCAGGTCTGATCCAGGTTGATCCAACATTTCAAGGTGAACAAGTCTGTAGTTGTCTGTAGTCTGGAATATGGAATGCATCAAAATTGAATGATACAGACACCTGCTCATTCCTAATTTGCTCTAATAAGTGTTTATGTGTGTGTTTGTTTGTGTGTTTGGAGGGGAGGTCTGTTTGAGAGTGAGAGAATAAGGAAGTGTGTGTGTTTATATTTCAAGGAAAGAGATAGTATGTTTGTCTTCTTTTACAAAAATGTACCATGTTTTTGGACATGGTACCATGGTATTTTTGAAGTATCTTGGATGACCATGTATTGTATATTCTACAGTACATGAATATGGTGATCATACAGTACCATGGTACAGTACCAAGTACTGTTGTATTACCATCTGATACCACAGTACCACCTCAGTACTTTTTGTAAGGGCTGAGAGTATTGATCTATTGGACAGTGCAATTATTCCTGTTTTGTCATGCAAACAAAAAATATTCCATACAAGTGGCTAAAATTAGATCATTTAATACTGTCATTGCAAGATGTATAAGACTACATAGCAATATGTTTGATCCATACACCATGTTATTAATTTACAGTAGCTTTATAAGTAATACTTTAAAACCAGCCATCTGGGATACAACATAACTGAGTATTTTCCGACAATCATGACCATTTTGTCCTTGATTATGACCCTGCGAAGTCAATGGAATAGATGTTGGAGTATACATTATTTTACAGTGTAAAACTGTGTAATAATCAGTTGTTATTTTGTGTAAACCTTCAGATGGCTAATGTGTTTGTCTGACCCTGGTGAAAAAAAATCATCAAAGACCTCTTCCGTGTAAAAAGCATTGAGAATATGTGGAATTAATATAAATAAATTGTTATGAATATAACCATAGTGACATCTGAGAGTTTTGTAAAGTATTTTATAATTGGCCATATATTATTTCACATTACTGGAAGAGGTGTTAGTGAGGCCAGCAGGGGGTGCTCACCCTGTGGTCTGTGTGGGTCCTAATGCCCCAGTATAGTGATGGGGACACTATACTGTCAAAGAGCACCGTCCTTCGGATGAGACGTAAAACCGAGGTCCTGACTCTCTGTGGTCATTAAAAATCCCAGGATGTCTTTCGAAAGAGTAGGGGTGTAACCCCGGCATCCTGGCCAAATTTGCCCAGTGGCCTCTGTCCATCATGGCCTCCTAATCATCCTCATATACTGATTGGCTTCATCACTGTCTCCTCTCCCCAGTAAGCTGGTGTGTGGTGGGCGTACTGGAGCAATATGGCTGCCGTCGCATCATCCAAGTGGATGCTGCACATTGGTGGTGGTTGAGGAGATTCCCCCTTCTATGTAAAGCACTTTGAGTATATATAAATGTAATGAATTATTATTATTATTATTATTATTATTATTATATTAAAGGGATACTTCACCTCTGGAAAGATGAATGTGTATTTAAAATAGGTCATTTATGTAGAAGAAATGTGAAATTATTTTTGAATTTGGAGCTTTCTAGACTGAGAAAAGCCAGAAAATGTATTTTTGGCTTATGTGGATGAAAGACAACAACTCCCAGAATGCACTTGCTTCGCTGCCCTAGGAGGCCACTCCCAAGCCACGCCTACCGGTTAGAGAGCGCAGTTGAAAACAAGAAGGCTAGGCTACTAGTGAGACTCCGTGACGAGTTTGCCCGGTATTTCGAGATCGCCCCAAAATGTCCGGGATTCGGCTTTTGCGTTCTACAGTCGCCATTCATTATGTTTACTGTGGCGAGAAGAACGAGGCTAGGGCCGCGGGAGAACGGCGCGAGGCCGGTGGCGTGATTACTGAGACGCACCGGTCTCATAGGCTATCTCTCACGGAGGAGCGGGAATTTTCTTAGCAATGTTAAAACGCACATCAACCGATCACTTGTTTTAGCGTTCATGTAAACTCTACATTCAGATTCACAAATCGGAATGAATTCAGTTAGAATGAAACAAAAGGTGCGCATGTAAACAATGAATGGCGACTGCAGAAAGCAAAAGCCGAATCCCAGACATTTTGGACGATCTCGACGGCCGGACATGTCCGGGAAAAAGAGGATGGTAACCCATACTACTCAGCTTTCTCCTACTCAGCTTTCTCCACAGAACAAGAGCCTGTTAGCTTAGCTTCCAAATAAATACGGTTGATACTATGTGTACATTCTGTGAGTGAGATCCCACCTCCTATGGGCGGGCTGAAAACATGCGGGACAGCCCCTCCTACTGGCTGTAGTCTTTAGCCTCTGGCCAAAAAATCCTCCGATGACGCAAAATGATAATTTTTGCGTCATCGGAGGATTTTTCCCAGACAAAAAATACATAAATTTCTCATCTCAGGGGGATATGAGGGTGGAAAGCATGGTAATTCGAAAATACTACAGGTTTTCTACTAATACAAAGCTTAATGCTAAATCCTGAAGTATCCCTTTAAAATATGCATAATAATATTGTCTTCCAAAAATAATAATAATAATTATCTTAATTATCTTAAGGTAGCTTAAAATATGCATAATAATATGCAATTGTCTTCCAAAAATAATATTCAGAATTATCTTATAAAACAGAATCAGTTTAACTTTTAGATGTTTTACTCTTGCCTAAAACTTTAGACTCTGAAAAAAAAGAAAAGAAAAAAAAAAAAATCACAAAAAGTGGCTGCATGCAGTGTGCTATTTCTGCACTGTTTAGCATACCAGGTTTCCCAAACACTCCCCCATCTTCCATTGGTTGGAAAAACAGATAGTCCCACCCCAAACACATGCCATTGGTTGAGCCAATGTTGCTATTATAGCTGGTTAGTTTTTGCATGCATAATACTAACATTTCTTTATTGTATTATAGTTGTTTTATCAGTGTCAAGTTTTCTGAAGGGATTTTAAAAGAAAGGGGCATAGATTCTTCTTTAAACCTCCTGTCAGGCACATTACAACCACTATTTAGGTGTTAGGTGTCGTACATTTTTGGACTATGGATATATATATTTACTTTACAATTTTAATATAGGCTATATCACTTATAAATGATTAAATACACAATGAATAATAGTTATTATGATTAATGTGGTTTGGAATAGGTAAAATGTAACTGAAAAAAATATCAGAAAATCAACGTGCCTAAAAATTCTGCACGCACTGTATAATAGATTGCCTCTGTATCTGGCTTATTCTTTTTATATAATTAACTGATTTTTATACTGTTGTGCAGTAGTTTGGGCACTACATTTGTCTTTAAACAGTTTGACATTAAGTAGTGGAATATGCTTTTAAAATTGTGTGCATTCATTATGATTTTGTTACATTTATTTGAATATAATTGACATACCTTTGATATATTATACATGCACTGTAAATGTTAGAAGCACTTTAGTACACTACCCCTGCTGTAGGCCATTGCTTAGAAAAAAGTTTCTCTTTTAAATGTATTTATGCATCAGTCTAATAATCAAATAAGCAAATTTGTCTCATTGATCATGTGACTCATTTTTGGATGGTAACCACACAAAGGAGTCTTTTGTTTTTAAATGTGAGTTTTATTATTTAATTAGAAGGAATACATGTTTAACAGCCCAAATATTAAATATTTAAGGTATTAATTCCTGCAGCCGGAACCAGAAGAGATTTGTCATCATTTACCATAAATGGGCAAGTAAGTGTGACACATCTGTTCAGCTGGGTTGTCTTTGGCTGTGACATTCTTTATATCCTTTAACCCATATAAAACGGTGCTTTTTTATTTACAAAATACAATAAAGTTGGTCAGTGAAAACATTGGAAATCTTTTCTTTGTATTTTTTGTCAGTTAAATAAAGGTTCAAGAGAATGAACAAATCACAGATTATTGATTTTATTGCATTTAGCAAAATGTCCCAACTTTACTGGAAATATAGATAAGATCATGGCATTATCTGAAAAAAAAAAAAACAGAAACTGTTCATAACAAGTTTACAAGATCAGGCAGCATTTACCGTAAATGGAAACTGGAAGTGATTTGGAAGTAAAGCATGACTTGACATATTCCTGACCCCTGCAGTTCACAAAATGTATTGGGCTCACAAAATACAAAATAACAGTTCAAATGAGTTATACAGTAGTAGCAAATGAGTATTCAATATGATGCATATGATGGGATGATGGTTCTATACCTTAATGTCTACTTTTGTGTTTCAAAGATGAAATTAGGGGGAGTAAATGACAAACACATTAAAAAAGAAGAAACAAAACTTTGAAGTGAATTATTCACTTAATTGTCTTAAAAACCTGAAATTCTACATAAATTCTACAATTTCAATTCTATTTTACAACTGCCCCCGTGTTCCGTCAGTCCTGTTGCGTTACATAAAACTCGACATAAAATGTGTGCAATACACCTTTAAAGGACAAGTTCGGTATTTTACACTTAAAGCCCTGTTTACAGATCGTTTCTGATGAAATAGAACGGTTAAGATTAAAATTTGGACACATGCAGCTGTCCCGAGAATTTTAGGTTTCTTTCGCTTCCCCCCCCACCTCCAGAATGGCTGCAGATGTGCACTGGAACAATCCTTCCTAAAACACATTAAACTTTCGTTTATAAACTCACCGAGTGGTCAGAGGTGTTCACTGATATGCTCACACAAAAATCGCTGCAAAAGATGCTTTCCAACAGGTGTTTTACCATTTGTTGTAAAACTGTGGACCTATTTTTCCAAACGCCTCACACCCGTACATTCTTCCGTTGAGAGCTTGAATAATAGACACTCCAGCCCAGCGGAGTAATACCGTACCTCACAGCACATCCAATACAAGTCAATGGAGTTGGACAAAAACTACAATAAAACCTGTTGGAAAGCATCTTTTGCAAGTCAAGTCAAGTCAAGTCATCTTCATTTATATAGCGCTTTTAACAATGTAGATTGTTTCAAAGCAGCTTTACAGAGATAAACGTATAATTTAAGGTAAGATTGTTTTGGCTTTATAGCGGTTCTTTAATAAAGTTATTTCCAGCTAAAGTTAGTTTTGATTGATTCGCTTCCGTCGCAACGATCATTTGTTATTAAATTCACCAGATCTGGATACGGCCTGGATCCGGCAGGCTGCGGGAAAACCTCGGGATAAACAAAGACACTAAAATTAGCGTAGATGCCATTCTTCTCATGATGTAACGAGTACATCAGGATTAATGGGAAGTGTTCCCGGTTCTATGCAGCCTAACATTGAATTATAGAAGTCTATAGTGTATTATGTGAATGCTAGGTCAAAGAGATGTGTTTTTAGTCTTTGAACTGACAGAGTGTGTCTGCTTCCCGGACAATGTTAGGAAGACTGTTCCAAAGTTTTGGTGCTAAATAGGAAAAGGATCTACCACCAGCAGTCGATTTTGATATTCTAGGTATTATCAACTGGCCGGAATTTTGAGATCGCAATAGACGTGAAGGACTATAATGCGTTAAGAGCTCGCTCAAGTACTGCGGAGCTAAACCATTTAGTGCTTTGTAAGTAATCAGCAATATTTTTAAATTGATGCGATGTTTAATAGGGAGCCAATGCAGTTTTGACAGAACCGGGCTAATATGGTCATACTTCCTGGTTCTGGTAAGAACTCGAGGGGGGGAGCGAAAGAGTCCATGTGCATGTGTCCAAATTTTAATCTTAACCGTTCTATTTCATCAGAAACGATCTGTAAACAGGGCTTTAAGTGTAAAATACCGAACTTGTCCTTTAAAGGTGTGACTCAGAGGAAGTGACATAATTTGACCGAGGTGAAACTGACACTGATCAAGGGTGAGTTCATTGAATTGTATGATTTTAAGCTTTTTTTTTTTTTTTTTTTTTTTTTTTAGGAGGACGAGCTAAAGGGTCAGGCCCTGTCACGGTAAAACATCCCAGAAAATTATGAAAATTTTTTAAATCCAAAACAAAACATGTCTAAAAAGGTTACTGAAATTCCTTGCTTGCATGTTAACAGTTTTTATGTTAGCATGCTAGCAGGCTGAGTAATGGCAGTTTAAAATGGCCGACCGTCAGGCCCTATCACATCCCTGTGTGACAGGGTCTGACAGTCCTGTGATACAGTATTTAACGGTATATGTATTTAACACATGCCATTGTAAAACATTATTTGAATAACTAGACATTACTCTGTAATTTTTAAGCTTTTTATGCTTTTTGAAGCTTTTTATAAAAAATGTGTTGAATTTAGTCCCTCTTTTACCTAGGCTAATGCAGCACTGCTTTTGAGGTTGCACTTTATGTATCGAAATATGATTAATATACAGATGTAATTATCATTTATGTAAGCTTTGAGTAATGATGACTGTAATCATTCCAGTTCATACAGATTGCAGCTAGATGGCTCCAGTTAGTGCAGCTGAGAGACAAAGGCAATGACGGGCACAACTAAATGCAGACCATGAGAGAAAGGAGAAACATCTTCAGAAAGAAAGGGAGAGATGGAGGCAGAAAAAGGAAAGAAGGAAAAGAATTCACAAGTTGAATGAGCGAAACCAAAGACATCGGCTCAAATTATGGAGAGAGCAACAGAAAACATCTAGGCTTAAGAGAAAGGCTGCAGTTCTTCAGGGTTAGAAAGGGCTACCATCACAGTTTCACTTCATAATACAGCTTGGTAATAACAGGGTAATACCATGGTAATATCTAAATTATTACCTAGGAAATGACAAGCAATTTCCATTATTACCATGTAATAAGTAATAATGTAGATATTACCATAGTATTATCCTGTTATTACTGAGCCGTAATATGATGTAGTACCACAGTTACTTTACATCGTGCTATTTAGTTAAATGTCTATTGATTACATTTGCTGTATCATAGTAAAATGTAAAATGGATTGTAACCTGACTTTTATTTTAAAAGGACTGCTGAAGTGCATGTACACACATGAACAGATTCCACCATTATACACACATAACATCAGTTATAATAGATGTGTGGTTACTATCCTGTTTATGTGGTGTAATATGCCATTCGTTACCCTCTTCTTAGTTTCATTGTTTTGTTTATATAATTTCTTTTCTTTTGTTGTATTTGTTTATTTTGTTTGTTTTGTCTTGATGTTTAATGTAATGTTATATGTAAGTTTTGTAACCAAAATGCAAAGCTCATAATAAGACTGATTCAACCTTGAACTGTGACTTTATATTGATATCTTTTTGACACTTGACAGACAGTAATACCTACTTCTTGTGTAAAACTGTGACTAGAGCCAGCAGCTGCATCAACTAGAGCTGCGGAAGTGATCCGGCCTTGAAAGGCGTTATTGATGGAGTTAATAAAGCTGGATTTTCCTGCTCCAAATTCTCCAGCTACCAGGATCTTTATGAACTGTACATCTGGATCACTCACAGAGAACTCTTTTAGGCATGTTAATATTGTGCCATAATTAAACAAACAAATCCAGCATTTTGCAAACAAACTCGATCTGCTTTGCAAAGGAAAACTCGACTCGCAAAGCAATGTGCAAGTACAAAGGTCAATTTGAGTGAAAATGCAGTGGAGTAACAAATATGTATTGTGTTTTACAAATATAAATAAATGAGCCTAGATAATATTTCACAAATAAATACAAACCATCAAATTGCATGTAACCTTTGAAACAAATACCAAATCTAGTGCATACAAATGCATATCTGTCTGTTATGATTGTGTGACACTTGGCTTTTTATGAGATCTCTTGGCTCGATTTTCTCACAAATGTGTCCTGGCAGATTTTCTCACAAATGCAGTTGAGCAACTTCCTCTTCTAAAACAGTAGATGGCGCTAAACTAGAGGATTAATTTAGCGCTAGTCTCCCGGAGAAGCGAGATGGTCCTCACTGCAGAACACGAAATCCAGGGGGATTTACACCTTACATATAACTAAAGGCTTGTTCGACTTCATGCAGCTCTGCACAGACCGATCGGCAGCTGACTTGAAGCAGTGCATGCCAGTTAGAAATTGTGTCGGACTTGATACAGCGCCGACGCCACGTGACTGTGACGTATGCCATCAAAGTACCGCGAGAGCAATTCGAGAGTAGCCGGAGAACTCAGCCAGCGCAGCTTCTTCCTGATTCACCGCATGACAACGATCACGTGTGTTTCGTGTTTATTCGAACACCTTTAGTTCCTCTAAAGCTCACAAATCAAATTTTTTTTTTATAACAGCAAACACTCTTTTCATGTAGTTGCAATGTTATATTGTGTCATGTTTATCAAATTAAAACTGATTAAAAAACGTAGACTCCACTTCATTGATAGTAGCTTATGTTGAACTTTATTCTTGTTCAAACAGACGCTGTATGAAGCAGTACATAAAGTATTGAATGAAAATGTCTCTGAAACATCTGTGTATTATTTGGCAAATATTGCATTTATTTCCCTTCAGCTGTGGTAAAGTATGCAAACACCACATGCGAGCGGTCACTACGGGAACCAGAAAGTGTCCGACTTCACGTCTCCGTTTGCAGCTCCTCCCCGCCTGCACGCGGCTACTCTCGCCGATCGGTTACATCCAGCCGCAGCCGATGTCGAACACACCTTAAACCTACCCATCTCCACCCCTTGATCCCTAAACCCACCCCTAAACCTACCAATTTCCACGCCTTAGATCTGGATCCAACTCCGCCCCCTGGATCTCGTGTAATACTACAATGAGGTGCTACTGGGAAAATCTGCCTGGACACATTTGTGAGAAAATCTGGCTGGACACGTTTGTGAGAGAATCTGCCTGGACACAATTGTGAGAGAATCTGCCTGGACACATTTGTGAGAGAATCTGCCAGGACACATTTGTGAGAAAATCTGCCTGGACACATTTTGTGAGAGAATCGAGCCGAGAGATCTCATAAAAAGCAAAGTGTCTCACAATCATAAGACACAGATATGCATTTGTATGCACTAGATTTGGTATTTGTTCAAAGGTTACATGCAATTTGTAGGATGGTTTGTATTTATTTGTGAAATATTATCTTGGCTCATTTATTTATATTTGTAAAACACATTTGTTACTCCACTGCATTTTTGCTCAAATTGACCTTTGTACTTGCACATTGCTTTCTGTTTGTTTGCGAGTCGAGTTTTCCTTTGCAAAGCAGATTGAGTTTGTTTGCAACATGCTGGATTTGTTTGTTTAATTATGGCACAATATTAACCCAGGACTTATTTTTGTCTGTGTCGAGACATGAGCCAGATTTCAAGTAAGGGACATTTCTGTGGAACTCTTAAGTCATATTCTTATTACAAACGTATTCACTTATTATTAGCCAAATAGTGTCTTGGTTTGTTTAATCTGTAAGAAATGCAAGCAATTTAATGCCAAGGTAATATAACACTAAGTGTAGTGTTTTGGGGGATTTCTGAGGGTAAAATGGCTCCAGTTTATGCATGATTTATCCAGATCATGCATGATGGCACTCATTAGGCTTGTTTGAGATAAGCAGGTTCCACACAGAACTGTTCACCAGTGATCATCTGGTTTTAAGTGTTGTCCTCTCCAAAGTGTTTCCAAGTGCAAGATTACAAACCAGGTCCATTACAATGAATCCATTAATTACTCCTACACTGCCGTTGCTCTTCACTATCACCAACTCACGATAACACAGCACTCCATAGTTCCCTCTGCTTTTATATGACTTTTTTTCAACAACTTTCATCTGAATTTTTTTTTTATTTAGTGTTTGTAGTGTAAGACAATGTTTTTTTTTCATTATAGAAAAATGCATATTAAATTATATTTAGAACTGTTTTATTTAAAAAGGTTACAAAGAGACATGTCTGCAAGATCAATGTACAATACAAATATTTTGGCTCTGTTCTGTTTCTTTCTTTTTAATACATGTGCAAAGTTATCAACAAATCAGTTCCCTTTCAAGGGAACTCGCGTTGCGTCGAAATGACGCTATGGGGGAACGCTTTGCGTGATGACGTCTTGAAGCACATGTAAAATCAGTCCAATGGTGTGGCGGAACGTCAGAGGCGGGTGACGTCACGTACCAAGAAGCTATAAAAGCCAGCCCGAAACAGAAAACGAAAGCTTTCTGAGTCTTCAGTTGCACTCTGTGTGAAATCTGTCCCTGTTATTTGGTGTTGTCTGTCTATATTATATTATTATATTTATATATTCAGTATGGCGAGTAAGCAGCAGCAGTTTAGAGTGTGTGTTCACCCCTGCCCGCGTTATTTAACGAGTGGGGACACTCACACTCTTTGTGTTGTCTGTTTGGGTGAAGAGCATGCCCAGTCAGCACTCGAGGGTGCTGGCTGTGAGCATTGCGATGCGCTTCCTATGCGTACGCTCAGATCCCGCCTGGCTTTATTTAACCAGGATTGCGTTCCCCAGGGCTCTGGTCCCGCCGCTGCCGAGGCACGGCGTCGATCACAGACCTGGGGTTCGCAAATGGATCTATCAGTGGATGTTGAGACGGGATCTGCCTTATCTCAGCCTCTTTCTGATAGATCCAGTGCCTCTCATCGGGGTGTGGAAGCACGCGTTGCGGTTTCTTCCCCCCCGATGGAGGCACCAATACTGCAATTGTCCAGCTCTGAGGAGTTGGACGTTGTTAGTATTGACGCTGAGTCTGAGGATTCGCCACCTCAGTCTCATGCGTTTGAAGAATTGCTCGATGTTGTTACGAGAGCTGTCGAGCGATTATCTGTTGAGTGGCCAGAGGATCGGCAGGGCGCTCGTTCGAAAAGCAAACTCGACGAGCGTTTCCTGCCATCTCGTGCACAGCCTCAGCGCAGAAGCCTTCAGTTTTTCCCCGATCTCCACACCGAGGTGTCGAGATCGTGGGGGAAACCAGTGTCATATAGAGTGTATACTGCACAAACATCACACTATTCTTCCATTCACAATTATAAAGTGCATGGTTATGGGGAGATGCCGAGGGTGGAAGAGACGCTCGCGAGCTATCTCTCTCCAGCAACGGCATCTTCTCTGAAGGCTCCTGCACTACCATCCAAGCCAGTAAAATTCACATCTTCCCTGGTTCATAAGGCTTATGCTGCCGCTGGCCAAGCTGCAGCGTGTTTACACACAATGTCACTAATGCAAGCGTACCAGGCTGAATTATTGGGTGATTCTGAAGAGGGCGGGGGTATTGGTTCGAAACTGTGTCTGAATTGCGTAGAGCCACAGATTTGTCTCTCAGGGCCACCAAGGAGACGGCTAAATCCATCGGCCGTTCTATGTCAGCCCTGGTGGCCACTGAGAGGCATCTGTGGCTCAATTTAAGTGATATAAAGGACAAAGAGAAACATGTTCTTTTAGATGCACCGGTTTCCACTGAAGGTTTATTTGGAGATGCAGTTAATAGTGCTGTAGCTAAAGCTCAAGAAGCTTCAAAACAGGCAGCTGCACTTCAGAAACTTCTCCCCCGCCGTTCTTTCATTGAGGCTGCTGAGCGGGAGCAGCCTCACTCATCTAAAAAGAGCGCTGAGCACCGTGCCACTCATTATTATGACCGTTATTACCGCCAAGAAGGCTGATGGGAAAAAGTCCTGATGTCTGAGGGCTCAGGACAAATGAGGGTAGTCCCCCCCCCGAAGTAGAGCGGCCAACACCTCTTTTTACTCTGAGGAGGGTGCTGGAGCAGTCTGTTTGGTCGTTCCCTGCCGGTGCGCCGTTACAGGGCGACGAACCGACTACTCAACAGCAACAAAATCCAGAAACCAGTCTCGAGAGACTGGTACCTCTAGTAGAATCTTTGACAGCGTGGAAGCTACTGTCAAATGTTTCTCGTTGGGTCCTGCAGACCGTGGAAAAAGGGTATTAGATACAATTCTAGAAACGCCCACCTCGGTTTATGGGGGTCCTGCCCACAGTGGTGGGCCCCGAGCAGGTTCTGGTTATGGAACAGGAAGTAAACACTCTGTTAGAGAAAGGGGCCATAGAATATGTACCTCCCTCCAACAGGGAAACCGGGTTTTACAGCCGGTACTTCATAGTTCCAAAGGAGGACAAATGAGGGTAGTCCTCCCCGAAGCAGAGCGGTCAACACCTCGTTTTACGGTGCCCGTCTCTCTTCGGTGCCCTCAGGGGACCGGTCTGCCAACCCTGCCACCTCCGGTGTTTCAGGGCGCAGCGGCCTCCGGCGAGCACATATCTCAAGGTCCACCCGGAAACGTAGTGGCCTCGGGATGCCCGCCCCCTCTGAGGAGGGTGCTAGAGCAGTCTGTTCGGTCGTTCCCTGCCGGTGCGCCGTTACAGGGCGACGAACCGACTACTCAACAGCAACAAAATCCAGAGACCAGTCTCGAGGGGCTGGTACCTCTAGTAGAATCTTTGACAGCGTGGAAGCTACTGTCAAATGTTTCTCGTTGGGTCCTGCAGACCGTGGAAGTTCCTGAGGTTTGCTTTCGGGGGCAAAGCATACCAATTTCGAGTCCCTCCATTCGGCCTGGCTTTATTACCCCGCACTTTCACCAAATGCGTGGATGCAGCTCTGGCGCCCTTGCGCCTTCAGGGTATTCGCATATCGAACTACATCGACGATTGGTTGATGTTAGCTCAGTCGCATCAGTTGGCGATTCGGCATCGAGATGTCGTCCTCGCCCATATGAAAGAGCTGGGGTTACGGCTGAACGCCAAGAAGAGTGTGCTTTCTCCACTTCAGAGGACCACTTTTTTAGGCGTGGTTTGGGATTCAGTGTCGATGCAGGCGCGCCTGTCACCGCCACGGCTAGATTCCATCCTTGCAGCTGTGAAAAGTGTAAAGCTAGGCCAGCTACTCACTGTCAAACAGTTCCAGAGACTGTTGGGTCTCATGGCAGCAGCTTCCAACGTGACACCTTTTGGACTACTGCACATGAGGCCCCTGCAGTGGTGGCTCAGGACCAGGGGGTTTTCCCCGAGGGGCAACCCATTTCGCACAATCAAGGTCACGCGGCGATGCCTACGTGCCTTGGTTATGTGGAAGAAACCTTGGTTCCTGTCCCAGGGCCCAGTGCTGGGAGCTCCTTGTCGTCGCAAACTGCTAACGACGGATGCTTCCCTCACGGGTTGGGGAGCGATCCTGGGGGGTCGCTCATCTCAAGGTCTGTGGGAAGACCATCATCGTTCCTGGCATATCAATCGCCTAGAGATGTTAGCTGTCTTCCGGGCTCTGAGGAGCTTTATCACAGATCTCAGGGGACACCATGTCGCCTATATCAACCACCAAGGGGGTTTGCGCTCGCGCCCATTATCCAATCTGGCACGCCATATCCTCTTGTGGTCCCAGGGGAAGTTGCTGTCACTCAGGGCAGCCTACATCCCCGGGGTCCAGAATATAGGAGCAGACACTCTGTCGAGACAGGGGCCGAGGCCCGGGGAATGGAGGCTCCACCCCGAGGTGGTGGAGCTGATATGGAGGGAGTTTGGCCAAGCACAAGTGGATCTGTTTGCGTCTCAAGAGACGTCTCACTGTCCACTTTGGTTCTCCCTCACGCATCCAGCTCCTCTGGGACTGGATGCTATGGTACAGATGTGGCCGAGGCCTTTCCCCCAGTTGCTCTGCTCCCGGGAGTTCTGGAGAGAGTTCGCAGGGACCGGGTTTGCCTGCTTCTTATAGCCCCGCGCTGGCCGGGCAGAGTATGGTTTCCCGATCTTGTGTCCCTCCTCGACGGGCATCCTCTGGAGCTTCCTGTCAGGAGGGACCTTCTGTCCCAAGCAGGGGGCTCGATTTTTCACCCCCGACCGGAACTGTGGAACCTGTGGGCTTGGCCTCTGAGGGGGCCCAGCTCATAGAGTCAGGTCTCTCAACTGAGGTTGTTGAGACCATTCTACAGTCCAGAGCTCCCTCCACGAGGAAACTTTATGCCCTGAACTGGAGAGTATTCACTTCTTTGCGTAGTGACCGTCGGTTGGATCCAGTCAACTGCCCAATTGGTACAGTTCTGGAGTTCCTGCAGGACCGGCTCACTGCAGGTCTGACCCCGTCCACTTTAAAGGTTTATGTGGCTGCTGTAGGTGCTTACCACAGTCCTTTGGGTGGAATGTCTGTGGGGAAAGACCCTTTGGTATCTCGTTTCCCTCGTGGCACTTGGAGGTCCTCCTCCCTTTCGAAATCGGACCAGGAGGCGAATAATTTGCTTTTTTATTTTTTTTTATTTATCCTTTATTTAACCAGGAAAAGCCCATTGAGATTAAAAATCTCTTTTGCAAGGGAGACCTGGCCAAGATAGGCAGCAGAATTACATCACATCATTACATACGTACAAGACACACACAAAAAAACATGAAAATAAAAACAAATAAATTAATAGAAACAGTTTGAAAGCCAATTATGCACTTACAATGAAATCTCAATTAAAACATTGACATGTAAGGGAGTCCAACTCAAAACATCTCATTCTTAACTTAAAAACACTCAAAGGAATCAATTTACTAAGTTTTAAGTTGTTCTGCAGCAAATTCCATGTAAAGGGAGCAGAATAAACAAAGGCCTTTTTACCCAGCTCAGTTCTAACATGTGGGACAGAAAGCAAAACAACAGCCTGAGAACGGAGAGAATAATGACTAGCACTTTTTTTCATAAGAAGTGAACATAAATAGGATGGAAGCACACCAAGAATAGCCTTATATATAAATGTATACCAATGACAAAGCCTCCGTGTGGCCAGAGCAGACCACCCTACACGAGAGTACAGCTCACAGTGATGGCTGCGAGCTTTACAATTAGTAATAAATCTCAGCGATGCATGATAGGCTGCGTCAATCATATGAAGGCATTGAGCAGATGAATGCATATATAATATATCACCATAGTCCAGCACAGATAAAAAAGTTGATGCCACTAACCGTTTTTTAACATTAAAAGAAAAGCACAGCTTATTTCGAAAGTAAAAACCCAATTTTAGCCTCAACTTTCTCACTAGACAGTGAACATGAGGCTTAAATGATAGGCAATCATCAATAACAATACCAAGATACTTATAGGTTGTAACAATCTGTATTTCACGTCCGTCAAGAGTAATCACTGAGGGAACATTCAGTGGTCTATTCCGAGGGCCCGTGAAAAGCATACATTTGGTTTTGTCTGCATTAAGCACAAGTTTCAGCTGTAGCAAAGTGTTTTGGACCACAGTGAAGGCAATCTGTAAATGTGCAATGGCTTGTTTAAGAGAGGGTGCACAGCAGTAAATAACTGTGTCATCTGCATAAAAATGAAAGTTTGCATCAGACACATGCCGATTAAGATTATTTATATAAATAGTAAATAAAAGAGGGCCTAACACAGAGCCTTGTGGAACCCCTTTAAGGATTGGTAAAATACCAGATTGAACACCATCATGCTTAATACACTGGGTTCTATCACTAAGATAGTTTGAGAACCAAGAGACAGTATTCTCTGAAAACCCCGAATTAAGAAGCCTAATCTTTAAAACATCATGATCAACCGTGTCAAAAGCTTTTGACAAATCAATAAAAAGTGATGCACAGTGCTGCTTCTTGTCACGAGCAACAGAGATGTCATTTATCACCTTCATTGCAGCTGTGATGGTACTATGTTTTTTTCTAAAACCTGACTGAAATGGGGATAAAATGTCCTGTACATGCAAGAAGTCTTTCATCTGATCACTCACCAGGGATTCAAGCGTTTTGGCCAAAACAGACAACTTAGAAATTGGCCTGTAATTATTTAAATTTGACGGGTCACCCCCTTTCAATAATGGACAAACAAATGCAGATTTCCATATTTTGGGAATAGTGTTGCTCTCTAAAGTAAGATTAAAAAGGTATGTTAGAGGCTGTGCTACACAATCAGCAGCTATTTTTAAGAAGTAAGGCTCTATAAGATCAGGTCCTGGAGGTTTTTCAGGAGCCAGCCCTTTTAGGGCTTTTTGAACGTCAGCCACTAAAAATGGAGTGAAATTAAAGACACTTGTAGAGACTGGTACATCTCCACAAGGTGTCACAGTATAAGGACAAGCAGTTTCAAACAAAGAACCAGACTGAATAAAATGCTCATTAAAATGGTTCAATATCTCCAGCTTGTCATGAACTACTACAGACTCTTTCATAATAAAAGAAGGAACATTAATACTATCTTTGTTTAAAGAAAGTAATTTTATAGCCTTCCAAAATTTTCTGGGATCATTTAAGGTGTTAGTAGTGGCTGACAGATAAAAGTCAGATTTTGCTTTCTTAATAAAAGAAGAACCTTTATTTCTTAACTGCCTAAAAACAAGCCAATCAGACGAAGAGCCCGTTTTTCTTGCTTTGGCCCAAGCTAAATTGCGGTCATGAAGAATATCTCCAAGCTCAGAGGAAAACCAGGGATTATCCCGCCCCTTTACTCTGAATCTCTTTAGTGGGGCGTGTCTATTTATTACTTGTAAAAAACTATCCCGGAAAAAGATCCAGGCTGACTCCACATCGGGAATCAGCTCTATTCTACTCCAATCACAATTAAACAAATCATGGCAAAAGCCCTGTTCATTAAATTTTTTGAGATTCCTCTTACATATTACGCGAGGTTTATATTTAGGCATCTTAGTATTCCTTACAGCAGCAACAACGCAGTGGTCACTTAGGTCATTGCAAAAAACACCAACAGCAGAAAATTTGTGCGGAACATTAGTCAAAATTAAATCAATTAAGGTGGATTTCTCATGACACTTAAAATTTAAACGAGTGGGAGAATTGATTAACTGTGTAAAATTGACAGAATCACAAAATGACTTAAATTCATCTGAACAAGATTTCAGCCAGTCCCAGTTTAGATCACCTGCTAAAATAATTTCAGAATAGTCCAATCTGGATAAGAGTTGAATAAGAGTCTGCAATGCAGTACTCAAGGCAGAAGGAGGCCTATAACACCCAACAACAGTAACATAAAGGCCCTTGGCCAACTCCACCTTCACTGCCAAAAATTCCAGCTGCTTACCGATTGATTCTGAATAGACTAACTTCACATTAAATTTAGATTTGACATAAATAGCAACCCCACCACCCTTCCTTAGTCTGTCAGCACGAAACACATTATAACCACCCATTCCAACATCCATATCAGTGATTGATTTTGTCAGCCAGGTTTCAGATAGCACAACAATATCTGCATCTGTTAAATTCACCCAAATTCTAAGCAGATCCATTTTGGGTAACAAACTGCGAACATTAAGGTGAATTACACTCAAACCAGACATAGATTTCACATCAGATGGCAATGGAATACACTGCAACTCAGGGCCTGGATTTGGCTGCACATTGCCAGATAAAAGCAACAATAAAAATATTAACCATCTCTGTTTACCATCAGTATATGAAGAATCTGTAGAGTTTTTAAAATGAGAGTCCCAGTAATGTCTGTCATCAAATGCAAAATAGTCATTTAAAATCAAAAGACTTTGAAGCTGAAGAATATCTCTGGGTAGAAACCAGGCTAAATTTAAGTCCTCTGCCAACTCTTTTGGCATTTGAGGGGAATGCACAAAGGCTGAACAGTTGAATTCATAGGCTATGTCCAAAGAGCCACAAATGTTGTAAGATGTACTCACCCAGTATAAATCACTTGATCTTAGATTCTGCAAAAACAATGAACAAAGCAGCATTGAGAGAAGAGCCATGTTAGCAGAAGATGTTAGCAAAACCAGGAGGAGCTGACAGGGCCACAGGATCCACGCAGAGCCTGGAGATGTTAGCTGGGCTGCTAAGGCCTAGAGAAGCTAGCAGAACCTCAAGATCCAAGTAAAGCCTGGAAAGGCTAACAGGACCTCAGGATCCAAACAGAGCCTAGGACGGTAGCTGGGCTGCTAGGGCCTGGAGCCTGAAGATGGTAGCTGGGCTGGAGCTGGGCTAGAGAAGGAAGATGGTAGCTAGGCTGCTAGGGCCTGGAGCCTAGAGATGGTAGCTGGGCTGCTAAGGCCTGGAGAGTCTAACAGGGCCTCAAAATCCAAGTAGAGCCTGGAGATGGAAGCTGGGCTGCTAGGGCATGGAGAGGCTAGGAGGGCCTCAGTATCCAAGCAGAGCCTGGAGATGGTAGCTGGGGTGCTAGGGCCTGGAGCCTAGAGATGGTAGCTGGACTGCTAGGGCCTAGAGAGGCTAACAGGGCCTCAGGATCCAATTAGAGCCTGGAGATGGAAGCTTTTCTGCAGCAAAGTAGTCCATAATCCAATAAAAAATTATTTCATCTAAAAACCAGAAAGCTCACTCATGGAATCTGCAAAAAATTTTACTCCAAATATGAGCATAAAAGCAAACAAATGAGTATAGATAAGGGGACAAACACACATCAGACCATACATGCCGCCATCTTGGATTTTACTTTGCTTTGCCCTGTTCGGGCGTTAGACGCATATGTCCACAGAGCTGCCCTGTGGCGAAAAAGCGATCAATTGTTTGTATGCTTTGGGTCCCCTAACAAGGGAGGTCCAGTGTCTAAGCAAAGGATGAGCAAGTGGGTGGTTGAGACTATCTCACTTGCTTATGAGGCGGCTGGGCAGCCTTCTCCTTGGGCTGTCCGGTCGCACTCTACTAGGAGTATGGCGGCCTCTAAGGCCCTTATATCAGGAGTATCTTTGCAGGACGTTTGTGATGCGGCAGGCTGGTCCTCACCGCACACATTCGTCAGGTTCTACTCTTTAGACCTAGACTCTACTCCAGGGTCTCAGGTTTTGTCTTCCTAGTGCTGCTCACTTGATTTCACACAGGACAGACATTTGTAGCTATGGTGGCGTTGGTATAGACGTTCCCCATAGCGTCATTTCGACGCAACGCGAGCTCCCTTGAAAGGGAACGCCTCGGTTACGACTGTAACCTCGGTTCCCTGAAGAGGGAACGAGCGTTGCGTCACCTTGCCATATCTCCTTCATGCCTGTCAGCACGACTTCAGACTCTACGAAGCTTTCGTTTTCTGTTTCGGGCTGGCTTTTATAGCTTCCTGGTACGTGACGTCACCCGCCTCTGACGTTCCGCCACACCATTGGACTGATTTTACATGTGCTTCAAGACGTCATCACGCAAAGCGTTCCCCCATAGCGTCATTTCGACGCAACGCTCGTTCCCTCTTCAGGGAACCGAGGTTACAGTCGTAACCGAGGCGTTTTCTGCTTTGTCATTATGGGTAGAGTATAGACTGATGTGAAAAAGTGCTGAATTATTTGGACGATTGGCTGGTTCTAGCTCGATCACAGTCGGAGCTCATAGAACACAGGACCATATTACTCGATCACCTCGAGAATTTAGGTCTCACAGTCAATTGGGCAAAGAGTTCACTGTCTCCCAGTCAGAAAATATATTTTCTGGGCACAGATCTGGACTCGCTGTCTATGACAGCACAGCTGTCGCCGCAGCGCAGACTAAGTATTCAGCGCATGACAGAGATTTTTCGCCACGGCGCTTTAGTCCCGCTCAAAATGTTTCAAAGGATGCTGGGTCTCATGGCTTCAGCATCCTCAGTGCTTCAGCTGGGTCTGCTTCGCATGCGCCCGCTGCAGTATTGGTTGAAAGCGCGCGCCGCGCAGAGCTTGGACCTCCGGTCTCGCGCGCCTCAAGGTCTATCAGAAATGCGTCGCAGCTCTGAAACCTTGAACAGTGACCGACTGGTACCGGTCAGGTGTAAGCCTGGGGACCTCCTCGAGTGTGAAGGTGGTGTCTACTGACGCCTCAACCTCGGGATGGGGAGCGCTGCTCGAGGGCAGACTGTTATTCGGCCAGTGGTCGGAACGGGAAAAGCTTCTGCATATAAACTGCCTGGAAATGATGGCAGTCGACAACGCGCTGAGGCGCTTTTGTCCCCAGATAAAAAGACACCACGTCTTGGTCCGTTCGGACAACATGTCAGTGGTGGCTTATATAAATCACCAAGGAGGTATCAGATTCAGAATCCTTCACAGGCTGACGGAACGCCTCCTGGTCTGGGCTCAGCACAATCTGCGCTCGCTCAGGGCAGCGCATGTGCCCGGCCATCTGAATGTGGGACCAGACAGACTGTCCAGAAACAATCTGCCGACAGGAGAATGGTCTTTACATCCACAGACAGTCAAAATGCTATGGAGGACATTTGGCAGAGCGGAAATAGACCTATTTGGGTCTCAAGAGAACGCTCATTGTCAGGAATTCTTCTCCAAGAGCAGGGATGCGCTGGCTCACGTCTGGCCCCGCTGCCCGCTCTATGCGTTTCCCCCTGTCACGCTCCTACCCCAGGTGTTAGAGCGAATCAGGGAGAGCGGATGCCCAGTGCTACTCGTCGCCCCATTTTGGGCAAACCAAGTCTGGTTTCCAGTCCTGATGCAGCTGACGAGTACCGCCCCGTGGCCGATACCGGTGAGGAGGGATCTCCTCTCGCAGGCGAACGGCTCGATCTGGCATCCTCGCCCGGAGCTTTGGTCCCTACATGTGTGGGCCATCAACGGGTACCCGTTAACCTCCCAGCGGGAGTGTTAAACACGATCACGCAGGCTAGAGCTCCATCTACGAGGTGGCTCTATTCCTCAAAATGGTCTGTGTTCACTAGCTGGTGTACAGCGAGTGGCACTTCACCCTCACGCTGTGGGGTGCCGGAGGTTCTCTCCTTTTTACAAGAGCTTCTGGATAAGGGCAGAACCCCATCCACGCTCAAAGTTTATGTGGCGGCCATAGCAGCGTTCGCTGAACCACCGCTTGGCCAGTCATTAGGAAGGAACGATCTGGTCATTCGCTTCCTTAGAGGAGCTAAGAGGCTGAACCCTCCCAGACCACCCTCAGTTCCCGTTTGGGACCTTTCCACGGTTCTGGAAGCCATGAAAGGTGCCCCATTCGAGCTAATACAGTCAATAGACCTGAAACTCTTGTCTTTCAAAACAGTGTTTCTTCTGGCTCTCGCTTCAGTGACGCGCATAGGGGATTTGCAAGCGCTCTCAGTGAGCGCGACGTGTATGGAGTTTGGGCCGAATGACTCGAGAGTCATACTCAAACCAAAGCACGGATATGTTCCTAAATCCCTCAATACACCGTTTAGGGCACAGGTGATCTCCCTGTCGGCCCTGCCGGTATCTGAAGAGGAAGGGGACGCAGGCTTCCTTTGCCCGGTCAGGGCGTTAAGGGCCTATGTGTCTCGCTCATCTGTTTTCAGACAGACAGAGCAGCTCTTTGTTTTTGTTCAGCGGACGTTCTAAGGGACTAGCTGCGTCAAAACAGAGTCTATCCAGATGGATAGTTGATGCTATAGCGCTAGCTTACACATCCAGGGGCCTGCAATGCCCGATAGGTGTCAAAGCGCACTCCACAAGAGGCATGGCCTCGTCGTGGGCTTGGTCCAGTGGGATTGCCTTGCAAGATATCTGTATGGCGGCAGGCTGAGCCTCCCCGTCTACATTTATAAGGTTTTATAACCTCGAGGTTCCCGCTTTGCAAGCTAGGTTGCTCTCGGTTTAATTTTTCAGTATTGCCCGCCCGATGCTATCGGCTCGGGATGCTGAAACTGCTAGAGCGTCGATCACGGATCGTCTGTATACTTCTGTGGGCAGTGCGTAAGTCCCCCATATTTACCAGTCCAGGCCGAGTTCGCCCTGGCTGTGTGGAACACTTGATATAACATGCTATTATCAGAGCTCCATATTACAGGAATTATGCTATTCTAGCCCCTCTTCCCGGATTCTCTGTGAGTCCCTTGTGATTAGGCACTGTATGAGCCCCGGGCACCTGCCCTTGGGACTTTAGTGTTATGTCTCAAGCACGCACAGCGTTTTACATTGTGTTCCCCTAGCGTAAGATATCTTACGCAAGTACGAGAGACCTCTCGTAAGAGAACGTACTCGGTTACTAACGTAACCTCGGTTCTCTCTAGAAGAGGGAACGAGTACTTGCGTATCTTGCCGTGCATGTGTCATGTTCTGATTCGCTTCAGCGATGAAAAACTGACCAAACCAGCCTCTCTGGGCCGTATTTACAGCCCTGGCCCCACCCGATTTCGGCGGGACATGACGTAATGGGCGCGAAGCGCCCTCATTGGTTCTGACGTCATGAGGAGCCTCTATCGATAGGCTGGTGCAGTTGCCGCAGAGCAGCCAATGGGCGCGCGAGCTGTCTCGCCCATGTCTGCATGCTGCTGCAATGCGTTTTACATTATTGCAAAATTAAGGATAATTTTTGGCTTCAATATCTCGAGGAAAAGAGGTTTTCCCCTAGCGTAAGATATCTTACGCAAGTACTCGTTCCCTCTTCTAGAGAGAACCGAGGTTACGTTAGTAACCGAGTACGTTTTGTTTGCCCGGTCAGCGTGCGTTAAGTGCGAGCTGAAAAGTTATTTATAGCAGAAGTTCATCTTCGCGTCAGGCGCAGCTTGTTCAAATTTGGACGAGTAACTGGTCGGCGTATCGCCTTTGTTCTCAGTTAAGCAGGGACGCGGCGAGCCGAAGCAACGAGAGCTTTTCATTCATATGGGCGAATTGCTGTCGTAGCTGTAAACAGGAACGGTAAGCAGCTGTTTCTTGACTGTTGCGTGCAACTCAGAGAGCTCGGTAAACGAGATCGTCCTTTAATAGAGCTATTCTCCTCGCTCTTAGCTTTCGGGGGATTATGCCGAGGAGTCGAGTGGAGCACCAGTAATTAATGCAACTAGGAGCGGGGATCCTAGGTGCAAGGTAGTGATTCACTGGTGTAATTTTGTAATGATTTAATATATTAATGTGGGATGTACTGTGCCAATTGTTTGTTTCTTCCCTGCTTAAATGTGTTGCACTATTGCTGCGAGTAGAAATAGATTTTATATATTTATTCTGTGTGGTATGTTGTAAGCGAGATCTTATACTGTGTGAAACATTATTGTGTAAACCAGGGAAGGATAATACAGTTAGAAGGAAACTGGTGCAGTTGGTTTTATGCTATGTGTGCTTATGGTATGTTTGTGATTTATTACAGAAACTGAGTGCTTCGGGGTGTAATTGCCGCATTCCCCTATTATAAATGTGAGAACTGTATTGTACCTCCAAGGTGTATTGAACATTTTGTTTGTTTTGTTTGTTGTTTTCTTTGCTTTCCTGAAGGGGTGGTTTTTGATGAATGGTCTGGCAAACAGTATTATAACATTGTGCCCCACTTACCCAGAGCTAGCCTCTAGCATAGATTTGGGGTGGTTTCACATGGATTATTCAGTTTGAGTTTGCCGTGTACAGGGTTTCCATATTGGGGGTGCTGTGTTAACTAAGATTGCGGTATTTGATACACTGTGTGATAGTGAGGTTTTGCTGTTGGCCATTTGTGTGCCTATGGACAGTATTATTTGCCAACCTTCAATATTTTAACTATACCATTTGTGATAATAAAGTAAGATATATTTTTTTTGTATACCAGCCTTTGTCTTCCTTTGAATCCTTTAAGATACCTGTTAAAGGGAACTAGGTCATGCTGATAAAGAAAAGTTCCATTATGTTACACTTGTAAAAATGAAAGTGAAATTGAAATGTAGCCTACAGTATATAACGGCTCTGATTTCCCTTGCTTAATACAAGTCAACTACTCCACAACTACTGTACTCCAGGAGAGAGCTGATATTATTATATTGAAGGGGGTGAAAAAAAGAGACAAAAAAGCAAAATGGGATCATCAGGCTCACAAGTGCAACCAAATCAAGGTGAGAGGGTCTTTCTTCCATATAGATACATTCTCAGAGAGATACTACCAAATTATTGTTCAACTTAATTGCTAAATGTGTTTCCATAGAACTGGATACACCATGGAGGGAATTTGACTGGGGTTAAGCCTTACAAGTGCATAAGCTATTCTGTATGCAGACATACTTTATTTAGTTTTTATGTACAGGCAGGTCTTTGTGCACAGCAGTCAAAACACTGATCTGTTCAGATAAAACTGAAAATACTGTGTGAGGTGAGAATTTATTTCCCTGTAAAATATTATTAGTATCTCTCCCCAAACATTTGACCAACTAGAATTGTGTTGTCTTAAGAAGAACCAAAATATTATCTTAATCATCTTATTGACCAGACTTTAACATTTGACAAACATATGTCCACCGTAATCGGATCCAGCTTCTATCAACTTAGTTTATTGTCTAAAATCAAAGGCTTTCTCATTCCGAAAACTCTAGAAATGGCTGTTCGTGCGTTTGTTACGTCTCGGTATATCCAAGTCTCAAATTGCTCGTCTTCTAGTGATGTTACATTTGACACTGAAGCTTCAAAGCGCGTATCGAGTAGCCTACGCAGCGCAATTTCTCATGAAGCTCCGTTACATGATCATATATTCTGAATTTCTGACACATAAACAGCATAGTAACAATAAAATAATTAGACCAACATTTACTTGCATCAAGAAACTCTATTGGTATTTTTATAATTAGTATTAATATAATTGTTACATTTATTTTATTGCCACACTTTAATATGTGAATTATATTATCAGAAAACTGAACATTTAGCGTCGTCAGGCTTTGGATAAAACACTCAGCGGCTTATAAACATGGCTGCTATAAATTTGACCTGCCACAAGATGGCGCCGTTTTCGAAACTCTTTATGCTTCGAATCTTTTCCCGAAACATTCAGGGAAACGTCTCCGGTTACTTTCGTAACCTCGGTTTCCTGAAAGGCAAGGAACGAGACATTACGGATGTCGTATATGGGAACTCCTCTCATCCTTCACTTCCGCTGAAATCTTATAGGCTAACGCCAGCAGAGCTGGCCAATTGACGCAAATATGCAAATACTGAAACACTGTTGCAGTTATAATGCAAGTGCAGCGTCAATTCCCTTCAGAATCGAACAACGCTAAATAAATAGCGAACACGGCGGCGAGCGTAATGTCTCGTTCCTTGCCTTTCAGGGAACCGAGGTTACGAAAGTAACCGGAGACGTTCCCTATCAAGGCTACGGAACTCGACATTACAGATGTCGTATATGGGAACTGTACAGAATCCCGCTGTGGCAGCAAACTACTGAAAAGACCCAATACAAACCTCGCCCCCAGAATGCAAGCGCCTGATAGGCCGAGATTGAGAAATAGCGAACCTCTAACCTCCGATAGGTCCAAAGGGACCAATCACAAGCTCACAAACACTACTGGAATTTGCATATCCCGAGCAGTATAACTGGGGGAAGGTTGCACTGTAGACCAACAGGGCAACAACAACAGAGAAAACCAACGCATAGCGGTGACAATAGTACAACACACAAATAGCACACAGAACAACTCCTGAGCAAATGCAGAGCAGCTCTCTTAATTCTGTGTAAGCGCTCAACTCACCGAAAGCACTCGAGACGCTACAGAGGGCAAATCCAACTTGTAAAATCTGGCAAACGTGTTCTGAGAAGACCAGCCAGCCGCAAGACATAAATCCTGAATAGACATACCCTTAGTCCAAGCCCACGAGGAGGCAATCGCCCTAGTCGAATGGGCCTTGATGTTCAGGGGACATTCCTGTCCCAGGCAATCATAAGCCAAAACAATATGATTTGTTTTCCAGTGATGTCCCACGATCCAGTGAGCAAGCCTCTGTTTTGAGACCCCCCGTCCCTTGTTGCATCCACCAAAGCACACAAACAGCTGGTCCGATTGTCGAAACGCTGCCGAGCGAGAAATGTATTCTCGGAGCGCTCTGACTGGGCAAATAGCACTCTGAGCATCCGAACCCTGAGAGGTTGATGGCTCAGCGGACAGGGCAGGCAGAGAAACGATCTGCGCTCTGAACGGGGTATTGAGTGACTTAGGAACGTAACCCGGCCTCGGTCTGAGTGTAACATTACAGTTTCCCGGTCCAAAGCGAATACAATCTTCACTACAGAGAAAGCCTGTAAATCCCCAACCCGCTTCGCCGAGGCGAGAGCGAGAAGCAGAGCCGTTTTAACCGATAGCTCCTTAATGGCAATCGAGGCTAGGGGCTCGAAAGGCGGTCGTGACAAAGCCTCCAAGACCAAAGCTAAATCCCACGGCGGCACAGAAGGCGGCCGTGCAGGGCACAATCTCCTAGCTCCCTTGAGGAACCGTGTCACCGACGCATGTCTACCGATAGACTGTCCGTCAACAGGGGGGTGAAATGCGGCAATAGCGGCCACATAAACCTTCAGAGTGGATGGCAGGCTCCCTTCATCCATCCTATACTGAAGGAAGCGTAGAATATCCGACACAGAACAGTCCGCTGGGTCTATACCGACATCCTGACACCATTTAGAGAACACACCCCACTTCAGAGCATACAGGCGCCTGGTGGACGGAGCTCGCGCCTCCGCGATGGTATTCAAAACCCGCGAGTGCAGCGCGTCCCGCCCGCTCAGCGACCCTGTAGCGGCCACACATGGAGGCTCCACAGCGCGGGGCTGGGATGCCAGATCGTTCCGCTCGCCTGAAACAGAAGGTCCTTCCTGAGCGGAATCTCCCATGGCTGCCCTGCTAGTAACTCTACCAAATCCGCGAACCAGGGCTGATTCGGCCAGTTCGGGGCTACCAGAGTCACTGCCGCCTTCTCCTCCCTGATTTTGCACAACACCATGGGCAAAATTTTCACCGGAGGAAAGGCATAGAGACAGACTCTCGGCCATCGCGCAGTCAGCGCGTCCACCTCCCGGGGGGAACGGGACAGCGAGAAGAACATCTGACAGTGCGCGTTCTCGCTCGTTGCAAAGAGGTCGACCTCCGCCCTGCCGAAACGATTCCATATCAGCTGAACCGTTCCGGGGTGAAGCCTCCACTCCCCTTGGGGAATCCCGCTTCTCGAGAGCATATCCGCCCCGCGATTTAGAACACCGGGGATATGCGCCGCTCTCACCGAGAGGAAAAACCGGTCCGCCCATAGCAGAAGGGATTCCGCCTGCCTGAATAGGGCTTTGGAATGTACACCGCCTTGGCGATTTATGTACGAGACCACGGAAGTGTTGTCTGTCCGAATCAACACATGCCGCTGCTCCAGCTGAGACCGGAAGGTTTTTAGAGCTAGAGAGACCGCTTCTAGTTCCAAGCGATTTATGTGCCACTCCATCTGCTTCTCTGACCACCGACCCGAGGCGGGCTTGCCCAAGCAGACCGCTCCCCATCCGGTGGATGAAGCGTCTGTCAGGACCTCCACTCGCCGCGTCACTAAGCCCATAGGGACACCTGAGCTGAAGAGATCTGGGTTCCTCCACGGGGCGGGCGCATCCGCTGGTGACCATAACGCGCTTGTGGCCAGAATACCACGCACTCGGGGGAACGCGCGCTTTCAGCCAGAGTTGAAGCGGTCTCATATGCAGCAGCCCCAGATGACACACCGAAGAAGCCGCTGCCATCCGTCCCAGTAGCCTCTGAAACTCTTTCAGTGGGACGAGCCTGCCAGGTCTGAAGAGACCGAGAGAAGAACTCAGAGCCTCCGCTCGCTCGGGGGAGAGGCGCGCTCTCATTCTCACCGAATCCAAGCACACTCCCAGGAATGTTATCGTCTGGCTCGGTGTGAGCACACTTTTCTGGACGTTCACCCTCAAACCGAGCATCTCCAAGTGTCGAAGAAGGGCATTCACGTGGCTGACCAGCGTTTCTCTCGACTGAGCGAGAACTAGCCAGTCGTCCAGATAGTTCAAGACGCGCATTCCGCTCGATCTGAGGGGTGAAAGTGCCGCGTCTACACATTTTGAAAACGTTCGGGGGGCTAGGGCCAATCCAAACGGAAGCACCGTATATTGGTACGCCGAATCCTCGAACGCAAACCTCAGGAATCGTCTATGACGCTTCACTATCTGAATGTGAAAGTAAGCGTCCTTTAAATCCACTGAAGCGAACCAATCCCCGGGGCGAATTTGCGCCAGGATTTGCTTCAGTGTTGTCATCCTGAAGGCGCGCTTGTGAAGCGCTCTGTTGACAGGTCTCAGATCCAGAATGGGGCGGAGACCCCCTCCCTTCTTCGGCACAACGAAGTAGCGGCTGTAGAACCCGCTGTCCCGCTCGCTCGGGGGAACTGGTTCTATAGCCTTCTTCTCGAGCAAGCTGCACACTTCCTGCCTCAGCACATGAGCGTTTTGGGGCAAAGTTAATGACTGAATTACGCCGCGGAAGCGCGTACGTGAACTGAAGTGTGTACCCGCGCCGAATTATATTCAACACCCACGGCGAAATGCCCGGAATAGCTTCCCACGCTGCCTGAAAACGACTGAGCGTGGGCTGATCTAAACCTGCGGTCATCGCCGCTGCGGTCATGGCCGCTATGTGAGTGCTGGGGATAGTTATTGACCGTGACTCTGCGCTGCTCGAGGGCAGGGCGGGTAACACAGTGTGTGGTGCAAGAGGAGAAAAAAGCTCTGTTTGTGAAGTAGTGATTTGCTTTATTTGAACAACATTCACAACATTTACATACACAGAACAACTGCACGCGTCGCTCACAGAACTCTGAGGGACGAAGTGCACTAGAGCGCGCCGCTTGGACGCGGGGCCGGCCTGGCGCTTTTTCCTCCTCTTGCCCGAGCGGTCAGGACGACTGCTTGGGCCTGGCAGGGGACGCGGTGGGCTTTCTGCGCGGGCTCCTCTGCGTCCTCCTGTTACCCGCCCCTTGCCACTGACCGCTGCGGCCTTTACGGGCATCCTGTCCCGGGCGGGGCGCTGCCTGTCTTCTGGCCGCAGCCTGGGGTTGGCGGCCTGAGGCTGAGGATGAACGAGAGCGCGGCTGCGGCGGCGGCGGCGGTGGCGCCCTTCGCGGAATGACGTGGCTCATAGCCTTGGCCTTTTTCTGCGTCTCGGAGTAACGCTCGGTTACTTTCTCCATGGCGTCTCCGAACAGGCCTGCAGGGGAAATGGGCGCATTCAGGAGCGTCTTCCTGTCGGCTTCCTGCACGTCCGACAGGGTGAGCCACAGATGCCTGTGGAGGACCACAAGGAAGCCCATAGAACGGCCGATCGCCTGGGCCGAGCGCTTCGTGGCCAGGAGCGCGAGGTCCGTGGCCGAACGGAGATCTCGGATGGCGTCAGCATCAATAGAGGCGGCGCCATCCAGAGACTTCAGCTGCTTTGCCTGGAGCACTTGGAGAAGGGCCATAGCATGCAGCGCGGATACCGCCTCCCCCGCGGCACCGAAGGCCTTGTTGGCCTGGTGGGCCGTAAATCTGCAGGCTCGGGACGGCAGGCTGCGGTCCGAGCCCAGGGCGGGAGCCGACGGGCAGAGATGAGCGGCGACGGTCTCCTCGACGGGGGGGATGCTGAGGTAGCCGTGGTCCCCCACCTCGTCCACGGGGGCAAACATAGCCTGGGTGGAAGTGAGGGTGCGCGCCGATTGCGGGGCCGCCCACGACTTCACCACGTGCTCATGCACGTCGGGAAAAAACGGTGTTCCCCTTTTCGAAGCGGCCTGACGGCGGCTCGATTGTAGGAACCACGTATCCAATTTGCTCTTAGATGGTTCATCAGGAGCTTTCCAATCGAGGTCCAGCTCCTCGACGGCCTTCGAGAGGATACGGAAGAGCTCGTCCTGCAGGTCCGCAGGGGTGTCCTGCTCCGCGGCCGCCAGCGGTGCGGCCTGCTCTGCACCCCAGTCGTTCTCGGAGGCCGACAGCGACATGGAGTCGTCCCCCTCACTCACCCCGAAGGAAACGAAGTCAGCGACGTCGCGAGGGGGATGAAAGGTGGGGTCGGGGAAGCTCACCGGGGAGCGAACCTCGACTCTGCGGTTGGGGGGGGCTACCAGCGGCTCAGAGGCGGCGGTAGGCCCAATCCCCGCTGCTGCGCGAGCTTCCTCCCTCCTGGCTCTGAGGGCTCGAAGGGATAAGTCCGCGCAGTGGTCGCAGGACCCTCCGTCCCCGAGGGCTGACTCAGCATGGGCCAGCCCCAAGCACGCGATGCAGAACAGGTGCGTGTCGGTGGGGGCGATGGGGCCCGAGCATAGGTTACAAGTAGTTGCCATCGGATGCAGGAGACCGTGCGAGTATCTCCGGCGCAACTTCAACGACGGCGAATATATCAAGTTGTAGTATCAGCTTTCTTGCACACGATTTAAGCGTGAAGAGAGAGATTCTAAAGGGAATTGACGCTGCACTTGCATTATAACTGCAACGGTGTTTCAGTATTTGCATATTTGCGTCAATTGGCCAGCTCTGCTGGCGTTAGCCTATAAGATTTCAGCGGAAGTGAAGGATGAGAGGAGTTCCCATATACGACATCCGTAATGTCGAGTTCCGTAGCCTTGATAGGGAACCCTGGATCCCTATCGTCTTCAGCTTGTACAAAACACGACTCTGGAATGCCCTGCTCTAGAGATTAGAAAGGCCCATTCTCTGTCTGCTTTCAAGTCTCTATTCAAAACCTACATGTTTTCTTTAGTAGGCTAGGCTATTTCTTCAGGATTTCTTTAGGATTCTTTTCTTCGGTTGGTTTTACTAATTAATATGTGAGTCTGATACTGCTATTCCTGTTTTATGGTAAAATACTGTTACTCTATGTCGCTCTCGTTTTTTATTTTATTTGTTGTTATGCATGTTATATCTTCTTTTAATCATGTTATTCTGTAAAGCACTTTGGTCAGCCTAGTGGCTGTTGTAAATGTGCTTGAACTTTATAAACGTTCGTGAACAAATCGTTCTTTTTGAACGAATCTTTTAGGTGAACGAATCGTTCTCGTTCACGTAATCCATTGACTCATATTTCTCGTTCACTGAAATAAAGAAAACTCTGTAACGTTACTTATTGAAAGAAGCAGTTCTTTATTTACCCTTGCATTGTCATCAGCAGATATGATCCGAACATAGACTGATTCTATTGGTAGCACTTCATTCCAGACAGAGGTGGTGGGGTGCATAGACATAATAAATACATAGACGCCCTCAGGCGCGTCGTTAGACATGGGCATGTTTTTTTTATAGCCCCGGATCTTAAAATTTGTTATTTATTGATGATGATTATTATTAGGCAAAGTGGCAAGCAGCATGAGTCCCCGAGCCGTGAGAGAAGGGCGTGGCCAGTAGCGCGAGTGTTAATGAGTCACCTGAATTCAAGTTCAATCACCGGTTTCAAGTTTCAAGTTTCAAGTTTGAAGGAGATATGGCAAGGCGACGCAACGCGAGCTCCCTTGAAAGGGAACGCCTCGGTTACGACTGTAACCTCGGTTCCCTGAAGAGGGAACGAGCGTTGCGTCGCCTTGCCATATCTCCTTCATGCCTGTCAGCGCGACTTCAGACTTTACAAAGCTTTCATTTTCTGTTTCGGGCCGGCTTTTATAGCTTCCTGGTACGTGACGTCACCCGCCTCTGACGTTCCGCCACACCATTGGACTGATTTTACATGTGCTTCAAGACGTCATCACGCAAAGCGTTCCCATAGCGTCAGTTTTCGACGCAACGCTCGTTCCCTCTTCAGGGAACCGAGGTTACAGTCGTAACCGAGGCGTTCTGTTGTCAATTAAGTATTGAAATAACCAAAAGTGAGATTAAAGCTGCGTCAAAACTCTATGTCGGGGTGTTTGTATTCCTTTGTAGGCTACATAAATGTTACACATTTTGGCGTAGCCCTACTCAATTTTCATTATTAATATTCTAACATTTATCAATATTGCAAAGTCATCAAAACTGACTAAATATTTTGTGACCAAAAATAGGCCTACATCTAGCCTAAATGATCGTTCATGACATTCTTTTAACTATAAGCAACCCAATTTGTCTAGATCTGTATTATTTCCTTTGTATAATGAGCTTAAATATTGCTGCGCAGTCGTGTGATTTAGGCTGCTTGATTAACATTATTACAATGTATTCCTATTTAACTCTGATATGTAGCCTATATATATATATATATATATATATATATATATATATATATATATATATATATACGGTCCTCGAATGTGTTCGAATATTTCACCAGCATCAGCCTTTTCACAGTTTCTATCACTCCGCTTGTCTGTGTTTGCACAACTTGCATCATTAGGCCAGTAATGGTGACAAGTGACTGTCTTTATGAGTGAACAATTGAAATTTAATTGAACTGCTTTAATAGTGCCAAAAACATTGATTAACTCAAGAAAGAAACAAGTTGCTGAAACCAATCTTTATGCTAAAAAGTTTACATCTATCCAAAATAATCCTTGAAAGATTTCTCATTTAAGGCCATTCCTGTTTGGAATATGTGATTGTGCATTGTCAACAATAAGCAGAAACATTTAGCATTTCCATTATATAGTGTGGATCATTCATTTCAACATTTATCCTCATTCTCATGTTTAAGAATCTGTTATCTGCTTGACACATAACTTATGCTACTGCCCACTGACATGCTTTTAAAGCTATTGTTATCAAAAAATGTTGGCCTTCAAACACCTTAAAATGCACATATGTAGGTCTGCGAAATCAAAATTTTCTCGGGGGATCATGCCCCCGAACCCCCCGAACTACCTCACATTTCAATGTGTGTGTCTGTGTGGTAATATGGCCTGGACTGAATTTTTGAACCAGTCTGCCCCCTGCATATAGGCCTAAAATATACATTATTCTCTGTATCGAATCATGTTATCTTGTTACCCAGCCCCTGATGTTTTGGGCTCAGCCCCTGATGTTTTTAAAACCTAGAAACGCCCCTGAACGCCCTATTGGCCGCTTTGGAATGTTGTTCACAAACAAGTTATTCTTCTCCTTCTTTTGTTATTTGCGGCAGACTACACGCATCTAAGGCGTATTGCTTCCCTCCACAGACCACTTGAAGAACTATGTCCTTATTTATAGTCCGATGCAAACATTTGACAACAACTTTTGTTGTCTCATAGTCCTTAATAATTGATTTTAATGAATAATTTGAAACTCCAGCTTCCAAAAGCTCTGATCACATAAGTTTTCGTTCTGTACAATGAAAAACAGTCCATTAATACATGACGCACAGTTAACAATTATTTAAAAAGTAATTGGACAGAGTATGCAAATATATATCAATGAACTCAATAAATAGAAAAACTTAAATATAAAGATTGGAAAACGAGTTTCAGATAATGAGTCATTACTACAGAGCTTGTGGCTATTTAATGGGCCTTTGGATGGGTGGAGGAAAATGGTACTGGTAAAAGAGTAATATGCTCAGACTCAACTGCAGCTTTAATGGAAGGAAGAGTAGGGCCGGATCAGATTTAATAGTAGAAATACTAGTAACAAGAATGGGAAGAGGGAAATAAAGGCAGACATTATTTTTTTCTTCAGCCAATAGTGAAAAATTCAATAAATATAGGTTTAGGAAGGAGGGATAGTGTGGTTCCCTTTCAAGGGAACTTCGAGCTGCGTCGAGACGCGGTGGGAACGCTCTGCGTGATTGCGTCGTGAAGCACGTGTATAATCAGTCCAGTGGAAAGACGAGACGTCATAGGCGGGTGACGTCATCGACCAGGAAGCTATAAAGCACCCCTGCGACAGACCCAGGGGGGTAATCGAGCTCTCGATTTCCGTACCACCCCCGGCGGCCGCCATTGGCTAACAAGCCTTCACCTGCTGTTAGCATCCCATTGACTCCCATTCATTTTGGCGTCACTTTGACAGCGAATAACTTTACATCTGAGGCGTTTAAAGACTCCATTTGTCCATTATTTATTTCTAAAGAAACACGACAATGTATAAAATGCTCCATTACCTTGTATCTTACGTTATGGCCCCGTAGAAGCAGTTTTTGTAAAAACAGGCTAACGATTGCGTCATAACCACGCGACTCTCTGGAAATTACCGTAGAGACAGGAGGAGAAGCTCGCAGTCAATCGGGGGGACGTGGAGGCATAAAGTCCGATAAAGTCAAGGGAGAAGCCCATAGAGAATCGTAAAGTTTCTCCTGCTCCTAGCTCATGGACAGCTCCTACTCACGCTCTCCGTCTCTGCAAGTTTCGGAAGGGAATGATTCAGATTTGTCTTGGCACAGCTCCTAGAAGACTTACAACTGTCAGACAGGCTGCTCACGTCACATCCACGTCGTCAAGCTCAGTAGTTCGCTCGGCAATCAGGAAATGAGTGCTTCTAATTTGCTTCACTTTTCTCCGTTGAAACCTATGGGGTCGCTGTGTCCAGTTTATATACTGTCTATGGACAGACCGCGGCAGCTTTCTGTGCCTTCAGCAAGCGATCTGTGTATTCTGTCCTTGTCATATTTATTGTTGTCTGTCAAGTTGCAATATATATATTTATTATGGCAAAAGAGAGCAAGCAAGTGTTGTGTTGTTCCCTCCCCACGTTATATCACGGGTGGGGACACACACTTCAGCTTTGTGTTGCTTGTTTGGGAGTGGAGCATGCCAACAGTCAGTTCTCGAGGGGGCTGACTGTGAGCATTGCGAGAAGCTGTCCGTGAGGACGCTCCGCTCCCGCCGGCCGTTCTTCGAGGAGGACGGTTCGGTGCGCGCGCCCCGAGGCGCGGGTCCCGCTGCTGCCGAGGCACGACGTCGACGCGCATCTTGGGGATCGCAAATGGTTCTAACAAACACCTGTTCGATCCACGTGCCTTTTCTCGGGGAGAAGCACGCTCTGCGGTTTCTCCTCCCCGGGATGAGGCACTCATGCTGCGATTTCCAGTTCCGAGGAATTGGTATCGTTAGTGTTTTTGTTTTAAAAATAAATAAATAAATAAATAAGTCAGCTCATAACTCTGTTGAATAAAGAGGAGCTTATAAAAGGAGGTTTTATATAATGCTGTTGCTAAGTTAAATATTAGGGGAGACCGGGGACAGTTGCAACAGGGGACGGTTGCAACATGTCCTTTTTCTCCAGTCAGAAACAAGCTAGAGTGATGACACTCATACTGCACAACCACAGTTAGACCCTCCACCCACCAAGAAGACAGTAGACATATTCAACCTCTGCTGATGTATTTATTGAACAAAACTTGTTTTGGAGGTATGAAAGTAAATTTTTTCATGAGATATATTTTTGTCATACTGTCCTGAAATTTTGTATGATTTAATCAAAACTTACATAGTTTGAATTGTTGTTTTGTTGACTACTAAGTGACATGGTTAGCATGTGTCAAAGTCAGTGTGTCTAGCAGGCATATGATGTTCTGTCATGGCTGATAGGGTTGGGGACGGTTGCAACATGTTATAAATTGCATGTTTAATAAAAGTTTGTTGCATTGCAAATTGTTAAATTCTTCCTGTCTGACACTGAAATATGGAGGGATTGAATGGCATCTGTAACTCCTGCACACTGAATCTATGTAGGCCTATGTTCTACACATGAACAAACAAAACTCAATAACTGTTATTTGATAAATATGACTAAATAAATAAATAATAGGCTACAATAATATTATTGAAATAAATAATACTATAACATTATAGTAGGCCTAAAACAGTTAATATTTTCAGAATTCTTTGCTCATTGAGACAAAAAGCTTAAGTTAATTAATGAAATTTAAGGTATTTTTAACATGTTGCAACCGTCCCTGGGTTGTGTTGCAACTGTCCCCTGGGTCGGGGTCAATTGCAACATCTGACTTCTTCCATTCAAATAAATACTGTGAACGATATGTCATATATAATCATCTTTAAATGGTATGGGTAATTAGCAGACAGATGCAACTTTAATATATACAAATTTGGTTGGTCTAGTCTAAATAGTCTCTGAGTAATTGAGAGAAATGCAAAAAGTGTTGCAACTGTCCCCGGTCTCCCCTACTGGCCAGCCGAACATATGAGAGTAAAAGTATAAGGAAAACTCTATATCTCAGCCTCCTCGTCAGGGAGTGCCGTTTTTTCCCTATCTCCACACTGAGGTGTCGAGATCGTGGAATAAACCGGTTTCTGTTTATGTGTTTTATCCCTAAACTTTTACTATAGTAATGTTATGGGTATTAAGTATCATGGTATGACAGTGCCTCGGGTTAAAGAGACGAAGCGAGCTATCTCTCTCCCGTGTTGGTGTCATAATAACCCCGACGTTACCCACCAGCCACCATAAATAATAGATAAATATTATTAGGCAGCACTGGTAGGTAAAATATATAAGCATGGATGAATGTGAGGATGTAACAGCACTGACGCTATTCGAGAATTGCGTCGCGCAACAGATAAACTATACCGGGGAGGGACGGTTTCGAGAAATCGCTTCTCCTCGGCGTCCTCTGGGTGGCGACTCTCTGAGGAGGGTCGCAGCGCTGCCAGTTCAGTTGTTTCCTGCTGGTGGCCACGGAGTGTTATATTTATTTATATATATATATATATATATATATATATATATATATATATATATATAGTTTTTCTGTAAAGAAAAATTAAGAAAAAATATGTCTTTTCTTCTGGACGCTCCGCTTTCAAAAAAACGAAGAAATAAACTCTTCAGTGGCGTTCCAAAGGTTTCTTCCTCACCGATCTAACGTTCCTGCGACTGCTGGGCGGGAGCAGTCTCAGCATACTTAAGCTCCTCGCAGCATAGAGTGCGGTAAAACAAAGATTCGCCATTCGGGCTCATCCACAATCGATGGGGACCTGGGTGGCGGTCACAGTCTAGCCAGTTAGAGATATGCAAGATCTGAGGACTGTTTTATCTCTAAAATAGCTAAAAATGGTAGAAGCCCTGACGCCGAGGCTGCAGGCTTCTGAGGGTGGTCCCCTCCGGGGTAGGGACGGTTTTGAGAAATCGTTTCTCCTCGGCGCCCTCTGGGGTGCGACTCTCTGAGGAGGGTCGCAACGCTGGCTGTTCGGTTTTTCTGCCGGTTCGCCGTTTCAGGACACCGAGGTGTCAGCGTCCCCAAACGATCCTCCGAGGAGGGTCGTAGAGCAGTCATTTCGGTTTCCCTGCCGGTTCGCCGTTTCAGGGCGCCGAGGTGCCTGCTTTTTTCCAGCGATCCTCCGAGGAGGGTAGGCAAGATCTGAGGACTGTCGTTATCTCTATTAAAACTTAGACAAGAAGTCCTGACGCTGAGGCTATCAGGCTTCTGAAGGTTTCCCCGGGGCAGGGACGGTTTTGAGAAATCGTTTCTCCTCGGCACCCTCTGGGGTGCGACTCTCTGAGGAGGGTCGCAGCGCTGCCAGTTCGGTTGTTCCCTGCCGGTTCTCCGTTCAGGGCACCGAGGTGTCAGCGTCCCCATACGATCCTCCGAGGAGGGGCGTAGAACGGTCAGTTTGGTTGTTCCCTGCCGGTTCGCCGCTTCAGGGCACCAAAGTGACTGTTCAACCAAATCCAGAGGCCAGTCTCGAGAGACTGGTTCTCCTAGTAGAATTTCTGGCAGCGTGGAAACTACTGCCATATATTTCTCAGTGGGTCCTGCACACTTTAGAAAAGGGTTTCAGAATTCAGTTCGGTTCTCGTCCGCACAGATTTCTAGAGGTCCTCCCCACAGTGGTGGACCCCGAGCAGGCTCTGGTTATGGAGCAGGAAGTACTGACACTTCTGCAAAAGGAGCTATAGAAGGGGTTTCTCCTCCCAGCAGACAGTCAGGGTTTTACAGCCGTTACTTCATTGTTCCGAAAGAGGATGAGGGGTTGCGTCCTATTCTAGACCTGCGTCAATTAAACAGCAGGTTTCAGAATCTCAAGTTCAAAGTATGCTATACGCTAAAATGCTTGTCACAGATTCAGTCCGAGGACTGGTTTGTCACAATAGACTTGAAGGACGCTTACTTATCTATCCATCCTCATATAACAGGAGGTTCCTGAGGTTTGTTTTCGGGGGCGAAGCATACCAGTATTGGGTTCTTCCCTTCGGCCTAGGTTTATCACCCCGCATCTTTACAAAATGTGTGGATGCAGCTCTGGCTCCTCTGAGACTCCAGGGCATTCGCGTATTATACTTTATCGATGATTGGTTGATTTTAGCTCAGTCCGAGCAGTTGGCGGTTCGGCATCGAGATGTCGTTCTGTCTCACATAAAGAGGTTGGGGTTGTGGCTCAACGCCAAGAAGAGTGTGCTCCTCCCAGCTCAGAGGACCACTTTTCTGGGTGTTTTCTGGGATTCGACAATAATGCAAGCACGTCTGTCTCCTGCACGTATTTCTGCGATTCTCACAGCCGTAAAGGGGATAAAACTAGGCCAGTCACTCACTGTGAAACAGTTTCAGAGACTGTTGGGGCTCATGGCAGCTGCGTCCAACGTAATCACTTTTGGCCTTTTGTACATGAGACCTTTGCAGTGGCTCAGGATCAAGGGGTTTTCTCCGAGGGGAAATCCATTTCGCACGATCAAGGTCACGCGGCGATGCCTTCGTGCCTTGGTCATGTGGAAGAAACCTTGGTTCCTCGCCCAGGGCCCAGTGCTGGGGGCTTCTTGTCGACGCGTAACGCTTTCGACGGATGCTTCCCTCACGGGATGGGGGGCGGTCATGAGTGGCCGCTCGGCGAAAGGTCTTTTGCAGGACCATCAACGTTCTTGCCACATAAATCGGCTAGAAATGATGGCGGTATTTCGAGCTCTCAAATACTTCCTGCCAGACCTGAGAGGTCACCATGTGCTTGTCCTTCCGGACAACACACTGATGGTCTCGTATATCAGAGCAGATATCCTGTTGAGGCAGGGGCTGAGGCCCGGGGAATGGGGACTTCACCCCAAGGTGGTGGAGCTCCTTTAGGAGAACTTCGGTCAAAACTCAAGTCTACCTTTTGCATCGTTTATACAACGCATTGCCCATTTGGTTCTCCCTGATGCATCCAGCTCTGCTTGAACTGGATGCAACGTATTAGGTGTGGTTGAGGCTACACCTGTACGTATTTCCCAATATCTTTGCTCCCGGGAGTTACTCTCTTCCGGAGTAATGGATACTATGGGCTCGGCCTCTGAGGGGGCCCAGCTCATAGATTCAGGTCTCTCGACTGAGGTCGTGGAGACCATACTCCAGTCTAGAGCTCCCTCCACGAGAAGACTGAATATGCATTGAAATGGAAACTATTATCTGCCTGGTGCGGAGAATGCCTTCTGAATCTTACTATCTGCCCTATGGTACAGTACTTGATTTCTGCAATGAATGTTTCTTTGCTGGGTTATCTCTGAGGAGAGATCCTTATTTCATCTTCTCCGTGGTACTTGAGGCTGAGGCCTGCACGTACTTGGATTTGCACCTGGTATGGTGATAGTCTTTCCTCACCCCTTGCCGGGTTGTATTCCTACTAAATTTGTGGGTCATTTGTGCTGCAGGCCTTCTGTCCTCCACCTTAATACAAGCCAGATCAGGAAGAACTTAATCTGTTTTGCCCTGTCCGGGCTCTTGGATGCTTATGTCCACAGAGCTGCAACCTGTGGCATATATATATAAGAGCAGTTATTTGTCTGTTTCAGGTTACCTAAGATAGGTTGCCCTGCATCTAAACAGATAATGAGCAAGTGAGTAGTTGAGGCTATCTCACTTGCTTATGAAGCGGCCGGACAGCCTTCACCTTTGGCTGTCCCGGCCCATTCTACCAGGAGTATGGCTGCCTCTAAGGCTTTATTATCAGGAGTTTCACTCTGACATCTGTAATGCGGCAGGCAGGTCCTCACCGCATACATTTGTTAGATTTTATGACTTGGACCTAGGCTCCACTCCAGGGTCTAGGGTGCTTGTTTCCTAGTATGCGCATGGTCTTCATACAGAACAGGCATTTGTCATATGGCGTCGTGGGTATAGGGTTCCCACCGCGTCTCGACGCAGCTCGAAGTTCCCTTGAAAGGGAACGTCTCAGGTTACGTATGTAACCCTGGTTCCCTGAGAGGGAACGAGACGCTGCGTCGCCTTGCCATACTCCCTGCATGCCTGTGATCGACTTGCTTCGGCTTTCAGAAGCTGCCGCGGTCTGTCGCAGGGGTGCTTTATAGCTTCCTGGTCGATGACGTCACCCGCCTATGACGTCTCGTCTTTCCATTGGACTGATTATACACGTGCTTCACGACGCAATCACGCAGAGCGTTCCCACCGCGTCTCGACGCAGCGTCTCGTTCCCTCTCAGGGAATCAGGGTTACATACGTAACCTGAGACGTTATTACTAGACTAAGATTGGGGCACTGCACATTGAATTATGGGCTGGCATTGGTTGTAAAGCATCCAGATGACAGATGCATATGTGGAGAAGTGTCAAATCTTTCTTATCCTGTGAGAAGGTCTGAACGCAAAGCACATTTTTCCTATTGCTGTTTTACAGGGATTAGTCAAGGAAATAAAGGAGGATAAAGACTCAACTGAGTTATTTAGAACAGCAATAGCTCCACTGGGAATGGCGTCCATAACTATGGCAAAATCACGTGGGGTGACAGAAGCTTTATGTGAAGTTCTGTAAAATGTTGTTTTCATTTGACAGACAAAAAGAAACCCTAAAACTAAATCTGGAAAACTTCTCACCGAGTTCTCCAGATGGACATCAAGATTCTGGTTGCTGGAGAAATTGGAGCAGGAAAGTCCAGCTTTATTAACTCTGTCGATAGTGCCTTTCAAGGACGGATCACCTCTAGAGCGCTAGCTGATTCATCTGCGGGTGACAGTCACAGTTTCACGCAAAATGTAGGTATTTGTCAACTATACAGTTGCATGTTCTCTAAAAGACAGAGATGTCCAATTTACCTACTCTATAGCATTGAGCATTTTAGTTAATCATATGATGATTTCTTGGAAATTGTTTACAAATATTTATGCGTCTATATTTTTGGTCTTCACTAGCTCAAAGCATATACCATCAGAAGTGGGAAACAATCTTTGCCCTTCGTCTTCAAGGACATAATGGGCTTAGAAGCTCAAGCAATGGCTGGGTCACAACACTGTGTTTGGCCATGTGAAGGACGGCTATAAAGTAATAAACCCCTATATTGTGATAATAACATTTCGACATAAAGTTTGTGAGTGTGCAACAGGTTTGATGTTTAACATAAATTGCTTATTTCCAATATTAGTTCAATGTGGAGAAGGCACTCAATCATAAGGATCAACATTACACCAGTGACCCTAACCTCTCCGATCAGGCTTTCTGCCTCGTGTACGTCATAGCCGCAGATCTAATCCAATACACAGATGATAAACTTATTGACAAGTTGAAGATCATCCGCCAGAGAATCAGTGATGAGGGTAAATCTGAATGTTTAATTATGATTTTCATTCATGAGTTCACATACATTACATTACACGAGAGAGAAGTGGGCATAAAAGTGGGTTGAGTTTGTGTGTGTGTTTTTCAATGTGTAGGTGGAAAAAAAATCCAGATATTGGAAACAGGGCATGTTACAAGGCTCAACTTTTCTGCTTAATTATTTACATGACCCGGAAAATGTATGTGGGTCAGTTATGTAGATATGTACAACAAACTGCCTTAAATGTAAAAAAAAAAAAAAAAAAAAAAAAGTGGATGAAGCATGTCAGCTGGTCAAAGAGAATCTAAGGAAGATCTACACTAGCAAGAAGATCAAAGAGAAGGTATGTGATATAATCCAAAGACATACACGTGTTTCAATTTATCAATCACATCTAATTTTCTGACCTAACATTTTGTTCCTGTCCAGATGGAGTTGTGCAGTGCCAAAACGGGTGTGCCATTGACAAACATCATCCCAGTGAAGAACTACCATAATGAGGGTGAACCGAAGGGTGACATTGATGCTCTGATACTAAAGGCACTTGAAAAGATTGTTCAGATTGCTGATGATAGATTGCTGGACATTCAAAGTTAAATCACATATAATGCATTTGGAGTGGGTCATTCTTTGATTGTGATACATTTTCACAGGAACATAATTTTAAGAAGATTGTGGTTTAAAACTAGCATTGAGAGGACTGTGTTTTGTGTTTAGCAGGTACATATAAATCTAATGTTAACCTGAAAATGTATAGAAATATTCAAAATTAGATTTTTCTTTTACAGAAGTTACAGAAGTTACAATGTAAAATCTTTCTACATCTAACAACATTAAAACTATTAAATGACACAAATAAGTAATGTGGGAATAATACATGAACAAAATGCATGAACAAACTGAACTAACTGTTGCTTATTGAGATCTGTTGAATAAATCCTATTTAATCTTGAATTGTTCATTTTTCTTGACAATACATGCATTCAACCTGTCCCAAAACAGTGAATTTGGGGATCTGGAGCAATCAGACTGAGAGAAAGCATGCCTTTCTTTAAATTTATGTTGAAATGTATTCTCTGCATGCACCGCTGATCTAGCTTGTCTAACTTTAATAAATCTGGCATTGTCTACTATGAATATATTCTTTTTTTTTTTTGTCACTGATTTTACACCTTCACCACCGGTACACCCAAACAGATTCAATTAAAGGGGTAGATGACCCAAAACTTTAATTTTGGTGAGGATGAATACATTTAAATTTACATTTACATTTACATTTAGTCATTTAGCAGACGCCTTTCTCCAAAGCGACTTACAGATTAGGACAAAATTCAGCGAGTCATCATAAAGAGGCAAAAGCAACAACAACGCAAGAAGTGCTCAAAGTACGAAGTTCAGGTATTATTCAGAGTAGCATAAGCCTGATAAGTGATGTTACAAAGGGAAAGGAATTTAGAGGAACAACAATAGGAAAACTCAAACATTTCATTTTGTTTTTGTTTTGCTATAGTATTTTTGTTACAGTTTGCAATTCCATTGACCGTGTACTTCTATTAACATAAAGGTAGTACCCAAAAATTACATTTCAGTTTTACATTTACTCAACCTAATTTCATGAAATAGGAAAGGACATATTACATATGAATTAAGTCAAATACTCATTTGCTATTTTAACTCAATAGTGATGAACTGCAAGTCAAGTTAAATTTAGCCTTTACTTCCAAATGACTTTCAGTTTCTATTTCTAGGAAATGCAGCCTGTTATATGAACATGCTATGAACAATTTCTATTTCTGAAGTATCTCATGTTTGAAAACATATGCATGTCAGTAAGTGACTGATAGCTTGGACTAAAGGGGTGTGTGTGGTTCATATGAAGAACCTTTAACCTCCATGCAACCATTCCACTGCATAAAAGTTTCTGAAACTTATGAACTTTTTATATATATATATGAAGAGTTCAGATGCAAAAGCCTCTAAGTGCCATCTGAAATTTTCTTCTAGAATGATCATTTTTATCAAGCTCATATATTTAAGTTTAATAATTTCACTTAAATGGCAATGCAAATTACCTATTAATTGTCATTTAAGTGAAATTACTTAACTTAAATATACAAGCTTTATAAAAATGATCATTCTAGAAGAAAATTTCAGATGGCACTTAGAGGCTTTTGCATCTGAACTCTTCATATATATTTATATTTTCATAGTATTTTGCAATAATATGCATGTCAACAAGAGCATGCGTGTGTGTGTGTGTGTGTGTGTGTGGTCTCATTTTTCATTATTTTGAGTATCTGACAAATATAGCTCTTAAAACTCAAAGTATATAATATATAATAATACATATAACTGTTGTGGTGCGGACTTGATTTCAGTTGCTTTAAGCGAGATACAAGTCCACTGTGTTCCAGGATAGAGCTGATATACTGTAAATATATTTAAGGGGAAAATAATAAAATGGGAGGAGCAAACACAAAACCAGAGCAAAAATAATGAAATCTAGGTGAGAGGGTCCTTATATGATTTCCCCCCAGTATTTATAAAGATCACAGATACACTAATTCATACATTTAACTTAAAATTTTCATGTAACCTCGATGTGAACATTTGTATTAGTATAAACTTAGCTAGCTATAACAGGCTAGTTCTAACTTGGGCTAACTTAACTAACTTAACTTAACAAAGGCTAACTTGCAAATGTGCTAACATGTTAACAATAGCATGGTATAGCATTTCATGTATGAGTGCAGCAAAATACGCTTTTAACTTGCTCTCAAACCAAGCCACATGCACCACTTGTCACCGTCACTACGTTTACATGCAGCCAATAACCCGTTCAAAACCCGGATATTAGCAATAACCCGGTCGCGCACGGCCATGTAAACACCGGCAAAAACCCGGATATGCTCATATCCCGGTTTTTAAAAACCCGGATATTATACCTGGGGTACCCCTTTTCTAACCCGAATATTTGGTCATGTAAACGCGTATCGGCATATCCCCATCAAAAGGAACATTGAATTGTGTTCTGCGCATGTTCTATTCACAAGGAATCTTGGTCTTTTGAGTAGAGGAACTTGTATGCGCTAGAAAAACCCGCGTGCAGTATACCGGAAGTAAACAGAGGTTAACATGGCGAGACGCAGCACAGCACCACACTTTTGGAGCGAGGAGGAAACCGATTTCTTTCTTAGTGTGGTGAAAACCATGAATATAATGTCTTTTGTTGACGGCAGAAAGTACCGAGATAGTGAGATTTACAAGAAGGTGACCGAAAAGTTACGCGAAGCAGGGTTTGTACGGACGCCAGACCAAATCAAGTACCGCTGGAAGACGCTGAAAAAGGCATACTACAAGGCGAAGAAACAAAACGGTACTAGCGGGTCCGACCCGTCTTCTTTCCCCCAGTTCGACATAATGGATGAGATTTTGGGGAATAGGCCCATCACTACTGCCGAAAACAGCGGAGTAGATGTCGGCTTTGAGGACGAACAGGAGCAGTTACCTGATGACCAAGGTAGGTTAGCTCGCCTTATCTGAGCAAAATAGCTACGTAACTAAGGTCAATTGTTATAATAAATAGTAATGCTACTCATTAGTACCACAACTGCTGCCTAACATGCACTGTCCCTGATAAATAAGTAAAATAAACGTCAAATTAATGTAAAGTAACGTCTGTGTAAGGCAGTGTCTATTGCTATTTTGCGGTCTCCTCATGATGATGCGTAAAAAGATGTCTCATGTTTTTTATTAATTTTATGCACATAGTATTTATGCTATTTTGCAGAGAGTGATGCAACGTTTGACCTGACAGACGCAGTCACCCCTCTGTCTACAGCAAGCAACGCAACAAGTGGAAGTGGCTCACTAGATCTTGAAAGAGAGGATGATGATAGTGTGGATGATAACACAGGTAAGCGGTTAGCTTAATAGGAGTCACTGAACAATAGCCTTCCCAACTATTCTAACATCAAGCTTTAACGTTTTGCTTGTTTTTGGTGTCTTTTTTGGCCAGATGCAGAGAATGGACCTCCTACACAACCATCGGATGCCACTGCGCCTCCTCAGTCTACACAGCCATCAAATCCCACTGAAGCTACTCCTGGTAGGATTTCTAAATAGTATTACTAAGGCATAACTGGTTAGAGCATAGTAATGTAACACTAAGTCAATCCTCTTCCTTGTGTAATGGTCTGAAAATAATCAGTTTCTTTAATGGTCACTTTGATTATAGTGATTAAGAAGAGATATTATGTAGTATAGCTGATGGTGCAAGCTAAGGGCTGTCTTGTCTGCTCTAGATGGGTCAAGTCGCAGGTCCAGGCCCCGTGGAACTGCTTCACTTACTCAACAACAACAGTTCATGGAGAGAATGCAGCACGCACAGAACCAATGGAGTGAGCAGCAAAGGCAGTTGAGCCATGCCAGGGATGAAGCACTCATGTCTCAACTGATCGCAGAAACAACCCGTTCAACGGGTGTCTTAGTAACCCAACTCCTCACAGGGTTAGGTGCCTTATTCCAGCGTTATTCAACTCCTCAACCTGTCTTTACAAATTCTCAGCCCCAGCCAATGTATCAGCCATACAACAACCATTTTGACAATTACAGGCAACCCCCTGCTCCTCCACATCATGTCCCCTACTCACAAACACCTCAGCCTGAACGTGATGACAACAACGATGGTGACCAAGGTTTTACAAGATTCTTCCAACTGTAGTGTCCCACCTTTTAATCCATACCACTTTATGATTAATGACACAGTTGTGTCAGTTTTGTTCTGTTATTACGAAGTATGTTCTTGAAAGTATTTTTGTAAAACGTTTACACCTTGCACCTTTTTTTAAAACAATTTTTATTTATTACAAAACATTTTCAGAGGCACTTTGTTCCACACTTGCTCTATATGTTTAAAGCTACTACAAGTTGACCCTTATTTGAACCTCAGTTTTACCTCATGTGTAAAAACAAAACAAACAAAGCTGTAACTTTTTTATGATTTATTTTGAATAACAAATGTTATATAAAAGTTACTTGAAAACTTGCATGTGCTGAACTTCTATTAGAAATTGTAAACACAACTTTTAGATACCTCTTCTCTGTCTTTCATAAGTAGGGAGCAACAAACTCAAGCTGGTTTCACACTCCAGAGAGCAGATAAACATTTAAAGACCTTAGAAAAAAACAATGCGATGCAAGTAACAAATCATTAGCTTAGATCCGCTTCCTTCCCATCATCCCCCCCCCCCCCCCCCCCCCCCAGGGGGCAGAGCCGACCATTCCGTGGCAGAATAAATACACCATCTTCTTCACGGTGCTCTTGTGCACTCCGAATTGGTTTGCGATCACACGATACTCTGCGCAGCTTGCTAGTTTGTATAGCACCATGGCAACACGCATCCCTGTAGGCACTGGTGTGCGAATGGTTACTTCACAGGGCTCCATCACTCTCTCCATCATACGGCAAAGTTTAGCAAAAGATTGACGTGACATACGAAAATTGTCACGCCAGTCCGTGTCGGTGAACTCCATCATTACAACCCGTTCCCACCAGTCCTGACTGCGCACCTTCATCCAAAGTGTCCGGGGGGCTCTGGTGTTAACGGGTACCGTGGATATGTGTGGCACAGCTCCAGCTAAATTTCCCATTTCTTGCTCACCTTCTCTCCTTCTATTAATGAAGATGAGGCACAGTAGTGTCAAGTGCTGCTGGTGGATCAGTACCAGCGCCAAAGCGCAAACAAAGGCGATCGCTATCTGCCCTGAACTACCGGTATTCATTATCCGCGTGCTGCTGCTGTTGTTGTTGCTGTTGTTGTTGTCTTTGGATACAGGAAGAAGAATCGGAAATGACGCATATTGCGTCTTAAGGTTGTCCGTACGTCCAGACGCTAACCGTGCGTTGCCGTTTACATCGGGATATTACCAATTGATTACAAATTCCATGTATACAGGAGTAACTCTCTCTGCTCACGCATGTAAACGGGTTAATCCGAATGTTTCAGAAACCCGAATAGTGACCTTAACCCGACCATAACCCGAATAATGGCTGCATGTAAACGTAGTCCGTGATGACAACTCTCCTCAAACCAACATTAACATAAATTATTCTAAATTAGCATAACAAAACATGAATCACTCTCCGACTTAACATTAATCTTGCACAAAAAAAAAAAAAAACATTATATTAATTTCAGCATTTACTCTCCCTTTCGAGTGCTATGTGATAGTGATTCTTTCAAAATTCCCCAATAATGTATGAATAATTCCCTTTAAGCTAAATTGACTTGTTTCCCTTGCAAAGAAGTAGTCTTAATAGTGCACAGTCTCATCTGACTGAAATGAAATGCAGTGCAGTAAGTTGCAAGCACCTTCACTTCCCTTATGTAGAACATTTCAATTCACTCACAATTCACTCCTCGCTTATAATGTATGGTGTTCGGCTCTTTTTTTTTTTAAGTTAAACTCCATAAACATTGCTGTTTATCACTATGTTGAGAATATAATTGTAGGCCACATTTTTAACATTAATAGTGTTGTCACTGTAAAGTCTATGAGTCAGCAAAACTGGCTCTTTGATTGAGAAAAAAGTGTAAAACCTGTTAAAATGAAAGGAAAGACACAATGAAACTAGAAGGTCCGTGTACTTGGCGGGTCCGTGTAACGCTTTGCAGTTCTTTGTTCAATTTGCACCATCAAAATTAACCAAATGAAAAATTGGCTTCAAACTTTCATTTTCCATTTCTTTGGAATAATTCACAAACGAATAATTGCTTCTCAGTTTAATTTTCAATTCTACAAGCTGGGTTGTTGCATCCGAGTCAGATTTTTGAACAAACATAAAAAAAAATACTCATTGCTGTGATTTTCCATTTCTCTGTTTTGCTCGCGGTTGGACCGTACCAGTTCCACTGGGGGGTGGAGCGGGCGGTGGGGATGCATTAACCATAGGCAGGGCGCTGTAGCGTTTGAAGATGGTGAGTGCGCGCACGGCCAGTCCCGGCCAGTCTTGCAGCCCGAAACAGGAAAAGTGTAACATCTTAAATCAAAATTTTATAACCTATTTGGTCAGAAACTTCATCCAACGTCATTCATTTGATGAATGTTCAAGTCCGATTTTAGGCTATCCTCAAGTCCGAGTCCAAGCACGAGTCATCTGTCCGCGAGTCCAAGTCAAGTCACGAGTCCAGAGAATAGAGTCTCGAGTCGGACTCGAGTCCAGAGAATAGGGACTCGAGTCGGACTCGAGTCCGAGTCCAGGACTCGAGTACTCCATCACTGACCTAAAACAATAATAGCCTATATGATGACTTATAATAGTAGCTATTAATAAATCCTTATGTTATTTAATCGGTGATGGCTTATTCTGTTTGTCGACAACTTATAAACACATTAAATAAAAGAAGTTAGATAATTATATAAAAAGTATGGAGATTGAGTCAAAAGGACCAAGATTGAGCGTGCACGCGCAATATCTCAGCGAGTCAGCGAATGCAGAGCGAATTTTGAAAGTGCGACCCGACATTCGTGTGAGAGAGAAGGAAATTCGCTGCGAAGAGATTCGCTCTTGCGCATTAACAACCACTCAAGTGTTACAATAATATGCTCTTGACAGTCGTTATTAAAATTACATGATAGAAAGAAACTGCCTCAAAAGAACTATAGCTAAAGAAGAGAAGAATGTGGTGTCTGAAAGCTGGCGTGTCTGACATGTCGATAAATCAGTGGTGTCTAGTTTTTTGTTGTGAGTATTTTGAAATAACTCAAAACCCTTCAAAAATAGCCAAATTCCGTGACGTTCTGCTTAGCAAGCTCCATTTGTGACTGGATTCCGCGATTCGATCCGTGTCGCTTCGCAAACACAGACGGGGTGAATTTATGAATGAAAGTGTGAGAGTTCTGACACAAAACGAAGTTGTTACGTATCCTCACGCTTTTTTTAAGCGGGTATACGGAAATCCTTGGCCTTTTCTAGTGGGTATACGGCGTATACCTGCGTATCACGTAGACTGTACACCACTGCGATAAATCCCTATGGATAAATCATGGACAGACTCAGACATGCCATAGCCTACACATAATGCTACAGCGCTCTAATGCCAATGCATCCACCCCCCCAACCCCCCCAACCCCCCCAACCCCCCAACCCCCCACGCCCCGCTCCACCCCCCAGTGGAACTGGTACGGTCCAACCGCAAGCAAAACACAGAGAAATGGAAAATCACAGCAATGAGTAATTTTTTTTTATGTTTGTTCAAAAATCAGACTCGGACGCAATAACCCAGCTTGTAGAATTGAAAATTAAACTGAGAAACAATTATCTGTTTGTGAATTATTCCAAAGAAATGGAAAATGAAAGTTTGAAGCCAATTTTTCATTTGGTTAATTTTGATGGTGCAAATTGAACAGAGAACTGCAAAGCGTTACACGGACCTTGGCGGCCAACGGATTTTCGTTTGGAAAGGAAAAAAAACAAAAACGAAAAACGGCCGGTTTCCCAATTACCATTAGTAAATAGGAAAACGAAAAACGGAAAACAACCCATTATTCGTTTTTTGTTTTGATATTAAAAAACGGAAAACGAAAAACAATCTCGTTATCCGATTGTCCTTGATGTGTTTATAGATGGAAATCGGAAATCAAAATACGTATGTATAAAGTCGTAATCCTTAATTCTGCATTGGTATTTTTTTCGTGACCCGGAAGCGATCTTAAGTAGTAAGCAGTTGTCATAGATACACCTATGAGCGGTTGTATGCTAGATGTCGCCTTGGCTACGGCAGTTCATTGGAACGAATGCATATATATATATATAAAAATGAGAAAAACTTGGCCACTAAATATTTTGTATTAAATTATTTTAATGATCACAATTAAAGTTTTAATTTTATTAAATTGAACAAGTAAACGTTGCATTCATATTCCATGATTTACTCACCCTGAAGTCATCCTAAGTGTATATGACATTCTTCTTTCAGACGAATACAATCGGAGTTATATAAAAAATGTCCTGGCTCTTCCAAGCTTTATAATGGCAGTGAATGGCCGTTTAAGTTTTAATGGCCGCGTTATGACCATAATGACGAACACGGAAGTGCAGAGGATAGAGCAAAACAAAACACCAGTCACGAATTAGAAGTCTTAAACGACATTTTTTAAAGAGAAATGTCGGAGGAGCTTGAGTTTGTTGGTCAGCCCTGTTTGTTTGAACCATGAGAGGCATCAAAGCTTATGCCACCCCTACATCCTACGTCATACATCGTCAAGTGTTACTCTTTTTGTGTAAGTCGACTTGCGTAGGCCGTCTACCGGAATCTAGTTATTTTAGTCGATAAAGTTTTAAATATGGATATTTTTCTTACACGAACGCATCGCTTCGCTTCAGAAGGCCTCTATTACCCCCCAGAGCCTGTGGAGCACTTTTATGATGGAGAGGCACTTTGATGGACTTCAAAAAATATACAGCCATGCACTGCCATTATAAAGCTTGGAAGAGCCAGGACATTTTTTAATATAACTCTGATTGTATTCTTCTGAAAGAAGAAAGTCATATACACCAAGGATGGCTTGAGGGTGAATAAATCATGGGCTAATTTTCATTTTTGGGTGAACTATCCCAAGGACCATAGACATAAAATACAAATAGGGCTACCAAATGGCCTAACACAGTTTTTGGCAAGAAAATCACGTGATGTGACACATCCTATTGACCCTTTTCACATTTCTGGGTTTCTCAGAAGTTGAAGGCGTCATAGTTGGGTAAACTTCTATAGCAGTGAATGATTGACTACATTAAATATATTTTTTGTGTTCCCATTTGCTACAAAAGACTGCTACAAAAGTTTACTGCATTACTTGTATTTTAATTAAATACTTTTTTTTTCACAGCAGTATTTTGTATTTTATTTAAATACATTTGATGAGTAAGTATTTGTAATTTGTAATTAAATACTTTTTGATGTATTTGTGCCCATCTCTGATGTTAAGACAACATAATTTAGCAAATCAAATGAAGCTTGCACTGGAGTTTGAAGAACCACAATATATTCAAGAATAAGCATGAGGAGATCTGATAAAAACAGACCCCATTAAAGATAGCCTATATGTTGTCTTTCCTTAATAACCACTCGGTAATGAAATATTACACCGTTTAATTTGATGTATCCTATTTTTCTGTTTATTGTCTCTCCCTCAAAGACAGATGATACAGAGAGCAAGAGTGAGGATCCTACGGACATGGTGGCGGGAAAAATATAGGATGGGTGTCAGGTTTGGGGGTGAGGAAAGGAGCGAGGACTCAATGACGCAGATAAACGGACTTTTAATTAATAATAAAAATAAAACAAAAACAGACAAAACTACCCCGAGGGGGGGAACAGGACTTGACTTGAGAAGGGAAACCACACAGAGGGAACATAAGAGTAAGACAACGATCTGGCAAAGGACTGAAAACACAAGGAGAATTAAAAAAAATGAGAAAACAAGGCAGAGGGTGACAGCACTAAATGTTCTACAGAGAAACTCTGTTATTTTACAGATTTTTCCTAGATTATTATGATCGAACACCTTCAATAAAGTGACAGTAAAAAAAAATAAAAAATAATTCTAAAACGTTAAACTTTCATTAGATGTAAATTTATGTAAACAAATTCTTCACATACAGTTCTTCAGAGCCAAAAAAACAAAAGATTGCACATTCCTATATTATAAGTTAGGGTTACTATCATGATGAGGTCATGATTTTGCCTTTGAAACAGATGGCGAAAAGAATAAATTGTACTGTGTTGTGACCCAAAGTACAGAAGTGACCCAAAGTACAATGTGGAGCAAGTACGACAAGGAAGGGAGGGCAGAGCAGCTTTTATATCATTTCTCAAGGTTTCTGCTTACAGACTTTCTTATCTTAAGAAGGGAAGGTTCCCTAGCTAGTGATCTACTTTTATGCTGAGCTTATGCCTACAAGCTCACAAGTTCTACCTTAGGGGTCAGAGGTCCCTGGTCAAGCTGTCTCCTCTGAGGTCTCAATTGCTTCACAGTGCAAAAACACACACATCAGTCAGATAAAGTTCCCTGCAGATCATAGACAGTTCAGCAAAAATATCATTTCAATGTCTTACTGCAAATAAATGAAAATTGATCCTGTAAATCAATGAAAATCAAAATATTCCATTACAACTGTTTACTGTTAGCTTTCTATTTTAGCTTGTATTTTCAAAATCAGTTTTATATTGATTTTCTCAATATTCGACAGACCCCTGTGGGCTACATATAGCGAACAAACATTGCGTTATCTTTTATTTGAGAATTCTAACTATAAAAAAATAAGTAAAATCAAAACATAGGCTACAACAAAAGGTCCATGATTCTGCACCAAGTGACAGACACTGCAAATCCCCCTCCAAATCTCCATCAGCTGGATCCAGAAAGAAAGAAAGAAAGAAAGAAAGAAAGAAAGAAAGAAAGAAAGAAAGAAAGAAAGAAAGAAAGAAAGAAAGAAAGAAAGAAAGAAAGAAAGAAAGAAAGAAAGAAAGAAAGAAAGAAAGAAAGAAAAATATATTGATTCACTAAAACGTCTTTAAAAAGGGAGGATTTTATATTTGTACCTTTCCTTTAAACAACATTTGACAAGAGGCTATATGAAAACAGAGCACTCTCAGATTTGAGATTTACATTTACATTTAGTCATTTAGCAGACACACTTGTCCAAAGTGACTTACAATTTAGGACTAAGTTAAGCGAGTCATCGCGAAGAGGCAAAAACAACGCAAGAAGTGCTCAAAATACAAAGTTCAGGCATTGTTCAGAGTTGCATAAACCCGATAAGGGAAGATTATAGGAAAGGATTTTTTTTGTCTCCCATTATAAAGCCTGGAAGAGCCAGGACATTTTTTTTTATGTAACTGATTGCATTCGTCTGAAAAAAGAATGTCATACATGTTTGCACCTGATGGCTGACAGATTGGCTCAAAGGTGTGGTAATTTGACAGTCAGTGCTTTGGAATTGCAAGGAAGTGACATCATAATATACTTCTGTGTCTGATGTATGACACATATACAATATGTATATACACTATATACAATAGTGTTTTGCAAATCACTGTGTGTAATGTTTTGCAAATAGTGTGAAGCTGACAATATGCTTACAGTTGTGCAAATCTAGCCTTGTGTTTTGCTCCTTGAGTGTAAGGTTTTGCTAATTGTGGGAAAAGTTTAATTTTAGTGTGTAAGCAATCGTAAAAAACTGTAATATCAATACAAATAATAATAATAGGCTACATTATAAAAAAGTATATAAATGTACCTTTTCCCTCCCAGTTTTTGCTGTTGCACTGTATACATATATTGTGCATTTTGAAAATGAAACAATATTTTTTTTACAAATGAAAATTATGTTCTGGGATATTTTTTATGTGCACTTTGGTGTGCTCATAGTTCTGAATTATTTGGACTCATTAAATAATTTGGTTATTAAAAATCTTAAATGTTTTGCATTAAATCATACTGGGATGTTTGCTGAAATTGAGAGAATCTTACCTCATTCTTGCATATTCGGTAAAATCAGGACTAGGGACTACTATTTCTTAGTCATGATGAAATGGAAGTATTGTATTTGTAAAGTATTGTAAAGTTGTGTAACTTATTATTGAGAAAAATTGTATAGGGTGGGAACTTGGTTTTATTGGACAACAGCATTAAACAGCATTACTTGGAACAATTCTGAATACATCAACAGAGATAAGTTTGGTAATGATATTTTAATTAAACATCATGAGAGCATGCTTTTTTTTTTAAAGAAGCATATGCACAAGTTAGTTGTTCACAATAAGATAAACAAGCTGTTTAACTGCTGTAGTTTTGTGTTGATCTCCCGCATATGGGTTCATCGTTATCTCCGGTGTTGGTGTGTTATTAGAATGGTTTTACTGTAGAATGGCTTTCTTATTCAGTTCTATATTATGTTAGGTTTTAAACTTAAGTTTAACAGTTTTGAAAATAGTATGTGTACATGTGCAAATGTAGTGTGCCAATATAGAGTTCTGGTGGATTGCATAGTCATGAATGCATTTTGTGCCAAAACAATGATAGATTATCCAGTTTAGGCCAGATTGACTGTTGTTATGATCATTGTGTAAAGAGTTTTGAAAATGTGACAAGTATTAAGAAATGTTTCCTAGCAGAAATGGAAAACGTGTAGTTACTCTCTGTGTTCATTAAAGTCTCTAACCTGGTTCGTTCTGCTTCACGCATCGTCTTTTAGATCAAAACTACATTGCCCTGTGAAAGTCATGCACTGAATATTCCGAACACACTGGTGCGGCGGGATAATATTCGCTAGGATAGCGGTGAGACATTTCATGTTTCAGAAATGACCCTGTGGGCTGTATGGAATAAGTTGGCGGACCGGTTTTGGCCTACAGGCCTTGTGCTTGACACATGTGGTTTAAAGCATATTCTGTTGTGTTGAATCAGTCATTTGAATGGTAAGTAATTTATTGTTGATTATACAGTATTATGCTACAAATTTATTGTTAAAACAGGGTTTTTACAGATCCGGTTTCCCGGTTTCTGTTCCAGTCTGTTCCCCGTTTCCCTTTAGAATGTGTTTCCAAGCTTGTTCAAATATTCGAAGCTTCGACACCACACAGCTCAACTGCTGTACACTTTGCTATATACTTTTTAATGTAAGCATGTTTGGCCATTGTGTAAATTGAATGTGTTTGGCTTTCTGGTGTCATCACATTTTGGTAATTCCGGTTACAAAGCAGTTAGTTATGGTTCTTGATATTGCAAACTGGTATTTCTGACCAAATTATTTTAATACATTGTAATTATAAACACGTTTTGTAGTGCAAATAGTTTTACAGTTTACTGCACTTATATAGTTGTTCTTCTTATTAAAGCGGCTAATGAATCAGAAGTCTAGCACATTCACAGAAAAAAACTTATTTCCACCAAATTGAGTTAATATGAATCAATGAGCTATAGAAAAAGTAAATACACTGGCTTAGGAAATACGTAAGCAAAATTTGTGCATAAAATTCACAACAGCTTTAAAATAGTCTTTCTTCCTTCCTTTCTTTCTTTCTTTCTTTCTTTCTTTCTTTCTTTCTTTCTTTCTTTCTTTCTTTCTTTCTTTCTTTCTTTCTTTCTTTCTTTCTTTCTTTCTTTCTTTTTCTTTCTTTCTTTCTTTCTTTCTTTCTTTCTTTCTTTCTTTCGTAAAAATGATTCTGGTGACAAAAGATGAGAGACTACATTTACATTTACATTTTACATTTATTCATTTAGCTGACACTTTTATCCAAAGCGACTTACAATTGCTATATATATCAGAGGTCGCACGCCTCTGGAGCAACTAGGGGTTAAGTGTCTTGCTCAGGGACACATTGGTGTCTCACAGAGACTAAGCTACATGTCATTTGTCTGAGGAGAAAAAAATGGTGAAATGATTTTATTTGGAGGTGCTTGTGAGTCAAGATTAGACACATTCTTTCTGCTGCAAGTCTGTTGTTGGTTTACAGTCCACAGCAAGCCATTTCACAATCAAGTTTATCAGTCTGTATGGTGCAGTTCACACAGTAGGTGTCCTTGTGTTTGGAGTGTGATATGCTTTAATTATTGGTCTGTGTACACTTTGGCCATTGCTTCAATTGTGCCATGAGTGCCTTGTTTGTAAAATGTAAGTCCTGTTCTGTTCTGCTCCACTCGGTCTAGATATCTTTGAACATAAGAACACATGTTGTGTAAATGTAGTCTCTTGCGGTCAAGCCTGCGGCCTACTGGCTACTCTCTGTAAATGTGGTGTGTAGTAGCTTTAATAGGGTTTGAAACAAAGCTCTTAGTTTTTTTCTTTTATATTTATGTATACAGTTATGTACTTGTAATTGGTTGGAAGTTAGACTGATAAAGACTGAAAAAATATGTTTACAAGTTGTTTATTTTGTAAAATTTTATATAAATTAAAAATAACTTAAATAATTCAAACTAAATCCATAAAAATATCCAATGTTGGGAACCCCTATAAGGTTCTATGGAGCCAGACAGAAAACTTTAAGGTTCTATAGAACCTTTTCTTCTAATTGTGAACAGTGAAGGATGGTGGTGGCATCATCATGCAGGTCAGAGTCGGAAGAAAAGATGAATGCAACAAAATACAGAGATAATCTATATAACTCTATTCCAGAGCACTTATAGATCATCAGACTCGGCTTAATGTTCACCTTCCAACAGGACAACAGGGTTTAAAACAAAACATGATAGCCAGTGATTGGTTGGCCAAAAGCACTAGTAAGCACTAGTATCTCATTCATTTTCCAATTAGGATGATTAACATACTGTCCTTACACCAATAAAAAGAGCCTTCACTTTCCTTTTCTTTCAAATAATAACATTTTCATTTTCATTCATTGATAAAGGCCTGGGGTGCATAAGTACCAACTGACCTCAGAAACATTAGGACAGAACATAACATCATGATCATGATAACATCAGTTTTTGTTTCACTTTCTAATCACTTGATTCACTTCAATTATTTTAATTTTAAAAAATATATATATTTTTTAAACTACTGTAACGACTGAGACAATCAGACACATAACTATTTGTTACATTTAATAAATAAGCTTCAAAGCCCACTCTTAGGAATGAAACATCCCCCCCAAAAGAGACAAGAGAGCAGGAAAGGTTTCAGTTGCCGGGGCAACAATCAGATTAGATGCCTTTATTGCTGTGTAAAATGTAGTCATGTGGTCAGGGAAAGATCTACATACATTAGAACAGACTTTCCTGCATTCATTTATCGATGAACTGATCTATAAATGAGCATGCATCCCAGAACATTTTGTGAATGATTTACTGTCTTGTGTAATGTCTTTTAATACTATTATTTAGTTGATGCTGTGTATTTTACATTAGAATCAATGGTCACCTATATCATGCTTGGTCTCTATAAATTGGTACTTTGAAGATCGAAATGATCTTGTATATGAGATGTTGATAGCTGTGCAACATATTAGTATTACAAGAATCTTTCATAGTTTCTTCATCAGCAACCAATCCAGCAGCACATGCTAATGAGCACGCTTAAAACAACCATTCATAAATCAACCACAGATGAATTTTCCCGCTTGGAAATTCCACCCTTCTCATTGGTCAAGCAAACCCGGAGAGGTGGGGCCTTTCTCAGGCTTTAATAGAGACAAATTCACAGTGTCCCTTCTCTCTCTTCTGGCCTTCACTGCTGCTCCAAGTATACATATACATTTAATGAGGTGCTCTGAAAATGATAAGCTGATGGTTCTCTTCATAATTAAAGGGATCTTTTCCATAGTTCCATTTTCTGTATATAGTAGTAGTCATTCAAACATGTTTGTTTAGTTTAGTTATGTTTGTGATTTAGTTAATAAAACTTGTGCACAATGTGTATTTGGTTCTGATTCTCTGCTTGCAACAAAGGTTTTACTGCTTTTACGATCTTGATCTTGTTACATGCTCTAAGCGCTGTACATGCTAATAGCAATAATAATTTTTCTGTGGCCATGAAAGATACGCTTTTCTTAGAATAAATGAATAATGAAAAGTGTTGGACGAACTGATTAATTGATTGTAATATTAATTTAGCTACATCAAGTTAATCCAATTAACTGACCCAAATATTCATAATTAATCATAACAAGTTATGAGTTATTATTAATATTTCCCCTTTGAGCTAACTCGTTACACTACCAACCTCTCGTGCTAGTAGGTTATGTTATATGGTTACATGGTTAGTATGTTACTATGGTGATTAATTATGGGGAAAAGACATGAGTTTGTTTTGAGTAATGAGATGGCACATAGTAAAACATGCTCAAAAAATGCTTAGCCAGTATCACTGTGTGTGTGTGTGTGTGTGTGTGTGTGTGTGTGTGTGTGTGTGTGTGTGTGTGTGTGTGTGTGTGTGTGTGTGTGTGTGTGTGTGTGTGTGTGTGTGTCACTCAGAAAGACAGTGCGCTATTGGTCAGCTACCACAGGGTTTCATTCAGAATTTCTACTTTCATTGCTCTTCGCTGACAATGCATCATTTGCCACGTGCACAATATGCTTTAATGCCCTCAGAATCAGAACATCTATGTCCGCTTGTGTATCAATTTCCTCGTGGTAGCTCTTCACGGGGAAGACGTGGCTCACTGGGATACCTGTACACTCAGAGCACTCCTCCAACTGGAGAAAAACAAACATGCTGTCAGCTGAGATGTGAACCTGCGCATTGCTGTCAAACTATTATTCAGGGAAAATGTAAACTTTTAAACCAGTTTCAACTGTAACAGAAGCAAGTATTTCTGTACTAATTATGGCATTTTTGACATAATATAAATGCATTTACCTTCTTTTTTATCTTCTTGCTAGTGTAGATCTTCCTTATGTCTTCTTTCACCAGTGGACACACTTCATCCGCCCTTGTCATGATGACCACCTGAGGGATTTCTGTTGAATGTGACCATGAATACAAATGTTTATTCATTGTGTGATACAGTTGATGTCACAACATATGATTTGATGTATAAGTATTATACTAATATGACAATAGCTAGATTAGTTTATCATTAAAACATGCTTTTATACGTTGTAACAAAGCATATCCAGACAGTGACTGAAGTGATTATGAATCTTTGGGACAATGTCATTAAGTCACATGAATGAGATTTTTGACTTTGCTATGATAAAGATAATGAAGATCTCTGACATTTTCTTGCTTTTATACTCACCTAGTTCATTGGCCTTATTCTTAATATATTTAATCTTCTTAGTGACATCATCATCATCATTATTCACTGTCAGTGAAATCTTGTCAGCTGGCAGCACATAGACCAGGCAGTATGTCTGGTCCTGAAGGCTTGGATCACTTCTGTAGCCCTCATCTTGAGGAGAAACAGGAGAGTCTGGATTGAACTGAAAAAAAAGGGATGCATGAGAGAGAATAGCGACTATGGAGGATTGTTGAAAAACATTTGAAGAATCAATCCACATGTACAAGAGTAAATGTAAAGGAATAGGTCTCACTTTGTATCGTTCCTTTATGCAGCCCTCCATGGCTTTGACAACATCCTCTTGATGTATGCCATGGCCATCCTCAGACTCCAAGCCCATGGTGTCAGTTAAGACAAAAGGCAGAACAGATTGTCCATTTTTTATGTAATAGGTTTTGTACTGTAAGATAAAATAGCATAACAGTTACAAGTAAATGATATTTGGCCATTTCATTATAATTAATGTGAACATCCATGAAACAGAGACCAAAACAACCAGCCCATAGAACAATGTAAAAAGGCATTTGAACCGGCTTTCTGTCCTTGGCACAGAAGCAAATTCAAAGCTTGTTTAAATTCTAGTAACCCGTGGTAAATCTGATGTTAACAGTGTAAATGTGTCATCACAGTCTGTAAAAAGGGTCCATTGTCTGAAGCTGTGGTAAGATAAATCTGAGAGAATGAATTCTTTTTTTTTTTTTTTTTTTTTTACAATTTAATAAGGAAGATTGAAAAACATATTTATATAATATATTTAATGCTGATGGGTCACCAGTCTTATAAGGCTTTTAAACTTGAGTATATTTTGTATTAAATGCATATAATTTTGTAAACCTTTTTAATTAATGGCATGACTTGTACTGCACATGTTCATAAATATGTTCATACTTACTAATTTTGTGAAGGTTCTGCTGTCAGATGTTTTGTTAACAAGGGCTTCAGTTGTGATTCTTTTTTGGAAAACACTATTAACTGAGTTGATGAAGCTGGACTTTCCTGATCCGACTCTTCCAATTACCAAGATCCTCACATGCTTGATATTTGGAGCTTTCAGCTTGAATTCTCTTAGACTTTTCTCCAATTGCTCTTCCTCTCTGTTCAGAAACAAAGTAGTAATGGTAAACAACAAGGGTGCCTTAAACATTCCAATTCATGAATTTGAAATGAGGTGGCAAAAAGGATGAAGAATTGTAATTCAAATTTCATTTTAAGGAAGTAGACTTACTGTAAGATGGAATGAAACTGAAAGAAAATAATAACTGCTTTCTAATAATCAATGTTTGAAATGCTGCCGAGAGTAAATAATTTTTCTATTATATTTTACTATTTTTAATAAATTTTAACAAATGTTTCTAGAAAAGTTTGTGTTTCTACACAAACAATTTAATGTGTATAAACTAGGGCTGTCAATCGATTCAATTTTTTAATCTAATTAATTACAGATGAATTAATCTAAATTAATCGCATACATAATTTTTGCTGCGAAAGTATTACATATTTCAATTCAAATGAATCAATGAATAATCAGCATTAGTGGCATTAAAGTTCAAAAACTCTTTTATTATTATTTTCACTGTTCAAATAATGGCCATAACAATCAACAATATGACCTAATATGCTAAGGAAATAAATTCAAAAGTTTTCACTGTAAAGGCATCTCAGGCCACATTTATTAGCCTGACTACGTCAGACTTCGTACTTCCGCTCAATTTCAGTTCACTTCTGTACTCAGTCTGAGATAGCGACCTTTCTCCCAGTTTTCCGGCCTGAAAACAGCCGGCCAATCAACGAACAGAGGGCAGGCTGAGAGCCGTGACGTAGACGCTGATTGTACCGTGGATGCGTAGATTTACTTCACATAATCTGGAAAAGTCGTTCACAGCCTTGTTCACTCCGGTATTTCGCTCGATGGTTTTGTTTTCGCATCATATATGTGTTTACAGCAGGGGGGCAGGGTTTCAGATTATTTTGAAGTTTCCCCGGGCGCCGCCATTGGCTAGCGGACCATCACCTACTGTTACCATCCCATTGACTCCCATTCATTTTGGCGTCACTTTGACAGCGAATAACTTTACATCTGAGGCGTTTGAAGACTCCATTTGTCCATTACTTATTTCTAAAGAAACATGAAAATGTATAAAAGGCTCCATTACCTTGTATCTTACCTTACCATCTACCCCGTAGATGCAGTTTTTGTAAAAATAGGCTAACGATTGCGTCATAACCACACGACTCTCTGTCGCACAGTAGAGAATTACCGTATGGACAGGAGGAGAAGCTCGCGCGTAATCGGGGGGACGTGGAGGCAAAATGACATAATAATCCCTCAATTGGTCAGTCGGTCACATACAGATTTGCTAAGTTTGCCTTTCAGTGTTTCAGTGACTGCAGTTGGTATCACGGGATGTGCTATGGATTAACGTTAACTCCTGGATGCTTTGCGTTAATGTGGTACTTTAGAGGGGACAAACTCCGGTGATATGCAAATTCCTTGCTGCAGACATTGCAGACGACTTTATTTTTATCAACACATCCATCAGGCCATTACTTACATTAACAAGTAAATGTTCCAATCAATGATCCAGGCAGCGCCTGGGCGTTCTCGTCTCCCATCTTCATTTTACAGTCGAATGGTGGCTAGAACGGCTCCAGGTTCAAAGGTCAATACGGAATGGATTAATCTGCGTTATTTTTTTTAACGCGTTATTTTTTCTCAGATTAATTAATCGAAATTAATTCGTTATTTTGACAGCCCTAGTATAAACATTTATAATTTTACCTTTAATGTTGATAGATATTTTTCACTTACCCCCAGGGAGTTTTCCTCCATGGTTTGCCATATTCTGTGAAATGAATGTGATTCATATGTCAATAAGGGTGTGCAGGGCGTTACTATTAAATGCAGGGGACGGGGGGCACAAACTAACGTGGGGCTAGTTGTAACACATGGTTTAAAAATGTCCACACATACTAGTATGACGAATTTGCACTTACTAGTTGCCATATCAACACTATAGAAAAAAAATAGCTAAATTTAGACATCTTTAGAAGATATTGCTGAACATTTAACCATAGCAAATGTAAATATCTTACTGAAGTAAATTTTTCATCTCAGTTTTTAGCATTTATTTAAAATTAGACAAATCTGCTATTACTCCAGGGGCGTGTCTAGGGGGAGGCTGGGGGAGGCAGTGCCTCCCCTAGGATAAGCCCTGCCTCCCCTGAGAAATGATATGTCCATCTGATGATAAATTAAAATTTAAAAGTGGATTTTGTTGTGCATGTTTTTCCATCGCTAGCAGATGGGTCTGACCCAACAAAAATCCAGTTTGGCGCTGTTTGACAGTGCGCGAGTGCTTCGGGCGTACGCGCTCAGAAAAAGTGCATCAGGTGAGAACAGAACGCCAATGAAATGTTTACCTGGCAGAGCTTTAAAGCATGAGCAAATAATTAACTTTTGTGATTGCGAATAAGTGCAGTGTCCTGTGAGTGTAACTCTACCGCTGCATTAACATGTGATGTGAATGTACGTCGAGTTTTACAGTATTGGGACTGAGCTGAGGCGCCATAACTGCAGCTGATAGAATGTGCGCTGTAGCACGATACTACCATATGTTAGTTTCCATGCTTAATGTGTTTCCACAACAATGTTAGTGAGTAAATCTACATTTACATTTACATTTACATTTACATTTAGTCATTTAGCAGACGCTTTTATCCAAAGCGACTTACAGATTAGGACTAAGTTAAGCGAGTCATCATGAAGAGGCAAAAACAACGCAAGAAGTGCTCAAAATACGAAGTTCAGGCATTATTCAGAGTAGCATAAGCCCGATAAGCGAGGTTTTTAAAGGGAAAGGGAAGGTTTTGTTTTTTTTAAGAGGTTAAGTGCTCACGGAAGAGATGGGTTTTCAGTTGTCTTTTGAATGTTGTCAGGGATTCTGCATTCCGGATGAGGGTGGGGAGAGCGTTCCACCAGCATGGAACTGTGAATGAGAATGTTCTGGAAAGAGATTTAGTGGCTTTCTGTGATGGAACCACGAGACGTTGCACGTTGGCCGATCGTAGGCTTCTGGTAGGGGTGTAGACTCGTAGGAGTGTAAAATCTACTGAAATGGCCACCATAACAGTGGAGTGTGTGATGTGTAAGACGAGAAAGTCGTGTGGCATAGGAGCAGCACGCACTATTGTGCTTTCACATATGCTGCGTTCGCAATTGTAGGTTAACTGATCCGCGGCTGTACCAGAAACACATACTCACTATTTTTTTTTTTTTTTTATCCAGAAGTTCTCAGCAATTTTTATTTAAAAAAAAGTTTTGTCCGCATTGCGATTGTCTTTGTACACATATACACTCTTTAATATAGGTATTCACGTTTAAACCCAATTTAATCAACGTATTATTCAATGCATTACTTCTATATAGATTTATATACACTCACCTAAAGGATTATTAGGAACACCTGTTCAATTTCTCATTAATGCAATTATCTAATCAACCAATCACATGGCAGTTGCTTCAATGTATTTAGGGGTGTGGTCCTGGTCAAGACAATCTCCTGAACTCCAAACTGAATGTCAGAATGGGAAAGAAAGGTGATTTAAGCAATTTTGAGCGTGGCATGGTTGTTGGTGCCAGAGGGGCCGGTCTGAGTATTTCACAATCTGCTCAGTTACTGGGATTTTCACGCACAACCATTTCTAGGGTTTACAAAGAATGGTGTGAAAAGGGAAAAACATCCAGTATGCGGCAGTCCTGTGGGCGAAAATGCCTTGTTGATGCTAGAGGTCAGAGGAGAATGGACCGACTGATTCAAGCTGATGGAAGAGCAACTTTGACTGAAATAACCACTCGTTACAACCGAGGTATGCAGCAAAGCATTTGTGAAGCCACAACACGCACAACCTTGAGGCGGATGGGCTACAACAGCAGAAGACCCCACCGGGTACCACTCATCTCCACTACAAATAGGAAAAAGAGGCTACAATTTGCACAAGCTCACCAAAATTGGACAGTTGAAGACTGGAAAAATGTTGCCTGGTCTGATGAGTCTCGATTTCTGTTGAGACATTCAGATGGTAGAGTCAGAATTTGGCGTAAACAGAATGAGAACATGGATCCATCATGCCTTGTTACCACTGTTTATTTCTCTCCCGAGATTCCATAGTCCTAACGTGGCCGTAGGTTATATGGAACCATGGGTGCTGAACGGAAATTGCCTTCACATACGAACTCCACGATCTTTCTCCACCGCTTCCTGTCCTGAGCCGCATTCTTGTTGGCATAATCGGGTGAAATACCATAAGCTGCTAGGTCCATCTCCACTTGTTTGATCCATGTCTTTTTAGGTGCGTTTCTTAATACTTTCCAGCCGTCAGGCCTGGTTCGCCATAGGGTGCGGTATGGGAGACGGTGCTCATCCATCCTGCAAACATGTCCAAACCATCGGAGGCGGGCACGTTTGATCAAGACATTGATTTCCAGTTGGTGAGAACAGTGACGGCAGACTTCTTCGTTCGGGATCTTGTCGAGGAGTGTGACTCCAAGAATCCGGCGGAGGCAGCGCATTTGGAATACCTCCAGTCTTCTCACATCTGCCTCTAAGAGTACCCAAGTTTCCGCTCCATATAGGAGAATTGGTAGGATCAGAGTGCGATATAGACGGACCTTCATTGCTGTTGTTAAAGTCTTCTTCTTCCAGATGCACCAGGAAGTCGAACCAAAGGCCGAAGTTGCAGATCCGATTCGGTGGGTAATGTCGACTGATGCTGCGATCTTATTACCTTGAATGGTCGACCTCAGATATTTGAATGTCTCGACTTGTTCTAGCTGGATCCCATTGAGGTATACAGCTGCCGGATAGTTGTCTGATGTCATAACTGTTTTGGCAGCGTTGATTTTAAGCCCAAATCTTGTAGCTTCTTCGACGATATCCTGGATAATTGTGGAGGCTTCGGCATCATCATCGGTGAGAAAAACACTGTCGTCAGCATACATCAGGTCAGTGGCATATTCGGCGAACCCGGCTCCAAATCTCACTCCGCGTCGTCCAAAGAAGACCCGCCTCATGATGCAGTCCACGACAATATTGAACAGGCTGGGGGAGAGAATGCATCCCTGTCTAACTCCCGAATTCACTTGAAAGTCGCTTGTCACTCCTCCTTGAACTCGTAACATGGCTGGTCGACCCCTCATAGGTGTTCTGGAGGAGGCGTATGATCTTTGGGGGGTACCCTTCCGCTCGTAGTGTGTTCCATAAGGCTGGGCGGTGCACGCTGTCGAAGGCTGCAGAGAAATCAATGAAAACCAACACTGTTCTTTTGCCACATAGGATCCTCTCTTCTAGAAGTTGGCGAAGGGAGAAGATCTGATCGCAACAACTGCGATCTGGCCGGAATCCCGCTTGTTCTTCTCTAGCCGCTTCCTCGCGGCGTTTGAGCATCCACCGGTGAATGATCTTCATGAACACCTTACCAATGATCGACAGGAGACTGGTGCCACGATAGTTTTTGCACTCAGACTTGTCCCCTTTCTTGAAAGTCGGGATGATGGTCGCCCGTTTCCAAGCAGTAGGAATAACTTCAGTCCTCCATATCAGTCCTAGCAACATGTGTAGGCGGCCTTCCAGAACTTCTCTTCCATGTTTCAAGGCCTCTGCCACTATGCTATCCACTCCAGGAGCCTTGTTGTTCTTTAATGATTTAATGGCAACTCGTAGTTCAGGTAAGGAGGGTTCTAGGTCCTCCACATAGGTGCTCAGGTACTCAACTGGGTCTGGATCTGCCGTCGGACCTTGAGGAGCAGGATGGTTGAGCATAACTGTCTTCTCACAAGCAAACACCTGTCACTCATCATCAGGCAATCACCGTGATCTGATATATATATGAATCTGTCAATAATAATAATATCATCCTCATATTATTCATGTTGACATGTTGAATATCATTTCATGTTGGTTTAACTAACTTTTATGTGATAGCCCTATAGCAGGGGTCTCCAACACGTCGCTCGCGAGCTACCAGTAGCTCGTGGCCTGATTGGAGGTAGCGCGCCAAGGGCCGTTCACATATCGCGTCTTTTGCAAGTTCGTTATTTCAAATAATTGAAGCGATGCGCTCATTTTTTCCAGGCGCAGCGAGTCAACATGAAGGATGGGGGTGCACCCAAACATTACGGGTGTTTTTTTCTTCTCCGTAAATAAATCTAGTAGCAGAGCTACAGCAAGCGTTTTTCGATGGTGGAAATCCATTAGCTATTAAAACTTCTTTGTTGTTGACTTTGTGGAGAGCGCTGTGCATGGCTGCATAGCAACGACAGACGCCACGGGAAAATAGGACCGAATTTTACTATTAATAATAAAAGATAAGCTAATGTGCATTGTAAATGTCAGCAATTTATCTTTTTTGACTCATTCTTTTTATAAAAATGATTTAAAGGCTGACATATATGCGAGGTTTATCTTTTTATAAAAACTTTTTTGTCAAAACTTTATTTGAACTTGTACATGTTAGTAGATAACATGTTGCAAGACACTCCTTTCAAATTTGGCCATCATTTTTAATGTTATTATTTTAATTTGTAAACAAAAAGTGCATATTGATGCTATGTTTATTTGTTATTTGCTGGTTTTCGACATACAACTTGGTGAATTAATTTTATTGTGTAGTATTAGTACTTTTTGAACAGGATTCTGATAACCATGATCATTTTGGTCACTATAATCATGAAATTACATTTTCATGTTATGATGAAAATGTCTCAAGTTATGATGCACTATAAAATCAACAATAATTATGTGTTTTTACAGTATAATTAAAAAAATGTTTTTATCTCTGACAATTAAGGGTGACATATATAGGCCTACAATAACTCTTTTAGGTCTAAAACAGCATAGTTTTTAATATGAGAGTTATGATACATTATTTAAGATATTTAAGTATTGCATTACATGAGTAGCTCTCGGCCACTTTCATTTTTTAAAAGTAGCTCTCAAATGAAAAAAGGTTGGAGACCCCTGCCCTATAGTCTAATAGGTGCCCTGTGCCTATCTCTGGGTTCCTGGGTTAGAAAAAGATATGCACTAAAACATATTGTGTGTAGTAGGCTATAGCTTAATTTTGCGCCGATTTTTTCAATTGTTTATGTTGCCCCCCCAAACAAGCCAAATGCCCCCCCCAAACATGACATCCTGGTAACCCTTCTGTATTACTCTAATCTCCAATCTGTTATTTAGCTGTTTAGTTCTTTAATGCTTAGCTAACTAGCAGAAGACACTACAGCCAGTTTTACAAAACAAGTATGCGCAGGCTGGGCATGTTTTAACTTGCCCACTATTACAGTTTTTGCCTATTGCTTACACACTAAAAACTGAATACCTAAACTTCTTGTAGCATATAAACACAGTGTAACCACAGCTTAAGCAAATTGTCAACTTTGCACTTTGTTTGCAATTCTGGAACACACTTATTGCGAAACACTACACACGTTTTCTTACATTAGACACTTTGTTAAAAAAAACGAAATCACCTGTTATCATTGGGAAAACACTCTGTTCAAAATGCAAAACTCATCTGGCAATTGTAGGCACTTACATACACACCTGAAAACACTTGCACAGAAAACAGAACACCAATCGGTCTGAGCCTTAGCACTACAAATAGGACATTCTGACTGGAGAACAGGTATATCTTCAAGTTTCTACTCCAGACTGTACCTACTGTATGTGTCACATGATTCTGTATCATATTACAGTATTACTGTACTAACTGTACTATACAAAAATGGGTAGTGCTGTGAAGTATATGTAAAGGAATACCATTGTGATGTTACAGTCCTGTGTACAGTTTGAAAGTACAGTATGAAAAATAATCTAACCAATGACATCTTGTGGTGGCATTTTCTACAGAATGGTTGGACGAGGTCTTGTGGCCAGATCCGAACAGAAGGCGGGATCAAAGTTGCAGTGACAGTTCAACAAATCTGACTCATGTGTCAAAACAGGGAATAGTGTTGTAACGGAGAGCAGATCACCAGTTGCATGGTGATTAAATCAAATTAATTAATGCAGTCTAAATCTACAAAACCCCTGTCTCGCTCTGACTCAAGCTATTCTCACATTCCAAAGCACTCTCATTTACGACACCTCTGTTGTTTTGAGATTGCTCTGCGCAAGACGTGCAGCCCAAACGGCGCCGAAAAATGGTGTAAATCATTGACTATCTCTCTCTCTACATGATCTCTTACGTCTAAACCAACAGAGACCGTCTGTTTATGGCCGGGAGAGCCTAACGCTGACCAATGAGAGCGATCCCGAAAGCACTCCCCCCTAGGGAGTCCCTCGGACACTGAGTTACACATGGACACTAATTAACTCTTCACAACAATAAAACAGTGTTGTAGAGACCAGATGCCAAAACATGTGGTCTCTGCCGAGTGCATCAATCCAAGGACTCAAACAAACGTACACACATTTACACCCTCACCCTCCCCGGCTCGGAAAGCCAAAAGTTCAACGCGTGGTGTGAACTCTGTGTGACACCACACACACACACACACAGAAACACACGCAGGCCCCACCACGTGTGATCCAAAATCCTTGTATAAAATATTTTAAATGTATTTTCGTGATGTGTATGATCCCCTGTCCCAAATATTATGCCTATGTAGTTTGTTGGCCTGTAATCACTCTGTGGTGCCCACAATTACAAGAAATGATGTACCTCCTTGATTTTAGATATTAGAACTGTCATTCGCGGTATTGCCGTGTTCCACAAACCCCAACGATGCTGAATCTTTAACACAAAATACCAGAGAATGCATTGTTTATTAAATACCAGTGTTATTAAGTTATGGACGAATTCATCGCTTCAAAACCCCGCGGAAAGGGGAGCGTATAGACCTCGAAACGTCAGGAGGTGGGCCCATACGTTGTTAAAGACGATTGGCCCACGTACGTGAGGGAGGCGTGAGTTTAGCCCTTTAAAATTGCGCGCCCCTCTCCTCTCATTGCAGTCCGCCAGAGAGAGAAAGACGACACGCCTCCTTCCCTCAAGGAAGCTCCGCTCGCTTTTATTTTCCTTTTATTTCCAAGTCTTTTCTTAGAACTACTATTACTTCAGTATAGTCTTCTGAAACCAACCCACGAAACTAAAGGCTAAAGATAATCTTTGCTGAGTCTTCGCTCGCTTCAAGTCGCCATAGCAACCAGAACGCTGTGACCACGTGATCCAGGTGCCTTTATCCAACACAGACGAACGCACACACAGAAGGCCGATCTTTCAAACAGAGTAACGTAGATCTTTTAAATTTGCAATCTGAAGGAAATGCTGTTTAAAGTTGTCTAAATATTACTGAGAAACGTTGGGGTTTTGTGGTGAATGACTAAACTGTTTCTATCTCTCTCTCTAAATTCTCTTTCACACACACACAAACATACACATACACACACACCCACATACTCTCACCCACGTGTGCCGAGACAAACACACTACCACGTGCTCACAGAGCCGCAAACCCATCTCTCCTTACAAACACTATCCTCTCAACATCTCACACGCTGATTCTCTCTCTCTCTCTCCCTCTCTCCCAATCTCTCTCTCTCAAACCTTTTTATTTTGTTGTATTTCTGTATTACGATCGTTATATTGCCTGTTTTGTTTATGCATTTTTACTCCTGCGTGATTGAAAATAATTGTGTAATCGCTAGCTTGTTAAATAAACTTTGTTAAATCATTTGAATTAAGTTTGACTGTTTTGTTTCAAATTCTGAGTCCCTGATGAGTGCAGATTTGACCTTATAAGCTCTACGATTGGTTTTATTCTTAAAAGAAACCTAAAATTGTCTAAAACACGAAGATAATTATCTTCTTTGTGGCCACAAGAAAGTGTTATCTATCCGTGTTAAAGACGCCCGATTTCTGTTCATAAATTATACACTCTGTCCGCAGGACGACCAGTCTGTATGATAAATGAACATTCTTCAACTTCTACCTCAAATTCCCCAAATTGAGTAAATTCTACCCGTCTCTATCAGTGATTATTACAAGTAATTGTGTAATCGCTGATACAAGCCGAGGTTTTGACCTATTCCCTATTTTGAATAAATTAATTTATGGAAGCAACAGATGCATATTCACATTGATGAATATTACCGCTAATTTGAGCTAATTAATTCCCCAACACAAAGTCATTGTTGTTACAGTGTTTAGTGTTTATAGTTTAGGGAAATGGGTGTGCTTTTTGATAAATGGCATTATGCTTTTGAAATTTTTGTTCAAAAGCCTGGTTATAGAGTTTAAGCAATCGAGAAAAACTGTAACAAATGCCACTGCTTTATATGAAAAGTTAATACAGTTTTTGCCCGTTGCTTGAACACATTTTGCAAAACTTCGCTCACTGTGACAAAACTCTACACACAAGTAAACATGACACAACACTGGGAAATATACCATTCACATCTGTGTCAAATTGAAACTCTAGGCTACTATCAAAACCTAAACTCTGCTATCAAAACCTAACATTCCTTTGTCAAAATGTAACTCTGATGACAAAATGACACATACTTGCATCATATGCATACACTTTCAGATCAGATGAAACATACTAGTCTACTTTATATAAAACACTGCAGTCTTTGATTTTCACTGTTTATTCAGAAGGCATATTTTCAGGAGGCACATTATCAAACAACCAAAAAAGCAAATAGGCCTACTCAATATTGTACATTGCAGCACTGTGCATTGCAGTAACATGAATTCAGATAAAGCAAAAAAAAAAAAAAAAAAAAAAAAAAAAAAAGATTAGAAAAAACACAATACTGTAAACACAGAAAATCATGGCAATTGTGCATACGTGGGCTCATGGATCCCGCCGTCTGTTGGGGTCTGGCCACAGGACCTCATTGACATCGCAAGCAATGTCTTCTCCCGCTAGGCACCGGGGAAAATATCCCCTTGCATGTCGAAACCATCCATGGATTGCTGTCACCTGAATGTCACCGCAGGCCTGTTCCATTGCCTGCAGAAGAGGCATGTGGGCATGTGGTTGGCGGTCATATACGCGCCATCTCCAAGCTGAAAAGAATTCCTCTATAGGGTTTAAAAATGGTGAGTAAGGGGGCAAGTATACCACTTCAAATTGATTGTGGTTGGTGAACCAGGCCTGGACCAGAGCAGCCCGATGGAAACTGACATTATCCCATACCACTACAAACCTGGGCTGATCTGTTCTGTACAACTATATTATGGAGAGCAGAAATGTGAGTATATGTTGGCTATTGTATGGACCTAGTTTTGCATGATGATGCAGAAGCCCTCGAAGGCTTATGGCGGCACACAATGTGATATTTCCCCCGTGCTGCCCCGGGACGTGCACAATTGCCCTTTGGCCAATTACATAATGACCCCGTCGTCTTGTTTTGCTCAGGTCGAATCCAGCTTCATCAATGAAAATGAATTCATGAGGCTGTGCAGCTCCATCCATGGCCAAGATTCTCTGTAACAAAAAAACTAACTTTTTGTAGCTGGCTGATTGGTGATCAGTTTTGCAAGTAAGTGCCTTCAGGTGTGTATTTGAGTGGTTGCAATAACCCGATGTGTTTTGTATTTTGGATACATGTGTTTTCCAAATGGCACCCTGAGATTTCATTTTTGAATGAAGTGTCTTATGTATGAAATAGAGTGTAGTATGCAGGACCAAGTGTGTTGTATAAAGGAGTAAGTGTGTTGCAGAATTGCAACTAGAGTGCAAAGCAGCGCTTTTGTTTAAGGTATGGGTACATGTGTTTGAGGTATGGTAACAAAAGCTTCAAGTTGTGTTACTTTAGTCTAAGCATAAGTCTATAGTGTTCAAGCAACGGGCAAAAACTGTATTATATTTTTAATAATATTGTATTTTATTGACAAAATATTTTAGTTTATCATATATATATATATATATATATATATATATGCGTGCGTGTGGTGGTGGTAGAGTCCTGCACGGGTTCGGGTACCCAACGGGTGACCCGCAAATTTTGTTCAAACGGGTGAAAAATATCCAACCGTGTCAGATACGGGTGCGGGTCGGGTCGGACACGGGGGAAACACGGGTCTAAACACGGGTTTAAAACAATCACAAGCAAACGTAAAATATGCATTTTTAGGAACACATCTACAAAAATGCCTGTATTTCAAGTTGATAAAATAATTAAAAATCCACATCAGTTTATTTGTGCCCACGCGCCACGCCCTCCCAGGAATCTATAATGTTACCTAGGCTACTTTTTAGTTAAAAAAATTCATCATAACCGCGCGCGCGATCTGCATGCAGTCGTTGAGATGGATGCTGAAGAGTTGAAGAAAAGAATAGCTAGTGGAGATTGTAAAGTTGTCGACAATACGTCATCAAAAATCAAGTCCAGTGTGTGGGAGAAATTTGGAGTTATCTGAAGAAAACAATATTGTGAAAGGCTTTGCTGCATGCATTTTCGTGTTGGATAGCCGCAAATGTGGAACTTCATCGCTGAGGAAGCACCATAGACTGTAAAAAAAATATGGACGTAGTGTTCGTGACATCACCCGTAGTTTTCTGAAGAGCATTTTTGTATGGAAGGCGAATGGGGCCAAAAGTCTTTAAACAAAACGCATGAATTTTGACCGCGTCAACACACACTATTTGTCCGCGTTAACGCGGCAATTTTTTCGTGTTTCTTTTGTACGTGTAGACAAGCCCATTCTGGTCGTGTTAAGGCGTCAGTTATGGTTAAAAGTCTTTAAACGAAACGCGGGATTTTTGACCGCGTCATCACGCACCGTTTTAACGAGACAACACGCACAGCAGCCAATGAAATTGCTGTATTTGAGACTATATTTGCATATGTGACACTATGGTACGTATGTCTCTGGTTGGTATATACATATACAAACATCAGAGTCGTGTTTATTCATGAAGGATGTCGTAATGGTATACTGGTATGCAGGTATGCAAACATCAGACGTTATATTTGTTCATGAGGGATAATGGGATAATGCAATAAATTAAAATAGAATAATAAGATGCTAAAGGGCTGTTACCAATCAAATTAAACGGCATTAAATAATGTAATGAGATTATTTAAAATAGTTTTTGAATATACAAATAAGAAATATCATTTGTACATAGAAATCATATTTATAAACCACCAGTAGGAGGCGGCAGGCGACCGTCTTAATGAGTGAGTCATTGAGTCATTTATTCAAACGATTCATTTTCAAACATTCAACTGACTTTATATTAATTACTTGTTTATTGAACTGTAACTGTATCATATAAATATAAAAACACATTTTGAATGTTTCATTTGTTTCCAAATTAGGCGCCAGAAACTTGTTATCGTCAGAAGCCTACATTATATATTATATTAGGATATAGTATTCACTATCAGTCGCCACTTACACTAAATTAATGCAGAATAGTAATTTTTTGTTATTGACGTTTTAATCAGGCTATTTGTCCGGTCGGGCAAGTAAAATTCTCTTTCACTTGCCCCTTCAAAAAATCCACTTGGTCCGGACAAGCATAAATGTCGAGCCTGTAATATAATGTACTAATTTCATTATAGCACTCATCAGCCTGCAGATGTTTACTGTAAAACACACAGAGACAGAACAGCACAAAAAAACTCATAGTTTAGTCATAGCAGAACTCATGTCTCCATTCATATTTTGTTTCCATTTATGTTGATTTATGAAAAGTGAACAGCACGAGTAAGATAGGATGCGCAATATATCGACATGGAGACATGGAGTGGTTGATTGAGACATGATTTTGACCACTTCATCAAGTTTTGTTTTGTAGAAAACCTTTCTTTAAAGTGAATTTCGTGTATCTTCATTTTAATCAATTTTTCATCAACCAATTGCCTGGATTTAATAAATAAGAAGCAAATATAACAAACAATATAATCATGGAGGCGCCCGCGCGGTCACTTGCATTGCACGTTAACTGGAGCGCATCTCATCCCAACTTAACGAAACTCAGTGTATGCCTCGAGAAATACATCAAATACACAAAGCTTGAAATGTCTTTAAACAAAATAATTCAAAACGAAAAGAAAAAGGCTACTCTCTGATTATGTAATCCATTATGTGCATTTCTCTCTATAGGCGCGTTCACTACGGAGATGGCGATCGTCAACTTCATCTTCGCAGCCGACACTGTCAGAAAACACTAGTTTATTAATAAAAATCAATACACGCGTCACAGGATTTAAAAATGCACATCTTGCTTGTTGCACGCACACATATTATGACGAAATAAACAGATATTATGTTGAAATAACATTATTATTAATAATACATCTTTTAGAATATTTGATTGAATGCTGAATGTTGCACTTGTTCAATTTAATAAAATTAAAACTTTAATTGTGATCATTAAAATAATTGAATATTAAATATTTAGTGGTCAAGTTTTGCTCATTTATTAATAGTGTATATATATATACATATATATCAATATTTAGCCTATAATTGCGCAGCTCCCCCTGTCAATGATCTAGCACCCCCTCAGCACATGCATTAAAAATTCTCTGGCGCCGTCCCTGTCTCCATTTGTGTTTAAAATAGTTACAGTTTATAGACTTTAAAAACATTTATCACCACTTGTGATTCACAAAGTGAAAATTAATTTTAAGAATCCAGTTGGTTATTGGCTTTTACCGATAAAACAGACACTTTTGTTCTGAGGACGTAGTTTAACCTGCTGTCTTATTTGATTTTTAGTTTAATTTGTTTACACAACAGCTCTGAAAAAATATGATAATAAAAGGTTTTGGGTTGAACACCAAATTACAAAAACATTATTATGTTAAAGTGAATAAAGTCTATAAGTCTAATAAATCTCTCTCTCTCTCTCTCTCTCTCTCTCTCTCTCTCTCTCTCTGTGTGTGTGTGTGTGTGTGTGTTCAGTTGTAAATCTAGCCTATGCTATGTAAGTTATACTTTTGAAAATGATAGGCCAATAACTTAAACATTTAATAACCCATATAAATAAATTATAATGTATAATATGGAATATATAGCATTTACTTAATTTACAATGTAACATTTATTAATTTACTCTAGCAGTTAAGATATCAGTAAAAAAAAAAAAAAAAAAAAGGCCACAATAAAGTAAAGGATTAAAATGTGGGTAAATCTAAAAGCCCCTCCTTGAACTGCCACCTTAACGTGGTGGAGGGGTTTGAGTACCCGAATGACCCTAGGAGCTATGTTGTCCGGGGCTATATGCCCCTGGTTCGGTCTCCCAAGGCAAACAGTTCCTAGGTGACGGGTCAGACTAAGAGTGGTTCAAAAAAACCCTATGAGTGACATTAAATTGAGGACCGTGACGTCGCCCGGTATGGCACAGCCGGGGCCCCACCCTGGAGCCAGGCCCGGGGTTGGGGCTCGTATGCGAGCGCCTGGTGGCCGGGCCTTTCCCCACGGGGTCCGGCCGGGCTCAGCCCGAAGGAGCGACGTGGGGCCGCCTTCCCGTGGGCTCACCACCTGCAGGAGGGACCGTAAGGGGCCGGTGCTGAGAGGATCGGGCGGCAGTCGAAGGCAGAGGCCTCGACGACCCAATCCCTGGACACGGAAACTAGCTCTAGGGACGTGGAACGTCACCTCGCTGGCGGGGAAGGAGCCTGAGATTGTGCGTGAGGTTGAGAGGTTCCGACTAGAGATAGTCGGGATCACCTCTACGCACGGCTTGGGCTCTGGAACCACACTCCTTGAGAGAGGATGGACTCTTCACCACTCTGGAGATGCCCATGGTGAGAGGCGGCGGGCTGGTGTGGGTTTGCTTATAGCCCCCCAGCTCAGCCGCCATGTGTTGGAGTTTCCCCCGGTGAACGAGAGGGTCGTTTCCCTGCGCCTACGGGTCGGGGATAGGTCTCTCACTGTCGTGTGTGCCTATGGGCCAAACGGCAGTGCAGAGTACCCGGCCTTCTTGGAGTCTCTGGGAGGGGTGCTGGAAAGTGCTCCGACTGGGGACTCCGCCGTTCTACTGGGGGACTTCAATGCCCACGTGGGCAGCGACAGTGACACCTGGAGGGGCGTGATTGGGAGGAACGGCCCTCCTGATCTGAACCCGAGCGGTGTTCAGTTATTGGACTTCTGTGCTAGTTACAGTTTGTCCATAACGAACACCATATTCAAGCATAAGGGTGTCCATCAGTGCACGTGGCACCAGGAAACCCTAGGCCGTAGGTCGATGATCGACATTGTGGTCGTTCCATCTGACCTGTGGCCGTATGTCTTGGACACTCGGGTAAAGAGAGGGGCGGAGCTGTCAACTGATCACCACCTGGTGGTGAGTTGGATCCGATGGTGGGGGAGGAAGCTGGACAGACTCGGCAGACCCAAACATACTGTGAGGGTCTGCTAAGAACATTTGGCTCTTGTCAGAGAGATCTTCAACTCCCACCTCCGGCGGAGCTTCGACCGGATTCCGAGGGAGGTTGGAGATATTGAGTCAGAGTGGACCATGTTCTCCACCTCCATTGTCGAAGCGGCCGCTCGGAGCTGTGGCCGTAAGGTCTCCGGTGCCTGTCGAGGCGGCAATCCCCGAACCCGGTGGTGGACACCGGAAGTAAGGGATGCCGTCAAGCTGAAGAAGGAGTCCTATCGGGGCTGGTTGGCTTGTGGGGCTCCTGAGGCAGCTGACGGGTACCGGCAGGCCAAGCGAACTGCAGCCCGGGTGGTTTTGGAGGCAAAAACTCGGGCCTGGGAGGAGTTCGGTGAGGCCATGGAGAAGGACTATCGGCTGGCCTCGAAGAGATTCTGGCAAACCGTCCGGCGCCTCAGGAGGGGGAAGCAGTGCCCTACCAACGCTGTGTACAGTAGAGGTGGGGAGCTGTTGACCTCAACTGGGGATGTCATTGGATGGTGCAAGGAATACTTCGAGGATCTCCTCAATCCCGCCGTCATGTCTTCCATTGAGGAAGCAGAGGCTGAGAGCTCAGAGGTGGACTCGTCCATCACCCAAGCTGAAGTCACCGAGGTAGTCAAGAAACTCCTCGGTGGCAAGGCACCGGGGGTGGATGAGATCCGCCCTGAGTACCTTAAGTCTCTGGATGCTGTGGGGCTGTCTTGGCTGACACGCCTCTGCAGCATCGCGTGGCTGTCGGGGACAGTGCCTCTGGGATGGCAGACCGGGGTGGTGGTCCCTCTTTTTAAGAAGGGGGACCGGAGGGTGTGTTCCAACTACAGGGGGATCACACTTCTCAGCCTCCCTGGGAAAGTTTATGCCAGGGTACTGGAGAGGAGAATACAGCCGATAGTAGAACCTCGGATTCAGGAGGAACAGTGCGGTTTTCGTCCAGGCTGTGGAACCCTGGACCAGCTCTATACCCTCTACAGGGTGCTGGAGGGTTCATGGGAGTTTGCTCAACCAATCCACATGTGCTTTGTGGATTTGGAGAAGGCATTCGACTGTGTCCCTCGCGGCGGCCTGTGGAGGGTGCTCCGGGAGTATGAGGTCCGGGGTCCTTTGCTAAGGGCTGTCCGGTCCCTGTGCGACCGAAGCAGGAGCTTGGTTCGCATTGCCGGCAGTAAGTCAGACTTGTTCCCGGTGCATGTTGGACTCCAGCAGGGCTGCCCTTTGTTGCCGGTTCTGTTCATCATTTTTATGGACAGAACTTCTAGGCGCAGCCAGGGGCCGGAGGGTGTCAGGTTTGGTGACAACACGATTTCGTCTCTGCTCTTTGCGGATGGTGTTGTCGTGTTGGCCTCATCAAACCAGGACCTTCAGCATGCACTGGGACGGTTTGCAGCCGAGTGTGAAGCGGCTGGGATGAGAATCAGCACCTCCAAATCCGAGGCCATGGTCCTCAGTCGGAAAAGGGTGGCTTGCCCACTTCAGGTTGGTGGAGAGTTCCTGCCTTAAGTGGAGGAGTTTAAGTATCTTGGGGTTTTGTTCACGAGTGAGGGAAGGATGGAACGGGAGATTGACAGACGGATCGGTGCAGCTTCTGCAGTAATGCGGTCGATGCACCGGTCTGTCGGCTCAGCTCTCAATTTACCGGTCAATCTACGTTCCTACTCTCACCTATGGTCATGAGTTTTGGGTCATGACCAAAAGGACAAGATCCCGGATACAGGCAGCCGAAATGAGCTTTCTCCGCAGGGTGGCTGGGCGATCCCTTAGAGATAGGGTGAGAAGCTTGGTCACTCGGGAGGAGCTCAGAGTAGAGACGCTGCTCCTCCACATCGAGAGGGGTCAGCTGAGGTGGCTCGGGCATCTGTTCCGGATGCCTCCAGGATGCCTTCCCGGGAAGGTGTTCCGGGCGCGTCCCACTGGGAGGAGACCCCGGGGAAGACCTAGGACACGCTGGAGAGACTATGTCTCCCGGCTGGCCTGGGAACGCCTCGGTGTCCCCCCGGAAGAGCTGGAGGAAGTGTCTAGGGATAGGGAAGTCTGGGCATCTCTGCTTAGACTGCTGTCCCCGCGACCCGGCCCCGGATAAGCGGAAGAAGATGGATGGATGGATGGATGGTAAATCTAAAAATTCGCATTCCATAAATTTGAACGTGTTTCTCAACGCGCACATTATAGCAATGTTCGAACTTGTAATATTTTTTTAAAGCAGACTTACTTTTAGATTTACCCACATTTTAATCCTTTAGTTTATTGTGGCCTTTTTTTTTTTTTTTTTTACTGATATCTTAACTGCTAGAGTAAATGAATAAATGTTAAATTGTAAATTAAGTAAATGCTATATTCCATATTATACATTATAATTTATTTATATGGATTATTAAATGTTTAAGTTATTGGCCTATCATTTTCAAAAGTAGGCTATATAACTTACACAACATAGGCTATATTTATAACTGAACACACACACACACACACACACACACACACAACTTTATTCACTTTAACATAATACTGTTTTTGTAATTTGGTGTTCAACCCAAAACCTTTTATTATCATATTTTTTCACAGCTGTTGTGTAAACAAATTAAAATAAAAGTCAAATAAGACAGCAGGTTAAACTATGTCCTCAGAACAAGAGTAAAGTGTTTTATTGGTAAAAGCAAATAACCAACTGGATAGAAACAAACTTCTTAAAATTAATTTTCACTTTGTGAATCACAAGGGGTGATTTTTTTAAAGTCTATAAACTGTAACTATTTTAAACACAAATGGAGACAGGGACGGCGCCAGATAATTTTTAATGGATGTGCAGAGGGGGTCCTAGATCATTGACAGGGGGAGCTGCGCAATTATAGGCTAATATATATATATATATATATATATATATATATATATATATATATAGTCAGGTCCATAAATATTGGGACATCTACACAATTCTAATCTTTTTGGCTCTATACACCACCACAATGGATTTGAAATGAAACGAACAAGATGTGCTTTAACTGCAAACTTTCAGCTTTAATTTGAGGGTATTTACATCCAAATCAGGTAAACGGTGTAGGAATTACAACAGTTTGTATATGTGCATCCCACTTTTCAAGGAACAAAAAGTAATGGGACAATTGGCTGCTCAGCTGTTCCATGGCCAGGTGTGTGTTATTCCCTCATTATCCCATTTACAAGGAGCAGGTAAAAGGTCCAGAGTTCATTTCAAGTGTGCTATTTGCATTTGGAATCTGTTGCTGTCAACTCTCAATATGAGATCCAAAGAGATGAACAAAACAAACCCATCAGAAAGATAGCAAAAACATTAGGTGTGGCCAAATCAATTGTTTGGAACATTCTTAAAAAGAAAGAACGCACCGGTGGGCTCAGCAACACCAAAATACCCGGAAGACCGCGGAAAACAACTGTGGTGGATGACCGAAGAATTCTTTCCCTGGTGAAGAAAACACCCTTCACAACAGTTGGCCAGGGGCCTGTACCATGAAGGTAGCTGAACAAACTCAGGGTTACAGGATTAGTTTTGAGTTGACAAAACGCCTCGGTTACGACTGTAACCTCGGTTCCCTGAAGAGGGAACGAGCGTTGCGTCGAATTGACGCTATGGGGAACGCTTTGCGTGATGACGTCTTGAAGCACATGTAAAATCAGTCCAATGGTGTGGCGGAACGTCAGAGGCGGGTGACGTCACGTACCAGGAAGCTATAAAAGCCGGCCCGAAACAGAAAACGAAAGCTTCGTAGAGTCTGAAGTCGTGCTGACAGGCATGAAGGAGATATGGCAAGGTGACGCAACGCTCGTTCCCTCTTCAGGGAACCGAGGTTACAGTCGTAACCGAGGCGTTCCCTTTCAAGGGAACTCGCGTTGCGTCGAATTGACGCTATGGGGAACGTCTATACCAACGCCACCATAGCTACAAATGTCTGTCCTGTGTGAAATCAATTGCGCAGCACTAGGAAGACAATAACGAGTAGAACCTGACGAAGGTGTGCGGTGAGGACCAGCCTGCCGCATCACAAACGTCCTGTAAAGATACTCCTGATATAAGGGCCTTAGAGGCCGCCATACTCCTAGTAGAGTGCGACCGGACAGCCAAAGGAGAAGGCTGTCCAGCCGCCTCATAAGCAAGTGAGATAGCCTCAACCACCCACTTGCTCATCCTTTGCTTAGACACTGGACCTCCCTTGTTAGGGGACCCAAAGCGAACAAACAATTGATCACTCTTACGCCACAGGGCAGCTCTGTGGACATATGCGTCTAACGCCCGAACAGGGCAAAGCAAATTATTCGCCTCCTGGTCCGATTTCGAAAGGGAGGAGGACCTCCAAGTGCCACGAGGGAAACGAGATACCAAAAGGGTCTTTCCCCACAGACATTCCACCCAAAGGAATGTGGTAAGCACCTATGGCCGCCACATAAACCTTTAAAGTGGACGGGGTCAGACCTGCAGTGAACCGGTCCTGCAGGAACTCCAGAACTGTACCAATTGGGCAGTTGACTGGATCCAACCGACGGTCACTACACAAAGAAGTGAATACTCTCCACTTCAGGGCATAAAGTTTCCTCGTGGAGGGAGCTCTGGACTGTAGAATGGTCTCAGCAACCTCAGTTGAGAGACCTGACTCTATGAGCTGGGCCCCCTCAGAAGCCAAGCCCACAGGTTCCACAGTTCTGGCGGGGGTGAAATATTGAGCCCCCTGCTTGGGACAAAGGCCCCTCCTGACAGGAAGCTCCAGAGGATGCCCGTCGAGGAGGGACACAAGATCGGGAAACCATACTCTGCCCGGCCAGCGCGGGGCTATAAGAAGCAGGCAAACCCGGTCCCTGCGAACTCTCTCCAGAACTCCCGGGAGCAGAGCAACTGGGGGAAAGGCGTACAGACGTAGCCTCGGCCACGTCTGTACCATAGCATCCAGTCCCAGAGGAGCTGGATGCGTGAGGGAGAACCAAAGTGGACAGTGAGACGTCTCTCGAGACGCAAACAGATCCACTTGTGATTGGCCTCCATTCCCCGGGCCTCGGCCCCTGTCTCGACAGAGTGTCTGCCCTGAGATCTGTGATAAAGCTCCTCAGAGCCCGGAAGACAGCTAACATCTCTAGGTGATTGATATGCCAGGAACGATGATGGTCTTCCCACAGACCTTGAGATGAGCGACCCTCTAGGATCGCTCCCCAACCCGTGAGGGAAGCATCCGTCGTTAGCAGTTTGCGACGACAAGGAGCTCCCAGCACTGGGCCCTGGGACAGGAACCAAGGTTTCTTCCACATAACCAAGGCACGTAGGCATCGCCGCGTGACCTTGATTGTGCGAAATGGGTTGCCCCTCGGGGAAAACCCTCTGGTCCTGAGCCACCACTGCAGGGGCCTCATGTGCAGTAGTCCAAAAGGTATCCCGTTGGAAGCTGCTGCCATGAGACCCAACAGTCTCTGGAACTGTTTGACAGTGAGTAGCTGGCCTAGCTTTACACTTTTCACAGCTGCAAGGATGGAATCTACACGTGGCGGTGACAGGCGCGCCTGCATCGACACTGATTCCCAAACCACGCCTAAAAAAGTGGTCCTCTGAAGTGGAGAAAGCACACTCTTCTTGGCGTTCAGCCGTAACCCCAGCTCTTTCATGTGGGCGAGAACAACATCTCGATGTTGAACCGCCAACTGATGCGACTGAGCTAAAATCAACCAATCGTCGATGTAGTTCATGATGCGAATACCCTGGAGGCGCCGAGGCGCCAGAGCTGCATCCACGCATTTGGTGAAAGTGCGGGGTGATAAAGCCAGGCCGAATGGAAGAACTCGATATTGGTATGCTTTGCCCCCGAAAGCAAACCTCAGGAACTTACAATGACAAGGACGAATGGAAATATGGAAATATGCGTCCTTGAGGTCTATCGTGACAAACCAGTCCTCGGACCTGATCTGTGACACGATTTGTCTCAATGTTAACATTTTGAACTTGAGCTGAATGAATAACTCGTTCAGAACTCGAAGATCTAAAATGGGACGCAATCCCCCGTCCTTCTTTGGAACTATGAAGTACCGGCTGTAAAACCCGGTTTCCCTGTCGGAGGGAGGTACATATTCTATGGCCCCTTTCTCTAACAGAGTGTTTACTTCCTGTTCCATAACCAGAACCTGCTCGGGGCCCACCACTGTGGGCAGGACCCCCATAAACCGAGTTGGGCGTTTCTAGAATTGTATCTGATACCCTTTTTCCACGGTCTGCAGGACCCAACGAGAAACATTTGACAGTAGCTTCCACGCTGTCAAAGATTCTACTAGTGGTACCAGCCTCTCGAGACTGGTTTCTGGATTGTGTTGCTGTTGAGTAGTCGGTTCGTCGCCCTGTAACGGCGCACCGGCAGGGAACGACCGAACAGACTGCTCTAGCACCCTCCTCAGAGGGGGCGGGCATCCCGAGGCCACTACGTTTCCGGGTGGACCTTGAGATATGTGCTCGCCGGAGACCGCTGCGCCCTGTAACACCGGAGGCGGCAGGGTTGGCAGAACGGTCCCCTGAGGGCACCGAAGAGAGACAGCACCGTATTTTTCTCCTGCTGTTGAGTAGTCGGTTCGTCGCCCTGTAACGGCGCACCGGCAGGGAACGACCGAACAGACTGCTCTAGCACCCTCCTCAGAGGGGGCGGGCATCCCGAGGCCACTACGTTTCCGGGTGGACCTTGAGATATGTGCTCGCCGGAGACCGCTGCGCCCTGTAACACCGGAGGCGGCAGGGTTGGCAGAACGGTCCCCTGAGGGCACCGAAGAGAGATGGGCACCGTGAAAAGAGGTGTTAACCGCTCTGCTTCGGGGGGGACTACCCTCATTTGTCCTGAGCCCTCGGACGTCAGGACTTTTTCCCAGCAGTCTTCTTGGCGGTAATAACGGTCCGCAGATCCGTTTTACCCCTCGAAGACTGCTGGGTTTAAGAGCGCCCTCCGTGTCCCCGAGATTTTTGTGGGGGAGCACGGGAGGAAACGCTCTGTTTCTGAGTGGCACGGTGTTCAGCGCTCTTTTTAGATGAGTGAGGCTGCTCCCGCTCAGCAGCCTCAATGAAGAACGGCGGGGGAGAAGTTTCTGAAGTGCAGCTGCCTGTTTTGAAGCTTCTTGTGATTTAGCTACAGCACTGTTAACTGCATCTCCAAATAACCCTTGAGTGGATACCGGTGCATCTAAAAGAACATATTTTTCTTTGTCTTTTATGTCACTTAAGTCGAGCCACAAATGCCTCTCAGTGGCCACCAGGGCTGCCATAGAGCGGCCGATGGATTTAGCCGTCTCCTTGGTGGCCCTGAGAGACAAATCCGTGGCTCTACGTAGTTCAGACACCGTATCAGCACTAAAACCCCCGCCCTCCTCAGAATCACCCAATAACTCAGCTTGGTAAGCTTGCATTAGAGACATTGTGTGTAAACACGCTGCAGCTTGGCCGGCGGCGGCATAAGCTTTATGAACCAGGGAAGATGTAAATTTTACTGGCTTGGATGGAAGTGCAGGAGCCTTCAGAGAAGATGCCGTTGCTGGAGAGAGATAGCTCGCGAGCGTCTCTTCCACCCACGGCATCTCCCCATAACCATGCTCTTTATAATTGTAAAGGGATGAATAGTGTGATGTTTGTGCAGTATACACTCTATATGACACTGGTTTCCCCCACGATCTCGACACCTCGGTGTGGAGATCGGGGAAAAACGGAAGGCTTCTGCGCTGAGGCTGTGCACGAGATGGCAGGAAACGCTCGTCGAGCTTGCTTTTCGAACGAGCGCCCTGCCTATCTTCTGGCCACTCAATAGATAATCGCTCGACAGCTCTAGTGATAACATCAAGCAATTCTTCAAACGCATGAGACTGAGGTGGCGAATCCTCAGACTCAGCGTCAATACTAACAATGTCCAACTCCTCAGAGCTGGACAATTGCAGTATTGGTGCCTCCATCGGGGGGGAAGAAACCGCAACGCGTGCTTCCACACCCTGATGAGAGGCACTGGATCTATTAGAAGGAGGCTGAGATAAGGCAGAGCCCGTCTCAACATCCACTGATAGATCCATTTGCGAACCCCAGGTCTGTGATCGACGCCGTGCCTCGGCAGCGGCGGGACCAGAGCCCCGGGGAACGCGATCGGGATTGCGATCGCGATCGGGATTGCGATCGCGATCGGGATTGAACCGAGCCAAGCGGGATCGGAGCGAACGCAATGGAAGCGCGTCGCAATGCACACAGTCACCACCCTCGAGTGCTGACTGGGCATGCTCCTCACCCAAACAAACAACACAAAGAGCGTGAGTATCACCTCCCGTTAAATAACGCGGGCAGGGATGGACACACACTCTAAACTGCTGCTTGCTCACCATACTGAATATATATATATATATACATGATATAGACAGACAACACCAAATATACAGACAGATTTCACACAGAGCGCAACTGAAGACTCAGAAAGCTTTCGTTTTCTGTTTCGGGCCGGCTTTTATAGCTTCCTGGTACGTGACGTCACCCGCCTCTGACGTTCCGCCACACCATTGGACTGATTTTACATGTGCTTCAAGACGTCATCACGCAAAGCGTTCCCCATAGCGTCAATTCGACGCAACGCGAGTTCCCTTGAAAGGGAACCAAACCGATGCAATCAGGCTTTATTGGTACCATGATGCAGCTCATCAACTTTCTGTCAACTCAGGCTTTGATCCTTAAGCTATGATTACTCCACGTGCGCATGCACATAAAAGAGTGATGTCGACGCTGAACAACCAATCGCGGGTAGAGCGAGAGCGATATATTTTTCCGCGGAGGAGCAAGAGCTAATCATTCATAATTACGATGAATTTAAATATGTATTTCAAGCTCGAAACAATACGGTCCCTGCTGCCAAAGCAAGATAAGACTGTTGTTGGAGAAAGATTGCTGATTGTTAATGTGTAAGTTAAACAAATACGTTCTATATTTATGTAATATTATGCATACTATATATGTATGTGTAGCCTATATGTGTAATATAGCCTATAGCCTATTTTTATAATGTATAAAAAAATGTGCATGTATGCTCTAAGAAAGATTAATATTCATTGATTTTTAGATGCAACCCAACTCCAAATGTTCTTGACAGCAGATAAAGACAAAATATAAAAATATAATTCAAAGTGGTGAGTATTTACCACAACCTTTTATTACTTTTGTGAACATTTTATCACAAACACTTGTTTGCAGCAAACAGAAATAAAGAGTTAAATTCAGAAAACCAGAATACACTGTGGCGGAGGAGTTGGCTCTGAGTAGGCAATAAGGGACGACCGATTATGGATGGGATTACAGGTGCTGTACAATCTGAACCTGGTGCTGGCTCCTCTAAGCAAGTAACACTGGGTACGTGCGCAATACATTACTACTTTTAAGTTTTAAATATGGCTGACTGTATGTTCTGCAGTAGAGGGAAATACAGTGTCCCTTTTGAAGCCAGCACACATACACACACACAGTCTCCCACACAGAGGTCAGTATGCAGCAGACAGAACACTAAACATAACCTGCATAACATTTGAATGTGTGGCATAAAAAAAGGGACTGGCCCTTACACATCTATCTTATTGTAGGATTTTTCACAACCTGCCCCAGAAACTGAGGCCTCTACCTCAATGGGCTTCAGAAGAAATGTGAACATGGTAAGGATTTAAAACCCTTGCCATAAATTACAGTCAGTCCTGTGTTTGTAGGAAGTCAAGGAACTTTTTGTGATTTGATGAGCCTCCAGAAAACTTGTAATGATCATGTTTGTGGTGGAATTGTTTCAGGTGGAAACAGACTCAGTCAGGGCCCTGTACAAAAGGAGTCTTGAACTAGACTGTTCACTAAAGGAGTCTTGAACTAGACTGTTCACTAAAGGAGCTGGACTGTGAGCTGAGGAGGCTCCCTATATATATATATATATATATATATATATATAATTTTTTTTTTTTTTTTTTTTTTTTTTTTTTTTAATTGGAAGATCAAACAGCTGGATAAAACTGATCTCAGTATGTGAACTTATTTAACCAAGTAACACTTTAGTATGAATATTTATGAATGCAACTTTTGCTCTTTCTCCCTCCCATCCCACAAAACCAATAAAACAGTTTGAGACATATCTACAGTTTCAATGTGCTTTTATTAAGTGTAATATTGTATCTACATCTGCACCAGCTGGGTGGTCAAGTGTGATCGGATCAGTTTCATCGGGGAGAAGCTGGTTTTGTGGTGTTTCTCGCTCCTTTCTAATGGTGGCTATATTGTGCAGAATGGCACATGCAGCCACTATCTGTGATGCCTGCCCTGGTGACTCTGAAGCACCGAACACAGTTGAAATGTGCCTTTAGGATGCCAAAGGTCATCTCTATCTTCACTCTGGTTTTACTGAGGGCCACTGTCAAGACCACTTGGCTCAATGTAGAGTTGACATAGGGGAGACCACACTGAACTTAATATTTAATTAGAATGCTGGTTTATTAATGAATGATTTACAAAAGTCAGTAAATGGGAAGCCAAAAAGGAGAACGGGTAAGAAGCGCCGACCGAAGCCAGCCTCTCATCGTCAGGCCGGAATAGCAGAAAGAGCGACCGAACCAACTGGAAGGCAATGATTTAACGACTCTCTCATCAGTCCATCAATTAGCATGGCCCGGCCCACCGCAACAGCTCCACCTAAAAGTGACACAGAACAGCAGCAGTAGGCAATTCAAGCTTGATTACCCACACATGGCCAAGCCAGGGAAAGACACACCCAGCACTTCATAACCAGGCGTGACAGCCACATTGAAGTGGTGCTGTGGCCCTGTCTGAGGGTCATGATAGGGGGTTATTGTGTAGGTTTTTCTATCTCAGTTCAAATTAACAGTGTTTTGTACTGTACTAAATTTAACTTGCTTTCCTCAAAGCGATGACACAACACAGACTCACGGAAAATTGTGAGACAAGCACTGGAGCCAGGCCATTTGGCATCCAAACTTGTGATCATACGTTCATGACCACAAGTCGTCTGCAGATGAAATGTTTAGTAGATCATTGTTATATCTGTTAATGTTTCTATTAATTTAAAGATTCAGCTCACAGAAAATAATCATCTCACATATTCACATCATCTCTACCCGAACATTAAAGCTGTGATAGTACTTCCTATTAATAACATAATCTGCCTCATGTTCCCCTAGAGCAGTGGAGATTGGAGCAATAGACTGCATACATGTTGCAATGACGCTAGGGGATCCTATCATAAGATTAACAGAATAATAATAAAAAAGATTTAAAATAATTATTAGCATGTATTATATTGTATAGTACATTTGTGAAATTTACTTTTTGAAAAAAAATAAAATGTTCATGTGATGTCACCCTATCAATATATTTTACCGGCAATTTTACAAAAGCCCTCTTTTATGGACATGGTCGATAAATGTCCGGGGAACACTATTAATGAAACTTCATGTACTCCTGCAAAGCGAGGACCACCTTGCAAATGGTTCGACAAACCGTGTTTTCCCCTAGCTTCTGTGCGTCACCCACCGTGCCACTTGCCAAAAAACGCAACGCAATACCATTTGTGGTACAGTAAGTGCATGAATTCGACGTGTTAAATTCTTTATGCACGGCTCAAGAAGTTCGCAAAGATAAGACATTCCTTCCATGGAAAATCTGTATCTTTCATAAATTCATACAAGTAACTATCAGGAAAGGCAAGGGGATTTTGTCTGGCTAAAAACACTTTCTCTACGAAGTGCTCGTCAAACAATTTGCGCTGAGATGTCCTCCGGATTTGGAAGAAAAGGTGAAGTCATTGCAACAGACCCTGGGAATAAGTTACGTCATCTATATGTTTCTTTGCTCTCAGCTGATTGGTCAAACTTCAGTCTGAGATCTTGAATCCAGAACATAACCTTCCCCGGAGCAGGTTAGCCATGCAGCGTAAGATACCATGGTGACGAACTCCGATTAAAGCCAAGCTACTTTCATAGTACCTAAAATCCAGGGTTGGCGGAAACTAAACTGAAACATAGCTGGCTAGCCACCTAAACCGGCTTCATGGTATAGGCCCCTGATCAAGAACACTCTCCAGGAGGTAGGTGTATGTGTGTCAAAGTCAACAATCAAGAGAAGACTTCACTAGAGTGAATACAGAGGGTTCACCACAAGATGTAAACCATTGGTGAGCCTCAAAAACAGGAAGGCCAGATTAGAGTTTGCCGAACAACATCTAAAAAAGCCTTCACAGTTCTGGAACAAAGATCAACTTGTACCAGAGTGATGGGAAGAGAAGAGTATGGAGAAGGAAAGGAACTGCTCATGATCCAAGCATACCACCTCATCAGTGAAGCATGGTGGTGGTAGTGTCATGGCGTGGGCATGTATGGCTGCCAATGGAACTGGTTCTCTTGTATTTATTGATGATGTGACTGCTGACAAAAGCAGCAGGATGAATTCTGAAGTGTTTCGGGCAATATTATCTGCGATTATACAGCAAAATGCTTCAGAACTCATTGGACGACGCTTCACAGTGCAGATGGACAATGACCCGAAGCATACTGCGAAAGCAACCAAAGAGTTTTTTTAAGGGAAAGAAGTGGAATGTTATGCAATGGCCAAGTCAATCACCTGACCTGAATCCGATTGAGCATGCATTTCACTTGCTGAAGACAAAACTGAAGGGAAAATGCCCCAAGAACAAGCAGGAACTGAAGACAGTTGCAGTAGAGGCCTGGCAGAGCATCACCAGGGATGAAACCCAGCATCTGGTGATGTCTATGCATTCCAGACTTCAGGCTGTAATTGACTGCAAAGGATTTGCAACCAAGTATTAAAAGGTGAAAATTTGATTTATGATTGTTAGTCTGTCCCATTTCTTTTGGTCCCTTAAAAAGTGGGAGGCACATATACAAACTGTTGTAATTCCTACACCGTTCACCTGATTTGGATGTAAATACCCTCAAATTAAAGCTGCAAGTCTGCAGTTAAAGCACATCTTGTTCGTTTCATTTCTAATCCATTGTGGTGGTGTATAGAGCCAAAAAGATTAGAATTGTGTCGATGTCCCAATATTTATGGACCTTACTGTATATATATATATATATATATATATATATATATATATATATATATATATACACTATTAATAAATTAGCAAAACTTGGCCACTAAATATTTAATATTCAATTATTTTAATGATCACAATTAAAGTTTTAATTTTATTAAATTGAACAAGCGCAACATTCAGCATTCAATCAAATATTCTAAAAGATGTTTTATTAATAATAATGTTATTTCAACATAATATCTCGTTATTTCGACATAATATGTGTGCGTGAAACAAGCAAGATGTGCATTTGTAAATCTGACACGTGTATTGATTTTTATTAATAAACTAGTGTTTTTTGACAGTGTCGGCTGCAGAGATGAAGTTGACAATCGCCATCTCCGTAGTGAACGCGCCTATAGAGAGAAATGCACATAATGGATTACATAATCAGAGAGTAGCCTTTTTCTTTTCGTTTTGAATTATTTCGTTTGAAGACATTTCAAGCTTTGTGTATTTGATGTATTTCTCATGTCTGTGTGAGACATACACTTAGTTTCGTTAAAGGGGGGGTGAGATGCTTTTTCATGCATACTGAGTTTTTTACACTGTTAAAGAGTTGGATTCCCATGCTAAACATGGACAAAGTTTCAAAAATTAAGTTGTACGTTTGATGGAGTATTTCTGTGCCAAAAATACTCCTTCCGGTTTGTCACAAGTTTCGGAAAGTTTTTTTTTTTTTTTTTTTTTGCTCAAGAACAAAATCACATTATCAAGGAATTACATACACATACATAAAAACAAGACATAAAAAAATATTTTTGTGACAGATTTATTTCTGACAGTGATATCACTGTTATTCCATAATAATGTTTTGTGAGGTGAGAAACTGTGAACGTAACACAGCTTTCCAAGCAAGGAGACATTGTTGATGAAATCTGGACAAGGCGATAGGTAGCTTAGACGGTAAATAATTACATTTTAGAATAACATTTTAGAAGGAGAGACTACCGATTTGATTAAATATTTGGGTAGGGATAAAATACCAAATGGAATTTGGATTGGCAATACATCTTTTAAGCCAATTTATCTTAAAGATATTTATCATATCAGAAAATTCTAAAAACTCAATGCCTCCATCTGCTCGTTAGAGAGTACTTCTTTTTTTAGTTTATGGGGTTTCTTTTTCCAAATGAAATCTAAAAAAAAAATGTATTAACTTCTTTAGCATTTTTTTTCTCCACAAATAAAGATAAAGATGGATATACAAAAAGAGAAAGACCTTCTGCCTTTGACAGGAGGACTCTGCCATATAATGACTGTCACGGTGTGGGTTTGTGTCTGGTTCCTTGTTCTTGTCTGTCATGTAATTCCCTGCTTGTCATGTGATCCTGCCATGTGTTTTGTCCGATGTTCAGCTGTTCCCCGTTATGTTGATTAGTCTTCCCAGGTGTTTCAGTTTAACCACGCCCCCTTGTTATCTTGTTAGCTTGTGTTCCCTTGTATTTAAGCCCTGTGTTTTAGTTCAGTCCTTGTGAGTTCTTCATGTTGTAATGGTTGCTGTTGTCTCTTTGTTCCCATCCTGAGTTCCCGATTCCTGTTCTGTTGGGTACCCTGGATTACTTGTTTGTTTATTAAAGTGCTTGCAATTGGAGTCACTCGCCGCTTCATTCCTGCCAGTGCCGTTACAGAAGAACTCACCATCACTGAATCCAGCAGCATGTTCGCCAGTGTCTCTTCCCCAGCCACCGAGCGGGAGAGAGGACAATCTTTTGAAGGGACCCGGTTGGTCATATTTCGCGGGACCCGTGGAGGCCGCAGTAGAGGAGGTGGTCGAGAGGAGTCCCGACACCACTCTCCACTCTGGCCCCTCTTTGACCCTGGGTTGGTGATGTCCAGCCCAGCGCCCCATTCGCCACGGGTTCCATCCAGCACAGAGCCTGTTCAGGTGGTCCCAGTTCCGGTGGCCCCGAAACGGAGGAGGAGAAGGAAGACTTCCTCCATGCCAGTTCCGGTGGTTCCTGTTCCGGTGGTCCCGAGTCCGGTGGTCCCGAGTCCGGTGGTCCCAGTTCCGGTGGTCCCAGTTCCGGTGGTCCCGAAACACAGGAGGAGGAGAAAGGCTCCCTCCGTAACTGTTCCGGTGGTCCCAAGTCCGGTGGCTCCTAACACGGAGACCATCCCGGAGGTGACTGCCGTTCCTGACGCGCCGCCCAGGCGTCTTGCTCTGCCCGCGCCGCCCAGGCGTCTTGCTCTGCCCGCGCCACCCAGGCGTCTTGCTCTGCCCGCACCGCCCAGGCGTCTTGCTCTGCCCGCACCGCCCAGGCGTCTTGCTCTGCTCGCGCCACCCAGGTGTCATGCTCTACTGGCCCCGCCCGAGCTGCCGTACTGCCTGCACCACCCCAGCAATCCGTCACGTCTGCTGGGCCTGTGTCTTCGGACAAGATGACCGCCACAGAGACTGTTCACGTCACGTCTGCCGAGCCTGTGTCTTCAGACAAGATGGCCGACGCCGAGCCTGTTCACGTCACGTCTGCCGAGCCTGTGTCTTCGGACAAGATGGCCGCCAGAGAGACTGTTCACGTCACGTCTGCCGAGCCTGTGTCTTCAGACAAGATGGCCGACGCAGAGCCTGTTCACGTCACGTTTACCGAGCCTGTGTCTTCGGATAAGATGGCCGCCACAGAGACTGTTCACGTCACGTCTGCCGAGCCTGTGTCTTCAGACAAGATGGCCGCCGCCGTGCCTGTGTCTGTTCCTGAGCCTGAGCCGGTGGCGTCTGTTCCTGAGCCTGAGCCGGTGGTGGCAGTTCCAGTGCCTGAGCCGGTGGTGGCAGTTCCAGTGCCTGAGCCGGTGGTGCCAGTTCCAGTGCCTGAGCCGGTGGTGCCAGTTCCAGTGCCTGAGCCGGTGGTGCCAGTTCCAGTGCCTGAGCCGGTGGTGCCAGTTCCAGTGCCTGAGCCGGTGGTGCCAGTTCCAGTGCCTGAGCCGGTGGTGCCAGTTCCAGTGCCTGAGCCGGTGGTGCCAGTTCCAGTGCCTGAGCCGGTGGTGCCAGTTCCAGTGCCTGAGCCGGTGGTGCCAGTTCCAGTGCCTGAGCCGGTGGTGCCAGTTCCAGTGCCTGAGCCGGTGGTGCCAGTTCCAGTGCCTGAGCCGGTGGTGCCAGTTCCAGTGCCTGAGCCGGTGGTGCCAGTTCCAGTGCCTGAGCCGGTGGTGCCAGTTCCAGTGCCTGAGCCGGTGGTGCCAGTTCCAGTGCCTGAGCCGGTGGTGCCAGTTCCAGTGCCTGAGCCGGTGGTGCCAGTTCCAGTGCCTGAGCCGGTGGTGCCAGTTCCAGTGCCTGAGCCGGTGGTGCCAGTTCCAGTGCCTGAGCCGGTGGTGCCAGTTCCAGTGCCTGAGCCGGTGGTGCCAGTTCCAGTGCCTGAGCCGGTGGTGCCAGTTCCAGTGCCTGAGCCGGTGGTGCCAGTTCCAGTGCCTGAGCCGGTGGTGCCAGTTCCAGTGCCTGAGCCGGTGGTGCCAGTTCCAGTGCCTGAGCCGGTGGTGCCAGTTCCAGTGCCTGAGCCGGTGGTGCCAGTTCCAGTGCCTGAGCCGGTGGTGCCAGTTCCAGTGCCTGAGCCGGTGGTGCCAGTTCCAGTGCCTGAGCCGGTGGTGCCAGTTCCAGTGCCTGAGCCGGTGGTGCCAGTTCCAGTGCCTGAGCCGGTGGTGCCAGTTCCAGTGCCTGAGCCGGTGGTGCCAGTTCCAGTGCCTGAGCCGGTGGTGCCAGTTCCAGTGCCTGAGCCGGTGGTGCCAGTTCCAGTGCCTGAGTCGGTGGTGCCAGTTCCAGTGCCTGAGTCGGTGGTGCCAGTTCCAGTGCCTGAGTCGGTGGTGCCAGTTCCAGTGCCTGAGTCGGTGGTGCCAGTTCCAGTGCCTGAGTCGGTGGTGCCAGTTCCAGTGCCTGAGTCGGTGGTGCCAGTTCCAGTGCCTGAGTCGGTGGTGCCAGTTCCAGTGCCTGAGTCGGTGGTGCCAGTTCCAGTGCCTGAGTCGGTGGTGCCAGTTCCAGTGCCTGAGTCGGTGGTGCCAGTTCCAGTGCCTGAGTCGGTGGTGCCAGTTCCAGTGCCTGAGTCGGTGGTGCCAGTTCCAGTGCCTGAGTCGGTGGTGCCAGTTCCAGTGCCTGAGTCGGTGGTGCCAGTTCCAGTGCCTGAGTCGGTGGTGCCAGTTCCAGTGCCTGAGTCGGTGGTGCCAGTTCCAGTGCCTGAGTCGGTGGTGCCAGTTCCAGTGCCTGAGTCGGTGGTGCCAGTTCCAGTGCCTGAGTCGGTGGTGCCAGTTCCAGTGCCTGAGTCGGTGGTGCCAGTTCCAGTGCCTGAGTCGGTGGTGCCAGTTCCAGTGCCTGAGTCGGTGGTGCCAGTTCCAGTGCCTGAGTCGGTGGTGCCAGTTCCAGTGCCTGAGTCGGTGGTGCCAGTTCCAGTGCCTGAGTCGGTGGTGCCAGTTCCAGTGCCTGAGTCGGTGGTGCCAGTTCCAGTGCCTGAGTCGGTGGTGCCAGTTCCAGTGCCTGAGTCGGTGGTGCCAGTTCCAGTGCCTGAGTCGGTGGTGCCAGTTCCAGTGCCTGAGTCGGTGGTGCCAGTTCCAGTGCCTGAGTCGGTGGTGCCAGTTCCTTGGCCGCCCGATGGACTGTCGTCTCCGCCCTGGACTCCCGATGGACTGTCGTCTCCGCCCTGGACTCCCGAACTTTGTGTGCCTCCCTGGTCTTCTGAACTGTCCATTCCCCTTGTCCCGCCCTGGTCTGTCCCTCCCTGGTCTGTCCCTCCCGTCCCGGTCTTATGGAGCGTCTGGTAGCCGCTCCGTAGGGAGGGGGTAATGTCACGGTGTGGGTTTGTGTCTGGTTCCTTGTTCTTGTCTGTTATGTAATTCCCTGCTTGTCATGTGATCCTGCCATGTGTTTTGTCCCATGTTCAGCTGTTCCCCGTTATGTTGATTAGTCTTCCCAGGTGTTTCAGTTTAACCATGCCCCCTTGTTAGCTTGTGTTCCCTTGTATTTAAGCCCTGTGTTTTAGTTCAGTCCTTGTGAGTTCTTCATGTTGTAATGGTTGCTGTTGTCTCTTTGTTCCCGTCCTGAGTTCCCGATTCCTGTTCTGAGTGTTCTGTTGTGTACCCTGGATTACTTGTTTGTTTATTAAAGTGCTTGCAATTGGAGTCACTCTCCGCTTCATTCCTGCCAGTGCCGTTACAATGACAGGTCCCGCTGTAGCCAGATATTAAGAATATTTTTAGATTTAATGATCCTAGATGAAAAGTTTAAATGTTGTCTTGACAAAAGATTTTTAGTAATATAAATTCCTAGATATTTTATTGTCCTTCTCCCGGAAGGGCGTGCACGCACCCGTAGACCAGAGCGAGAGAGCGAAAGCAGTACGCCCATCAAAGCGCTGTGCTCGGCTTTAGGGAAGTCATCAACGGAGTTGTGCAAGTGTTCTTGGTTGTTCCCTGCATTTCTACGATGATTGTTTTATAAACAAGGCCCAGTTCGACGCTGGATTTGCAGATCGTCTAATGCTTAAGGATGGAGCAGTCCCAACGATAAAGGTTCACGGTCGTGCGTTGGAACCGCAGGCGGTGAGTAAAACTGCTTCAAATGTCTGTGTGTTAGCTATCGGCACGTAAGCACAGCAAGTAAACAGCATGAGTATATCACGTATAGTTAATGTATCTATGGAGCATGCGATGTATGGTGTGTGTGTGATTCGCGCTCGTGATTCTTTAGCTCCGCCCACACGGCACGCCTCCAGCCGCTCGTTTTTTTCCGGAAAGACTCGGTACAGCCTATCTTTCTTTTATAAATATAATAAAACTAAAGACTTTTTGGAGATATGAAGGATGCAATACTACACTATAGGTACTCAAGATTAATATGAGATTGACTGAAACTGAGTGTTTCACCCACCCTTTAAGTTAGGATGAGATGCGCTCCAGTTAACGTGCAATGCAAGTGACCGCGCGGGCGCCTCCATGATCAGGCTATATTGTCTGTTATATTTGCTTCTTATTTATTAATTCCAGGCAATTGGTTGATGAAAAATGTATTAAAATTAAGATACAATTTATACAAAACGAAATTCACTTTAAAGAAAGGCTTTCTACAAAAAATGAAGTGGTCAAAATCATGTCTCAATCAACCACTCCATGTCTCTCGATATATTGCGCATCCTATCTTACTCATGCTGTTCACTTTTCATAAATCAACATAAATGGAAACAAAATATGGAGACATGAGTTCTGCTATGACTATGAGTTTGTTTGTGCTGTTCTGTCTCTGTGTGTTTTACAGTAAACATCTGCAGGCTGATGAGTGCTATAATGAAATTAGTAGCCTACATTATATTTAAAATATGTAATATTACAGGCTCGAGATTTACGCTTGTCCGGGCCAAGTGGATTTTTTGAAGGGGCAAGTGAAAGAGAATTTTACTTGCCCAACCGAGCCTGATTAAAACGTCAATAACAAAAAAAATATATATTGTTCTGCATTAATTTAGTGTAAGTGGCGACTGATAGTGAATACAATATCCTAATATAATATATAATGTAGGCTTCTGACGATAACAAGGTTCTGCGCGCCTAATTTGGAAACAAATGAAACATTCAAAATGTGTTTTTATATTTATAACATTTGATACAGTTACAGTTCAATAAACAAGTAATTAATATTAAGTCAGTTGAATGTTAGACACAATTTTGTTCTATTTCAGCAGCGAAAATAGTTCCACAGCGTATCTCAAAGGAAAACTCAACCGTGTTTCATTACCGAATGATTCAGTGTTTTGAACGAATCAGTTGAGTCAAAGATTCAATGAATTCCTATTAATTTACAACTAGTCCAGGCGTTTTAAGCCAAAATGGGGGTCAACCGTGAACAAATTGCAACAGAATCAAACTCAACTGATTTTGTATCCTCAATATGTCCTGAGTAAGGGAAAAAAAAGCTCAGAAGAATCCCATTAGTGGAAAGTTCCGAAAAAGACCCAAATATATCCTATTCATACGCCTATACATTATCTTTCTCACATGAATAGGGTAAAAAATTTAACCTTTAGATATCACCATGACAATTAATGAGTTGATTACTTATATCAAGACAAACAAAAAATGTATTACAAGTTTTTTTTTTTTTTTTTTGTTAACATGGACAAACCGTGCATAATCTAATTACATATGTGCTAATTTGCATAAATACCACAACAGATCTAAACATTGGGTATAGCCAGGAGAAAATGTCTTGTTGAATCTTGTTGACATATAACAGTAAAAGACTAAATGTTAAGGTCTGAATGGAACCCATTTAGGCTACCCATGAGCATAAATACATAGAGGCAGGAAGAAGTACTTTAAAACATCCTTTATTAATTATTATTGCAGAGATGGGGTTTGGGGCTGGGTCCGTGGGACTGTTTCTGGGGGATGAGAAGATGTTTCATGAGATGCTTCTCGTCGGGGTCCCGTTCAGCCTGTTGGGGTTGTTATTCGCTATAACAACCGCCTCGATTTACATTATCCCTTACTTAAGATATGGATACATGGATTATTGTAGGCATTACACTGCCATGTATGTAATTCAAGTCGATTAATCTCAAGACAGCTAACAAGTTATTTGCTGCTGCTAGCCGTGTTAGCTATCTAATGAAACTATTCGCTAATCCAAAACTTGACATCGTTTCACCAAAAATAGTCGTACAACAGCTCAACGCACATCCAGATGTTCCCAATAAATTGTAGTTGATCACCAGGTATGTTTTATTAATGTATATTAATGAATAATCCATGTAGGAAAAACAAAATGACATTTTTCTTACCTGAGGGACAGCTTAGTGACAGTTTATTTATTTATTTATTTGTTTTGCCTCATAAAGGTGAAAAATAGAAATCACACAAACATTGTTCTTTAACTTGTAAGAATACACATTTAAGTGCTGCATCTTTTTATTCATTGATTTGCTGTGTCACAGACATAGTCATATGTCATATTCATATATTCTGACTGCTGCTAATCTGATCTGAGTCCACAAAAAAAGGAGCAGATGCACTCCTCTTCCTCCACTGCTGCTGCATCTTCATGAGGTCTGGTCTCCTTGACATGTCCCCACCACTTTTTGACATGTCCCCACCCCCACCAGAACTGGGGCCCCCCACCCCCAACACAAAAATGGTTTGGCCACTGATCAAAATTTGATGTTGTCATTTAATTTGAAGTTCAGTACGCTCAAAATGTCCGGTCAGCACAAGTCCGGTGCTCAGAAGAGGAAAGAAAAGAGAAGAAGAAAATAGAGGTTTTCTAAACAAAGAAACAAAAACAAAAAAAAACCGGTGACGGTGAAGCTGGAACTAGTAAAGTCGACGTAAAGCAAGGTAAGAAACAGCGCAGAAAACACTTACGAGCATTGTCAGGAGCAAATTTTTGTCCCGCCAAAGCCTTATTTGATCGGTAAGTGATGTAGAATAGAATGATTGTGCGCCTAAAGCCTGGTTTATACTCGACGCGTCCGCACGAGCGCGAAGGTGCGCGCGGCAAAAATGACGTCATCGCGGTGTGGGCGGTCGCGTGCGTTGGGTGCGCAAGGGCCCATTCCGCCTGGCGGTGTGCACGGCAGATTTTGTAACAACACGCGCGGCGCCACATCCGAAGATGAACGACTTCGAGCCGAATCTGGCCGAGCTCGAACTTCTCACCACACCGGCACCCAGTTTGCACGTCTAAATTAGTTGCTTACATTTAAAAAATGAGCATTCAATAGCATAAAAAGTATTTTTAATGAACATAAAGGTCCATGTTTAATAAAAATGTTCATGAAACTTAATGAAATGTTTAGTGAAATTAGAAAATATGTTAGAGATTGTTAATTTAGTTATATTGTATACACATTCTCATATCCATATATTTCGTTTTATTGTCACGAGTAATAATCTCAGGGTTTACTGGGTTTTACACAATTATTTTTGTAGTGTGGTATTGGTGGTGTACTAAAATAAACATTGTCACGTGTGTAGCTTTCTTCTTCTCACCGCTGATTCCTGATGGTTTAGAGGACAATTACTCGAGTCGCCCCCTATCGTTTCACAGAATAGTACAACGGCGACCGCGTCAAGTATAAACGCCTCGTCTGTTTGCGGAGGTGCGCGCGCAGTCTGCGGAGACTCGCGCTGTGGAGCCAGGCGAAAGTATAACCAAGGCTTGACAGGGCGATAACGAGCAGGAAGCTAGGGGGATGCACATGAGTGCTGAACCCGAATTTGGGTCGTTTTGCTCCGAGCGGAAGCTTCGCTGAGTCGAAAAACGGAGAAGGCGTCAGAAGGGTTGTTTGTTCCCGAGTCGAGTGGATCTCACCCGGGACGGAAGAAGGAAGTCGGATGTTCGAGTGCGGCGTTTTTGAAAGACTGCGAGCTGTAACTTTGAACGTAGGTCATGTTAAAGGGGTGGTTCGGGATTTTTGACATCGGACCTCATTTTTAAGTCAGCCTGGTTGTTATTCATCAGTGGAGACATTTTTTTTTTTTTATTATCCAGTCCTTATATTTGGATAGTTAGCCGATGCTAGGCTAGCGTGAGTCAATGGTATATGTTAGCCAGCCATTAAAAACCGTTTTACCCACTCCACAGTGCACCAAACGCAAATCAATTATAACACTAGACTATCGATGTATATGTCCGTTGAGAGAATAATGTTAGAAATCAAACTTGCCTTTCATCTCAATGATCCCAAAGGAACTGGTTTCTCAGCAGCTGCGGAATTTTACTTTGCTCCGGTTAGTAATGCGGCAAAAAGTAAACACAGAACAGAAGCGCACTGTAATCAGTGTACCAGCGGCAGGTAAATACACTTGCGTCATGTGTGTACCGGCTCACTCGGTTGCCTAGGTAATCAATATCACTCCGCTGCTGCTGTAGACAAGGCTTATGATTACAGGGAACAAATTATAACTAATGCAATGTGATGAAAGGTAAGTTTGATTTCCGAAGTCATTTTTCTTATGTCTGGAAAAGACTATCTCGTCATTTATTTGAAATAACAAGCCAATGCAAATAAGTCTAAAGCATCTTGTTAAGCCAAAAGAGGTGGGAGGTTTGGCTTTGCCTAACTTTCAAACGTATTACTGGGCAGCCAACTTTAGAAACTTGCTGTACTGGTGCCGGCATGATTTGCAACTGTGTAAACATTCTTGTACACAGCCACGTCCAAGTGATCTGAGAGCGCGGGCGGGTATAGATTTATACACTAGTTGTTCCAATGAACTGCAGTAGCCAATGCGACTTCTATTGTATATATCTATACCCGCCCGCGCTCTCAGATCACTTGGACGTGGCTGTGTACAAGAGGTAAAAACGATATACTGTTCGTTTTCTCACACAAACCGCTCGTTTCGTGTCTTGGGCCATCAATGTGTACTTACGATGGGGAATTGTTTAATTTGGACGACGGGGAATTGTTTTAATTTGGACTCTGTGCATGCTCTTTGAGACAGTGACCATAGACCTGCATTATATGACTGACAGACAAGAACGGTTTGACCTAAAAATATCAAAATTGAAACTACTGCGGAAAAAAAGAAGATGGGGGGGCGTTGGGTGCTCCAGCACCTGCCCTTTTGCCCCTTGGTGCCCAAAGTGCCCTTTTGTCAAGGCAAAATTTCCTCTCCTTTTTTTTTATTAAAGGCCCTTTTGTGGATGCCTGCCCAATCTAACTATTAGTAAAATTAATGAATAATAATTTAGCCGTAAATAAAATGACCCACATGATGACCTTTCACCTTACGAACTCATCCGGGACGATTCCTCACGCTGCACGGCACGCGCATTTTTTAATTTCGCGCGGCTACGCGCACTACAAGAGGATATCTTCAACTCTGCGGCTGCTGGTATGGTGTTTCATTCTCAGCGAAGTGCTTTTGATGTCTGTTTACTTATTATTATTATTTTACAAGAACGACGTGAAGAGAGCATGCAGACAGAGATGTTGTTTATTGCTGTGTGTAGGCTGTAGAAGTAACGTTAGCTTGCTGTTTGAGAGAGACAAGTTTCAGAGGGTCTGGTCTTTTTATGTTATTTGACTAAAAACTATTATTTATACTTTCAACTATTGTTATTATTTCTACAGTATTAATTAAAAAAAAACGTAGAGTGCCTTAAAAATTATTATCACAACACTGGTAAGGCTTACCAGTATCTTATGTTTTGTGTGCAGCAGCCTCTGTGAACATCTCCCCTAACAGCCTGGGCAGAATCTGCAGCTTTACAGCAGGTCAGTGAGCTAGTGAGCCAGTTCCAAACACTGTCAGCAATCTTTACATCTTGTCATGGTCACATAAAAATTGTTTAATCAGCTAATATATCTCCTGTATGTTTGTTTTAATGTCTACAGTCTCAGATCAACTCCAGCAGTATCATCATCATCATCATCATCATCAGCAGCAGCAGCAGCAGCAGCAGTAACAACAACAACAGCAAAGGCAGCAAACTCACTTAAGGACTTTAGTAAGAATTTACCAGAACAGGTACCACATTAATGTTAAAAATCTTGTAAAGTATTAATTGCTGTATTTTTTCTGTTTGCTTTGTTTTTATTTTCATTGTATAAATGTAACTCTTGTATTTTTGTAAATCAGTTTATGCCATGAAAGTAGCCACAGATGCTGACATGGCATTAAATAAAACTGTACTGAACGAAACATGGGCCACGTTGATTTTGTCCTACACAGTTTACTATTACAGCTGTTCTTTATTATTCTGTTTAACAGAGAAGAAAAAATCCATCAGGTTGGGACAACTTAAGATACTTCAGTTTCTAATCCCAGAGTTATTAATAGGTGCACATAAATTATTATTTTTTTACTCTTAAACTTAAAATTAGTCTTTTCTGTTCTGTTTCTTTTTCAAAACTGCATCAATGCATTTGCTGCCGTATCGATACAGAATCATCCATATTGATATATTGCTGTATTGATATTTTGAGCACAGCCCTATTTAAAGCCTTGTTCCATGTGCCCCCTTTTATACTTTGAGCACCTGCCCCTCCAGAGGTCTCTGCACGGCCCTGGTGTGTGGGTTGATGAATTCCAGTCAGTCGTAAATGGGACGCGCGTGCACGTTCATTCTCTCAATTACCATAAATCCCGCCTATTAAAACCGACTGACAACTATATATGGGCATTATATTATGACACGAAACGAAGGATTTCATATGTCTTCTCAAAAGCAAATGAAGAAGATAAATTTATCAGATGCAGAAATTGAAGTTTTATTATCAGAAGTTCATTCAAAACGCCACATTTTATTTTCAAGCGTACAGTGGCGTATCAGGTCCTAAAAAAAAAGGATTTTTTAGGTAATAATGCTTTTACCTAAATGTTTGTAAAAATGCTTGGCAGATGCAGTTAATGGAGTTTCATCTGTTAATCGAACAGTCCCAGAAGTGAAAAGAAAATGGTTAGACATGAAGCTTGACTGCAACACTTGTGACTTGCGGCCTTAAAAATGAATAAACAGCTTGAATATAAAAATTTTTTAAAAAGACTTGCGGACTTGTGTTCCGTTTGCAGATGCTATTACTGGCTCTCGTAATAAAAGCAAAAAGAAAACCCGTATGAAATTACTATATATAATATTTTTTTCAAAATGCTGTGTAAATATGTACCCGATTAAGGTGAATTAAAATGCAGCCTTATTAATGAGCAAAACGTTCGGATGTTAAACGCACTACCCAGCCAACATTTGGATGTGGGACCCATATGGGTATGAAATGGGCTGAAAAATGGGCCCCATGTAGGATTGTCCGCGGGTTCCATAATGGCCCCATGTTAACTGCCCAGATGGATTTCATGTAGGATTGCACTTGGTACTAGGCGGGACCCAAGTGGGCAAAATGCACAAGACCCATCTCTGTCCCAGCTTTAACCCAGTCGACATTTATATGTGGGGCCCATGTGGGTTTGAAATGGGCTGAAAAATGGGCTCTGTATGGGATTGTCCGCGGGTTCCATAATGGCCCCATGTTAATTGCCCAGATGGATTTCATGTAGGATTGCACTTGGTACTAGGTGGGACCTAAGTGGGCAACATGCACAAGACCCATCTCGGTCCCAGCTTAACCCCGCCAACATTTGTATATGGGGCCCATGTGGGTTTGAAATGGGCTGAAAAAAATGGGCTCTGTATGGGATTGTCCGCGGGTTCCATAATGGCCCCATGTTAATTGCCCAGATTGATTTCATGTAGGATTGCACTTGGTACTAGGTGGGACCTAAGTGGGCAACATGCACAAGACCCATCTCGGTCCCAGCTTAACCTCACCAACATTTGTATATGGGGCCCATGTGGGTTTGAAATGGGCTGAAAAATGGGCTGTGTATGGGATTGTCCGCGGGTTCCATAATGGCCCCATGTTAATTGCCCAGATGGATTTCATGTAGGATTGCACTTGGTACTAGGTGGGACCTAAGTGGGCAACATGCACAAGACCCATCTCGGTCCCAGCTTAACCTCGCCAACATTTGTATATGGGGCCCATGTGGGTTTGAAATGGGCTGAAAAATGGGCTCTGTATGGGATTGTCCGCGGGTTCCATAATGGCCCCATGTTAATTGCCCAGATTGATTTCATGTAGGATTGCACTTGGTACTAGGTGGGAGCTAAGTGGCCAACATGCACAAGACCCATCTCGGCCCCAGCTTAACCTCGCCAACATTTGTATATGGGGCCCATGTGGGTTTGAAATGGGCTGAAAAATGGGCTCTGTATGGGATTGTCCGCGGGTTCCATAATGGCCCCATGTTAATTTCCCAGATGGATTTCATGTAGGATTGCACTTGGTACTAGGTGGGACCTAAGTGGGCAACATGCACAAGACCCATCTCGGTCCCAGCTTAAACCCACCAACATTTGTATATGGGGCCCATGTGGGTTTGAAATGGGCTTAAAAATGGGCTCTGTATGGGATTGTCCGCGGGTTCCATAATGGCCCCATACCAACTGCCCACATGGATTTCATATAGGATGGTACTTATAAACAGGTGGGCCCCGACTGGGCTACATGCACAAGACCCATCTTGGTCCCAGATTTTGTTTTTTAGTGGGTACTACAAGGTTACTATATGGGCCGAAATACGGGCTGTAAGTGGGTTTGTCCATGGGTTCCATGTTGGCCCCAGCAACTTACTCATTTAGGTTTTATGCAGGATTTCACAGGGCTTTAGGTGGGGCCCAACTAGGAATCAAATGCATGTGGCCCAACTAGGGATCATCTGGGTTCCATCTAAATGAGTAGCAACACCACACAAACAAGTTTTAAAGCATTAGAGCACACAGTGAGATTGAAATCTTTTCAAATTTAAATTTTATTGAAATTACCCATCATATTATGCTATATTCTGAAATTCCAGAGACAATATTTAAAGAAGCAGATTTATGTCAGATTAAAGAGTATCTCTTTAAAGTTATATACCTAATTGTTAAAATACATACTTTTAACCTGTATTTGACCCAGTCTTTACTGAAAGCTTTGAACATTTGAACAGGAAATAAATTGGGGACAGTTAGAAGAAGCAGCAATTATACATGTATCAGTACAGCTTACACTGCAGACAGTCATGTGTGCATTCTGGACACTGTCCTCCTCCATCTCTTGTCCCAGACTATTTTGAGAGTTCCCTCTCAGTTTCTTGCCAGTCGATCTGTGCAGTCTTCTTAAGAGCCTCTGCAAAACAAATTAGTTTTTTTTTAGAGATTATGATTTTAGAGAAGTCATGTTACTTAGACATGTCACAATACCTTATGAAAGAATAACAACTTTTACTCAGGATAAAAAACAAAAACAGCATTAAACTTCAATTGGAATGGTCATGGAATTGGAATGTCACTGGAAGGGCATTTGGGAAAATCAGAGAATTACTGTTTATTTATTCAGAATATTCTGATTTAATTTTGTATTAATAAAACCAGTTTATAAAGTATGAATATGCGATGTGTTTGAAAGCATCAATTCATTCATTGATACAAGTTAACCATTAAAAAAAATATAAACAAAAATAATAAGAATACATTATTTGTCTCAAGTCATTTTAATATTAGGTAGTTTCTCACAATCAGATTTTCAGTCCATGATAGAATGGGCCGACAAAATGATGCATAATTAAAGTATTTAAAAAAATGTTTTATTGCTAATGATTTATGATTGCTTTTAAAGTAAAAATATAAAAATATTATTCTTTGTGTCTTTGAAAAATAATTGAGGTGATCACAGGTGTGGATGATTATTACATTTCCAGGATGGCTCCACTTAAGAGTCACAGTTTTAATAAGTCAGAATTAAGTTAAAATGAGAATCCCAATTCTTTTAGTGTTTCAGACAGAGATCACGATTCTGAACAGATAAAATAACAACATAACATGTAATTTACTAGAGGTTCTGACAAATGTTAATTTCTGCAGTCGATTTAAAATGTTTAATCAAAAAAAAAAAAAAGTTTGAATGAATGATTTAATGACTAAAATACGCGTTTCATTACTGGATGAATCAGCGTTTTTGAACAAATCTCTAGAATTAATTATTAAAGTTTCAAGTGTCAAGTTTCTTGCAAAAGTTTTTTTTAAAACAACGGAGGATGGTTAGTTTGTGACAACAGCAGGAAACAGCATGTTACGTTCACATCAAAAGATTAAATCAGATTTGAAGATTGTGACTTATAAATGCACATTAACCCGATGACTTAGCATTCATGTAAAAACTATGTTCAGATTCATCAATCAGAATGATTTCATTCTGATCGAAACAAAACATTTCCATGTAAATGTGGGTACTGACAGCACCAACGCAGATATAAATGTTCACTAAAATTACACGGAGAATACACGGTATAAAAATAAATAAAACTTGCGTGCAAATTAATTAATGTAATGCGGAACTACTGTTAGATACGCGGGTTCTTTAGGGACACCTAATCTGTAGCCCCGCCTTAGCTCTGAAGCAGGCTGCGATGTAAAGATTGCAATGCTGGAATATGTTGTGTGTGTGTGTGTGTGTGTGTGTGTGTGTGTGTGTGTGTGTGTGTGTGTGTGTGTGTGTGTGTGTGTGTGTGTGTGTGAGAGAGAGAGAGAGAGAGAGAGAGAGAGAGAGAGAGAGAGAGAGAGAGAGAGAGAGAGAGAGAGAGGGGCGCGGGCACGATCAAAAAGTCACAAAGTGCTTACTTAAATTTGTGTGTGTGTGAGAGGTGCGATCGAACAGTGTAAACATAAAAACATACTCCATCATTTTGTTTATATAGGACATTATTCAAACTGCAAAGTGTTTAAGTTATTGTTAATTAAAATTTTAAGGAAAACAAAAATATTAAAGGTCCCGTTTTTCCTGTGTTTTTGAAGCTTTGATTGTGTTTACAGTGTGCAGTATAAGGCCCCGTTCACACCGCAAGTCTTAATGCTCAATTCTGATTTTTTGCTCAGATCCGATTTTTTGATTGGCTGTTCACATTACCTTTTAAAATGTGACCTATATCTGATTGCAGTGTGAACTGTTTGAGGTTTCAAACTAACCCGCATGCGCAAAAGAACAATAACAATGACATCAGACGCAGCACGCGGTTGCACTAAAGTTCGGGAGGTTATGGAGGAAGTAAGCATATTCACATTTACAGTGCTATGCATAAGTTTAGACACCCATGCTAAAGTTGACTAAAAAGAGGAATAAAAAAATCATCTTTTGGAAATTGAACTTAATGCCTTAATTAAAAAAATTAGGAAAAATCCAACCTTTAAGGACACCAATTTTCTTTGTGAATGAATAATGTATCGTAAATAAATAAATGTTCTTCCTTAAAATATAGGGTGCATAAGTTTGGACACCCCTATGTTAAATTCCCATAGAGGCAGGCAGATTTTTATTTTTAAAGGCCAGTTACTTCATGGATCCAGGATACTATGCATCCTGAATCTGATAAAGTTCCCTTGGCCTTTAAAATAGCCCCACATCATCACATAGCCTTCACCATACCTAGAGATGGCAGTGGATCGAAACTCATGGCCTTGCTCCAGAAGGGCTTTATTAAAGGTATAGCGGAGGATCTTTCCAAATTTTAGATAAGACCCGCCCTCTCCACTTTTTGAAAAGTTTGATTGATTCACCAGAATGATTGACAATTAGGAGGACCAATAGTTTAGACTACCCACCAGGAAGTAAAACATCCTCCGCTATACCTTTAACCCAACCCCATAGTTAATATAACTCCAATTGTATTCATCTGAAAGAAGAAAGTCATATACACTAACGATGGCTTGAGGGTGAGTAAATCATGTGGTAAATCATAGGGTAATTTTAATTTTAGTGAAATTTACTACTACTCTAAGTCAATTATGTAAAATCTAATTTTGTAAATTTTATTAAATTAAGTCACATCAAAACACCTCACACATAACAAAAGGTTAATGGATCCATACCAGAAGTGACAGTGCAATCCTCCACCAAATTGCCAGTACTCATCTGGATCCTTGGTCAATCTGGGGTGGGCTGATAAGTCCTTAAAAAGAAAGATTTAATTTGTACCATTCCTTTAAACAATATTAAATTAAATAAAACACACACACACACACACACACACACACACACACACACACACACAGAGCAGTGGACAGACGTTTTTGCACATACATGTCACGTCACATCACACAATTGTAGCTTTGAAAAAAGCAAATTGGTACACCAAAATCAAACAGACCATCTAATAATTTTACCTGTAGCCACATTTATCCTGTTATGACACGTCTGAGGGTCTTTCCCTTGTTGTTCTTTAGTGAACTAAATAAAGGACTGATGATGGTGACATGTTCTCCTTTCTTTGTCACTTTAGAGGAAAAAAAGACAAAAGGATAAAAAAAGTTACTCAGATTTGTCACTGGTAGATGAAATGACTTTTGATGATGAGAATAGCCTAACACTTTTAACTACATAATATATTAATACCAATGTAAGGTTTAGAAGCAATGGTTGAAATTGACTTGCATCTTACTGAAAATTATAAATGTGGTGGATTTGTTTCTCTGTTTGGTGCCTGTTCTCCCCAAAAAATCTTCTCCCAGTGCTTGAGATATACATCTAACGTTAACGTTATATGTAAATGACTGTTTTATCAGTCACTTACTCATTCGAATGCTCCTTCCCTAGAAATAAAATAAAATAAATTAAATGCAATAGTTCCACTTTAGCAGAATCAAATACACTTAACCTCAGCACTACTTCCAGATAACTAAAGTGCATTAAATACAACATTTGTTGTTCTTATTGACTTTAAGTTTATGTTTTAGGATACCAAAGTACAATTGCAGGGTATTTATATTAAGTACATACATATGTAAATGCATTTGTAGTAAACTTAGCATAAAATAAATGTTTCAAATATATTCTAGTATTTTTTTTCCAATAGGGTTTTCATGTGTTTGAGTTTTAGACTAGCTGACAACACTGACATCATGGGCTTCAACGTTAAATAAGTGCTAATACGCTAATCGCGATTAGCATCTTGTAATCAAATCAATGGTACACACGTAGGTACACACACACACACACGCACACTCACACACACACACACACACACACACACACACACACACACACACACACACACACACACACACACCTGCAGGTTGTAGTACGTCCGATTTCCGTGAAAGTTAACTTACACAGAACAAACTGGGAAGTTAATGAACTCCATTAACACACGATTTGTTTAAGTTAACGTTACCTGCATTATATATTATACCATGAACTATATTAACATTCTTATCTACTTATTTTAATGCACCTAAACGTTTAAATATATATTAATTGATATCTGTTTTTCTAAAATGATAGTGGATATAACTTATGGACATGAACACGAAACATGAAAAATGTTCTCTTACCTGATATCGCCAAAATGTTTCCAGGACTCACACATCCAGACCGACCTTCCTCTGTGTTCACATATCAGCTTCTGTTCTTCTCCGTTTCCATGCCACAACGCAAATTAGTTTAAAATAATAATTTAATAGGCATAAGGAAAGACCGTAATCTTGCCAAGCAGTAGCACACACACACACACACACGTCGTCATCAACACAAACTGACGTATTTTCAAACTTGACCAGTAAAAAGGCGCGCACGGTTGTCATTGGCCAGTCATATTAACCAATCATGATCAAAGAAGGTGGAACAACCAATAGCAATTGTTTCAGCGTGGTAATGGAAAAGATTACTTTTCTTTCTTTCTTTCTTTTTCTTTTTTTTTTTTAAGAAATGTGTGTTTAGTTTTATTTGTAGACTATATTATTTAATTAGTTAAAATGGTGTTTTGATGACAGTGTGAATAAAAATGCAATCCTGCATGGTAAGCTTTAGGCAAACACAAAATTGTAAGTCCAAACAAAATCACACAAAGCAAACAAGTTTCTGCTGCACTTCTCTCTTGAGATTGAAATCCATTATTATTATTATTGTTAATAACATGATTATATTTTACATAAATTTAGATTTGTGAAATGGTGTTTGGATCAAAATATCATACTAAAATAAAATAATAATTAGAAATAATAATAATTCAAAGATTATGTATTCCTTGAAGACATGACATTGATTCAACATACAGATTTTGTAAAAAAAAAAAAAAAAAAAAAAATTCAACTGTTTAGTATTAAACGTTTCATTGTGACAACATTAAAACAACAACTGACATTGTTTCAACCATATTTCAACTTTGAGGGTCAGTCATGTGCCAACTATGGCTGAAAAGAAAAGTCTGTACTGTTGGCCTCAAAAGAAAACTGAACACAAAACACAATATGCTAAATGAATGAAACTGCCCTTTATTCTGTACTCCTGTATATGATGCAAATATGATTTCTGAATTTACATTGGATTTTCCCTTCAAACCATGAATTTCCATTCTATCTTTCTTTACTTGGGCTATTTCATCATCTGAACTGATGTGCCCCTTTCAATAATCAAAACCCTAACCCTAACCCCAATATTCAAAATCTCTAGAATTACATTGTCACTAACCGACTGACCAGAAAACTCTGGAGAATCTCAATTGAATAAGGGCATATGGCTGTTGCTAGGGGTTTGATTTCTTCTACCCATCTCTAAGCCATTATAATTCCATTATTTTGATAGATTTTGATAGACAGAATTCGATAACTTCTGTAACACGTTCTTCATATTGTAGTGACCATTTTCTGGATATTTTGAACCATTTGTATAGATTTTAAAATAACTATATGGAGATAAGCATTTTGCAGTAACTCACAAAATCAGACCACTAAAAGTTGACACTTTGAATATTTAATGTCATGGGTTGAAACTAATGTCTGCTGAACACCAACAGGACTGGATTTGAAGAGCCATGGCCTATACTGTAACCACATACACTATATTGCCAAAAGTATTGGGACACCCCTCCAAATAATTGAATTTGGGTATTTCAATCACTTCCATGGCCACAGTTGTATAAAATCAAGCACTAGGCATGCAGACGCTTCTACAAACATTTGTGAAAGAATAGGTCGCTTTCAGGAGCTCAGTGAATTCAGTGAATTCAAGCGTGGTACCAGGTTTCCAATTGTGTAATAAGTCCATTTGTGAAATTTCCTCACTACTAAATATTCCGCAGTCAGCTGTTAGTGGTATTATATCAAAGATTATAAATGACAAATATACTGTATACAATTGTTTTAATGATTGTACAGATATGTTGTTTACAAGTGTATAGTTTATGATGTAACTTACAGATGCACAATTTATATTTACTACATAATTAATTAGATTCACAATTATACTTGTATGTATTTCCCCATTCAGGGCCCATATAGAGATTACCTATGTGGGTACCACCTTGGGCCCATGTAGGCAGCCTATATAGGACTGATTGTGTTTGCCCATGTCTGACACATATGGTTTATCACAGTGGGTCCCATATGTTTTTCCCATTCATAATCCATATAGAGATTACCTATGTGGGAACTACCGTGGGCCCATGTAGGCAGCCTATATAGGACTGATTGTGTTTGCCCATGTCTGACACATATGGTTTATCACAGTGGGTCCCATATGTTTTTCCCATTCATAACCCATATAGAGATTACCTATGTGGTTACTACCTTGGGCCCATGTAGGCAGCCTATATCGGACTAATTGTGTTTGCCCATGTATGACACATATGGTTTGGCCAAGCGGGCCCCATATGTATTTCCCCATTCAGGGCCCATTTAGAGATTACCTATGTGGGTACCACCTTGGGCCCATTTTGGCAGCCTATATAGGACTGATTGTGTTTGCCCATGTCTGACACATATAGTTTGGCCAAGCGGGCCCCATATGTATTTCCCCATTTAGGGCCCATATAGAGATTACCTATGTGGGTTCTACCTTGGGCCCATGTAGGCAGCCTATATAGGACTGATTGTGTTTGCCCATGTCTGACACATATAGTTTTGCCAAGAGAGCCCCATATGTATTTCCCAATTCAGAGCCCATATAGAGATTACCTATGTGGGAACTACCTTGGGCCCATGTAGGCAGCCTATATAGGACTGATTGTGTTTGCCCATGTTTGACACATATGGTTTATCAAAGTGGGTCCCATATATTTTTCCCATTCATAAACCATATAGAGATTACCTATGTGGGTACCACCTTGGGCCCATGTTGGCAGGCTATATAGGACTGATTGTGTTTGCCCATGTCTGACACATATGGTTTAGCCAAGCGGGCCCCATATGTTTTTCCCCATTCAGGGCCCATATAGAGATTACCTATGTGGGTACCACCTTGGGCCCATGTAGGCAGCCTATATGGGACTGATTGTGTTTGCCCATGTCTGACACATATAGTTTGGCCAAGCGGGCCCCATATGTATTTCCCCATTCATGGCCCATATAGAGATTACCTATGTGGGTACCACCTTGGGCCCATGTAGCCAGCCTATATGGGACTGATTGTGTTTGCCCATGTCTGACACATATAGTTTGGCCAAGCGCGCCCCATATGTATTTCCCCATCCATGGCCCATATAGAGATTACCTATGTGGGTACCACCTTGGGCCCATGTAGGCAGCCTATATGGCACTGATTGTGTTTGCCCATGTCTGACACATATGGTTTATCACAGTGGGTCCCATATGTTTTTCCCATTCATAAACCATATAGAGATTACCTATGTGGTTACTACCTTGGGCCCATGTAGGCAGCCTATATCGGACTGATTGTGTTTGCCCATGTCTGACACATATGGTTTATCACAGTGGGTCCCATATGTTTTTCCCATTCATAATGGATTACCTATGTGGGAACTACCGTGGGCCCATGTAGGCAGCCTATATAGGACTGATTGTGTTTGCCCATGTCTGACACATATGGTTTATCACAGTGGGTCCCATATGTTTTTCCCATTCATAACCCATATAGAGATTACCTATGTGGGAACTACCTTGGGCCCATGTTGGCAGCCTATATAGGACTAATTGTGTTTGCCCATGTCTGACACATATAGTTTGGCCAAGCGAGCCCCATATGTATTTCCCAAATCAGGGCCCATATAGAGATTACCTATGTGGGAACTACATTGGGCCCATGTAGGCAGCCTATATAGGACTGATTGTGTTTGCCCATGTTTGACACATATGGATTAGCCAAGCGGGCCCCATATGTATTTCCCCATTCATGGCCCATATAGAGACTACCTATGTAGGTACCACCTTGGGCCCATGTTGGCAGCCTATATAGGACTGATTGTGTTTGCCCATGTTTGACACATATGGTTTATCAAAGTGGGCCCCATATGTATTTCCCCATTCAGGGCCCATATAGAGATTACCTATGTGGGAACTACATTGGGCCCATGTAGGCAGCCTATATAGGACTGATTGTGTTTGCCCATGTTTGACACATATGGATTAGCCAAGCGGGCCCCATATGTATTTCCCCATTCATGGCCCATATAGAGACTACCTATGTAGGTACCACCTTGGGCCCATGTTGGCAGCCTATATAGGACTGATTGTGTGTGCCCATGTTTGACACATATGGTTTATCAAAGTGGGTCCCATATGTTTTTCCCATTCATAAACCATATAGAGATTACCTATGTGGTTACCACCTTGGGCCCATGTTGGCAGGCTATATAGGACTGATTGTGTTTGCCCATGTCTGACACATATGGTTTAGCCAAGCGGGCCCCATATGTATTTCCCCATTCAGGGCCCATATAGAGATTACCTATGTGGGTACCACCTTGGGCCCATGTAGGCAGCCTATATAGGACTGATTGTGATTGCCCATGTCTGACACATATGGTTTATCAAAGTGGGTCCCACATGTTTTTCCCATTCATAAACCATATAGAGATTACCTATGTGGGTACCGCCTGGGGCCCATGTAGGCAGCCTATATAGGACTGATTGTGTTTGCCCATGTCTGACCCATATGGTTTATCAAAGTGGGCCCCATATCTTTTCCCCATTCATAACCCATATAGAGATTACCTATGTGGGTACTACCTTGGGCCCATGTAGGCAGCCTATATAGGATTGATTGTGTTTGCCCATGTTTGACACATATGGTTTATCAAAGTGGGTCCCATATGTTTTTCCCATTCATAACCCATATAGATATTACCTATGTGGGAACTACCTTGGGCCCATGTAGGCAGCCTATATAGGACTGATTGTGTTTGACCATGTTTGACACATATGGTTTATCAAAGTGGGTCCCATATGTGTTTCCCATTCATAACCCATTTAGAGATTACCTATGTGGGTACCACCTTGGGCCCATGTAGGCAGCCTATATAGGACTGATTGTGTTTGCCCATGTCTGACCCATATGGTTTATCAAAGTGGGTCCCATATGTTTTTCCCATTCATAACCCATATAGAGATTACCTATGTGGGTACCACCTTGGGCCCACGTAGGCAGCCTATATAGGACTGATTGTGTTTGCCCATGTCTGACCCATATGGTTTATCAAAGTGGGCCCCATATCTTTTCTCCATTCATAACCCATATAGAGATTACCTATGTGGGTACTACATTGGGCCCATGTAGGCAGCCTATATAGGACTGATTGTGTTTGCCCATGTTTGACACATATGGTTTATCAAAGTGGGTCCCATATGTTTTTCCCATTCATAACCCATATAGATATTACCTATGTGGGAACTACCTTGGGCCCATGTAGGCAGCCTATATAGGACTGATTGTGTTTGCCCATGTTTGACACATATGGTTTATCAAAGTGGGTCCCATATGTTTTTCCCATTCATAACCCATATAGAGATTACCTATGTGGGTACCACCTTGGGCCCATGTAGGCAGCCTATATAGGACTGATTGTGTTTGCCCATGTCTGACACATATGGTTTATCAAAGTGGGCCCCATATCTTTTCCCCATTCATAACCCATATAGAGATTACCTATGTGGGTACCACCATGGGCCCATGTAGGCAGCCTATATAGGACTGATTGTGTTTGCCCATGTCTGACACATATGGTTTATCAAAGTGGGCCCCATATCTTTTCCCCATCCATAACCCATATAGAGATTACCTATGTGGGTACCATCATGGGCCCATGTAGGCAGCCTATATAGGACTGATTGTGTTTGCCCATGTCTGACCCATATGGTTTATCAAAGAGGGTCCAATATCTTTTCCCCATTCATAACCCATATAGAGATTACCTATGTGGGTACCACCTTGGGCCCATGTAGGCAGCCTATATAGGACTGATTGTGTTTGCCCATGTCTGACCCATAGGGTTTATCAAAGTGGGCCCCATATATTTTCCCCATTCATAACCCATATAGAGATTACCTATGTGGGTACCACCTTGGGCCAATGTAGGCAGTCTATATAGGACTGATTGTGTTTGCCCATGTCTGACCCATATGGTTTATCAAAGTGGGCCCCATATCTTTTCCCCATTCATAACCCATATAGAGATTACCTATGTGGGTACTACCTTGGGCCCATGTAGGCAGCCTATATGGGACTGATTGTGTTTGCCAATGTCTAACCCATTTGATAAACCCAAATGGGCCCCATTTGTGTTGCCCATTTTGAGCCCATGCACTCGTTTCCCATTAGTGACCCAACTAGGACCCAGATGGGGAGCCCACCTGTTTTTGCCCATGTGGGACCTACTTAGCTGACCCAAGTGGGCCCCAGATAAGATGCCCATTTTGGGACCATACCCACTTGGTACCCAAGTAGCCCAAGCTTAAACCATGTGGGGCCCACATATACATGTTGGCTGGGTATTTACGCGTGGCTGGGAGCAGGTGTAGATTTCTTTCGTACCAACTAACATTTGGAAAATACGAACATTTTAATGAATCCGAAAATTTACGCCAGAACCACTTTACACACGATTTACACAAAAATTCGTTCTGCTCGTGTTTCATGAATGAGACCCAAAGTGTCTAATGTAAGAAAACGTGTGTAGTGTTTCGCAATAAGTGTGTTACAGAATTGCAAACAAAGTGCAAAGTTGACAATATAATGTGTTTAAGCTATATGGTTACACTGTGTTTAAGGTATGCTACAAGAAGTTTAGGTATTGAGGCTTTGGTCTAAGCATTCGGTTTTAGTGTGTAAGCAATGGGCAAAAACTGTAATGTGGGAACCTAAACATTGTAGAGAGATGGAGAAACGTAGCCAATAGGGGGCAGTTTAACATAGAACCGGAACAATGACAAAGCAGAATGAATAATACATCCTCGCTATACAAAAATATTAAATAATAGCGACACAAACGTTTAATGTCACAATTGGTTAATGCGTTAAGCACAATGGGTAAGTTATTCTATCCACCTTTTTCATAAATAGCCATTAGATAGCCTATGCGTCATTTAACAGCCGGAAACTGCCCAAACTGACGGATAAGAATGATTTGTCGTAGCGCAACCTTTTGATTTGTTTTAGTCTTTTTAAGGGAAAGTTAAGAAAAGAAGAAAATTGAAAACCGAAGAAAATTCTGCATTTAATAAAATGCTTTAAATATTCCCAATACTTCCTTTAATATTAGCACAGCTGTAGGTGTTTGTGTTGCATGCAGCACAACAAGCCTGTGGATGTGCGTGCATATGCCCTAAAGAACATACAAGACACAAAGACAACAATACACAAAGAACACATAGGCTACATCAGAAAAGAAATGTGTAGGCTATTAGATGTGCCATGTCATGCTGCTCAGCCTGAATAGGAGTGTTTTAAGATGCAAACATAAATAAATACTGAATCAATTAAGCAACAAAATCTCACCTAATTCTGTTGTTGTTGGTGGTGGTGGTGGTGATGATGATGATGATGATGATCCTCCTCCCATGTTTTTATCTTCCTGTTATTCCCTTAATTGTATTCTATTTAAATACCAAGTCTGTATGATAAAGACCCAAGGTTATGTAAATTCAACAGAGGCAAGATGGAATACTAGAACTGCTCTGAATGTGTTCTTCTGTTCCTCTGTATAGCCTAATCATCAGAGGGCGTATTTATATGGAGATGGTATAGGGCAGGGCCGGCCTGCGGCATAGGCGGAATATGCAAATGCTAGGGGCGCCACTCATCCATAGGGGCGCCAAAGAGTGAACAAGTGATTTTTTATTTTTTTATTTAATAATACTATTTTAAAACCATTAATTCGAAATACCACCAAATAAAGCAAAAAGTCCGGTCAGGCACATCTTCTCCTGCCCAGTGAGTGCTTGAAGTGCGTCAGAAACAGAGCGCCCGCGATCAGTTGTTGTTGATGTGTTGTGTAGCGTCGTCTCTCTCTTCCAGGCAATTGGCAATTGGTTGATAAAAAAATTATATAAATTAAGAAACAATTTATACAAAACGAAATTCACTTTAAAGAAAGGCTTTCTACAAAGCAAAACGTAATGAAGTGGTCAAAATCATGTCTGACCCACTCTATGTCTCCCGATACATTGCACATCATATCTTACTCGTGCTGTTCACTTTTCATAATCAACATAGCCTAAATGGAAAAAAATAACATTATAATATTTTAACAAATAGCACAAAAAACACAAGCATTTTTGGGGGCGGGCACAGCCCCCTCGCCGCCCAAAACGACGGGTGTGCCTTCATATCAAGTCATATTGGTGAAAAGGTAGCCCTGACCAAGGAAAGCGAAATATTTCAAAAATCATCCTTTTAAGGATATTTCTCATGAATGGCGTCAGCGCTGGTCAATAATAAATCAATGCCGGCGTTGATCATGGAGTGACGCATCAGCTTCAGCGTTGTCCTGCTTAGAGTCTTGTAAAGTGGAGCTCAAAGTTTAAATTAAATATTAAAATAATTAACGGCTTGTTTCATTACATCTAGCACCTATCTGTGAATGCATCCGCATTTTTACATTTCCGTTGAATGAACAGTTTAATGACTGAGTGACAGTCTCTAATGCGCAGAGACTTTCAATGTCAATACTGGTAAAAATATCAGCGGAAAGCCTCTCGTAAAGTGAGATTCAAGGAATTAACTGTTATATGGTGATATCAGCTAAATTGGGCCACTTTTTGGTAAATCGTTTGGGACAATAATACAATACCATATGTCTTTTCCATGTGTTTTTATGATTAATAATGACTGTTTTTGATAATTTTGTGCTAAAATTATGTAATAAAATATAATTATTTATGCCCTACAGTTCTTGAAACATTAGGTCATAGTGAGTGTGTGTGTGAATGTGACATGCACTACATTTATACATGTTTATAAATAATATAGGCTATTATCAATTTAAATATATAAAAAATGTGTGTAATAAAACATTTACACACACACACGCGCGCGTATGTGAGTGACAGAGATAATGGCCCATTTTAGCTGAAACCATGTAGCCCATTTTACCTTAGTGGGTTAAGGTAAATTGGGCTACCAAGAAAATCATCTCTTTATCAAAAAATATGTTCAGATACCAAACTAACAACATTATTTCTGATTGATGCCATCAAGACAGATATTATGCATATTTTTTTATGTGCATGTTTTTTTTATTTATAGATTTATCATCCTTATAATATAGTTTAGTCACATTTGGTATGCCAGACTACTTACCATGCAGCTTTCTGGTGCAGTCTTGATTAGAATGATTGCCCCGCCCACCATAGCAACCATAAACCAATCAAATCACCTGTTACTTGTTAAGCACAGTTATGACAACAGTTTGAAATCCTTTGCAGTCATTGGCTCTAAATTCCAGAGGGGCTGGGACTCACAAACCTTAAATTGCCCATTTTACCTGATGGCCCATTTTACCTGATATCACCCCTAACAATGGTCTAACAAGCTCATTGTCATGTTTATGTTGTGTTTATTATATTATGTGGACCCCCGACCCTTATTTTGACGTGTTGTAGCCTATCTTCATTTTAATCCACTTCGTTTTAACGCGCTTTTTACTTTCGGTTTCATTACTGAACATGTTTGTGCCTGCTGACCACAGCGTAACACTCATTTATTTAGCAATAAATACATGGAGATAAAAACGCATATCGAGTTGAGTCACTCAAAATTATCTCAAGGGAAATTCCTTCAGCACGACAGCCCTACTTGTTTCCTGGCTATTTTGACAGCACTGACGTAATCACAGACTTGCTCATCCCGATTTAAAATCTTAAATATCAAACATGTTTGATATGATCGGGGCGAGCCCAATTTGTGTGAGAGCAGATCGGGAGGTGCAAGATTCGATCTGTGAACACCTCACATTACCAGATAATCTGCGCCGAACATCGGAACCGATCAAGGTCCTCGACAAGATTTTTTCTCCGATTCTCGGGAGGGGGAAATCGGGCATAAATCGGCCTAAAACTCCTGTAGTGTGAGCCAGGCATTAATGAATTCTGCTTATCTCATTTTCATTTACATTCGTTAATAACTAATGTTAGGATGTGTGGTAGATTTTTCCCTAAACCTAACTATCTGGGTCTCGTCTACAAATCGACGTCCCCGAACGTCTACTGTCGACATTTAGTCTATCAGGGTCTCGTCTACAAATCGACGTCCCCATTCAATAATAGTCACCTAACTAACTTGTTCCCCTAAACTAGCTTCCTTCCTAAACTAGCTTCCTAAACTAGCTTCCTGCGCAGGAATAATCGACAAACAGACTCAAGCAAATGTCATTTAAATGCTTTAATCACGGCAAGTGAATGGAAATAAGTATGTGATTATTGCAGCCCTGAGAGGACTACAGACACTCGATTTTTATACTCTCCTTTTCAGAGTACTTACATTTTAATCATGTATTGGTATATAAAGACAGTTTAAACAAATTTGGGGAAAAGTTTTTAGAAAAAAACCTGCCTACCTTTAAAAGATATAAAAGAATGTCACAGCCAAAGACAACCCAGCCTGAAAGAAAGGGAAAGTGAAGGTTCTTAAATGGTGTAAAGGTAAGGACAGTAAGTTAATAATCAAATTACTGAGAAACACAAAGCAAGTCCAAAGTCTCAAACACTTTTAACCAACCAACCAACCAACCAACCAACCAATCACTGGCTTTCATTCTGCAATCCAACCAATCAGTCAACTGTCAAATGAAACACTAAAGAGATCTTTGTCCTGTTGAAAGATGAACATTCAGCCCTTTCTGAGCGTAATTAAAAAAGGAAAGGTGATGTGACACTGTGATAATCATGCCTCTGTCCCAACTTTTTTAGTCTGTGTTGCAGCCATCAAAATCAAAATTTGTTTATATTTACAAAATACAATAAAGTTGGTCAGTGAAAACATTGGAAATCTTTTCTTTGTATTTTTGTCAGTTAAATAAAGGTTCAAGAGAATGAACAAATCACAGATTATTGATTTTATTGCATTTGGCAAAATGTCCCAACTTTACTGGAAATATGTGGGATTGGGAGGCATTATCAGAAAAAACTGACAAACACATTAAAAAAGAAGAAACAAAACTTTGAAGTGAATTATTCACTTAATTGTCTTAAAAACCTGAAATTCTACATAAATTCTACAATTAAATAGTATTTTACAACTGTCCCCATGTTTTCGGTCAGTCCTGTCGGGTTACATAAAACATAAAATGTGTGCAATACACCTTTAAGGGTGTGACTCAGAGGAAGTGACATCATTCGACTGAGGTGAAGCTGACACTGATCAAGGGTGAGTTCATTGAATTGTATGATTTTAAGCTTGTTTTTTTTTTAGTTTTTTTTTTTTAGGAGGACGAGCTAAAGGGTCAGGCCCTGTCACGGTAAAACATCCCAGAAAATAATGAAAATGTTTTAAATCCAAAACAAAACATGTCTAAAAAGGTTACTGAAATTCCTTGCTTGCATGTTAACAGTTTTTATGCTAGCATGCTAGCATGCTGAGTAATGGCAGTTTAAAATGGCCGACCGTCAGGCCCTATCACATCCCTGTGTGACAGGGTCTGACAGTCCTGTGACACAGTATTTAACGGTATATGTATTTAACGCATGCCATTGTAAAACATTATTTGAATAACTAGACATTACTCTGTAATTTTTAAGCTTTTTATGCTTTTTGAAGCTTTTTATACAACATTTGTTGAATTTAGTCCCTCTTTTACCAGGGTACCAGGATCTTTATGAACTGTACATCTGGATCACTCACAGAGAACTCTTTTAGGCATGTTAATATTGTGCCATAATTAAACAAACAAATCCAGCATTTTGCAAACAAACTCGATCTGCTTTGCAAAGGAAAACTCGACTCGCAAACAAACTCGATCTACTTTGCAAAGGAAAACTCAACTCGCAAACAAACAGAAAGCAATGTGCAGGTACAAAGGTCAATTTGAGTGAAAATGCAGTGGAGTAACAAATATGTATTGTGTTTTACAAATATAAATAAATAAGCCTAGATAATATTTCACAAATAAATACAAACCATCAAATTGCATGTAACCTTTGAAACAAATACCAAATCTAGTGCATACAAATGCATATCTGTCTGTTATGATTGTGTGACACTTGGCTTTTTATGAGATCTCTTGGCTCGATTTTCTCACAAACGTGTCCTGGCAGATTTTCTCACAAATGCAGTTGAGCAACTTCCTCTTCTAAAACAGTAGATGGCGCTAAAGTAGAGGATTAATTTAGCGCTAGTCTCCCGGAGAAGCGAGATGGTCCTCACTGCAGAACACGAAATCCAGGGGGATTTGCACCTTACATATACCTAAAGGCTTGTTCGACTTCATGCAGCTCTGCGCAGACCGATCGGCGGCTGACTTGAAGCGGTGCATGCCGGTTAGAAATTTTGTCCGACTTGATACAGCGCCGACGCCACGTGACTGTGACGTATGCCATCAAAGTACGGCGAGAGCAATCCGAGAGTAGCCGGAGAACTCAGCCAGCACAGCTTCTCAAGAGCGGCTGCACTGGGCTGCACGAGCTCTGATGACGACACAGCTGTTCCACGATTGGCCGGATTTACCGCATGACAACGATCAAGTGTGTTTCGTGTTTATTCGAACACCTTTAGTTCCTCTAAAGCTCACAAATCATTTTTTTTTATAACAGCAAACACTCTTTTCATGTAGTTGCGATGTTATATTGTGTCATGTTTATCAAATTAAAACTGATTTAAAAACGTAGACTCCACTTCATTGATAGTAGCTTATGTTTAACTTTATTCTTGTTCAAACAGACGCTGTATGAAGCAGTACATAAAGTATTGAATGAAAATGTCTCTGAAACATCTATATTATTTGGCAAATATTGCATTTATTTCCCTTCAGCTGTGGTAAAGTATGCAAACACCACATGCGAGCGGTCACTACGGGAACCAGAAAGTGTCCGACTTCACGTCTCCGTTTGCAGCTCCTCCCCGCCTGCACGCGGCTACTCTCGCCGATCGGTTACATCCAGCCGCAGCCGATGTCGAACACACCTTCTCACCACCTACCCATCTCCACCCCCTGATCCCTAAACCCACCCCTAGACCTACCCATCTCCACCCCCTGATCCCTAAACCCACCCCTAAACCTACCCATCTCCACGCCTTAGATCTGGATCCAACTCCGCCCCCTGGATCTCGTGTACTACAATGAGGTGCTACTGGGAAAATCTGCCTGGACACATTTGTGAGAAAATCTGCCTGGACACGTTTGTGAGAGAATCGAGCCGAGAGATCTCATAAAAAGCAAAGTGTCTCACAATCATAAGAGACATATATGCATTTGTATGCACTAGATTTGGTATTTGTTCAAAGGTTACATGCAATTTGTAGGATGGTTTGTATTTATTTGTGAAATATTATCTTGGCTCATTTATTTATATTTGTAAAACACAATACATATTTGTTACTCCACTGCATTTTCGCTCAAATTGACCTTTGTACTTGCACATTGCTTTCTGTTTGTTTGCGAGTCGAGTTTTCCTTTGCAAAGCAGATCGAGTTTGTTTGCAACATGCTGGATTTGTTTGTTTAATTATGGCACAATATAAACTCAGGACTTCTTTTTGTCTGTGTCGAGACATGAGCCAGATTTCAAGTAAGGAACATTTCTGTGGAACTCTTAAGTCATATTCTTATTACAAACGTATTCACTTATTATTAGCCAAATAGTGTCTTGGTTTGTTTAATCTGTAAGAAATGCAAGCAATTTAATGTCAAGGTAATATAACACTAAGTGTAGTGTTTTGGGGGATTTCTGAGGGTAAAATGGCTCCAGTTTATGCAAGGCAAGGCAAGGCAAGTTTATTTATATAGAACATTTCATACACAATGGCAATTCAAAGTGCTTTACATAGAAGAAATTAAAATAATAAAAAGAAATAAGAATAATTAAAACAGTTTAGAAAAATAAAATGAAATACAGTACAGTACAGTCGGACGAACAGCGGCACAGTGCTCATTCAGTAAATGCATAGCTAAACAGAAGTGTTTTGAGTCTGGATTTGAATGTGACCACTGTAGGAGCACATCTGATCTCTTCTGGAAGCTGGTTCCAGCTGTGGCTGGCATAATAGCTAAAAGCAGACTCGCCATGTTTAGAGTGAACCCTTGGTATTTCTAGCTGATATGATCCTAATGATCTGAGTGATCTGTTGGGTTTATATTCAGTGAGCATATCTGCAATGTATTGAGGTCCTAGGCCATTGAATGATTTATATACCAGTAATAATACTTTGAAATCAATCCTAAATCTAACTGGGAGCCAGTGTAAAGACCTGAGGACTGGTGTGATATGTTCATATTTTCTGGTTCTGCTCAGAATCCTAGCGGCAGCGTTCTGTATGAGCTGCAACTGTCTTATGGTCTTTTTGGGAAGGCCAGTGAGGAGTCCATTACAATAATCCACCCTGCTGGTGATGAAAGCATGCACAAGTTTCTCTAAGTCTTGTCTGGAAACAAAGCATCTAATTCTTGCAATATTTTTTAGATGATAGTATGCTGATTTAGTTATTGCTTTGACATGACTACTGAAACTAAGGTCTGACTCTAGTGTCACACCAAGATTCCTGACTTGATTTTTAGTTGTTTGACCCCTAGAGTGAAGGTATGCGTTCACCTTGAGAACTTCATCTTTGTTTCCAAATGCAATGACTTCAGTTTTATCTTTGTTTAACTGAAGAAAGTTTTGGCACATCCAACTGTTGACTTCATCAATGCATTGGCACAGGGAGTCAATGGGGCTGTAATCGTTAGGCGATAGGGCTAAGTACAGCTGTGTGTCGTCTGCATAGCTGTGGTAAGCGATTTGGTTCTTTCTCATTATTTGGCTCATTGGGAGCATATACAGGTTGAACAGGAGTGGCGCAAGAATTGAACCTTGAGGGACTCCGCATGTCATGGATGTCCACTCAGACTTATGGTCTCCTATACTCACATAATAACCTCTCCCATCTAAGTATGACCTGAACCATTTTAGGACTATCCCAGAAAGCCCCACCCAGTTTTCCAGCCTGTCAAGAAGTATGTTATGATCGACAGTGTCAAATGCAGCATTGAGGTCGAGTAGTACCAGCACTGATAATTTGCCTGAATCAGTATTTAAGCGAATATCGTTTATTATCTTTATGAGCGCTGTCTCTGTGCTGTGGTGCGGTCGGAAACCAGATTGAAAATTGTCAAAGTATCCATTCGAGCTTAAGAATTTGTTCAGCTGATTGAAGATAACTTTTTCAATGATCTTGCCTATGAAAGGAAGATTCGAGATCGGTCTATAGTTGCTTAATATGGTCTTATCCAGATTGCTCTTTTTCAGGAGGGGCTTGACAAACTGCAGTTTTCAGGGAGTTTGGAAAACTCCCAGAGAGAAGTGAGGCATTTACCACTTCTAGAAGATCTGCTTCTAAACTGTTTAACACACTTTTGAAAAAAGATGTGGGAAGTGTGTCAAGAGCGCATGTTGATGTTTTAAGGTGCTGTACGGTTTCTACCAAAATTTTGCTATCAATTTTTTTGAAATCAGACAAAGTTACTACTTTTTCAGGTGGTCTGATCTGTCTGACCCCAGCGCAACTCAATGATGTGCTGATCACCTTTCTGATATTATTGATTTTGTCAGAGAAGAAAGAAGCAAACTCACTGCACTTGCTGTTTGAGAGCATTTCACTGGGAATCTGGCTTGGGGGGTTTGTCAGTCTCTCTACAGTAGCAAAAAGAGTGCGTGTGTTGTTTAAATTGCAGTTTATAATATTTGAGAAGAAAGTCTGTCTAGCTTTGCCTAGTTCCATATTGAAAGCATGAAGGCTGTCTTTGTAGATGTTATAATGGACTACAAGCTTTGTCTTCCGCCACATGCGCTCTGCTTTTCTGCATTGTCTTTTCATATTTTGCACTGCTGTTGAGTTTCTCCAAGGTGCTTTTTGTCTGCCACTCTTCTTCCTGACTTTCACAGGAGCAATATCATCAATTGCACTTTTAACTTTTGAGTTAAAAGAATCAAGGAGAAAATCAACAGAGTCAGCAGATATGCTTGGTGTTAAGGATATAGCCTTCATAAATAGTACACTAGTGTTCTCATTTAAGCATCTCTTCTTGACAGACACAGATCTAGCTTCAGTGGCAGGAGAGATCAATATATCAAAGAAAATACAGAAATGATCAGACAGTGCTACATCCTTAATAACAATCGATGAGATGTTTAGACCCTTACTGATAAGTAAATCTAGAGTGTGTCCATGATTGTGTGTGGGTCCATGTACATGCTGAGTCAGATCAAAAGTTTTTAAAACAGTTTTGATTTCTTTTGCCATATTGTTTTCTGCATTATCTATGTGAATGTTAAAATCTCCAGCAATGGCAAAAAAGTCAAACTCTGAGGTAATTGTTGATAACAGTTCTGTAAATTCCTCAGCAAAGGCTGGAGAGTATTTTGGAGGCCTGTAAATAATGATAAGTAAAATGCGTGGAGCACCTTTTAATAAAATACCCAGATATTCGAAAGACGTGTAGTTCCCAAATGATATTTGCTTACATTGATAGATATCTTTAAAAAGAGCAGCTAGACCCCCACCTCTTTTAACAGCTCTGCAGACACTCATAAAAGTAAAGTTAGGAGGGCATGTTTCATTGAGGATTGTTGCACTGCAGCTGTCTTCTAGCCAGGTTTCATTTAGAAGCATAAAATCCAGGTTGTTTGTGGTTATTAAGTCATTGACTAGAAGTGATTTATTTTTAAGTGAGCGGATGTTTAAAATTGCTAACTTAACAGTCTTACTTTTTTTCCCTACATCAATCTTAGTTAGACGTGCAACAGGCGCCAGATTAGTTGAGTTTGCTGTACGGCTATTGAAGGCCTTAGACTTTCTATCTTGTAATAGAACAGCGATAGAGAAAGATACAGGCACACTGGGTTCCCGCTTGTTCTGTAAACATATGAGAAAGTTACTGTTATCAAAACGGGGACCCGACACACAGCACTGAGAGCTGGTATCAGTTGTTTTTGGTTCACCTCGAGCAGATGGAGGAGGGTGTGGGCCCTGGCGTTGTGGCAGAGGCCGAAGAGCTCTCACAGAAGGAGGGGGAGGGCGACCTCGGCCCGCAGGCTTTGGTGGTAGCGGTGCCTGACGTTTTTTGGTTGATATCTGGGGGCTTGCAGCAAAAGAGTGGGATAGTCTGGTTCCAGCATGCACCAGTTCTTCCATTTTCTGTGAGAAGCACAGGAGTGGAGTTGCTGACGAGAGCGAAAAAGTGTCTGGTGAAAGGGGCTGTTGCTCTGGTGTTATAGGAGGCTGTGATATGCTGTCCTGGCTTCCCTGGCTTCCCTGGCTGTTTTCCAGGAAGTTGTCCTTGGGTGCTGAATCTTGGAGCAGTTCTGATGTGTCTGTCTGTGGTGAGCTCTGTGGGCAGGGCTCAGCTGAGATGGTGTCCGTGAGCAGAGGTTGTTGTGGCTCAGTGGTGTTATCATTGTCCTTGTGTGATATGTCAACATCATGTCCATTCTGAAGTGAAGTCCTGTGGTCATTCATACTGTGTCCAGGTGTGTGTGTGCCGTTCTGATTGAGTGGATTGGCACATACTGCAGAAGGATGATTGAGGGAGAAGTAGATATTGTCCTTTAACACTCTTGAACCAAGTTTGTTTGGGTGATGGCCATCCCGATGAAATAGTTGTCTCTGACTCCAGAAGAGATTGAAGTTGTCAATGAAGTTTACTCCTTTTATATTGCAGGTTTTTTGCAGCCATGTATTAATCCCAAGCAACCGTGAAAACCTGTTTGTCCCTCTTGCTGGGAGTGGTCCACTGATGAATGTCTGAACTTTCAGTTTTTTAAGTGTTTCAAAAAGTTCATTGAAATCCTTCTTAAGGAGTTCTGACTGCTCTTTATGAATGTCATTCTTCCCCACATGAATGATGAGTCGATTTGCAGTCTTATGTTTCATTAGAATGTTCTGAAGTTCCCTGTTTATATCAGAAGTTGTTGCTTGTGGAAGGCAGCACGTAGTTGTATCCCTGCAGCTAATGTTTCTGATTATGGAGTCCCCCACTATCAGAGTCCTGGGCTCGGCTGCGCTCTGAGCTGAGTGCCGCTGTCTGCTCGACCTTGAGCGCCAGTTAGCATCAGTGTTAGCTACTGGCTGATACAGTCTGTGTTCGATCACATTCATCACGTCTGGGGATTCCTCATTTACATTCATTAGTACTTCAAATCTGTTCTCAAGATGTATAGGTGTTGGTGGGAGACCAGTGTTTGCAATCTTTGTCAGAGCTGTATCTGGGGTAGAGGATGCTACTGCGGTAATATGTGAGGCTCGTGACAATCTGATGTCTCGAGTGCCTTTGGGTCTCGCTCCCTGTTTGTGCCATCGGTTTGTAAGTCGATCGGCTTGTTTCTCTACCTGTCGAGGAGCACTAGTTTCATGGGACTCACCGGCTATATGCTGAGGGCGTCCATGACGAAGCTCTGTTGTGTGTTCCGTCTGGTTTGGTGGTCCCGTAAATAACTTTGTTTCAAGAACTGCAATCCTTTGTAAAAGTCTGTGGCAGTTAGTGCAGCAAGTAGATTCCAGAAGAGGCATTTTTCTCTCTTATCCTTGTAGGCAGTTGTGTTTTCCTTTCCCCGGAATGTAAGCTGGTCGGGTAGAAGAATTCTGCGTTTTTGTAGTAATCCAAACTTTGTCGTTTGAGCACTGTGCTGATTTGCTGAAGTTAAAATTAGGTGATAAAAGGAGCTCAAATTATAAAAGTATAGAAGATAAAATATAAAAGCGATAGAGCAAAGCGCGGAGCAGTAAGCAAGAGCGTCCGAACAGTGCAAATGAAACAAGTGAGTTTTCAGTGATGCATGATTTATCCAGATCATGCATGATGGCACTCATTAGGCTTGTTTGACATAAGCAGGTTCCATACAGAACTGTTCACCAGTGATCATCTGGTTTTAAGTGTTGTCCTCTCCAAAGTGTTTCCAAGTGCAAGATTACAAACCAGGTCCATTACAATGAATCCATTAATTACTCCTACACTGCTGTTGCTCTTCACTATCACCAACTCACGATAACACAGCACTCCATAGTTCCCTCTGCTTTTATGACTTTTTTTCAACAACTTTCATCTGTATTTTTTTTTATTTAGTGTTTGTTCTAAGACAATGTTTTTTTCATTATAGAAAAATTCATATTAAATTATATTTAGAACTGTTTTATTTAAAAAGGTTACAAAGAGACATGTCTGCGAGATCAATGTACAATACAAATATTTTGCCTCTGTTCTGTTTCTTTCTTTTTAATACATGTGCAAAGTTATCAACAAATCAGTTTTCTGCTTTGTCATTATGGGTAGAGTATAGACTGATGTGAAAAATAATTTAAGCATAAGGCTGCAACAACATAATGTGCACAGTGCATCATTAGACTCATATTTATGTGTGGTATCTATTGTTTGAAATAATATACATGTCAATGTGTGATCAACAGCATAGACAACTAAAAAGAACAAGAATGGGTGTGGGCATTTTTTATTATGCATGTATGCTTGTGTGACCAGATTAAGTGTTTTAGTTGGGATTTGGACGCTTATGTAGGCTATCTATACTTACTCCATTCCTATAGAGGGAGTCTGTTGCAGGGTAACTTCCTGTGCTTAGGCTTCCACTAGGAAGTAGATAAAAGCAGTGTGCAGGGTGGATGAATTGTTTGTTTTGTTTGCCCGGTCAGCGTGCGTTAAGTGCGAGCTGAAAAGTTATTTATACAGGGTTCGTACGTTTAGAAAAAACCTGGAAAAGTTATGGAATTTGAAAAATGCAAATTCCAGGCCTGGAAAGGTTTTGAAAAAATAAAAAGACCCAGAAAGTTTTGGAAAAGTCATGGACATTTTTTTTTTGACACAGCATAATATGTGATTAATACAAAAACTGTTTAATAAAAAAAAAAAATAGGCCTATTTCGCGTTGTCTTAACGTCCTTATATTCGGGCGGCATAACGTTCAGTTCACTTCCAATTCACTCACTTGTTGCGATGTTAACCCCACCTGAGGCGAAGTCGGTGCTTACAGAAACTTAATTGAAATGCCAGGAAAGTGGCACGAGCATGCTAAGGTTTTGCAAGCACCGGTGGGTCGAGAATGTAGCGGAAAGAGGATTGCAGCTCTGGCCGCATGTGAAAAGATACATAGAATAGCCTACGTCTGTCTCCTGCACGCGAGAGGACAGAAGAAAACGAGTAAATGTCAGTTCAATTGTAAGTTTCAATTTTATGTGCTTAGGAGTGTGCGATATTGTCTATGAACTATGATGATATTGTAATCATTGTTTTAACTATGTACGAGGCACTGCGAGTACGAGCTGACATCGCGTTTGTCTCTCATGCTTGCTTTCACTGCGTGATGTGTCAGTGCAGTTATAGATGTTCCCAAATGAGTTTTTGTCTTATATTTATATCATATTATGTTGTCATATTAGAATATCACATGAGCAAGAGTGTCGTTTTCCTTTGCACAATTTCAAATGTGCTTAATGTTATAGAACCGTTAAATTAACAATAAAGTTAACATTGTGAGTTACTTTTTGGACACAATGTCAATTTTCACTTTATATCGCCGACGAGAATTTTATAATGAAGCCGTAGTCCAACAGACATCGATGATTTTTTAAAATTTATTTAATGAAATCCGTGTTTTGAACGAATCATTTTAACGATTCAATGAACAATCACTTGTTTTTCTGAATGAATCAGCCGTTTGAACGAATCGGTTGAATAAATGACTCCAACAACTCTCTTATTAAGACTTATTAAGTGACTTGCCGCCACCTACTGGTTGGTTTAGTTTCATATTTAAAGTATCTTTTAATTAAAACGTTAAAATTATAAATCATTTCATTTAAATAGCCTATTGAGTAGCTTTATTTATGCAATTGTAAATGAAGTGTAAATATAGTAGGCTAATGCCAGTTTTGATGCCGCTTCTGTGTCAGCTCTAATGCCGACTGACATTTTCAGGAATACAAAGTCATGGAAATGTGCCGAAAAGTTATGGAAAAGTATTGGTTAAAATGTGTATGAACCCTGTTTATAGCAGAAGTTCATCTTCGCGTCAGGCGCAGCTTGTTAAAAGTTGGACGAGTAACTGGTCGGCGCATCGCCTTTGTTCTCAGTTAAGCAGGGACGCGGCGAGCCGAAGCAACGAGAGCTTTTCATTCATATGGGCGAATTGCTGTCGTAGCTGTAAACAGGAACGGTAAGCAGCTGTTTCTTGACTGTTGCGTGCAACTCAGAGAGCTCGGTAAACGAGATCGTCCTTTAATAGAGCTATTCTCCTCGCTCTTAGCTTTCGGGGGATTATGCAGAGTCGTCGAGTGGAGCACCAGTAATTAATGCAACTAGGAGCGGGGATCCTAGGTGCAAGGTAGTGATTCACTGGTGTAATTTTGTAATGATTTAATATATTAATGTGGGATGTACTGTGCCAATTGTTTGTTTCTTCCCTGCTTAAATGTGTTGCACTATTGCTGCGAGTAGAAATAGATTTTATATATTTATTCTGTGTGGTATGTTGTAAGCGAGATCTTATACTGTGTGAAACATTATTGTGTAAACCAGGGAAGGATAATACAGTTAGAAGGAAACTGGTGCAGTTGGTTTTATGCTATGTGTGCTTATGGTATGTTTGTGATTTATTACAGAAACTGAGTGCTTCGGGGTGTAATTGCCGCTTTCCCCTATTATAAATGTGAGAACTGTATTGTACCTCCAAGGTGTATTGTACATTTTGTTTGTTTTGTTTGTTGTTTTCTTTGCTTTCCTGAAGGGGTGGTTTTTGATGAATGGTCTGGCAAACAGTATTATAACATTGTGCCCCACTTACCCAGAGCTAGCCTCTAGCATAGATTTGGGGTGGTTTCACATGGATTATTCAGTTTGAGTTTGCCGTGTACAGGGTTTCCATATTGGGGGTGCTGTGTTAACTAAGATTGCGGTATTTGATACACTGTGTGATAGTGAGGTTTTGCTGTTGACCATTTGTGTGCCTATGGACAGTATTATTTGCCAACCTTCAATATTTTAACTATACCATTTGTGATAATAAAGTAAGATATTATTTTTTTGTATACCAGCCTTTGTCTTCCTTTGAATCCTTTAAGATACCTGTTAAAGGGAACTAGGTCATGCTGATAAAGAAAAGTTCCATTATGTTACACTTGTAAAAATGAAAGTGAAATTGAAATGTAGCCTACAGTATATAACGGCTCTGATTTCCCTTGCTTAATACAAGTCAACTACTCCACAACTACTGTACTCCAGGAGAGAGCTGATATTATTATATTGAAGGGGGTGAAAAAAAGAGACAAAAAAGCAAAATGGGATCATCAGGCTCACAAGTGAAACCAAATCCAGGTGAGAGGGTCTTTCTTCCATATACATTCTCAGAGAGATACTACCAAATTATTGTTAAACTTAATTGCTAAATGTGTTTCCATAGAACTGGATACACCATGGAGGGAATTTGACTGGGGGTAAGCCTTACATGTGCATAAGCTATTCTGTATGCAGACATACTAAATTCAGCGAGTCATCATAAAGAGGCAAAAGCAACAACAACGCAGGAAGTGCTCAAAATACGAAGTTCAGGTATTATTCAGAGTAGCATAAGCCTGATAAGTGATGTTTCAAAGGGAAAGACATTTTTATTTTATTTTTTTCTATAAGGTTAAGTGCTCACGGAAGAGATTGGTTTTCAGCTGTTTTTTGAATGTTTTCAGGGATTCTGCATTCCGGATGAGGGTGGGGAGAGCGTTCCACCAGCATGGAACTGTGAATGAGAATGTTCTGGAAAGTGATTTTGTGGCTTTCTGTGATGGAACCACGAGACGTCGCTCGTTGACCGATCGTAGGTGTCTGGTAGGGATGTAGACTCGTAGGAGTGAGTGAAAGTAGGAGGGAGCTGAGCCTGTGATAGTTCTGTAAGCAAGCGTCAGTGCCTTGAACTTGATGCGAGCAGCTAGAGGTAGCCAGTGCAGAGAGATGAACAGAGGAGTGACGTGGGCCCTCTTGGGCTCGTTGAAGACAAGACGAGCTGCAGCATTCTGGATCATCTGTAGGGGTTTGGTTGCACATGCTGGGAGTCCAGCCAGAAGGGCATTGCAGTAGTCAAGCCTAGAGATGACCAGGGCCTGGATGATAAGTTGTGTTGCATGCTCAGTTAGGAAAGGCCTGATCTTCCTGATGTTGTGCAGTGCAAACCTGCATGATCGAGCTGTCTTTGAAATGTGATCTGTGAAGGTCAGCTGGTCATCAAACGTTACTCCAAGATTTCTGACCGATCTTGATGGGGTGATTAATGATGACTCTAGCTGGATGGTGAAATCGTGCTGTAGAGATGGATTGGCAGGGAGGACGAGAAGCTCAGTCTTTGCCAGGTTGAGCTGCAGGTGATGTTCCTTCATCCATGTGGAGATGTCCGCCAGACAGCTTGAGACCCGTGCAGCTACTGTGGGATCATCTGGTTGAAAGGAGAGGAAGAGCTGTGTGTCATCAGCATAGCAGTGGTAGGAAAAACCGTGTGCCTGTATGATGTGTCCCAGTGATGTGGTGTAGATGGAGAAGAGGAGGGGACCAAGAACTGAACCCTGGGGAACCCCTGTGGTCAGCTGATGTGCTCTGGATACCTCACCTCTCCATGCGACCTTGAAGGACCTACCTGTGAGATAGGACTCAAACCAGTGGAGTGAAGTTCCTGTGATGCCCAGTGATGAGAGGGTGGACAGAAGGATCTGATGATTCACCGTGTCGAAGGCAGCAGACAGATCCAGGAGAATGAGGACTGAAGATTTGGAAGCAGCTTTTGCGATCCGTAGGGCTTCTGTGACTGACAGTAGTGCAGTCTCAGTTGAATGTCCTTTCTTGAAGCCAGATTGGTTGACATCCAGCTGGTTGTTTAGAGACAAGAAGGATGTTAGTTGGTTGAAGACAGCTCTTTCAAGTGTCTTCGCAATGAATGGTAGGAGAGAGATAGGTCTGTAATTCTCTACAAATGATGTGTTTAGCGTTGGTTTTTTGAGCAATGGAGTAACCCGAGCCTGCTTGAATGCTGTAGGGAAGGTGCCAGTGTGGAGGGATGAGTTGATGATGTGTGTGAGTGATGGTAGAAGTGTGGGAGAGATGGCTTGTAGAAGGTGTGAGGGGATGGGGTCAAGCGGGCAGGTGGTAGGGTGACTGGAGAGGAGAAGTGTAGATACTTCTTCCTCGGTTAGCGAAGAAAAGGAGGACAGAGGGGTATTGGCTGTGGAAGGGGTCGGTCTGGGTTCCTGTGTGTGTGGAGCTGAGAACTGACTGCTGATAGCTGTTGTTTTGTTGGTGAAGAAGGTCGCAAAATCGTCAGCAGTTAAGGAGGAGGCGGGAGGTGGTGGAGGTGGACAGAGGAGAGAGTTGAATGTCTTGAAGAGTAATCGTGTGTTGGAGGAGCTGTTGATCTTGTTGTGGAAGTATGAAGATTTTGCAGCATGAACATCAACAGAAAAGGAGGAGAGGAGAGATTGATACATACTCAGGTCAGATGCGTCTTTTGATTTGTGCCATTTCCTCTCCGCTGCCCTGAGTTCGGTCCGGTGTTCCCGAAGAACCTCAGATAACCAGGGGTTAGAGGGAGTAGCGCGTGCTGGCCTGGAGGAGAGAGGGCAGATAATGTCTAGAGAAGAGATTAGAGTGGAGCATAAGGTGTCCGTTGCGGTATTCACATCCAGAGATGAGAATTGTGAGGGTGGGGGAAGAGAGGATGACACGGCAGAGGAGAGATGGGAGGGGGAAAGTGAGCGCAGGTTTCGTCTGAAAGTGACTGGTGGTGGGGGTGGTGGTGCAGGGGTAGAGAGTTGTAGACTGACATAAACCACGTGACTGCGAGATCAAAGAGTGTCGCAACGGCTCTGCGTAAGACACATGAACCAATGGATCCAATAGATCTCCAAAGACAGGAGAAAAAAACACAACAGCTAACTTCATATATTAGTCATAGGGTGAGGTTCAAACTTAAAACAGAAATTTAATTTGTTTTTCAGGGGAAATTATTTTGACCTCCACCCATATTATAACGATTATAAAAATATGATGGTAACAATTTTTTTGGAGCGCACATAAACAGAAATTATCCTTTACTTTCTATTGAAATAATGACAATATGTTATTTAAAGTGAAAGTGAAAGTTAGATATGCATGTATAGGCTAAATATAGCCTCGGATGAGAGCTGCAACTTCAATGGCACATCCTAAGAAACACAAGACAGAACACTAGCAATTCTGTGATTCTTGTATTACTCTGCAGTGTGGTATTATTTGCTGAATTTATAAGGGGGGAAAACGGCGAGATCACAAATGGGAGGTTCAGGATCAAAACAAAATGAAACCCCCCGAGGAGGTAAGTGCTGCGCCCTCTTGTCTTGTAAATCCTTATTAGGCCTATTTGTACACCGAGACTTACAACTGGTCATTCATGCATGATATTGATTTTTATCGTAAAGAGTTGATTATGATTTCACTTTTTTAACTTCAGTTAGAGTGTAATGTTGCTGTTTGAGCGTAAGCAACATTTAAACTTAAACTTCTGCAAAGTTACAACGCTCAAAGTTCGCGGGCAAAGGAAGATATGGTGGTTAATTAACACATACTTAATTTTGACTTTACAGGGTCATGAAACCTAAACCAAATTTTCTGAGATTTTAACAGAGGTATGTGTGTTGAACACCATTGAAGACAATGTTAGCATCTGTTAGATTTAATAGTAGGGGGGAAATGGTTCAATTTTAGTTTTTTCCCGCTATTTTCATCTTCATCGTGTCCACGTCACAGGCTGTGTGTGTGTGTGTGTGTGTGTGTGTGTGTGTGTGTGTGTGTGTGTGTGTGTGTGTGTGTGTGTCTAAAATGTAACTGTAAGAATGTAAATGGGAAGGTTTAAATAAAGTTAGATGGTACGCGAGATATCGCGAGCGTAAGAAACACGCGAAAAGGGGAGGAGTTGAAAAAGAGGAAGGAGAGAGATGATATGGATGGAGAAATGGACGATGTAATCGGGTGGAACGATGTAGAGTCATAGTTAAGAGAAATGTTGAAATAAACACTGAGTTCTGAGCACAGAAGTCTTGGTCTGACTCCTCTATCAAGTGACTACGACAGATACAGAAAATAGCCAAGAACCCACGCATAATACTCGGTAAGCACGGATTCATCGAGACTCGCAAATCCGAGTATTACATAACCCTGACCGTTTTACCCTTTTACTTGCCTTTTGTTAAATAATCACTCGTTATGAAAATGTAGATATTTCGATAATACCTCAATTGTATGGAAAGTATGCTTAATTTGTGCAAATTTCTATGTCACTGTCCATCTTTAGTATGTGGGTTTAGGGGGCGCGTAGATCTAGGCTATGTACAGTTACGGAACTTTTTTTTTTTTTTTTTTTTTGCAAAGAAAATGTTGTATTTTCAAATATATGCATTTATAGTGTGTATATAAACAAATATATATTTTAAAATGACATAATTATACACATGTACATTTATATGTTTTAAATACAATTATGATTACTGTAGGCCAGCTATTCCCAAACTGTGGTCCGCGGACCACTAGTGGTCCGTGAGGGTACTGCAGGTGGTCCGTGGAAAGGCAAAATAAAATATAATTTTTTTTTTACCTTAATTTTACCAGGAAATTCCCATAAAAAAAAAAAAAAGAATAATATGTAGGCCTATATTGATATAACATTTTAATTAAATTGTCAAGTTATTGTGTGATTACTAAAATAGCCTAGTGGTGTTTGGCCTTGACATTCAAGTTCAGTGCCGTTAGAACCACAACATTGGTTCGGTGGATAGCAACAGGTTCTCTGAAGAGAAAAGGGCAGAGGAAAATATGTTCTCATTATCACATCACACGCATAGCCTTTAATGGTGCGTTCACACCGGACGAAATTTCGCTTCAAACTTTTGTTTTTACGCGCGTCAATTTCGCTCTCGACGCGCGAATTGATACAAAGTGGTCAAGCGTATCACTAGACACGGTAGGCGCGAATTTGACATATGATCCCTTTTTGAATTTGACGCGCTATTCGCGTCCGGTGTGAACGCACGGTTAGGCATAGGCAGTAACGAAATGTTTATAAATGGAATGAATAAGGCCTGTTATTATTTTAATTTCCAGTTAGTTTCTTGATCTCGCGTTTCTGAAATGTTTTCCAGATGTGCTGTTAAGTGGACAAACTCAAGCCTAGGTACTTTTTGAGGACTTGTAAAACTAAAACTCTGAAGATTAATAATCCCCTAAAATCGCCAAAGGTTTTGAAATGTTGACTATATTCCAGTGTTCTGTATAGATTTCATACTCCATTGCTATGGAAATAAGCCTGTTGTTCAAATGAACCTGATTATGCCCTCGGGCGCTTGAGTAAATAAATAAATTAAATATGTGGGAGCCGTTGTGTGCAGTAAACTTTCTTTTAACAAGCCTGTTGTACTGATGTGATGACCAATGATAGTTTTAGAGCTAGTAAGCCTATTTAGAGGTGCAGATTAATTCAGGTAGGACTCTGTGTAGACATATTTTATTATGTGTATTATGAGGTGGTCCGCGAAAATTCTTGATTACAAATAGTGGTCCACACACACAAAAAGTTTGAAAACCCCTGCTGTAGGCTAATATGTAGCAGTGCATTCAGCATTCAGTGCATTTGCCCGCTTGCCTTGCCTGCTTGGGGGATGATACCTGCTCTCCCTCTGTTCGAGCCGCGCAAACCGCGCCGTTCACAGTGGATGTCAGGAGCGGACGGTCACGGGGCTAGCTTTCTCTCTCCCTCTGTTTCGAGCCGCGCAAACTGTGCCGTTCACAAGGGAGGCTGGAAGCGGACGGTCGGGGTTAGTTTTTTCTTTACGTACAAGAAAGCTACCCTGCCCCTGCGCCCCATTCACGCGTCACTCACCGGCGAAAAGAGAAAAGAGTGTTTTTAGTCCCGCCGAGGCTGGACTGACCTGAATTTCTCAAACATTTCTCAGTTCCCTGATCAGGCGACTGGAAATATCATATTGCAGCAAACGAGCCTGTTATATACACGCACGCCTGCAAGCAAACGCCGAAGAAAACATGTTGACGCTCTCATATGCTCGTGCATCTGAAAGCCTTTGTGTTCCCCCTATGGCTCAGTGGCAGAATCTTTGGTGTTTCGCACGAGAGACCGGTGTTCGAATCCCGATCTAACGGCAGATAAATTATTCCTCCAATGCTTCGCTCTGTCAGTTCCCTGAAAGGCGACTGCAGATGTGCATTTTGCAGCCAACGAGCGCATTGTACAACCCGCTCGCCTGCACCCAAACACCGTTTCTATGGTTTCCGTGCGTCACTGGCGTAAGGAGAAAAGAGAGTGTTTCCCGCTGCGGATGGACCGACCTCCATTTTCTCATACATTTCTCATTCCCCTCTGAAGTTCGGGCGACTGGAAATGTCAGTATTGCAGTGAGCAAGCCTGTTGTAATACACGCATGCACGTTGACGCTCTCTGATAATACTCGCGCTAACTGAGATACAATGTGTCTCCCCCTGTGGCACAGTGGCAGACTCTCAGGTTTTTGCGCGCGAGAGACCCGTGTTCGATCCCGGGTCTACCGGCAGATAAAATTATGCCGTCAATGCTCGCTCTGTCAGTTCCCTGAAAAGGCGACTGCAGATGTGTATTTTGCAGCCAACGAGCGCGTTGTACAACCCGCTCGCCTGCACCCAAACACCATTTCTATGGTTTTCCGTGCGTCACTGGCGTAAGAAGAAAAGAGAGTGTTTCTGGTCCCGCTGCGGACGGACCGACCTCCATTTTCTCATACATTTCTCATTCCCCTCTGAAATTCAGGCGACTGGAAATGTCAATATTGCAGTGAACGAGCCTGTTGTAATGCACGCAGGCATGCAATAAACGCCAGCATGTTGACGCTCTCTGTTTCTATGGCAACTTCTCGCTCGTTCAGTTCCAGTAAATGTGACTGTTCCAGTGTATTCTGCAGTAAACAAGTCGGCGACGCAGCACGCTTGCCTGCACACAAACGCCGCTTTTACGGCTACCCAGATAAATCCCATAAGAGCGAATTTTCTGGTGTCCCGGCCACGGCCGATGGTGTTTTATGTGTAGAAAGAATGCCCACTGCCCAGTGCCCATCTCTACACACAAGCACAGCCCGTCACACAGGGCTCACGCACATAAATCGACTCAGATCAATTGCGCATCAAACGTGGTAAATGTGCCCACTACCCAGTGCCCACAAACACTACGTTATGCATGTCTCACGTTTTCTGTAAAAACGAAACCAACGTGCATTCGCTTCACTCAAGCGAACAATGCTTTCGGTGTGATAAATGTGCTCGCTATCCCGCGCCCACATCCACGCACAGACATGACAGTTCCTACGGGACTCGCCCAGCCCTCCCCCTCTCGGTTGGACGCCGCAGAGGAGTCGAGCGCGGGCAATCTGCCCGCTGTTATCAGCGTGCCCCTGCTAGTGCAGCAGATTAATGGCATATTTCAAGAGAATCGTTCAAATTGGTATAGAAGCATGAAATTTGGCACAGATACTCTCTAAGGGTCACTTTTTGGGAAAAAGGCGTTGGCCACCGAAAAATTCAACATGGCGGCCATTTTTTCAAGATGGCCGCTATTTCTGTAAAATGCTCATTATGTCAATTGTTAAAACAGTGATGTAGGCATAACATTTTGTGAAAATACTCTCTTCAGAATGTTTTTTTGGAAAACGGTGCTTGTCCCTCAAAAATTCAAGATGGCTACCAGTTTTCAAGATGGCCGCCATTTCTCTTGAATCCTTACATCTTTTTTTCAAATGGTGCTGCCATCATGAAATTTGGTACAAATATTCTTCAAGGAACATTATCATGGAAAAAGGTGTGTGCCGCTCAAATTCAAGATGGTGACCATTTTCAAGATGGCCACCATTTCTGTCAGAGCTCAATTTAATGTGTTAAGGAAGGTTTTGTTTAATAGAGTGAACGTCATTACACAACCAGGGCACACTGGTGACTTAACTGCTGTGGAACTCAGCATGGGGTTCAGTGTCAGCTGATCTAGTTTTACTTACACTGTAGTTCTTGACTAGTAGTAATAGTATAGCTAAGTTTAGTGTCCCAAATGCTGTCTACCAGCCCCTCATCAATTAGCTAGTAATAGATGTAGTTAGATAGCCGCACCTGAATTGACAGGTTGTGCCAGCGCGGGAGAGCCGAGCCAAGGGTAAGCGGGGCAATACATGACTTGTTCATGTATGCTTAAGGCTGGTTCACACGGGACGATTTTAAAATTGTCGGCCGATTTTCCAAACCTGAGAGACCCCACACACGGGGATAAAAAATCACAGGTCTAACAGTTTTGGTCGTACAGTGTGTGGTGCACAGCCACACGGCAAAATCAACACATCACACACGAACCGATTTGACTCCCGAGCATTCCCAGATCAGACGGGAAATCGCGCAAAATACCTCGAGATCAAACGTGACTTCAGAGTAAACAATCATGGCGGACGAAGAGGATGCAGTGGCAATAGTTTGTAGTTTGTTTTTAACCGAAAAAAAAACGTTATCAAAAGAAAAGGCGATGATCTCTGACGTCCACCGGACTTTCTGGTGCGCCATGCCGCCGGCTGTTTTGATTATATTTCCCGGTGTTTCCTCGCCGCCTCGTCACCTCGCTTTCTGATTGGCTACACTGCACAGTCCACAGGCTGCGTGCTCGGGGGACACCACACACGAGAAGAAATCGGGCCAAATAAATCCAACATGTTGGATATCCCCGATTTGAGATGGGAGCGGTCCCGACGTCCTTCCGAGCAGACGAGAGCAGTCTTAACACACCACACACGGCAGGAATATTTGATCAGACTATTTTACGATAATCGGAGCATCCTTAAGATTGTCGGAAGGGGTGAATCGGGGCTAAAATCGGCTTAATTATCCTGCCGTGTGAACTAGGCTTTACCTGGAAGGTGTACAGATCACACGGGACTTAAATGGCACTGGATGAATGATCGGGCTAGGTGTAGGTGACCCGTACCTAGTTGTATCCCATACCTGAATGTGTACTATGTCTATGATTGAGATGGTAAAAGGATAACCCCTCGGCCTTAATCAGACAACAAACCCCCAAAATGGCAAATGAAAATCCCATGTCAGCCAAGAGGCCAACTGATTGGAAGAAATGTTGTCTTTGTCAGACAGACACAAAGGAACCCCTCCAATCACCACCTACCCATCATGTTTCTCAACATGATGGCTATAAAATGATTGCCACCAACATTCCACTCTTACACAAGATGAACAAAATGCCAATGATCCTGGACCTGGAACGACTGGATGAAGGTGGTGGTATAGAAGCTTTGAGAAGGAACCAAGCGAAGTATCACTACAATTGTCGACTTCGGTTCAACCACACAAAGTTACTTCGTGCCCAGAAGCAACAATCCGATGCTCAATGTAGTGAGATAGATGAAGGCCAAACAAAGCATCGCAGAACCATGATGCAGAAAAGTCTAGATGATCAGGTTTGCTTTCTTTGTGATAACATATCTCCTGAATCTGACCTACGTCAGGTAATGACACTGCAACTGCATGACAGACTACATGAATGTGCACAAACACTGAATGATGCTAAATTATTGTCTCAACTAAGTGGTGCTGATGCCATTGCACAGGAGCTGAAATACCATCATTTGCGTCTCATTCATCTTTACAACAGAGAGAAACCTCAGAAGGCTTGAGAAAGAGTCACAGAGTGAAACGATTCAACCAGCCATCTTTCCTATGGCTCTTTCTGAACTGGTCACCTATATTGTTGAAACCAGTCTCAATTCTGATGGTCCTTCCGCCTTCCGTCTCGCAGATACAGTGGGGAGAACAAGTATTTGATACACTGCTGATTTTGCAGGTTTTCCCACTTACAAAGCATGTAGAAGTCTGTAATTTTTATCATATGTATTCTTCAACTGTGAGTGACGGAATCTAAAACAAAAATCCAGAAAATCACATTGTATGATTTAAGTAATTAATTTGCATTTTATTGCAAGACATAAGTATTTGATACATCAGAAAAGCATAACTTAATATTTGGTACAGAAACCTTTGTTTGCAATTACAGAGATCATACGTTTCCTGTAGTTCTTGACCAGGTTTGCACACGCTGCAGCAGGGATTTTGGCACACTCCTCCAGACCTTCTCCAGATCCTTCAGGTTTCGGGGCTGTCGCTGGGCAATACAGACTTTCAGCTCCCTCCAAAGATTTTTTATTGGGTTCAGGTCTGGAGACTGGCTAGGCCACTCCAGGACCTTGAGATGCTTCTTACAGAGGCACTCCTTAGTTGCCTTATCTATACCCGCCCGCGCTCTCAGATCACTTGGACGTGGCTGAGTTCAAGAGGTAAAAACGATATAAAAACTGTTCGTTTTCTCACACAAACCGCTCGTTTCGTGTCTTAGGCCATCAATGTGTACTTACGATGGGGAATTGTTTAATTTGGACGACGGGGAATTGTTTTAATTTGGACTCTGTGCATGCTGTTTGAGACAAGTGACCATCGACCTGCATTATATGACTGACAGACAAGAACGGTTTGACCTAAAAATATAAAAATTGAAACTACTGCGGAAAAAAAGACACCTACATCTTGGATGCCCTTGAGGTAAGCTAAAACATACCAAAATTTTATTTCAAAGTGAACTATCCCTTTAATACAGGTAATGAGTGGAGAACAGGAGGGCTTCTTAAAGAAAAACTAACAGGTCTGTGAGAGCCGGAATTCTTACTGGTTGGTAGGTGATCAAATACTTATGTCATGCAATAAAATGCAAATTAATTATTTAAAAATCAAACAATGTGATTTTCTGGATTTTTGTTTTAGATTCCGTCTCTCACAGTTTCAGTGTATCTATGATAAAAATTACAGACCTCTACATGCTTTGTAAGTAGGAAAACCTTCAAAATCAGCAGTGTATCAAATACTTGTTCTCCCCACTGTATGTGCAACCTGTACCAGCAGCGTATCCTTTTTCTAACAGTGGCACTTCCTCTCTGTGGACTACACCTTGCCGTGGTGGAGAGGCTTGTGTACTCCAATGAACCTGAGACCTATGTCGGTGGGGATTTTATAGCCCTGGCAAGTTTAACTAAGCTGGACAGGTCAAAGGAGAGGAGGCAGACAAAGCAGACATTATGACTATTTGACAGAAATGGTGGCCATCTTGAAAATGGTGTCCATCCTGAATTTTTGAGTGGCACATACCTTTTTCCAAAAGAGTGTTCCTTGAAGAGTATTTCTGCCTAATTTTATGCTTGCATCACCATTTGAACACTTGAAATAATTAATATTCGACAGGAACGGTGGCCATCTTTAAAAATGGCGGCCATCTTGAATTTTTTAGGGACAAGCATCTTTTTCTATTAACATGTCCTTTAGAGAGTATTTGTATAAAATTGTATGCTTAGATCACTGTTTGAATAATTGATATAATAAGCATTGAATAGCAATGGCGGCCATTTTGAAAAATGGCCGCCATATTGAATTTTTGAGTGGCCAACGCCTTTTTCCAAAATAGTGGCCCTTAGAGAGTATCTGTGCCAAATTTCATGCTTCTATACCAAAGTGAACGATTTTTTTACTAATCTGCTGCACTATGCCTCAAATGTCACGAGCGTGACGCTTGTGTTACAGCACACCGAAGCCTCTCCATCGCTGAGCGAACGGAGCACGCTTCGTATTCAACCCCTAGCTATTCATGCAGATGCATGGGCAAAGCTGCCTGGGGTTTCGAAGTGGGTGCTAAACATTATAAAAAGAGGCTATTTGCTGCAGTTTCGCCGACGCCCTCGCCGCTATACGGCGCGCGTCGAGACCACGGTAAAACAGAAGTAGCACATTTACTTCGAGCCGAAGTGGCGAAACTATTGAGCAAAGGGGCCATAGAGCCTCTCTCTCTGAAATTCAGAGCGAAGGAGGGCTATACAGCAGATACTTCCTGGTACCGAAAAAAGACGGGGGTTTCAGACCCATACTAGATCTAAGGCAACTGAACAGAGTGCTTGTGAAGCGACAGTTCAGGATGCTCACGACCAGACAAATCCTCGCGCAGATTCGCCGAGGAGATTGGTTCGTGTCAATAGATCTGAAAGACGCGTACTTTCAAATACAGATAGCGTCACGTCACAGGCGATTTTTGGGATTCGCCTTCGAGGGCCAGGCATATCAGTACATAGTCCTGCCGTTCGGTTTGTCCCTGGCACCCCGTACATTTACGAAGTGCATGGATGCGGCGCTCGCACCCCTCAGAATGAGGGGCGTGCGAGTACTGAACTATTTGGACGATTGGCTGATTCTAGCGCAATCTCGCTCAGTGCTCATAGAGCACACGACCATTTTACTCGATCACCTCGAGAATTTGGGTCTCAGAGTCAATTGGGCGAAGAGCTCTCTGTCCCCCAGTCAGACGATATCTTTCCTGGGCACAGAGCTGGACTCGCTGTCCATGATAGCGCGACTATCACCACAGCGCGCGGTAGACATTCAGCGTGCAGCGAACTCTTTCCGCTGCGGCGCATCTGTCCCGCTCAAGAAATTTCAGAAGATGCTGGGTCTCATGGCCTCAGCATCATCAGTGCTCCAGCTGGGCCTGCTCCGCATGCGCCCACTGCAGTTCTGGCTGAAAGCGCGAGTCCCACGCCGAGCGTGGACATCCGGTCTGCTTCGTCTCAAGGTCAATCAGAAGTGCGTCACAGCTCTGAAACCTTGGAAAGCGGACGACTGGTACCAATCAGGTGTAAGCCTGGGGACTTCCTCGAGGGTGAGGGTGGTGTCTACGGACGCATCCACCTCGGGATGGGGAGCGCTGCTCGAGGGCAGACCGTTCTTCGGCCAGTGGTCAGAACGGGAGAAGCTTTTGCACATAAACTGCCTCGAAATGTTGGCAGTAGACAACGCGCTGACGCGTTTTTGTCCCCAAATAAAAGGACGCCACGCCCTGGTCCGCTCGGACAACATGTCTGTGGTGTCCTACATAAATCGCCAGGGCGGCCTCAGGTCCAGGAACCTGCACAGGCTGGCAGAACGCCTCCTGGTATGGGCTCAGCGCAACCTGCGCTCGCTGAGAGCAGCGCACGTGCCAGGGCTCCTAAACATAGGACCAGACCAGGGCTCGAGACTAACGGCGTCCTATCGTCCTGGGGACGACAGAAAATGTGTTTAGGACGAACAGAAATATTCTCCTGGACGCCTACAGGACGAAAGACATTTTTGTATGTGTGTTCATTTATTACTAGCCTATTAGGGTAACTTACTTAGAAAATGCCAAAATTAACCGACCAAGCGCTGACTACAACGGAGCGCGTCTTCTCATGCTGTTACTATAGTCACTATCACTGGCCGGCTACTCACCCGGAGACTTGTTTCGCGGTACATCTATCACATGGCTTATTTTCACAGACGAAAACAAGACGATAACTAAAAAAAAACTAGTTTTGAATGACAAAAACTATGACGAAAATCTATTGACATTTTCGTCAACGAATAAAAACTAGACAAAAATTTTAGATAGTGACGATTTGGGAAGCGATCCAGTCAGAACTGATGTCCTGCGTTTGTGGTAGATGCGCACATTTGTACTGTAACGTGCTGATCTACCCAGCGGCACACGAGTTGGCATGCGCTGCATGTCTCATAAAACGTTAAAAAAAGTAAACGTCTGGGAGAATGAGTAGAGCAGACATATAGATCTGAATAAGAGTGACGACGCAAAAAAAGAGCTCTATTCGGTACGGTTTTCTGCGCGCACACCCGACCCGAAGCGTGCAGCCATGCACAGAGACACCTATACAGCGCGCGAGGACTGAATTGAGCTCTCTTTCGTGTCTGAATGGACAAATACACACAACATTATGTCTAAATGTTCGTTTTGGAGAGTTCACTATAACTATGTTGGTTATGTCTTAAACAGTTTTGAGTAAAAAGCATTTAACTCAAGTTATTTTTTATTAAATCTGTTTTTTACCTGTTAACAGATAACTACTTTGAATGGAGCTAAATAAATATAATAATATATATCATAAAAAATTTTTTATTATGTGACTAACAACAACTAACAACTATAGATGATAATAACAAAGTACAGAAATAACATGTTTATTTTGGGACGGTTGACATTCACTTTAGGACGGTTCAAATAGTTTTTCAGGACAGTTCCAGGACGGAGGTGAAAAAAGTTAGTCTGGAGCCCTAGACCAGACAGACTGTCCAGGAACAATGTTCCGGCAGGTGAATGGTCTCTGCACCCACAGACAGTCCAACTGCTGTGGAATAAATTCGGCAGAGCGGAAGTAGACCTGTTCGCGTCTCAAGAAAACGCTCACTGTCCGGAATTTTTCTCCAAGAGCAGAGCTGGCTCATGTATGGCCCCGCCGCCCGCTCTATGCTTTTCCCCCCGTTTCTCTCCTGCCTCAGGGGATAGAGCGGATCAGGGAAGAAGGATGCGTTCTGGGAAAACCAACCTTGGTTCTCAGTTGTGATGCAGCTAGTGAGCACTGCCCCGTGGCCAGTGCCAGTGAGGAGAGACCTAATCTCTCAGGCCCACGGCTCGATCTGGCATCCTCACCCGGAATTGTGGTCCCTTCATGTCTGGGCCATCAACGGGTATATGTTGAACTCCCTAAAGGAGTGTTAAACACGATCACGCAGGCTAGGGCTCCGTCTACGAGACGTCTCTACTCCTCGAAATGGTCAGTGTTTTCGGGCTGGTGCACAGCCCGTGGCGTGTCACCCACAGACTGTGGAGTGACGGAGGTGCTTTCCTTCCTACAAGAGCTGTTGGAAAAGGGCAGGACCCCTTCCAAGCTCAAAGTTTATGTGGCGGCTATAGCAGCGTTCTCAAGAACAACGCTTGGTCAGTCAATAGGAAGGAACGATTTAGTCATCCGCTTCCTTAGAGGGGCTAAGAGACTGAATCCTCCCAGACCTCCCTCAGTCCCCGTATGGGACCTTTCTACGGTACTGGAAGCCATGAAAGGTGGACCATTCGAGCCTTTACAGACGATTGATCTGAAACATCTGTCTTTCAAGACTGTGTTTCTGCTGGCTCTCGCTTCAGTGAAGCGCATAGGGGACTTACACGCGCTCTCTGTGAGCGCGACGTGCATGGAATTTTAGGCCTAATGACTCAAAAGTTATACTCAAACCTAAGCACGGTTATGTTCCGAAATCCCTCAACACACCGTTTAGGGCGCAGGTTATCTCCCTGTCAGCCCTACTGGTCCCTGATGAGGAAAGAGACGCGGGCCTCCTTTGCCCAGTCAGGGCATTACAAGCTTATGTGTCTTGCTCGTCTGTTTTCAGACAGACAGAGCAGCTCTTTGTTTCGTTTAGCGGGCGTTCTAAGGGACTAGCCGCGTCGAAACAGAGCCTATCCAGATGGATAGTTGATGCTATAGCGCTGGCATACGCCTCCAAGGGCATGCAGTGCCCGTTGGGTGTCAGAGCGCACTCCACGAGAGGCATGGCCTCTTCGTGGGCCTGGTCGAGTGGGGTTGCCTTGCAAGATATTTGTACGGCGGCGGGCTGGGCCTCCCCGTCTACATTTATAAGGTTTTACAACCTAGAGGTTCCCGCCCTGCAGGCCAGGCTGCTGTCGGTCTAGTTAACCAGTATTATCTGACCTGATGCTATCAGCTCAGAATGCTGCGTCTACTGAGCACAGCTCGATGATCGACAGTGAAAAGCAGTAGCACAAGATGTGCCTGGGCAAACTGTGTAAGACCCACATTTCCCCATCAGTTCAGGCCGTACCCCGCCCTGTCTGTATGATGAAATTCGCGTCTAAGCGACGCTGCCATATGTGGAAGAGTGCGGCTTCGCCCCTCCCTCTTCCCGGACTCCCTGTGAGTTCCCTGGGTGATTGTGCACTATATGAACCCCGGGCTTTCGCCCTTGGGTCTTTGGTGTCAGATCTCAGCATGCACGGCGTTTTGCATTGGGTCCCCTAGCGTAAGATATCTTACGCAGTACTAGAGACCTCTCGTAAGAGAACGTACTCGGTTACTAACGTAACCTCGGTTCTCTCTAGAAGAGGGAACGAGTACTGCGTATCTTGCCGTGCATGCGCACGCTCTGGTTGCTTCGATGATGAAAAACCAGATAATAGCTGCCTGCGAGCGGTATTTATAGGCCTAGACCACGCCCGTTTCGGCGGGACGTGACGCAGCGGGCGCGAAGCACCCTCATTGGGTCTGGCGTCACACCAGGCCTCGCTCGATAGGCTGCTGCAGTTGCCGCAGAGCAGCCAATAGGCGCGCGAGCTGCCTCGCCTATGTCTGCGTGCTGCCGCAACGCGTTTTGCATTATTACAAAATTAAGGATAATTTTTGGCTTCAATATCTCGCGGAAAAAGGATTTTCCCCTAGCGTAAGATATCTTACGCAGTACTCGTTCCCTCTTCTAGAGATAACCGAGGTTACGTTAGTAACCGAGTACGTTTTTTTTAAGGAAAACATTCCAGAATGATGAAAGATTTTTCTACACAGAATGGACTTCAATTGCAACCAACTATACCAATGTTCAAAGAAGGTTCAAATGTCCGTCTCAATGCAGCTTCAAAGTACACGATCCCAGTCGAGAAATAAGAGTCTTATCTAGCGAAAATCCTGGAATGCTTTCCTCAAAAACCTTTCTTTCTTTTCGACTGAAGAAAGAAAGACATGGACATCTTGGATGACATCGGAGACGAGTGTGTAAATTATCAGCACATTTTTTTTGGAAAGTGAACTAATCCTTTAAGGACTACAACAAACGGCTGGTAGGGACTACACTACATTCCTCCCGGGAATGTTGCTAATAAACTGGATGTAATTTAAAGCTGCAGTCCGTAGCTTTTTTGGGTTAAAAATTCTCCAAAATAATTTTTTGAGCAAGTTCATAACCAGCCAGTGTTCAAAACTATCTGCTTGCCGTAGCTCGATTCAAAACGGTAAGCTTGTAATAATTTTTTTAATACCAGTGGTACTGGTGGATTTCCGCGGGAAATTCGAGCATGTCTTTGCTTCATTACGTCACATCAGTACAGATAAAGAAGGTGTCTCGGCTAGTAGGCTATATTGCATGTGTGAGGATGTTGGAGGTGGAGATTTATAGCCTTTTCTCACAGCACTTGATATAATTAAACTTATCAATTTGATGGCGGATCCAGAAAGGTTCAAACGACAATCACCAGTGACAACTAGAGATTCACCGTTGTAAAACGCGAAAGACTTCGGAGAAAAAAAAGAGACTGCAACCGGCCCATGCGAAACAAGGACAAATATCGGAAGGACATTAAATGTAGTCACGCAATGCTGATGTTGTTAACATTAACAATTTGAGAACAAAGTTTAATATGCACGGTTTGACGTGATATGACAAGCAATCGTTAGATTTAATCAGCGCGATTTACAGCAATGCTTTTTTCCCCTTAGTTGGTCAGAAGAAAAGGGAATGTTACTTACTTAGTTGTTCAGACTACATTTTCCGGTGAAAATTCTTATGTTGGTCATACTTCCAAAAAGTAGAATCTGTGATTGCGAATGCCAGTATCCACACCACCAGCGCGGTGATTGACAGCCGCACATTCTCCTCAAAACACTGGATTCATCCGCGCTGTGCCGTGCCGAGGCACAACACACGTAAAGTTGGTAATTCCGCGAATAACTGCAATTGCAGATTTCGAACAGAGATGGCGACAAAGAGGAAAAACTGCAGACTGCAGCTTTAAGTTCTGTTGCTTTTATATGAAAATAATTATAATGAACAAGACACCCATTTAATTACATACCAAAGACGTGTTTATCAATCATTGGGGACATCAAAGACTTATTCTTGTGAAAAGGGCATTATACCACCCCTTTAACCTAATTTGTAAGTAGCTTATTTATCCTAAGGGCATTACAACTCATGACGTGTTACAACCATCCTCTGTCTCCCATATTTAAATAGATTACACAGCATAGACACCTTCTCAGAGAAAGACACTACCAATATATTGTTACTAATTACTAACTGAATTGTTTATTTGTTTTCCATAGAACTGGATAAGCCATGGAGGAAATTTGAATGGAGGTAAGCTATACATGTTCTATACATAATCTATGCAGACATGTGTTTATTTATATTTCTATGTAGGCTATGTCCATACTCGAAGAGCAATTTTTTCATCTGTAATGTAAAAAGTGAAAATGAAAATGAAATTTTTACTCAACGTTATGTTTATGGATAAATCCACATGTGCTCTATAACAATCCTATATCAGCAAACAAAGTAAGACAGACCAAGCTAAAAGAGGCCATTTGTATTTTTTAACCTCCCATCACCAATCCAGCCATGGTTTAGTCAATCCGTCATCTGGCGGCTGTCCCTTGCTTATTTGCTTCTTTTGGGAAATACTCTGGGTTCGGGATAGATTCCGGACTCAGAGCCCTCCCCTTAGACTGCACGCCAAATATGTATACTCTTCCCTCTGTCAGATGTGTTAATTTAACTTGTGAATAAACTTGTGAATTTAGTGTGTAAATAAATGTGTCTCTTGTCTTTGTGCAGACAGAAGGACGTGCTGAAAACACGTCTAGCGAAATTTCGTCTGAGTAATCCGGATGTTAAACATGTCAGGATCCTGGTAGCTGGGCAAATTGGAGCGGGGAAGTCCAGCTTTATTAACTCTGTTATTAGTGCCTTTCAAGGAGAAATGTTTTGTGAAGCACTAGCTGATAATTCATGAGCCGCCAGTTATAGTTTCACGAAAAGAGTAGGTATTATTTGACTCCTATTGCACTCACATGAAATAAACATTATCTTAAGAAAATGAAGCTGCTAAGATGTTAGGAATATGCTATAAGGAAAAATCACCAATGGAAATAGACATCTGTTTAAAATCAAAAGCATTGAAAATATTTTGGCAATGTGTGTGATATTTACAAATATTTATGGTGCCATATTCTTGGTCATTGTTTATAGCTGACCGCATACCGCATCAGAAATGCAGATGCAGATTTGCCTTTTGAAATCTGTGACGTAATGGGCTTGGATCCTCAAAAAATATCTGAGTGTCAACCTAATGACATCGTCAAAACCATATATGGCCATGTGAGGGAGGGATATAAAGTAAGTATATAAAGACATTCATTTCATTTAAAATTAACATTTAAATGTGTGCAATATCTCTCACATTTTTATATTTTGTCTTTATTTAACAAAACTAGTTCAGCGAGGATAATCCACTCCCTAGCGACGATGAACATTACAATGAAACCCCTTCACTGTCGGATCAAGCTTTCTGCTTGGTTTACGTCATTGATGCAAATACAATACAACTCTCTGCAGATAATAAGATATTTATTGAGAAGCTGAGGATCATCCGCCAGAAAATCAGTGATAACGGTAAAACTTTGTATGACTTTTATCTTCATTTTTTGGTTTATCACAACACTGTATAAAAGCATCTACATTCCCTATGAGAAACTATTTAGCATTATGTGCATATATGAATATTTTATCTCCATTTCATCAATATAAAGGTACTCTAAGTTAACCAATAAAAATTTAACATTTGCCATTTGCTGTTTTTTGTGTGTGTTTTTTTTACAAAGTGAGATAATCTGAAAACACAGGAATATATAAAATCATTCAGATTAAAATAATTTAGACTTTGTTTCTCATTGTAGGGATTCCTCAAGTGATTGTTATGACCAAAGTGGATGAAGCATGTCCGCTGGTCAGCAAGGATCTAAGGAAGATCTACACTAGTGAGATCATCAAAGCGAGGGTAGATCATTAATTTAAACATCTATGCATGTTACATGTTCTATAGTTTGGTAGTTTTACAATAAATTTTGCATTCTGCTCCTGTCTAGATGGAGATCTGCAAACACATTGTGGGTGTGCCAATGAACAGTATCTTTCCAGTGAAGAACTACCACGATGAGATTGACACAGATGATGATGTTGATGTCTTGATTCTCAAGGCATTTGATCAGATTGTGCGTTCTGCTAATGCAAGACTGAGAAGGGGTGCTTCAAACGTATGAGAAATTCACAAGTTGGAAGACCAGAGAATGTGTGGAAAACTGTGATGACAATAAAATGATAGCTTATATCTCTGGTTGTTGTTTCTGTTCCACGACATTTTGTATGTCATGTTTGGGGTGTGGGATGAAGAGAGGGATAATTTTAATAATTATTTAATTAAAAATTATTTAATTTATCTTCAGTGTGTAGTATTAGCCAATCAGATGTGTCTTGACGCGAATCACACACGATTCAGCCTATGCAGCACGCACACTCACGGCCCACTCACAAGTTGCACAACTAAACAAAAAAAAATAGTGTATATAATATAATTTTTTAATAAAAACAACAATCCAGGATCACCAGTGATCCTTGCCGATTAAGGGGTTAATAGATCTGTTTAGAAGTGGACTTTTCCTATACGTTCCTGTAACTACTTGGTCGGAATGTATCTAACCTAATTATTTTCACTCGTCATTGTCTAAAAAACAGACAGAGTTATCCAAAGATAGGCTTAACAGTTAGCAGCTAACTTACTTGGCGCCAGTAGACAGGGCCACACACACACACACACACACACACACACACACACACACACAGAGACAAATGTTGTTGTTTTTTTCAATGGGAATAAATTTTTTTCTAAATATTCCCAAGTTTAGCTAACCACATGGTAGAATAAATAACGTTATATAGTCCCAATATCCTCAAACGAGTGCTTCACATTTACTGATGTCCTAGAGTGCTACTATTACTAAAATATGTCCAATTTTAATCCCCATATGATGATACATGATAGAGACAGTATTGTACATAAATACATTTGTTTCATTCATATAATTTGAATAGATTTTTTACCTGGGTAATTTTTCTTTCGGGAACAGATGTAGAAGTGTTTTGCTTATATTCCAGCCATTTTCTTCTCACTGACATTGGTGTAATGTTGTGATATCACCACAGGATGGTGTGGGCAGTGTCCCTAAATGTGGCCAACTGGTCTAAGATTTACAAATTTGACTATCATTGTGTCAAGAGGCAAAAATGTAATGTCCTCATATGAGGACGCAGGGTCTCAGGAGGGTAGTCTTCTAATTCTGTGTAATGGTAATTGGCAGTCTGCATGCCCACTTTCTGTGAATTGGTAGGTTTAGGGGTGGGTTTAGGGATCAGGGGGTGGCGATGGGTAGGTTTATGCATTTATAGAGCATCACAGTCCCGCCCACAGCCGGTGCCGGAAGTAAAAATTCAATACAATTTCTCCATTGACAGTTGGGATATAAGCCATAAAAACGTAACCATACATGGTAGACTTAAAACCAGCTACGGCTGTACTAAGCGATTGTATATGCTCATATAACCGCCAAAAGTTCATGGGGCACTAACCTTGTTTTGGGATAAATGCCTTTTATTCGCGATGTCTTGTAGAAGTACTTCATTACCCACAATCCTAAACAATCCCACAATCCCACAGTGATGCATCTGATTGGTGGAGCTCGTGTAACTGTCTGGTTAAACCCCGCGAAAGTCCGTGAAGACTGAAGATCATTTAAAAAAAAAAAACCTGTGTTGTGTTTTTTGCACGGTTGATTTATCAGTGCAATCATGATCTCCTTGGCTGCCATGATGGCTTTTTTCAAGGAGGAAAACAAAAGTGTTAAAAGGGGTGAAAACCACTTTAAATCGGGTCATGTAGTTGAGTGTAGCGTGTCCGAGGGTCAGCTTGTGGGTTTTGTAAGGGCCAGCATGAGGGACAAGACCTACAAAGTTGTGGTGAGTTTTGCAGGGAGATGGCAGGGAGATGGTAACGTTAGTTAGCATTATCGTTCACTTTAGCTAGGCTACTGTAGCCTCCATATGGTATGAGTCATATCAAGCATTTTATGATGCCACTGTCAAAACAATATTTAGCTTAGGCATACCTCTTCATGCATTTACTGAACATTTGTGTAATAATTCATGGCAAGTTAATAAACTGAATATGATGCACTTTCTGGTTTGCTGATCATCACTTTTTAATTTTCACTTGTTGTTATTAAGAAAATACATTAAATGTTATTAAAATTAAGGATGAACTATAACTTCATGAATAAAATGAGCATGGACCACAAGTGGGAAATTGTTGTTGAGGCATTTGTCCGTGGGCCGCTGAAACTGATGAGCAGAACGCTGCGGACCGCCAAAACTATTAAACCTCGCAGGCTGTTGGTCTAAGAGCGTGACCCGGCTACCAGCAGTTTCATAAACACATCCACACACAACACAACATGCTAGACATTACAAATAATTGTAAAGTAGGCTAGAATGCATGCTACATGTTTTGGAACCTTTGACCATTTATGGGTGCGAGTAATAAAAAAGTTATCAAAAATAAAGACGAAAAACCGCACTCTCAAGGTATAATTTCATTTATTGTTACCATGTCCAAACAGACGCGTTTCGGGCTAAGCCATCATCAGTGTGTAGCAGAGTGTCCCTGTATCATAAAGGGCTTTGAAATAAACACACAAACTACACACTGAACACACGCTAAACCATCTCATTAAAATAATTGTAATTTTCTATCTTTCTTTTTTTTATTTAGTTTGAAGTTTATTTTGGATGAATTTTACTAATTGTCTTTGTCAGGATAAAACCCATTACTCTCATTGTCAGTTAAGGTCGAGTGCTTGTTTTTAGATTGGCAGTGGTACTGATGGCTACAGCAGATGGCATGAAATTATACATTATACAATCATCTGACATTCACCAACTAACACAAACAGAAATATCTCTACACCTTTCAGCTGTGACAATATTCTAACATGAGATTAAATCAATGAATAAATAAACAAATGAATAACAATGTAAAGTGTGTTGCATCATTTCAATTTATTTGGAACCATCACATTGATGCATTAAACATATAAATTAAGTTTATATCAAAGTTCAAATTTGAACACAAATTTGTTAAATAAATAGGTGGTTAAATGGTTAATTTATAAGCTTCTCTTCAGGTTTCCACTGGTGACTCGGCCGATGTCACCTCTACCTCTTGTGAATGTCCCCGTGGAGAATATAAATGCAGTCACGCTGCTGCTCTGATGATCTGGGCTGTGCATAACCTGAGCTCCACGGACGTGGAGTGCAGGTGGAAAAAGCCTCGTGGTCCATCAGACAGAGTCAAGGCAGTGGAGGAACTTTTCCCTGGATGTAGCTACAAGCCACTGACTCGTTCAGTGACCCCGGATGACCGTAAGTGGTTGCTGGATCAATTCCAGGGTCGCTTCACGGGGGTTTCCTGGCTGCTCACTCCTGAGCCAGAAACTCAACAGGGATCTCTTCTTCATCTCTGCAGTCACAGCATTGTAACTGCCAACAAACACCTGGGCAGTGATGCTGTTCTTGCTGCCTTAAGGCTGTCCTTGGACCAGATAATGGCCATCCAGACAGCAACAGTGGGCCAAAAGGATAACCACCTCTGGCATGCCCTGCGGAAAGGTCGCCTAACAGCCAGCAACTTTGGAAGCGTGCTGTCCGCAAAACGTGCCACCCCTTCCCTCATCAACAGGCTCTGTGGGAACCAGGACCTTTCTGGAGTTTTGGCTGTGCAGTGGGGCATAGTCAATGAAAAAGAGGGTATTGCTGCGTTCGAGGAGGGCACCGGCCTGAAAGTCAGAGGGTCTGGTTTATGGTTGGCTGACTCTGGGATCCTTGGTGCCACCCCTGATGGTCTCGTTGGAGAGACGGGCATTATTGAGGTGAAGTGTCCATACAGATGGAGGGACAGTACCTTTGAGGAAGCAGTGAAAGAAAACAGCTTTTACCTTCACCAGGAAGGTGGCACTTACCACCTGAAAAGGGACCACAGCTACTGGCACCAAGTGCAGGGGCAGCTGCACATTACAGGGAAGACCACATGCCACTTCATCATTTGGACACCTAAGCAGTGCATGATATTGCCAATCTCCCGCGATGACTCCTGGCTGCCTAACTTGGGGATTTTGGAGGCGTTTTACAGAGCTCATATGCTCCCACATATTGAGCAGAACTTGTAAATTGTAAATAGTGTATATAATGTAATAGTTCTTACAATCAGTTCCCCTTTGTTCATCCTTGAGGATTTTTTCACAGTTCTGTTCAAACATTTTTGGGTGGCAAAGGATCAGCGTTCTCGTCGCGCCTCCTGTCAGTACCTGGTTACAGGGAAGCCAATGATCCAGAACATAAGAAATAAAAACAACTAGCCTCTCAGAGTGCAACCCAAAGTCACATACATATAGATAGTCCATTCCTCCGTGTGTGTACGATTCGATTCGATTACGATTCACAGGGTAACGATTATCGATTATTAACGATTTTTTTTTTACTTACTTGGTACTTTTAAGGCAAAGTATTTATGATGACCCATAACGAACTTACTTCCAATCTTCCTATATTAATTTTATTAATAAAACAAATGGAAGTGATTTGGCAAGTCAACTATAAGGTTACATTTGCCAGCATTTGTCCCAACACTGCAAAGAACCAACAGGAAAATAAATGTGTGCCTGTACTAGCAGTGTACTTGTAGTAAATTAATACAAACTTCAGCATATTCGGAATCTCTAGCATTTAATAATAGACTTCTAACCAACATCCTCTTGTTATTTCCAATGAGCAATATAATCCTTCAGACAAAAAACATTTTGCTGTAGCAAAATCACAAACCGTTTTCATTCAAAAATATTGAATTATGTACCAGCAGCTCTCATATAATGCTTGTGGACTTATTGCATGTGGCTTGTGCATATTCTGAATAGCCTAATTAGTAACATACAAAGCCGCTCTTATACACAACTAAATAATAAAGAGTTATGACTTGAAATGTTTGCTGTATACCACAATCAAAAACAGCTTATACAAAAAAAGTGAATGAACATCTGCAGAGAGCACAGTCAAAATGTAGCTTTTTGTGACTGGCATTGCAGTATAACAGATCGGTTTACAGCATACTGATGTGAAAACTAAACCATACAGAAGGCAGCTCTCATACAAAAAATACTAAATAGGTAACAATGAAATTGACAATTTTCAGTATGTTAGCTTTTAACAAAGAGGGTGCCGTTCGCCATCATGCGTCTGTTACTGTTATGTGTGCGACCCCGTTATGTGCACGCCACAGCGTCCATTCCTCTGTGTGTGTGTGAGAGTCGCTGCTCCCCAGCGTCCATTGCTCTGTGTGTGTGTGTGAGAGTCGCTGCTCCCCAGCGTCCATTCCTCTGTGTGTGTGTGAGAGAGTCGCTGCTCCCCAGCGTCCATTCCTCTGTGTGTGTGAGAGTCGCTGCTCCCCAGCGTCCATTCCTCTGTGTGTGTGAGAGAGTCGCTGCTCCCCAGCGTCCATTCCTCTGTGTGTGTGTGAGAGTCGCTGCTCCCCAGCGTCCATTCCTCTGTGTGTGTGTGAGAGTCGCTGCTCCCCAGCGTCCATTCCTCTGTGTGTGTGAGAGAGTCGCTGCTCCCCAGCGTCCATTCCTCTGTGTGTGTGTGAGAGTCGCTGCTCCCCAGCGTCCATTCCTCTGTGTGTGTGAGAGAGTCGCTGCTCCCCAGCGTCCATTCCTCTGTGTGTGTGTGTGTGTGAGAGAGTCGCTGCTCCCCAGCGTCCATTCCTCCGTGTGTGTGTGTGTGTGTGTGTGTGTGTGTAAAAAGTCACTCATCCAAATTCACTGCAACTTCCTTTATCAGGGGATTTTGGAGATTCACCAAAGCACAGCAGAGCTGAACCACCACGTCAGCATGGCTACGTAAGGAGTGAGGAATAAAGTGCAGGATTTTATATTCTTTCAAACGAGCATTTGCCCTCTCGACATGAATTCTTGTCCGTGCTGCTCCCCAGCGTCCATTCCTCTGTGTGTGTGTGTGTGTGTGAGAGTCGCTGCTCCCCAGCGTCCATTCCTCTGTGTGTGTGAGAGTCGCTGCTCCCCAGCGTCCATTCCTCTGTGTGTGTGAGAGAGTCGCTGCTCCCCAGCGTCCATTCCTCTGTGTGTGTGAGAGTCGCTGCTCCCCAGCGTCCATTCCTCTGTGTGTGTGAGAGAGTCGCTGCTCCCCAGCGTCCATTCCTCTGTGTGTGTGTGAGAGTCGCTGCTCCCCAGCGTCCATTCCTCTGTGTGTGAGAGAGTCGCTGCTCCCCAGCGTCCATTCCTCTGTGTGTGTGTGAGAGTCGCTGCTCCCCAGCGTCCATTCCTCTGTGTGTGTGTGTGTGTGTGTGAGAGAGTCGCTGCTCCCCAGCGTCCATTCCTCCGTGTGTGTGTGTGTGTGTGTGTGTGTGTAAAAAGTCACTCATCCAAATTCACTGCAACTTCCTTTATCAGGGGATTTTGGAGATTCACCAAAGCACAGCAGAGCTGAACCACCACGTCAGCATGGCTACGTAAGGAGTGAGGAATAAAGTGCAGGATTTTATATTCTTTCAAACGAGCATTTGCCCTCTCGACATGAATTCTTGTCCGTGCAATGTCTTTTGTGAGTTTCACTTCACTCTTGGTTAACTTGCCATGGTGCAAGAATGGTGGAATGTTCAAGCTGACTCCTTCTGGCAAAAGATCTCGAATCAGAAAGCCTTTGTCAGCAAGGACGACATCACCCGACTTGAAGACATCAAGGATGCCACTCTTAGCCACAATGGCCTTGTCAGAGACTGACCCAGGATACAATCTGCTGCAATATGTAATAACAGCGTTTGGTGCCACACCTAGCAGGATCTTGAATGAATGCATGCCTCTGTATGACGAGTAGGTGTGTTTTTGAAGGTCCATTGAGGCTGGAGTAGCAATTTCAACATCAGTGCAGTCTATCACCATTCTGCAGTTACGGAACATCTGGAAAGACAATGGTAGGCTTGACTGGTTTTTCTCCCGACTTGGCACAGCAGCCATGATGTCTTTGAACCAAAGTTCATGTAGAACATAGATAAAAGTCAGTACTACATTAGCCACGCAGGATGAGCCACATTGAAAAAGCTGACCAAGATGCAGGTTAGTGTAATTATGACGAAGCTTCATCAGAGTCATCAGGATCTGGTCATCAATTGACAGACATTCTACCTTCCACCCAGCATAGTACACGATAGACTCCTTGAATCGCAACACATAGCCAACAAAGATGTTAAAAATGGTTCTGTCGGGGAAGCCAGTTTCCATCCGTAGGACCTTTTCATCAAGGAATGATGCAGAGTACCTGGAACATTGATGCACATGTTGAATGGGACTGGACGTCATGGGCAGGCACTCCTGTTTGGGCTGACTCGTGCTGGGCTCCAGGGGCTGACTCGTGCTTGGCTGACTCGTGCTGGGCTCCAGGGGCTGACTCGTGCTGGGCTCCAGGGGCTGACTCGTGCTGGGCTCCAGGGGCTGACTCGTGCTTGGCTGACTCGTGCTGGGCTCCAGGGGCTGACTCGTGCTTGGCTGACTCGTGCTGGGCTCCAGGGGCTGACTTGTGCTTGGCTGACTCGTGCTGGGCTCCAGGGGCTGACTCGGGCTGTCCTCGACAGGTTCATTGTGACTACGCCCTAGGAACCATGTTGGACCCCTTTCAAGTCCATCTTTAAAATGGCAGCTGCACACTCTGGAGTAGGGACTGGGTGCCCTGTCTGCACGCCTGATTGAACAAAAAACAATTGTTATTCATACTCATGGTTGACTTACATGCATTAAGGCATAATCAAATACATTAAAGCCTAAGCTGCATTAATGCATAAACACAGTTATGCATTAAAGCATAAGCAAATACATGTATGCATTGAAGCATAAACAAATACAGTTATGCATTAATGCCTAAACAAGTACATGTATCCATTAATGCATAAACCAATACAGTTATTCATTAAAGCCTGAGCAAGTACAGTTATGCGATTATTATTGAATTATTAAATATCAAAGCTAAGTAGAAGCTTAAGAAGCAGAAAGTCAGAAGCCAGACACATCGCTAGCTGCATGGTCTATCCAGCCATTCCCATTAATACCTGAACAAAAACATTTTGCAGTTTGCTTTATTACACTCCCTCCAACATAAGCACTGCACTCAACACAGTGTCACTGTTGTTGTTCATACTGTCACTATCCAAACAATTAATGAATATTTAATTAACTGTGTGTGTGACTCTGCACAAGTAAATTCAGACAGAGAAAGATACATATTTTATATTATACACAGTAATGGACAAATGTCTGCTCATGTCTTTTTATTATTGCAAATGAAAGGTTACAGACATCAACAGCGAGTACAAAATAAATAAATAAATAAATATTTTTATTTATACAAATATTTTTCTAAAATATATATATTTTTTCAAAAAAAAAATATTTTGTATAAAATGGGGGGGGGGGGGGGGGCAGACTGGTTCAGAATGAATGCATTTGTCTGCTATTTCTTTGCACAGTAGCTAGGTGTCACTAGTGAGCAATGCTGAATGAAGCTTCGAGTAATGAACCTTTGGCTGAAGCAATGGGCTGCGAGGTATCAGTGGTTCAGGAAGCCTCATTTTGCCATCACTACACAACAATACCTATAAAAACACTATTATTTACACGATTACTACTGAAAGAACTGCTATAAACTGCTATAAACTGCACAAGAAAAAGTTCGCGTTGCTGTCGTCAGATTTGAAAGTCGCTCTAAAGGCTTTCGCGGTTGTGTCGACTAGTGATGGCAAAATGAGGCTTCCTGAACCACTGAAACCTCGCAGCCCATTGCTTCAGCCAAAGGTTCATTACTCGAAGCTTCATTCAGCATTGCTCACTAGTGACACCTAGCTACTGTGCAAAGAAATAGCAGACAAATTAATTAATTCTGAACCAGTGTCACGCCCCGCCCGCCCTCCCTCCCTACCTACCTACCTACCTACCTACCTACCTACCTAATTTTATAAAAAATATATATTTTTATAAAAAAAATTATATTTTATAAAAAATACTTTTATAAATAAAAATATTTATTTGTAATTTAAATATACAAATAAATATTTATATTTATTTGTATATTTATATTTAAATGTATATTTTATAAAAATATTTTTATAAATAAAAATATTTATTTATTTGTTTTGTACTCACTGTTGATGTCTGTAACCTTTCATTTGCAATAATAAAAAGACAAGATCAGACATTTGTCCATTACTGTGTATAATATAAAATATGTATCTTTCACTGTCTGAATTTATTTGTGCAGAGTCACACAGTTAATTAATTATTCATAAATTGTTTGGATAGTGACAGTATGAACAACAACAACAACAGTGACACTGTGTTGAGTGCAGTGCTTATGTTAGAGGGAGTGCAATAACATACATTTATTCATTTAGCAGATTATAGATAACAGATTAAAGTAAACTGCAAAAGAATAGTCCGGAAGGAAGGATTACAATAGATTTTTTTATTGAGAAACAAAAAACAATTATTTCAAGTGTGTTGGGGTTTAGACGATTCCTCTTCTTGGACAAAATCTCTCTAGGCTTGGAAAATATCCTTACACAAGGAACAGGGGATGCAGGGTAAAAATGGCAGTGGTACAAATGAGGACACTGATGCTTCTGTTGAGCCCAGACAGGGGAGGATTCCCTCTTTCTTGCTGTCTCCATTACCAGGAAAAAGGAAGAGTCACAAAAAGCAAACAAATCCAAAAGGGCAATCCAAATCAAAAAGCAGTCCAGTCCAGATCCAAAAATCCAGAGCAATCCAAATAATCTTATCTAATTAATATAACAAGACTATAATATAGCTAAGCCTACTATAATTAATAATAACAATATACTATAACTATTCTAACCTGATAATGTAATAATATACAGCCCTAACACATATATGACACAATAACGACAATGATAGTTATCTAACTCTCTGACTCTGACACTACTACATCTGCTTTTTACTACTGCTGACAACACCCACAAGGTGGCGCGAGTTTCGAACCGCCTTTTATCCGGAAGCGACACTCAGACCGAACCGATGACGTATTTACACAAACCGAGGCCTCGTTTGTCATTAGTCACGTGATTTTCACGTTAACAACACAAGCCTCGAATCGCGGCTTCATCTGGCACGCCCACTTTTTCTCGACACACGCTCCGACGCCTCGGTTCAAATGTCACATCACTAGTGTCGACTTCAGTGAGGCGCGGTGGTTTATGGGATGAGTAGTTCCTTCGCTCGGAAATGAAAATATGTACACAGTCTTGTACCTTTGACTTTTTGGGGATTTTCTCGTAGTTTTTTCACTCGAAATAATATGTTGTATGCCTATGAGTTCAGCCGTAGCTGGTTATCCTCAGACATGCTCTAAAACTCTTTAGATACGGATTTTCAAAAACGTCAATGGAAGAAATGAATGGGAAATTTACTTCCGGCACCTAAGCGCTCTCGGGCGGTGGGCGGGACTGTGATGCTCTATAAGAGGGGATCCAGATCCAACTCCTCCCCCTGGATTTCGTGTTCTGCAGTGAGGACCATCTCACTTTCTTTTGGGGTCCATCTTTATTTTTACGCAAAGAGCCAGGCCAACCAGCAGAGGGCACGTATGAGCTTTAAACACTTGAATACGCTGCTGGATGTCACAAAGAAGAGCGTATATAAAAGCCGTGGTACAACACTCGTCCGGTCTCTTTTCTCAAACAACTTTTGTGTGATCAAGATGCTGCGGTGCAACATGTGCGGTTTTTCAGAAACCCGCTTTGTGTTTGCAAGCGTGTAAGTATTGTTTTTCTTTTTTGTTTTTTTTTAACCCCAGTGCTAGCGTAAGATTACGATATTAGCTTAAGACCCATCTTTATCTGCAGTTATGATTTGATTGACACTATCAGCGTTTCCAATTACTTTATTGCATGTAACTTACATTTACACACCTAAATCTCCCGCCATGTTTTCGTTTGGAGGCTTGAATGGGTTTACACGGGAACCGCATATGAACCTATCTTTTTCCCGTTTGTAGAGTCTTCAGTCTGAATCATGTTGGGAGAACAGGAACACGTGGCCTTGGATGATGTTCGCCATTGGCGTTTGAACGAGTAGAACATCTGCTCTTGCATCGGTTCTAAATCGCGATGAATGCGATCAAGAGATGGCGGTCAGTGAACTTAGACAATGGATTCTGATATGCAATGTTTTTGAATAAAGTGATTGTTGAGCCACTGATGACTTCAATTACTTTTCTGACACCTCGTATGAACGCTGTATTCAGCAGCTGATTATACAATCTAGTCTGAGGCTCTTGCTTCACATAATAAATGTGACTTATTTTAGGTTTCCCTCGCTCATGCACTAGTTTTTTTATATGCACTTATAGTGAATGTTTAGTGTGAAGGATGATACTATTCTGCGAACTTCAGATATTTGTCGCTTCCAGATCCCTTGTTAAAGTCATTTAAAGTGCATGTATAATTTTTCTATAATGGCTTAAGACCCACCTTTATCTGCGTTGATGTCTGAGTGACAGTGAGTATTATCGTTTCCAATGACTGTGTAAATTACATTTAACCCCCCCAAATCAACCTCAAGGTTTTCGTTTGAGGGCTTGAATGGGGTTTACATGTGAACTGCATATGAACCCATCTTTGTTTTTGTGATTTGTAGAGTCTCCAGTCCGAATAATTTTGGGAGAACAGAAACATGTGGCTTTGGATGATGTTTGCCATTGGCATTTGAACGAGTAGAACCTCTGTGCTTGATGCATTGATTCTAAAGTGCCATGAATGTGATCTAGAGATGGTGGTAAGTGAACCTTAGACAATGGACTCTGGTATACACTGTTTTTGAATAAATTGTTGAGCCGCTGATGACTTCAATTACTTTTCTGACACCTCGTATGAACGCTGTATTCAGCAGCTGATTATACAATCTAGTCTGAGGCTCTTGCATGTGACTAATTTTAGGGTTCCCACGTTCATGCTCTAGTTTTTATTGTTTGGGTCATTTATTATTTTTATGCCTTTTGTAGTGAATGTTTGGTGGGCAAGATGCTATTCTGCAAGTAACTTGTAGGCTTTTAAAGACCTTTCAAACCTTTAAAATCAGTTCGAGATCCCTTGTTGAAATAATTTAAAGTGCTCTTACCATTATGGTTCTATAACTTGAAAAGATTGGGACCTAATATTTTTGGTGATAAGCCACAATCCTATAAATTAAAATCTATATCTGCTAAGCGCGTGGCTACAAAAGTAATACATCTATTGGTCAAAGTGTGGGAGCTCTTACTTTTGTATGTTGTGTTGGTTTGCATTTAATGTATGGCATTTCAGCTACTAAGATTGCTTTGTTTTCCCCGTCAGCTTTCATTTAGAATGTTGAAGCTCCTGACTGCAAGAACGTGGTGTTGTGAGGTGAGACCATTTCTTTTCTTTTTTTTAATAGTTTGACTGATAGATGGTTAATGGTCTGATTGTAAACTCTCCCTGAGCTGTTTAACTCCATACTACTATGCATCTCTCCGGACTGGTTGAGGTTGCAAGAAATGGCCAGCTCAGTGTACGCTTGGATATGATGCAGCTTTACATCCTACTTTTTGTTATTTGCAGGTGTGAGGACCAAGAAATCATCTGGCAGCATACAGTTTGGAATCCGATCTCCTGTTTATGCGTGGATGTCACTGTGGAAATTAGTGCATTTTTGAAACCTTAAATGTACAGTTATACACTTCAAATTACATGTTTGGATGCATTTGTTTGTTTAAATAAAAGTATGTAAACAAAACCTTGACTTTTTCTTTCCCTTTTTAACCCCTTTGTATCAGTTTAGTTTCTATAATTAATATGCAGTTTATATAAGCTCAAGTTTAGGACACAATAATAAAAAGGATCAATTGAGGTTTAATGCCGTCATGAAGCCTTTTAAAACTGAGAAATGTTTGAACCTAATGTCCAATATCATGAGTGATCTAGATGATCTGATGGACGATACATCGAATAAACCACCATCCTATACTATACTGATCCACTAGGCATTTCTGATGACAGGAAGACCGGGTTCCTGAGACCGTTACATGCTCTCTACTTCCGGATTATTGCTCATAATGATCGCCTCGTTGTGTAGTTCAACACCCGAATGATGTTTCAGAGAGAGGTCGTTAATACATTAGAGTCGCTGAGTGACGAGCTCTGAACTGAATCTACGACGTTTTTATCTAGACTCGCGCAACTGTTGGATTTCACGCGTTTAAATGAAACTTATAAGGTGAGTAACGTTAAATGTGGCGACGCTGGAGATGAAATAAAATAGAGAAATATGATTAAATTAGCGACTGTTCTGAATAGAGAGGAGGGTATTGTCAATGCTGTCGTTTCTCTGTCTAGCTGTCTTTTGTGATGTGACACCCACGCGCCACAAAGAAAAGCTAAACGTTACTCGTTTACGTGGGTAAAATAAATGTTAATTTAAAGCTGTTCATGTCGATTCTTGAAAGTTACGTTTTACTGTTAAAATGACGGTATTTCCTATAAACGAGTGTTCGATTCTCCCTGAACAGATTTGCGTGCTGCCTGACTGATGTTTATGGGAGTGGTAGAAAAATACGGTGTTTTAATACTATATTTATTTGCGTAGAACTGTGACCATTTTTCAGATTTGACTGTAACGTTAAACGTAAACCGTGAGCATGTAAGATTGAGCTCTCGGGGATTCATTGGCATACTACGAACAGTTGACATCTGGATCTGTTCGGTTCATTGTCCGTGGCTTCGTGAGGATGTGCTGATAGCAAGTGCTAATGGGAAGAGAACACATTTTGAGGGATGCTGGACTCGACTGGCTCTTACCGTATGGTTTCAAGTAGTTAGGCACTATATTGTTTATGGCTTCATGACGTAACTTTCATTTCCCTCCACAATCTATTAAGATTAAATAATACCAGGAACATATTTTAAATTTCTTAAATTAATTTTTATTTTTTTTATTTTATGGGGCTTACAGTATCACTCTCCAGAAATTACAAACAAAAAAATTCTTGAGAAAAAAGTAGTCCAGATAGTATTTTCTTTAAAAATATGTTTTTATTCATATAGGCTATCAGAAACTTTTGTCTAAAATTTCACTGTGGCATAAACAGCAGAGGACCATGACTGTGTCAATGGCATTTTTTTAAATATAGTGTATATTTGAATCCTTTTATGAAAATGACATGTTTTGTTACAATATATTCTTCAGTATTTAAAACAAAATAATGAGCCAACATCACTGTAAGAGATTATCAACAGGATTTTTTTTTTTTTTTTTTGTGGGGTGCATAAGTTTTAGTAAGTGTTGACCACTGTAATGAATACTAGAACAAATTTAGGCCATGCTATTTGGGTTACTAACAATAGAAATTAGGACAGATGTGGGTTATATGCCTTGAACTAGATGTGGTCATTAAGTAACAACCATAGCTACAACCACAACCATAACTTAGCAAGTTAACCTGATTTCATATTGCTTATTTAAGTCTTTATTAACTGTCATGAGGCTGCTGTGTGGTCAAACAAACCTATTCTTATTGCTTTTTGTTCTAGCAAATATCTGCTCCATCAATCTCATTTTTGAATTCAACTCCTCTGAACATAAACATTTAGGAAAATTATGTAATACTCTTATCATCTTTCCAAGTAATGTGCAGTAATTTATACCAAATTACTACTGAATTGGCACATAATGTCTTTCTCTACATCACATTTCTAAGTTTCTCTATTTGGCAGCAAAACTATAACGTAAACTAGTGGTCTTGAATTCAAAGTGTCACTGTGGTACAAAAGAAGAAGAAAAGAAACCACACAAAGCCTCATTCCTTTTCCGTCACAGTCTCATGTTTCCATGCCAACAGTGACATCAGCACTGTGCAGGGATGTGTGTAAGGATGAAAGACTCCTCTGCTGTGGTTCTCCATGGTTACCATCCACTGCCAGCCAACTGCAAAAGTTATTATCAGTCACATGATAATTTGACCTATATGGTGATTAACTCATCAGCAATTATAATAAAACAATGCAATAATGCATTTGATAAAAAAATGGTAACACTTTTGTTTAGGGTCATTAGCATGAGGCTAGGATATTACTAGGATATTGGCTGTTTATTAGAACTTATAAAGCACATATTAAAGCCTTATTCTGCATAACCATATTCTACAATCCTTAATCATACCCAATAACTATTAATAAGCAGTAATTAGGAGTTTACTGAGGCAAATTTGTATTGAAATTTCATTGAAAAGGGCACATTTTTATTTTCATTCTGTACAACAAGTCTGTATAGGAGTGAGTGAAATGTGTGGTGACATTTGTGGTGTATTTTACTGACTATAACAGTAACAGTAGCCTATGTGTTGAGTTACGGAATTGTCTATTTAATCAAAACATTTTGTAGAAACCACCAGTTTAAAAGAATTAACTTTGTTAAACAACATTCAAACTCAAATGTCAAGAGCATAATTACCGTAGCTTTAGGTAAGCAGGTAGGTAATAGTATGTTATGCATTTCTTTTTCAGTTTATAAGTGATTAGCTTTACCTGATCCTGCATTTTCTAACTCTTTCTTTTTGCTTTTAGATTTATGAACAATCGTGTACCATCTAATAAGAGATATCAGCCAACAGAATATGAACACGCTGCTAACTGTGCCACACATGCGGTGAGTTGTGTGTTTAGAATAAGAATAAGCTAGAATAGGGAGGGATTAAGTAATCCCTGTAATAGTGCAGTAATCGATTTCTGAGAAACGCTGTTGGAAGTGGAATGGACCGAGCACCAAAACACACTTGCAGCTAATCAGAAGTAAGGGGCGTATACACTCATGATGGGGGAGGTGCCTGTGTTGCAGTGTGTTTGTGAATTTAAGGGTGGAGCTATCAAGATAGGGGTGTGAATCTTTTGGGTAGGGGCGTGCTTGTTTTGGTGATTTCAAATATCAACAGCGTTTTTTCAGAAATCACTTAAATCTTTAAATTATGTTTTATTTACAAAGTTCAGGTTGAGCACATTCAGATAATCAACTTAATTAGCACGAGAGGAGGCATATATATAGTCGACCTACCTCTATCCCATGACAGCTTTCCAGCATCCCTTCACCACCTCAACTCCTCAATCTTAAATATTTCCTATCCCAACCAGGAATGGGGGATGTGAGGGAGGGTGAACTTGTGAAGTGCTCATGGAAGAGATGAGTTTTCAGCTGTTTCTTGACATTTGTCAGGGATTTGGCTGTCAAGTGAAGTCAAGTCACTTTCATTTAAATAGCCCTTTATACAATATAGATTGTTCAAAGCAGCTTTAAAGTGATAACAGGAAAATAATGCATTTTGGTTGTTGTTCTGCTGAAGTCAGTTCAGTGTTGATTCAGTTCCGTTGTAAAGATCATCAATTAATAATTTAGTTAATTTAATCTATAAAGCAGTTCTGCAAAAAAATTATGTCATCGTCCTGCTCAGTTCAGTTCTCATCCAACAGCGTCAGTACAGTCAGATCAAAAATATTGTTGAATATTAAGTGTCCCCAACTAAGCAAGCCATAGGCGACAGTGGCAAGGAACCCAAACTCCATTAGGTGACAGAATGGAGAAAAAAACCTTGGGAGAAACCAGGCTCAGTCGGGGGGCCAGTTCTCCTCTAGCCAATGAACAAACACGGTGTGATTATGATTCAGGCTGCATCACAAGTCAGAATTCAGATTGGGATCGGTAGGATTCAAATATTCATCCCGTTCCTTTTGCTTGAAGATCGGATTCATCACGCCAATATGGAGCCAAAGCTGGCCATAGGGTCTGTGCGGAGGACCTGTCTGGTTCTTGTGGTCTTTGCTGAGGATCTGTGCCGATGGCTGTCATGTCGATGAGGCCTTCACAGGGGATTGTCTTGTAGACACGGTCTCTGCTGACATTCAGGGCTGCGTTTTGGTCGTGTCTAGGTGCAGGTCCACCATCTGATCTGGATATGGACCGGATCCAGCTGACTACGGTAACTTTGGGATAAGGATGAGACAAACAGACTAATATTAGCATAATTGCCATTCTTACGATGTAACAAGTACATCGGGTGTTATAGAAAATGTTCCCGTTTCAGGTTTACCTAATTTATACAGCCTAGAAATCTCTTAACTGATTGAAATAGAAATAGAATAGAAATTGATAATGTGTTATATGTATGCCAGGTTAAAGAGACGTGTTTTTAGTCTAGTTTTAAACTGACAGAGTGTGTCTGCTTCCCGAACAATGCTAGGAAGACTATTCCAGAGTTTGGGTGCTAAATAAGAAAAAGATCTATCTCCTGCCGGTGATTTTGATATTGTAGGTATTATCAGCTGGCCAGAATTTTGAGATCGCAATAGACATGAAGGACTCTAATGCGTTAAGATCTGACTAAAGTACTGAGGAGCTAAACCATTTAGTGCTTTGTAAGTAATTAGCAAGATTTTAAAATGTATGCAATGTTTAATAGGGAGCCAGCCAATGCATTGTTGACAGAACTGGGCTAATATGGTCATACTTCCTGGTTCTAGTAAGAGCTCTAGTCCATTTTGGACCAGAGTTTGTTTATTAAGTGTGCAGGGCAACCACCCAGTAGACCATTACAGTAATATAGCCTTGAGGCCATGAACACTGAACTAAATTTACTGCTTTGTCATTGAGAACATATGTTGTAATTTAGATATATTTTTAAGATGGAAAATGTTTTACAGATGCTAGAAATGTGGCTTTCAAATGAATAAGGTTGGGAAGATCATTCCACTAGCAAGGAACAGTGAACAAAAACTTTCTTGAGATTAATTGTGTGCTTCTCTGTGATGGTACCATGCAATGTCCATTTACAGACTGGAAGCTCCTTGAGGGCACATCACTTGTAAGAGAGAATGGATTGGAGGGTGCGGAGCCCGTGGCTGTCCTGTAGGCAAGCACTAATGTCGTAAACTTGATGCGAGCCACAACCGGAAGCCAGTGAAGAGAGATAAACAGTGGTGTGACGTGGGCTTGTTAAAGACCAGTTGAGCTGCTGCATTCTGGATCATTTGTAGGGGTTTGATTGCACATGTTGGATTTCCAGCCAGAAGAGCATTGTAGTAGTCCAGCCTAGAAATGACAGGCCCTGGGTGAGAAGGTTGCATGCTCAGTTAGGAAAAGCCTGATCTTCCTGGTGTTGTTCTGTGCAAACTTACATGATCATGCTGTAGTAGCAATGTGGTCTTTGAAGGTCAGCTGGTCATCAAAGATTACCCCAATATCCCTGGCCTAACTTGATGTGATTATTGTTGTTGAACCTAGCTGGATAATAAAGTTTTGCTGTACTGACAGGGTGGCTGGGAAGACAAGAAGCTCTGTCTTCGCTAAGTTGAGTTGTAGGTAATGTTCTTTCGTCAATCCGCCAGGCAGTCTGAGATCCATGCAGCTGCCATGGGATCGTCTGGTTGAAATGAAAAGAATAGCTGTGTGTCATCAGCAATGATAGGAGAAACCATGTGCCTGTATAATGAGTCCCAGTGATGTAGTGTATATGGAGAAGAGGAGAGGTCCAAGAGGTCCATACTTGATCATGAGTATATACATATATACAATAAATTATTTTGAAATTATTTCCTATAGTCTACGGTCTGCACATATTGTTTTATTTAAATAATCAGTGATTATATTTTATTCTCAGCTCTGGATCATTCCCAGCATTGTGGGTGGGATCTTGTTGTACCTGTTATCTGATGACCACTGGGAGGAGATTTCAGCATGGCTTTATGGGGCGGGACTATCAAGTCTTTTCATCATATCCACAGTTTTCCATACTGTCTCCTGGAAAAAGAGTCATCTCCGGTAAGACTTTCAAATTAGCTAAATCAGCTTTTTTGATCAGTACATTGTTCAGTTTGTGTACTGGGAATTCAGACACTTGAACATGAATGTTTATCTAGCAAGTTGCAAGTGATTTTGTTTTCATTTTGTGAAATCAAGCTAGTGTAGCTGGAAGAATCTTTCAGGCCTAACTGATAATCCATCTTAATATTTATTTACACATGTGCTTGAGAAGTGATATTTTACTTTACTTTTTAGATCGGTTGAACACTGTTTCCACATGTGCGACAGGATGGTGATCTATTTCTTCATTGCTGCATCCTACACACCATGGTGAGCTCATGTACAGAGTGAATTTTCTTTATTCATCAATTTAAGAAATGAGTTTTAAGTCTGCATTAGGGATTAATGGCTTTGTGTTTGGCTTTCATAAATTGACACAGTTAGAAGTGCAGGTTGGTAGTTAGGGCTATGTTCACATTGTACATTTTTGGGATTGTCAACCGCATTTACTTACAGGCATGAGTACTGTTACAAGCTCATGTCTCTGTCACAGTAAGTTACCAAAACCACACATGAAAACATGCAACATACGGTAGATGCCCGTTTGTGCAGTGCAGAGCGGCTCTCTTGGACTGTGACTTGACCGAGTAGTTGTCCAGTCCGGTTGTGTTCACACAGCGCGGGTTATAGAATGCGGTTGTCACTCCCATAAATCACTGTGTGTGAATGTAACTGTATTAAGGACTCAAATACAGGACTGAGACCCTGTTTACACCTGGTATTAAGGTGTGTGTTGGTCAATTGGAGTTTTGGTCACTACGAAAGAAATCTGGTCAAATGAGTTTTCAACTACCTCTGGAAGTGGTTGGAAGTGGACAAGCTCAAAAAAATTTAGACCCCATTTACACCTGTATTTATCGTTGTCCACTTGTGTTCCAATCGACCAAAACGCATCTTAATACCAGGTGTAAACAGGGCCTGACATCTGTATTCTGTTGCTGTGGGAATGTGGCCATGAAGACCAAGGGTTCAAATGTGCCAATCCTTTTAAGTTTGTTTCCACTAAGATGTGTGAATCCGTTTTTAGCAGAAATACTGATGGTGCCATAGATTCTGTTAACACAAAAAAAATGTCTTTATTTTAGAGCACCATTATTTCTATAAAAGGATGTGTTGCTTAAAGTAAAAAAAAAAAAAAAAAGATTCTTATTTTTTTATGGAGTATTCCAGTATTTATTATAAATTATATGATTTCTCTTCGTGTTTACTGGCGCAAATTTACTGGACCTACATTTTCTTGTTCAAGAACCTGTTTCACTCTGATATACACTGATGAGCCAAAATATTATGACCAGTCACAGATGAAGAGAATATTGTCGATCATCTTCTAATAAGACTACATACTAAGGTCTGGGTAGATTAGATGGTAAGCAAACAATCAGTTCCTATAATTATCATGTTGGAGGCAGGAGAAATGAGCAGGAATAAAGATCTGAGCGACTTTGACAAGGTCCAAATTGTAATGGCAAGGTGATTGGGTCAGAGTATCTCTGAAACGGCAAGGCTTGTGGGTTGCTCCCGGTCAGCAGTGGTGAGAATTTACCAACAGTGTTACGAGGAGGAACAAACCACAAACCGGCGACAGGGTGCTGGGCGTCCAAGGCTTATTGATGCACAAGGGTAAAGAAGGTCGCAACTTCCATTTAATGCCGACTTTAAACTTGCAATATTTTGTTACTTAGTTGTATTGACTTGATTTAAAATTTAATTTCAAGTCAAACAAGTATTCGGAGAAATAGTGATCATTTTCTGAAGTATGTTAAACTGATACAACTGAAAACAATTCTCAGTCCAATTCACATTTTATTCAACAGACATGTTTAGTTGTAGTAATTAAAATAATGTACTTGTTTTGATCACTTACAAAGAAGTCAGATGTTGAATTAGTCTTTTCAGTGCTTTGAGTATAGTTGTTTTCCTATTTGTGACCCAGCTGCATAGCCTTGAGTTATGTACTCAATTGTACTTTGACATTTTTTTTAATCCAAATGGATTTACAGTGCATTCTGAATTAACAATTAGTGCTTATATTCCGTGGGAATCAAACTGTGAGACTTTCACAGATAGTTGGTGTCCGAAGCACCATTAATTAAGGATGTAATGGCTTTATGGCAGGCTGACGCTGCGGGAGCTTGGTCCATGGGCTGCCCACATGCGTTGGGTTGTCTGGGTGATGGCCACTGTAGGAACTGCCTATGTATTCTTTTTCCATGAAAGGTGAGCATGTGTTTGACAAATGACAAGTGTTGATTTCTACTTACATTTTCACTTTGGTACGTTTTCTGTGCTACAGGTGTTTCTTGTGTCCTTTGTGTTACAGGTTTAAAGTTGTAGAGCTGATTTGTTACATAGCAATGGGTGTTTTTCCCGCCCTTGTCATCCTCTCCATGGTAAGAAAATGAATGCTTTTAGTTGAAAATGTCATGACAGACTAATTAGAATTAAATGAAATGTCTGTCTGTTTTCCTTATAGGCAGACAAGTCAGGTCTGTGTGAGCTGCTGGTTGGTGGCGGGTGTTATGTGTTGGGCATTGTGTTCTTTAAAAGTGATGGAATAGTGCCCTTTGCTCACGCTATATGGCATCTCTTTGTTGCAATGGGAGCAAGCATCCATTACTATGCCATCTGGAAGTACCTGTACACACCTCTAAATCAACCAACCAGTACGGCCCGGTGACACACCTATGCATACACCTAACCACAAATCATTTGAATATATATTTGCCACTAAAGTGCTAAAATTCTACTAAAGCATAAACAATATTGTTTGTTTTTTTTCTCTTGTGTTTTTGCAAGCGAACAGTTTGACTGATGTAACTCTTGTCACTTATTAATAGGTCTTTAACTAGCACAGAAATTACAACTAGCCTTTGTGAGACTACAGACAGCAGGGGTCATTTTGGACCTGAAGCCGTGTGCAATCCTGAGACTGATAAAGGATCCAGAACATGAACATTTCTGGAAAAATCTATGGACGTATTACATGACGGTTTACAATTTTTTAAAAGGTATATACTGAGCAAATGTAAAATCACTGCCAGATATTTGTAAAAACACTCATCCTGGATAGTAATTACTTGACTACAGTTTGAAGGTATTTCTGTAGTGTTTTTTAAAATTGATGTAAGATTATTCTGCCAATTCTGCCACTGCCAGTGGGGAGATAATCTTATTTCTGTCAGAAATATGAGTACATTTTTTTATTACTGTACACAGTATCGATTCTCCATGCTTCTAGTCTAGTGCAAGTTTGTTGCATTTTTGGATGTGTAATGTCTTTGGAAAATGCCACAAGTGCTTGATGACAATGTCCAGGGAAAGATTTGCTTTAAGATTTCATGGCTTAAAGGATAAGTTTAGGGTTTTTCGACTCATACCACAATATGATTGTGTTTAAAATTTTTCTTTTAGATTTAAAATACGCTTAATTTGATTTACTAAAATATAATTCAGAAATGTATTATTTAATATTTTAATTATATAAAATTATTTAATAAACACGACTACAATAGCATTTCAACAACTACAACAAAATTTAGATGTTAGGTCACGGCTCACTGTTTCATTCTCTATATTGAGACTTGCATGGGCTTTTAAAGTGCCCCTATATGCTTTTTCGAATAATACCTTTCATGCAGTGTGAGCTGTTTGTGAAGGTAAAAGGTCTGCAAAGTTTTAAAGATCAAAGTGCATGACAAATAAAAATTAATGTCTCCTTTAAGAAAGGTTTGATTCTGAACTGCCGAAACGAGTCGTCTGCGATTCCAGTCTCACTTCCGTTTACATGTGTAACAATGTAACAAATTTGCATAATGCCACTCTATGGTCTTCATTGGTTGCTCGCGAACAACGTCTGACCCGCCCTTAAACACTGTAGTTGTAGCTGAGGCCTGTAAGAGTTTGGTTCGTGTTGTCGATATGTCGAAAATATGCTGTTTTCAGCGCTGCGAATCCACTTTGCATGCACTTACACAAAAGGATGAGGACTCACGCTGGAATTGATACGGCATTGTTACATCGTTCGTATCACTGTTTATGCAAGCGCTGAGGAAGCCTACAAAGCTGAAATACAGTAATAGGCGTTTCGTTTCCGACATGTACTGTAAGTGCCAATCACAACAGACTGGGCCGTCTGAAAATTACGTCTGATTTTTTTTATTTTGGATGCATGTAAATCTATTGAAGGAGACCCCAAAAACTAAATTAGGAACCTTTAAAATAGCATATAGGGGCACTTTAAAGGCTTTTGTCCATTTTACTGCACTCAATTCCAATGAAAATCTGAAATTTAAAGTGTTTTATTTTATTTATTTTATTATTTATTTAAACTTTCAGCTGTTGTAGGTATTATATTACGAATCATTTTGTATGAATGCTTAACAGGATATGAAACACAGATACACTGAAAATCGCCAGTTATTTGCCTTCATAATTTAAAGGTTTCATGAACAGGAGTAAAAATTACACAGATTTTTAGTCAGGTTCACCTCAGATTATTTTGATCTCTTTGAACTCAATAGAACAGTTACCCAAAAACTGAAAATTCTGTCATTATTTAGTGTTTACACCTGATGTTAAGATGTTTTTGGTTGATCTTATCACTAGAAGACGAGGGAACAGTTTTTTTTTTTTTTTATCTGGCTCTTTTGTCCACTTTCAACCACTTCTGTCCTGATTTCTTCAAGGGGAGGGTCTATAGGTGGGTAAATGTATGTTTTTTTTCAGATCTTTCGATCTAATGGACAAAATACGTTTGCGTGATTTACATATGAACGCCCCCGGAGACGACAGAAAAACATACAGAGAGCAGCAGCTTTGACAGCCGCAAGAGCACGCTGAACGATGTGAGTGTGTTAGAAATCAAGTATGGTGAGAGAACATTGTGCTTGGTACGTTTTTCGTCTTCAAACCAAACTTGGGTCTTCAGCTGATAAAGTTTAAATCCCGTCTGGCTAGCGCGCTTCCCATAATGTTAATGCATTAGGTCAGTAGGTGGTCTTGCGATCTGATCAATCTGTTCGACCACATTGGACCACATGAACGTTTACATGCGTCAAATGCGTTTTTGACTACCTCTTGAAGTGGTCGAAAGTGGACAAGCTCAAAACTTTTTAGACCCCGTTTACACCTGTATTTATAGTGTTGTCCGCTTGTGTTCTGATCTACCAAAACGCATCTTAATACCAGGTGTAAACAGAGCCTTAGTTCCAAACTCGTATGTTTTTGTCTTTCTTCTATATATTTTCCAGTCTAAACTTGGGCTGTTCCGACTTCATAAATAATAAAACTGCAACAATAAAATACCATAAAAAGGTTCCTCATTTTTTGTTCTATGCAAGAAAGAAAATCACAGAGGTTCGGAACAACATGAGGGTGTAAATAATGGCAGAAATTTCATTTTTGGATGAATTATAATACACATTTGGCACACTTTTGTGATTATATGGTTTTTAGTACCGTCTCAGCTTCAACATCTGATTACCAATGGTCAAGGTTTGTAAATTAGCCGTCTTTTCCATTGGACTGATCAGCCAAAGCTTTTCCTCTCAGGGTTGCTAAATCGCTGGCTGGTAATCACAATTTCTAAAGCATTCCATTTTTGTTGCGCCCCCTTAGCCCATTCATATTTTAATAACATTTTAATGTTGAAAATAAATTGAACATTGTAATATTGTCATGTTGATCAGGGCTAATAGGTGATCAGGGATCAACCACAGATTGTCAAGTAAAATTAAACATGGGGACGCTTACACACAAACAGTCTGTAGTTTTTATTTCTCCAACTAATAAACTAAAGTCTATTAAACAAGTATTTAAATTTGTATGGCCTTTACAATAACGTGAAGCTCTTAAATGACTCTTAAAACTCAACAGAATTTTTCCCAAAATGTGCATTTGTTATTGTTTTACATCTTAAAAGAACTGATATTTATTGTATTATGAATGTAGAAAGTGTTTGGTCAATAGTTGTAATCCACATGTACATAATCATATTTATCCTATAAATGCATTATAATGTTGATATTTATGTTTGCTGTGTTAAGATTATAAATTTCATATGGATTTCATTATTGTTTTTTTGGAAAAGTATTTTTATTTGTTTTGTTTTTTTCCCGAAGATTTATTTCATGATGACTGAATTTCAGCTGAAATGTGTATGCTATTGAAACACATCGCCTTAGTCAGTGAAGATTTACGCTTTTAGTGGACCAACAAGGTGAACGTGATTTCACCAAGTACAACATGTTCCTGGATCAACATCATTGATGGTCCTGGAACAACATTCAAATCAACCAATCAGATTTGAAGGACAAGTTTACAGTTTATGTCAAGTTTAGGCTAACAACCAGGTGCTTCTACATCAATGTTATTCACATTCATTCAACAAAATATGTTGATCCAGGAACATGTCTTACTTGGCAAAATCACTGTGACCTTGCAAACACACTGTCAGGTACGTTTTTGCACCCTTACAGGGTTTTAGTTGAAAGTAAGGGCTGTTTGTGACTTAAGGTTTCAGTTTGAACTTGAAATTGCTTCTGCTCTCATTTTAATTTTTTTTGCTTTATGGATACTTATGAGTTGCACTGACAATGCAATTTTTTGTAAATACATGAGACCCTAAGGATATTTTATTAACCAAGTAAGTGTTGATGTTACGGATGCTGTTGCCTATAATATTCAGTTCTAATGTTCAGTATACAGTAATATCTAAATCTATAAATTTTTTAACACAATTGTAGAATGAGTTTAACTGTTTCTAAATGATTTTAAAATGTGTTAATGACCTTTGTTCATAAGTGTTCCCTGCTTTTGTCATTTTTGACTGCTTTTTTCAAATCTTTGTTTGGTGTATTCTGCTGTATGACAAATGTGTTTACTATGAAGGAGCAGTTACAGTTTACATCCACCATAGAGCTTTCACTGCCACTCAGCCTGAGATTATTCATTTCGATTTTCTTTGACCTTGAATGAAAACAACACTATTTATTATAACTTATTAGCGTGTGCATACTGAATGTACAAAAGTCTCCTTCCTCTCACTTTTGAGTCACTAGAAAATGCTGGATGGCAGATGTTTGATAAATGCTGTGATTAATTATGGTGTTTTAACATGTTGAAATGATAGAAAGCTTATAGTTTACCTTTGACTCAAAGCTAACTGAAAATGGACAAACAAAGTTATAAAATAGTTATCACACAATTTAATGCTATTTTGCCCTGACAAATCTTTCTTAAAGGGATAGTTCACACAAAATGTTTTAATTCTGTCATCATTTACTCACCCAAACCTGTATGAATTTCTTTCTTTGCTAAACACAGAAGAAGGTATTTTTAAGAAAATGGGTAACCAAACAAAAAAAGTCACTGGCTACCATGAAATGTTTGGTTACCCACATTCTTCAAAATGTTTTCCTCTGTTCAGCTGAAGAAAGAAATGCATAGAGGTTTGAAACGACACAAGTAAATTAAGACAGAACTTGATTTTTTTTGGTGAACTAAACCTTTAAATAATGTAGAATATAGTGTAGTCTGTTCATGATATCTGACACCAAACTTCACAAAACATCAGGCTGCCTACCTGTCCTTAATTCTGGGGAGAATTATGAAAAATATGAATTCAGTAAAATGACTGATTCCTCTATTTAAGCTGAATCCACTTGAAACCTAACCCTGACCTCGCTGTAAATATCATTTGTGCCTTTTCTAGTTTGGGTGTGTTTCGGAACAGTTCAAGGCTTTGTCTTGTTGGCCATTCTGCATATACAAATGTATTTTGAACCTTTCACATGAAGGTATTTGTGATTGTGATTTCGCTGCAACGTTTGTATTGCCCCAGTTTTTGTATTTGTATTAAGACCATGTTATTTCATAATACCAATGCTTTTTATCAAGGAAACTTCCTTCTGAAGCATCATTTGAGTCCTGCATTCTACACATTTTGTATGTATGTGGGTTGATCAATAAACACAAAGAATGAAAACACCATTTTGAACCCAATTATTCATTAATTTATTGCTTTATTCACTGAAATTTCAGTTAATGTTGAATACTGTCATTCTGCAGGACAATTTTCACATTTTAACTATAATGTTCAATATAAAAGGCATGCTCTTTACTGTCTATCCAAATAGATTTGGCTTTAATTAAATCATGTTTTAATTGTCAAGACAAAATTCGAAATGGAATTTACAACCAACAAATTGCTGTATTAGATCATTGTTACAGTATTTCTCAGCCGTCAGTTCCACCACCAAACCACCAGATGTCACAATTCTAGTTTGGTTTTACTTCATTGTGATCATTTTCTGTTTTTCAGTACAGACTTTAAAAGAATGGCAATGTTTTGTATGTAAAAAAAAGAAAAAAGGGGACTTCTTTCAAGGATGTTTCATTTTTATGCCATGGATCAATCCATTATACCAATACAGATTTAAACACTGACATTTGTAATAGGCATACAAATGTGAGCCAAAAACATCCTGGGATTTGAATGAGTATATGCTTCATTCTGAGCTGCCGGATGTCCCAGTAGAGGGCCCCACTTTACACCCTCAGGAGACTTCTGATCTATTAGTCATTCCACTGGAATTAATTATTCATAGAGATCTGCCATGTTCTTAACAGACATTTTCAGTAAAGTGCCCAAATTACATTAAATTGCTATTCCCAGTCAACCGAACATTTGCATAACATTTATTCTTTAAGCATTGAACATTATTTTAACTGCAGTTTCTCTTAAACCAAGAATTGTAGCCAAAATAAATGTAGAAACTAACCGTCATATAATAAAAAATAAATAGGCCTAGGCTACATTAACTCAATCCTCAGAAAGAGGGTACAGATCTAACATTCAACATGATGTTAAAATGCATTGTATTGCTATAGTTAGAAGGCCTAGGCTATAGTTCATTCATATGAATGTTCTGAATGAGTGTTCTTTCACATGGGTGTTCTTGCCTTATTTTTTTCTGAATCAGTGTGTAGAAAAAATTGGGATCATAGCCATCTGAATATAGCTCACTGGAGCTGAACTAGGCTATTCATATGCACACAGGGACACAAAAAAAAGTATATTCAAATAATTATTGCAATGAAGTTTCATCAACTGGTGTGCATTTTTAGATGATTTATAAAGTCCCCCTCTGGCTACAGGGTGATAACTTCTATTTCACAAGACTGGTTGCCCACTGAAGCTAAGCACGCAGGGTTGAGCCTGGTCAGTACCTGGATGGGAGACGGAGACCTCCTGGGAAAACTGCTGGAAGAGGTGTCAGTGAGGCCAGTAGGGGGCGCTCTCCCTGTGGTCTGAGTGGGTCCAGTATACAATAATGGGGACACAATACTGTCAAAAAGCCCCATCCTTCGGATGAGACGTTAAGCCAAGGTCCTGACTCTGTGGTCATTAAAAATCCCAGGATGTCCTTTGAAAAGAAGTAGGGGTGTAACCCCGGCTTCCTGAGCAAATTGCCCATTGGCCTCCTAATCATCCGCATACTGATTGACTTCATCACTCAGTCTCCTCCCCACCAATAAGATGGTGTGTGGAGGGAGTTCTGGCGCATCTTCCAGATGGATGCTGCACATTGGTGGTACATGGTCGAGGAGAAGTGTTATATAAATGTAACAAATTATTAAGTACACTTTAACTGATACTGACATTTAATTTCATGTTATTTGCAATTTGTATATGTAGCCTATATTACATGCAATTAGTTTAACTTAAGTGCGCTTTTTTGTTATAAATAACAACATTAATCATGGTACATGTGCTTTAGTATGTTACTTTAGTATGTTACTCAATACTATAAGTTAAAACTTTTAACTTGACCTTATTACACTGCACTTTTTAAAAAAGTGTAAGAAACCAAAGTGCAGCCTCTTTAAATTATTGTCTAGACTAGTGGACTTTTATTTCAGCATTATTATAATTTGCATGCACAGTTTTGAAGTGAACTACAACTGTACATTTAATAAAGAAAGAAAATAAGTGTTATTCTATTCTCGAGGACCCCAAGTTCAGAAAGGTGCTAGTAGGGTAGTTCATCAACTCAACTGGGACATTAATTTGTTTTACAAATGAAAACACATTTTTAGAAAAAAATACACTTGGAGGGGGCTTTATTCAGGATAAGAAGCCATTTTCAATTCGCGCGAATGAAAACGAGGCTGACGGATAGATGCACAGTCAATTCGTGGCTATCGCGTGTCTAAATTTCAATTCGACAATAAAGTTGAATTACGACCCATTCAACAGACTGTATGTCTATCTCATACAGCCTCGTTTTCATTCGCGAAATATTAACGTTACATAGCCTATGGCACATGGCATAGACCTCCCTGCCTAAACGTCCAAGCGTAACAATACGAGAGAGCTTCAATTTCTCGGTTCGGCTGTTTCCGGCTGCAGTCGGCTGAGGGAATGCAGACACCGAAGCAAGCAGACTATAGTGTAGTCAGTGGAGACGGGCAAATAAAAGAAGAGGAAAGGAATAAACATCTCCGACGGCTACCCAGGAGCAGCGCCGAAAAATAAAACCAGCAGGTAAGGCATTCCGAACATACCAACATTAGATTTCTCTACATTGATATCTATGTTTGACACCTCACTATTACTGTACAGGTAGACGTTGTCGCATTCCATGACAGTGACTGGGCGGACCTAAAACTGTATCCCACCGGCCCGTAGAGCTAATTTAACATATGAACAAGAAGAAATACAGGCAAATGTCAATAACAGGAGTCAGGCGAGCGGCTTGTGAGGGATCAGAGCTCTGACTGAGACTGGCTGGCGGAGACCCGTTAAGACGCACAAGCGGATTAGGACTCGCGAGCAGGTGCCTTTGTTGGCTCGCGCCGTTGCTAGTGGAGACCCGCAGTAGCCCGACGCGCTTCTTTAAAATTAATGCCTTCAAATGAGCGTCTCTTCAGCACACGGGGAATAAAACGTGCTTGACAGGTAAGAACTATTTTGCTACCTTGTGTTTGATGTTTTTCCTTTTTAAGAACCGAAAATAAACTTTATTTATTGTAGGCGATACGCCAGTTAAAAAGTGCTGATCTTATGCACGCGCAGTTACATTACAGTATAGTGTAAAATGTCTATGAAGGTTAAATTATTCAGTCTCTTTTAATGCCCTCCTTGTACCTTTAAGAATCATATCACGTTTTGTTTAAATAATTGTGCGCATAGGATGCAAAAATTTAACACACGAACACTTTAGATGTACGTAGGCCTACCTGTAGACCTCTAGATTATTTCAATAAGACGCAGCATGTCAACTGCATGCAGTTTGTGAATAGGCTTCACGAGCACGGTGAAGTATTTTCACGCACGAGCAGATGGTCTCCGTTAGACTGCCGAGTAGTGGGGATTTTAGCTGATGCAGTCTCTCTCTCTCTCTCTCTCTCTCTCTCTCTCTCTCTCTCTCTCTCTCTCTCTCTCTCTCTCTCTCTCTCTCTCTCTCTCTCTCTCACACACACACGCACACACACACTGTTAGAAGGTGTTTCTCATGTCTGCAGCATTGGAGACACTCATCTCTGCAGTCTATCTATCTATCTATCTATCTATCTATCTATCTATCTATCTATCTATCTATCTATCTATCTATCTATCTATCTAGCCTATCTATCTATCTATCTATCTATCTATCTATCTATCTATCTATCTATCTATCCATCCATCCATCCATCCATAATCATGTAATGTAAATGCTATTGACTTTAGTGGGTTATTGAATATTGTAAATTATTGTAACATAGCTGTCCAGAACTATTCTCATAGTTTCCATTACGCTTGGCAACATCCCTGTTTGCTTTACACAAAAATGCAGCCTTGCCCATCCTGTCTATTTCTGTCTGTCTCTCTCTCTGATATTAAACTCATCTGTATCTCCAGTTGTATTTCCATGTGCCTCTAATTACAATCAATATTATATTGTTGAGTTGAATTTATATATATATATATATATATATATATATATATATATATATATATATATATATATATATATATATATATATGTGTATATATATATATATATATATATATACAGACCCTTTCCAAATAAATTTAATATCATGGAAAAGTTTATTTATTTCCATAATTCCATTCAAAATGTTAAACTTCCATAGATTATAGATTCAGGGCCCACAACTTAAACAATTTCAAGTATTTAGTTGTTTATTTTGGGTTTCCAGCTCATAAAACCCTCGAAAAAAGGATTTCAAAAAAATTCGAATATTACATGAAATCACACACACAGTAATTACACAGTGATATCATGGTCATTGAACCAGGTTTTGGTTCTTTTGGCAGTGTGGGCAGGTGCAAATCCTGCTGGTAAATGAAGTCAGCATCTCCATAAAGCTTGTCTGCTGAAGGAAGCATGAAGTGCTCTGAAATGTCCTGGTAGACGGCTGCGTTGAGTGGACAGCACAGTGGACCAACACCAGCCGATGACATGGCTCCCCAAACCAACACAGACTGCGGAAACTTCACACTGGACTTCAAGCATCTTGGATTGTGTGCCTCTCCATTCTTCCTCCAGACTCTGGGACCTTGGTTTCCAAATGAGATGCAAAATTTGCTCTCATCAGAAAAGAGGACTTTGGTCCACTGTGCTTTATTAAATCCAAAGTCAACGCCGCCGTCCACCAGGACATTTTCAGAGCACTTCATGTTTCCTTCATTTTCCAGCAGGATTTGCACCTGCCCACACTGCCAAAAGAACCAAAACCTGGTTCAGTGACCATGGTATCACTGTGTAATTACTGTGTGATTTCATGTAATATTCTAATTTTTTGAAATCCTTTTTTCGTGGGTTTTATGAGCTGGAAGCCCAAATTATGTACAAATAAACAACTAAATACTTGAACTCGTTTAAGGTGTGGGCCCTGAATCTATAATCTATGGAAGTTTAACGTTTTGAATGGAATTATGGAAATAAATAAACTTTTCCATGATATTCTAATTTTTTGGAAAGGGTCTGTGTATATATATTTGTATATACACATGTAAGGTTGTGAATAGTAGCACTGTTGCCATTTGTTACAATTTGCTGTTTTCTCAGTTCTAGGTTTTTTTTAACCAATGCACTTTCCGGCACCATGTTCTACGGTTCCTCATCTGCCAGCATGTCTCTGCCATCCAAGAACCGCCTGAAGCGACAGAGTCGCACTTTTACGCAGGTTCTTTACCGGACACTGAGTTACCGGGATCGTCGCTCTGTGACCGACCTACCTGAGCAGGTACGGGATGATCCAGCTGAGCTTTCCACCCAATCATCTGCACCAGGTGTGCTGAAGATATTTGGTGATGAAATCAGTGCTGGCGCTAACTACAAAAGCGTCCTTGCCACACCTCGTTCCAGCGCCCAAGAGTTGATCAAAGAGGCGCTTGATCGCTATTCTCTAAACAAGGCCTCGGTCTGTAGCTATGTGTTGTGTGATGTGATTGGACGGTTTGAGGGCCCAGACCGACGGTGGCGGACTGAGTGTCTTCGGGCGCTAGGGAACAACGAAAAGCCCCTTCTCTTGCAGGACCTCTGGAAGCCAAAGGAGGGTTACTCTCGGCGCTTTGAGCTCAGGAGAAGAGCCGAGGTTGATGAACTGGCAGCAAAAGAGAAGGATACAGTCACTGCAGGTAATGCACAAATGCATTCATTGAGAAACAGGAGAGGATGTTCTTGTCACGTGATTTTATTTCCTAATTTCCTAATCATATTATTTAAACAGGAAAATCCTGTACAACAGAAAAAAGAAGAAAAAAAAAGGCATGAAAGCACATTATTCCTTCTGTTAAAAGAATAGTTCACTTCAAAATGAAAATTCTGTCATTATTTACTCACCCTCAAGTTGTTTCAAACCTGTATGAATTTCTTACTTCTGCTGAACACAAAAGAAGATATTTTGAAGAATGTCGTTGACCAAACAGTTGATCGACCCCATTGACTTCCATAGTATTTATTTTTTCCTACTATGGAAGTCAATGGGGTACATAAACTGTCTGTTTACTGACATTCTTCAAAATATCTTCTTTTGTGTTAAGCAGAAGTAAGAAATTCATACAGGGTTGAAACAACTTGAGGGTGAGTAAATGATGACAGAATTTTCATTTTGAAGTAAACTATTCCCAGTGTTTACCTTATTTCAGTATTTGCCTTTTCCAGGCATCTGAATGAAATTTTTTATTTTACAATTACTGGACAATGACAAATACATTTCACTATTTGATAATTTTATGTTATATGGAATATGTTCATAGATGTTTTACAAAAAAATAAATAAATAAAAGTAAAACAAAATTGTAACTATAATATTTTAATTAAACAATAAAACAATTTTAACAACAAATAATTGTAATATAATACATTATAATTATATAATTTAAAATATTTTTTTTAGCATTGAGCTGATCAGATGTCTGATTTCAAAGATTGTTTCAGTCATTATTTTCAAGAACAAGATTTGATAGTTCCAAGCTGGAATGCAGCATTAGCATGACTGTCGTGATCAGATCAGTCTTAAGCTAACTGTTAGCTTCCAAACAGGTTTGACCGCTCAATTGTTGAGTATTGTTGGATATGTTTGGCCGATTCCAGAAAATGTTGGAAGTGGGAAATTTGAAATTTGATCTCCTACACCACAAGATGGCACCATCATATTTAGTGTTATAATGTTAACTTTGGCAAAGACAAAAGTCGTGAACACAAAATGCATGCATTCGTTTTAAAAATCAAAGTAAGGTATCGTAATATATTACGTTACAAATTTAATTTTGTACGATGCCCTTCAGTCGCCACCATCTTTGAAATGACGTCAATTGACACTTCTCTCTGAGATCGAGGTTGAATGGATTTCCGACTTTGAGCATCGCTCCAGTCATTAGGTGCTTCTCATTTCTTAACCTGTGTATCCTCGCGCATGACTCCTCAGGAAGCTTCCTTGCTCCTCGTTCCTCGCCTCCTCGCGGTGCAATTAAAGAATTGAGATGTCCTCTAAGTTGGCTGAGTTCGATTGGTTTCTGGGTCATGGGCTTGAGGACGTAGGAGCGAAGAAACGAGGAAGCATCAATTTGAGTATTGAGAAGCACCCATTATTTTCAAGTATGAGGGGCAATTTAGTATTCATAAAACAGTAGGGGAAAGGTACTCCAATGACAACTATCCAGAGAGATTTGGTAGTGTGCATCCAATGGACACTTTATCCCAAGAGGCCTCAGGAGAGGATCTGTGAACGGCAGTGGAGCGACGCAACTGCTGCCGTAGGTCACATGACAGTGACAACATGGTGAATGTAGTACGTTCGAATTTCATTCATACTACACACATTCACATTATATAGTGCACTAGTTTCAAACCAGTTGTAGTACCTACTATACAGTATGCGATTTTGAACGTAGTAATTGTTAAGATTAAAACAAAAATGAAATATTGCCTTTCTTGTTTATGAATTTTCATGTTTTTAAACATTTGTTTGCCCACATTTGCGAAACAGAAGCTTAAAATCAGTTATCACATCACTCCTTTTAAGTGCCATCTGAAGATAAAAGTTGTGCAGAACGTATCACTCCTATTAACACTGTGGTATAGATGTTGTGATAACTGGCACTAGATCATCATTGTTCTTTGTCATTCAGGGCTGATCAGGTTTGCTAATGCCGACACGCAGATGTCAGAGCAAGTGCCAGAGATAAATGCATGACTGGATCTGCCGATGTATGGCCGGCCTCCAGTAGTTGAATTGAGGTCTCAGTTTCACTATTTTATTTGTGCCATTTTATTGCAGACTAGTCATAACATCTTTCCCTCACTGTCTCTCTCTTTCTATTTGTGCCTGAATGCTGTTGTACTAAATTACAAATTCAACAAGGTGGCCATTGAGTCAAAACACAAGGTGGAAGTTAAATCAATATCAGCACAGTAGGCACATTACTCAGGATAATTTATCCTCAGGTTGAACTGCTTTTCTTCCTGGTGGGATAGAAAGAATGTATGCGTGTATTGGATTCTAAGTGTAGATGTATTTGGGGAAAAAATTATCCCCAGAAGTGCGTTAATCTGACAAAACCTTCCTTTAGGGATGTTCTCAATTGAAAAAAAGCTTTTTTATTCTAAAATGCAAAACATATTATTTAGTACTATTTATAATTATATTTAAATACAAATATAGATTGCTAAATAGACGTGCTTATATGTGTAGCTTTACTGCTAAACTCTACACCCACTTAGCTTTAAAACTACAGTAGTCTGGATTGTGCAACTAGAAGCTCCAGTTAATCTGCCTAATTGGAAAAATCATATTCTCAAGTAATGCATTATGGAATCTTGAGAATTTTTTCTGTGAGCTTGCTACAGTGCTATTAAGTGCATAATTGTATATGCACAATTGTTGTAGTTCTTGTGATTGCATTTTAATTAATGAAAATGTTGCAGGCTTATCAGAGGATCTTAGTCCTTAAGCTTGTTCAAAGTGGTCTTCTTAAACTTGGCTTGGCATCCTGCTGTGTCTTCATTAGAAGACACGCTCACATTGGGACTGTTCTCAAAAATGCATGCGTCTAGTGCTTTTCACAGTCAATCAAAAGGGCAGTGGTGTTTAAGAAGATGGAGGCATATACATAGATCAAGGGTTTAGGAAGGTCATGGATGAGTAAAGGTGAAGAAGGGTTGGGGGATTACATTTGCAAGTCAACACCACCATCTGCACACACACATATGACTCAGTGACAGATGCTACTTGGGGGGCTTCATGGATAGTGTCTAGGTATTTACCAACACATGCACGTTTTATGACAGGTTTGGAATTGGCAGTTATGTCTGCATGAGCACAGTGTCAGAATATTGTAGAACTGCATTTAAATTTAACTCCCTCCCAGTTCAATCCTATATTAGCAGTTTCTTGAATAACCTGTAAAAATCATTTTAGAATATATTATACAACCAAAACCACATGAAATGCTAGTTAAAGTGTCCCTTTTATGTTATTTTAAAGGTTGCTAATTTTGTTTTGGAAGTCTCCTACAATAGGTTTACATGCATCCAAAGTCAAAAACACTTTAATTTTCTTATAATATACATTGCAGAATTACCTTCTTTTTTTTTTTTTTTTTTTTTTTTTTGCAGTCTGTGGAACAGTTCGATAGAGGATTCAGTCTCCCTGAAGTCCTCCTTTCTGAGAGCCTACTCTGCTCTGTTTGGTCAGATTTCCCAGTCTGTTGTGATTGGTCTGCTGCTTACAGCTTGTGTCAGAAATGAAATAGCCATTACCATATCTGAATTTTGGAGGCTTCCTCAGCTCTTGATACACAGTGATATAAACAGTAATGATGGCGTCGGTTTTACCGTGTCAATTCGAGCCCAAAGGATGAGGCTTTGGATGTCGACAACACTAACCAAACTCTTCCAGGCCTCAGCTACAACTACTGTATTTGAGGGTGGGTCAAAGTCTATGTTGTTCGCTGGTAGCCAATGGAATGAAGTGGATAGACCAATGAAGACCATGCAATTTTGTTACAAACCCTCAGAGGTTTGCGCAGGAAGAAAGACTGGAATTACTGACAAATTGTTTCAGGCAGTTCAGAATCGTGCACTTTGATCTATGAAACTTTGCAGACTTTTTACATTCACAAACATCTATATTACACACTACATGAAAGGTAATATCCCCCCCCAAAAAACATATTGATTTGCTTGAGCAGCTTACTTGAGTGAGTGAATAAATATAATTGTGTGTGTATTTTCATGGTTTTGTTGGTGATTTATATTTGTTGTGGTGTTTACCCATGCCCAGGGACCCACACAAACTCCCCTGTGCTATCTTCAACCTTGAGTAGAAGCGGGCATGGTAGATGCCATCGGAGCTCCCCCCGGGGCTGGCGTTTGATACAGCCCTGTACAACTATTGTAAAAGGTGGGGACTGTCCTCAGGTATGGTGTCAACCACCAGCCCCACCTCCATATACAGTACCATTATTTTGCAGACCCATAATTTACTGTATTCCTCCATGCACCCGTCAAGTGTTGACTTCCTATGCCCATGTACTACCCCATTTATCCCTCATCCCACAAGAATATTACCTTTATTTTATCATGCCTCTAAACTTTGTTATTTTCTTCCTTGAAACACAAATTAAGAAGTTTTTGCAATATGTTTGCTCTGTTCTTTTCCATACAGTGAATGGGGATGCGGGCAGTTGAGCTTGAAAAAAACAACAACAAAAAAAACCCACCAAAGTACCTTAAAATGAATCATTATAACTTAAGTTGCTTTGTTTGAACTTAAATTGAGGTTACTAAGCATGGCATAAAACCGAAATAGACTCTTTGTTATGCTTTGCATTTCACCTCCATATCCACTGTTGTCTTTTAATGCCTGGAATAAAGTCTACTTGTGTGTTTTCATTTTGGCTGTATCATGATTTAAGATCACTGCAACCCTCTGACAGCACAAATTAAGGTTAAACGTCTTTTATGAAATTTCCAGTTATATGATTTTATTTTAATTTTTTTAAGCAATTTTGAGTCCATTTATTTTGCTAAACCAATCTGTTCATTTAAACCACATAAGTTTAGTTTTGTGGCTAAGGACAATGTATGACAATTACCTAAGTGGTTTTCTCTCTACGGCAGATATCAATGCTCAAGCAAGGAAGCTGCAAAGAAACCGTGCTAAAGGAACAATGACACTCCAGCACGGCTCCTCATTTTGCCGCAGCCTCAGTGAAACCAGCCTTAACTTGGTGGGACTGCCTGGTGAGGAACCTAAACGGTACTACTCCACCCTCCCAGGGCCAATCAGAACACGCTCTGCACGAGACACTGAGATCCGCAAAGAACGAGATGGTGGCGGAGTTAAACACTCTCTCTACCAATCACCACATTTGCTGCTCCTTCAAGGGTACAACCAACAGGTAAGCAAAATTACCTATGTAAAATGTATATACTATTCAAAAGTTTGGGGTCAGTAATTTTTTTTTAAGAAATGAATTCTTCTAGTCAGCAAGGATGCATTAAACAGATCAAAAGTGACAGTAAATACATTTATAACATTGCAAAAGATTTCTATAAATGTTCTATTCATCAGGAAAAAAATATCAAGCAGCTCAACTGTTTTCAACATTGATGATAATAAGAAATGTTTCTTGTGCACCAAATTAGCATATTAGAATGGATCATGTGACACTGAAGACTGAAGGAATGATGCTGACATTTTAATTTTGCCATTACATAAATAAATTGCATTTGACATTATATTCAGTTAGAAAACAGTTATTCTTGTAACAATTTTTACTGTATTTTTTTATCAAATACCTGCAGCCTTGATGAGCAGAGGACACATCAAAAATAAAAATAAATCTTGACCAAACTTTTCAATGGTACATATAACATGGAATAATGAATGAAATAATGAAATGAAAACCATGAAAACATAAGTGAAAACATTATATAATAATAAATAATTCAATCAAAAAAACTTTCTTAAAGGAATTGTTTTATTACTCCTGTCTGGAGTTGTGTTTATTGTTTGATTTGCTTTTGTTTGTCAGGATTGCCTGGTTTACCTGTTGAATCGAGAGCAACACACAGTTGGTCAGGAAACAGCATCAGCACGGCCAAATATCTGCCTGTCGTCTCCGGATGTGCTTCCACTTCACTGCCGAATACGTCGTGCTGTGCAACGGCGTTCTTCCTCGGACCAGCGGTTACTTCTAGAACCTGTCGCCCATGGCAATGTTCTGGTTAACTTCATGCGTATTGAGCGGCCCACTCCGCTACGTCATGGGGATTTGCTGTCCTTTGGTGCTCATTACATATTCCTGTACAAAGACCCACTGAGTGCGAAACCACTTCCTGCCCAAACTCTCACTCGACTTCGGGCGCTGGCACGACTTTGTGATAGCGAGTCGGGGGGTGTGCCTGAGAAAGGAGAGGCATGTCGTATGTGTGGGGCCGTATTACATGAACCAGTGGCATCTCGGCGCAGCTCTAAGGCTCCAGCGCGAGGTGCACAGAAGAGAAAGCTTGCGTTGGAATTTGAGCGGGCTCACGAGGATGCGCTGGTGAACCGGGTGCTGACACTTATTGAGCCGAGCGGGGATGACCACAAGCTGACACCAGCATATTTGCTTTGTCTATGCATCAAGCACTCAGCTAATACATTTCCACCTGGCAGCTTTGGTAAACTATTGCTGAAAATTTCCAAGAGGATTCAAACCATCGCATGGGTTAGTACTCAAATCAACATTTTAGATGTGTTTAAAGCTGAAATATGCTATTTTTTCCATGTTCAAATACTTCTATCTCAATTTGAGATTGCATATTTAATTTCCTACAAAGTTGGGATGTGCAATATATTGGTGCCATATTGGATATTTAATTAATCAATATCTGTCAGTATTGGATATTTATCGGCCTATATTGCATATTTAATTGTGCATGCATATTTCCTCTATTTTTACATTTAGATTACCTTTGCTATCATCTAATGCTCACTTAAAATGAATCTTTAAAAACTCTAATAATTAAATAATTTAATTGAATAATAATGTTAAATGTAATGTTTTCACTGTACATTTTAATGTTTTGATTTCTAAATTCACTTGTAGTATTTAAAACATTTGATTTGAGCTTTTAGGGAATTACACACTTTACCTTTAAGAAAAGTCATGTTTAAAACTTTTAATTTCATGCAGCAGATACCCTGGCTCATGCATACTTGGCCCACTCAATTGTCTGTCACCCATCAAACTACATTTCCCACAATTCCTCGGGTTCCTCCCACTGTCACTGAGACTGATTGTGTTTCAGTATGGGAGAAGAAAATGATGGAATGGCAAGCACGGCAAGTCTTGTCTCCATCGGAAAAATTAATTGTTTTACAATTTTGCACATAAGAAATGAAAGAGTTTTCGGCATGTTCACAATGTCCAAGTGCAAGCGTGTTTCTTTTATACAAAATGCATAGCAATAGCATTTGCATGAAGAGGATCAGTCCCAGAAGACCCATTGATTGATTTTCTGCTCTGAGGGTCAGTACTGTATTCACCTCACATGGCCTTTTGTCTTTGTTGACAAATGCATTTTCCTTTGTTGATTTAAACACTACAGAAATTTGTGAATGTCCCTTTAATCTTGCCCCAATGAAACCATGCATTTAATGATCGTCTTTGAACTCATTCATTATTCAAATCCAATTTTAGAAGGTCAACCATCAGCCCCAATATTAACCAGCCAAAGAAAAGAGCAAGAAAGGAAAGGTTGAAAAAAAAATGACTCCAATGTATTATACCTCCCACATGCAGCTATTCAAAATTTGATGACATTAATTGCCACCCGTGTCTGTGTCTCGCAGGAGAAGACAAAGGAGTTGGCACAGAAGCAAGCTCAGCAGTGAGTATCCTGTTCCCCCTTATAATACGCACATGCGTGCACTTTGAATGTGTGACACTCTAAGGTCACTTGGCGCTGAATAGGCTATCACCAATTCTGAAAGCATTGCTACTCAGTCAAACCATTGAATGTGTGTGTTTTTGTATGGTTATACAGTCAAGATCCTGCCTCCCTGTCTCTGCTCAGCATCTCAGACCTAGTACCTGATCTCCAGTTCATTTTCTTCTGGATGTCCAATGCCATAGAAATACTGTATTTTATCCAGCAGAAGTCCCCTGCATACATGCAGACCATTGAGCTCATGGACGATAAAGGTATGAAACGCTCTTGGCTTTTTCCACTTAAAATAGTTTCTAAACCCAGGGTTAACGGAATCCTGGGTTTTCTTGTGTTTTACATTTCACATTGCTCATACTTTACCCAGGATTAACAATTAAAGGTAGGGTAGGCAATTTTTGGAGAGGCTAGCAATAGTGAGCTATTTTTGAAAGCATAAGATCCCACCCTTCCTTCAGAGCGTCTCCAAAGCCACGTCTCCTCCAAAACACATGAACGTGTACAGCAGGGAGCAAACAAAAGCGTCATGAGAGACGGCGTTAAACTACCTCATGTCTCAAAGCACATAACATTACACTAATAATGAACATAAACAACTTAAAGAACTCTGACCTGAACCACCTGACTGCTGCAGTTTAATTTCTGCATTGAAAGTGTTGCCATTGAAACGAATAAATTCGTCACAAACCACTCCGAATATAATGTCACGGGTATGGAAACCTTTTCCATTCCTAATTACAGTAGTTATGGCGTGAACGCAACATAAGCTCGTTGTTTTGGATCAGGAGGAACTGTAAAAGGTGGCTGCTGTTTCGTTTGCGGTGCTCAGTGACTGACGTCTGTCTAACTCTGCATAGCATGAAACACTCTGATGACGTGTGATGTCTGCGTGAGCAGGTGCACGGATGTATGGAAATACATAAGTTGACAGGCAGGTAGGACATCGTATCATTGCATTTGGACCGAATGCAATGATTGGATGAACATTTTATGGTCCTACGCCTTCCATAGATGATATACATATAAATACCTTTATACCACTTAACTTAGTGATTGCTATCAGGATGTGATGAGACATTCAACCAGCATAACAAAAAAGGTTTCTGGAACAAATCATTTAACCTGCCTATTCCGCCATTTCACACTGTACATTCCTAAAGCCTGGGTGAATGTTCTTACATTTACACATTTGGCAGATGCTCTGACTTACATTGCATTTCAAGGTACACATTAACATTCTTATCAGTTCTTGCTTTTCCTGGGAATCGAACCCATGCTGTTGGCGGTGCAAGCACCAATGCTCTACTGTTTGAGCTACAGGAAAGCATTCTTATTTGCATATTTGCGGTGTCAGTGTCATTGATTGGACAAGCGCAGTGCGCGACCTGTTTATTTAAAAACTCTAGCATTGCGTGTCCTCATGCATTGCCTATTATCAAGTTTTCCTGACTTTTCGGACTATAAAGGTAAGAATGAAACGGTCTATTCTTCACTGTAACTGACGCGTTTTCCATCTGCATTTGACATTTTTCCTCATCAAATGCTAAAACGACTGTTTATACATCTCCGTGACTGTCCAAAGCACGTGAATATGAGGCACGTGATTGGTTGTCAGTTGGAAAGTATCTAGTCATAACATTTTAACACCACATTGTTGTGGTAAGTGTGTGTTAGCACACAGTGCTAAGTGTGAAACGTTCCTCCACCCGACATTAAAAGCGGGGTTTAAAACGACGGTAACCCGGGGGTTAAATGCAGTGTGAAAAGTCCTTCTCAATTGTTTTTAGACTAGACTTGCAAAGCTGCAATGCCCATTATGGATTGGGTCTATGGGGCCCAATATAGACAAAATTAAAAACAAGATTAACTAGACAGGAGGATTAGAGGTTATAAAATACACATCAAATGTTAAATGCAATGCATTTGGTCTAATTGTATTTATTTTCCTTTTTTTTCTGTTTCTAATTGCAGCAGGATCTAAAGAATCTCTCCTCTCAGCAACAATATCAGCAAATGAAGAGGCTATGACCATACTGGAGGAAGTGATCATGTACACCTTTCAGCAGTGTGTCTACTACATCACTAAGGTAAAGGGTAGTATTACGTTATATGTGTGGCGCCACCCTTCTAAGATGTTACCAGGGCTGCTGGGAATGAATTATTTATTGTGAGTGTGTGGCTTCTTGTGTGTGTTGTAGGTCTTCCTCTCCTCTAGCTCCTTCTATTTCAAATAAATGCTGTTCTTTTGAACTTTCTATTCTTTACAGAATCCTAAAAAACAAACAAAACAAATTATCACAGTTGCCACAAAACTATTAAGCAGCACAACAGTTTTCAATATAGATAATAAAAAAAGCGGCTAATCAGCATATTCGATTTCTGAAGGATCATGTGACACTAAAGACTGGAGTAATGATGCTGAAAATTCTGCTTTGGCATCACAAGAATAAATTACATTTTAAAATATATTAAAAAAAGTGTTTTTGATCAAACAAATGCAGCCTTGGTAAGCATAAGATTAGCATAAGAGATTTCTTTCAAAAACGTAAAAACATTCGTACCTATCCCAACTTATTGACAAGTTTGTCAGTGATTCTTTTCATACAAGATGTCATGTAGTTTTGCGACATCTCAGGTGCTTCATTTGGCATTTTTGAGCCAATCAGCTAAGCCGTAATTGCCATGTGACTATGAGTAATGACCCTAGAGCCGCAGGAAAATGACTACACTTATGGCAACACAAAAGAGGAAACGGTCCTTCATTAGTGACACTTTTAAAATAATACCACTAAATTAATTTATTAAATTGATAGCCCTATAATTAATGTATATTTGTTGGTGTCTGGTTATCCATGTCTTAACAAATGCCTGTTGTTTACATTTCAGACTTTGTACGTTGTGTTGCCTGGCCTGTTGGACTGTAACCCGTTTGGGACAGAGTCTTCATCAGAGCAGTGCCGGCGGGCTGTTGGAGTGTGTGTGTGTGCTGTGTGTGTGATGCCAGAGGCGGTTCGCAGGGTGGTGAGTGTGTTTCAGACTACATCAGACCTGCTGCAGCAGTACCAGGTTCATGCAGAGATTCAGAGTCAAATGTTCGCCTACCTCTTCTTCTTCACCAATGTCTCACTCTTCAATCAACTCATCGATAAAGGTGAGACACACACACACACACACACACACACACACACACACACACACACACACACACACACACACACACACACACACACACACTCACACTGATATATTTTCATTAAGCAGCCACTGCTGCTATGGCAACAACATGACACGGGTAGCGTGTCAGCAATTGCAGGCAGAAGAAAAAAAATTTAAAAAAATATTCCAAGTCCACTGAAGCTGTAAGATAGCTTTTAAGTCATTTTTCAGTGAAAAACTTGCCTAATTTGAAGTTTATTCAATGTAATTCAATTACTGATTTATGTATTAGGGAAGATTTTCAAAACAGCTTAAAAAAAGTAGCATATTCATGCAGAAATTGTTATTATGAAAGTATATTACCATTCAGAAGTTTAGGGTTGGTTATATTTTGAAATGTTTTTTTGAGTATGTTATGCTCTTCATGGCAAACAGTAAAACAGGAATATAGTAAAATATAACAATTTAAAATAACTTGTTTCTATTTTAATATATTGTAAAATTTAATTTATTCCTGTGATCAAAGCTGTATTTTCAGCATCATCACCGGTACTCCAGTCTTCAGTGTCACATGATCCTTCAGAAATCATTCTAATATGCTGATTTGATGCTCAAGAAACATTTCTTATTATTATCAAAGTTAAAAACAGTTTTTAACTGCTTAATATTTTTGTGGAAACTGATGCTTTTTTTCAGGATTCTTTGATGAATAGAAAATTCAAAAGAACAGCATTTATTTGAAATGGAAAACAGTATAAATGTATTTTCTGTCACTTTTGATCAATTTAATGCATCCTTGCTGTGTAAGTGTATACATTTCTTACAAAAAATAATCTTACTGACCCCAAACTTTTGGACGGGAGTTCATATATATATATATATCATGACCATAATTGCTTTTTAAAATATTTTGTTTTGTATTGCATGTTGCAAAACTACCATCAGTTTTCTTTTTTAAAGGGCTCTTTTAATTAGACACGAGACAAATGTAATTTCTGCGTGTACATGTGCGCATTACTCATGGTCAGGTGAAGATTATTTCTTCAGACACCCATAATCCTCTTTATGTAACAGACAGAGGATAAGAGCTGGTCTTACACTCAAACATGCACATAGACTCACACAAAGTGTGAAGAGTGGTTTTGACTTGAAGTACTGCAGCAAACTCTTCATTTTAATTAGGGACTAATCATAGTCTTATTACAAGTATTACAATATGCTATATTATGATTCTGAAAAAGGGTTTGTTGTGATTGTATGTTCTTAGGCCCTGCACGTGGCTGGTTTCAGCGTTCTCGGGTCCTGCAGATCCAGGCTAGTGTGAAGATGCTACTGGACTGGGCTAAAGGGGTGGGACATAATCATCTTGCACAGAAATTCTTTGCCAAGTTCTGTAGTGCTGTGAGCATCCTGGCCACAACACCACAACAGCTCTCACAGGTAATGCAGCGAATGTGTGTTGGGATGTTGTTTACACAGGTTTTGTGTACCTATTGAAGTCGGCATGAAACGCATGAGTCGGCAAAAAAAAATGGGGAATGGGAGACTTTTCTACTCTATTATAATGTACAGTTGTATTTGAAATTATTCAACCCCCATTGCAAATCAGGTTTATTGGAAAAATTTTGCAATGAACAAATCAAACAAAAGTAATTGAAATAACTCAACACAACAAATGTTTCAAGTGGTTTCCCCAAATTGAACTGATAATTCAACTTTTAACGACTTACGCAGTCTCAAAATTATTCAACCTCCTGAATAGAATCCCTCACAACAGCACAAATCTGCTAAACAGGTGTTGTCTCAAGCACACCTGATTCAACTTATCAAGGGCTTCATTAGTTGCACTAGGTGTGCTTGAGCTAGAACACATGAAATATCTGAACTGGCTAGGTTTGTTGAGTGTCAGTCAGAGGTGTAAAGTCCAGGTTCAGAAAGTAAAAGTCCTCCTCAGTATTTGGTCCAATCACCTGGTAATCACCAATCACCAAACACAGCTAATTAGCACAGTTTTTCAGCCAAGAGATAGAACTAATTAGTGAAATCAGCTGGCTGAGTTCCTGGGGAGAATAAACATATGGCCGGACTTTTACTTTTTGACCCCTGGACTTTACACCTCTGGTGTCAGTTATTCTGATTAAGGATTACAGAGGCACATAAAAAAAAAAAAGGAAGTTTACAGATAAATCATTTATAATAAATACTGCAAAATCCATAAAAAAAATTGGTGATTTTAATGATCTGTATTATTGCACATGTTAATTATTATAATGCCTTCAAAGACTAACTAAAATAGACTTTTTAAATATTTTTCATTTTCAGTCTGTCAATTTCAGTGTTCATGTAAAAAAAAAAGTACCAGGCAGAAGTTCCTGCTTATTTATTTATTTGAATTTAGAATTTGGTTGCATAGATTTCTTTTTTGTGTCATATATTTACAGGATCATGTTTTGATTATATTGTTTTTTGATCTGGTTATACAATTAAGAGATATAAATAAAAAATATTTAATAAATTAATAAATAGTACATTTTGTTGTAGCTTGCAGTGTAGACTGTAGCTTGACAAGCTACAGTTTCAAAGTAGCATTACCAACACTAATCCTCATGCTAAGGACATTAACTGCTCTTTTGTGTGTTTTTGTCTGTAGATGAGTTGGAAAGCTTTGTGCGCCGAGCACCCGTCCCTGAAGCCTGTCCAGCTACACAGAATCCTCACACAGTACCAGCTCATGGCTGAGCTCGGTCCTCTACCAATCTGGCAACCCAGCAGTGAAGATGAGGCCTATATCTACAGAACAGGTAAGTATATGAATGGGACTACTCTCGATCTGATTTCCAGAGACTTTGTGTATGTGTACATTGTGAATGTGTGTCTTTTCAATAGTTGATCTACTGGAGAGTTTTGAGAACCACCCCCCTATTGTGCTGCCGAGTGCTGGATTTAAGGTGGACCTGGAGAGTGATTGTGTGGAGGACAGTATATACCGCCAGCTACTTTACGTTCGTCACTTCGTTTGGGGTCTTCGCACCAAGACCCATCCTTCTAATGGCTGTACAGACCGGCAGGAAGCCCAGGTAAAATATATTTAAAAATACAATTAATATATATATATATATATTAAGGGTGTCACGATTTCGATTTTAAATCGAAATCGATCAAAATTAATGCTCAATCTCGATTATCGAATCAAAAAATGGAATCGTCGATGCTGCCACGCCCCATATGTCACGTCAGCTCGGCTTGCCTGTAATAGGTAAAACTCCTTTTCTCGAGAATATTGAAGCCTTTATTTTAAAACGCATTGCAGCTGCACAGCGAGAGCATCATAGCTCGTCTGAGCGAGCTGATTGGCTGTGCTGCGGCAACTTCACGAACCTATGGCGAGTAGGAGCGCTTGGCGCCCTGCCACCCTTGAGCGCGCCAATTTGGACGCGGCTGAAGTGTATAAATTCAGAGAGAACTTGAGAACTCGCCAAAGGACTTTAGGTTTAAATCGACTGAAGCGAAGTACCTGATATGAGCGAAATAGCACGGCAAGGCAACGCAGTACTCGTTCTCTCGTACTGCGTTGCAAACGCTGTGGGAACCCAATTTAAAACGCCGTGCTATTCGCCTGTGACTGCTCTGAGGAGTCCAGGGAGCCCGGGGACTATAATAGGTAATAGGTTATATTGTTTAAGTTTCCAATTGACTGAAGATATAAGTTATTGTTATGTTGTTAATAAACGTTTTAAATTTGACAATGTAGTGTGTGGTACATTGCGAACAAAGGTCAGATATTATTATATTGCATAAAAGTCTAAAAATGGCATAGCTTGTGCTTTCAAACATTTTTTTTTTTTTTTATCGAGAATCGAATCGAACCGTGACTTTAGAATCGAAAATGTAATCGAATCGAGGATTTGGAGAATCGTGACACCCTTTATATATATATATATATATATATATATATATATATATACTGTATATATCAGCTTTTTCTCAACTTCATTCGATCAAAGTCATTATTAAAATGTCAACTTGTGAACTAGCTTTAAAGACTGTAGCTTACAACACTAAGATTTAAATTCTAGACATGAGATTCGTTTTTAATCTGATTATAAGATTAGCTGTGTAATTATGAGCTGCTGGCTAAATTACGGACCATGTGTGAGTCAGTCTACAAAAAAACACAACAGATTTTCTGGTGTTGCGACACTGTTTAAGGATTATCCAAGGCTTATTTTTATTGTTTGTTTGTTTTGCCTTCAGTTTAATTGCTTTATGACTTTATTCAAGTTGAAATCACCCAAAATGTTCATTCCCAGTTGAAAAAGTTTTTTTTTGTTTCCAGCAGAGGGCAGCCATTCTATTAATTTATATGGTATTGAGTGCCTAGTGCCATTTTAACCACTTGAGCTACAGGACTATAGAAATAGAACAATTCAATAATTCTCCCTCTATAGTTAAAATATGAAACCACTGTGTCTTTGAAATATTGTTGTAGAAAATAATACAAATATAAAGTCCCTTTCTCCAAAGCACTGTTCAGGTAAAAATAAAACATAATATATACATTTTTTAAATCATATTCTTCATCTCATTATAGCATTCCATCTATAAATACGTTAACAACTAGCAAGTAAATTAATTCAAGTCGGCATGAAACAGAAGTTGTCATAGTCGTTTCTTCTCTATTGCGACATATATCTGAGTAAAATGGCTTCTCGATCAAGAAAAAATTTAGGGTGGGACTTGATTTTGTCCATGGCTAATTGATTGGATGGTTGTGATTTGCTATTGGTTGATCTCAAGTGTCAGAGTGACAGGTCATCAGAGAAGAGAAGAGTTTTTTTGATAAAGATTAAAAGGGCACATTAATAAAAAACAAAAATGATGTGCACAGATAAATTATTTATCATAAATACTGCAATATTCCATAATAAAATAAGTCTTGTCAATTTTGATTCCATGGTGACTTTAAAGGAATAACTGACATGTTTGACCTTGAGATTGTTGTTTTCTAAGGGTCGTCAACTTGAAATATTGATATTAATAAATGCTGAAAATTGTGTTCTCCAGCGTGAGCCTCCTCAGCCTCACTCCAATTCACATGCAGCACCTCCGATGCGTGGGGAGGGAGAGGGGGAGGTGCGGGGATCCTCCGCGGGTCTCGGAGGGAGAGGAGAGGGAGCGGGAGCCGAGGAACGACCCCGAGACAAGCCACCGCACAGCGTTCACCACAGAAACGGGACCAGCATCCGTTACGCCAACCAAACCCAAGCGACAGACTCTTCCTGTATACTGACTCCACCTAATACGCCCCTCTATCCGGAACACACGTATATACACTCCAACACACAGTCCAATTCAGTCCACTACCCTGAGCATGCTTCACAAGAGCACACACATACACACTCTCACACAAAGTCCAATGGTTGCATGCGTTCTACTCCAGAGCACAAGAAAATCAATGGCTTCATCAGCAATGGCATTGAAGGCAAGTCAAAAACGCCTTTTGGGTCGTGGATGTGTGTGTTCTTTCTGCTAGATTTGGTCTTTTGGGTCATTCCTGTTATGCAGTACTTTCTATTTCTATTCAACTGAATGGAATGTTTTAGCGACAAAACAACTAATACCACAAAACACCACAGAATTCATTAAATATATTACTAATACTAACTTCATCCAATCATTCCTTCATTCTAAATTACCAGGCATTCTTTTAACCAGGCATTAGCGTGATATACTGTTTTCTCTACAAAAATAGTTCTAAGAAAACAGATTTTGTTTAGTTTGAATCAATAATATATATATATATATATTTGATTCAAACTGGACAAAACCTGTTTTCTTAGAAATATTTTTGTTTAGTTTGTTTAGTTTGAATCAATAATAATCAATATCACTCCTATATTTATATAATTGTGATATTGTGATCAGAATAAACAAATGTGATATACATGTTTTAAATATTTTATCTAGTTGGAAAACAATGAGGACACAATGTACTGTGTAGTAGGAATGAGCCTGTTAGTGACTGCACATTGGTTTTGGTTGTTCGACAACAGACATGATGTAATCATGTCTGATTTGTGTACATCACTTTTTAATTTCACTTGAATGAGTTTATGTGTGAATACATGTGTTTATTTCTTATAAACATATGTACAGAGTTCTGTGTGTATAGTTCTGTCAGTATTGCGTGTGTTTACTCTTTGCATAATTTAATAACTTAGTTTGCATGTGCAGCAGACGCATTTGCCCGTTGTGAACATTGATTTTGTTTATTGGCCCGACTTCGGAGTCTGTGTGTGTAGATGTGTGTGTGTCAAATGAGCACTGAGTCTTGTGTGTGTGTGTGTGTGTTTGTTTGTTTGTCCCTGCCCCACTCCAGGCCCTTTGAGTGGTTGTGGTTTTCCTTTCCCTGTCCCTGTCTCCCATCTGGACCCAAACTCTGATGATATCTGTTCCGTCTTTGTAGTGGACCTGGATAAAGGACCGTACGGCCTGGGAATGGGACTTATCGATGGACTTGTGAGTCTCTGCAGACTTTTAACTCTGGTGGTCAATGTTCTATGCCCATAACCGTAACACTATATTTCTGTTCCAAAACCTGCGTGTTGCAACATAGGCTCAATTCACTGCAGTTTCCAGCTGAAATGTAAAACAGCCACAACTTTTATTTTCCTTTTCACACAAATTATCACCACAGGAGCAGATTTTAGATTAATAAATCCTTGTTTTCGCCCGGTCGAGACAAGTCAGAATTGCTAGTTTTGCAGAATTGCTGAATTGCTAATTCACCTTTGAGTTTATATCTCAGAATTGCGAGTTTATATCTAGCAATTCTGACTTTATAACACGCAATTGAGTTTATATCTCGCATTTCTGACTTTATAGATGTAAACTCGCAATTGTGAAATAAAAAGTCGCAATTATCTTTAAAATGTTTTATTCTGTGGCAAAAACAAGCTTCCTTATACCATTGACTTCCATAGTATGAAAACAAAAATACTACTGAAGGCAATTGGGTCCAGAAACCGTTTGGTTACCAACATTCTTCAAATGTAATGTAAACGTAATAAAACATCGCTGGTGCATGTTCATCTGTTTCGGATGAAACTGAACGTCCTTTAACGCCCACACACTGGACATTTCACTTTGAAAGTGTCAGGAATCCTGATTGATCCCAATTATAAGGCAGTATTGCATACATCCTTCATTGTAGTCCCAGAATATATTGCGGTCAGCTAAGGTTTTGGAACAGAACTTGTATTTTAATCCCTCAGTATTATTACTATAAAACAGCCGAACTAAAAGACATTTTTTGGTGATAAGATTCTAGCCATTGTACAATTTTTTTGACAGATGTTTGATTATGTTGCGGATCATACGTTAGCCCGCAAGCTATAAGTGGTGAAAAGACGAATCATAAGCTTTAATTAAAACTAGCCTGATGGGACCGATCATTTCTCTTTGATTCCATACTTTCTGTTAAAAAAAATAAGCAAAAAACGGTTCTCGGTTTTCTCACTCTCTGTATATACAGCACACCCCTCTGAACTCTCCTGGAATCTACATCAGGACACTGATTCCAGATGGACCGGCTGCTGCAGATGGGCGACTTTGCATTGGTGACAGAATCCTGGCAGTGAATGGGACCAGTCTCATTGGAGCAGACTATCAGAGGTTATAGGGCTCCATATAGGCTACACCTATAGCGATCAAATATACTATGACATTTTCATCAGGCATGATCTTTTGCAATGATTATGTGTCTGTTAACCCTGACATTTGAATTCCGCTATGTCTGTCTCTCACAGTGCTGTGGATTTGATTCGTCTGGGGGGAGGACGGCTCCGGTTTCTTGTCGCCAAATCAGATCTTGAAGTATCAGAGAAGATCAGTGCCTCTTCCTGCTGAGAGAGAGGCTGCAAGTGTGACCCTCTACCTAAACGAAATATGAGGAGGACAGCGAGTCCTCCTTTCCGAGACTGGAGACTGGAGAACAAGCACACTATAGGACCTCTCAGCGACTACAGCTCTCTATAAGCCCTGTACAATACTGCAGTCTTTCTCATTCAGAACAACAGTTTGACACCTCTGTCTGTCTTTACCTCTTAGCCAATCTGGTTTTGTCAAGTAATATTGAAGGGGAAGGTTTTTGTGCACATAATCTGGCTGATACTGTACAAAGAAAATAATATTCACATGATGGCAGACATGGGTAGGTTTTTTTAAGACGGTTAATTTGCTCAAGAAAACAATAATAATAAAAAAAATACTTTCAATGGCCTTGCTAAAAGGTACAATTGAGTCTTTTTACAAATATCTGATCCTTCGTGATTGATAAAAAGATTTGAAACATAAATTTAAAAATGTTCTGATTGATTAAATCTCTACTGGTACAAAGGTTCTGTCTTTCAAGTTGTTGGTAAACAACAATAATTTGACTGAACATATCTATATATTCTGAACAATTGCACTCAACAAAATCAATCTCAAGACCCTCATTTCATGGTGCAACTTTTTCTGTGTTCCAAGTATCTTTAAATTCTCAGTTTCCTATGTTAGCAGTACTCACAATGGCAATTAGTTCACCCAAAAATGAATATCCACCCATCCTCAGAACACAAATGAAGATATTTTTAATTAAATCGGAGAAATTTCTGTCCCTCCATTGACAGCTACGCAACTACCACTTTCAAAAAGTTCATAAAGAGATGATTCATATATATTGAATTCATATATAATTGAGCGGTTTAGTCCAAAATTTTCTGAAGAGACCTGATCGCATATGATGAACAGATTGCATTTAGGCTTTTATTCACATATTATTATCACATATTTTATTAATCAACTCCCATATCAGTTATGATAAATGGACGCTCAAGCATGTTTGCTTGACATGCAAGCACCAATAAGGTTTATTCTCGTGTTATGCATCATGTTTGAGCTTCAGCAAGAGGTTTGTTCTCACGCCAAGCAGGTTTGGTTGAGCTTCTCTTTATGTTTGCTGATCAATATTTATATGTGAATAAAAGCCTAAATTCAATGTATTATTAATCCTATAAAGTGATCGAGTCTCTTCAAAAAAATGTTTTTTTTAGTTTGAATCTCTTTATGAACTTTTTGAAGCATCAAAGTGGAAGTTGCGTAGCTGTCTATAGAAGGACAGAAATCTCTCAGATTATATCAAACATATCTTCATTTGTGTTCCGAAGATGAACGAAAGCCTTATATTACATGCTTATTACAGGTTTGGAACGACATGCGGGTGAGTAAATAATGACAGAATTTTAATTTTTGGGTGAACTATCCCTTTAAGTTCACTAACTTAAAAGTTGCATAGCATATATATACTATATATAGGCCTATCATTTATCGTTTTCAAAATGATAAAGTGTTAATATACTACATAGAATTCATAATATAAGCTGCTTTGTTTATATTTGAGTGGACATAGCTTTTGAATACTGAAAAAGTGTTTATTTTTTCCATTATTTCATGTTTGTACTAAATCTGTATTGCAATTTTTCATAAAGGCATTTTTTTTCGCAGTTTAACTTGTATTTGGAAGATTTATATGGTAATATACCTTCCTATTAAATTGAACGTTGAGAAGTCAAATTACACTCGAGTGTCTTAATTCGACAGAAAACGCTGACTGCAACATTGACCAGGAGAGGGCGCCAAAACGCTGCAGGTGTGTTGGACAAAACACTACATGAATCAGTTCTACTGTACAAAATAAAATAAAAATGGACGATGAGCATCTGTGTTCGCAAAACAGCTATTTAATTAGCTTCAAAATCTGATACAACTATAAAGTCATAATTAAACTGTTTGTTTATGGGGTTACAATTGTAGTCTACAAAGTGAAGACATACGTGAACTACAAATGTAAGTCCTGCAGAGGGCAGTATTGTCCCACATTTTGGTCGACGTTTCACAGATAAGTCTTCTGAGGTAGGTCTGTTTCACCTTAGGCGATTTTGACTTAATGTCAAGTCACTAAGTGCTTCATTTGTTTTTAATTGAAATATCGAATATTTTATCAGACTTTATAAACAGATTTAAGAACAGATTGAGAGGAATTCAAGGTTTATTCAAGCGAGGGAAATGCTTTTAAGAGTTTTTATTCAATTATTGCTAATTGCATCGCTGCTTTGTTCTGAATGCGATAATCCTTTACTGGATCCACTGATCTAGAGTTTAGGAGATTAGAGAAGGAATGTCGATGCGTTGGTTTTCAACGTTATTTGAAATTCTTGGTAGAGTAGGCTATTTGATGACAACACAAAAACTTAATTTGACTCTGCAGGCAGTCATGGATGGGAAGTCATGGGAAGTCAACAACTCATTTCCGCGAATCGATTCTTTCGAACAGTTCATTTCAAAGAAATTGTTCAACAATTCTTTTACGTCATTGCGTAGGCTAATTGGCATTTCTGCGTGACATGCTGAAACTTTCTAAGGCTTATGTACAAGATACTGCGTGTTTTAAAAGTGCATTGTATGTGTTACTATATGGGCGTTTAGTTGCAGCTAATTGCATACATGTTTAGTGTAGTTTTTTTTTTTTTTTTTTTGCAGTCATGATTAAGAACCAAATGATTAATTTAGACCCTGATGCATTTACACTAAAGAATAATCCATTATCTCGGTTGAAAAAAGTTTTTACTTTACGTTTTAGTAAAATGCTATTTATTAAAATCAACTCTATTTCGTGTGCTTGTTGGTATTAGGTTATTGTTAAAATAGCTTGATACAAAAAAATTAAAACCTGTTTTAAATCGTTATGTTGGCTACATTCGTCATTTTTCAGTAGCCTATACATGTTTTAATGTTATGTTTTTACTATGAGTTCACTCGGTTATCGGCTCATTACAAGTCGGTTCTCAGTTCAGTGAGTTTTTGACTCGAGAACCTTGGACCGATTGAGTAGCCTACAATATGAACGAATCGCTCAGACCTGTTTGTGGGCCGTTTCACCTGATTTATTGAAAATATTCGATCAGAATGCTGAATGCTGTTTAGGATGCAGTAGACAGCGAATTCGCTCACTAGCTTTGGAGGCACAGCCTACCTCAGCAGCTCACTGACAGGTGTAAGATTAACTTTGTTAGGCGCGGGCGCGTCCGTGCGCAACAAATTAAATTAATGGAACAAATTTCCCCCGTAATTAAGATAAAAATTCGTGTCAGCTATAACCTTGCCTAGCGCTAATTATGTACAAATGATTTATCATCTGTTTCGGTCGGAATATTAATCTTCAGCTCGTTGCAAAGCGCGGCTTGTGTTAAGAGATGAGGCTTGATTAACACTGACAGGTCTAGTAACTGCTCTCTCCCTCGCCTCAATTAACAGATAGTGGATGCGCAGGCAAGCAGAACCCTATTCTGAATCTGCAGCGACTAAAATACCCGAGCTTTCAAACACAGCTGCAATACGAACTCCTCGTTATGGACCTTATTCGGCTAGACGCCATATTTAATTTTTCGCAAATGAAAACGTGGCGGTGAGGGAGAAGATGTAGCCCACGTTCAATGGGTTAATATAGGGTGTCAGTCATTCTTTCAACTGACATTCAGGAAAATTGAAAATGCATCTTTTATATAGAAAATATGTTGACAAAATACTACTCTGTAAAAGGTGTTTTGAAAATTACAATGCATGTCTGGCTCGTTTTGTATCCTTGAAAAATTAAACATGGCGTCTCTGAATAGTTCATTGTCGGCATGAAGACTTTAAAACATATTTGTTGAAACACTCGCTTCTTACTCTGACATTTATGAGGATATTTTGTTCTCTAAACTATATAAATCATTATCATACTTTATACGTACTGTATAGTCCATTTCTTCTCCATTGTTTACCTATTAGCCCTGATATATTAATATCAGTCATATCAGTGCATGTGTTACTTACTATCGCTATGGCCTTTTTTCTGAAGGCAGTTTGCTAGGTTAAGAAATACATCATGCTATGACCTGTATCATCACACCGGTGCTGATACAGAGTGACAGGACACTAAGCTGATTTATAGCAATGGATGGGCTTGCAAACTGTATTGTCAATCATGTGAAATGAGCAGAAAGCACTGTGAGGGGCAACAAAGTCAGGGCATAGTTGGCCTTAATCATTATATCCACTGGGCCGCAGACAACACATGTAAACCCAGTAACCTCGAACAAGCCTAAATGTGTTGCATCAACACTCAGACATTTTTCTTTATTCTTTATTACAGCATTGGTCTATTATGGCCAGGATAGCTTAAATAAGTGAAATAGACTTATGTTTCTTAAAGGCAGGGTAGGTGATTTGTTGAAACAATTTTTTTGTTATGCTGGTTGAAAGTCTCTTCACATCCTGATAGCAATCACTAAGTTAAGTGGTCTAAAAGTATTTATATGTATCGTCTGTGGAATGCGTAGAGTTAGACAGACGTCAGTCACTGAGCACAGCAAATGAAATAGCAGCCACCTTTTACAGTTCCTCCTGATCCAAAACAGTGAGCTTATGCTGCATTCACACTATAACTATATTTGGAAGAGATGGAAACCTGTGACTCGAATTTATGCGTTTCAATGGCAGCGCCAAAATTAATTTGCAGCAGTCAGGTGGTACAGGTCAGTGCTCTTTAAGTTGTTCATTATTATTGTAATGTTATGTGCTTTGAGACATGAGGTAGTTTAACGCCGTCTCTTGATATTGTGACGTTTTGCAGACTCTGCTGTGTGCGTTCATGTGTTTTGAAGGCGTGGAGACGCTCTGAAGGGAGGGTTGGATCTCATGCTTTCAAAGCTAGCTTGATATTGCTAGCCTCTCCGAAAATTGCCTACCCTACCTTTAAAGACAGCTGCATAAAGGTATTTTCCCCCATATGTGTGTTAAGGTAAGGTTTAGGTTTATTTTCCATACTGCCGCCCATAAGAGAGGTTGATGATCAAGCAGGACCAAGGTCTTATAATGGTGAATCTGTCCGAGGTAGACACTGAGAGGTAGATTTATTCAGGGGCACTGACATTTGGTCTATATATTGCTGATAACAGTGAAGACCCTGGAAACTGCACACAGCAGCAGATGATGAATGGAGCGTCTGACCGTAATCACTTATCGCTTCAGCCTCTTCTTCTCCTCCTCCTCTATGTGACAGGAGTACCATCTCCGTTTTGCCTCTTCCTGACTAAATATTCACTGTCTCTTCAAGATCTCCTTATCTTGGCAGCAATGAATCACACAACAAGCATTTTGAACCATTTATTGAAGCAGGAATTCATTTATATCAGGGAGTTGATAACGATAATACAAATACTCTACTGAAGGAGTGTACTGGGTCAGTGTTTGTAAGGAAAATAATAAAGTTACTATACTGTGTGCATGGTGGACATTGAGTGTACTCATAAAAAAATTAAAAATTAAAAATTTGTTGACAAATGGCGGCTACTAAAGTCAATGCAAGATTGGTCATTATGCCAGTGAGAGAGTGTTTCTGTTTTTGACCAAAACAATAGTAATATCATTATTTCTGTATGTTATTTTATTCTTGCTATTTAATGAATGTGTTTTTATTATTTTTATTTGAAAAGCCATACTTAATAGGCTTTTTAATGGCAGATTCCCATTGTGACAACTTAGCCCATAATGGGACAACATGACCTGTATTTTGTCACAAAAAGACAGTGTTTGTAAATTTTTTTATGTGTGTTTCCTGGACAGAAACATTAGAAATTTTGCAACCCTGGAATACTCACTGGAAGTGTGACAGCTATTCTTGGTAACATGTTGGCCATTTTAAGAAAACGTAATGCATAGAATAAGAAGCATCTAAAAGCTACTAATCCCATATCACAATTATAATGCAAACATAACATACATTTTGACATTTAGACAAGTGTACGGGGTTGAGTTGTGAGAAAGCCCATGTTAGGGCATACTCGTCATCGGGAAGGCAGTTCTGCTCCCCGCTGAGGGTGAATAAATCCATTTTTAATGACAGTTGCTTGTAACTAATAATCTTCGCCGCAGCAGGTACGACGTAGCATATGGGTTGAGAAAGCTATAGGGACGATTGCTTCAGCCACTGGATGGGTTTTAGAAAAGCAGTATAGTTAGCAGAGGAGTACAAATACAATTCTGCCACACTGGCAGCAGTCTGCTCTTAAGGTTGACTGGAAAAGATGCCCCTTCCTCATTGATAAACAGACCTCATCCTTTTTTATTTTGCTGTATCACCTGAAAACAATTACAACAAACCAAATAAAGCTCGCAGTTGATCAAGGCTACTCTCTCTCTCACACACACACGCGCGCACACACACACACACACACACACACACACACACACACACACACACACACACACACACACACACACACAATAATCAAGAATATATTGATAACTGACTTAAGTTTTGTAAATTAACTTTGTCTGCTAAGGCAACTAAATAAGATGATGCACTTTATATTGCAGCCTGATTATATTCACAGTTGCACCATTTATATCTGAAATTCTATTTGACCAAGTTTAAACCTAATCTGTAATGGCTTGTAAACTGCCATCTATTCTGTATGTAGCTATCGGCTGTGTGGTTTGGTCTCCCTGAATGTTTGTTCTATCTCAGAGGGATTTTCACACTCCGCCGGACACAAAATCTCTATAGATTCTCATTGAAATGGGAACCTGGAGGCTGGTGCTCTTCATTTACCACCACAGCCCCCACTTCGCTGCTTTCCCCCATAGCTACTTTCTCTTATAGTTTGAGCAATAGGAATCACTTCCAGATGAAATGAAGGAACGACTTGACACAGTTCGCTTTAATGGGGTGACAAAATGAATCACGACTCCTCCAAGTATCCATCACGACCAAAAAGGTGACCACAAATGATCTGTGAACCACTATATATTGATTACCCGTGTACTACAAGTGTCGAATTTAATGTTCAAAAGGGCGCCTTGGACAGCTGCAGCCTTAACTCTTCTTTGATAGATTTTAATGGTGAAATATTGATTTCTGTCTGGTCAAGGTCTACTGGTAGGGGCCAAAGTCATTTGTTGGGCAGAGCTGGACACCCGGTTTGCGAGTCACAATCAATCATGTTGGCACAGTGCGCCAAAAAAAGGGAAGAAAGGGAAGAAAAAAAATATGTGGAAACGCGCGGACCAAAATACGATTCCCTCCCCGTACTATAGTCTCACAGCGGCTCTCCTTTATCGTCGGGGAAATAAAAGGAAATATGAGCGCGATGTCAGTTTATTGAGTGGAGAGGCTCGGGCAAATTGCACATGACGTTGGGTAGGTGGAGTGGCCCGTGAGTGAAAATGAAGGTGTGGAGAGAAAAAGGAGAGAGAAAAGGAGCGACTATGTTTTATTTAAACATCCTTCGGGAGACTACAGGCTCAGGTAATCTGTTGTGTTACAACTCAGTGCCCCGTTCCCCTCCATCCGCCGCGATAACAGCGAGCGCCTAATAGGAACCCATCAATCACAATAAGCTTCCAATTTCGCCCGGTGTCTCTACACTCTCAGCCACTGTTTAACGTGCTCTAATAACGGTGATAACATACTTCTATAGCCGCAGATAGCGACCCGAGCTCATCCGAGAGGTCATTTACCTCGCGCAGATTAAACAGCGGTGAAGTCAGCATCTCTTTTAACTGGAGAATAATATACGAGGAGGAAACTGACGAGATTTCGAGAAGAGTGACGCAAAGGCCCAAAAAGTATATACAACATAGAGTATCCTTGAGAGAGGGCGAAAGTACACAGATGGAACCGGGAGATCTGATTGTGATTATGTTGCTTACCTAATGATTTTTGCTCCACTGGTTTGCTCGATTGCACTGGTTGGGGAAAGGCAGTCTATTAGGGTGTCAAGGTAACCGTCTTTAGCCCCTCTCTCTCTCTCTCATCTTAACCCTGCACGATGAGCCTCCGCGGTGAGAAAGACCTACTACACGAGATAAATGCATAGTGGCTGCAGTAGTGGCGTGGTAATGAACATGCCACATTTAGCCCGCACTGTCAAAGCGCGCTAATTACAATCTTTATCCATGAGATGTGGTGGCGTTTGGTCAGCCAGGGAAACGGCCTTCTGGTATAATCGGGGGGGAAATGCGAAATGTCCTTAAGCATATTTTTGCAAATGTTATGCATTTAAGATAGGCCTAGTCCTAAATTGTAGGTCTAGCTACTTATTTTTATGTTGAATATGCGTATTTTGTGTCGGATAGGCTAGGTGCCGTGGTGCTCCAAGGGGCTTAACACGGTAAAATTAAAAGGTATAGGCCTACCATTTGGTGTTTCAAACTGTTAGGCAACCTGTATAAAAGGAATATTCTCAATTATAAAATAGAACCTACGTTCAAGTGTTCTTGAAGGAAAATGTTTTCAGGTTGGCATTAAAATTCCTTCAGTGCACAATATTTGAACTTGGAGGTTTCCCAAAGCTTTTCCACCACTGTGTAGGCTATGTGGCAATCTTAGGAAACACAAATATTGCTTCAATTAGCCCATCTTTAAAATGTTACAGTGTATAGAAAGACAGCAAGCTTTCTGGAACTGCATTAGGCATATAGCCTACCACTCTTATGGCACGGGTTCTAAATCAACGATGTATGATTTGGATTATGAGATTTAGCTTACTTTTCTCTGAATCCCCAGGAGGTGGCGCACAGTCACTTATTTACAGAAAGTCGTGCTGGATCCCTTCGTTCTTCATTTTTCCTGCACTTGTGCAGATTCACCCGTGCATCTTCATGACTAAGGTGACACGCAACTAGCATGCAGCATTCAGCAGACAGTCAGGCATATAAACCGTGTGTGTCTGAGGAGAAACGCATGCATTTGAGTTTAAAATCGCTTTTCTGGTTTTTAAATGATTTATAGATTTATTTGATTTAAATCATGGTTTTTATCCTGATTTATAAGGATTTAGCTATACATGCTTATATTCTAACTTGACGCAAAAAGATAGACTCTTAATGAAATAAGTGAATTGATTTACACAAACAAATAAAACGTATAAATATGTTGACATTAAAATTAGCTATTGATTATAAAACATAAATTGTAGAATGTAAATAGCCTAATTAGGCTATTGCAAAATTTTGTATTTATGAATGGATTTTTAATACCAAATTGGAACGATTTAAAAAATGAAAACATTTTAGAGGTTCAAATTAAGTTTTAAAATACGAAGAATTTATTGCTGATGAGTTATATTAATAGGGGCCTATATGGCAACACATTTCAGAATTATTAATTCACGTTAATATATGGACATCAACGGTTTTTTTTTGTGCCTATTTTAACCTTTTTATATAATTTATTAAAATGATATTACGCTGTTGTGAGTATTTTTTGACAAATGTATTTCTTAAGGCAGCCTGTCATAAGGCTCTTAAAATAATAGGACTATATTTATATATATATTATTTTATACTTTATTATTACGTATAGCAAAAGTTAATAAAAATGTAAGTGTCACAATTTTCAGTTGTAAAACTCAAATATTTGTCAGCTTAATGCTATTTTCAGGTTTTACCAAACCTGCATTTCGGCCATGTTAAGGTCTAATTATATTTCAGATAGACTGATCAAGCAGAAGAGATATGTTTGTGTGGCCTTGCCTCAGGCACACACCGCCCTCTTCAGAGAATTTTACAAATGTCTTCACTTTTTCACTTATACGCTTAACCGTGTTTGGATTTACTCTCTTTTTTATTTTCTTTCTTTGGCCTCGTGTCATGCATGGAATGGTGAGTTTGAGAAACGCATTTTTGTTTACCTGTAGGCTAATATTAAGCGATTTTTTTTTTTTTTTTTTTTTTTTTTTTGGGTTAATACTAAGCTTTAACTATAGTCAACTTGTTTTACAGCATGTTTAGGTTTGTCTGTATTGCATGACAAAAATAACTTTAGTTATAGGGTTATTTATTAAACGTGTTATAGCCTACGTAATTTAACAAACAAATATGATTATGTAAAATATGTTTTTGTAGCCTACATTTTATATTTCCATTTATATAAAAATTAATTAAATAATACATTTAATAATCTTTCCTTTAAATGCATTAAAGTAAATGAGAATTAACTCTATCACGGAAATGTAAGCTTACTTCTCTCGTCTCCCTTATTGTTATGTTAATTAATCTGTTTGCCATTTAATTTAAAAATGAATCTACAAGCTATGAAATGATATCACTGTATGGCATTTAAAAAGAGCGCTCAGAACACCTCATTAACAGGCGTTGGTTGTAACTGAGGAAAGATGGACTTCCTATTGCTGTCCTATATCCATTGTGAACCTTACTAATGCCCTGGGCCTGTCAGTCAACGATTTGATCATGAGTCATGTTGTCTACAGAACAATACAAGAGTCATGTTAGGATCTCCCCCAACAGAGGTTTTTAGCTCTAGTTCATGGAAATCTCATTACATATTAAAATTTAGGTAATTATGCTCACACACACACACACACACACACACACACACACACACACACACACACACACACACACACACACACACACACACACACAAATACCAGCATTAAATCTTATGTGTTAAATATGTTCTTGAATCATATATTATATTATATTATATTATATTATGATATTATATATAATATTATATATAATTTGAAAATATTATTGTAAATTAAGGCAGATCACTTAATAAATAAAAATAAACAATTAATTTGAAATTATTTCTTATATATGTTTTATGTTGTGTCATCAAATGTTGATTCAGGTTCTAAAGTTAGCTCTACATTTTCTGTGTTCTTGTATGTGTGTTGCTTAACATAAATCTTGATATCTGTGTTTTGCAGCTTAATAGCATAAAGTAAAAGAGAGAAAAAAAAGTTCTGTCTGCTAAGCGGGTTCTACACATCAGTGTGAGGACTTTGTTTGGCAGAACAATGCTTGCAGTCACACTTGAGAAAGCTGATCGCTGTAGCATGGGTGCACCGGGAGGCCCACAGCCTTCAGAATCACTGGGATATCACACACACAGATGCTACATAAATACAAGAACACACTCTGAAAAAAAAAAAAAAAAGCCACAATGCTCACTAGATATTAGATTTAAATATATGAAGCCAAAACATTTATTTGTAGTGATTTTTTTTTTTTTTTTTTATGAATCTAGAACAATTTAAATGTAAAATTAAAAATAAAGGATTCATGTCCACATTAACTGCAAAATGCACACCATGCACATGCACACCATGCACATCAAAATTATACAAAGTGTATTTAACTATTATTATTTAAATGGTTGCACTTTATTTTATAGTATTTGCACTTGCGTGTACTAAGTGTACTTACGATAAGTACTGGGTAATATAAGGTAACTACATGGCTTAAGGTTAGGTTTAGGCGTAGGTTCAGGGTTAGTACCTATTACCCAGTTATTTTAATTACCATAATAAGTACATAGTGTATACATGGGGAACAGGACTGTAAAATTAAGTGCTACCATTTAAGTTGATCATTTGATACAATGCACTCATTGTGTGCATACATGATTTTACATTGTACACACATTGAATAAAAAATACCTGAATTACAGATGTGATATATTTATGTAATGACATCTACACGGTTAAGTGTTTACCCTTCCCTTACCCCTCAACCCACACCTACACCTACTAAACCTGTCCTTAACCATACCCGCATCCCACCTCAACAGCAGCAAAAGTGTTTGAACACAATAAGTACATTAAACATCGTTTTTTAGACACCTAATATTAAGTGTGACATTAAATAGTTTTTTCAGGTGTGATGGTACCTTTCATGTGTACTTGCTGTTTGCCTGACGAAGACCTTTCGGTCGAAATGTTGTATATTTTAATAAATAGATTTTTAGGAGCAGCAGTGTGGCGATTTTTGTTTATTTCTAGTTCTTTATCTGATCGAGCACCTGCCTAAAGTTTCTGGATGTGCGCATATTATTATTTTTAATCAATTTTTTTTTTCCACACAGGATTGCTAATTAATGCTTAATGCTATCTGCAAAGTCCTTATGTTTCATTATTATTTGTTCGGACCTATACAGTTATTTATGGCGATGTCAACATTGCACTTGTGGACAAATATAGTATATTTTGTTTTCCGAAAATCCCCTAATCACTTCTCCACACTCATGGTGGGATTCTGTGTGTTTTGTTGTATATTTTTGGTTACTATTGCAGAGCAGGACAGCTGTGACCAAACTCTATCATATGTGGACCACATCCATCCTAATGGGGTTAGGGAGATGGAAACGGACAGTTAAAAGACAATGGATGGATTCAGCATTAAGTGCAAGCGAAGCATGTGGGATAGTCATTACAGCATGATTTGCAGTGTTGACATCCATATAACCTCTATGATGCTGCAGTCATGGAGGTCTAGTGAGGGAGTTAGATCAAAAACACAGGTCCTGGATAGATAATGTGAACCACTCCACTAGCAGACTTTCTCAAACATCATTAAAGTCTTCAGACCGTGGGCCAAATGTAACCTTTTTGGTATAGTTCACTTTCTGTACAGTATAGCATCTGTCCAGAGATTCTGTTTAGCCAGGGATTGTTTTAGAATTCAACAGGCATTTATATTTATTCTCATTGTAAAGATAATATGCCAGTGGTTGTGTACAAACACTAAGATACGATCAATATCAGTCCTTAATCTTTTATCTGTATTTTATGTAATATGTCCTTATGCATTGACTTTAAGATTTGTCATGGACGTTGCGACATCAGTGACTGAGATTCAGCACAATCACCTGATTCATCATCTTGAGCACCAGTAGAGGTGGACGCCAAATTACACCCTGAATGACAAAAATGCAAGAATGCACAAGTTGTTGTTGAATAAGTCCAAAGATTGTTTATTTCTTAATGATTAGAAGGAAAATGTGTGTATTCAGAGATTGTGTTGTGTTATTTTGAATGGACTGATTTGACTGAATATTTCTTTAAAGGAACCAATAAAACTATTCAATTCTATTTTAGGTTGGACTTTATTTTAAAGTACGTTCACTTTTGTGTACTTGGTAACTGCATGGGTTAAAATTTGGTTCAGGGTTACCTAGTTATTGTAATTACTATAATAAGTACTTATTACTTATGTACATGGGGAACTGTACTGTAAAATAAAGTGCTACCCTATTTTATATTCTAAATTGACCACAGTTGAGCTTTTTCTTTATGGTTTTATAGTATGAATAACAGTAACACATTAAGATCTGATCAGAAAAGTATAGAAATCACCTTTGACTGTTTTGACATTATCTTGCTATAACTATCAATCATGGTCAAGATGATTGCACATTTAACATATTTCATATTTGTATTTTGACTTCTGTTTGCAGGAAGCTTGATTATTCAGATGAAGCTCAATGATGGAGTGTTTCCTGGCTGTTTTGGGGGTGATGTGGGTGGGTGGCGCCCCTCATGTTAGGGTTAATACGAGGGTAGGAGGCATCACAAGCAGGTTATCTCCCATAAGCCACCGCCTACGGCTTTAGTCGTCACCATTTACTGCCGTTTAACCCTTAACCTGCAACACAGGGTCAGCTGACAGCTCCTAGAGAGACCACCAAATGGATTTATTCAGATGAGGCGCTCCTGCCTAGGAACAATTGTTCAAATGGTATGAATATGTGTTTGCGATAAATTCTATTTAAGTATACAGTATGTATTGCTTGTGTATTGTATTTAATATGAGATCACATAGCAAGTCAGGGTGATCATTGTAGTTTTATTTAAATAATGTAATTATTCACACATTGTGTTTCAAAACATTAAAGGATATTGACACATTTTTATGATGATACTTAACTATTAAGAAATATTCATATTATATATTAATTAATGTTACAATTATTAATATATTAACAATAATATTAATAAGAATGAATTATTAATAATATATTAATTTAAATGATTTTATGTCATCATGTGGCCCCCTAGTGACCTCCTGGTTCAAGGTATTTAGGCTATGTTTCAGGAGAATTTATTTCTTCTTAAAGGTTATATATTAAAAATTAAATAATCAGTTGATATATATTTATACGTTATTAGTGATATTGATTATTTTTGTGATATATATATATTTTTTTTTTTTTTTTTTTTTTTTTTTTTTTACTTATTGTCCAGAAATGTTTGTACTGGGGATGTTTTTATACACACAAATATGTTAACCCTGACACATTTTGACCATGTGGCAAACAAGTACATTTATAACCAGGCTAACACGTCTCTGTAGTGATGCCTGTCTTGACATATACACGCATCCTCTGTGTTTGTGAAAGATGTTGGAGATTACAGAGGGACCATGTGTCTGAGTACCGTCTGGATCCCTGTGACTTAAGTGTAGCATACAACTGACATTACTCTTACAGAAGAGGTTAAAACTCCAGCCCGAATGCTAAATCGAGAGAGGCTTCGAAATCCACAGTCTTAGCATTCCACGACGCAGTATGTACAGGCTGACCTTAGACAATATATTGAGCGGATGTCAGGGCAGAAACCACGGCTGAGCACCCCTCCTTGAACGGCAAAGATTTTAAAGGTAGTCTTGACAGATTATATCAGGATGATTGATAATAATGCTCCTTATACCTTCTCACAGTAAACGCTACACAGAAACTCACAACCTCATGTTGTTTCCTCAGTAGAGTCTGATGTGAAGAAAATACAAATTTGACAGCTAAGGTTTCAGATTTGTGTTACAACACAATTATTGTTTTTGAAAGAAGTCTCTTGTGATCACCAAAGCTACATTTATTTGTTAAAAAATGCAGTAAAACAGTACTACTGTAAAAAAAAAAAAAAAAAAAAAAAAAAAAACATTTTACAATTTAAAAGAACTGTTTTCTATCTGAAAATGTTTTAAAATGTAATTTATTTCTGTGATGCAAAGCTGGATTGTCAGTGTCATTACTCCAGTCTTCAGTGTCACATGATCCTTCAGAAATCATTCATGCTGATTTAGTTCTTGGTTATTATCAGCTATTATTGGTGACTGATAATGGTTCTTTTTGTTATCAATGTTGAAAATGTTGATGTTTTTGCTGCTTAATATGTTTGTGTTTTATTTTTTGTAACATTATAAATGTCTTTACTGTCACATTTGTGACATGAATGAATCCTTGCTGAATAATTTCTTTCTTTTTTATCTATTTTTTTTACCTTAAATACCCCACAATTTTGAATGGTAGTGTATCACGGTTTCCACAACAAACTATTGCCATCACAGGAATAAATTACATTTTAAAATAGAACAGTTCTTTTAAATTGTAATATTTCGCAATATTAATGTTTTTATTGTATTTTTGATTAAATAAGTGCAGCCTTGGTGAGCATAAGGGTTTCAAAAACATAAAAAATCTTAATTATTCTAAACTTTTGACTAGTAGTGTTTGCTTATAAAACTTTTAAAGGAGATATTGACATTACACACATAATGTGAATTATTATATCTTTGGGTGAATTCAGCATTTTTTTTTTTAAAGGGAATAATTATGTAAACCCTGCATGACAAAGTGAAAGGAGGAATCTTATCTGCTTTTCTGTCTCCCAGTGCAGACCGAACGGGGACCTGGAATCCCCTAACCGATAGAAAGGTGAAGGGGGTGCAAAGGGAATAGACTGATTTTGATGTCGAATGAGAAGCGACTGGGACGCTACTGCTGAGAACGGAAACGCGCACAAGCGCACACACACATACACACACACATCCCGTCTGTCTTTAGAAGAGACCTGCCACATAATTAAAAAGATAAACTCTGTGATCACTAGCCTGGAGATAAGGGTCCTGTGAGAGGGGTGGGTATATCACACACACACACACACACACACACACACACACACACACACACACACACACACACACACACACACACACACACACACACACACACACACACACACACACACACACACACACACACACACACACACACACACACACACACACACACACCCTCTGCAGCAGTCATTGTGTTTACACATTTGTAATATAGGCAAAATGAAATATGCTGTCACAGATATATTAATTTCATTAAATATTCATATAGGCATAATGACAAATGTTATTAGCATTGGCTATTAGAATAAACATGTTGCTTAATATTCATCCGGTACAATCATAAATTAATTCCCTTGCCTCTGCAAAACATATGCACGCATGAAAATGACTGAATTACTAAAAAATTGGCTTCTAGGGGAGGAAAGTTTAATAGGCATCATAAAGTTTCCAAGACCATAAACTCTAAACAATGTTCAGAAACCAATGCTGTGATTGCAGCGGGTAATTAGTAATTAACTAATTTTATTTAATATATATATTAAAATTTGTCAAAGAAACCCTTAAAGACAGCATGCTGAGATGCTTTAAACACATTTTCAGTATTTTTGTTTTCATATTTGTATTTATTTATTTACAAAATATAGAATCATCAAAAATGAATATATAAGAAAATGAAATGTAATGCTGTTGGTATAATGGTGTGTGTTAAGATAACATGGTAATACTATTTGTAGCAAAACTGGTGGAAAATTATAATGACCTAGATATTGACATGACAATGAAAAAGGTAATTAATGTCACAGATTTCAATAACTTGCGTCTGAGATGCATTATTTTTGTTCAATCAGTGTAAGGAAACAATTTCAATATTTAAATCAGTGTGAATACTGACTTTGCATATAGAGCTGTGATGTATTAGTTGTCTCGCCTTTTTCCAATTATACCATAGTTGCAGAGTGACTAGTTTTTGTATCTGAACCCAGTTTATTCAGGCTCAGTTTGGTTTAGTTGGTACATTTCAGACCTCACTATTATGCTTCAACAAAACACATAACGTATTCTACACTGATTCAGATTTGAAAAGATGTTGCAAAAATAATGACTTTCAGTTTGTTTATAATATTTTATGCCTAGTAGTTGTGAGGTGAGGTGACCAGGCTTGTCTCCTGCTACTTTTTTTTTAAATGTAAAAATGGGCCAGTTCTAAAAATCATGTAAAAAATATGAATTCTGCAACGCTCCATTTGTAAGCAAAAGAAGAGGGAATGCGGATCCTTCTAACACATTGATTAGGACCCCCTCTGGCCTGTCTCTCTGTACATGTTTTGTCTGTGGCTTTAACCCTGCTGTGAGGTGTCAGGGTTTATCAGCAGCTTTGAGGCCCTCTCCACATCTCCTCACTGACTGACACACACAAGGGCTTTTAATACTTCACCCTTATTAACACTAGCGCTAATAGTATTGATAACGGGGAAGAGAGGTAGTGTGCTCGCAATAAGGGCATCTGTCATTGTCTCTCTCTGCAGGCCGCAGAATCTGTTTTGGTGCATTAATTCAATCGCATTATTGCGGCGAAAGTCACAGATATAATGGATTTGTGCAGTCTAACAGAAAATGGCTTTTTAAAATACACACAATTAGGTGAAAGTCAGTCCGGCCCGCATATCAGCATAATGGGGAACGGGGAAAGGTTTTAATATGCCAAAATACGGGGGTTAAATGCACGCTCCGATTTATTATATCCAGGTACAAGGTTAGTTGGGTATTGAAAAACATTATTGATTTTAATCTCTGTGTTTAGTGCATTAACTTTAGTAATTGAACCTGTTTTACTTTCAGGTGTATTTTCTTTTACTTTTCATCCAATACTCTCAAATTAGGAATCATACCATGTGCTGCCAAGAGCCAAGATGATTTTGTATTGTAAAAATGGTATCTAAATATATAATAGTGGAATTTAGTTGGACGATTCAAAAATAACTTGCTTTAATTTCTGAATAGTTCATTTTAAACATTCTCAAAGTCAAACTGCACCTTGTCTCACCACTAACAAAGAGCAGTTGTTTAATAAAGCATCCGGAATTCTCACATGCCGTAGCCCAAACTATTATGAGTCTCCTCTATGAAAGTGCAAACTCAGCCATGAATATTGCATTTCTAATAATACCGTACACGCACAGTTGCACAAATACACATATACACACTCTCACCCTGACACACAAACACAGGCGCACAAACAGAACGCGACGCACTTTGCAGTTTTATTGCCCGATGCATAATCTCTTATTTACGCGGCTGTTGAGGTGTGTCCTCCACAGTCCGTTGCTCTTCGACTGACAGGCTGCACCTCTTTACCCACAATGCAGTGGTAAATTCAAGACCAGGCAGCTGTCTCCTATGTTAACCTCTCTCTTTTCTCCTTACAAGACTTGCAAACACTTTATACTCCTAAAGCACATGAGGGAAAATAATCAGCATGTGGAGATAATGCACATATAATTCTGAAGGGGGAAGAAAAATAGGGATAGAACGATGTTAGTAGTCACACAGCAAAGTTTCACAAATGTTATCCTAGTAACTGTAAGGTTTTGAGTCAAAAGTACTCACTAGTTTTCTTTAGTGTGGTTTTGTATTTCTAACATCTATTTCAACTCTATAAAAAAAGAAAAATCCAATGTTATATTTTAATTAGTTTTTTGGTATAAAAAAGTGAACATAATAAAATTACAATGACATGCATTCAGTCAAGGTCAAGTATGACATTTTTTACAGCAAGTTTGTCACGTTTTAAATGAATGTTGAAAATGTATTATTCTATTAGTATTTTTGCAATTATTTAAATATATATTGATTTGTGCATGCATGTATATTTACAGTATATGTATATGTATGTATGTGTGCATGCATGTATATTTACAGTATATGTATGTATATATGTATGTATGTATGTATGTATGTGTATGTATATATATATATATATTACAGTGACATGCATTCAGTCAGTCAAGTGTCATCTGTTTTAAATGCTATTTATATATATATTTTAATACATAAATATGTAAATATATGTATTTTATTGTTTGATGTTTTATAATTGTTTTATTCTTTGTTGAAAAGCCTTTTCACTTTGGCAGTTTACCAGCTATTATTGCATATTATCATAAAAGGTCAGCGTGGGACAATGTTCCTGAACAGCAGTGGAAATGTGCAATAGCTTTTTCCTGACTTTAGGATACGCATCTGTAGGCCTACAGACAGCCTTAGAAACATTCACTGGAGTAAAGAATGTGACAACATGCCCCGGTCTCCCCTAAGCTTTAGTTAAGAAATCAGCCTGAATCACTTTAAGGATATTTTGATGCGTCTAATAAGGCCTTTTGAAACACATGCTCGCATTCACACACAAACACAGACACACACTTGCTGGCGTCTCATACATGACTCGTCTCTCTTGGAGCTGGCTCGCTTCTGCTGTTATCTGACCCCCCCTATCAGGAGTAATCCGGCTTAGCTAACTTAATGATGCCACTTGTGCTGTGCCGAATGCGACGGCGAACTCTATAAATTGCATCCATTAAAATGCAAATCCACCCTTGTCCAGAGTGCAGGGCCCTGACACAAAAGTAAGGGAGTCAAACCGTGCTCCCCCTTCTGTCGCCGCGCCTCTTCCCACAAGGAACAAATACCCCAGCGATAACTGATGCTCCGATTATCATTCCTCTGCCATATTGCGGATGGAATGAACCCAGTGTGAAGGAGAGGAGGAAGAAAAGAAGCGGAAAAAACTGGCCCCCGTTTCATTTTCAGAGATTTATAATTTTTTTGTTGTTGTCAGGAAATGAACAAATGGTTATCAATGTAACGAGGGAATCTTTCTTATCGGCTTGCCAGGTTTTTCGTACTGATACTCTTTGCAGCGTATTCCACAGGAAATGAATTTCTTCCTGTGGGCGACTGCTCTTTTTTTCCTCTTTTTCTATTTTTTAACCCCCTTCTTGCATCTTTTCAATTCTACCTGGCTTTAAAATCTGTACCTCTATAACTGTTTTTCCATAGCGGTATTAAAGAGCTAAGTCGGCTTAGATAATATTAAGTTCTAGATATTAAGATGGATCACAAAGCAACAGAGCAGTTCAATTCATACAGTTATTTTGTCGGTTCCTTTCCAGTTTGTGATGCCACCAGTTGGCATCTGTGTACTTTTATTGTTGTTTATAGTGCCTGGGCTGTGTGTGAGTTTACTTGTGCGGTGATTTAAGCTTTCTGTTCCATTGTGTGTTAACTTGCAGGCTTATGAAAATCCAATGAGGAGAAAATGTATTATGGGGACACTAGGCTATTTATCACACTTTTGATTTATTTCTGAAAATCAATTTCTAGACACAAATCTTAAAGGGATAGTTCACCCCAAAAATTTGTATTCTGTCATTAATTACTCACCCTCGTGTCGTTCCAAACCCGTAAGACTTTCGTTCATCTTCGGACCACAAATTAAGATATTTTTGATAAAATCTGAGAGATTCTGTCCCTCCATTGACAGTCTACGCAGATAAAACTAATCCATATGAATTGAGTGGTTATAATCCAAATTTTCTGAATAGACACGATCACTTTATTTGATTAACAGATTGAATTTAGGCTTCTATTCACATATACATATTCATTGACTCACACATCAGTTGTGGTAAACCAACAGAAACTCAAGCATGTTTGCTTGACATGCAAGAACCAATGAGGTTCATTCTCGAGTTACGCATCACATTTGAGCTTCCGCAAGAACCAATGAGGTTGACTCTCGAGTTATGCATCATATTTGAGCTTCTGCAAGAACCAATGAGGTTCACTCTCGAGTTACGCATCACATTTCAGCTTCCGCAAGAACCAATAAGGTTCATTCTCGAGTTACGCATCACATTTCAGCTTCCGCAAGAACCAATGAGGTTTTCTCTCGAGTTATACATCACATTTGAGCTTCTGCAAGAACCAATGAGGTTCACTCTCGAGTTACGCATCACATTTCAGCTTCCGCAAGAACCAATAAGGTTCATTCTCGAGTTACGCATCACATTTCAGCTTCCGCAAGAACCAATAAGGTTCACTCTCGAGTTACGCATCACATTTCAGCTTCCGCAAGAACCAATAAGGTTCATTCTCGAGTTACGCATCACATTTCAGCTTCCGCAAGAACCAATAAGGTTCACTCTCGAGTTACGCATCACATTTCAGCTTCCGCAAGAACCAATGAGGTTCACTCTCGAGTTACGCATCACATTTCAGCTTCCGCAAGAACCAATAAGGTTCATTCTCGAGTTACGCATCACATTTCAGCTTCCGCAAGAACCAATGAGGTTTTCTCTCGAGTTATGCATCACATTTGAGCTTCTGCAAGAACCAATGAGGTTCACTCTCGAGTTACGCATCACATTTCAGCTTCTGCAAGAACCAATGAGGTTCACTCTCGAGTTACGCATCACATTTCAGCTTCCGCAAGAACCAATAAGGTTCATTCTCGAGTTACGCATCACATTTCAGCTTCCGCAAGAACCAATGAGGTTCACTCTCGAGTTACGCATCACATTTCAGCTTCCGCAAGAACCAATGAGGTTCATTCTCGAGTTACGCATCAAGCATGTTTGCTTGACATGCAAGAACCAATGAGGTCCATTCTCGAGTAACGCATCACATTTGAGCTTCCGCAAGAACCAATGAGGTTGACTCTCGAGTTACGCATCACATTTGAGCTTCTGCAAGAACCAATGAGGTTCACTCTCGAGTTACGCATCACATTTCAGCTTCCGCAAGAACCAATAAGGTTCATTCTCGAGTTACGCATCACATTTCAGCTTCCGCAAGAACCAATGAGGTTCATTCTCGAGTTACGCATCAAGCATGTTTGCTTGACATGCGAGAACCAATGAGGTTCATTCTCGAGTAACGCATCACATTTGAGCTTCCGCAAGAACCAATGAGGTTGACTCTCGAGTTACGCATCATATTTGAGCTTCCGCAAGAACCAATGAGGTTCACTCTCGAGTTACGCATCACATTTCAGCTTCTGCAAGAACCAATCAGGGTTCATTAGCGAGTTACGCATCACATTTCAGCTTCCGCAAGAACCAATGAAGTTCACTCTCGAGTTACGCATCACATTTCAGCTTCTGCAAGAACCAATAAGGTTCACTCTCGAGTTACACATCACATTTCAGCTTCCGCAAGAACCAATGAGGTTCATTCTCGAATTACGCATCACATTTCAGCTTCCGCAAGAACCAATAAGGTTCATTCTCGAGTTACGCATCACATTTCAGCTTCCGCAAGAACCAATGAGGTTCATTCTCGAGTTACGCATCACATTTCAGCTTCCGCAAGAACCAATAAGGTTCACTCTCGAGTTACGCATCACATTTCAGCTTCTGCAAGAACCAATAAGGTTCATTCTCAAGGTACGCATCACATTTGAGCTTTCGCACTGTTTGTTTTCACATGTCAAGCAAGTACGGTTGAGGTTCTGTTTATGTTCGCTGATCAATGATTATATGTAAAAGTGATTATATGTATAAGTCAAATATATGTGATGATAAAATCTTCATTAGCCTATATAATTTACTGTTGACTGAAAGTATGTCAGTACATGATCGTGTTGTGTTCACTTGTTTATCCAACATCAATAATAAACGATATTGGAAATGACTGGAGGATAAAAATGATCCCAGTTTAGAACAGTTTTGGGATATTTGTAATGAACATACAGAAACTCTTCTAGAGAAAACAAACATTTATGCAATTTGACGTTTGATTAGAAATAACTTGCAGTGCATAGTTACACGTGACAACTAGCCCCAGTCTCTCGTAAATGCAATCTATAGGTTGGCGTTTTTGCCAGAAGCTGAGAGTGCTCTTTCTTAATCGATAATGAAATATTGAAAATTCCTCTGGTTGACATCTTCATGTCTTAAGAACTAAAAAAGAATGACTAAATACCACAGCTGTCGGTTGTGAGTGAGTGAACGAGTGAGTGATTGATTGAGCAATTGAGTTGGCAAACTAATGCATATCACATGTAGTAGTATTTATTGAGTTTAAAAATAGTTTCCTTTTATTTATCATAATCCCTAAACAGTATTGGTTTAGAAATGTCATGTATTGATATGGTAATGTTAAAATTTTGTCCATCAGGGTCACAGAGAAAAAGACAAGGTCGTATTCACGCCATTATGTTTTGTTGCATGTAGGCATCTGTAATAAAAGGCCGTGTAAGACACTGGACAAAAGGAGTGTTTGAATTTTAAAAAAGACATTAGACATGGAGACGCTCAACATAACATGGCTTGACTCGTGGTTTTCTGGACAGAGCCGATAAGGCTGCCCTGGGACCGAGTGTTGAACATGGAAGATGTATCTGAGAGTAATGTTTCATTGTGCCAAAGCGTGGGGAAGCGAACTGCCAATGCTCTGATCGTCTACACCTTTCAAGCTGTCACCGGTAGCCAGGGAAAGGGAGAGAGAGATGAGGAAATGATAGAGGAGGCATGAGAAAGTGATAGACGGATGGGGGAATGATAGAGGTTTCCAATCTGTCGTTCTCTGAGTCCAGAGAGCAGTGTCATGACAACTAGGATTTGGGGCTTGCTTTTTTAAGTAAGATGATAAGTCAAGTGTTGTGTGCAGTTTGGAGATGAACTTGTGGTATAGTGGATTATATTCCTCAAACTAAATTAGCATATTTTTTGGGAAGTAATACAAATATTTCTTATATGGTATGTCTGAGTGTTTTTCAAATACACACATGCGCACCGAAAACTGGTATTGCTCAGGATACTTCACTCAATAATACTATCATATCTTATAGTTAACTAGATATTTTTAGATACATTTTGGCTTGGTATTAATTAGTAGCCTATATCGGCATTGTATATTATGTTCTACTATTTACAAACAACAAGTTGCTAATTAGTAGTTAGGGTAAAATTTTCATGTTTATATCTATATGTGTATATCTTTGTTCTTTAAAAGTACACTTTTTTTTCTAAATTAACTACATTTAAATGTAAATATATCACCAAACCGTATTTTTGTCTTACTCTGATTAATTGTAAGCATATATATTTTTATATTTTAACCTGTCGGGGTGTTTTTGTGTGTGTGTGTGTGTGTGTGTGTGTGTGGTTTTTTGTGTGTGTGTGTGTGTGTGTGTGGGAAATTGCATACATATGTCACTCATCCGTGTGTGTTTCATGATATCCGTAAATAGAGAAAAGTTGCTCCGGCTACTTTGAGGCATATATGGTGTGGGATTGGCATATTAGTTGTCACAACAAGCGAGAAAGCTTGACATGCATCACCTGTAAAAAAAAAAACACACAAAAAAAAACACAGCAGAACAGAGGAGAGTCTGCTGGCAAAAAGAGAACACGACAGATCTCGTAATAAAACAAGATTCAACATTGGCTTGGCTTTTCGGAGATGCCGACTGAGGGATTTGAAATGCAAATCAATGCGATTTTAACGCAAACTCATGCCAATTCGCAACTATATTTTATGTTTTGCTGAATTGGTGGCTAATTGGTACGATCTCATTCATACGTTTTCGTACGATTTGTTTAAACCCCAGTGACGGGTAGGTTTAGGGGCGTGGTCAGGGGTGGTCCTTCAAGATGAGATTCGTTTGAAAATCGTACGAATTCATACGATATCGCCACCTCGTAAAATACTTACGTTTTCCCTTGAAATCGGGTTGGGTGTTTTATAAGATATTTTATTGAACAGATAAATTGCCATATGTAGCTCTAACAGAGTTCACTGTAAAGCATTAGGTGTGTTCGACGTGAAGCGGCGCTGGTCTGGCTGATCGGTAAATGACGTCAAAGAACCGCGAGAGCAATTAGAGAGCAGACGGCTCCATATGCTATTGAATCACTCTCGCGGTACTTTGATGTGATACATTGATCAGTCTGCACAGCACTGCTTCAAGTCGAACTATCTATATTGTGAAGGGTCATATTAATAATCTGCACACTCACACAAAAAACGCATTTGTGTAGATCTTTAGGCCTGGAGACCTGTAATGATCCTTGTTACGACTTTTACTATCTCTAGATGGTCAAGTTTGATCGTCTTCTCTGCACTTTAATTAAGTTTTGGAATCAGAGAACAAATCAAAGACCGTTGTTTATTAACACAAACCACAAACATCTAAGCTATTAAAGTTGGAGCAAGTTGAAGTGGTTGTCATGTCATAGTTTCCTGTCATAGTCAGATGACCTTGATGACCAGAAAACTGGTGGAAAGTTTCCCAGAATGTCAGGATGTGCAAGTTCTCCTTGACATTTTGTTAGTTAAACAGAGGAATTATTTGACATTTGCAGAGTTGTTGTAATGAATTCTGTCTGAACACTTTCCTGCTCAATGTTAATTTTTATGTATTGTTTTTTTTATTGTGTTCTGAAGATGCAACAGCTATATAATGGTTTCCGACAGTAATGCCAAGCTGCAACAAATGCAGTTTGTCTATGAACAAAAAAGATGAATATTAATCTAATTTAGTAGAAATGTGTTGTTTTGTTTTATTTTGCAGTAACCAAGTAACCAAACAAATAACTATACTAAATCATTATGTTTTGCAACCCTTTTACTACGGTATTTTAACTTCAGAGTGAAACAATGAACAATGAGAAAGAAAGAAAATACTGCAGGCTTTTATTTTATCAGGGTTTTATATTAAATTGATTGCATCATAAAAAAAATGTAAGAAGGATTCATGACAGCATACGGGTAAACGTTTTGTCATGTCCACTGATGAATTGTGTACAATAAGACCTGGACTTGTACTCTACTGTTCAAAAGTATTGTTTTTGTTTTTTAAAGAAATTAATACTTTTTTTCAGCAAGGAAAGACATTTGACTATTTTACACACACAAAAAAAAAATCTATTTCAAATATGCTGTTCTTTTAAACATTTTAATTCATTAAAGAATCCTGAAAAACATATATAATATTTATAATATTTTACAGTTTTTAGTGTATTTTGATCAAATAAATGCAGCCTTGGTAAGCATATATAACAATTTTTTTTTTTTTTTTAACAATTTAAACATTTTACCAACCCCAAACTTTTGAACGGTAGCATCTTAAGAAACTAAGTAAAGCCAAATGTAATTTCATGGTGAAAATGACCATTGATAAATAGTTATTTTTCTGCAGTGCACCACCAAATGAGTTCTGGAATTCAGCCACTAAGAATGGTATAATAGCTACTACAGTTTAAACACTTTTAAAAGCAAAGATTTTCATAATGAGACAGCAAAATAATGGCACACAATCCAAAACCAAAAAAGAGAAGGACGTAGCCTATTGTTTTTCTTATCTGCATGCTTCAATCGCTATTCTCAAGTCTGAATATTTGTCACCTTGTCAGTTTTGGAGGTTTGGCATGTCAAGGCATGCACAGTGGGTGCCGTGGTGACAAAGGGCAGATGGTTGCCAGGACAACCCTGCGTGTGCGGGCGATGCCAGGCTGGTGCCACGCCGTGACCTAATAAAGCCGGCGCCATGTCGGGTTACGACCTGAAAACCGAGCGCAAAGGCCAGACAGATTGGCCAAGCAGCAGTAGGGCACAATGGGGCACATACTCTACAGACTGACTCCTAATGGATTAATGCGTACTGGCTGTAGACCTCACTGCGTTTATCTGCACTTTCTACACATGCTGTCCTTCAACATGTTTTCTACTCAATCATGTGCCATAGTGTCATATTACGGTGATGTTTCCATCTGTAGCCGTATGATATAAAAATAGGATGCACTTGTTGAAGCTGTTGAAGAAATGTTTTGTAATGAATCCTCTAATAGTTTAATTTACATGTTTGCATTGCTCTAATTCGCCATTCACTCATTTTGAGTTCCCTTTCAGCAGCAAGAGTGCTTGTGGTTTGGGATTAAAGGAAGCAGCATTGCAATCATATTATCGTTGGTATTAATGACATGTTTACATAGCAAATGCTCTTAACATGGTTGACGTGCTACTTGAAGAGCAGAAAATCCTGTCTCCACCTTACCGGATTCAATACAGCTGCCAATGCTAATAAGTCAGTGGTATATACGGCGCTTTATAAGGGAAAACAGTCGAATCAAATGCACAGGGAGAATAAGCCAGCAGAGGGTAATGTTGAAAGGACCGTGGGTCGACTCTGTATGTCAACAGTCTGGCTGTTGACTTGCATGTTGTTGTGCACATAATCCACTAGCAAGTGCTCTTTTACTGTATTCGATCTTGCTTGTCCTATTTGCACATCTCAGTTGTGAAATTGGTGTTTTCATGATCTGTTTGGGTTCTGAGAGACCTCACGGCCCCTGTAGCTCAAAAAACATACTTTAACATTTAAACATCAAGTTGAAACTCCATGACTATTCATAAACCGATAAAATATTGCAAAAGTCTTTGTAGGAAAATGTTAAATTTCTTCTGTTAGGGGTCTCAGTTGCAAACTGGTATAAAATAATAATAATAATAATAATAATAATAGCTTAGTCTATCTATCTATCTATCTATCTATCTATCTATCTATCTATCTATCTATCTATCTATCTATCTATCTATCTATCTATCTATCTATCTATCTATCTATCTATCTATCATCTATCTGTCTGTCTGTCTGTCTGTCTGTCTGTCTATCTATGTATCTATCTACAGTATATATCCATCTCAGTCTCAATAGAACTTTCAATACAGCGGAGTTGTTTTAAATCTTTTTTATTAGCTGTCCTGCTTTTTACAAATGTGATTTCACTTGATTAAGGAGTTTTTCTATTTGTTCCTATTGCCACATACCTTTGATAGAAAGGTGACTATGAGTGCAAAAACTTGTCCATAAAGAGGCTGTAATTTTAGAGTCTAATATGCTGAAGCCGAAATGGACATAGGACATATTAAACATTCAGTATTTAATAAGAGTATTGTGCTGAATCTTCTTTCATCGGGTCAGATATTGACATTGGTAGAGTTCAGGTGCACTTCATTATGTATAATATTCTATGACATTAATTAAAGTAATTATGAGGCCGTGGAGGGCAAAGATAGCTGAGGAGATTAAAGGTATTATGTCATGATTTTGCCATTATCGTAGTACATAATTTCCACTTTAATTTGAATTAATTGTAAATTAATTGTATGCAACAGCGGTCTCAAAACATGTGGCTAATCTTTGCCCTCTGAAAAGGAGAGAGATAAAATGAACCCCTTCCTTTATACAGGTTAGAGTTAATTACATTTCATTTAATTATTTTTCTGTTACAAATTCAAATCTTTGCAGGCTAATACGTCTCCTCCCATCCGAGAAGAAATAAGAGGAGCAGAAATAGGATGGATTGAAAGAGAGCGGGGGAAAAATGAAGCCTAAAATAATCGAGAGACTCTCTCTCTCTCTCTCTCTCTCTCTCTCTCTCTCTCTCTCTCTCTCTCTCTCTCTCTCTCTCTCTCTCTCTCTCTCTCTCTCTTCATTCTCTTTCTCTCGTTCAGAATAAGTGAACTGTCAGCAAATTCTGGGGCAAAAATTAATTATTTCAGCATGATAAACCTTTTCATCTGCTTGACTCCTTCTACAGAAAAGCCAATTAATAATGTCAAACATGCTATCTCTCATGGGACGGGCCGTTGGCTAATGAGTGTGTTTACTATGTGGGCAGAGAGTAGTGAGTGCAAAGGCAAAACTTTGTCCTGATCACGACACACCTGTCAGACCAACACCTCATCACTGGCACGTCGAGGGCGAACCTCATTTTATATGCCACTCTTTTTTCCCCTGGAATTAACTGCGGTCCAGGGAGGCTCTCCAGGACTGCAGAGCTAATGGATGATTCACTTAATTATGGAGGCAGACTGGAGAAACACTCGTGTAATGATCTGCTGAAAGACATGATTGGGTCAGGACTGACTTAAGCTGTGTTGCAAATAGTGTACTATATACTCTATACTTGTACTCAATCGTCTAGTGCAGGGATTCCCAACCTTTTTTTTTTTTTGTCAACTGACCTAAAATATTTACTAGAAGTAGCCCTTGAGATTTTAGGTTAATATTTCTATTAATTAACAGCACATTTGCATGTTCACAGTCACTGGTGACAGTAAACAAATACAACATTTACGTTCCGAAGATGTCTTACGGGTTTGCAGCAACATGAGGGTGAGTAATTCATGACAGGATTTTCATTTTTTTCATCCCTTTAAGTAGATTTATTAATCTATGAATTTTTATGGAAATGTCAGGTTGGGACAAGTATCATGTGCATGCTGTAATTTTAAACAATTTATTATTTACAGTGTCAGCCATTCAAAACAATGGTTTTATATTTTTGGATGTTTCGGTTTACATTTTGTTGTTTAATAAACTGATTGGTGTTCATTTTACTGTTTAATTTTGTTCTATAATTTAAATTAACCTGAAATTTTGCATATAATAGGATACATGGCAAGCTCTCAATTAGCCGGTTCCCATAAAGTGTGACAACATGTCTCGTAGTTGTAATTCATGAATGCTTTGTAATACAAACCTAAGGTTGGCTTTTTAGAAGAAGACACTTCTTCAGCAGATTATTGCAGAAGTGATAACAGCTTTAAAAATGGCATTGTAATAAAGGTATAAAAGTGCAAGTTTATATTTATAAGTTTAAGCAAATGTTCTGAACTAAACATTTTTTTATTTTATGTAAAATATTGTTTCACAAAATAATTTGGACTCTTAAATCAAAACCATGTCTTACCAAGTTATGTTTCCACATTTCAAGTTGATATCACAAAAATATAGCCCTCTAAAGCCCCGTTCACACTTCAAGCGACAAAGCGACACGATACCATTCATTTCAATGGGGTGCGGGCGATTTCCGGCGACACGCACGACAGCGGCCGTTGGTGACCGGATGAGGCGTGTCTGGCGAAAGAAAGACTCAGAAAGACCAGTATTTGCCCATTTGCTGCAGTTAAATAGCCGCGATAGCAAAGAGCACTCGCTGTTTCTCATTCATCTTTAATATTATGCATTTTATGTACTGATTCCATTTATATTTAGACTTTTCCTTCCAAAATGTTAGCCTGTAGCGGCAAGAAAACAGATTTGTTGTCTACAACATGGAGTAACATCCGTGAATGTCACTCACAAACATTACTAGGCAACCAGTAGTGGGAACGCCCACTAGCGACCTCACCGCCAGCCACTGGCGACATGCAGCGACAAAGTCGCTTGTAGTGTGAACAATAGACAGTATAAGGGCTCTAACAGAGTCAACGCGAGCAACGTGAGCGACGTGCTCCCTTTCATAGTCTACACGTCGGACGCAAGCAACTTGCAGTATCGCCCCCACCAACCGTTGTTGTCTAATGCAATAGTATTGCATGCAACGGAGCGTCGCGTATCAAAAACTGGGACGACACATTTTGCTACGCATAGACGCATAATGGCGGCCGAAGCGTAGCGATGCGTAGCCTTGCAGGCGCGCATGCGTATCGATGCGTTGACTCTGTAAGAGCTCTAAGAAGAGTGTGAACGCAGCTTAAAGGGTTAGTTCACCCAAAAATTGAAATGCTGTCAGTAATTACTCACCCTCATGTTGTTCCAACCCCGTAAGACCTTCGTTCGTCTTCGGGACACAAATTAAGATATTTTTGATGAAATCTGAGTGCTGGATCACTTCTCCATAGGCTGCTAGGTGACCGAAACTTGCTGGCCCAGAAAAGTTATTAAAGAGATCGTTAATATAGTCCAAGTGACTACAGTGGCTCAATCTTAAGTATATGAAGCGACGAGAATACTTTTTGTGCGCAAAAACAAACAAAAACAACGACTTTATTCCACAATTCATTTCCTTCTCTCTGGGCCTCTAGTTGGTTCACGTAGTGTTTTTGCGCTGCGCGTCTGTGTTATACGTCATCACGCATCACACACATGACCAGCGTCGGCCAATAGTGAGCCTACGTGGTGACGTATAACACAGACGCGCTGCGCTAAAACACTACGTGAACCAACTAGAGGCCCAGAGAGAAGGAAATGAATTGTGGAATAAAGTCGTTATTTTTGTTTGTTTTTGCGCACAAAAAGTATTCTCGTCGCTTGATATACTTAAGATTGAGCCACTGTAGTCACTTGGACTATATTAACGATCTCTTTAATAACTTTTCTGGGCCAGCACGTTTCGGTCACCTAGCAGCCTATGGAGAAGTGATCAGCTCTCAGATTTCATCAAAAATATCTTAATTTGTGTTCCGAAGATGAACGAAGGTCTTACGCGGTTGGAACAACATGAGGGTGAGTAATTACTGACAGAATTTTCATTTTTGGGTGAACTAACCCTTTAAGGGTACGTTTACATGACAACGATGCACTAAAAACGGAAGAGCTTTTCCTTTGCATTTTTCTCATACAGACGTAACAGACGACAACGTTGTCAAAACGATCCCCGTGCACACAAGTGAAAACGACTAAAAACGCTGTTTTCTGCTGGCATGCCAGTAGTTGGCGATGTCACTTTGTAAAGAAACATTACGCGCCTACACAATACACATGCTGATGACATCACCATTTTCACAAAGTTTACTCGTTTTTGTAGTTTACTTGGAAACGATAATGGTACCGTTTTTAAAAACTTGCACTTTGAAACCCTTTTTCAAAAGTTTGCATTTCCAGGCCCCCAAAACGCCATTGTTGTGTAAATGAATGGCCAAAACACATAAAAAGTTTTCCGTTTTTAGTTGAAAATGGTAAACGGCCCCTAAAAGGTTTTAAGCGACTGTTTCCATGGTAACGCAATGTCCACTTTCAAAACAGGTTTCACGGGATGAATTTCGAGTATTTAAGCTTTTGAAAGATACCAAATTTATGATCATTACGAAAATATATGATAGGGAAAGAGGCAAAAAACATGCCAAGTGTCCCACTTCCATTAACGGTAACACTGACACTGACAGTTAACAGGCTGTAAAGTCTATATAGAAAATTACCACAAAAAAAAAAAAATGTTCCCTGAGAAATATTCACTAAAGTAATATCTGTGACAACTAGCACTGCCCCCCTGTAATAATAAATTATGTTTATTTTGTACATGGTGTGATGCACACTTTGACTTTCCATTCCAGTGAGTGAGCGAGACATGCATCACTCTGTCGCAGTCTATTTCAGATTTTACAGTGTGACACTGTTAACTGCACAACACATTTTACAGTGACATGTCTGGGGGACACGTAGCTGTAGTTTAGGGCAGCCGAGCCGAGAGTAGTATGTCCTCATACCATTTGTTAATTCTTTGGCCCCTTCAGGGTGTTAGGATACTGTGATCCATTGGGGTTCAATGTACTATGTGCATAAATATATAACTGGCTATATTGCACATGACCTTGATGGCACTTTGATGAAAGAAATGAAACATAATGAATGATTATTGCTTCCTGCTGTTGTAGCAGTCTGGAGTTATGTGTTTGTGGAAGCTGCAGAAATCAAGAAAAGAGCCGTCATTAGCATGTCTGGGCTAATGTATTAAAACAGGCAGAGCGTTTAATTCATCCGAGGAGAATTTTCTGTCAGCTGTTTTGGCCTCTTTGTGTGTGTATTCCCTGCAGCTGACCAAATCACACTCCTGTCAATCATTTTTGGTCTGCTCATAGCATGCATATTTCTGGCTGTTTGTAAGCTAATGATTTTTAATCCTTCTATCAATAAGAAGAGCTCCAGCAATTTTGATTTTGGCCCATTCTCAGGAAACTGTGCCATTTGAGTGTCCGTGACTTGCTGCTACTATGAGTGGAACGGCATATTTGTTCGAATAAATTCTTTTTGTGTGTAATTTTAATTTTGGAATTTATTTTAAAATAAAATCCATTAAATTAAAGGGTGAATTAAATTCAATAAAAGCCACAAGACATTTAAAATGTTACAAAGGATTTCTATTTCAAATAAATGCTTTTCGTGTGAACTATTAATTTTCAAATTGAAAAATAAAATGTTTCACAGTTTCCACAAAAATACAGTAATAACATATAGTAATAATACATGTTTCTTGATCAGCAAATCAGCATCTGAGAATGTTTTCTGAAGGATCATGTGACACTGAAGACTGGAGTAATGATGCAGAAAATTAAGCTTTGCCATCAAAGGAATAAACTACATTTAAATTTTAGTAACTTTAAACTGATTTAACAATATTACTGTTTTACTGTATTACTGTAACAAATTAATCCAGCCTTGGTGAGCATAAGATACATAAAATCTTACCGACCCTGAACTTTTGAATGGTAGTGTATGAATACCAGCGTATGAAATATTGAATCGCTTTAGTAACAGTCAAAAAATAACTATTGGTGCTTTTCAAGGCTGTAATTATTGCACATTTTTATGATTGAGTGTAATAGTTTAATTATTGTTCACTGAAAAAACCCATACTGGTTGACCACTAATGGAAAATGGCTGCATCCCCCCTCAACATCATGTAGTTAAAGCCATAAAAGTCCAGCAGCAAACTTTCCAGATGAAATGCTAAAAATGTACGATATTATAAAAAATGTTGTTGTTGAAATTTTAGGCATTTTTTTATTTTAGAAATTTTAGGTCTCTTGAGAAACGACCTTTTATACATTAAAAATGAAAACTTCGACACCTTTTAACAGTTATGCTTTCTCTGTCCAAACAGACAAGAGCAAAATGGACATTTTTCCATTTTCCATTAGCTAACATGTCACCTATGTAAAAAGAGTAAATGCATATTTCCCATCTCTGGTTTCACTTTTCTGCTCTCTGTCTGTCTGTCTGTCTGTCTGTCTGTCTCTCTCTCTCTCTCAGACACCAGTCCTAAGTTGTTTGCACGTTGTTTAAGTGCTGTCCTCACACTAGCATTCCACCTCTCATGATCGTCGCCTCAAACGAGTCGAGAGAGGGTGAGGCAAAACCACAGAAGTGACAGAAGTGCCAATTGTGGTGGCTGAGAGATGTGGACTTCCACATTCTTTCACGATCCGAGCAGTCGAGCTCCATCTGAGAGGCAAGTCGCGGCCATGCTTTATTTATCTTCTCGTTTTTGTGGTTTCACGGACTTTCCCGCCCGATATTGCCACATGTGATAGAGATCGCTCAGGTTCTTCTCATTGACACATCAGGAGACTGAGTGACTGTTTAATACCTCTCTATTGTACCTTCCCGGGGATGTTAGCATAGAAAACAGTGGCTGCACTGAAATAAACACACAGCATTGCTGCTTTGGGTTTGTGTGTCTGTTTTATCATCCGCAGTTTTTGCATGTGGTAATGGTTTGGTTTTCTTTCAACTCGAAACAGACGCATTTGCCAGCAAATTTAAACATCATAAGAGGGCACTACTGGAAGATCTCCAGACAAACAGAATGAAAAGAGAACACTGTAACTCAACTCCACTTTTATAATCATGTCTAAATCAACTACAGTTCAACTGAGGTGAGGCCAAGTCTGTGATCTTTCAATCCGATGGAAGCCATCGTCATAATTTGTGGCATTTTATCTTTTGGGGTTTGCGTGGGTTACTTAGGAATGACATATCCTATTGAGTTGTTTTAGAATTTGGCAAAATGAAAAGCATTCAATCTTTAATTCCAGCAGGAGGTATACAAACAGTTCCCATAAATGCGTAGGTTGCTCAAACTGAAATTACAATCTGGCATTTACTTCAGGACAGACTACGTACTTGGCCAGAATGGTCTGAATATTAAAACATAAATCAAACGGAGTCAATTGCAATATTCGCCCATATTTAAGCTTTTAAAGTTTGCAAATAAACATCAAAATGATGTCATGAATCGAGAACTCAAAAACACCAAGGCCTAAATTCAACCCTTCATTTAGTGATTAAGAGAGATTTTCAGCATCAGAAGATAAACAAAACATGTAATTTAGCATATGACCTTGTTTATAGATAATGCAACTTTTGTGTCCAAAATTTTTGGATGAATTGCAAATAAATATTGTGTAAAATACATCTACTTTATAATTTAGCAGACGCCTTTATCCCCAAAAAAATTTCAGAATTTGTGGACATATATATGCATATATATTTATGTGTATTTGGCTATACAGATAAAAAAAAAAATAATAATAAAAAAAAAATATATATATATATACACAGTATATAGATAAATAGATAGATAGATAGATAGATTAATAAATAAATAATTAAAATAAATAAAATAAAATCTATCATCTGTCTGTCTATATGACCGCAAATTTACAGTTCCTTACAGTTTTATCGGCTGTTCTCTATCGCCGCCAACCATTAAACACCCACATTGGCCAAACTTAGCAAAATACTCAAACTGAAAAATAAATGTGTAGTGAAAACTTCTCTCAGAGTTCATCCGCCATGACGCAGGGTGATGATCCACTGTTTTCCACCCCAGTCTGGGCAGGTGCCACGCAAGGTCAAAGGTCACTATCCAGCACATGACTCAAGCTCTCACAGTAGGAGCTTTAACAGTCCCAGGGGACGAGGCACCTGTTCAGCATGTGGGAGGTAGGAAAAGCAATCAGACCTTTAGCCCCAGCCAGTGGACACACACCAGCTATAGTCCAGCATGCAAAGGGCAGGAGGAATCTGTGGAATGCTGGGCCGGTGATGATGATGATGTATGGAGGAGAGGGAGAGAGACAGACACCTTGCACAGTGCACCTGTACCGGAGGGTAGAGTTACAAGTCTAGCACAAGGCCACAGGAGGAATGTGTGTTTAGCTTCTGAAGCAGGCCCACACCAGTGGACACCAGCAGATGGGCAGCTGAGAGCTGGCTTAAATTAGACACACATATGCGTTCACACACTCTCACTCGCAAAAATAGAGGGTCTTGAAGATGTGGTTATTTGCATACACTTTTCTGGCATCCTCAACCACCTGCTCCGTCAAACTTACAGGTGTAGGACTGTTCATTCCGGAGATCAGTAAACATGGACAGGTTGCACAATTAGTCATGCTTTACGAAAAGGTCAACAAGCTACCAGTTGGCGTGGTTGGGTTTGGAATAAACTTGTTATTTTAAAGAGGCTTTTAATGACAGTTATTCATGTAGAAAGAATATGTTTTTAGGTAATTAAGTCAGTCATTATTGCAATATATACTGGCGATCGGGACTGCACTGCACAGTAGAATAAATATACACATTACCGTCCAAAAGTTTAGGTTAAGTAAGTTTTATTGTTGAGTTTTATTTCAAATAATGTTTCTATTTATCAAAGAATCCTGAAAAAAAAAGAAATGCATCACTTTTTCCACCAAAAAAAAAAAATGATGAAGGTCAGCACAGTTTAATTACCACTATATTTTCATGTACATAAATCAAACCGACGTACATGATTTTACATTGATTGATACAAGAGACATGAAACTAGAACAGCATGTTGGAAATTGGACATGTTGGGTTGACATTCCATAATAACAGTTTGCATTATAACTGTTGCATAATAATATTGTGCAACATCCAGGTTCTGGAAATAAAAACTCCATTCCTTTTCTCCATATGGAAACAGATTTTTAATGATAACTTATAAAACCACAGTCCTACTGTAAGCTATGAGGTTGTTAATCGGTGGTAATGCTAATCGGTGGTGCAATAATATCGGTTAATCGGTGGTGGCCTGCATTATTTCGACTCATTTTGTGGTGAAAACTATATTTTCCATTATGTTCTACAGAAAATTCCACCAATCACAGTCACCACAATCAAAACCTGATAAAAGAGCTCTTTAGCTCCGCCCACTCGAATTAAGCCCCGCAAATGTCCTAATCGAGTCAGTCTCCCCACGCTCTCAAAATACTTCAATATTTATACAGTATGTGCATATTTATTGCAAAAAAAAAAAAAAAAAATATATATATATATATATGTGTGTGTGTGTGTGTGTGTGTGTGTGTGTGTGTATATTAGATATAGTTATAGTTTATTTCTTTCCCTCACTAAAGCCTTTAAGTACCCAGTCTTGTACCTCTGTATTTTTGTCCAATTTTCAAATACTTTTTTACTTCAAATCAAAGTTTGCATTGTTATGATTGACCTCGTAGCTGATTTGGCTTGGTTCATGGCTTATAACGCTTTAACAAAGACTCTTAAAAAAAAAATCCCTATGGGAATAATGAATGGAAAAAATACTTCCGGAACCAGCACCACTGAAAAAGTGGGCGGGCACTGTTGCACTCTATTGCATAACAACTGTTAATCGACCGAATCAGAATCAAGTATTCTAAAGAGGGATGTTTAATAGCAATAACAATTCGAAATGACAGCAACACTGTAACATTTTCTCTTCATAAGCATCATCTTAGGAAATGAAGACCCGGGAGCTAATTGGAAATGTTCCCAAATTTATCAGACGCTCACTAATTTCATACGTCAGTCTGAACTGTGGACTGTGACTGCAGGCGACGAACGCAAAGCTTGTAATACATCCACAGAATAAATTTATGCAAGCAAAATGCTCTCATAAACAAAGGTCCCAAGTGCCCGTGAGTGAGCGCGCTCTTATAAATGTTCAGCCTGGCACATTACAAATTTGAAGGGAGAAAGCGTGCTTTGGCCTCTGGAGGCAACATAATTAAATTATAATCAGCACGGATTAATTAATCTATAATATTTATTCCTCTGTTTCGAGAAGAAGGCAGCGCAATGAAGGGTATTTGTGTTCACTCTTCATTGTCTTAATAATGGAGGAGAATGCGACGAGGGGAAAACTCAACAAGGCCCCTTGACGCCGCAGCCAGAAGGTTATTGCTGATATCACATGCGCTGAAAGCACTTATCACACACAACAAATAATTAAGGGGCTGATAATAAGAAAATTAACATTGGCTTTGTCTGCGTTTGTTTTGTGAGGCGCCTCATTGTGATGAAGGCTTTAGGCGACCCAGAATAAATTAGTCGGGTAAGTCGCGCTGCAGCATGCAGAAGAGATGTAGTCATTAGACTGGTGATAAGTGGCAGTGAAAGGGAGAAGGCCCTTCCATTCACTTCACATTATTTGAAGCCAAAGCCTCAGATCAAATGATTTCGTCCAGGGAGACCTTGGAGGGGCTGCTGAGGGCATAAAAGAGAAAAAATGAATAAATGTCCTGTACTGTATGCTAAGACAAGACGAACAGATTAATCCTGTAAAGCAGAACTTTATTGACATACTTAGTGTTATTAAATGGGTCATTCTAAAACATTTTTTTTTAAAACACACACACAAGTACCATTTGTGCCCATACAGTATTGGTTAAAGGGGTGGTATAATGCGGTGGTATAAGATGTAAAATAAATCTCTGATGTCCCCAGAGTATGTATGTGAAGTTTTAGCTCATAATATCCCAAAGATATTTTTAAATAGAATGTTAAAATTGTCACTTTTTGAAGGTGTGCAAAAACGCACAGTTTTGTGTCTGTTCCTTTAAATGCAAAAGAGCTGATGCTCCCAGCACAGAGGGCGGAGCTACAACAGCTTGCACTCAAACAGAGAGCTCTTGTCCTTTTACCTCATACCAACATGCACTAAAAAAAAAAAAAAAAAAAAAAAAAATTAAGCCTGTGTTCAAACTGGAGTCGGAAATGATGGAGAGACTCAAGAAGAGTAGGAGCAACAGGACATTTCTGAATGGTTAGTTGATGAATTTATGTAGCTTATGTGTAGTTATCTTCTTGTCATTGATTAGCATATTCTCTCTTGATAATCTGTAAATCGTGTTAGGGGGGCGGGGTTTATGTAAATGTAGGGTTTGTGATGTCACTAACCCGGGAGGAATGTCGTGTAGTCCCTACCAGCCTTTGTTGTAGTCCTTAAAAAGTGATTTCTTTAAAAGCAAATATCTCCCTTTGCTTTGAACTTTGAGCGTTGTAACTTTGCAGATGTTGTTTATGCTCAAACAGCAACATTACACACTAACTATGTATTATTTTTAGTGATGTATTCCATACATTAAAAAATAACTGTCACAATGACATCATTTCAAGATTTGAACACTTCAATTTAATGTTAAAATCATTCTTTTTTTAAAGTTTTTTTTAAAACCTTTGCCAGAAAGGTTAAAATAACCCTGTGTAAAATTGTCACCCTGTTGCCCTGTATAATTGAACATTTGCAGAACAATGTCTTTATTGACATTGACACAATGTCTGATAGAATGTTCAAATTCATCCATGCAAAATATCTTAGACTGGAAAAAGCACCAGTTTTGAGGCCATTAACACCAAGGACCAGAGCTGTCGCTAGAAGGGAGAAAAGTGGTGATGATTATTTGTCCCCCTGCGATTTCAAGCTTTAATGATAACAATAAAGATATAGTTCTAAAAATCATTCTAACTACAAAAGAATAGTCCAAACCACAACTATAACGATAACGACAGAGAAACGATATTGTTGGAATAATTTTAAGAACAATTTTTTTCCAGCTGTTGAACGATAAAAACATTAACAGCCAATCAGAACATTTAAAGTGGCAGACGACAGAACTGCAGCTCATGCTTAGAATAAACAGAATGATTTTGTCCACGGTAATAAAGTTATCATTATCATTCATGGTGTGAAAGGGCCTTTATAGAATGACCCATATGTTGTGAAAATAACAACAAGTTATTGCTATGCCTCATTATCATGAATATTATTATTATGTAAATTTAGATTGTTTCAAAATAAACAAGGGTGTATTTAAAAAAAAATTACATTTGTCACCCTGTTGCCCTGTATAATTGACAATTTGCGAACAATGTACTTTATTAACATCCACACAAGTTATTTGTCTGATAGAATGTTCAAATTCATTTAAAATGTACTTTAAAGAATATCTTCAGACTTCAATTCTGAGGTTAAACCATGTCTTAAAATGAATATAAGATAATCAAATCCAACATGTATTGCATGTTAACAATCCAGGGAACAACAAATACTTTGCTGAAGGTATTGGTCATATCAATGTCTTTTACCACACATCTGCATAACTTAACAGCCATAGCCATCATCTTCTAATCTGAGGAATCACCATCCACCACAGTCTTCTGATGCCCTCTGCATGGACTCCCGCCAGATAAACATATAGTGAAGGAAGGCGTAGAATCTCCACTCTCAGTGATGTTTGAACTTTGTCTGATTGGCACCGCTGCTCTGTAGCGACCGCTATCCTGCTGATCCCGTCGCAGGGAAGAGCAAGATCCCAACAAGTTTAGGAAGCGGCGGTGACAGTGCATTGTCTTCCAACAATACTGCGCAGACAGTGGGCAAAGGAGATGGAGGAGAGCAGAGGGGATGAGGGACAATGGTGAGGAAGAGACACGCATGAACAGTTGCTGCTTCTTTTATTTCGCTTGTCTAGACAGCGATGTTCCACCCCAAAAGTTTTTTTTGCAAAACAAATGAAAGGGTGAGGTGTGAAAGTGATCACCAATGAGAAGCTGAGAACCTTCTACCCCCTGATATCTGCAGAGCCGTACTGGCTTTGAGCTGAAGACACCACCGGTATCTCTGGGCTATATGTCTCAAACGTTGTTATAATATTCCCATATTTGACTTCTTCAAATTAAAATACTTTATAGACTCTAAACCGAGATCATTTAGTGTGAAAGTGTGCTGTTATTTCAACCTACCTCACTACCAGGCTGAGTTTTAATGCTATTATGGTAAATCATTAGTTTACATTTATTGTGGTAACTGCAAATAAAATTGGAAACAAATACACTATAAGAAAAAAAAAAAATCCATAAACACACACTTGCCACTGTGAATTTTTTCTCTCCATGATTTATCACATTTTTTTTCTTTTGTCAAATCAACTTATTCACTAATGTTGTTTAGAAAACATAATATTTTTAGTTGCTGTTGATTAAACCAATCTCCTTCTCTGTTTTAACTCAATAAACTTAAATTCTGAAGGTAAACAAGCTACTTACTTCTTTAAGTTAAACCAACAAGTTTACATATTTCCTTTAACCATAAAACAACAATGCAATGCGTAATTCAAAATATAGTTCGAACACCTGTGAAAAATCAATAAACAAACTTCCTATAGTTAACCACAGTATAGTGAGGCCAAATTATTTTTATTTTTTTATAGAATAATCACATTTGACCTTGGGCATCAGTTAATTTGACTTAAAACAAGGAAGCAATTAAACTTGAATATTTTTTCTATAGTGTAAACTTGAATATTTTTTTTGTATTGTAAAATGTTGGATTGTAAACATAAATATTATTGCAAAGCCAGGCCAAATACTTAGATTTAAACGCTTCAATGCACTTCACTTTGCTGCAGTATTTCTACTTTCAGAATGCACAGGTGGTAAGACAACTCACTAAGAAACATGGGGAAGGCATGTAGAGGAAGCCTTCAAGTACACAAACACTCAATAGCATAAGTGTACACTTGCATAGACTCTCTCTCTCTCTCACACACACACACACACACACACACACACACACACACACACACACACACACACACACACACACACACACACACACACACACACACACACACACACACACACACACACACACACACACACACACACACACACACACACACATGAAGGTCTAGCCATGAATAAGCCAGGATTTACACAGTGGCTCCACCTTTCATCATATCATGTCTTGTGGACCTCATTGTGTCATTGATAAACAGCACAGACAGCTTCACGGAGCAGTCTCACATTCTTATCAACACATCTATGACAGGACACAAGATTCTGACACATACCGCTTCATAGAATATTAAGTGGGGAAACATGAATACTAGCTTTTAACTAGTTTTTGCATTTGCTTTAAAGGATTAGTTCACCCAAAAATGAAAATTCTGTCATCATTTACTCACCTTCATGTCGTTCCAAAACAGTAAGAATTGCGTTTATCTTCAGAACACAAATGAAGATTTTTTTTATGAAATCTGAGATTTCTCTCTCTCCATTGACAGTCTGCGTAACTACCACTTTGACACTTCTAAAAGTTCATAAAGAGATTGTAAAACGAATCCATATGAATTGAGTGGTTTAGTCAAATATTTCTGAAGAGACTCGATCGCAGATTGAATTTATAGGTTTTTATATAAACATTGATCAGCGGACATATACGGAAGCTCAACCGAACCTGCTTGATGCGCGGGAAAAAACCTCTTACTGAAGCTCAAACGTGCTGCGTAACTCGAAAATGAACCTCATTGGTTCTTGCGGAAGCTCAAACGTGATGCGTAACTCAAGAATGAACCTAATTGGTTCTTGCGGAAGCTCAAACGTGATGCGTAACATGAGAATGAACCTCATTGGTTCTCGCTTGTCAAGCGATTATGCTTGAGCTTCCGTTTACCACAACTGATGTGTGAGTTGATGAATGTTTATATGTGAATAAAAGCCTAATTTAAAATAAAAACTGCTAAATTCACATGGATACGTTTTACGATCTCTTTATGAACTTTTTGAAGCATCAAACTGGTAGTTGCGTAGCTGTCAATGGAGGGACAGAAATCGCTAACATTTTATCAAAAAGATCTTGATTTGTGTTGCGAAGATGAACGAAAGTCTTACGGGTTTGGAACGACATGAGGGTGAATAAATGATGGCAGAATTAAAATTGTGTGAACTAACCATTTAAGTCGTTGAGTAACATTTTCTATTTAATACAATTTATTTTAAAAAGTGTTCCATCTTGACGCCATAGGATGACCTTCAAAAGTTCTTATTTGTTTCTTTAGAAAACCATCTACAGTACCGTTCAAAAGTTTGGGGTCATTAAGATTTTGTTTTAGCAATAGATTAATACTTTTATTCAGCAAAAATGCATTCAATTGATCAAAACTGACTGTAAACACATTTATAATGTTACAAAAGATTTCTTTTTCAAATAAATACTGTTCGTTTGAACTTTCTATTCATCAAAGAATCATGAATTTTTTTATTTTTTTATTATTAGTTTCCACAAAAATATTAAGAGAACTCTTTTTAACATTGATAGCAACTATTAAAAAAACCCTCTTTTTAACATTGATAATAACAGTGAGTTTTTATGGTATTTTTTTATCAAATAAAAAATATGCGCTAACATATTGATAAATCTGTGACTACTGAAGAAGAGCAGCTTTATTTAGGCTCATACTAACTGGTTCATTCTATCAACCCCCCGACCTGCTCGGCTGTAAATCGTGCAGCAACTGTGCCGGGATATGCCACCCACTGTGCTACTGCAGCATGCAGAGAATGGGCATGTCGCATGCCAGCAAAGCTGAACTCAATAGGCCTGTATGCTCCTCATGGGTCAGCTGGTGAAAAGGGTGTGTGTGTTTAGGAGTGGGGAGACTTGTAGGGATCAGATCCTCAAGCCCCCATGCAGGGACTAACGCCTCGTTGTGGTAACCTGATCTGTGTGTGTTAATGCTAAGCGTTTCTGTTGAAGCCAAGACACAGGCTCTGCAATATTCAAATAGACAATAGTTTTAGTTCAAATCTAAGCGATGATTAAGGATGCAATTTAAAATTTTGTTGAAAATAAAGCTCTCAAATGCAAAATGCAAAATATAGTCAAAGAAAGCAAAACTGATGAGGTGATGGTGTTTCTTTGGCGTCGTTCCATCCGCTGCGTTTAACCAGACGGAGGGTGCTCGGCCTTGCTTGCCAACCATGTTCAGTGTCCATGGCAACGTCTAAGTGATGTCTGCATAATCAGGGAGATTAAACGGAAACAAAGGTGTGGCCTGAGTCTTATTGGGCGGCTCGAGGAGCATGTTTACATAATACTGTTCAAATAGTCCTTTCTTTTCTTTAAAACAACAGTTGTGCAGACACAACAATTGTGAGATGAATCAGCAGTTAAGACCAGTGTCGTTAATACATTTACACCCACTCACACTTCAAAGATAGGCACAAAATAGGCTTCAGATTTTTTTCTTCAATATAATTTAATTTAATCTTAACACTATTAACGCAGTACATAGGGTTACTACGTAAATAGAGTTAAGATTAAATTATATTATATTGAAGAAAAAAAAGCTGAAGCATATACTTTAAATATATTTTTTTTATTAAAATTGTGTATAATATATATATATATTAATATATTAATATATCAATATATCAATATATATATATGTATATCAATATATATATATATATATATATATATATATATATATATATATATATATATATTATACACCATTATAATATATATAATATATTAATATATAATATCATATATAATATATTAATATGTAATATATATATATATGTATACACACCATTTTAATTAAAAACATATATATATATTTAAAATATATTTTATATATAAATGATATGTTATATAGAGCTCACCATTTCGTTAGTAATATACGCTACTGATCAAAAGTTCAGAATCAGATTTTTTGTGTATGTCTCTTATGCTCACATGTGCTGCATTTCTGTCTTGACAACTCTCAGAGAGATTGGCATGGTAATGGATATGGCAGTGTAATGTATTTGGTCTGCTGCACTGCTGTTGCTGCTGTTGCTGCAGAGCAAGTACCAATATTTGATACTGCCAGTACATTAACAGACATTGTTGTGAGCATGTAAGACATGCTGCTGCTGCTGCACATGTAACATACATGATTTAACCCCCGTAGCAGATCTATACAGGTGGAGCTGGGAAAGATGGAGGGTTTCTGAAAGCACACTGCAGACTGATAACAGCAAACAGTATTTGAATATTGAGCTGTAGCTCATTGGCCGCTGATGCAACAACAACCAATCAGCTGCGCTATGAAAATGACGATGTGATCTCTACCAAATGAGTTAAGGACCTATCAGCCTGCACCATCTAGAGTTTCATGGCAGAACTTGGTATTTATTTGGTCCCCCCCAAAAATGTAAAAGTCTGTTGTCTATTTTAATATATTAAAATAAAATTTAATTTATTCATGTGATGGCAAAGCTGCATTTTTAGCAGTCATTACTCCAGTCTTCAATGTCACATGATCCATAATATATCAGTGTTGAAAACATTTGCTGCTTAAGTTTTTGCTGCTTAATATTTTTTTGTTGGAGCTGTGATAATTTTTTTAGGATACTTTGATGAATAGAAAGTTCAAAAGAACAGCATTTATTTGAAATATAAATGTATATAACATTATAAAAGTCTTTGTTCAGTTTTGATCAGTTGTTGAATAAAAGTGTTCATTTTTTAATGATCTTTTTTTAATCTTTCTTACTCCAAACTTTTGAATGGTAGTGTATTACCATTTCCACAAAAATATTAAGCAGTAAAGGTATACTTTTAAAATGTAATAATTTTTCAAATTATGATATATCAATGAAGCCACACATGATTAGTAATATTGCTTAGCTTGTTTTGTTTTTTCAGTGACCATAGCTAATACTTCATGAACTAAATCTTAGGAACTGGCAACTACAATTAATTTTCTTGTATTTAAATTAGTAGGTTTTTGAACATATGATACACACATACTTGAGACGTCGCACTGTGCGGTAGTCCCTATTTAGCACTGCCCTTCCCCCTTTGTTCATTCTTACCCTCTCAACCCAAGCAAACCCCCCTGGTCTCAGTTCCTGTTTAGGCTGGTATCATCCATTCAGTGCTATGCTAGCCCGGGATGCATTAGCATGAGAAAGTGCCGGGTGCTGCCTGGTGGCCAGGGAGTCGCTGCAGACATCCAGCTGTCCATTGAATCCAATTTCCCCCTCTCCGACAGCCTCCGCCTGAATCAATCATGTTTACTCTGCCTTTTTTGATTTGCATTGTCACTACGCTCAAGACCCCCTCTCTTTCTGCGGTTCACGCTCATCTGCCCATCTCGCCGATATCGTCCGCTCCCCCTCGACCTTTCGTAGCTGCTCATTCTGTTGGGCGACACCAGTCCTCCCACCCTACTGCCATTACACCGGGGCACATGACTTCTGTTACCATCCGTCAGTGCTTGACAGCTCTTGGAGTGCTGATTTATCTAATTAGCAATCAATTAGCTTGTTACAACTGGATGCAATTACCTTTTACAGAGAGAGAGAGGAGGGCAGCTGGTAGAGGTAATAAATCCCGGTTAAGTGGACCACTCCCTCCCCTTTCCTCCTCTTCACAGGAGTGTCTGACAGAATTACAGGGCTAGCGCTGAAAACGCAAACACAGTCTCCAGGGGCTACTTTCTCCTCCTTTGCTAATGTGCCGAAATCCCACTTTAATGAATATTGGATGACTGAAAAGAAAGAAAAAGGGGGGTCGAAAATCGCCAGGCTTTTTAATAATAAGGCCAGATTTCCGCCCGTTATAATCCTTGACAAAGGCTGGGTTGTTTTACAGCTGCTCCCGACGCAGAGGTGTGTGAAGGGTCAGTGAATAATTTTCTGCATGGTTTGAAGCCATTAAGAGTGACCGGTGACTAAATACATAGCTCCCCTCTCACTATAACCTACTGATCGTGTCATTCTACTACACACCATAAATAGCCTGAAGAGACAGGGTTGTCAGTGGTTGATGTCACCTAAACATCTCTGTGATAAAGGTTATGCGCTTTTTTTTTTGAATCTCATGTTCCAACTTAATATGCAGAGAATAACTATAAATAAGCCATTTGTATCAATACATTGCTCTGTTAGTTTGCGCGTCCCGACTACCCTGTACCATTATCTCATCCAATGGTCTGAGTTTGGGGGAGGACTATTTGTTTGGCTGACCAACGGAAGACCAATGACACATTGTTTTGGTGACGCTAGTGGCACCAAAATTATATACATCACCTTTAAAGAGATAGATAGCCCAAAAAATCTTTTTCTCACCCTCATGTTGTTCCAAGCCTGAATGACGGTTCTATCTAGAACACAAAAGAACATTTTGAATAACATAGGTGTCCTAACTCTGTTTAAATCTAGATTAAAGCCACATCTCTTTAGCCAAGCATTCACATAATGCCAGAGCTTGTGAAGACTTCAGATAATGCCAACTTTGAAATGATATACAAAACTGTCAAATATTATCCTTTTATATATATGTGGTTAGTTAACATGTATTCAGTATTCAATATTTCCTGATTATAACATTGAAACAATCATTCTCTGTGAAGCTGCAACTTGAAACAATTTGTATTGTGAAAAATGCTTTACAAATAAACATTAATTGAATTCAAATGAAGTTAAATCCACAGATCTTTTGTGTTCGGTTCGGTTAAACCTCTAAACTGAGATTGTCTAACACTCCTAAAATAGTTAGCAGTCTTAATTTATTCTTTGATTGATATGCTCATTACCGCACTGGTCTTGACAGCAGGAGTTCAGCTTAACCCTGATTGAAGGTGAAAGGAGAGGAAGTCTTAAAGGCTAATAAGAGAGACGGGTCATATTCCCGAGGATGTCGTGATTAAGCAGGCTTAGTTATCATTAAAAGGTCAGGCCCATGTATATGGTAAGTGTAAAATATTTTAAAGTTCATTTGAAACACATCCAATTCACCCACATGAATAAACTGAAAATAGATTTGCATCATATGTGGTAGATTTCTCTCAATTACATTTATTCATTAGGTAGACGTGATCTCTGGGAATTGAACCCATGACCTTGACATTGCTAGTTCCGTAAACAACTTGAGTTGCAAGAACACTTGTTTTGAACAATGGTTATGATTGGTAAATGGTAATGATAATCATAATTTGATTGAAAATATGATAGGAAAATTTAAGTTATGATTATCGCAAAGCTATAATTTGCATTTAAAAGCTTAATTTGTGCTTTGGCGTATTAGGTAAAAATATTGGATATCGTTGTTATATTTTGGTTCAAAACTTGATTCAATGTAATTCTCAGAAAAATCATATTATTAAAAAAAAATCTGGTAAAATAAGTTAACCTTTAACATTAATAGTTCTCACACATTACCAAAAAAAGACAGCATATATGACTCTGGACCACAAAATCAGTCACAAGGGTAAAAAAAATTTAAATTCAGATTTATGCATCCTCTGAAAGCTGAATGGATAAGCTTTCCATTGATGTATGGTTTGTTAGGATATCATTTTTGGCCAAGATACAACTATTTGAAAATCTGGAATCTGACGGTGCAAAAAAATCTAAATATTGAGAAAATTGCCTTTAAAGTTGTCCATTTATGTTTGCGATATTGCTGCATCCACTCACAAAACAATTTTTTTTTATACATTTACGGTAGGAAATTTACTAAATATCTTCATGGAACATGAACTTTACTTAATATTCTAATGATTTTTGGCATAAAAGAAAAATCAATAATTTTGACCCATACAATGTACAAATATAGCCGTGCGGTTTTGTGGACAAGGGTCACATATGATTTATTTTATTAATTTTTTACTATTTTTAAGCATTTTTTCCTTTACAAACTATATTTATAAACACCATTGTAAGTATAAAAAATAAAATAAAAATAAAACACTTATTCTGTGCTTTCCTGAATCTCTAACAACACAAAGATCATGTGTTCGATTCCCAGCTATGCCATCAACACAGTGAAAATTTCTTCAGATAAAAGCATCTGGCAAATGCATAAATGTAAACACCTATAGAGGGTAGATGAGCAACTGACTTGAGGAAATAAATTATTTTTTAATAATAATTTAAAAAAAAAATTATTCTGTATAGCTGCCTTTAACCATGACATTAGTGGGTCAAATTGACGCGCCAACATCATAATCGTAATAGAAATTTGGCACACACATTCCACAACACATCAGAGTGATACAATTTTACATGCATGTTCATGTTCAATAAGAAAAAGCCACAATATATCAAGGAAAAATCATATGGGTTAACCAGTATTTCCCAACTTCCAACTTAAAATCAGTGTCAAATTGATCAATAAAATATGTGTTAAAAAGTACAGATTGCCATTGATTGTGGATATATTTCTGCTAACACCATGTAAACATTTTCTTCATATATTGGTCTCATTTCATAATGCTGACCATTTTTTCCCCCATTGAATGTCTATATGCTTTCAGATTAGCTTTAGCAAGCTATATCTGTAATAGAGTAAAGGTGAAAATAAAGAGTCTACGCCGCCTGATGTCTTTCACTTTCTCCCCTATTCAATGAGAGGTTTATTTTCACTACCTCTCAAAGAAAAGACTATCTGTTTAATCCTTCTCCGCAGCTTAGCCGCGGCCCATGAAATGAATCTTAAATCCAGGTATAGGTATTGGTATAAATATCTCTTTTCCCCTGCTTGTGTACTCCGCCGCCGCATTCGGGATAACAATAGTGGCGTCTGACAAGGCAAGGTTAATCCTATATGCTTGCGTATTATGCAGGGTCAAACTCCATATCGCACGTTTGCCGTGTCATTAATTTCCAAACCTGCGGCCCGGGGTCCCTGGGCACACAATGACTCGCTACATTAGCTAAATGGCCAGCAGTCTGTAGTTCGTAATGAGATGAGTCGCTAGCATGGTCGCTCGTTCATCATCCTGCTCGGTCCAATACAAGTGTTCTTTTATCTAGTTTCTCTCAGAGCTGATGTCATCACAGTGGACATTAATCAGCTGTCAGGGGAACCAGGGACTCCCATAATGCCCTATTAGCAGCCCTGTTCCAAAATCATTACCTGCAAATGAATGACCAGAGATTGGCCATGACGACCACTCCCAAGTCTCTCAAAGTGTGCGGCAGGACCGAACGGACACCTGGAGATGAACTTGGGTGCTAAAAGGATTCAGCAGGTATGGATGGGACTGTTCCATTTCTTTATTTCAGATAGTATGGTGTTGTTTGATGTTAAGCAGTAGAGAAGGGAAGATAAAGTAAGCCAATGCATTTGTAAAGCCATGCAAAATAAATTCAGACCATACTGAGTTAATAAAACATCAAACTATATGGATGATTAAAATTCAGCACTGTCTTAACATTCCAAGCAAATATGTTTGGGCTATGGTTTGTTATTTGTTCCATTTCTTTTTCTTTCTTTCATGTCCTCAAACTATCCCTCAACTTTTGCCTCGCAGTCTCAAAGACACAAATTCCTTTCAAGTGAGTCCCAAGGTTAGCGATGTCATTTCCTGTCTTTTAAAATCGGTGCAAAGGGAATGTCATCAGCTCTACAAATAGTATGCAGTGGAAAAAAAGCTCTCCAGTTTCCCATGAAGCTCACAGAATGCTAAATAATTGTACATATTGTCAGATATTTCTCCTTTGGGACTGCATGAATGAGAAGACATTAATGTGAGGACCCTTGCCTCCCTTCTCTTCCATTCAGAGCATCTATTTCAATAAGGTGTCCATATGTCGAGCTCCTCTGAAACACCGCACCAGCAAAAGTGATTACTGTGGTTAATAGGTGTCACCAGTCTATTGTAAAGGACATAATTACTGGGGGTCAAGTATCGTATTAATCAAATGCCATTTTGCCAATTCATCTAGTGTCACTGGCCCCAGTTGCTTTGAATGCGTCCGCTCGTCCCCTCATGTATTTCAATTAAACTCCAGATGAGCTTGTGAACATTAGCAGTGGGAATGATCGGCATTATATTGGACATATGGAAAATATGTGGCATTTATGGGCATGTTACTTAACATTTTTAAGAAATATAACACACACACAAACATTGTGTTTTCACGTTTTATGGGGACTTCCCATAGACATAATGATTTTTATACTGTACAAACTGTACATTCTATCCCCTAACCCTAACCCTAAACCTACCCATCACAGACAATTTTCTGCATTTTTACATCTTAAAAAAACATCACTTTTAGGTTCACGATTTATAAGCTGTTTTCCGCATGGGGACTAAAAATGTCCCCACAAGGACAAGGATTTCAGATATTGCCATTTTAGTGGGGGAGATATTGTCCCCATAACGTAGGTTGACCAGGCCACACACACACACATACTATTTTGAGGATGCATGATGACTTTCCATAATCTCATAATCCATAATAACTAAAAAATAGTCATGATAGTATTAAAACCGCAAAAGGTAATAAATAAAATAGCTAAATAATTGCCCAAATAAAAAACACTAAATCATCTAAGGCCTTCGTGACATTTATATGCTGATGCCGTTGTGTGCTTCACTTATACTCATTCATCTCAGCCATACCCCGTTTGTGCTGTATTTAAGAGGCTGATATCAGATTAATACCCCCATTAAGCGAATGAGAGGATCCATTTGCATAGATGGGAAGGAATATGCAGATAAGACAGGACAGCCCATGATAATGTAGGGGGTGGGGCACGGAGGGAATCTAGCTGGATAATATAGCTGAGCACTATTCAAGGCAAGGAAGGAGCTGTCAGTCAAATTTGATTTCCTTTTTGTGTCGTGCACTCTGGTATCAGTAAAACATGAATGGGTCATTTCAAATGGCCTGTGAGCTTATTCCAGTTTTGGAATTAGGGGGAAATGGAATTAGTTTTGGGGATATTAAAAGCCTATGTGTGATAAAATGAAAACATTGTAACAAGTGCATTGGTAATGTTTGAGGAATACAATCACATAGGAATATTGAAAGGGTTATGAACATTAAGACTTACACTCTTAAAAATAAATATTCCCAAAGGTTTGCATCAATGCCTAGAGCAACATTTTTGGGTTCCCCAAAGAACCCATAAGTGAATTGTTCTTTAAAAAAAGAACATTTTATTAATCCCAAGCACCTTTTTCCTCTCTAAAGAAACTTTTGTGCAATGGAAAGTTTCCATGTATGTTAAAGGAACCATAGAAAACAACAAAGAACCTTTATTTATAAGTGTGTATGTCCGTAGCAGCTTAGAGTTATTTACCTGAAAAATATGCATTCAAATTAATTAGTCAAAAGCATTAAGTAATAGTATTTTGTAGTTGTAAAATGAAAGTGCTATATATCTAAATGTTTGGACATAGGATGTCTAGGCTGGTGCTTTAGAGAAGCACCTCAGCTCCTCAACAAATAAATGGAAAAAAAAGATGCAAAAATTCTGCTTTTATCTTTGCCGTAATGTAAATGTATTTCTCACATTGTTTGGTGAAATGAAAAATAGCACGACGTGGTGGGATGAGCTGTCTGAAAAAAAAAAAATAATACACCTAAAGCAAGTGAAACCATTTTTATTCATAACATATTTCTCTCCCATATGTTTCTAACTTCCCCCATTTTTCTCTCTCTAGCTTATAAATTCTCATTCTTCCTCATTTAGAAGTCATTTTCCTCTTCTGTCACCTACTTTGTTTTCTCTCCGTCTTCTCCTTGGATCCGCCGTTGTTTGTATAAATTACCATTCATTGCAGAGTCACTAAAGCATAAGTGGTCTGCTATCCTGTGTCAGTAGCTTGCCTCGCCAAGCATGGCAGAGAAGCGAACCCTTAAACGAAACAAAAGTATCGCATGGGAGGTTGAGGAGGAGTCGCTGTTGCAGATGACACAAACACGGCGCCAAACGTTCTCCCTCGTAATCAGCCAATAAGGCGGAGAGATGCGAACACGGGAAGAACAGCTTTACCATTCCAGCTGACTGGTGGTGAGCCAAGTGCGCAGTGGCGTTCAAATGGCAACACTCACTCAACACCTGTTCTCACCACCTGGCTAACACAACCTAGGCCATGGGAGTGTGTCAATAAAGGCAGCGGGGAGAACGTATATGAGTGTGTGTGTGTGTGTGGAGAAAGAAACTGAAAGAAGGAGAATGTGTGTGTGTGTGGAGAAAGAAACCGAGAGAAGGAGAGAGAGAGAGAGTGTGTGTGTGTGTGTGTGTGTGTGTGTGTGTGTGTGTGTGTGTGTGTGTGTGTGTGTGTGTGTGTGTGTGTGTGTGTGTGTGTGTGTGTGTGTGTGTGTGTGTGTGTTTTACGATAAAGGTAGGCCTATCTGCGGCCCTTTCAAACAGTCCAGCATCATTTGCATGTTGTAATTGGATTGTGTGGAGTGCCAGCTTTGCAGCGTATTGTAATGAGGCACGTTTTTTGTTTAGGTCTTGTATTCACTGGAAAGAGGCTCCTTATTATCAAGCCATATTTTGCGGTCTAGCTATTTGATAGATATAGCCGATTCGCAGGCTGCTGTGTACTAAGTTGTAGACCTGGAGTTACTTAGTTAATTCTATGCATTATTTGTTTGTTCAAATTTAAAGGATTCAGAGAGAAAATTTGCATAAAATGAGAAACTAGACTTTCACAATTTCTAAAGAAAATGTGTGTGCTGTTTGCCCGTGCATTTAGTAGACGCATTTATCCAAAGCTACTGTTTGAGCTATACAGGGATTGTGTAGAACTACAGGTTGTGCAACCAGGGTGTACATTGCAAGGGTGTTCTGGTTGTTGCTACAATGTCAATACCTAGACTTTGAATCCCATTTTAAGGAACAAATCATCCTTTCTAAACGTTTCAATTACCACAACACTCGTTGACTTATAAATTAATTTAAATCAAAAGTCGGCATATCAAATTGATGAGCAAAAAACAACCATCATTTAAAAGTACAAATGACTCTGGACCTACACCTACCAATCCGAGACCTAACTAAGACCTCTCTAGTCTTCAGAGGGTACCAGAGAGGCATTTTGGAGGAATACCTCCAAAAACTAAAAAACTAAATTAATAAATAAAACAATAAATCAGTAAACCTTAATGAGGACTGGTGCTAGAAACGGCCCCCCTGGTTTACTCTACCTACCCGGAGATCGCTTAGCACCATTATTATTATCTGCTCAACTAAACTAAATTAAACAGATTTATCCCGGACGAGCCCCCAATTTTTGTTAGAAAGCCCTATTTAAATTTGGCTGGAAAGGGAACGTAACATGAAGAAGGACATGTGAAACCAAAATACAATGCGTAAACATTTATTAAATAACGAAACTATGCATAACACGAAGGAAACACGCATCATAATAATAAGATAAAAACCAAAGATATTTCTAAAATAATTAACAAAAGATAATAAACCCAGACAAACTCCAAAGGTGGTTGAGTGGTTGCTAGGGTGTTGCTAAGTTGATTTGGGTGGTCGCTAAGATGTTCTGGTGGTTTGTAGGGTGTTGTGGTTACTTAGGTGTTGCTATATGGGTGCTAGGGTATTGATATGTGTTTTTTACAGTGTTCTAGATGGTTGGTAGGGTGTTGTTATGTGGTTGCTAATGTGTTCTGGTGGTTGCTTACTGGCTCAACCCTGGTCTGTAGATATGGCTCGGTCCTGCTTTCAATGTACAACTGTGGGATTTTTCTCATATTTTATCATCCACAAGGCAATTATTTTAAAGGGTTAGTTCACCCAAAAATGATAAAAAATTATGAAATTATGTAAAATTATGTCATTAATTACACTCATGTCATTCCAAACCCTTAAGACGTGTTCATCTTCAAAACAGAAATGAAGATCTTTTTGATGAAATCTGAGAGCTTTCTGTCCCTATTGACAGCTACGCAACTACCACTTTCAAGCCCCATAAAGGTAGAGATGATGATAATTAATGACAGAATTTTCATTTTTGGGTGAACTATTCCTTTGAGTCAGATTGCTTAAAAATAGCACTCCTCTACTCAATAATTTGCACATATAATTCTCATTTGTAACATAAATGTTGTGGCATGCATTAGTTAACAGAAGTTTTCAACCCCAAGTATGAACAATAGTGATACTTGCCTATAAGCAAGCACCATTAAATAGTAACATCTGTCAGAGCAAAACATTTGTATTGCATTACAGTTATAGGGAATGCTTTTCCAAACTGTACAGCTTCCTGTGGCACACTGTTTTTGCTTGTGTTACCAGCAGCGATTACCGCAACCCCCCCATGGACAGCCTGCGCGCTGTCACTGAGGAGCAGTTATTGATCTGTTGTATTGGTAACAGAGGGGACAAGCAGATTGGGACGATTTTCCACCCACCAGCAGTGCAGAATGCTAAGCAGAACGCTGGCTATGCGCCAGGATATCTCCAAGAGTGAGCAATACTCAGGAGGAAACAGATTTACGGCATGTTTTTGAACATATTGCCAAACAGCCTGCATTTCTGAGAGGACACTGACCTTTTGACATCTTTTTGAAGGCACGCGTCTCTAAAGTACACAATGCTATGATATTTCATTGGCGATACATTCTCGCTAATGCTCAAAACTGATTTGCCTTTAAATTCCTTCTTGTAATTCTCAGATTTATAGATTTAAAAAAATCTACAAGCAGATTTCCACTGCCATATTGATTAAACAAATCTATACATGTAAAGTTTCTAGTGTTCGGCTGCTTGTTAATTATGAGGAATGGAAGATTTTATTTGACACCGATCAATGTTTTGTGGTTCTAACTTGACATAACATGCTTGGATAAGATCCAAACATGGAGTTATTGCATCCTGTTGATAGCTAGATCGAATTTGAGATGTTTTACATAACTAATAAACATGCAGGCAGATTGTGTTGCTGTCTGCAGTCTTAGAATAGACTTTATAGCATCATCAGCAACCCAGAGGAAAATATTATTGCGCATAGGTCTTTTCATAGGAAACTTAATGGAGTTCTCAACCAGTAAGCGTCAGCTTTATCTGAAATGTTTCTCCTGAAAGTTCTTAAAAGCTGGAAACATACACTTTGGAAGTATAGGGATAATTTGATGAGAAAAGTTTGCGTTGACACCTCTGACTTGGCAAACTTACAGTTTGAGATGTTGATATATGACATTAATAGTTGTTTTTTTTTTTTTTTTTCTCAAGAGAAAATTCTGAGATGCTGCTGATTTAAACCTAAGTCTTAATTTTCTTATTACTGTCTAAGAGAAGCAATTGAGATCTAATTTAGAAATATGAGTGATGCACCGAGTAGAATTGTCTTTTTAATCGATGTTATATCCTAATAATGTCCAGTTTGAAAAAAATGAATAAATACTGCAAAACAGAATTATTATTACAATTATAATTTAAAAAAATAAATAATTATATATATATATATATATATATATTAAAATGTTATTTATTCCTATTTTCAAAGCTGAATTTTCAGCATCATTACTCTGAAAAGTCTTCAGTGTCACATGATCCTTCATTCTAATTATTCTATCATTCTAATATGCTGATTTGCTGCTCAAGAAACACTTATTATTATCATTATCAATAATTATCCTTTTTTTGTGGAAACTGTGATCCATTTTTTTCAGGATTCTTTGAAATTTTATAAATGTTTCTCTTTTGATCAACTAAATGCATTCTTTCTGAATAAAAACAATAATCTCTCTCTCTGTGTATATATATATATATATATATATATATATATATATATATATATATATATATATATATATATATATATATATATATATATATATATATATATACTATACCAACCTCAAACATACACAAACACATAGACATACAACTTATTTTAGAAAAGGCAATCTTTAGATGGATAAACAGCAATAGCATAAACAAATAGTGTTTCAGTGATGCTCAGCCTTATGTTTAAAGTTAAATGCAGCTTCTTATAGAAGCTATGTAAATCAGAAACAGATTCTTTAATTACACACCATCATTATGGAAAGCTTATCCCATTCTGCATGATAGTTTGGAACTCACACTTGCGTAGGCCACTTTTTCTATGTGTGTGTGTATGTGTGTGTTGTGTCAGCAGTGTTTCCTCATCTCTCCTGAGTCGTACAGGGAAGAGCTGACAACTGGATAATAGCTTTTTACTTTTCCACAGCACAGACCTGCCACTTTAATGTGAGTATAATTCATTATTCAAATAGAGAGGTGGGGTGCGATGTGCAGGAGAGAGACAGGAGGAGCATTACAATAGCATAATTACATTATATTTTATTATTGACTTTATGCAAAGGTTGCAAGGATTCTGAAATGAGAGTGGTAAAGGATTATTCCTCCTTCAGTGGAGTATGAGTACACGGATGGAGAATGGGGAGCGATTTTTGCATCCGTTCACCCATCCACTATCAATTTTTTTAATATGAAAAATGAGCATGCCTGATCATGATTTCCAAGACCCACAATTAAACCAGTAATTAGGACTTTAAAATAAACGAATAGTTCGGTGAATAAAATTATTCTTTCATCACACTATACATTTCCTTGTTGTATCACATTTATTTATTTTTATTTATCATCCAAGTTTATTTGTTTATTTTATTTGATCTATTCCGCAATGCAATGATAATGTGTAGTGATAATATCTGATGTTAACATACTGTACAAACAACAACAAAAAAAAGGAAACGGTCTACATTTAAAAAATAAACATATCCATAACAGTATGAAATGCAGATGAACTTTACTAGTTCCAGGCCCCGAATACTGAAAGCATAATGAATAAATACAATGTGAAGTATGAGTAATTTTATATTCTTTTTTTTTGTAACACAGTTAACATTATGAAAGCAACAGGGTGAGCCAAGGGTTGTGCTTGGTACTTTCACATGAAAACCATTAGGCCTTTTGACATTTTTAGACTTTGTTCTGTGTAGCACATCCACGTCACATGAAACGCGAACAATTCCTGTCATGAATGCGTCTAGATTCACTTGACCTCGCTGTGTTCTACATTACTGACATCTGAATGTTAATTCTAGATATTAACAACAAATAAAAAAGATCTAAAAACAGATATCTTTATACACACAATTTCAGCGCAGCGACAATTAAAATAATAATATGTAAATGTTTCACTGTACCGAGAGAGAGAAGTCTCACATTTGTGTTGCAGCTGATTCCCTTAAACGCTGGAGGCCCAGCTCCATAACTTTATTTTTGGCCAGCCGCTGAGCCTTTAAGTTCTGCAGATGTGAAAGTAAACTCCTTATGACTCCTAGCCTGGAAAACCTTTCGACTCTAGGGACAGGGATACCAAGCGTGCTCTAAAACATTTCTCCAACTCAATACTGAGGTGCTTGAACCAAAGCCATTCTCACACTCTCTCTAACAATGTTGCTAAACCGAAACAGAAAATGTGGGAGATTTGAAGGAGGGCATTGGCGCCATAAAATTCAGATGGTTTCAGCAGGATGTAACTGATTTGCTGGTGCTGATTGGGAAATATTTTACATGCACAATAAAGACACAGAATGAAGTAGAAGGCATTGTGGGTAGTGGAATCTAATTCAATTCCTTGTTAATCTCAAAGCTGCAGCTGTCGTATGGTTGTTCATACAATATAAATTAGTTAGCTGTGCAAACTAATTTCTATCTATCTATCTATCTATCTATCTATCTATCTATCTATCTATCTATCTATCTGTCTGTCTGTCTGTCTGTCTGTCTGTCTGTCTGTCTGTCCGTCCGTCCGTCCGTCCGTCCGTCCGTCCGTCCGTCCGTCCGTCCGTCCGTCCGTCCGTCCGCTTTGCTTTTAGCTAAAAAGTTAAGATTATTTGGATTTGGATTTATTTTAATTCCACTTTCTTACATTCTAATTCTAATTGCAATTCTGAATCCTGGTTGCTACTTCAATTAATAATTTTCATAACTTTCACAGACTCTAAATCATGTCTTCAAATAATGGAAGCTTTAAAAACTAATCATCCTTTGGTGGACTGCATTTTAACTAAAGTAGACCACTTACAAAATTAATTATTTTATTATTATCTTCTCCGGGTCAAGTTGGTCTATCAGGAAATGAACAAGCTAAGAAGAATTTCATTCCTCCTTCAGACCTTAGACCTACAGTCAATCTTTATGTATTAAACAAGTGGCAAGAGGGATAGGCCTACATATACAAACAGATTACTTGAAATCCTAAAATCCCCAACAGACTTTTAATCTCCTTTATTTGATCAAGTGGTGTTCACTATATGTCTCATAAGTCATACAAGATTGCATTTTTGCTTAAAGGCGAAGACCCAATATGCATTCCCTGCAAGACCCCCCTTCCCATTAAACATATTTTATTGGACTGTCCCACCTTTAATGCAAATGAAAAAAAAAAAAAATTCTCTATGTAGTAAGCTCACTTAAGGACTTTTTTAATCAAATTAATGTTAATGTAAAATATCTTGTATAATATAATTTTTTTAATAATATTTCTTTTTCTTTTCTCTTCTTTTTTAAATGTATTTGTATTTATGCAACTCCTTTTTGTAACTCCGTTTTTGCCATGAAGTCAGCCTCATGCTGACATGGCGTTAAAAGGCTATATTACTAATACCTCAATTCAAATTCAGGTATTCACATTGTGAAATTCAATTCTAAACTCACCTGATTTTGTAATATAATGCAATGACATTCACACATTTTTTGAAAGTGTAGTTTAAGGGTTCAGCATATACTTCTTAGGGCTTAAATATATAAACTATTCTCATACGCTCAGGATACCTCTACAGACAGACAGAATAAATCTTTAATAGCTGTCTACACGTACACCTCTGTTTTTGAGCAAGGAAGAGAGAAGATATCTAGTGTCACCCAATCTCTCAGAATCATGGTTCTCTACATCTCTTAGATGGCTAAAAGGGATCCAGGAAGATGATTATTCCCAGCTGTAGTGCAGTGTCCACAGTGAGGATCGGATCTCCAGTATGTCTGTGGTAGCCTTGATTAATGACACTCAAAGCAAAGGGAACCCCCATGTCCACGTCTAATGAATGTCTCTGGGAGCAGGTAAAACTAAGCCTCTCTTGCCTCCACGCTGAGATCATTTTGACTTATGACTTCAGAGAAGAGCCTCTATATGTACATCTCATGGTTGCTGCAGTCTTCACTGTGAAACTGGAGCAATGCGGAAAACATATCTGGATTTGCATTTCCTGAGGGAAATACCAGTGCTTTACAGGCAGCAAAAGAATTGTGTAAAGTTTTAGATAAGCGTAGCTTTTAGCCTTTGAGTCACTGTAAATAAAGTAATGATTCAGAGCTGCTTTAGTGTTTTCAGGACACTTGCATGGTTTATGGTTGCTGTGTATACATTCACACCATTTTTGCAAAAATAAAGGTTCTTATTGTAATCAAAAAGTGGTTTATTGCAAAATATCACCTTTACATCATTGCAATATATTGATTGGTTTGTTTAGCCAGCCATCTTTAGTCAGATAGTTACTTATTTAGTGTTCAAAGTAATAAAATCATTGTAAGGGAATTAGATATTCTCAAACATATTATAATATATTTAAATGTACACTATGTAACTATTTTGTTTTTAAAGTGAACAAAATGTAAAAAAAAAAAAAAAAAAAGGAAAAAAAAGTCAAAAGTCAAAGTAAAGAGTCAATTCATCATCAATCCTTCTTCTAAAACGTGTATTTGGAGACACTGCATACATACGACACACACACATGCCTGTCTTGCCATGTCGGTATAGTTCCTTTGACACATGTATGGTGTGGGACTGGCATAGGTTAGCTGTCACAACTAGCGAGAAGGCTTGACATGAAACGTGCTAAATCTCCAACCTCCGGGAATCACCTGTAAAAAAAAAAAAAAAGAAAAAAAAAGAAAGCCAAACAGGGGGAGTCTACTTGCAAAAAGAGATTAGAGCTTGTAATAAAACGAGAACAAACGTTGGCTTGGCTTTTCGGAGATGCTTTAACTGAAAGATTTGAAATGTTGTAAAAGCAAAATTTTTATTACTCAGCGGGTGAGTAAGGTATTTAATTGAACAGATAAATTGCCATATGTGACCCTGGACCACAAAACCAGTCACATGGGTCAATTTTTTCAAATTGAGATGTATACATTATCTGAAAACTGAATAAATAAGCTTTCCATTGATGTATGGTTTGTTAGGATATGACAATATTTGGCCGAGATACAACTATTGAAAATCTGGAATCTGAGGGTGCAAAAAAATCAAAACATTGAGAAAATCTCCTTTAAAGTTGTGCATTTATGTTCACGATTGTGCTGCATTCACTCACAAAAATAAATGTTTTATATATTTACGGTTGGAAATTTACAAAATATCTTCATGGAACATGATCTTTACTTAATATCCTAATGATTTTTGGCATAAAAGAAAAATCGATAATTTTGACCCATACAATGTATTGTTGGCTATTGCCACAAATATACCCGTGCGACATGTGACTGGTTTTGTGATCCAGGGTCACATATGTCGCTCTCAGTGGTGTAGTGGTAAAAAAAGAGGTGGGTAAACTATAAATTCTGGTGGACCACAACTTGATCACCCGGTAAGGTGGGCCACTGCCTACTGGTGTATGTGTATCCTGATGACATCGCTATAGGCTATCATTTGATGGTACTACCAAGGGTATCACTGGTTGTTCCCTCATCATAGGTCACACAATCACTATTCAATTCATACATTAATCTAAGTTCTTGTTAAAGAGACTCAAAAAGGAATAATATGGTTGAAATCTATAAAGTTTACTAAATGACAAAACAGAGAGAACAAAAATATTTAAGAGAGATCGAGAGGGAGGCTTATATCCAGGGCTTCCAATGCAATGCACTTGTGCTTAATGATTAGGGATTTGGGATTATTTTCATAGTTGATTAATCTGTTGAATATTTCCTCGATTAATTGATTAGTTGTTTGGTCTATCAGAAAAATGTGGATCAGTGTTTCCCTGTAGAGGGGAAAGTATTTAACCTGGTGCAGGCTTAATTCACTCTGAATCTCTTGTACAGTTGGGTTTTGACATGCTCCCTACATTAAACCAGCTGCCTGTAATGAATTTTTAAAAATCACTTTTTTTTGCACCGTTTTAACGATTTCCTGTTGCGACTGCGATCAAGTTTCATTCTCGCGCAGCTTGTTTAGTAACTTCACGAGCGTGTGTTTTCTGCTACGTGTGTGCGCCGTTCTCTTTGTTCCGTGTGTGTGTGTGTGTGTGTGTCGGCGCGCCGCGCTCTCTGCTCCGTGTTTGCGCGCTGCGCGTTCTGCTCTGTAGTTAGCGGCCCAAATGCTCGAATCATGTGCCGATCGGCGATCACGCACTGGAAAAGCAAAGTCCGCTCAAATAACGTGAAATTTAGAGGTGGATAAACGCAATGTAGAGGTGGATAAACGCACTTTGGAAGTGGGCAAACGCTATTTCCAAATTTTGGGAGGTGCGTAAACGGCGTTTACGTGCGTTTAGCCTCCACTACATCCCTGGTCGCTCTCTAACAGAGTTCATTGTAAAGCATTATCTATTGTGAGGGATCATTTCATTGTGGTTGTTGTAGCGCTGTGCTGGAATTTATTTTCAAGGAAGTACCGTGTCTATTAATGGGTAAAGCTAGTAACATCTAGACAGCTTGAGATCGTTTCCATCCAAACTGGTTATCTCCTAAGCCTAGTGGTGAATATTTTATGAGCTGTAGGATAATCTTTCTCTCTTTTTTAGTTTTGAGAAAAAAACATATTCATCCACACAGACATGCAGAGCCGAAGCACAACCATAATAATGTTCTTCTGCAAAATGCATGCAATTTGTTTTTTTAACCGCTAAATGGCCAAATGTTACATAGTGTACCTTTAATCTTATAATACATATTATATCTTATTATAATACATTGTTAATGAATAAAAAAATCGATAGCAAAAGTCTAAATGGAGTATGTACATTAAGTGATAAAAAATAAATTAACTGCAGAATATTGTGTAGAAGAAAGATGTAGCCATAACATTAATTGTACTTATATAACGAATTGTTCTTTATTGTCAAATAACAACTAGAACGCTAAATATTTTGAAGTTTTGGTTTAGGGAAGTTAATCCAAAGAAAAAACACTGCCAATGTTCAAGAGGTCGGATCGATCCACGGAATAAATTTGAAGCCAAACATATCACGGGAGCAGCGATTGCTTATATATCTTTTCTTCCACAACTTTCCACACTTCAGATGGCGACTGCATATTGCACGCAGGCCACCCGCGATACCTTTCAACGTCCATCCAACAAATCTACGTGTTTAGTGCCATGCCAGATTCACTTTCACCCAAGGCTGACTCCCAAACTCATAAATAGAATTGACAAACTGATCAAGAAGATGCTTAATTGTTGATTTTGGCTCCTTTGTCTGGCTTTTGATCCTGTTTTTGAAAGGCCTCGGGTGCTAGACTAAATATATGCACCTCCCTCATTTAAGTTCATGCACTGAATTCGCACCAGTTCTTTGTTGTGAAACTCGATTTAATGAAAATCTGGTGGCAGCATGTGATTGATGGAACTTGCATCCAATTGGAACCCCGCTAGCTGCAAAATTGATTTCACTTAAACCAACAGTGGCAGCAAAGTTCTTCATTACATGAAACGTTCAATAATTCTTTCCATCTTCCATATAATACAAAAGAATGCTCCGAACGGCAAAGTCTGACCGATTCTAAACCAGATGTTCAACAGCGTACCCAAAGTTTCATTTTTTCATTATTAAATGACGTGCAGCCGACGAATTAAAGTCTTGCATATTTTGCTGAATGATTTCTGGGCAACGCTCGGGTCATGCTCCTCAGGAAGCTATAGTGAAGCCTCCTTGAGTTATCATGTTATCATTCTTTGCTGACAGTACATTATTATTTGGAGGATGGTTGATACTTGTATTATGTTTCACTCCATGTTTCTCTGCCCCCGAACCTGCTGTGCCCACTCATAACCGAGAAAGTTTTAGGACTTCATAAGTTTTTCCCAGGAAAAGCCACAAGACTGATTTAGCCGTAATCTTATACAATGTCTTTATAGAAGCCAGATCTTCCTCATTGTTCTGTATGAGTCAGAAGATATAAGCTTTGGGATTGAAAGAGTATACTTCTTTTTCCTGACTTCCAGTCCCTAAGAAAACAAAGCCAAGCAGACAGATAAAAATACAAGAGGTACGTATGGGGGAAAACCTTCATCCATACAGTATATAACACTCAATACGGCAAGATGAATAGGAATTCTACTTGCTATTAGTAAGACATTAAAGGGAAAATTCACCCCAAAATGAAAATTAGCCCATGATTTATTTAATCTGATGCCATCCTAGGTGTATGTGACATTCTTCGTTCAGACGAATACAATCAGAGAAATATAAAAAATTGTCCTGGCTCTTCCAAGCTTTATAATGGGAGTGAATGGGTATATTTTTTTGGAAGTCCCTCAAAGTGCATCCATTCATGATAAAAGTGCTCCACATGGCTCTGGCGGATTAATAAAGGCCTTCTAAAGTGAAGCGATGCATTCGTGTAAGAAAAATATCCATATTTAAAACTTTATCGACTAAAATAACTAGATTCCGGCAGACGGCCTACGCAAGTCGACTTACGCCAAAAGAGTAACACTTGACGATGTATGACGTAGGATGTAAGAGTAGTGTAAGCTTTGACGCCTCTCGCGGTTTAAACTAACAGGGCTGGGCAACCGCGTTCGTCATTGCGTTGTGCGTCAAGTTTAAGGGTTGTATTCGTCTGAAAGAAGAATGTCACATACACCTAGGATGGCTTCAGGGTAAGTAAATCATGGGCTAATTTTCATTTTTGGGTGAACTATCCCTTTAAACTAACTACAAGTAACTTTGAAACTACATGTCAACTAGCACTCCCTAAACAGACATTTTTACTGACTATAAGTAACTTTGCAAGTATGTCAACTTATTCTACTAACCCTAGCCCTAACGTGACAGTTAGTTGACATGTAGTTGTCTAGAATGTCTAAAATAAAACCTTGTAGAACAGTTACATTTTCCCATGAGATCATTTAGTCAGTCTGTCTGGTCAAGCTAACTTGTGCCATGAGCAACACAATACCGACTGGAAAAAAAAGGAAAAAAAGTGAGCCATAGAAACTCAAAATGTACTCAAACAGTCCCTTAAATACACACTGCTTGCCCTAAAATAACCGAACAAGCTTTCTATAAAAACCAGCTCTGCTGTGGAATTCAGCCTCAACTTTGAACAAACATTTCGGAGTATGCAACTGTGCAGATGTTGGGATACTGCATTGTAAGGTATTACCATGGTCTATTTGATCTGACATCGAACATAGCATATCTATCTAAGTAATGTATAGCAGAGAGGAGAAAGTGACCCGATCTAACCGGCTTAGACAGACCTCAGCATTTATTGTCTTTGCCCTTTAATAGTATCAATATGGACATTGATATGTTGCTTTTAATGACGTATTTGATTTAAGAAAATTGAAAGCATGTTCGAGGAATTGGGCAACAGGAATCAAGGCATGCAGCTCTCTCAGTAGTGGGTTTGCACTGTAAAACATATCAACGATATTGAACCTCTCACTATATGAGCAGTCCCTTTCTGTTACCATGGTAAAGAATGCCTGGGATCGTGTGCTGTTTTACTTTCCTATTCATTTTATGATGTAGTTGTCAGATTATTTGGATTTAAATGGAAATGCTCACCATTGGCACTGTTTAATGGTTTTGAGAAATGCATAATTTGTTTAGATATAGAAGCATGCAATGCATGTAATGTCTATATTTGTAATGTATTTGTGTGTACATATGTATAGTATACGTTTATTTACATGTATATAATATTTCAATTAAGGACAAAGATTGAAAATTATTTTCCCAGACTCCTCCAATATATGTCAAAAGCTTCAAAATGCAGCCAAGCATTGATATATGATCAAAAGATTGATATAAGTAAAAATGTGGTTCAGATTTTATGGTGTTGATATTTAGAATGTGTTTTGATAGCTGTATAATTGTTTTGACACTATTGAACTGGATGGATGGATGGATGGATGGATGGATGGATGGATGGATGGATGGATGGATGGATGGATGGATGGATGGATGGATGGATGGATGGATGGATGGATGGATGGATGGATGGATGGATGGATGGATGGATGGATGGATGGATGGATGGATGGATGGATGGATGGATGGATGGATGGATGGAAAAAGTGAGAATGTGAGAGCTGATAGATAGATAGATAGATGGATGGATGGATGGATGGATGGATGGATGGATGGATGGATGGATGGATGGATGGATGGATGGATGGATGGATGGATGGATGGATGGATGGATGGATGGATGGATGGATGGATGGATGGATGGATGGATGGATGGATGGATGGATGGATGGATGGATGATAGGGAAAGTGAGAAAGCGAGAGCTGTTTAGTGGTTGTAGACATCTGAACTCTGGCTGAACCCCTGACTCTGGCAGACTCCTTTAGGAGGTTGCATGGAGATGAGGCTTTTGGGTTTGAATCTGCGGGGCTGACATAAGGCAGACAGAAAGACATGATATCTTATTTTCTTGAGCTGGCCTGACACAAAATCCACCACACTTATTAATCTCTTATGCCGTGTTTTTTTTGTGTGTTTTTTTGGTAAAAGTTGCACTCTGCAGTCGAGGCTCTATGAGCAGATGCGCCTGTGTAGTACTTTTGGGGTTTTATATAGGCAATTTGTTTCTTTTGGGGAAGAGGATGAAGACATTTACCAATTCTGATTTGGGATCATGATCCTGTAGCAAAGCTTGGCACTCAGGAGTCCTCAAATTAAGCAAAGTTGACTCTTAAGCATGTGCATGCAATTGAGCCTGCCAATCTTAAATATGGGGCATATGGATAGTATATGTGAATATGTAGAAATTGAGGACGAGTGCACAGAGACAGACAGATGGAGTGAAGGAGTGCAATAATAATATTTACATCAGTTGAGTCCTGACAAATGAATTAGGATTAGACAGTGATCTGAATCAGTCTATTCACACGTTTTCTGCATGTGTTGCAAAGATGCTCCCTGCCTTTTTAATTAGGCAACATCAATTTTCCATGGGTTCTAAAGGGTGAAGCAAACCGTCATTGCAACTGCACCTAATCATCTTCTCTTACTTATTGATATTGTTATCAAAACCACAGAAACTGATTTTGTCCTGCATGGTGGACACTAAAAATATAGGATTCAAAAGGAGATTTTTAACATCGATGCCATAAAATAAAAATTTTTGGATCCCCAAACAACCTTCCAGTGAAAATTATATATATTTTTAATATTAGACTGAAAAACATGTTAAAAATCTAATGAACCTTTTTCAATAATAACAAACTTTTTGTGTAATGAAAAGATTGAATTGATGTTAAAGGTTCTTCAAGAAACTATCAATGGCAATAAAGATATTTTACTTTTAAGATGATAGGGTAAAGTACATGTGAATTTCTCAACAGCAAAAGTATTTATCAGTTATTTAATAATTTGGCAGAAATAAATCGTGTATTTTTTGTGCTAATGTACTTTTTTCTATCACAGGTAGTGTGTAATAAGTCAACATTCTGTGTAAACATTCTGACTCTCATTAATTGTGTGTTTGAGCATCTCACTTGCAGATGGAGACATGTTCATTCAAAAGTTTGTGTCAGTAAGATTTTTTATCTATTTATTTATTTTTAAAGAAGTCTGGAGTAATGATTCAGCTTTGTCATTGCAAGAATAAATTACAATTTAAAATATGTGAAAATAGAAAATCGCAAAAATCGAAACATTTTAAATCGCAAACAATTTTACTGAATTTTTCCTCAAATAAATGCATAACTTTATGTGAGCATAAAAATCTTACTGACCTCAAACTTTTGAACAGTGTGTATCTTTTAATTCTCTGTGCTAGCAGTATAGCTTACTGTCCAAAAACCTAACCCCAAACATCACTGACTGAGACAAACACAAACAACAACTTCCTATTAATTCATTATTCAAACTTAATTTGTCCCACAATCGCCCATTAGATTCCCATCAAGCCCGTAACCAAACATTCCTCAAAGAGGACAGACAGGCAAAAGAGGCTGCCAAAGGACTGTGAATTAGCATAACTGCCATGTCCCATATGTCAGAAGAGAACTTTAATGATTTCTGCCCGCTCCCTTCTCCTCACTTGGCCATGTTTTGGAAGGAAGTCGTGAACCCAGCGCAGGGAGAGGCAGTGTGGACTGCTATTGCTCCCAGTGTAATTTGAAGCAGATTCTGACGTTTGGGGTATTGAGCTCATCATAATTTCCTTTCATGCTCATCTTCGATGCCTAAACACAGGCATAAGGAGGCCACATGCAAACAAACATGATCACTACATTTGTATACTGATCCCTGACTTTAAAGAGAGGGTTCTCCCAAAATTGAAAATTCTGTCATTAATTACTCACCCTCATGTCGTTCCAAACCTTCCTAACCTGTCGTTCCTAAAACTTTCGTTCATCTTCGGAACTAGGGTTGGGCCGATAGACGATGCCATCGCCCATCGCAATGGCTGACAGACATCACGATTGTGGTGACGCGCCATGCTTGGCACGTGATTCACCAAAGCCAAAATAGCGCTGACAGATGGAGCGCTTTTATTTCTAAATATAAACAAACTTGCTTACCATGCCATCAACTATCTTCTATTCCGATTCTCAAATACGTGTGAGTTTGTTTTGTCGTTTAAAAACCTTTAGAAATGATCTTGATCTGTAACGGGTGGCCGCCAAAAAAATGGGCGCCGCCGTATTTGTTTGGGCCGCAGTTCAGAGATTTAAGCACGTGAATTCATCAGTTTATTTATTTGAGCGCGTGAACGTTTTAAGCACGTGAACTCATCAGTTTCTCCCGAAATACATGAAAGTAAGTGGCCGGTGAACTGGGAGAAGAATAGAGTAAACTTTATAGTTACTTACTGTGTATCTGATGAATAAAACACGTCTGCAAATATATTTGAAAGGATTGTTATTGCTGCTTCCATTGACACCATTGTGTATTTTACTACAATTTAACTATAAATGTATTGTTTTTCTATAAATGTGTATCAAAATGTAAAGTGCCAAAATCGAAATTGCTGAGGAAAATATCTCGTGGATAATGAGATTTTTTATGAAATCTGAGCGATTTCTGTCCCTCCATTGACAGTCTGCGTGACTACCACTTTGACGCTTCAAAATTTTATGAGATTGTAAAACTAATCCATATGAATTGAGCGGTTTAGTCCTAATTTTCTGAAGAGACATGATCACTTTATATGATGAACAGATTAAGTTTAGGCTTTTATTTACATATGAACATTGACCAGCGAACATAAACAGAAGCTCAATCGAACCTGCTTGACATGCGAGAACAAACCTCAATGGTTCTTGAGGAAGCTCAAATTGCTGTGTAACACGAGAATGAACTTTATTTGTCTCGCACGTCAAGAGAACATGCTTGAGCTTCTGTCTACCACAACTGATGTGTGAGTTAAGGAATGTTCATATGTGATTAAAAGCCTAAATGATATCTGTTCATCATATAAAGCGATCATGTCTCTTCAGAAAATGTGTTTTAAACCATTGAATTCATATGGATTAGTTTTACGAACTCTTTATGAACTTTTTGAAGCGTTAAAGTGGTAGTTGTGTAGCTGTCAATGGAGGGACAGAAATCTCTCCGATTTCATCAATATATCTTAATTTGTGTTCCGAAGATGAACGAAAATCTTACGTGTTTGCAACGACATGAGGGTGAGTAATTAACAAAAGATTTTTCATTTCTGGGTGAACTATCCCTTTAAAACAACAGCCTTTTTCTTAGTTCCCTTTCAAGGGAACTCCCGTTGCGTCGAGAAAATGACGCTGTGGGAACGCTTTGCGTGATGACGTCTTGAAGCACATGTAAAATCAGTCCAATGGTGTGGCGGAACGTCAGAGGCGGGTGACGTCACGTACCAGGAAACTATAAAAGCCGGCCCAAAACAGAAAACGAAAGCTTTCTGAGTCTTCAGTTGCGCTCTGTGTTGAAATCTGTCCTTGTTATTTGGTGTTGTCTGTCTCTATATATATATATATTGATTCAGTTATGGCGAGCAAGCAGCAGTATCGAGTGTGTGTCCATCCCTGCCCGCGTTATTTAACGGGAGGTGACACACACACTCTTTGTGTTGTTTGTTTGGGAGAGGAGCATGCCCAGTCAGCACTCGAGGGTGGTGACTGTGAGCATTGCTGTGCGCTTCCATTGCGTACGCTCCGATCCCGTTTGGCTCGGTTCAATCCCGACCACGTTCCCCAGGGCTCGGGTCCCGCCGCGGCTGAGGCTCGGCGGCGATCTCAGACCTGGGGTTCGCAAATGGATCTGTCAGTGGATGTTGAGACGGGCTCTGCCTTATCTCAGCATCAATCTGACAGATCCAGTGCCTCTCATCAGGGTGCGGAAGCACGCGCTGCGGTTTCTTCCCCCCTGATAGAGGCACCAATACTGCAATTGTCCAGCTCTGAGGAGTTGGATGTTGTGAGTGTTGAAGCTGAGTCTGAGGATTCGCCACCTCAGTCTCATGCGTTTGAGGAACTGCTCGATGTGATTACTAGAGCAGTTGACAGACTTTCTATTGAGTGGCCAGAGGATAGGCAGGACGTTCGCTCGAAAAGTAAGCTCGACGAACGCTTCCTGCCATCTCGTGCTCAGCCTCAGCGAAGAAGCCTGCCGTTTTTCCCCGATCTCCACACCGAGGTGTCGAGATCGTGGGGAAAACCGGTTTCATACAGAGTTTATGCACCACAAACATCTCATTATTCATCTATTCAGAAATATAAAGATTATGGTTATGGGGAGATGCCGAAGGTGGAGGAGACGCTTGCGAGCTATCTCTCTCCAGCAACGGCATCTTCCCTGAAAGCTCCTTCACTTCCCTCTAAACCAGTAAAATATACTTCATCCCTGGTTCATAAATCTTATGCAGCCGCTGGTCAAGCAGCAGCGTGTCTGCATACGATGTCCATTATGCAAGCATATCAAGCAGAATTATTGGGGGATTTAGAGGAGGGCGGGGGAATTGGTCCCGATACAGTGGCTGAACTACGCAGAGCCACAGATTTGTCTCTCAGGGCCACCAAGGAGACCGCTAAATCAATCGGGCGGTCTATGGCAGCCCTGGTGGCCACTGAGAGGCATCTGTGGCTCAACCTGAGTGATATAAAAGAGAAAGAAAAACATGTTCTTTTAGATGCTCCGGTTTCCACTGTGGGTTTATTTGGCGATGCAGTAAACAGTGCAGTAGCTAAATCTCAAGAAGCTGCTAAACAGGCAGCTGCATTGCAGAAACTCCTCCCCCGCCGTTCTTTCTATGAGGCTGCTGAGCGGGAGCAGCCTCACTCCTCTAAAAAGAGCGCTGAGCACCGTGCCACTCAAAAACAGAGCGTTTCCTCCCGTGCTCCCCCACAAAAACCTCGGGGACACGGAGGGCGCGCTCAAACCCAGCAGTCTTCGAGGGGTAGAACGGATCTGCGGACCGTTATTACCGCCAAGAAGGCTGCTGGGAAAAAGTCCTGACGTCCGAGGACCCAGGACAAATGAGGGTAGTCCCCCCCGAAGTAGAGCGGTTAACACCTCATTTTACGGTGCCCGTCTCTCTTCGGTGCCCTCAGGGGGCCGTTCTGCCAACCCTGCCACCTCTGGTGTTACAGGGCGCAGCGGTCTCCGGCGAGCACATATCTCAAGGTCCACCCGGAAACGTAGTGGCCTCGGGATGCCCGCCCCCTCCGAGGAGGGTGCTAGAGCAGTCTGTTCGGTCGTTCCCTGCCGGTTCGCCGTTACAGGGCGTCGAACCGACTACTCAACAGCAACAAAATCCAGAAACCAGTCTCGAGAGGCTGGTACCTCTAGTAGAATCTTTGACAGCGTGGAAGCTACTGTCAAATGTTTCTCGTTGGGTCCTGCAGACCGTGGAAAAAGGGTATCAGATACAATTCAAGAAACGCCCACCTCGGTTTATGGGGGTCCTGCCCACAGTGGTGGGCCCCGAGCAGGTTCTGGTTATGGAACAGGAAGTGAACACTCTGTTAGAGAAAGGGGCCATAGAATATGTACCTCCCTCCAGCAGGGAAACCGGGTTTTACAGCCGGTACTTCATAGTTCCAAAAAAGGACGGGGGATTGCGTCCCATTTTAGATCTTCGAGTTCTGAACGAGACAGTCATGCAGCTCAAGTTCAAAATGTTAACATTGAGGCAGATCGTGCCACAGATCAGGTCCGAGGACTGGTTTGTCACGATAGACCTCAAGGACGCATATTTCCACATATCCATCCGTCCGTGTCATTGGAAGTTCCTGAGGTTTGCTTTCGGGGGCAAAGCATACCAATATCGAGTTCTTCCATTCGGCCTAGCTTTATCACCCCGCACTTTCACCAAATGCATGGATGCAGCTCTGGCGCCACTGCGCCTCCAGGGTATTCGCATTATGAACTACATCGACGATTGGTTGATTTTAGCTCATTCGCATCAGATGGCGGTTCAACATCGAGATGTTGTTCTCGCCCACATGAAAGAGTTGGGGTTACGGCTGAACGCCAAGAAGAGTGTGCTTTCTCCATTACAGAGGACCACTTTTCTAGGCGTGGTTTGGGATTCTGTGTCGATGCAGGCGCGCCTGTCACCGCCACGGATAGATTCCATCCTTGCAGCTGTGAAAAGTGTAAAGCTAGGCCAGCTACTCACTGTCAAACAGTTCCAGAGACTGTTGGGTCTCATGGCAGCAGCTTCCAACGTGATACCTTTTGGACTGCTACACATGAGGCCCCTGCAGTGGTGGCTCAGGACCAGGGGGTTTTCCCCGAGGGGCAACCCATTTCGCACAATCAAGGTCACGCGGCGATGCCTACGTGCCTTGGTTATGTGGAAGAAGCCTTGGTTCCTGTCCCAGGGCCCAGTGTTGGGAGCTCCTTGTCGTCGCAAATTGCTAACGACGGATGCTTCCCTCACGGGCTGGGGAGCGATCCTGGGGGGTCGCTCGGCTCAAGGTCTGTGGGAAGACCATCATCGTTCCTGGCATATCAATCGCCTAGAGATGTTAGCTGTCTTCCGGGCTCTGAGGAGCTTTATCACAGATCTCAGGGGGCACCATGTGTTAGTACATACGGACAACACATCGGTAGTCGCCTATATCAACCACCAAGGGGGTTTGCGCTCGCGCCCGTTATCCAACTTGGCACGCCATATCCTCTTGTGGTCCCAGGGGAAGTTACTGTCACTCAGGGCAGCTTACATCCCCGGGGTACAGAATATAGGAGCAGACACTCTGTCGAGGCAGGGGCCGAGGCCCGGGGAATGGAGGCTCCACCCCGAGGTGGTGGAGCTGATATGGAGGGAGTTTGGCCAAGCACAAGTGGATCTGTTTGCGTCTCGAGAGACGTCTCACTGTCCACTCTGGTTCTCCCTCACGCATCCAGCTCCTCTCGGACTGGATGCTATGGTACAGACGTGGCCGAGGCTACGTCTGTACGCCTTTCCCCCAGTTGCTCTGCTCCCGGGAGTTCTGGAAAGAGTTCGCAGGGACCGGGTCCATCTACTTCTTATAGCCCCGCGCTGGCCGGGCAGAGTATGGTTTCCCGATCTTGTGTCCCTCCTCGACGGGCATCCTCTGGAGTTACCCGTCAGGAGGGACCTTCTGTCCCAGGCAGAGGGCTCGATATTTCACCCTCGGCCAGAACTGTGGAATCTGTGGGCTTGGCCTCTGAGGGGGCCCAGCTCATAGAGTCAGGTCTCTCAACCGAGGTTGTTGAGACCATTCTACAATCCAGAGCTCCCTCCACGAGGAAACTTTATGCCCTGAAGTGGAGAGTATTCACTTCCTGGTGTAGTGACCGTCGGTTGGATCCAGTCCACTGCCCAATTGGTACAGTGCTGGAGTTCCTGCAGGACCGGTTCACTGCAGGTCTGACCCCGTCCACTTTAAAGGTTTATGTGGCGGCCATAGGTGCTTACCACATTCCTTTGGGTGGAATGTCTGTGGGGAAAGACCCTCTGGTATCTCGTTTCCTTCGTGGCACTTGGAGGCTGAGGCCTGCAGTTCGCTCGAGGGTGCCACCTTGGGATTTGTCCTTTGTGCTACAAGGCTTATCCCAGGCCCCCTTTGAGCCCATTGAGGAGGTTCCTGAGAAGTTTCTTACTCTGAAAGCTCTTTTCTTTCTGGCTATTTCTTCTCTTAAGAGAATAGGGGATCTTCAAGCATTGTCGGTGGCTCCGTCATGCTTAGAGTTTGCTCCGGGTATGGTTAAAGCGTTCCTTCATCCGAGACCGGGTTATGTCCCCAAGGTCCCCACTAATGTGGCTAGACCTATTGTTCTGCAGGCTTTCTGTCCTCCTCCCTTTCAAAATGCTGACCAGGAGGCTAATAATTTGCTTTGCCCTGTGCGGGCGTTAGACGCTTACGTCCACAGAGCTGCCCTGTGGCGTAAAAGTGATCAATTATTTGTGTGCTTTGGGTCCCCTAACAAAGGGGGCCCGGTGTCTAAGCAAAGGATGAGCAAGTGGGTGGTCGAGGCTATCTCACTTGCTTATGAGGCGGCTGGGCAGCCTTCTCCTTTGGCTGTCCGGTCGCACTCGACGAGGAGTATGGCGGCCTCTAAGGCCCTTATTTCAGGAGTTTCTTTACAGGACGTCTGTGATGCGGCAGGCTGGTCCTCACCGCACACTTTCGTCAGGTTTTACTCTCTGGATCTAGACTCTGCTCCAGGGTCTCATGTTTTGTCTTCCTAGTGCTGCTCTACGGATTTCACACAGGACAGACATTTGTAGCTATGGAGGCGTTGGTATAGACGTTCCCACAGCGTCATTTTCTCGACGCAACGGGAGTTCCCTTGAAAGGGAACGCCTCGGTTACGACTGTAACCTCGGTTCCCTGAAGAGGGAACGAGCGTTGCGTCGCCCTGCCATATCTCCTTCATGCCTGTCAGCTCGACTTCAGACTTTTACGAAGCTTTCGTTTTCTGTTTTGGGCCGGCTTTTATAGTTTCCTGGTACGTGACGTCACCCGCCTCTGACGTTCCGCCACACCATTGGACTGATTTTACATGTGCTTCAAGACGTCATCACGCAAAGCGTTCCCACAGCGTCATTTTCTCGACGCAACGCTCGTTCCCTCTTCAGGGAACCGAGGTTACAGTCGTAACCGAGGCGTTTTCTTTTTAGTCAACACTTTGTCAACTCTATTTTCTTTCATTTCTGCATCACTAAACAAAATTGCTAAATCTATCACTGCTTCCAAACAGGTTTCCTGAACACTTTCCCTATCTGACATCATTAATAATTAATAATTAAATAAATAAATGACCACAAAACAGATAATCCTACCCCAAATATATATTTATTTGCTTGTTTGTTTTAATCTGAATTTAAGTTACAGAATTTATAATTGTTAGATTATAGATGCATAAAAATATAGAAAGCATTTACAGAAATAAGGGTACACTTTCATGCGTGTCTATTTTGGGTGAACTGTCCCTTTAAGACACATTTGTAAGGTGTAGTATATAGATGTGGATTGTCTGGCTAAGAGATCAGGAAACACTTTGACATTCCAGTCTTTCATATGCAGGAATCAGAGCAGTGGCCAGTGTGGCTCCACCACTGCATGGCTCGTATGCCAGCAGGCATCTGTTACTGATCTGCCCGGCTGGTAAGTGATTCCTCATAAACATCGCTCACCAGTTCATTAGCAGTGTGTGTGTGTGTGTGTGTGTGTGTGTGTGTGTGGACTGGTAAGTTGGCCTGATGAATGCAGTGTGGTAATGCCCTTCACAGTTCCTCTGTCTTAGGGCTTCCCGCCCGAGAGAGATACTTGGAGAGACAAACATTTGAGAGAACAACAACCAGTGGACTCTTTTTTAGAATACCGGATAATTTATTTATTAATTTAGGCCTATTTAAATAATTGTTTACAAAATCATTAAACTAAAACAAAATAAAGTGTCAAGCACTGCAGACAAAAATTAATGACCCACAAACTGAAAAAGGAAATGCAGCAAATTGCAATTACCCTGAAATAATTTTTTTTTAAGATCATTGATGATTGCTTTGCATGTTGGCTATGAGTCATTGTGTGTTTGCGCATGTGCATAATATGTGCATGCATGTGTTAGCAAATGGTTATGACATCATCATCAATCTGTCCAAATTTCATAGTATAAGCCTCTGTAAAATGGTGATGTCTGTTCTGCTATTTTAACCGATTTGAGACAGATTGGTTAACAAGCCAGGAATGTCACTGGGTTGATTTTGAATTTGGCCAGGAGCTTCGTTCCACATCAAGAGATGCTCGGGCCTGTTTGTTAACAGATGATGTTCTGACAAATGTGAAAGTGTGCTAAAACATCAACCAAGATCACAGGCCCAAATATATTTATATTCATATTTTGTAATGAACATGTGATGTCAATCTCTCAACTTTATTTATTTAAAGTTTGTTTGTTTGTTTTCTCTTTTAAAATATGGACAAGACATTTAGTGTGCTTACATGTACAATAACTATGAGAACTTGTTTCATAGCTGATGATAAATTGAAACTGAACTATGAAAAAAAAAAAAAAAAGCTTATTTTATAAACACGACGACAGAACAAAATATTTATCATAAAAATGTAATAGTGCAATATTTTAAATAAAAGTATATTTAGATAAAAATATATTTATTATCTTCTAGATTACTTGTTTATATTTTGTTTTTTATTTGCTTATTTATTTAAATCATTAAAATTATTGTATTTTAAATAAATTATTATTATTATTTATTATTAATTATTTTATATATTTTAAATTTGAAATACAATTATTTATTTTAAATAAATATAATAATGTATTTATTATCTTTTATAAAACTTGTTTTTATTTATTTTAATTATTTAGCGAGGATAATGGATACTTTGGTACTACCTTAAAAAACTAATGACAATATTCAATATAGAGAATTTTACAATTCACTTTAATAAATATGGACAAATTGTTGAGTGTGCTTACATGTACAGTAACTAAAACTGATGATAACCTATAAAACTGAAATATGAAATTTCCTAAGATTTTTAAAACCTGACAACAGAACATTTATATAATATTTTTATTTATTTTTTATTTAATTTTTTTACATGACTTAAACATGTAAACAAAGAGACATGCAAACTGAATAATTCTTATTTGCAGTCAAAACTGGGGTGATCAGATCAGGTGTTGCTTAAACTTTATGACCTTTCCCTGACAAAGGAGCACTGTTTAAAGTGTTTACATTATTAAGCATAATCTGTCTAACATTGTGCATGCAATCTAGAAAATAATAACTAAACAAGGAATAAATGATATACGCTGTACATCCAGCTGATTTAACTGCTAACATTTGAATGATCATGAGTATGTGACATCAGTTTAGCATGCATGCACATCACCATTCCTGAGAGCTCATTACAAATTTAAAATGACATAAAAATGGCATGCTCTTCATTTTTACTGTCTCTATACACAAATTATAATGACAAAATGACAAAGTAGTTGTACGTTTCTGTTCTTCTAGGAGCCAAACCCTATACAGACTCCTCATTATCAGCTCAGTCCATGTGGTTCAACTTTTCACCCTTCTCTTCTCAGTGGGGCCCGAACGCGAACACAAACACACACCTGTGTTCTATTAGGACATCAAGCCATCCATCCCAATAGCCAAAGATAGCACTATCTCAATCAGTGGGAACACTGGTAGCTGCAGAGCTTCCCTGTGAGTAAACATGAAGTTCTGGTTGAAGGGATGAGGGTCATGTTACAGACAATCCGTCAAGAAAAATACCATACTGTGTATTTCTCTGCTTCAGGAGCAGCACCATATTGTCACCATATTTTAGCCTTTAGCCTCCTGACTCACAGCTGAAGTGACTTGATTCTTCTCAGAGGCTTTGGTTTCTGCATATTCTGTATTCATGAGCTGAATAGGAAAATGATCAGAAATACCATTTTGGGTCTATAATGAAAATCCTTTAAAGACCCTTTCCAGTGGTTTCACAGTACTGAGACGATACGGTTTCCGAATACGCTTTACGCATGTCCTTCTGCTTAACCTCTGACCCACTGACCCAAAGACGGGTCTCGCAGTGGCCTCCAGTGAGGATTTCAGGGAAGCTGAAGTAGATGCTGTCAATAGAAAGAGACTCTGGGGAGCGGGGATGTCTAGTCACCACTGTGGGAACTAATACCACACTAACACCATGGATTATGAGAGGATTAAATGCTTGGATGTAATTGACTGCTTTTGCTCACTGCGCGTTGTAACTCAAGGTGTCAGAGTTTGATAGGACTATGGAAGCCTGTCTTTTGGGAGTAGTGCACAAGTGTAGATTATCTTCTTGATTGATTGATTGATTTCATATGAAATCATATTATCAAGTAGAAACATGAATTTATTTATTTGGTTGGTTTTATTTTTTGATGTTTCACGATTGTCTTAATAAAAGTTTTTAGTAAAATAATATATTTATTATCTTCTTTACTAGGCCTACTTGTTTATATTTGTTTGTTTTTTAAATAATGTTTTTAATAAATGAAATATATTTAGCTTCTAGATGACTTTTTTTATTTGTTTGTTAATTTAAATGATTAAAATCATTTATTTTGCATATTCAATAAATAAAATACATTATCTTCTAGATTACTTGTTTATATTTTTTAAATCATTAAAAGGATTTATTATAATTCATATAAAAAATATTTGAAATCATGTATTAGAAATGTATATATTTATTTGTTTGGTATGTTTTGTTTTATTTCAAAACATTAAAGTGATTTTAATTAAATTAAGAATTATATATATATATATATATATATATATATATATATATATATATATATATATATACACAGTATATATATATATATATATGTATGTATATTCTAGATTACATGTTTTATATATCTGTTTATGTAAATCATTAAAAGTATTATTTTAAATAAATATTTTCAAAATTCATCTTCTAGATTACTTGTTTATATTTTATTTTTGTTTGCTTGCTTGTTTGTTTGTTTAAATCATTAAAATTATTTATAAAAAAATGACATATCTTTAAAATTACTTGTTTGTATTTATTTATTTATTAAAATTATTCATTTAAAATAAAAAGGTTTTAATTAATTATTTTTTATTTATAAATATTTAATCAGCAATACGATATTTTTGTGGATACGGATTTATATGTATTTTTGAAGGCAGGTTTTGGAAGCCATTTTAATGTTTTTATTTTTTATTTTTTAATAACAACATAAGTTTCAATATTTAAACATGAAGGCGAAACACATGCATTACAGAACGATCACCTTGATGAATATGAGAACTTAGACCAGTATCAGGTGCTAAATCCTCATGTTAGCTATAGTCCTCTGGAGCTTTTAGGCCAGATGACAGGAACAGCTTTCTGATCAGATATGCTTGTGAGAGAGGCCATTACAACAACATCAATAATGAGCGGCCGGCCATCTAAGACTGGATACTGCGGAGAACAGGCAGCAGTCTCTCGAGGAGAGACGTTTATCTAGGCCTGCAGAGGGCAGAGAGTGTTGGAAAAGAGGCCTGGAGAGATTTCACGCTCTGGGCTGTCCAGATGATTTGTGCCGACCCAGGGCTGAAAGCACAGCTACTTGCCGAGAAACGCTCCCAATGGGTTAAACTGATGCAGATGTATCTTAATGCCACACAGACACACACTCATTGTGCAGCAAACTGATATTCACACACTTTCTCCCAGACTTCAGACATGTCCCAGACATCACATGTGAAGCACCACACAACAGACACATCGTTCTATTTCAGTCAGATTCAACAAACTTCCTTCCTAAATGATAAAACGTTTTATTTATTATTTTTGAATTAGACTATTTTTCATCGAACCTGTTCACTGATTGTTTTAGAACAAAATCAATACTGATTTGCCATCCCATTCAAATCCTTTGCAATCCAATCAAGTGATCTATTTACTTAGTCAAGCTTAAACATGAAAACAGCACTCAATTGCTGTGCAATTTATCTGTGTTCACATCAAATAAATAATTACGCTCCCTGTTTTTTTGGGCGCTCAATAATCTCATCAAGATCAAAGAAAATGTTTATTTTACATTGTCATCAATGGAGGACCCAGACCTATGGAAAGCCGTTTTTCCATTTAAAAATGTTATTGATATTTAGTCTGTCACTTGAAGGGGCTGCATGTTGAATTCAGAAACCCTTGTTATTAGCGGTGGCCATTAAGTGAACTGCAGCCTACATTATTATTGCAACATTATTGCTCGTGCACACGTAACGTACAAGTAGCGTACGCAATTTCCGGTCCGACTCCGATATATGCTACTCACATTTTTTTCATTCTTTGCTTAGAAGTAAAAAGAAGTTGAAAATACCTTTGCTGCAATAGGCATGTACTGCTGACATCGACGTTTAGATCAATATGTAAATATATGCTGTGCTTTCCTCTCAATAACAAAATAAGCACAATAAAATGACAGTGGTGAGAAAGCAGCAGTTAAGCAAGCATCTGATCATAGCGATGTTGATATGCATGTCGAAAGATGAGGTATAGGCTATTGAAATTACACTGTTATGATTATAAAGGCCTATATTTGAGATTATATAGACTATGAATTAATCTTTTGCATCATGATACATTGATATTACAGTACAGAAATGCTATTATCATAAACATTTTTATAAGCATTGGTTTCATTTGCATAGAACGGAGGAGAGGGTGCTAGGAGCGCACGTGTTGCATCCTTTTGATTTTCCAAGAAAAAAAAAATCCCTATTCCTTCACATAAAAAAATCAGTCTACATGCTTTCATAGACAACCTAGGAAGTCGGGGAAGGCCTTGTTTTTTTTAAGTTTTGTTACAAGCTGTTCATATATTGCCAATAAAAAGCGATTAATACATGAAAATACTTACATATCCCTTTTAAAGGGGTAGTTCACCCAAAAATTTACATTCTGTTTTTCACTCATCCTCATGTTGCTCTAAACGTGTATGACTTTTTGAAAAATGTCTGTTGAAAAATGTTGATTTGGACCCCATTGAATTTCATTGTATGGACAAAAACTTTCCTAAAAAAATATCTCCTTTTGTGTTCCACAGAAGAAGGTAAGTCAGAAAGACATGAGGGTGAGTGAATGATGACTGAATTTGTATTTCTGATTGAACTCTTCAAACTCTTTATCAGTTTATGGGAACTGAATTGAATTTGAAGCATTATGTGTATACCATTACATTACACACTTGACCATTTGCTTGAAAACGATTCTTTGCTGGAAGTTTGCAAAACAATTTAGAGAAACCATGAATGAAAGCAGTTTTGACAAGAACTATACGAGCTCTCTGATGATGCCATTTTTTTTCTTCAGTGCTGTCGTTAACTTCTGACAATACTGTAAGTGCTGACATTAGCCCTGAATTTATCTTCACTGTTTGGGAATATTATGTAGTTTGAAGCACTTGAGTGAACGGCTACTCGTCGGTTCACGTTGACTGGGTAGAGTTAGTTTTTGTGAAATTACGTGGTGTGCATCCACATCTGGCAGGGAGTTACTGCACACCCCCCCGAGTCTGTATAAGTGTCTCTGAACATCTGTGTTTCCAGACCCCACATTGTTTTTTGCTTCACGTTGCTTTTTTTTCTAGTGTCTCCCATGTTGGCTCTCTTATTCCTCTGGGTTTACCTTTGCAAATATTCTCAAACAGGTTTGCAGCTTTCCAGCATCTCTCAGGATGATCCCTGGAGTATGGCAGATTCTGTTTAATCTATTTATGTGTTTGTTTTTTGTATTGTAATATGTGCTGAAGCGTTCAGGCATTTCACATGTTAGCACAGTACGCTACAGGGTAAATGGCAAAATAACTGTTACATGAAAAATACACTAAGACAGGCATTTCATCATTATTTCCCTGCCTCTGATCTGAGAATAAGTGTGCACACTCTCACTTTGTAAAAGGTGTATTAAACATCTCTAAATTATAACAACACTTAGATAGTGTTTAAGAGTGTTTAAGAACTGAATCTAAGGTTTTGTGCTCTAGTAGTAACTTTAATAAAATTATATAGTTATACAGTATAGGCTATATTGCAAGTCAAAACGATATACAACAGCGATCCTGTAACTGTCTTGTTAGTGTGTTGTAAGTGTTCACTAATTAAGATTCTTCAGTACGAGATGGTCTGTGTTTACTTGAACTCTGCACCATTGTGATCGACTGCTGGAGTTAATGACTTGAGGGTAATGGCTAATGAGTGGAGGATCGACCTGTTGCCTAATTTTTACACTAATGGAAAACCAGTCGGTCAGCCAACCCCATTAAAGCATTTAGAGCTTACAAATAAGAGTAGCCTAATATCATCAGCTACCAGAGGAATAGGGAATACACTGTTAAATGACCTTTTTAGAAATATTGAGTTTGTGAGGAATGAAAGAGTGCATAAAAATGTTTCGGCTCTATATATATTTTTATACATATACGTATAGGCCTATATATATTAGGGGTAACAATATATTGTGTCACAATATACTGCAAAACAAAAATGCAACAATATCTATTGTGGATAGTTCACCCCCAAAAAAATGACTGTGTGTGAAAAAGTTTTCAGAGTTTTAGTGTCAGTACTACATTAAGTAAGGGATAATGTAGAGCGAGGCGGTTGTTATAGCGAATACAACCCCGACAGGCTGATCAGGACCCCGACGCAAAGCGGAGCCATTTATTACATGGCTTGGTTGAATTCTAATGTAGAACGCGGTCTGTTATTTCTTGATAATTTTCTTGACTATTTTCTTTAGCGGAAGCAATACAATCGTTTTTAAATCAATAAACTCCTTTTTAAATCAATATTTTGTGTCAAATTATTGATTTATTTGGTAGGTAGCCATGTAATAAGCGGGATAATGTCTCTACATTATCCCTTACATACATACACATATATACATATAGACACATATACATACACACACACACACACACACACACACACACACACACACACACACATATATATATATATAAACTACAGTTTTCAGTGTTACACTGTTATAAATCATTCTTGACTGTTGTGCTGCACATAACACAGTTTCTGCCAATCTTATGTTAATCTTGAGTACCTATAGTAGTATTACATCCTTCATATCTCCGAAGAGTATTTAGTTTGATCAGATTTATAAAAGACGGATACACTGTGACTGTACCGATTCTTTCGGAAAACAGCCGAGCTCCTGGAGGCGTGCCTTGGGCGGAGCTAAAGAGTCAGGCACATGTTATCATCGCATTATCCCTGGATAACTTATTCACTGTATAGGCTACGTTCATGCACTTACGCAGTGATTGCCAACAAAACACAGACATTATGTTACTTACCACCTGCAGTTCCGACTCATGACCGGGATATTTTATCGATGGGACCGCGCCACCTTTCAGTTTCAAACAATCTGCAAATCCAACGTCGAACTGGGCCTTGTTTAAAACATTTGTCAGCGAAATGCCGGGAACAAACAGACACACTTGCACAAATCCGTTGCTGCCCCGGAAAAACCAACTGCATCCACTGTTCCCTAATGATGGGTTCTTTGGAAAGCAAGGTTATCTTTCCCTCACAACCAAAAATACACTTATTTGGTGACATTGTTGATTTCGTGGTCTATAAACAAAAAGACAGCGCTGTCGACGGTCTTCATAACCCACACTTGCACGTTGATGGATGCGCGCTCTTGCTTTTGCTCTGGGGTGCGTTTCCCTTTCAATGACGTAACTCGATGCTTCACTACCATACTACAATGCATCCTTGAAGAAATCAACTAGCTAGTCATGACTCATGACTGTTTCCCGAAACCATATTGTTGCAAAGTGGTCGTTCAACCACGTTGGTTTATGACTTCACGCACGTGGTGTAATAACTTCTTTCAATCTAGAAACTGCTTCTAACCACAGCTCAAGAGCTGTCATCTAACCACACAACTTTGCTATGCTGTTTGCGAATGTTCGTTGGAACGATGGTTTCAGGAAACACCGAGTCCTTGAACTATGCTGGGATGCGTTTCCGAAATACGACGTAACTCGCTGCTTAACTACCATAGTACCGATGCATCGTTGAAGAATCAACTAGCTAGTCACGACTGTTTCCCAAAACCGTATTGTGCAAAGTGGTCGTTCATGGTTAATGACGTCACGCACGTGTTGGAGTAATAACTTATTTTAATGAATCTGTTTGGGATCGAATTAATGCTAGATGTTTTGCTATAAATTGCTAAAGATGTTTTGCTATACACATGACATCTGAGGACTATTTCTCATTTTTCTCAGTTATTTTGCTTTATTTCCAGATTCAATCATAGGCTCGTTCTTATATAGTAGAGCCTTTCGCACATGCGCACTCTTTAAAAACGGTGCTTTAAATTTCTTGACAAACTAAAAGACGTAAATGACATTTGTATGTATTCTAAACAAAAGACACAGGTTGTACTGAATGTCATCTTGCTTATTTTGCTCAAGATAAGGATTTATTAAGTCCACATGCATGCAAACTAGAAACTATGCTTCTAACCACAGCTCGAGAGCTGTCGTTTCAACCACACAACTTTGCGATGCTGTTTGCGAATGTTCGTTGGAACGATGGTTTGTTGAACTATGCTGAACTTGCGACCATAGTTGGCAAACGATGCTTTCAGGAAATGCACCCCTGTTTGATGTGTGCACGTGCTCTTCAGGGAGAAGTGTCCAATCAAGGTATTCCGTCCTTTATGACATCATACCGGGCCGTACTCGAAAAAAAAAAAAAAAATGTTCCGAAACTTTTAAGAATCCTGAAGGTGTATTTGTCAAAGGTCCAACTCATTTTTTTTAACTTGGCTATGTTTAGCATGAAAATCCAACTCTTTAACAGTGTAAATAAGTCAGAATAGAATTAGACATCCCCTTTAATATTTTTGTAGAATCCTTGTTCATTTTCATCAAGGATAACAAATTTTGAATTCATTTGAAATAGACATCATTTGTAACCATAGACTGTAAAAAAAATATGGACGTAGTGTCCGTGACGTCACCCGTAGGTTTCTGAAGCCTAAAGTGGGCGTGGCCGACCGTCGCCATCTTGGCAGCGTGTCACTCCCGAATTTATTTATTTTTACAGTCAGACAATGAGCTGAGGTAATGTGACGGCTAACAGACAACAGACAAACGGCTAATGATGACTAATGACCACAGCAGCGGGAATCCCCCTGTCACTCAAAAGTGGACACGCCCTTAATTATGCAGAACTTTAATAATGTAAACGGATGTAAAATTCACCAACCTCACAGTTGTCATGAAGGGAAAAATAAGCTATATAGACCAAAGCCACTTTTTGCACCAGGATGTAAACGTGTTTATTTCTGCTGTAAAGTTGGGTATGGGGGAGATACAGATTTGACTCACTTCTGCACCCAGCCTCAAGCAGCCAGTTGATGAATTGCCGTTGAATTCACTTCCGTGTTGGTTTCAAGAGAGAGACAGGGAGGTTGCCGCTTGTTTGTAACATCATATACATCTTTACTTTCACTTTTGAACAAATAAATTTGCCCTTGCTGGACAAAAAAATAATGACCCCACACTTTTGAATAGTAGTGTATACTATATGTCATGTTTGCAATTACTTTAACCGCACTTTAACCTCAAGTTCTCATCAATAGACCTTATTCACAGCAGCGCCATCTTTGATTTTAATTGGAAATGAAAGTGAGGCTGTGAGGGATAGACATACATCTCTTCAGTGGGTTGTACTGTTTTTGGATTGTTCTGCTGAGGAAACACTGCAAAAATATCTTTCCAAGAAAATTCAGTAAAAAAAACAACAACAAAAAACAAAATATATATATATATATATATATATATATATATATATATATATATATATATATATATATATTAAAGAAAACTATAAGTGATCTAGGAGCTTTATACAGCTTTCTATACCTTTTTCACCTGTCATGGCGCTGCTCTGAATATTTACTAAATCTCAAGTTAACTTCATGTACACGTGTAATTTATATTACTTATGGACATGTCTCTCAAAGTATTACAAACAAAATCTGTCCAAAATATTCTTAATTTTAAACAGGATATCTAATAAACTTATTTTTATGAAATGTTTTGGTCAAAAAGTGCACATGTGCTATCTTTTCTTTTTTATATATATATATAAATGCAACTTGCATGGTTTAGTATTGTATTATCTTCTACAATATTGAGTACTTTTTATACTCATGTAAAGTTTATTGATGCCATAAGGTTGTTCAAGTGATTGATGATTTAAAAAAAAAAAAAAGCATATGAATTTTTTTTCTCTGAGAGGCTATATATTTATTTGAAATTATTTATTTAAAGTTTTTTTTTTTTTTTTTGCAGAGACGGAAAAATCTGAAAGGGGTCATCGGATGCAAAATTCACTTTGCATATAAATGTGTCTTTGCAGTGTGTGGACACAACTACCATGAAAAAAAAAAAGCCTAAACACTCTCAAGCATTTGTATTTTCTGAGCAATATATTTCATATTGCTGATGCTCTGCCCACGACCACTGACGGACTGTTCTGTATTAGCATATTTCCACCCTCAAAGCAGCACTTTACACGCCCCACGGAAGAGAGGGGTGGGGTGAGCAGGTGCTCATTATCATTTAAAGAGACATGCACCGAAACGGGTCGCTGTGAACGGTGCTGTTTTTGAGGAAGGGTGTTGTTTTTCACAACCATTGAAGAATTTTAACCAAAGTATGTTACAAACTTTACATGAAGACCCTAAAGAATCATACCAACTTGTGGAAAATGGGCATCCGATGACCCCTTTAAGGCCGTCCGTCATTTTGACAGATTACACTAAAGGTGATCTATCAACTTGTAACTGTGCCCTTGTCTAGTTAGTGGCGAGTGCGCTCCAGTGTGGCAGCAGAGCAGGCTATTGTTTATATGCAACCTACATGAGACATGATATGGATTTCAGTAAGTTGTACTGTATCTTTCAACATATCCTGATATGTTTATGCTTGCCTATTTTGTGTAAATCTACGTGTAAAGTTTAAGAGATGGTAGATTCATGTGTATGCCGCACTTTGGCCACTTTAAAGAGCGCCAAAACTGTATTTATTGTTTGAATTTCGTAAAAAAGAGGACAGAATTTGAACGCTGAGACGTTGTTTCATAAAGTAACAAAACACAAAGCTATATTGCAATTTATTGGACAAACATTCATGATGAAAACTGACACGGGATGACGAGTCTCTGTTCAACTTTCTATTCATAAATAAATAAATGCATATTCTTGTCCTGTAGGTGCGAGAATAAAAATGAAAATGTAAACCAAAACATAAGCTATTAAATGTCTAATCTTATATCATTGAAATATGAAAATTAAAATGACGGGTAATAATAGATTATGACAGATTTTTTTATGACCCTTACGTCAAAATGACAGACAGAAAGGCCTATAACGCGACCTCTGCTGCCGACACACATTTATGCTCAAACACCATGGGAATTTTAGGCCTAGGTCTGTTTAAGGATATAGGCCTACTGTTTCATGGCTCCGGCCCCAATGACCTTTAAAACGCACATAGAATAGAAATGTTATACAAGTAGATTTAATTGCAATGAATAGATAGATACTGTTCTTTGAGTGACAGCAGCCGAATGTTTGGTTTGATATGGTGATGTCTGACAAGTGCTCTTGTGTTCATTAGGCTTCAGGTAAAATATATAGCACTGCAGGCGATGTGTGTGTGTGTGTGTGTGTGTGTGTGTGTGTGTGTGTGTGTGTGTGTGCGTGTGCGTGTGCGTGTGCGTGTGCGTGTGCGTGTGCGTGTGCGTGTGCGTGTGTGTGTGTGTGTGTGTGTGTGTACTTGTACATCTATCTTTGTGAGGACGGTTTGAATTTTAAGCAGCGGAGTGAAAACAAAGAGAGTAAAGCGGAGGACATTTCTTTCCCCTTTAGAGGTCTGTTTGACTTGGCTTTAGGGATAAGGTTATAATTAGGTTAAGGGTTGGTTTAGGGTAAGGGTTTAGGTTGGGCACTTAGTTGTGATGGGTAAGCTAGAGATTGCATTGTGTCAATAAATGTACTGTGTGTGTTGTCCTGGTAAACCCTACATTATGGGGACAAAATGTCCCCACAAAAATGGCAATATCTGAAATCCTTGTCCTTATGGGGAAATGTTTTGGTCCCCGTGAGGAAAACAACGTATAATAAATCATACTAAGTGATTGTTGTTGTTTTTTGAAAACCTAAAAATGAAACGCAGAAAGTTTTCTGTGATGGTTTAAAGGGATATAATATACAGTTTGTACAGTAGCCTATACAAATCATTATGCCTATGGAAAGTCCCCATTAAACATGGAAACACAGCATGTGTGTGTGTTATTCTTTGTGAGGACCAAGTGTCCCCACAAAGATAAAATGTGAAAATGTTGACGAGGAAAACAGTTTTTTGAAAATGTAAAAATGCAGAAAGATTTCTGATGGGTAGGTTTAGGGTTAGGGGAGAGAATATGCTGTTTGTACATTATTAAGAACCATTATGTCTATGGAAAGTCTCATAAAGATATAAAAACAAGTGTGTGTGTGTGTGTGTGTGTGTGTGTGTGTGTGTGTGTGTGTGTGTGTGTGTGTGTGTGTGTGTGTGTGTGTGTGTGTGTGTGTGTGTGTGTGTGTGTGTGTGTGTGTGTGTGTGTGTGTGTGTGTGTGTGTGTGTGTGTGTGTGTGTTTGTTTGTTTATAATGGTGATGGAAACATAAATAGATGAGCATGCAAGCATATATGTGGGATTTTGTGTGTGCCTGAACATGAACATGAAGAGAAAGAGAGAGATGCCTGTTAACATGCTGCACTGTGGACACACACTGCTCTTTAAACACAGATTGATGGAGTAATGTCACGCTGCTTGGAGGTCCATTCTAGAGGGCATGAGGGGGAACTGACATCCGGGCCTCCTCCGTAAGTATTTCCATGCTCGTGTTCTACAACACTGCATAAAACATAAATAAAATATATTTATGTATTTTTTAATCAATTATGTACTTGATGGTAATTTTGTTCAGATCAAACAGTGTTTGCATCCATAAAAGTGACTTTGAAAGGAATGTGAGAAGTATGTGACACAGTTCGTCCGTTGATTCAAGGCAGATTTGGGCAGCAGCTGTGTGTGTCAGGATCTCTTTTTTTCATAGACATCTGCGACTGCTCGATGGAAACGTGTTTTTAACCAGTCGTCTCGGCTTCTTAAACACGCCGGCGTAGATTTTGCTTGATTCTTCACCACAAGTGCATCACTAAACTTTGTATTTGGGATGAAAAAATTACGAATACAAAAATGCAGAAAGACAGGACAAAAGATGAATATTTGGGTAGACTTTTATTATTTTAAATTGCTTTATGACTGAAAATTGATTGTAAGCAGTATTAGTGATCTGGCCAAAATTTTTCCACTTCTACACTCTCAGAAGAAAAGGTACAAAAGCTTTCAAAAAGTACCTCCTTATTTACCACTAAAGAGTGCATATTAGTATTCATATAAAAAAAAAAAGTTCCTTCTTCTTTTTTAAAGGGGTACCGCCAGTGACAGCTTTTGTACCTTTTTTTCTGAGTAAAAATTTGTGTCAGGACTACAGGTGTCTTGGACACCGGCACCTGTTGTCATGGGACAGATCAGCCTGCAATTCTGATAAACCCTGATGCATTCCAGCGTATTACCCTCTTTACGCTACAGCCCAGCCATCCCACCCTGATCCCAACACAAACTTCCTGAACATCCATAAAATGATTTACTCGCATGGAACAGTTGTTGCTGTAATGTGTGTCTGTTTTTTTTTCCCCTTCTTGTCTGGGCAGACACACAGTGAGCTCACACACACACAAGACAAAGAGAGAGGATTGGAATAGCACCCTTCGGACCACACATCTCGCAGGCTGTGTAAAAGGACTTCTTCATGCTCAATGCTGTGCGGCTGCCCCAGAAATCACTCGTTCTCTTGAGCTGGTTCTGTCATCTGAAAGGGCGAGTGAGTTAGTAAGTTAGTTGAGTGAGCGAGTGAGTGAATGAGTCAAGTGGGGATGATGTGGTGTACTGGTTAAATCTCAGGGCTCGTAACTGGTTTGAGAAAATCTAAATTTGCCTTTAAGCAAGATCCCAGGTTACTACAGGTGAACAAGTGAACAAGAAAGATAAAAACATAAATGACTACTTATACTTGTATAAATAGATATATACACATATATACTTATACTTGCTATATAAATATACATTCAAAAGTTTGGGGTGGGTATAACATTTTTTTTAAATGTTTTTGGAAGAAGTCTCTTTTGCTCACCAAGGCTAATTATTTGATGAATACAGTAATAATGAAATATTATTACAACGTTATTCAAATAACTTTTCATGATGTTATATACTTTAAAATGTTATTTATTTCTGTGATGGCAAAGCTGAATTTTCAGCTGCTTAAGAAACATTTCTTATTATGTGGAAAACAGTTACTTTGATGAACATAAAGTTACTCATTTATTTGAAATTTGAATATTTTTGTCTTTACTGTCACTTTTAATTCATTTAATGCATCCTTGTTGAATAAAAGTATTATTTATTTGTATTGTATTATTTATTGATTTATTTCTCATTCATTCTTTTTCTAATTTGTTTTTTGCCTTTTATTTGTATCTTTGTAAACAACTGTCTCTATACTGTTAGTTTATATCTGTGACTCTCATCCAAAACTATTGAACTCCCATCCTGAAGTGATACTTTCAGAAAGGAAAACAAGAATATGCCTATTATCATGTTCTACTATATTTTATCAAAAATGTACACGAATCATCTTGCCAAGAAATGAAGCCTCTCTCTGTTAATAATGTGAAAGCAGGTAGTTATGAACAGAAATTGCATTCCTATGTGTTTGTCACACAGTTATTTTATTATCATCAGATATTTCATTCAACATTAATCTTTGGTTCACTTCAAATGAAATCGTCTTTAGCGTGAAGATGGCTTTCCACTTCTCTTCTCTTCTGTCGGCTTTGCACTTCAGCTGTATCGTTGATGCCACCCCTTGACCCATCCCGACCCTGGAGTTTATATTCCTGCGGGTGAAAGCCGACGCCGCAGACCACCCCTCCTGTACGGTACTCCATCAGACCCTGGTACATATTAATGTTATTTTCGGGTCATTTAACTTCGCAGTGCAGGAGGGCTAAGGGCTGACGCAAAACCGTAAATCATGGAGTTGTGGAGCGGGCTGGTGCCATAACAGATCGTCATATGGATTTTAGGTGAGGTAAAAGTAGTCCCTGAACAGGACCTTATTTGGGTAATGATACAGGCATATGCAGATGCGTTGACAGGCGTGTTTCACCACTGACACCTACACAACATACATTAACAGGCCTACCACTTTAAATCAGTTTTGAGAATTTAACAAAATGCAGTAATGGATAAAAATAAGACAGATACAAATACACTAAGTCACAAGCAACTTTTAAAACATGACTCTTTGTTGAAAATTTAAAAGATGGAGAGATGACACTTGTCATATTTGAATAGGAAATAAATACACAGTTAGGATTTTCAAGTGGCTAAGTTGTATAAGAGAGATATAGACTTGGTTGAAATTAAATGGCTTTTGAAATTGTAGGCATCTTTATACACCATATGGGGGGGATTGTGCAGTTTTGCTCTTATTGCTCAGAAAATATGAGATAGAAATTGAGATAGAAATTTGTCAAGCAACGTAAAAATGTACGTAGCAACGTACATTGTCCTTGTTACACGTGTTACATTTTCTGTAGTAATTACTATAATAATTACATGCAACCCTAAACCAATCCTAATCCTAACAATATGTGGTTAATTAATATTACTCAGTGCTTAAATGTATAATTACACTGTAACAAGGACACCTTAAAATCTAAATAAACTGGCTTTATTCAAATCAAAAATGTTATTTATTATGACTGATCAAACCTGAATTGCTATACATTAGGGCTGGGCACCAATAAAAATCTATTTAAAGGTTGGACCAGATATAGGTTGTTGCATTTTTGTGTTATACAAAATAGCATAAAGAGGTGGCTAGTTATTAAAATGCATGTGCTTGTATGCTTAAACCATGCGAGTCATTTGACAATAGCCATTTGGGTGATTCTTCAATTAAACTTACTTTTGACTACTTCGAATCAGAGTTTAAAATGTTTCATCTGTGTTAAAACATGTAGGCCTGTCACATGTCAACTTTCGACATGTGGCTCTTTTTGGAGAAAAAAAAAATTGTTTGGAAAACCCTAGTTTAATGTTTTTTTCAAAACTGTTTTATATAGAGGGGAAGTTAAATTTTGGATTAGGACAAGCCCCAAATAGTATTAAAATGAAAATGAATTAAACGTTTTTCAAAGGCTAATTAAAGCTAATAACCTGTGCTTTAAGAATGGTTGTGTTTTTGTGTTAAAATCATTCCAGGGGACAGAATAGTTCCCCTAATTGAAGAATCGCCCATTCATAAGCTCATTGTTTTAATATCCAGTTTTTAATATACCCTACTGATGCTCTGTGGTAGTGCTTGTTTCTCAGATCATGTCTTCTCAAAGGTGGGACAATCGTTCATATTCTCTCGCGGGGAATGACATCACGGCCTGTGACAGCCGTGTGCTAATTGAATATGACGAAGTGTTCTCCGGCTCACCTCTCTCCACCTCGGGACTGCACACAGCCAGCGATGAGAGACCGAGAAGGAGACTTCGCGAATCACTCGCCTTTTGAAGTGCAAGGCCGACGGTGAAAACATAGCTGCTAATGCTAGCGCGCATCGTGGAAGGCCCTGTCTGTCTGTCTGCGTCTGCCGGAGCCGGAGCCGGGAAAGTAATACCACATGTGAGAGGCACGCGGAGTGAAGAGCCTCTTGACCACCCATCGCATATTATGATACCAGGTGTCCCGCGCTTTGTTCTCTTTGTGCGTGTACCTTCATTATATAAAAAAGCGCCTTGACAGGATGGGCTCTGAAAAATCTGCACAGCAGATGCCATTGTGAACGGGGTGAACACCCAGCGCTGTCCCACGATAGGACCCCTTCTGTTTGTAATTAGAATTCTTGTCAACTCTTCTTCCTTTTATATATGGGTCAAAGACGTGACACTTATTTTTGTCCGAGACTATTACGTTATTTAAAAATACATTTAAATTGCAATGCATACGAAAAATGTCTTAATTAAAATCAATAGTGATTTGAAATATTAGGCCTAGCAATTTAAAAACAGGCCGACGGTATTTTATTTTATTTTTTTTATTTTGTCATGTGACAGGACCCCATAAGACACTCAAGATTGTGTCAAGGTCATTACGTTTTTGTTTTTGTTTTTAAATCACATTTGGACATTTTATGAAAATGGATTAGGCTACCCCTAAAAAAATAGTTTTGAAACTAGATTTTTCAAATAGCTTGCACGTTTCTATCTTCTCAGACATTCAAATTTGTCATTAACCCACATTATGGTTGCGACGAAACGAAAATTTTGTTTGAGAAAAGTGTTTTTACGGCATTACTGCAGGACCTTTCAGGCAATGGGATGGGGTTGAATAGGCTGTCGTGGATCACGGAAAAACTAGTAGTTTATTTAACACATCCTAAATATTGCCATAACCTATATAAAGCTGAAAAGCCTATATGTTTTATCAACATCATGCATCTAAACCCTAAACCGGTGGGCCAAACTAACTGTGGTAAGACAAATTGCTATTTGAAAAAAGATAGCCTACATTTGATAAATTAAAAACAAATATTTTGTTTAAATAATGCATAGGCTATATAAGGTTTATGCATTTGCAGGCTAATGAATGGACAAACTTAGAAATTTACTGACAATAAATAAAAGTTAACAAAGTAAATTTGTCTGACTCTGAGGGGTTTAATTGCCTCAATAATAAGTGAATGTATTTAAATAATTTCACAAATAGGCCTATTGTCTCTGTGTTTGCGGTACAAATGTGGTATTATTTTCGCTTACTTGAATGCAAATAATGTGTGAAATAAATAAATAAATAAAAAACAGTAGGCTAATAACTTAAATAATAACGGAAAGTGTTTAGAAAGTCAGCCAGCAACAGATACAATGTTATGCAGATTATTATAATTTTTTTTTTTTATTGATATGCGTATCTCACCATACTCTTCTTTTACAAAGCCTTTGCAGCAGTGTGTTTGTGTCTGGCCCTGTGCTGCTGACCAGTTAGGGGTGGGTGGAGGGGAATGAAGGTACTTGGTTGTATCCACCATGTAATGTTCATTTATCTGCTCCCACATTTGTGGCTGCTCTCCCAGTAGTCCTAATGCCTACACTGGCGCATTGGGAGGTTAACATTCAATGCCATCCTTTGTTGAATCACCCCACCAGTATTGCCTCTGTATGCATTTGTCACACATTTCAACAGCAAAAACTGAAGTGATGTGGAACTTAAAGGAGGGAGGGGGCATGTTTAGAATAGGACAGTGCATTTTTTCGAAGGCATAGGCTATTCTGAAAACATGAGAGAATGAACAGACGTTTGACCTCAGAGCACCTTTTACACTAAAGGTTAAATAGATTTGTTATAATGCATAAAACATTTATTTTATTTTATTTTTTTATCAAGTAGATTTGCCAGAGCATGTGTGAATTAACTTCGCGTCTAATGTTGTTGTTTTTTTTGTTTGTTTGTTTGTTTTGTTTTTTTGCGAGAGAAAGGCATCCTCTTTCCAATGCAAGTCTCACTGATTTGATGCTTTTATCACACTTTCTGCTCAGTAATTCCTTGGGGGATTATATTTGAGTTAAGCAGTGGGGCCGCACTGGCGATGATGCCTCTGCATGCGTGCGCGCGTGCGCACAACAGAAACACATGTTAGCTGTGTGTGTAGTACAAGAGCACTGCCGTGTGTAAGCATCAAGGGCTGGTAGTGTTGAGACGCGAATAGCCCCTGAACCGCTGGCCCCCACCCACAGTGTTTTCTAATAGGATTACCAATCACTTAGCTCATATATTTGCATCCTTTAGTCCTATTCAGGGTCACTGGCCTCTTCCGCTGTTCTTTGATCAATGGTGCGCGTTCGCCTCTGGTAAACGAGGGCACAAACCGAGACAACCAAGCGAGGCTGTGAAATTTGTGCAAGCTTTTCCTGTCCTCAACCCCAGTGCCATGGCCTTCGCCTTTTCTCGTGCTTTCTCTTAAGTCCACTACTTGCCATTTTGCAAAACATCATGTCCTCCTCTTCTCCCTCCTATTTTTCATTGAAAATAGACTGGCGTTCTCTTACCTTTGCTTTGTCTGAAGTTGCTAAGTTTCTAGTGTTTCGTTTGCAGCTATACCCTGTTAAATAATCTCCATAGTTTCGTCTTTTATTGCTTTCATTTGCATATATATTAAATACATGTTAGCTGTAGGGCAGAATGTAGTGAGAACGCGCCGATCTCAGTTGCCTTTTGTTTTAGCGAAGCACCTGCTGAACGAAGCAAGGCAGTTTAACTTTTGTGCCGTTTTTGAATGAGTTCTATATATTTTAATAAGGTAATGTCAGTAATTATGGTCCTTGCAGTAGATGTGTGGATTGAACCTTTGGCCCACAGCATATACGGCTATCTGTGGATAAAAATAATACTAGTAGCCTAGCCCAGTTCCCCAACCTTCATTATTAAGGTTGAAACGTTCATGCACTTTACCCTTGATTTTTAGGCTCAAAAGGTTGACACAAAAACCTATAGGTATAATCGTATTGTTTGAACGACTGAAGGATATTTGAACAATATTATTTTAATGTGTGATATTTTGATGTGAACAGCTAGCTGCGAATTCCGAAGGCTTTCCCCTAAATAATTGTGCAAATAGGATTTGTTAAAATCACCAGATTGTAGGTAAACGCATTAAACACAAATTAATGGGGGAATCTATATTGTAGCCTACTTAATATTTGCCCGTCTATAGCCTTGGAAGGATTTTTATTTGGATGGTCGGTAGCCTAAATGCAAATTTCACATTCAATATCTCGCTGTTATTATTTTATTAGCAAGGTAGGCTACCTAAAAATACATATGCTTCATTCGCTCTTTATTGTACAACTTAAAATGAATAATAAGGCCCTTCATATAACGTTTTATTAAATGAGCAGAAAAGCACGAGGGATTGGCTTGTCCACGAAAGCAAATTAATAATAGTTCAAGCCTGTTTAAATAAGTAATGTCAATCGGTTTATGGCTATTAATATTTAATGTACTGGTGTTTTTGAAATGGTTCTCTTTGCTATATGTGAGTTTGTTCATTAAATTCACTGAATATTATGCGCAGCAGTTATATTAGCAGCAGAATAATTACAAATAAAAGCCGCCTGCGGGCTCCTGTGATGACAAAACCCTCGTATTCCACATGGAAAAGCAAAATATTTATTAATTCAACCTTTTTTTTAAGTTAAAGAAAGGAATTATTCTAGTCTATATTAGAAGAGTGAAAGAAAGTAGATTTAAATTAGTAAATAAATTCCCTGTTTTTCTGTAATTTTATAACAACTACGTAAAAAATGCAGAACTGTATAATTAATAACAATGAAACTTGAAATCCTGTAACATTAGGCTTATAGCTCTGCCCGTCCATTCCGATATTGTCACCGTTGCTATAAAAACACATTTATGACAATAAGTAAACTCTTAGCTTCAATAGGCTATATCACATCACGTCCCACAATAAATGTTTCAAGAACTGTAGGTTAAAAATTGGTAAACTTATAGTCGTGCAAGCACAACTGTCAAGAAATTTTATAAATCGGGAATTCAACTAAACGATTTGTGGCAGTATACTTTTGTAACAATCGTCCAAAAAAATATATATATATTAAAAAAATTGCAACCAGCACAACGTAAACTTAGTCTCTTAACATCAAGACAAAATTGCTGTAAATAATTTTCTTACGAATCACCGACAACACTGAATATTCCAAAACAATTTATTTTAACTACTAAATGATGATAGCTACACTTCTGATGTGAACTCGCTCTGTTTATAGACATGCCTCCAAATCCAAACATCCTAAGGCGAGGCCTGCTGGAGCAAAGAGACAAATGTTTTGTTTTTGCCACAAAGAGCGCTTATAGCCTGCAAATTTAGACAGTTGATTGTTGTTGTTTTGTTGTTGTTAAGTCTTGTTTATAATATATTTTAGTATTGAGTAAGCCTTCAGAAGTAACTGTGGGAATGAACCATAATTAAATGTGCCCATAAGTCTCGTCCCAACCTGACAGCGCATTTTACATCAAGACTCATTGTATTACATTAAGACTGATTTCTTGTCCCTTCTTGTATTGTTTTAGTCATGACTCACGTGTCAAACTCGCGTGTAAAAATATGCACGTGCATTGAATGCAATGCATTATATCTACACTAAGAGAGGTTATTGGCGAATATGTTTTATGTTATTTGCACCGTTAGACCCCTAAGCTAAAATGATTATATTATTGTAAACAAATTGCTTAAATTTTCTAATGATCATTATAGGCCTAAGATACGTTTCACATAAAAACAAATGTATTATTCACCCAAATACGGGCCGCCAGCATACCTTTATTAAACTAAAATTTCATAACAAGATTATTGTATTGCCCTACTTTGAAACGTAATGTTCAGTGCGCTTTGTCTTGAGATAATACGCGGACTGTTCAGAGAGAATGTGGTGTTTTTAAACATCCATGATTTTGTTTTGACTGCTCAGCTTGACCTTTTAACCTCGTTGGGAGAGTTTTCCGAATTTGTTCTTTGATCCCTAGACACAGGCTCCTGCACACTGCCTCGCAAAGACACTCCGCTATCCGAGCGCTTTCTGCACTGCTGTTGTCATCGCAAGAAGTCAGATGTGTGACGTTGATGCAAATTATGATTGCCTGCTATAAGCGAAACCAGCAAATACAGAGATAAATGCATGCCATCGTAGGCCTTCACTTGATAAAATGAAATCAAATATATATATATATATATTTTTTTTTTAAATATTCCATGTAGAAGATGCCGTTCCATATAGGGTGGAAGATTAATTAGATATAGCCTCGTCTTACGTTTAATTAAGTCTGGCAGATTCGCAGAGCACAATTATTTTGACACATGTACAATAGTCTACCATTGACATGCGCAGAATCTTGGTTCAAGTCAATAGCTGGATTGTTGGCATCACAAAGAATGAATGCTGTCCAATTATCTTGCCTAAATTAAAATAATACAAAATGCGTTCCAAGATATACTTTCATTTGGAATAATAGTAACCTATATGTTTTTTAGTAGCCTTCTATATATATATATATATATATATATATATATATATATATATATATATATATATAATGTGTGTGTGTGTGTGTGTATACACATTTGTATTTATATATGCTAGGCTATTGTACATATATTTTGTGGAAGAGAACTACGCAATATATCAGCAAGGCTCAAATAGGCTATCTATCATTTATATTAGTTTCCCTTAAAAATGCCCTTACATTTTGTATTCCATGTTTTATACTTACTTATGTATCAAAATGGCACATATAGTTAGGCCTACATTTAGTCCTATATAAATTTAATAATCATAAATAATAAGGAGTCTTAGAATAAGACTAAGTCTTAGACCTTATGTTATTTCTTAAAACAGACTTGACTTTTTTTTTTAATCTTTTATCTCCCAATATTATAATATCTCCCTTCATAAAAATTGCAATACGTTATCCGTAAAACACCTTTCTCTTGCAGTGCAACCACACTGCATCATTCAAACAAATTAGAGTAGCGTAGAAAAGCATCGTTTTGTGATACATTTATTAAACAAAAATCTCTCAAGGGTTTGGGAGAACGACAAGTCATCGTAGCGTTTAAATAGCTACAGATCGTGTAATTATGTTAAGGGTTTGTAGACTAGGAAAAAAAGCAATGGCACATTCTACCTTTTTTATTTCAGACAACATCATCTGAACATATTAAAATCTTTGGCTTGAAGCGTTGGTTCAGTCACGCATTTGAAGAACTGTGAGATAAGGGATTTAAGAGACAGGGCTATCACAAAAACTCTAACAAGCCTGACACTTAGGCCTACTGAAACGGTGAGCAACCACATTGGGAAAGGAGAAGAAACGTTAGAAATATACAGCAAGTAAGGAGTAATATAGACATCCCCTTACCTGGAATTAAATATATACATCTTACAGTTTTGGCTATATATAAATTTTCATAGTGTTCGTATTTAGATGCATGTCCATATACTGTATGATAAACAGAAATGTGTTTATATATCGTATCTTCGTTTCGCAGAATTCGAAGACATCTCCTTTTCATTTGATTCATAAAAATATGAAAAATCACTTTTGTTGGGGTCAGCGTCCATGGCCTTTTCAAGAAGAGGACCCGGGCCATTTTATTCGCTATCTTCTTTTTCATCTTGAACTGTGGTTGTGGAATGGTTGTAGAGTCCTTGAGCCATGAGCTGAAGAGCGAGGCCGTTCTTATAGCCAGTGGCCTTTTTGATTTTGGCCCTCTTATTCTGGAACCAGATTTTTATTTGTGACTCATTGAGATTGAGTTCCTGGGCCAGTGACTGTCTCCGCTGCTCCGTAATGTACCGATTGGCCTGAAACTCGGCTTTAAGTCTCTGCAGCTGTTCAGCCGTGAAAGCGGTTCTCGGTCGCTTGTCTTCTTTCTCGCTTTTCTTCTTTTTCAATTTTCGTGTCCTTGGGCCTAGTGTAGAAACAACAATAAAACGAAGACATAAATATCATAAAGCAGTAAACACTACATAGGTTACCCACACCTGACAGAGAATGCAACGATTGATGCGGTGTTAACATGTGGGCCTACCTGACACTTCCGTATTGGACAAGCTATTTCGGCAGCGTTCTTTTAGAAATGTCGACAAAGATTCATACTACAGTTCATTACGCAGCCCTTTCTCTTTCGTTACTGAATAAACAATGAGTGTTTGCAATGAAACATAATGAGTCTTGGGGTGGACTATATTATGTCAGCTGACAAGTAGACATGTATTTGCCAAACAGGCAGTGAAACAAAATACAGCTGAAAAAAAAGTGTATTTTGTTTTATTTCTAAGCCACAAAATATAATAGCTGTAACCATGAAATGCACTGTTAAATTTATAAGATATTTAATGATAAGCAAATCGTAGACCTGCAATGAAAGCTTGCATGTAGGCCTCAGTCCTCGACAGTCAGTTGAGCTTACACCCAGCTAACATGGCGGGAAAGCCGAATGAGTCTTTGTGTGAGTCAGCTTATTCTTACAAAAGTTTTTTTTAATTTTTTTTTTTAGGTTGCATTAAATGCACAGAGTATAATATAGTATATTATTACTACCAGCATATCAGACAAAATGACAACATGTCAACACAGGCTAAGTAAGTAGGCCTACATTCGCCCTGTTTTCGACAACAATAGCAGTAGTTAAGTTCGAAATCACCTTGTTATTGTCAGTCACAGAGAAAAAATAAATCGATAGATTAATACGTTTTTGTTTTTCTCTCTATAAAACAGTAAAGCGATTGGGTATTAGGCCTATAAAAAACTATATTTTAATAAAACATTTAAAAATGCAAGCTAAACTTGAAAGACGTAATGCACATAAAAAAAAACGATTAGCTATCTCTATAAGGTAACCTTTGCAGACGAGCTGTGTTGATTGCGAAAGATAACTCTACTTTATTTTACTTTCTCCCGACATTATATTTTTGATTTTACATTTGTACGTTTTGCTCCATTGCAACAACTGTCTTGTTATTGTTCTAGAAATAGTTTTTACCTTTAATGTATCCATGAATAATGCAGCTCATATCCAAACCCATTCATGCACAGTGTGCAATTTAAAAAATAAAATAAGAAAAGCTAAAGACCTGCTTACAGCATATTATGCAAAGCAAATATCACCACGCATGTGGCATTACACGCTCGTCAAGAAAACAATTTTCTGCATTATCAACAACAGATCAGGACCAAAAGCTTTTCCTTCAGGAAACTGCACTCAGATGATCGAAATTCTGCTTGCCGTCTGTGAAAGTCCAGTGCCTGATCGCTCAATCAGTAAGTCAATCAGTGAAGTCAATCAAAGCATCTTTTCCAACAAGCCAGCTGACTTTATGGCAGGTATGCAGTGTAAAAATATTTTGCAGTCAACCTAAAAATGTACTTCGTGTGGTAACATCTAAACGAACTGGCTTTTGTTGAAGTCAAACAATAGCCTATTTAAAAAAATATATATATACTGAAACCATGGGAATACACTGGGTTTAAGACAGGAATAAAAAACGCCTAAAAGTAAGAACTGAACACATTTACAGCGTGAGGAGATTAATAACAGACAACAAAAATCAATCAATTCGAGTTTTAGCCCTATAACAAAATAGCAATTCAAATAGGCTATTTATGCAAATATCTATTGAATATTGAATAATATCCTGAAATCATAAATTAATTACAAATATAGCCAGCAGCATAAAGTCATGGTGGATTCAACGAACGCCACAAAACTTGGTTGATTAAATCTCGGCACTTTCCTCTTCTTATCTTTCCTTTATTAAGATAAAGCTGTTTGTACGGAGATTCTAAACATAAACTACTTTCAGATTAACTCATACCCATGATCACAGACTAAGATAAATTAAGCGCTATACTGAGAAAAGATATGCTCGTTATTGTTGTTATTATGAATATCATTATGCTGCTGGGAAACTGTGGTTAGACAGACTAATTTAAAACGGATTACTATTATCTAAATATATAGCCTACGTGTTATCTATTACACATTATCTATAGGCTACTTGACATTAACGTATCCACCATTCCCTTTATTGTCAGTGATTGTAAGATGGTTTTATAGAAGGCTACAATTATTTTTTATTGAAAAAGATTAATACTTTACAGTAAGGTTTCATTAGTTAACACAATTAGTTAACATGAACTAATAATGAACTGCACTTCTACAGCATTTATTCATCTTTGTTAATGTTAATTTCAACATTATTAAAATTCAAAGTTGTATTTGTTAACATTAGTTAATGCACTGTGAACTAACATGAACGTTGAACAGCTGTGTTTTTATTAACACATACAGTAACAAATGTAGGCCTATTGCTCATGCTTAGTTCATTTTAGTTAATACATTAACTAATGTTAACAAATGAAACCTTATTGTAAAGTTTCACCAGAAAAAGGCTAGAAATGTAAAGGGCGATCAGAACTATATAATGTTTTGAACTAGGCTACACAATAAACGCACTTTGCATATTTTGTCTTTCTACAGAAAGTGAACAAAATGGTTTGCGGCCTAAGTGACTATTGTTCGCTCATGCCTCAAAACAACCCAAGACTGCTGAATATTAGTGACAGCTTCAGACGCTGCGTAAAACGAGTTTGATTAAAACGCGCTATAGCCAATCATAAAAAAATAGCTCACTATGCGACCTCCAAAAAAAAAAAAAAGAACAAAAAAAAAAGTTTTTCGCGTGCAGCGTCAATCGCTGTTTGTGAATTATGCAATGCAATTAAGAAACTAGCGCCTTACCAGATGAAGGTCTGTCCGAGTACCTGGTGCAGTACACCCACGCAGGCCATAGTAAAGGCTGCGACTCTTTAGCCGGCGGAGTTCCCCCGTTAGCGTTCACCACCACTATCGACGTCGTATTCTCCCCGTACCTTGCTGTGGTAGTTCCATTTCCCTCGACAAGCTTTGCCGAGGTCGACTTTGAGGATGGTGAAGACGACGAGGACGAAGAAGTGCTGTCACTACTGCAGTTTGAATCCTGGCAAAGGCTGCTATTATGCGACGGCCTTATTACCATAGGGTTAACGTTCTCCCTACCCGAGGTTTGCGCGCGGTCCCTACTCCCAAGATCTTTCTTGCAGCCGAAATCTGGCCGTAGAATATTGTCGATGAAAAAGTTCGTGGTTCTGTGGGCTTGCTGCGCAGCCTGGTGAGGTAAAATCGGAGGAGATGGTATATTGGGTGAGAGCGAGACGCTATCAGATTCAGTCGAATCACGACTATTTTGATCCTTTTGCTCCTCCATGACAAGCTGGATCGTGGTCTGCACTCCAAAATTCCACTTGTTGCAAAGAGCAGTATCCGGATAGCAACACACAAGAATACAGTCTATACTGTTAAAATAAAGGTATACGAAATACCTTAAGAGGAGCGACTGTCATAGCATCGGAATGCTTTCCGCGATCAAGGCGTTTCAAGTGTCAAAACGCACCCGTTATTCATGTCAGATAATGCATCGCGCGATGCTCCGCAGTCCCCGACTCGCTGCCCCGTGTGACAGCTCGCGCTTAACAAACTCTTTCTAAAATCACTGTGCCCCTCACATACTTTTTTCCTTAACCGGAAGCACGTGAGCGAGACACACGTGCAATAGACCAATGGGGTACCAACATCCTTGGTGTCACAAGAAGAGAATATCCAATAGAATTTTACAATCTTATGCAAATGGATGGATTTCCAAGACCAAATACGCTGGCGAACGGGAAATCCACTCTAATGAGGACTGGATGTTTTTGGATCGGCATTGGCTTTTGACAGAAAAGACCCGACACTGCTGCCTGATAATTCATTATTTTAGTTGCTCGTTGTATTTTTGTCAAAACTAGACACTAATAACATCGCGAATAGCTATTTTCTGGGATGCTTAGTGTAGGCGATAGACGGAGCTAGTGAAAGAAAACAGGAGTGAGCCTTCATAATTTGACCAATATTATTATTCTTTGAGACAATGAAATAAATAATGGTTAAGAAGCAGAATTACCATAAAATTAGATAGATTGATAAATAATATTAATATTAAAGTTTGCAATTATATGTCAAAATATTATAGTCTGATAGCATATAAGGTCGGCCTATATAATTCACCTAATTATCGTAATAACAAAGCAACAGACTAGACCGTATTTATAGCTCTATACTTATTTACTTATTTTTCAGTCGAAACGTTTTAACCAGACACTGTCAAAAGTAGTAATTAAATTGCAATTGCTAGCCTACCTTAAGGATTTCTACCTGACCTAACCCATAATTCAACACACTTTTGCTGGTGTAACCTATCCGAATGTCTAGTCATATTAATGCAGCCATATTAAATAATATTTTGGTTTGAATGAAAGCGTGTTAATTTGATAAATGAATCGCATTCGGGTTACATTTATAAAACAATGGACAGTTTACTGTTTACGCGCATGATCCTTAAAATGATTCACAAATGGATGGCCACATCAAGAAAATGTGGCAGCAACCGTGTTTAGTTAAAACGAAAAAAGAAAAACTCACAACATAAAAGCAAGACGTGTTAATAACAAGTAGGCTAAATGGTTTAAAGTTTCACCAATTAGGCTACGCAAAATAATACGCCAAAAGGGGAAGCAGGAACGCATGCACACAAAACATTTAGAATAATAACACGGAATTTTAGTAGCCTACATGCAGCATTTATTCATATAAAACTGGTTGGGTTGAAATCTTTATTCGAAAAGCTCGAGTGGGTACTTAATAAATTTCTAATTAGGACACTATCAATATGCTATTTGAGCCAAGTAGCCATTGTGAGGCACGCTCCTTTTCAGGCGGTAAATTAGCACTCCAGCTCTTATCTCGGCTGCATGCGACGTCTTGAGAGGGGCTGCAAAAGATAATTTATAGGTTTTAATTAGCGCCCATTCCGCCTGATCAGCTTGGCGTTCATCACTAGCGAGTGAATAAAAGCCGGTCAAAAGCACTGTCACTAGCCGCTGGCAGGGCGCTTTATCAAGGTAAGCAGGGCCGTATTACATGAGGTGTAGAGGCGACGTAATTTCCCCAGTGCTGATAAAGCCCGTTGAATAATGCCGGAGTCATCTGAGACACCATTTACTGAAATGACTTTATTGACGACTTAACGTCGGTAATTCATTTTACCCTTCACGAATCGGACCTGGATTGGGTACAGTAATGGGATGATGAATGTGGCAACGGGCCGCACCTCGTATTATTGAATATAATACACACGCCCTTCTCTAAATGTCTCGAAAATCATGTAAAAATCGAAGTTGTAACTATTTTAATTTCATTATGGACAGGTTGAAATATTGTCCGGTCTTGAATAGCTCTGTTGCAATGATAGCTCACGGGATCTTTAATTACATAAAATAGGCGCTCATAGCGAGAACCTGACAACAACACAATAGGATTTTTGGTTAATAAAATAAATATTCCATATATAAAACTTATCCACACACATCCATTTTCATCCCAGGTGTGTTTTATGGATTGCTTCAGTTGTGCTTTTCAGAATTGTTTCAGCCAATTAGCTAACAGCATAATTGCCTTGATTAAACTATGAAAAATCCACCTCTGCCTACAAGAATAACTACACCTTGTCGAGCAAAATAAATCAATGTGAAACGCTGCCAGTCGCATTCACTGTTTCAAGTGAACACTTTCACTAAAAGGGATGTTTTATTTAGCACATGTTTTCCCGCAAAGAAAATGTGAGCAGAAGCTCTCGGCTTTTCACTTCAAATCAAAGTCAAAGACAAAAAATATATATTTATATATTTATAAAAAAGATAAAACAAATGTTTGTTAATTTCCTCCCATAAAAAGGCTGGGGGCCAAATGTCTAAACTTGTCTTTTCAGATGTTGATTATAGGCTAAAATATTTCTAAATAATTCTAAATTTTCCTGATGGATGTTTGATCACGATACGACGTTCAAATAGCCTACAAGGTGAGAATTTCTTCAGGAAAGATGGTGCTTCAACTTCTTTTGTTATTCGTTCTGCTTCAGTGCATTAGCCTACATAGTCTAACATTTGCAAAGATTTTACTGTATTGGACATTCAGTTATTTTCATTGTTTAACTTCAGTTTTGCAAAACAGGTTGCTTGAACTTTACTTTGTCATAAAAATAAAAGGCAATAAAGTTTCAAGAAGTGCAGTTTAAGCACCGGTTCACAATAGATGTAGCCTAGCTAAAACGAATTAAATTTTAGCGCATTTTTTTCTAGCTCACGTCAGCAAATCTGCCGCTATTATTAATGTTGCATACGGGGTTTACATGACGTTGCCATATGGTGTAGTTTAAAATACATTTATTACTTTAATTATTCTAGACTAATTTAAATATTAGATTGGCATGATTTAATCACAAGCGATCTGCATAAAAGTGACGAAGCCTATTCTATTGTCTAAAAACCAGAGTTAAAGGATGGTTGTTGTCCTTATGATTCCATTCCTTATTTTTATTTCATTTTATAATTTTTTTTAATTATTATTATTATTTTGTTGCAATTTCAAATGCTAATAATTTCATTTTAATCTAGGCCTATAGTTTACTGTGTAGGCCTATAAAAACAGAGGTGATTCATTGAACAACGGGCCGAAAGGTGTCGTTTTTTTCCCATCAAGCTGGTTTATATTTTGCAATTACATGAACGCCTCCCAATGGATGTTCTGTGTAGGGTAGAGTGGGTACAGTCCTTAAGGACTGTAATTTTTTCTGTGAAACAAAAGTTAAATGTGTCTAGAATAGTTATCCTAGTTTTCAGTGACAATGACATAAATTATAAACCAAGTATGAAAAATGTCCAGTTTTCATGTTATTAGATAAAAAAAAAAAAAAATTGTACCAAGGTGGGGTAAAAGGCCCCCACTCTGATAAAGCAATTTGATTATACATTTACAGCAAAATCAGAGTAGGCTACACGCAGATTTAGCTTAAAATGAAAAAGACAAGCCAAAATAACAGCAAGTTAGATAAATATGATTATTTATTAAAGTAACCATGCTGAAATTCAACCTATTTGAAAAATATTGTTAGCTGATTCTAATTGGCTAGCTAACTACCTAGCTAATGCTAACTTGAGGTAATTTTTTTATATAATTCCAAATATATATTTTTTTTATTCAACCACCTAGTTAGATTAGCCTACATTTGATGGAAAAACAAAGGATGTCTTGGTCAGAACATGGTAACTACAGTAATTATGATAGTGGGAAGTGATGCCCCCTGGGGGCGTTTTACTCCACAGACTAGCCTATGTTGTCTATGAATTGTCATTCTCAAAATACAATTATATTTTTCTTAAATAACATGTAGGCCTACTCCCTGACGACAGGCCTTACTATTATCATATCATGCATAACTGTGATGATGATGACAACAAAAACTACAACTTTAAAACACCTTTTTTCTTACTGCTAAAAATTAGATCACTTAACGTGAAAACCTTTTTCTCAGATAGGCTAGCCTACGTCGCCAGTGTAAGCTTCACAGCGAATACATTACTTCTACATCACTCTTGTCAACTTAGTTCATATAGCAAAAAAAAAAAAAAAATGTATCTGTTCTCCATCTAATAGCCTATTTATTTTGGGATAAACAGGTGGGGGGATCTGTTGAAGAAGAAGAAAAAAAAATAGACATGATCAAGGCACGAGGATATTGCATTTGAAGACTTAGTCAATAAGTAGCAGATAAACGAATAAAACACGGCCAAAGAGCAGCAAGTTCTTTGGGCTGCTTTTTAAGTCATTTATTTATCTATTTTTAATAACATGTGGCCTAGCCCATAGCCTATATGTAATAGCATTAATTAAAGAGTGAACCTTTTTAAGTCGAGAGGTTTCGGTCGAAAAACGGTTTACGAGGATTAGCCTAGCTTTAAACGGTCCACGACTGCGACAAATGTATCGGGCTGAGCGAAGATGGTTGACTGGGACACAAAAAGCAAAACAAACAAAAGTTCTCAATTTTCGAACCTTTTTATGTCAGAGAAGCGTGAAATCGTCCTTCAACATTGGCATTTGGCGAAACTTGGCTGCCATCTTGTGGTCAAAGGAGTAAAGTCCACATGAAGAGTGTTGCCAGTCCTTGCTGTTGCTGACATTAGCATGTAAGTGTTATAAAATGAAGTAAATATATATTTCTTGTACACACACTATGCCAACATACAAGAAACCGCAACTAAGGGAAATTAATATTAATTAATATAGCCTGGCTATGCGTGTGTAGCCTACTTTACTCAACATCATGCTTAATAAAAAAAAAAAATATATATATATATATATTGACAAATTATGTAAAACACATTTATATAAAACAGTTTCCTTACGACATAATCTCTTAAATGAACATATAGCCTACCATCTTGGAGTACTTGCACAAAATGTGGTTTTGCTCCATCCATGTATCTCATTCCATAGGCTACTTGATTGCTGACGTAGCGTTTGGGAGGAGTTAAGTCTCATCTTGCAGTGGCTTTATTTGACCAGCAGGTGTCAGGGTAGTGTCGTTTTAGTAGGCTATGTTTTTGACAAAGACCAAGCTCATGTTAGGGACGATATCATTATGAAAATCCTTTTAGGTTAACAGGACCAACGGTTTATACTGACTGATCTTCATAAAGGTGATATGTAGTAGTTAATGTGTAATTCCAAGAGAGTCTTTTACAAACATCAAGCTTTGTCAACGTTATACAATGAATGTATAGGCAGCCTATAAGGAAAAGTGCTTGTAAGAAGGAAAATAAATGAATAATTAAAATGATGATTAAAGTTTTAACACAATTCCTTTCAATAGTTCATTTTAGAAATCTCTAAAGCCGGGGACATACTTTAAGAAGAAATATTGGTATGCTTTTATTTTATTTATTTATTTGATCTCAAAAAGCCTGCATTTCTGATATTTGGAAAATGCTTTTTGACATGGATTTAGTTGGAGTTAGCACCTCATTCATGTAAACTTCCAAAATGCAATTAATATCAATATTCGTGCATAGAGAACCCAATTACATGAAAATCTGTCTTTTTACTCCAACTAAAAATATTATATCTTGAAAAGCAAGCAAAGCACTGAGCGAAGTGAACAACTAAACCCAGGTATTGGTAGTATTAATATAATAATAATGCCTTCTATTATTTCCTTAATGTGTATGATTAAAGGATATCTTACATCTACATCTGCATGCTGTTAGCCTACTTCAGCCTTTTCATTTTGGCATTTGAGATTAATTAAATATTCTGCTGCTTTTATTCATAATTGATGATATATATCAGATTGCATCAAGATTGTGCAGGCTAGGTTTCTTATCAATAAAAACAAAGCATAGTCTTAATGTTATTATAATGGCTGTTTTTGGCCGTATTTTTTAAAGTTATTATAGTTATAATGTTACATGTTCAAAATTAAAATTAAGATCTATCTATCTATCTATCTATCTATCTATCTATCTATCTATCTATCTATCTATCTATCTATCTATCTATCTATCTATCTATCTATCTATCTATCTATCTATCTATCTATCTATCTATCTATCTATCTATCTATCTATCTATCTATCTATCTATCTAACAACTTCACACACAAAAATAGAAAATAGCCGGGAGTGATGACTCGGTTCATTGAACGAACCGTCCAAATGATTCTCTAAAATAAAACGGGCTTCTCGTTTACGCTCCACGCCAGATGATGGCAGTACTCGATGTAACCAAGTGTCGATCGTCACAACGTAGGAAAAAATAAGAAATTGCATTCTGGGATCTGAGAACAGCCATCCTCCATCTTGCTTTTTAAACCATACAAGATAAATGGTACCGTGCAGTTAAGCAATCACGTTCTTATTAAACAATTTATTTCCAAATAAGAGTTTCGTCTTCAAGATTATTGTCATGCAGTCGGGACTGATTCCTTAAGTGTGTAATTTGGGGCTTGTTTGAAAGACGACCAGGTGCGTGCACTCCTCTATCCGATGCTTTAGAGGTGTTCAGTGTTCTGGTTACTGCTACTGAACTCTAACGGCGTTTGAAATGGGTCGTTCGCGGAGCCGCAGCTCTTCCCGCTCCAAGCACTCCAAAAATAGTAAGCACAGTAAAAAGCGAAGCCGCTCTCGATCAAGGTCCCGGGACAAAGAGAGAAAGAGGCGCTCGAAGTCCCGAGAGTCCAAAAGGAGTCGGAAGAGAGAGTCGCGCTCTCGTTCCAAATCAAACACGGCCGCGGCTCGCCGGGAAAGGGAGAGAGCCGCCACGCCGCCGGAGAGAATCGATATTTTCGGCAGGGCGATAAGTAAGAGGAGTGCTGTAGACGAAAAACAGAAGAAAGAGGAAGAAGAGAAGAGAGTCGAAATGGAAAGACAGAGGAGAATGTGAGTAACGTTACCCACACTTTCCAAAACGAAACCCGTCATGACAGTCATGCTGTAGAGTAGACATCTCCTGAATAATGTGAGCCACACGAAGATACAAAAGTACTGTGGAGGAACCATAAAGTGAAGAAAGCTACCGTGTTTTTGTTGTACATGTATCATCGTGTTCTGGGAGTACTAATGCAAGTACACCAATTTCAGTACAATAGTGTTTACGTGGTAGTATTTCCATGTGGGTTTTCAGGCCACATTTAAAAGTGCCATCAGATACTAAGTTAGCACTATCAAGATACTGCCATACATAGTACAATATCTGAATTATATTTACTTAAGTACACCGAGCTTTTGCAAAGCATACCATGTTAAAACGGAGGTGCATGTCAAAACAATGACACACTAGACACTACCATTGAACCATGTTCAAAATACAACCGTAATACGTTGTATTTTTGGGTTGTGGAGTGACTGAATTCTCAAAATCTTAATTTTCGCTCTAATGTGTAAGTATACACCCATCAATCAGCCAGGCTGGTTATTTAAATGAATCTGACAGAAACTTTGGCTACATAATGGGTCATTTTTAAAAATCTTTTCAAAACTGATGTAATGCATATTTTTGAGTCATGAACAATGTGTTTAAACGTTGTGTTCAGTTGTTAGATTACATTTCAAAGTGTTTAAATTCATTTTTTGACTTATTTTTCAGGCGGTACAACCAAATAGTTGTATAGTAGTCCAGACATGGAAAGTGTACCAACCTACCCGTACTTGAAATGAGCATTTTTTTACCAGTATTTGAGAGAGTCCTACAAAACCTTTCACTCTGCCACAACGATCAGTTGGGGTCTTCTGGATGATGCATAATCATATTTACTAGAGGTGTAACAATACCCTCATGTCAAGATTCGACATATCATGATTCTGAACGCACAATATTGTGATACTCCAAGACATGATAAAAGGTTAAATTTGATATTCCATTGTGGGTGTTGAAATGAATAGGCTTGGACTTGTTACTGGTGATAACCCAATGCACAGGACAGTGGTGACACCAGAATAAAAATATTCATAATTCTGAAGCTGAAAATACAGAATTATTTTAGACGAACAGGCTTGCACTGTCACTAGCTATATATATTAAAAATAATGTGGGCCACATTCTACTGGTAAAATCAGACCGTTCAGATGCGAAAGCCTCTAAGTGCCATCTGAAATTTTCTTCTAGAATGATCATTTTTATCCAGCTCGTATATTTAAAGTTCAGTAATTTCACTTAAATGACAATTCATAGGTAATTTTCATTGGCATTTAAGTGAAAATTTCAGATGGCACTTAGAGGCTTTTGCAACTGAACTCTTCATATATATATATATATATATATATATATATATATATATATATATATATATATATATATTTATTTATTTTTATTTAATTTTTTTTAGTTTAATGTAGTACTGACACTAAAACTCTGAAAACTTGATTTTTTTTTCACACAGAACAGCTTTAAAACTACCAATATTTATACAATTTGTTTATATGAAAGGTTACAAACCTGAAATGATGCCACAGTATTTAGTTTTTAATTTAGTTATTATTAAGACATTATTTTGGGGGGTTTAAGATGATAAAACATAAAATAATATGCATTATTTAAATGTAAAAATGTATTCAAACTAAATGGGTTTTATAGAATAAAGTGATATGTCATGCATTTATCTAATTATTTAAAAGGAAATACTGTCCTTGGACACAATAATGTGCATGTCATGTCATTGAATACATACATAAATAAATAGCCTATTGTCTGAATTTGAACTTTGATTTTGTGTCCTCTAGGGAAGTGTTAGACAACAATATAATCTTCATTATCTGTCATAAAACCAATAAGCTGTAGTAACCATAGCTATTAAGGTATAAATGAGATGCATAATTATACTTAAAGATATGTTACCCCAATCATTAAATTATCATTCAACATTGATTGCAGTTTCAATTTTGGACTTTAAAAAGCCTACAGAAGTGAACCACTTCTGAAAAGCTGACACTTTGAAGTTGTTGATTTTCCAAGCACAATGGCAGCTAGCACGTGCATTGCATTTCATGTTGTTTATGTTTACCTGTCGTGCTTCATTTCATAATTAGCACTACGTACATTTTCATTTTGTATTACTTACTGACTGCAATCTCTTCTTCCCTAGCCGACAGCAGGAGATCGAGGAGCGGCTCATTGAGGAGGAGACGGCGCGGCGCGTAGAGGAACTTGTGGCCAAACGCGTGGAGGAGGAACTGGAAAAGCGAAAGGATGAGATTGAAAGAGAAGTGCTGCGACGGGTGGAGGAGGCTAAACGCATCATGGAGAAGCAGTTGCTGGAGGAGCTGGAGAAACAGAGACATGCGGAGCTGGCTGCTCAGAAAGCTCGGGAGGTAACTTGCATGTGAACTGGCAGCACAGAATGTATGTGCTTACGAATGCTGGTTAAATGGGTAGGTTCCTGTAGTTTTGTTGGAATTGGATCTGTTTCACACCACACACACACACACGAAAGCAACAGATATTTAGGCATTCATATTAACTGTGCAATGGGAAATATTCGATATAGTAACTCCGAAATCACGTTATTTTCTGTTTGGATCTGCAGTTTATTTGTGGATAAGCGACCTGTGTGAAGCCTGATGTTGCTTTCTTTGCACACTGTATGAGTGTGTGGTGTCAAACAGGCCTTAAGGCTCTGATATACTCACAGCGAAGTTCTCTTTCATTCTCCGTTTAGGGGTAAAAAGAAGTTTGAAATACCGTTGCAGTGTTAGCGAACATCCCGACGGCGCCCACACTGCTGAGAGCGACGATTAGATGAATATGTAAATATATGCTGCGCACTTTCCATGCAATAACAAAATAAAGGCACAACAAAAATGACAGCTGTGAGAGAACAGCTGCAGTTAAGAAAGCATGTGATCTTAGCAACCTGGATATGTTTGCACCAGCTCTGCAATTCGGGACTCCAGTAAAGTCACGTCACGTTTATCTATCTATCACTTTATTCAACAGATTGCTTTAAAGCAAGCAGCTTTACAGTACATGAAAAAACTGTGTCGGTGTCGCTTTCAATTAGAAGTACAACTTCAGTTTCTTCTCTAAAGTAGCTCTCCAATGTTTTAATGTTTTTATTTGCAGATATCTGACCTAAATTTTCCACATCAAAGAAGGCGGAGCCTCAGATTACACCTACCTATTACATAATTGCCACAGACCAATTGTAGTTTGAAGGCGTTTACCAGCTGGAGTGAAAGTTCGCCTTGGCGAGCTGTTCAAAACTCCAAACGAACTACGTTTTGGCCTGATTTTGTTAGAAATTACGTTCAGTTTGTTCTTCGATGTCGCTTGAAGTATGTCAGGGTCTTTAGCCTAATTCCTCTCAAAATTAAGTGAAAAATGATTTAATTTTTTTAATTGTAACTCTAATCTTACGTACATCATAGTAGCACTGAGTATGACAGTTCTGTCATACACAGTACTACCATTCTTTAATTTCATGTTTCACAGTTTTCTTGAACAAAACAGCTCATGCACAACTCCTGCGAGTTCCATGAGCTTTGGTTGCTATTCGCCTGAACTTCACTATCCCTCTCAGTTGTTTATGAATAGAAGTGATGAAAGTTATTCACGCTTCTGTTGGTCCTATACATCATTTAAGCTGACTGCTCCTCAGACGGCACTTCACTGTGTGGCCTTTTTTCTGAGAGTGAGATGTAAGTAGAGAAGTACCAAGAACACAGGTCAGTGGTTTGAAAGAACCTCCCTTGCTGATTGGTGGTACATTGTACTTAAAAGGAAAACAAAAAACGTATTCCCAATATGACCCTGACTCCTCTAGGAACTTTATTCGTGAGTGAAGGACAAGTTTACTGTAGGTTTATCCATGTCTGGTGAGCTGAATGTATCTTTATTATCTACTCATTTTATGTGTTTGCTCAAGTTGTGCCACTTATTCTTGTGAATATTTATGATTTCTGCCACTACAACTCACATTAAAGCGGTTTGACTTTGCAGGAGGAAGAGAAGTCAAAGCGTGAAGAACTGGAGAAAATACTGGTGGAGAACAATCGCAAGATAGCAGATGCTCAAGCTAAACTGGTACGTGTGGTTTTGTCATGTTTCATTTCATATAAAAGTTTAACTGAATAGCTGAAACAGTGGAACAATTCATTGAAAAGAAATTAAAAAGCTTTATCCAGCATGGATGCATTCAATTGATTAAAAGTGATAGAATAAACTGCAGTATTGCAAAAAATATGTATAATTCAAATAAATGCTGCTCTTTTAAACTTTTGTTCATCAAATAATGTGGGATTAAAATTTCACAGATTCCACAGAAATATTGTGGAGCGGCACAACTGTTTTCAACATTGATAATAATTTGAAATGTTTCACACCAAATCAGCATATTAGAATGATTTCTGAGGGATCATGTGACACTAAAGACGGGAGTAATGATGCTGAAAATTCAGCTTTTCCATTACATATATCAATTATATTTTAAAATATATGAAAATAGAAAAGTTATTTTAAATTGTTATAATATCCCACAGTATTACTGTTTTTACTGCATTTTTGAATGGTGAGAATACGAGACTTAATTTAAAAACAAACTTTTGAGAAGTAGTGTATATGATCGAAATTAAGGGCAGAGGAGCCATTTAGTTAGAAATTAACAATCAAACCTTTATGTTATGCTTGCAGCTCAAACTTGGGTCATGTTCAGAATTTTCAGATAAAGCATTAAAAGCTGTTCTTTGTGTCGAGCACCTTGAAGTCTTTCTAACTAGCACTCTATTGGCCTTGCTGTCTTCTCATATAGAATGAATGTCCCCTGCTCTGTGGCCATGTGGAACATTAATATTGCATAAGCAACTAGACATGTTTTGGTTTGTGGAGTTCTCCTTCTCAACAGAGCAGTCTTTTAGAAAAAAGGAGATCACAGTTCAGTTTTAGTCCTGATGAGTTTAGTTGCAAAACAGAACTTGTATAAGGGATCCTCTCAGTTTCAAGCCATAAAGGTCAAGATACACCTTTCAACATGTAAAAGTGAACTAGATGTGGTCTTGCAACTGTCCCTTTCAAACAATTTTCACAAAATTCGGTTTGTCATAAACGACTACATATTGCAAATGATATAAGACTCAAAATTAAACCGACTATTGGTAAAGCTCTTTTGTACATTATATTGAACGTCAGAGCACAGAACTATTGCTTGAAGCTTTTAATTAAAGTGTGGGACTAGTGAATATCAATGCATTATGCATGAGTAGTCTAGTCTTGAATGTTTTTAGTATTTTATATCTTTATTTTTTAACAAATGTAACTGCAAAAAGTATATTGCATGAACCATAAACCGAGATGGTCACCATTCCAAGATATGGCGATGCTGTTGACGGTTAGGGATCAGCCAATATTAAATTCGCATTAGCGCTGTCAGGATATCTGATTTTTCACTACACGATTATCATGGCCAAAAGAATTCACGATAACGACATATTGCGATATTTATAGAAATCTTGAAAAAAGTAATGCTATCAGTTAAATTAATCTTAGTTATTTTTTTCTTTTTTTTAACAATTGCATACAAAAGGAACAATTACACTTAATGGCAACCAGTTTGAAATAACTTCCTTCTGTGAACTGATGTTGCTTCTTATCACAGAACGAGGCAGAAATGATATCATTTTATAGTATTCTATACAGTGCTAAAGGCTATGTCAATTGGCATTGCATTATAAATGTACATTATCCTGATGAAAATACCAGAGATCGCTTGAAGAACACAGATAAACCATAGACTGTCGCAATGGTGTTAACTCTCTTCATGTTTAATCAGTCATAATGTCTCTATCTGTGTTTTATTCAGTTATAACTTGTGATATATGAATGTCTTTGTCCATATTAGGGTTTTATTACTCGTATGAGTCTCACTTGTGGACTTTCTGTGTGATTGTGCCCTCCGACGTCGAGTATGAATCAAACATAAATTAGATGTGAAGAGTTTAGTGCACCACCATGCACACATCGTCCTTAAAAATGGGTAAAAATAGAAAAAAATACTGCTGTCTAAAGATTTGAAGTAACCATACGATAATCCATACGTTTATATCTGAATAAGAACACTTTTGGACTAAAAGACACAAGGGATGTAAATTTAATAAAACAGAAAGGTCAAGTATATTTGTATAGCGCTTTTCACAATACAGATTGTATCAAAGCAGCTTCACAGTATTAAATTAAAATAATACAACAAAGTTTGTTTCAAGAGGAATTTATTGATTGATAAAATTAAATTAAATATCCCCAAAATATCCCCAACTGAGCAAGCCAAAGGCAACAGTGGCAAGGAACCGAAAAACTCCATCAAGTGACCTAATGGTGTCCTAAAACTCCATCAGGTGACCTAATGGAGAGAAAAAGAAACCTTGGGAGAACCCAGGCTCAGTCGGGGGCCAGTTCTCCTCTGGCATTTATGAGCTACAGGCCGGATTGTAGTTTGAACTGTGCGATTATATGACTGCCTGGCTGAAGAGATGCGACTTTAATCTAGTTTTAAACTGGGAGAGCGAGTCTGAGCAACGAACAGTATCAGGAAGACTATTCCAGAGTTTTGGAGCCAAATGTGAAAACGCTCTCCCTCCTTTGGTGGTTCTGGATATCCTAGGTATGACCAAAAGCCTTGAATTTAGTGATCTTAAAGAGCGCGATGGATTATAGGGCGATAGAAGATCCGTTAAATAGACTGGAGCTAAGCCGTTTAGGGCTTTATAAGTCAGTAGCAATACCTTGTAATTAATACGGAACTTTATAGGTAACCAATGCAGTGATGATAAAATCGGTGTTATATGATCATATTTTCTTGATCTCGTAAGAACTCGGTGTCAGCAGTTAACAGGTTAATGTAACATTTACCATTTCAGGACTAGCAAAATAATTGCAACATGTTGTCTGCACAGTGGCCAAATCTGCAAGATAACAGAGGCGGAGGTGGGTGAACTGGTTGGTTGTATTGCCCACCTTTTGCGCTCAGTGTTGATCGGCAAGTCCTGCAGACTGGGGGTGATTGAGTCATTTTGGAGTGCGGGTGGAGTGTCTGTCATATCTGACGACATGCTTGTGCATGAAAGTAGCACACTGTGTCTACTTGTGTTTTATGACAGTTGGCACCCAGTGTTAAGGTGCAATACCGCCACCTACTGTACGTTGGGATGTCAAACAGATACTGGTGCTGGATTATTAGTGTCATATCATATGTGTGCTGTTTATTTTAAATATTATGGTTATCGCCAATACTGGTATATTGCATCATCACTAATTAACACTATCAATAATTTTTTTTTTTTTAAATCACGATTATCTTCAATACCAGTATATTGCACTTGTTAATATTTATCTCCTAATAAACACCTTTTTCTGTCCTGCAGGCTGAGGAACAACTACGAATAGTTGAAGAGCAGAGAAAAATACATGAGGAGCGCATGAAGTTGGAACAAGAACGACAGAAACAGCAGAAAGAAGAACAGAAGATAATTTTGGGGAAAGGGAAGTCGAGGCCTAAACTGTCTTTCTCTTTCAAGGCCACTGAGTGATGAAAACAATGTGGCCAGGATTCCTCCAGACTTTCTCCAGACCACCTCTCCGTGTGAGGCATTTGTGCTGCAGCACAAGTTCTTCTTCATAGGTCTTGTGTGGTGTGTTTCAAATTCTCAGAACAACGGGAACAATCAGTTTGTCAAATACGGTTTCCCCCCCCCCATCCCTGTTTTACCTGTCTGTTTTGTATTACTGACTCCTTGTATAGATCAACTCCATGTAGTATCTGCAAACACATTTGGTGCATTGCACGGGTTGGGTAAAAAAGGACCGGCCTGACCTGCTCTCTTATCCCTAATGCACGTTATGGTTTCCGGTGTCACTAATTCAAGACCTCAACAGATTTTCCTGGCTGATTAGATTGAAGTATTTTTATTTTTTTTAATAGTTTATTCATAGTATAAAGTAATTAGAATGAAAGATTGGCTGGGAAATTGCTTGAACTGGAAGTCCATCCCTCTATTTTGAATGGCACAGACCACTATGATTTAAATGGTAACCAGTCCAACCAAGAAGCATCATAAAACAAGAGTAACCTCCTTTTATCATTTTTACTTACACATTCATAATTGTACATCCAAGAGGTAAGGTGATGCTGTAATAAAGGGTACTTGGTCGTTGCATGTCATTGAGCTTCTTATGTGTTAGTGATGAGAGGTTAGCTTTTAGAGGTGATTGAGTGAAAGGTTGCTGATTGGCCAGAATTTGTGTTTGTGGTCTGGTTAAATATTTGACCCAGTTATCAAGGATATGTCAAGAATCTCCAATAAATCCATTAATGTGTCGTGTTTCTGATATCTATTTGCATATTTGTATTAACTTGTGTTGTAAAAAATAGCAAGTATCTAAAATCAAATAGGATTAAAGGGATAGTTGGCACACCCAATTCAATTCTGTCATTTACTTACTCAAGTTGTTTCTTTCTTCTGCTGAACACACACACACACACAAAAGGATATTTTGAATATGGGTAACCAAACATACAGTATGTTCTGCCCCATTGACATGGAAGGCAATCAACTGTTTGGTTACCCATATTCTTCAGAATCTCTTTTGTGTTCAGCAGAAGAAACAAATTAATTCATAGATTGAGTCAATCATGACACAATTTTCATTTTTGGTTGAACTATCCCTTTAATATTCCCTTAATTGTTTAAATGCCTACCATCGAGAAAGAAAAAAAAGAGCATTCGAGATATCAAAGAATCTGGAAGACATGGGATCAACAAGACTAAGTGGGTTAACATTTTGACGTCAGGATGTCAACACATCACCAAATGCTATCAAATCCGCAGCCTAATTAATAGTTTGTTTGACACCTCTGTTATTTCGGCACAAGCCCAGTGCGCAAATACACAATTGATTCACGCTCGAACGCAGACCAGACGATGGAAGTGCAAACGCATCACACCTTAACACCGCTCGACATCCAATTATCTCGTACCTGTTAGTTTTTTCCTTTTGATTATTATCCAAACACGCAAAGGACAATAAACAAAAGTTGCCCGAACCTTTGAACAAATGTTTTGATTTATCTCAGGCATCTAATATATCAGGGATAAAATGTGCGTAATTTGCGTAATTTAGGGAAGGCTGCTTTTATTCTAAACATTAAACGGATGACGAAATTGCTCACACTGTGAGAGGGCCTGATACAGATTTTTAAGACTTTTTGAGGTTTACATGACTAAGCGGGTTAAGTTCGTGGGAAATGCCTTTAGTTACAAGCTCCCATAGCGGTTTAAATTAAAATAAAAAGATTAATCATTCCATTTCGAACATGACGCCACATTCGTGCGTTTAGGCTACACTATTATTTTCAGTGTATTTATGTGCATTCTGCATCTTTCCATAGACATAATGGGTTTTATACTGTACAAACTGTAGATTGTATCCCCCTACAGTAGGCCTACACTATACCCATAATCACAGAAAACTTTCGGCATATGCTAAGTATATGATTAAAGCTGTTTTCCTCATGGGGATCAAAAAATGTCCCCACAAGGACAAGGATTTCGGATATCGCCATCTTTGTGGGGACATTAGTGTCCCCATAATGTAAGGTTTACCAGGCCACACACACACACACACACACACACACACACACACACACACACACACACACACACACACACACACACACACACACACACTATGTATTCAGAAATGAAAATACGTATACCAGCAGTTCTTTATCGATTTTGTTTTTTTATCTCTATCTGTCAATTCAATATTATTATTTTCCTTAAAACTTACCTTAAAGCTCAATTGCCTTTTGGCTTTGTAAAGACAACATAGCATGCTTGAATATCTCTAAGCATAAGAATGTGTCTCAGTCTGCTTACTTAGATACAGTCGATGATAGGACGAATTGCTAAATAATTTTTAATTTAACATGGCTTTTTTATATTATGTTCACTGAGGCCCCCTAGTGGGTCACGGCCTCCTGCCGGTTGAAAACAATAGCATTTTGATAATTTTGATACCGCATTATTGCACCTCAGGTAAACTTTGTGCTCTGGTAGTAGCCAAATGATTAATATAGCAGTACAGACTACAGAGTTGCCAGACTTCTGTGTAGTCTCCTTCAATTCGGCTAGGTGTCACTCATTTAGCGTCATCCAATCGAGTGTGATGTGGGCGGGGTCTAACCGCAACACTGGGTTGTCCTAAGAAGTCTCCGAGCACGTCTTGAGGGCACTCCAAGACTGGCAGAGTTGAATGCAAAGACGAAGAACAGGAGAAGCACTGATGCCGCCTTTAGAGTTGAGCTCAGTAACATCAGAATTTTAGAGCTGTGCTGATATCTCACGTAACCTGCACTATTTTACTGTTTTCTCTACATTCATAAGAATGTCAATCACTGGTCATCAAACGATGCATATTAAGACATTTAATGTCTAAAAACCCGATTACATGGATTATCTCCCGCTGTCCGGCTATTTTGTTACATTTTTTCTATAGAGTTGCAGTTGCGAAGGAGTCTTAGCGAATAGTGTTCTTTTTTCGTTTTGAAATCAAACGCGTTTTCAGCAGAAGAGAGCGCCCAACAACATCGGATTCTCCTCGCGTTAGTGCCTGTGGATCTCTCACTTGTTATAATCAGATTTGGACTGCTGAACTCTTTTTGCATCGCAATGGATACATCTATGTGGACTTATATATGTTGTTTTTTCGTGGTTGCTTGTCGAGTAAAACTGGCTCGATCAACAGTTTTAGAATCAATATACTGGAATACTTCGAACACCAAGTAAGTAGCCTACACTTAAATAAAGGCTCCAAATAGAACCCCAAAAAAGCGTTGTATGGCAAGCAGCTTTAACATTTATTATTCTATACAAAACTACAATCTATTTTGTTACTGGTGGTTATATTATTATTTTTTTAAATATTTGTAGCCTACGTAACCTAATTGTGAATGGTTTATAAATTATAATTCTATAACCAGTATTGCAACGTGATAGTATCTATTAAATTGGTCAGTTGTATGCAAATTCTCCATTTGATAGGCTAGTAGCCTGCTTTACTATATCAATAGTGACACATCTATTCCATTTGGAATTGGAGCCTAACCAAAATTATTTGCCTAACAAATTGCAAATGATATGCCTTCAGAGTAACTGTAGCCTACAAGTGATTTTCCCAAATGTAAAAGTGTCTAGTCCCTTACTGTATATTTTATGTTCCCCTTTTTTATGTATGATCAAGTGCATATAGCAACAATATAGTCCTCGTTTTTACAACTAAAAATGGAATACATGCTAATGTCTAATAAACAAGTACATCAAGAATATAACGAGAAATACATTCTACTCAATGAATAGTTACCAGTTGAAAGTTGAACTGATCCACTGATGCCCATGCTCAAAGGCAAAAATATGTACTGGGACTTTAAATAATCAATATATGCTGACTGGTAGGACAGAACCTATAATGTAACATAAATATATATTTTTTTAATCTTAGTCTTAATCTTTTTTTTTTTTTTTTTACTTAGTTCATACTAAATATACAGCTAAAAAGGGTAGTTGAGGGTTCTGAAGGTGTAGCAAAGAACCATTGAAGAACCTTTCATTTTAAAAGTGTATCTGTAATCACACTTTCATTTGCAGTTTTAATCAGCTGATTTCTCCATTGATTTTTATTACCATGTCATAGTCATTTAAACACAAGACAGCCCACTAAACATATTCGTAATCCATGGCATTTTGTTGGAGGACCACCCACCTTTCCAGACTGCAGGGTATTAGTTACAATGATGCTTTATTGGCAGTAACATTGAGATGCAAGTGCATTCATTTGCAGAATCAGGCTAAAAGGAGATCACTGCGTAAACTTTAAAAACAGATCAGTTGGGCTATCCTTTACCAACTTTCACCTCATGGACGTTACCACTATTTGTAAATGTTAATTTATATGCATTTTTGTAATTTAAGTAATTAGCCTGTGCGCGCCCTGTCAAAAAGTGCAGGTAAATGCAATGGTTTAAATTATATGGCGAGGTTGTAACATGGCTTGCGAACTCCATGCACCCTGGTATTTGCTGGGGAAAAGCTGCAGAATGAATCTGCACTTAGAGCAATCAAACTTTTGTAAACCTTACATCATGGTTAATATCGTGTAAGAGTGCTGAGCCACAGCCTAAATTTAGGACTGATTATAAGCTGAGAAATGTAAAATTGAAGAGTGGATTACAACCTCTCGCTGATTGCCACAGAGAGATCAGTTGCTTGAGCTCCTTTTTTCCACTGTGAAGTGTGTCTCCAAAGTCTTGTGATAATTATGCATCTGTTCCTCAGCACACCTTCCTGCGTCAGGACAAATAGTCTCAGTACACTGTTAAAAGAAAGGGAAATGCATTTAAGTACTACTTTCTGAGATTGAGACACCCAGCCTGGTGTTTTCACAGCTGCCATTTACTCTCTTCCTGCCATTGGGAGGTCTTGTCAAATGGTAAACTTACCTGAAACATGTTTGGACATTTGGGCAAACATTTCACCAAACATGCACTTAGATTTAATTTAAAAAAAAAAGTCTTTATGTCTTTTACTCCACCATCTGATCGCTCAAGAGTGAAACTGGTTGCCTTGGTAGTATCATGGCCGTTTCTTCACAGTGGTGAACCTGTATTCAAATAGATCAGTTTTGTTTAGATGCAGGATAACGTTCTTTTAAGATGCTAAGCCGTTGTGCAGCAGAGCTTTGCTGCAGGTTGTAATCGGTTTTCATGAGTTCCAGTAGCTCAGTGGGTCATCTTTATCACAGAGCTTTGGAGACAAAAGGTGCGCTGGGATGAAGGCACTGTTCAACCCCCATCCCGGTTTATCCACACAGAAGTTGGTACTGCAGGGGGGGGCGGAGGAGGGGCACTGAAGCTTCCTGTCTTCTCAGGACCCCCACAGAACTTTGAGGGTCCCTTTCTTAATGACTTTATGAGGATGGAAGCTAGTCTTAGAAAGTGACTCTTTTATTCTGCCTTATGGTGTTAGTGAGAATGAGACCATGTCTAACTTTGTCATGGTAGATTTAAAATATAAAGGGATTGACCCAATGCACACAAGTCTGTTTACAATGGAATTTGTGTGTTTAATCAAAAATCTACTTAATCTGAGAATCTGCAAATAATTGAAAGGTCAATTTCAGAACCCTTTTACAAGAAGTGAACATTGTAATAGGAGCTCTAGTGAGGTTGTAATAAACATTGAGGGCAGATAAAGGACTGCCAGCAATTGGTGAGGGCAGATAAAGGACTGCCAGCAAACGGTCAGGAGTGAGTGATTGTTAATTGTGCAAATGCATTACAGAATAGAGAAGTATGTAATGGGGGGGTAGTATGAAAAGTATGAAAAGTTGCAGACATTAGTAAAAAAAAAAAAAGTGTAAGTAAGCCAAGGTCCCAAATGCTTTATATGCATTTGCATTCTGCTTCAAGACAGAACTCTGAAAATTAGCCAAAGGAAATCGCTTGTCTCAATCCATTCTGTCAGTTGCTTGTTTTACTATGAATGGAGGGGGCAGCCTTAGCTTCTTTGTGTAACTTTACCAAAGATACTTAGATAAATGTCTCTTTTTTGTTCTTTTTTTTTTTTTTTTTTATACAGAGAAAGTCAATGGGGTCCAGTGTCGTTTTCGACCCAGTTGGATCTCTTTTTGGGCCAATGTTGTTGTTTTTTTGGACTGCTTTGGTTAAACTATCCCCATCTAGGAGAATTGACCCTCAGAAGACATAATTGAAGCCAATGATTCTTTGGTTAATTGAATTACCTGAAGAAACCACTAGATACAGATCAATTTATTAGACGTCCAAACATGATTTTACATTACCTTTAAAGTTCTCATGCTTAATTGATTCATAATTATTAGTCATGCTAAGGTTTTTTCCCATCTCTGTCACACTATAAGACATTTAACATCCCTTGTTCCCTACAGGTTTGTTCCAGGAAGAGGTGTAGTACTATACCCTCAAATCGGAGACAAAATGGACATTGTGTGTCCAAGAATCAAGGCAGGCTCCACTGAGCAGATGAACATTGAATACTTCCGGGTCTATCTTGTTCCCAAAGAACAATTGGAGACCTGTAGTGTTACTAAAAGCGACATGTTACTGCTCAGCTGTGACAAGCCGGACCAGGACGTGAAGTTCACCTTCAAGTTTCAAGAGTTCAGCCCCAACCTGTGGGGCCTGGAGTTCTTCAAAGGAAAGGACTATCACATCATCTGTAAGTTTATTTCCATTCTTACTCAAGAATTTTCCCTTTAGGTGCTGATTCATGATAGTTTTTCACCTCCATTGCCAGCTTGAACACTGTGTAGAAGGAGCCAAATGCAGAACTGATCCCACCCATGGGAATTTCAGCCTCCAGCATTGTCTCCCAAGATATCTTTTCCGTCTTTTCGTCTGGGAAGGCGACTGTCTAGTGTAGCCCTCCAAAAATAATGAACAAATCAAGTTTATAGTTAAGGGAAATGTGTTAAATCCATTGGCAAGTGTGTTTACCACACAAGATGTCTTTGTCATTAACATAAAGATATTTATGCTCATTAATCATTATATTGTTTAGCTTGTCTAGCACACATCAGTTCTTTTTTTTTTTTTTTTAAACGTAGTTTTTCCCAGGTCTATTTTTGTCCTCTTCTCATGTGGGGAGGGAAATGTCTAGAGTCTGAGATGTTCTCTGTGAAGCAAGTCTTGTTGATGGCCCTTTACATGGATGTTATTAGTATCATTCAACCACTTCGAAAAGTGGTTATCGTTCAGTTTAGCGTGTGTTGATCTCAGCCCCTTTTCAGTTGGCACATTCCTTAATGGCCGTTTATGTGATTTTAAGATTTACACGCTCTAAATCCCCCAATCCTTTGCCAGTATGAGACGGATCGGTTTGATGTGATTGTTTAGGGCAGCTCGGCCTGCAGCCCGAGGGACATGGATATCTGACCTAAATGATTCTAAAGAGACTTACCTCGATGTTTGAGTGTGTGTTTGTGTGCGTGTGTGTGAATGTCAGAACATGTGCATGTAACTGTGATGTGTGTGAGAGTTGACAAAATGAGAGGAAGAGAACACTTTTTTAAAAACTTTTTTTTAGGCGTGTGGGAAAGTCCTGACATGCACTACCATTCAAAAGTTTGGGGTCAAGTGCGATTTAAAAAACAAAACAAATTAATACTTTTATTCTGCAAGGATGCATTAAATTGATACAAAATGACAGTAAATACATTCATAATGTTACAAAATGTTGCTGTTCTTTTGAACTTTCTATTCATAGAAGAATCCTGAAAATGTTTTATCTTACTTAGCAAAGAAAATATGAACTGTTTTCAACATTGATCATAGTAATTAGAAATGTATATTGAGCAGTAAATCAGCATATTAAAATGATCTCTGGCGGATCATGTGACACTGAAGACTGGAATAATGATGCTGAAAATGCAAGTTTGCCATCACAGGAATAAATTATATTTTAAAATATATGAAAATAGATAATTTAAATTTTAATGTAATAATATTTCACAATAGTTCTGTTTTACTGTATTTATGCTTTGGTGAACATAAAGACTTAAATAATTAAAACATTAAATAATGGTACTGAGCCCAAACTTTCAAGCTGTAGTTTGTATTTGTTTTTATTTTTATTTTCTTGTGAACAAGACACTAGCTACTATTAGTTTCTTATCAATTTAAGTTTCTAGAGAGACATTAAGGTTTTTGTAACAATGAATATTTCATTTAATTAATTGACTTTTGGTACATGTGGAAGTAATTGGAAAAATAAGTCACAAGGACATTTGTTAATAATATTTTATTTGACTGAATCAACCTGACTACATTAAGTTTCACCCAAAAAAAAAGTAATTTCTATTTCTTACATATTTTACAGTGTAGTTTTAAAAGGAGAAAGAGAGACTGTTAAACTGCATTTAAATGTTTATGACTCAATGTAAATCAGCAAATAAATATGTACGAAATTACGAGCAACCATTGAATATCTGCGCAACCAGTGCAAGACGTCATTATGTCCTGCTGCAACTTACAACAAATAATTAGCATTTTTCCTAGACAGACAGTCAGACAGGATATGTTTCACTGTGTATATGTGGTTAAAATATGATCTCTAGGATAGTTAGACTTCTTAATGTCTGCTAAAAGCAAAAAAAAAACACAAAAAAATTACTGAAACCATAACATCTGCTTGGATACACTTTTTTTTTTTTTGTGCGCGCTACTTCAATTTTCCACCTCCACTTTGTTGCTCGGTTGCTGGCTTCGTGAGTGACTGAGCTGCGCCGGCCCGAGGCTCTAAATGTGCTTGTTGTGGTTAGGAAATGAGCGGGCTTCATTCAAGCTGAAGAGTCGGGTCACATCTAGAGTGGCCGCTGCAGATGAATGTGGGAATGGTTGCAGGGAACTGGGACATGTTGGGTAAAAGCTCTCTCTCTCTCTCTCTCTCTCTCTCTCTCCCCCTCTGTTTTCCCCTCTTAGCTCTCTTTCTCGTTTGCTTTCTCTGCCAAACCCCCCCCCCCACTCTCTTGCCCTTTCACTTGCTGGTCACTCAGTTCTTTCTGTGCCCTAAGCAGTTTGGAGGGGAACTCCATTTGTTCATGTGGGATTGGTCTTAATCCTTGCAGGGAAAGAGAGATTACGGCCCAATGGAATTCTTTAGCTCTGCTATCAGAGGACACAGCATGGGTGCCCAGGCACAATGGCATTTGAATCGTTCCACCAAGCCACTCCACTAGCCGTGGATTGACGGTCAAAGCAAATCCTTGATATTCTGTGATAATGATGTGAAAAGGCTTTGGTATTATGCTTAGTTTCTGTAAAGTTCAAACCTGTGTGATTACACTGGGTTTATTACTCACAGTATGAGGGTTTTCTAAATTAGCGTGCACGTGAGTGCGTGCGCGCCCCTCTTAATGCTTTTCGTAAGGATTTACTAGCAAACAAACGCAAGCTTGTAAGAAGCTTTGCCGTGCTGCAAAACTGTGATTTTTCTCTTTGTGCGAGCAAGTTGAACCTTCACCTTCTGCATACACATACACAGTGACTGATGAACATGTGACTCGTTTGTCCGCAAGGAACACTTTAAAGATTTTAAAGCACCTGTGAGTACACTTGTGGAAAGTTGACCCGGTCATAAACTAGCTCACTTAGTGCTACTAAACCTTATATGGCCAAATTCATCCACAAGCCTGTAAGAGAAATGAGCCTCGAGAGGAAAGAATAATTCGGTGGCTTGCAAACGTTTTTAAGATGGATGATGGCTATAAATATTCAGCATCAGAAATGTAAGCTACTAAATGTTGGATGGGTGACTCGCAAAATAAAAAACAAATAAATTGCATTAGAAATGTTCCTATTTCAGCATTGCTTTGACTTTTCATTACAAACAAATAATGTTTTGTTTGTTTGAACAAACAAATGTCTCTCCCCCCCCCCCCCCCCCCCCCCTAATAATTATCATTATTATCTCATTGTTGATTCTTATATTCCCAATCACATTATAATTAGCAATAATAAAAATGATTATAAACGATTTTTTTGTTTCAAATAGAGATCACTATTCTCTCTGGATTCTGAATAGACAACTAAACAAAATAGCATACAATTTACTATGGGTTCTGACAAAATGTTAATTACTGCAGTCTATTTAAAAATGTTTAATTAACTTGATTTAATTTATTTTAATCGGTTTGAATGAATGATTCAATTACTCACTCATAAAGACTTCACTTTCTTCATTACTGCATGAATCAGCGTTTTGAACGATTCTCTTGAATGAATGATTCATTGACAAATACATTTTTAACACTCACTTGTCGCAAGCTACTGGTGTAATGATGTATTTGATACAATCTTTATTTAAAGCTTCACGTTACTTTCTAAAGGTGATTTACTCTATTTTGATCGCTACTTTAGACATCAGTCTTTATATTCGAACTTTAAACTTTTATCCCAGTACTTAGCCTATGTGATACTCTGAATCATTGTAACCCAGATATAATGATACTGTGATTAAAAAGACTGTTTATGAAGCTGTTTCATACCTATACATGATAAGTTTAATAACTGAGCGAGTGTTTGAATCTAGATTATGATCTTTTATCGATTAATCGTGCAGCTCTAATACTGAATGTATTATTATTTTTGATTCATTATAATGACATTTGAAAGTGTTTAATTGTTTTGAAAATAATGTCACAATGCAAAAAATTTATTTTCATCAGGAAAAATATGATCCAGACATGTTCTTGACAGATTTTGTGAGATTTTTGTGTGCGTGATTAACAAAATTATATCAATGGCTAATTAATTTCTCCTTCTTCCCTCTTTCAGCCACATCCAACAGCACATATGAAGGTTTGGACAACCATGATGGCGGTGTTTGTAAGACCAAATCCATGAAGCTGGTTCTGAGAGTTGGACAGAGTGAGTACCACCCACAACCTTTCTCTCCATACCTGCAATGATGAAGATCACTGCTTCCATAACAGTCTTTCATGTCACCGGTCTTCTAGTGGGTGTCCATGCTAGTGTGCCTCAGCGTGTAATTGAAATGTCATGTGAGCTTGTTTCCTATGGCTATGCCAGCTGTCCCTTCTTTGGGCTTGTGGGGAGATACTTGCAGCTTTACGCCAATTCATTAAATTCTCTCTCAAAACCTGGGGCATAATGCCTAGAAGCCAAAAAGATGTAAGGGTGGTCCGATATTATGTTCAGATCAGTTTTTCAGTTCGATGAACATTTCGTACTGCTTGAGCTCCACTAGTAATCTTTGTTGCTGTATTATATTTAATTTTCTGTTTTGTTTTTAGGTCCAACAGATTCAATCTCAGCAAAAAATCATCCCACAAGACATCCTCCAAAATACCCGGACAATAAGGACCAAAACACCTTCAGCAAAGAGAATGACGTTGTCAGCAAAATTGGTAGGTATTCATGTATAGGAGGGTAAATCTCATTAAATCATAAATTATGCAATTCATAAATATATATTTTTTTAAAACAACAACAATATTTTGCCTAAATAGTGGGAATAATATATATATATATATATATATATATATAGTATATATATATATATATATATATATATATATATAGTATATATATAATTATACTTTATACAATATATAATATCATTAAATACAAATAATGAGGATTAATGACACAATGCAAAAAGTCTTTATACAATTAGTCCTAAAATTATATATTTCTTTTGATTTTGATTTGAAATATGACCTAGATGTACAATATGCTAGATGTTAATAAATCTCAGATGTCAAACTTTTCCTCAAATTTAAACTACAAAGAGTCAATTTAGACCAGTTTTAGCCAATTATTTTTTTTTTTTGACAATGTTTGACAGATATTCACAAATGACAAAAGACTAAGTAAAACCTTTTGGATGTAAAGTGATTACATTTTTTGGATGTGTATCACAGATGCAAATTTATGTAAAAAATTAAATAAATGAAGTGCTGACAGTTTAGTGTGGACTTGCACATCCTACCTTGTTCTTATGAATTTCCACTTTGACTATCATTGTGTTTTTTCCCAACAAAGCATAAACTACATCTGATCATGAACTCTTTCTCGTTCCCCAGACTCTATACAGAATGGTGAGTCCGGAGGGAAGAGCGGAGAGTCTGTAGGATCTGCTGGATCTGAAGTAGCCCTGTTTGCTGGTGTTGCATCCGGTGCCGTCATCTTCATCATCATCATCATTGCTCTTGTAGCACTCCTTCATCGGCGTCATCAGAAACACTCCGCGCAGTGCTCTGCCCAGTTGCCGTTAAACACGCTGCCCAAACGCGGAAGCGCCGCCAGTGGCGGGAGCAACAATAACGGCTCTGAGCCGAGTGACATCATCTTTCCACTGCGGACCTCAGGAAGCATGTATTGTCCGCACTACGAGAAGGTCAGTGGTGACTACGGACACCCTGTTTACATCGTCCAAGAAATGCCACCACAAAATCCTGCAAACATCTACTACAAAGTTTGACAGAGCATGGACAAGCTACGGACACTGAAATGGTGTTGTTTTTAATGATGGACATCAGTCTTTTGATGCCGCTCAGATCAGTTGCTTGTTGCAATTGATTTAGCCCTGTTGGCTGGATGCTACAAGGGCCGAAGTGTTGTCTAGTTCAGAAGAACTCATTCTTTGTTGGTCATGAGGCCTGGTTTCTGGATTAGATGTTGGTGCACATGGGAATTTGCCCTCTGTTTATACCTTAACATGGAAATCTGGATGACTTTCAAAGCATGGAACAAATGAACAAGCAGTGAAGAAGAGCTGCAAAATCATGCTGTATAAACATCTCACGTGAAGAATCTGAGAATACTCTAACAAAAAAAACTGGTTCTGTTAGGAAAATACAGGATTTTTTTTATTTATTGTTTTTTGATTGTTTTTATGTTTCTCAACTCCCAGATCTTGAATATCGAACTTTAATGCACGAGAAGAGGCCTTGATTCCTGTACTTTGCAGTTCTTCAATGCATTTGAGTCCATCCAATGTAATTTTGGCTGCCTGCATCCCAAAGCTGGCCTGATGGATGCATATTACATATCAGTTCAGACATTTGTAGCCCTTATGCTGTTGATGTGCAAGCCGGTGTGGTCCAAAACGCATGTGGTTCTTTTATCCCCATTTGCTTATAACTTTTCAAACATTTATTCAAACAGCAAACAAACAAAACTAAAGATCAAAATAAAGAAAGATCCTTTGTTGACTTGGTAATGTAAATACAATAGCCAAGCATTGAAATTATGCTCTAAGTTATGTTTTCTATGAATCTGAATATTGCTCGTCCGTTACGTTTCATCATTGAATGTTCAGTCAATTTTGTTAAAATACTTCAGGGTTTTACTTCAGCAAACGTGGATATAATTGCATTTTTTTTGTTTTGTTTTTTAAATCTTGCATTTGTTAAACTTGTTTGTTGGTTCTAACCAATAGTGTGTTGAGGAAATTTCACATTCCAGATGGCTGATAAAGTTGAATGAAATGATTTGCCATAGTCGCTTGAGCTGCTCTCTCTCTCTCTCTCTCTCTCTCTGTTTGAATGAATGAAAAGTTCAAATAAAATTAGTGGCCTCTTGTCAAAATGTGACTCAATATCTGAAAGCATCACTGTTAGTAAATCATTAATCATTAGCTCAGAGGATTTTAGTTTGAAAATTGTTTCAATATTAAGATAGATAATTGAGATGTGCCCTCATATGCATCATCAATACTTACCAAGTTTGCTGATTTTCAACCAATTTCGAAGCAAAAAACAAACATATCAGGGTCACACTTTAGATTGGGGTCCAATTCTCAAAATTAACTATGAGTTTTGCCTCAACAAACTCTTAATTACTGCTTATTAATAGTTAGTAAAGTTAAGTTTAGGTGGGTGGATTAAGGGATGTAGAATATGGTCATACAGTATAAGGCATTAATGTGTGCTTTATAAGTACTAATAAACAGCCAATATCCTAGTAATATGCATGCTAATAAGCAACTAGTTAATAGTGAGAATTGGACCCTAAACTCTAAAGTGTTACTAAATCAGACTGTCCGATCATTGTCCCTGATGACTACATAGGAAGCACAAACCATTTGGCTTGATTTCCAAATGACGCATTGGGTCACAGGACACTCCGAGCTCTCCCACGGTGGGGAGTGTAGTGTGATGCATTTCAAAAGAAGCACTCACACCTCATGACCTCAGACACACTTTACCGCCTCACACAATCCCAGCTACACACATGATGTTCTCACACTGCGTTTGCGCTTTTTCTTACAGACTCAGATAAGGACCTCTAACCTTCCACAGCACATTATCTGTGGCCCTTCCTCTACCCTTGTACGTTATAAACAATATTCCACCCTGAATACTAAGCATGGTTAGAACAGAACAGGAAACAGTGTGTTTTTGTTATGGAGGCACAGAACAATGGGGTGGTAAATCTACAAGTCAAGCCAGCTGCCTGTCACAGACGGCCAAAAGAAACACTTCTGTCATTTTATAAAAACCTGCATCCTGGAATGTACACATTTATGATGTTGTTTTGCAAATATACTTTTCTCATCTCCACAATCATTGAAACGTGAACTTCAATTTCTTATGTTCAGGATTATGAAATGCTGACAAGGTCTGGAGGTCTCTTAGATAAGGTTTGTTGTACTGATTGGCCAATATATCAGCCAGTAAGTTAGTTTCCCCATGTGTCATTTTCAAAATGTTTTCCAATTTCAAATATTGCGTAAAACAAGTTCAGTTTACATATAATTTGCCATCATTGAATTGTATTATTTGTTAATGTTGCTGTCATTTGTTGTTTGTTTCATATTGTTAATGAAACCTGAGAGAATTCTGTTCCTCCATTGTAAGGCCATTCACCCAAAAATGTGGCACTTAAAAAAGTACATATGAATTGAACAGTCTTCTGAGGATACATGATTGCCTAATACGATGAACAGATTTAAGTTAGGCTTTCAAAGTCTTATGGTTTTGGAACAACATGAGGGTGAGTAAATGATGACCGAATTATCATATCAATCAAGCAATCATTTGTAGCAAAGTTTCTTGATTTTATTCTGAAGAACTTACAATGAAATTAAACCTATAGCAGTTTGCAATGGACCAATATTCTGCCAAGTATGGATAACTTGAGAGGTTTTATTCCACACTATACCTAAAAACTAAACAATGACTGAAATACATCATCCGATTCTGCGACACACAATGCTTCATTAAATCAGAGAGAACAGCTGAAGTCGCATATCCGGAAGAAAGCACACATCTGGACTAGAAATGACAAAAGACCTTTTCTAGTTGCCCCAAACATTTACAGCTGGTTAAAAATCAGGAACAATTACTCAGAGACCACAATGCCTTATGCCATATTGAATAACTTTTGGAGACGTGGTTGATTGTGCGCCTTTTTGTTAATGTCTGTGAGTCAGAACTCACAGGAAATGGGAAACTTTTGGGGAAAATCAAGATATCATCATGTGGCAGGCACATTTCCTCCCCACCAAAGCGTGTAGGATGAAATAAAGGACCAGTGAGGAAAAATAAAGGTGCTGGAGGGGGAGTTAGTGGGGGAAGGGAGACACATCTGTCATGCAGGGTGAGAAAAGAAAAGGGAGGAAAGGCCTCAAGTATGTTTTTACTCTGGAGGAGAGCCATAGATCATTTGAGACCTGTCACAAAGGCTCTGTGTGAATACACTACTGTACACAAGTTTGAATTCCTTAAACGACATGAGGTCGCTTAACCTGTATTAGACTAAATCGAGGTGCTCACTTAGACTCCACAAAATGTCTAGAAGACTTCTGTTATATATCATTGGGCTACGAAAACATATTTTTATCAGGAGATATCCCTAGTCATTAAATAAAGTATGCTCTCTTTTTATGTGATGGTTCCAAGTAAGACATTCTCTTTTTCTGTTGAACACAAAAGGAGACTGACATTTTACCAAAGTAGCCTAAATGATGACAGAATTTACATTTTTGTGTGGACTTTTAACTTGTAATAGTTTATAGAGCACAGCGTGCTCAAGGTAACCGTTTTGAATTGGAAAAATAAATGCAATGCTCTTAACAGACAAAATCGTCCCTCGATCTCGGGCGGAAACCTTGTAGGCCAATCTCATTTTTCTTTTCTTTCATAAATCTTTACTCTTGGTCACCCTTTATGTCTGCCCGTGGGTTTTGCAAATATTTAACCGATGAAAAGTATTAAAAACAGCTTGTGATTAAACCTCGTGACTCCATTGGATGCTCAAACTGTCAGTCATCAAACCTCATAACTCCACCCGCCTCTATCATGAATGAAGTGCCGCAAGCATTTTGTCAGTGATGTCATCGTCCAGCTTCGTCTTCGTCTTCGACACAAGATTTTGGCCAAATGACAGAAAAAAGATGAGCTACAGTAAACTTTATAACATGTAAGTTGATGAAAAACGAATGCAATGCACTTACTGTCTCCTTTCTAATGATGGACCAAACGTAGCCTATAGGAATTCGGACATATATAGGCTATATGTCCGAATTCCCCCAAAAATTTTAACTCCATTTTAAGTTGATTTTGGTAAAATGTTAGTAATATAATTGCACATGCAAGTGTCTGACTACATATAAAGCCCCATTATCAACTTTGACAATGTGGTGTTTAATCAGTGAAAAAATACTTTTCCATTTGCTGTAGCGTTAATAGCTTTTTTGGAGATAGGCTACGCATCCGCCAGTGACAATATCGAGCACTGCAGAGGACATTCAGGGACAAAAAACAAAAAAAACAATAAGATATCATGACCATGAATTAACAATTTGTTCCCACAACTTATTAATTTGTTTTAGGTAAATCATGGCCACGTTGTAGGCTACTATTTAGTTTCCTCATTTTTAATTAGTTCAATCGTGACCAAACCAAGGGACGAATTTGTTCAAAGTGGCCACAATTGACCTGAAACGAGGGAACAAATTAATAAAACATGGTCACGAATTTAGTCATGGAAACAAATTCTTAATTCATGGAAAAATTCTGCATGACATACACTGAAAAATATCCAGACTCTTTATGAAGTGCCACATAAGATGCAATATTCCAATATTATATTGGAAGCAATAAGCTGGCTAGCACGAAAGACAAAAAGCAATCACTCAGACCTGCAGACTAACTGCCTGCGGATGATGCCTTCAAAGTTACCCGAAATTTCAGTGTGTCTCAACGCCATATATCACCCTCCTTACGTTCAAGTGACAGGGAAAGTGGAGGAAAGATTAAGGGCTTGTGCACCGAGGAATGTTAAGTGTGGTTGAAGCATGTGTGCTGAGTATAGACTAGCGCACGTTCAAGGCCAAATGGTTTGGAAACAATTAAAGTAATGGAGAAGAAAAGGCGGAACGCCTCCTCTGTCTGTCACCCCCCCATCCTCACCCAAGCAGATGACTAACAGTCCCACCGAGGCCCCAGCGTCACCTTTTTGATTGTGCCTTCATCTCATTTCTCACTTTCTAGTGCCTAGTGTCATTGCTGCCACGGCTCGGTGCATCTCGCAAGAAGGAGTTTTAATAAAATGTGTGAAAACATTTAAAAAACACATTCATTTTCTACCTCAGCTACACTTAATGCTCAGGGCACGGGGTTAATAGCTCGATTAAATCAGGTTGCCTTTCCGGCATGTCACGCCAATGAATTGAAGGTCAAAAATGTGTTCTCTTTCAAGGAGCCTTGCGTATGCAGGTAATAAAGCAGCAACCAGTGTTAAAATTGCAAATCCTTCTACATTTGTTCCACCACCCAGTAAAAGCAAACCAACATTCAGCTGAAAGGAACGCACATTGACAGCCAGATGTGCTGTCTGTCGTTTGTTTGGCACTAGAAAGACTTTGGCCCAAGGGTGTGGAGTTCCCCTTCTGTTCAATCTGTGATGTGACATCCCTGTCTGGAGGCCTTTTTTTTACATTTTAAGTATCTGCCGCTTTCATTCACGGTGTCTGTAATTTAGTCTTTGTAAAGTTAGTCAAAGCACCGAATTCAAAACGTGACTCAATGAAAGCAGTTTGAAAGAGATTTAGACCTCATTCTAGGGAGACAATTAGTTGAGTTCAACCCCTCGTAACTGAACCTTGACCTCGTAACCCGCACAGGCCTTTCACAAAACAGGGTTTAGAAAGCCATCTGATTGCATTTTGTTACAGATCATTATGGAGAATGAGACAGAAGGGGATGAATATTTTATTAGACCGCCAAGGAAACAATCAAACTTTTGTTCCTCTATCTATCTATCTATCTATCTATCTATCTATCTATCTATCTATCTATCTATCTATCTATCTATCTATCTATCTCTGGTTTGTTTGTACTATATATTTTCTGCAGAAAACTTGCTGTGTAAATTGTGATGCATTATTTGTGCTTCACGTGAATATCTCGACTTTAGCACCTTTTTGGAGGATGTGCGATTACTTTTCTGAATTGTAATTTATTTGGCTTAAAAACCTCAACATAGGCACAATAAAAAACTTGAATCTACCCACATTTTTGCCTCAAAACGTACCCACACAAAATTCACTGAAGTTTCCAGCTTAAATAAACACTAGTGGCAGTAAAACACCAACAACCTTTATTCCTTTTCACAATAAGGAAGCTTTCTGTCCCTCCATAGACGGATACGCAACTATTTGACGCTTTAAAAAGTTCATAATGTGATAAAACTAATCCACATGAATTGAGCGGTTTAGTCAAAATTTTCTTAAGAGACTGTTGCTTTTATATGATGAACAGACTGAATTTAAGCTTTTATTCACACATGAACATTGATCAGCCAACATAAGCTCAACCGAACCTGCTTAAAGCACGAGAATGAACCTCATTGGTTCTTGCTGAAGCTTAAACGTGCTGCGTAACTCAAGAATGAACCTCACTGGTTCTCGCATGTCAAGCAAACATGCTTGAGCATGTTTATCACAACTGATGTGCGAGTTCATGAATGTTTATACTGTATGTGAATAAATGCCTAAATTAAATCTGTTCATCATATTAAGTGATCGTGTCTATTCAGAAAATTTGGACTAAACGGCTCAATTCATATGAATTAGTTTAACAATTGCTTTATGAACTTTTTGAAGCGTTGCATAGTTATCTATGGAGGGATATAAAGCTCTCAGATTTAATCAAAAATATCTTTATTTGTGTTCCGAAGATGAACGAAAGTCTTACGGGTTTGGGACGACATGAGGGTAACATAAATAATTAATGACAGAATTTTCATTTTTGGGTGAACAAACCCTTTAAGACTATCGATTAGGTTTAGGGTAGGATTTAGTGTAGGTGGTACGTTATTTAAAACATCATCTTTTAGCACCACTCACTGGGAAATTCCCTTTGAACGTGTTTGTAAATGTACAAGAAGCAATGTAATATTATTTAGCAGAAATGGAAGGTTTTTTTTTTCTTTCCTTTGTTTTTCTCCAAAGAGCCTGGTTTGAAAAATCTCCTAAGTTATGCACTGTAAAAAGGAATCAAAGCAGGTTTTTATTTTATTTATTTTTTTACTTTGGGCTGTAAACTATAGCAAGACTCCCTCAGAACACCCTAGAAACCACCATCGCAATGCCCTAGAAACCATTCAGAACACAACAGAATAGAATATACTGGGAAATATGTCAGACCAACTTCAACAGTGAATTTTGCACATTAAAGAACGTACACTCTTCAAAAAAAAAACTAAAAAAGACTTGATTAAATATAAACAGCTAAGACAGAAGAACAAAGTCCCTAGCTCAAACCTCAATAGAGAGACTAGCTTTGCAGAGAAGTGTGAAATGTTCGCAGGGAAACAGGTGAGAGCCAAACCCGCTGTGAGAGCCTTACGGCACACCACAAACAGTCCGCCTGCCACCTTCATTTCTGTCCTCGCAGCCAACTGGTTTGTCTGCTGTCACTTGCTCGGTAAATCGCTCTTGCTAGTAGATTTCACACCCAGATAGAAGCAGCTAATTGGAAGTGTGTGGACCACAAAAGAAGATGACACCTTTGAGCATTTGTTCTTACAACACTGCAAACCTTTTGTTTGCCACTTTGTAATTGAATTAGAGAGCCTGCTAAAGTTGCCCTGTATGTTTTGATGAAAAAACTAGCAGATGGAATCCGCTATGCAAACATCTGTTGCAAATGATCACCATTTTTTCAAGTGAGTATTTTACCAGTTTCCATTCTGAGTTGAGGTTTCTTTGTTGTGACAGGTAAAAGGGGAAAGAATGGAAAGGTTTGCATCTGGAGCACACTTCTTCTAATAAATGTCATTGCAAAGTAACGACTTTATTGCATGTGCCTTTAGCCAACAAGGTTAAATGTCACATCCAATATGCAATGACCAAAATAAGGATAGAATTGTCAATACAATGAGTAAAATGAAATAATTTGCAGGCAATTACAAAATGCTGAATATGAGTTGCATTGAGCAAAGAGGAACTGCAATGGAATAGTAATCATTAGGGTGAATTTTCTCTTGCTTAAAGCCAAAACTGATCATCGTTGAAGCATTTTGATATAAAAGTGGCCTCTTGAGTGAAATATAGATCATGACGGCATTGTTTCTGAAAATTTGAATCGGATCATGGATTTAGTACTGTGGAGTTAACAAGCATTCAGGGAGCTTTTGATTCTAATAGCTTTCTACTGCTGAGGAACGGATCCCATCCTGAACATCTGTATGACATTGACTCTAAACAGGCTTAAATGCCTTCCCCCGTGCCTTTCACATACTCATGAATTCCCTCATCTCGAACGTCTTCGATTTCTGATTGAATACACAATATAACCTATCACTCTCCATTGTAAGCAATTCTTTGCCTGAGAATAATGTTCAATCACGTCCTTTTCAATCTTGCGGAACTGCGGCTGGAAATTCAGGAAGATCCATGTAACATGCCAGCAGGATTTTGGATGTTTCTGCCGATTCGACAGAATCGTGAAACACGACTCAGTCCAACAGCAACCTCCCTTTCCTCAAGCAAACGTGTGATTTGACACAAAAGTGCCACTCCAGTGAGTTTGAGGCCATATGGGCGCCCTGTTGTAACAAGCATGCAATTAATCCTGAATTAGTCCACCCAATCTGCCACACGCTACAGTCTGACGAAGACTCTGTGTGCACCCTGGGAAGCGGGCTGGAGAAGAGAGGAGAGCGTGTTAACGCTACGGTACACACACGGCTTCCAGGAAACATCAGAGCATCCGTTCCACATTTGCTTGACACCAGAGTGATCATTCCAGCTCCTGCCATCTCCAGAGATTCAGCACGGGAAGACACGACGATGAATAATTTAAACAAATGACAAAATCCATCCTGAGTAGGTGAGGATGGACTGCACGGAGGGATTACAAGGTTTCAGCAGAATATGATGGATTTGGACTGCTGCAGGATTTAGATAGTCTGGATTACAGTTTTAATATTTAGCTTTATAGTCATGATAAAAATAAATAAATAAATAAAAGCTGCTTTGGCATTCAAAAGGAGACTAAATCTGTTGTAGGTTGTTAAAGCTGGTGTGAGGATCTCAGGAGAGGATCTTTTGATATTCTATTGTACATCAAAGTAAGATTGTCTGAGACATAAAAAAATATATATTTTAAAAATCTAGAAATGTAACCTTAAAATTCATGTTGATTTCAAACATTTTTGAAAAACAAATTTTGATTTAATTACTAAAATGTCAAGTGGTGTAAATATAAAAGCAAATCTTCGAACACATTTTTTTCAAGGTAAAAATATTTGCTAGTTACAAAACTGTTGTTTTGTTCTCACTTTCAGAGTGATTCATTTTCTTTCACAGTAACAAACAACAACACAGTCTTCTATTTCTGCACAAACAGATGGTCAAAAATAAATTAGTCACCATGAAATCAAAAAGGGATTTTGTAGTATTTATTATAAATGATTTATCTGTGCACATTATTTTTTTTTATGTCATGTGCCCTCATAATCTTTAATCAAAATAAATAACTTGCCTCCGTCTTGTAGCGTATCTCTTCTCTTCTGACGTGTTTACTGGCGCAAGGGCGGGGCAACCTGTCACTCACATGAGGTCGACCAATAGCAAACAACAACCATTCAATCAATTCCAGATGGACAAAATCAAGTCCCACCCTACATTTCTTCTTTCTTCAAGAATCTGTTTCACTTGGATATCCGTCACAATAGGGAAGGAAATACTATCGCACCATCTGCTTCATGCCGTAAAAGAAACACCATGTGGGGTTCTTTTTACCATCCTACATGCAGCACTATGGCACCCCAACCACATATATAACTTAAGTAGCTTTGAGAAAAACTCATTAATTTGTGGTTTAGAGCAACAGCAGTTTTTAATGTTACATTTTTATTACCTTACTGCGAACGGAGGTAAACAACCACACTGCCGGCTCTCTCTCTTATGTAGCGCTGCTAAGTCTGATTCATTCTATTCTTTCAGTGCATCTTAAAACAGTCCTATTTTTCTCATACAGTTTGTAAAGTCTGATTCATTCTAGTAAGTCAGTTAGTCCTAAATGTTCATCACTCATTCAATTAACAGATTACAAAAATGTTAATTAATTGTGAGGCTTTTTACATTTGGTAAATTTAATTTACCTACATGTATTTCAACCAGACAACGTGCAACATTTTAGACCTGCTAAAAATGTGAAATGAAAAACAATTTAATCTGTTCAGATCGATATACACTAATATAGATCTGCAAGCTTTTAAAGTCAGTTATATGTAAACATAAAGTAATTGTGCTGTACTATATTCCTACATCAGGCCGAATTCAAATATCAAGGTAATTATTAAAGTCACCATGAAATAGCATTGGCAGACCATTTTTATGGTACATACTTCTATGTGAAAGAGTAAATTCAACAAGAAAAAAAAAGTAGGACAGGATTTGGATATTTTCTTCCAGGGGATTGATTAAATGGTGAAAAGTTGACTCTATATGACAGGTGGTTGGAGGATGAAGGATTGCAAAGACAAACATTTTTTTCTCTGGAATAACTCGTGCTGATTAATCATTCAGAATAAGACCAGTGATGTGTACTAAGAAAGTAAATAGAGTCAATTTGATTTAATGTAGAAAAAGTAAATCAAATATGTTGGCCACAGTAAATCAAACTGACTGTTAAGGCTTTAAAACATTTTTTTTTTTTTTAAGCTTTTTAAGTTTGAGTTTTTGTCTCTCATGATCATTATTAATCAAAGTCATTATTACAATTTTTTTTAAATAAGCAATAAATCGTTATTGGCCGTGTCAATATTCCTCTTTCGATCCATCACCTTGTTGGCCAAGCTTGGGAAAACATTTAAAGCCACAGTATATTTCCAACTTGGCCACAACCACCATCTTTACTTTGTTTAACTTCTGTGTTTGTTTTGAAAAAGAGACCACTACTGTTGTGTCTAAGGAACCCATGAATCACAGAAAACCACAGCCATGCCACATACAGCACACTTTACATGCACATCCTGCACCAGTTATTGTGATACAGGCTCAGATACTCATGTATCTAATTACTAATTATTATGGTGGCTATATTCATTACACAAAAGTTTACTGGCACAAATCCATGAATCAATATGAAATGTTTTTTTCCTTCCACCTTATATATATACATATACTTTTTTTTTCTTTTTTTTTAGCTATCACTTGCCTAACATCAGTAATGTTGCATGCTTCTTTTGGGCTTTTTTCTGGCTTAATCCACCAAATCTTATGCTTCTTCAAACTGAGGCCTTCACATGTGCTACTGGATCACCCAAAATTTGTTGTTTTTTTCTCCCAGTATGTGTGTGTGCTCACAAAGCTTTGTCTTTCTAGACTTACCCAGAAGGCAGTGGGCCAAAGGTTGATTGCTGGCAGGGTGTGTCCACACAACAGTGTACTTGCATGGGTGCATTTCTGAAGCCCATGCTGCTTCAAGATCCCGTTAGGCTTCCCTGAAGGCTGCAAAACACACAGTTAATGTGTGGAGATTCAGCAATAGTTCTGGTACTGGAGAGGCTTTAAATCAACAGATCTGGCCAAGCTAGCCAGCAAGCCAGAAAGCTAAAATATATGTGCTAAACGAGTCACAGCTAGCGGCAACTTTAAGGTGCAACACATGCACCCTGTGAATACCTGCAAACACACAGTGACAGCTGAAGGCAAGTCATTTGTGAATGAACGTGAGACAGCAAGAGAGAAATAAGAGAAGTAAAGAGAACATGAGAAAGGGAAAAAGACAGAGAGAGTAAAAGAAACAAAGAGAAAGAGCCTGGAAAATATTCGGTGTAAAAAAAACATAATTTCCTGTGACTGGCTTTTCCAGTGCGGGGGAAGGGAAGAGTCGTTGTACCAAGGCTGACATCATGCCACGGCTCTCTTACTATATTACTCACTTATAAACATGCACATCAGCGTTGAGGAGTTACTTTTAAACCGTACCTTATCAAGCTACAAGCTACTCACAATTAAAGTTTTACATTTTGAAAAAGAGTAATAGAATGTTTGTTCAGAGTTATCTGGTCTTTAATAATGTTCTCAACATGTTATCATTAAAGTTTATTTATCGTTCGCAAAATAGTTTTTCTTTTTGAAACATTTTAGTTGGATGCTCATCTAACGTTTTTTAAACGTTCCCAGCTAACGATTGTTGGTTCCCAGAACGTTCTGTGAACGCTAGTTTTGCTCCCAAAACATGTATTTGTAATGTTTGTTAGGGGAACGTTTGTACAGGGAACGTTCAAAGGTTCTCTTAAGTAAAAAAAAAAAAAAAAGAGAACTTACAGAGAACGGTCTTATTTGGTATCCAAATGGGAACCATTTGGGAATATTAGGGGAACGTTCTGTGTTTGCTGGGTTAGAACGTTCAGAAAACATAAAAAAAGTAATGTCCCTGTACTGTTTGCAAAATGTTTAAAAAACTGGACCTTTTGGGTGTAACTTTTTCATAACTTAATGGGAATGTTAGTAAAACTTCCTAAGAACTTTTTTTTTTTTTTTTGGGGGTCACTAATGGAGATCCTTATTATTTGTACCAGATAAATACAGCTCAAGAGAGTATAATTTTCTTTTTAACATAAAATTTATGATTTTCATTTTTTATATAACTATTATCTCTGCAGATAGACAGACAGACAGACAGACAGACAGACAGACAGACAGACAGATAGATAGATAGATAGATAGATAGATAGACAGACAGACAGACAGACAGACAGATAGATAGATAGATAGATAGATAGATAGATAGATAGATAGATAGATAGATAGATAGATAGATAGATAGTCCTATAAATTACAATTAAGAAAAGTAATCGCACATCCTCCAAAAAGGTGCAAAAGTTGAGATATTCATGTTAAGCACAAATTATGCATCACAGTTTACACAGCAAGTTTTCTTGCAAACAAACAAACCAGATGTATGTATGTATTTATGTATGCTCATAATTTTTAGAGAACCTTGCCAGAATGTTAGCCAAAGTCCTGAGAACGTTCCCTGTAAGCTGAGTTAACACTGAATGTACACTAAACAACTAATAAAGTGGCAAAACACTCCAATCTTTACACCTAAGTTGAAAACAGGGAAAGCAGCATTATTGTTGAAGCTTGTTACTGTAAAATACACTGTTTTTAAAGAAGCTGGGCAACTTAGGTAGCTACTTCCCAATACGGATGTAGACAGTTTATTAAATCATAGATTTTAAAATGAAAGCCAAATATTTTGTTCAAATTTTGAATTTATGAAATGTTCCTTTTAAAACACCTTGCTAAATATATACCCATCAATGGCTCATAAAGGTTTTATAGGCTTTAGTACAAAATAGCACATCACATTACTACTTTATTTGCAGTATGCAATATGTAAATTGTGAAATAATGTGTAAATGTAAAATGGAGCGCAAACTGTAACACACACTGTCAATGATGCATTGGGCTTGACTTGTGACTAGGAGTGACCTGGAAGTGATATTAACATTTTTAAATTCATTTTTAATCAGGCAAGACATTTTAGATAAAACTGGATTAAAAATGCAAAATATGTGTTTGAGTGCACTATATGCCACTCACTGAATAAAACAATAATGAGGTCATATGGCAAATAATGTAGCATACTTCTGCTTGAAACCTTTAACGTTACATATTAATACCACATAGTGTTTAAAAATAAATAGTATAGGATACAGTACCTCCACTGGGCAGTATGCAGTGAGCAGGACTCAAGTTTTGACTTTAGCCACTTTCTCTCTCTCTCTCTCTCTCTCTCTCTCTCTCTCTCTCTCTCTCTCTCTCTTCCCTAAAGTCTCCCTGTGCATTGCACTTGCACTTAAATACCTTTTTTCCACTTGTGTGGCAATTGTACATAGTGAGCTGTGCACGTAAATGGATTTCCAGGCCTGCCGTGTGGGGACCGTTTCATAGTCCAGAAGGTTCCAATTTAATCACACAGAATGTATATTTTGTATGGGGGACATTCTCAACATGTCAGAGAAAAATGGCTGGTGTATATCTGTAAAATATATATAATTATAAGTCGCAAAAATCGTTTCAGACTGTTTCGTTTGCAAAAAGGGGTTAACAAAACATTTCACTGTCACAAGTGCAGGCTCCAAGCGTCTAGGGAGTGAAAGTTAATAAATGCTTTTCACAGCTTGTGTTTTGCCTTCCCGCTATACTTTGACTAGGCAGTCAGCATTCGCCTCAGCGGCCATAAATTACAGTGCGGTGTGTTTGCCTCGGGTCCTGATGGTTTATTTCAACCCTGTTCCTTCATGACAGATTTGACAATGTGGCTGTGAGATCCCCTCTGTTTCAGCTTTTTAGCCCCGTCAGATTGCGTGTGATTCTGTGTCAGAACATATGTGAAGCCATACTGTAGATTTTGTCAGGTGAGCACTTTAGCATCTGACTGAGTATGTGGCACAGTTGCACTCGCTACAGTTTCCGTTTGCCCACCGAAAGTCTGTATGGCATTGATGTGTGCCTGTGTGCGAAAGAGGGAGCAGGAAAAATGATTTTGCCCCAGAGGAGACTCGCCATATTATTTCAAGACTGCATTAGCCAGATTCTGCTAATGGAGCGGGACTATAACTCAGCAGTTTGAAAGAGCTGTTGCCCTGAAGCACAAGCATCCCTTTGACCCTAAATTTGAATACAGATTACAATGTTGATGTGCAGTGACTGTACATAAATAGTGTTCACATGCAAACAAATATTGAGTACATGCAGGGCAGAAACAGATTTGCACTCTCTGTCATGAATACAAACGTATATACACACTAACGTATGATGTAATGCATTGCATGTTTGATTGTATGACCTTTATATATATATATATATATATATATATATATATATAGACACACACACAAACACACTAATGTTCAAAAAAACATGTTCCCCAAAATCACAGTTTCCACAAAAATATTAAGCAGCACAACTGTTGCAATAAACACAAATAACAAATGTTTTTTGAGCACCAAATCAGAATTATTTTAGAATGATCATGTAACACTGACTGGAATGATGGTATAAATTACAGGATTTTTTTTATTGTAATAATATTTCGTAATATTACTACTTTTACAGGTTTTTTTTTTTTTTTATCAAATAAATGCAGCCTGATGAGCATGAAAGACTTGTTTCAAAAACATGAAAAAATCGTTTGACCCTTACTTTTGAACTGTAATACATAACACAAAAATTAACAAGCAGATTAGAAGAGAAAATAAGTTTGCTTTCAGACAAAAAAGAACATTCTGTCATTTACTCACTCATGTCTTTCCAAACAGTAATGCTGATTATTTCCCCCCCCATACATGAAGCATGAAAGGAGACATTTTTTTTTCCATACGTGACCGTGATCTCTAGATTTTCAAAAATAACAAATATTCTATAAGTTGTCCATATGAATCTTGCCATAAATTCTTTGGAAATCATACAATATATTCCCAGACGGCAACATAGTGTTGGCCCAGATCCGGCCCACATCTGGTACACCTCGATTCTGCACAGCCCAGATGTGGGCCGGATCTGGGCCGACACTAGTTTCACAAAAACTATTGTGTAATGTATTGTAACATATGTGACCCTGGACCACAAAGCCAGTCAACAAGGGTCTTTTTTTATTTTTATTGAGATGAATACATCATACAACACCGATTAAATAAGCTTTCCATTGATGTATGGTTTGTTAGGATAGGAAAATATTTGGCCGAGATACAACTATTTGAAAATCTGGAATCTGAGAGTGCAAAAAAAAAATCGAAACATTGAGAAAATTGCCTTTAAAGTTCTCCATTTATGTTTGCGATATTGCTGCATTCACTCACAGAAATAAAAGAAAAATCGATAATTTTGACCCATACAATGTATTGTTGGCTTTTGCCACAAATATACCCATGCGACATGTAACTGGTTTTGTGATCCAGGGTCACATATTGGATATAGGGTTAGGGTTTGTGATAATGTAACTGTGACAATTAGATTCCAAAACAGATTAAAATGACTTTTCAATCTTTGTTTGAAGAATAACCACAGAAGTGACTTGCAAAGCAAATCTCTTGGCTGGATAGAGCCACCAGTTTCATCTTGGTTTAAGCTGCTTATCAGTTCAGAGTTATGTAATTAACTCAACAACAAATATTGTCCATAGATAAGAAGTGAAGGGGCCAGAAGTCTTTTTCTGGAGCAGTCACTTACTTCAGCTGCTCCTCAAGGCAGAGTGGGAGGAGAGGAAAAGAGGCACAATGTGGCGACAGAGCACTCCGGTCCACACCCGGGCTCAGACAATAGGGGAAGTCCTGCCCCATAATGTATTGTGTTTAATACAGAGCCAGGACGAGGAGAGGGAATTTGTCAATCTAGCTGTGAGCTGTAACAAGGTACACAAATCAAGCTTCGGCATCGAGCCAAACCTTTGGAGGGTTCTCATGTGAGAAAAAAACAGCGATTTTTCATCGTGTTGTACAGTTCTCAAAAACACAAAAACACTGCTTTAATGGGTTCGAACAATAGTCTGTAAACAGGTGATTGCCATATGCACCAAATACCCATGACATTGCAGACGTTTATGATTTAGTACCATTTACAAACTTTGGTGGGGAAACGAATGTGGTGTAAACATGTAGACAATTGTGCACATTAAATCGGAAAGCCTTGTCTTCATTATTTAGGCTAATGGGTTTGCATGCAATGAGCACATTGTTTGTGTTGCTTACTGTTTAATATAAAGTTGCTTTACTGAAAGAGAACTTAAACATTTTTTTCTGTTTATTTGGGAAAAGGTAAAAAACTTTCTGTTTTGTTGTCAGTTAGTCATGCTGGTCCCAACATAAAGAATGTACATACAATTTTTTATTTTATTTTTTTTGCATGTACTGTGTATTTGTGCATCCTCATGTCATCATATATAATTACTTGAAGATTTTTGGCACACTTTGTCAACAAATTATAGATTAAATATATTTTTCCTATTTTACCAGTTTAAACCTGTAAACACCAAAGTTACCATTAAGAAAAACAATAAATTGCAAATGCAACATTAGCCTATATGAAATGTCAGGTTTTGGAATCAAGCTATTGTTTACTTTACTTATTAGTAAGTACATTTGGGGTCAGTGAGATGTTTTAATGTTTTTTAAAGAAGTCTTTAATGCTCACTAGTTTAGATTTTAATCAAAAAGACAATAAAAACACTAATACTGTAGAATATTATTACAGTTTAAAATAATTCACATAACTACTGAAATGTATTTATGTCTGTGATGGCAAAGCTGAATTTATTTCAGAAATCATTCTAAAATGCTGATTTGGTGCTCAAGAAACATTTCTTATTATTATCAATTTTGAAAACAGTTCATATTTTTGTGGATACATTTTTCAGGATTCTCTGATAAATAGAAAGCTCAAAAGAACATAATTTATTTTAAATATTTAAATGTTCATTAAAGTGCCCCTGTTACGCTATTTTAAAGGTTCCTAATTTTGTTTTGGAGGTCTCCTACAACAGGTTTACATGCATCCAAGGTCAAAAAACACTTTAATTTTCCCATGATACAATCTCAAAGAGTCTGAAAACAGGGTATGTCGACAACACAAACCAAACTTCCAGTCTCAGCTAGAACTACAGTGAGGGCGGGTCAAAGTAAATGTCATTCGCGGGCAGCCAATGAAGACTATAGGCTGGCATTATGCAAATCTTGGAGACAATTGAAGACTCAGCAGGAGACAATCATTTGTATCTGTTGTGCACTTTGATCTTTTCTACTTTTTACATTCACAAACATATATATTACACACAGCATGAAAGGTAAATTCGCAAAAGCATAACAGAACTTTAAGGTTCAAGAACCATTATTTAAAAATGTCCACACCAAAAATAAATATAAAATTTTTTTTTTTTTTTTTTACAAATCCTTTCTTAAAAGATCAACATTTGCAGTGTCTTTTTCAGACATAATTTGAAAGACGTTGTTGTAAAACGTTTTCAGCAAAGGGGAACACATCTGTTCTTTGCCATGCAATATGAGACCGTTCTATATTACAGCACAGACAGCAACATAAGCAAACTGGCAGTTGTTATTGCAAATGAATTATGACAGTATAACAGTGATTAATCAGGAGAGAATTCTTTTAATGCATGGCTTTACATATTCATCGCATAAATCACCACAAAAAAAGCCCTGCGCACATAACGAAGACAACGAATGAGGTGTTTCATATTTTAATAGAAAGAAATAACAGCTTGTGGTTAACAAAAGCATAAAAGACATGAAAAATTACAGCCTGTTCAGGAGTACACAAGTGGTGATCTCACTCAGACGGTTTTGACAAAGTGACCAAACGAAAGCACAAATAGAGGAAGACGTTTGGGCTTAGAGGTAGCTTCAAGTCTCAATATGAAGCAGAACATGGTCTCCGTGGGCTACATCAGGCAGGAGCGCGTGGGTGAGACTGTTTCATGCTTCTTGGACTATGTCATGCTTCCCATTTTCAGCCTGCCAGCATCTATGATCCCAGGCTACTGAGGGACCTTCACTCAAAGTGGTGGGCGACAACAGTGTAAAGAAGTGCATGGGATGAGATATGCAACAATGTACTGAAGGGATTGTGTGAGACCTGACGATTCCATCATTTTTTTGTGGAACTGCTTTATAGATGAAATGAACTAATTTAATAATTGATGATCTTTACAACGGAACTGAATCAACACTGAACTGACTTGAACTGCCGAAATGCATCATTTTCCTGTTATCACTGTAAAGCTGCTTTAAAACAAGCTCTATTGTATAAAGCGCTATATAAATAAAGGTGACGAACTCTACAGTGATTGTGGGACAGGATGTAATAACACTAACATTGTTTTGTTAGTTCTAACATCAAGAAGTTTCGACTTAAAAAAACAAAAATGGAAATAAAAGCATACTGTTGTTTTTAAAAGCCGAACTTGTGCATACACACGCAGAAAAACCAAATTGATGCATTTTCTTAAATATGTTATGGTCAGTGACAAAGGTTATAAAAATAATGTCATTTTGTATTTCTTTTGGGTTGTGGTAAAAGAAAGGAAAACAGCAAAGAAAAAACAACAGTCCTGGTGTTTGTCAAATTCAGCTCTGATTAAACTGACATCCTTGACGATGAAAATGTCCCTTGAGGAGGGCCATATGCTTAGACTAGTCTTCTTTCCATTGTCAAAGTCAATTTAACCTTTTTAGATAATAACTTTGAACTAGACATTGGAAATGTCTTTGTGAGTAGTTTTTAATTTGTGTTATTTTACTTTATTTATTTATTTCAAATTTTGTGCAAATTCCTGAACATCTTCAGCACACAACATGTGATGCTGGCATATTCCATGCGCCTGTTTCTTGTTATTTTTAATCTCAGGCTTTCTAAACAAGGGCCTAATGGACTTTTTAAATAACTGGGTGGCTCTCCATACAAAAGCATCTGGGAAAAGGAAGGAAGCATGGCTCAATGAGGGGAAGATGCGTATATGTGTGTGTGTGTGTGTGTGTGTGTGTGTGTGTGTATGTGTGTGTGTATGTTTCATTTGCATGGGAAAGGATTCAAGTAATAACAGACTGGACATTGCAGGTTCCTCAAACACATGTGGTCCAGTCTAAAAAAAACAAAAAAAAAACATCTGTGCACAAAAAGTGTGGTGTTACAAACTTTTATACATAAAAAAAAAGAAGCCAGATTAGAAAAAAGAAAAGAAAAAAAGAATCTGATCCTGTTCAAACTAAAAAGCTCAAAAGAGTCAAGTGTTTAGTATATATATATATATACACACACTGTATATATACTGTATATATATTCTTTCATCATTTACTCACCTGTTCCAAACCTGTATGAATTTCTGTCTTCTGTTGAACACCAAAAAATATAGTTTTGAAGAATGTTGGTTACCAAACAGTTTAGGTTCCCATTGATTTCCATTGTATGGACAAAAAACATAATGGGAGTAATGTTAAAACTCCCTGTTTTAAAAAAACTGTTTGGTTACCAACATTCTTAATATATCGTATTTTGTGTTCCACAGAAGAACGAAAGTCATACAGGTTAGGATAGAAATGTCATGAGAATAAATTATGACAGAATTTTAATTTTGGGTGAACTATTCCTTTAACATTTTAGTGACATCTTCATTGCCAGAAAACATCCAGGCATAATAATCAAACTCCTGATATGTTTATTGATTATTGCATTTCTGTGAAAGTGAGGACACAAAATTATAATAAAAGCACAGAATTGATACATGGTGGTCTGACTCTAAAAAGTTTTTTTCAATTTTACGAGTTTCAATGGGAGTGTAAAAATACTGAATACGATTTTAAATGTGAATGAAATTTGAAAACAGCTTTGCTGAAGATTCAAAATATGAATTGCCATGGATGAATAATCTAACAGCCAAGAGAGGTGTTAGGACACAACATTAATCCATAAAAAATCAATAAAAATAATACTCAGTTACCGAATGTTGAAGGAATTGTAGCTTTTGGAGTCATATTTGCTGAATAAACCATGACACGGTGAAAAAGACACAGATATAAAGAGTCTTGTATCACATTAAACAAGGGGTTACATTTACGACAAGCACTGTAAACTTCACAGCAGTCCAGGTTGTCTATGCATATTTGGGACATGGCCTTATTGGCACAAATATGTTGCCATGATCAACGTCATGATTCAAAAATATATTTCATCACTCAATGCTGAAAATTACTAATCAGTATAACGTAATCTTTCACAATTAGCTGTATTCAACAGATAAAAATGTTGAATAAATAATCTCAACATATCTTTACAGATATCTTTGACTACATCCTTTAAACTGGCTGACTCTGAAACTGGAGCTCAGTTTCCATTCCCACCCAAACAAAAACTTCAGGATGGCTTGTTTCAGCTGCCTGACTTTCAAAACACATCCAGTCATGCTGATAGCCCCACATGCAATGTCTAATACTGAGGCTTGGGTGGGCTTGGAGAACCAGCTAATGTATAAAATCACACGATCAAATGGGGTCACAATAATGCTTCTTCTAGACTCTAGAAATATCTGACACAGAATAAATATTTTAAAAGCTCATTTATAACAATATTTACAACATCTTTCAATGTCCCTGAAAATGTGTTCTGGTCAATAAACACTGGTCAAACAGCCAGTGATGCTAACAGTCCTCCAAGGCATTGAGCAGAGTTTGTGCATCACTTTGAACTTGCACCTTGTTAGTTGTGAGAAGAATAGTCCAAAAGAAAGCACAAAATGAATTAAAACCATTCTTTGAAGCAGTTTTGGTAAACAAACAGTATAAACAACTGCTGTACTTTTTCAGCAACAATTTACAAAAACGTCATATTTGAAATTATGCAAAATACAATATGTTGACAGAAGAATTCCTGTTCTTTTTTACAGTGTTAAAAATTATGTGATGACCTGAGAGAAAAAAAAAAAAAAAAAAAAAAAGGATTTGCCAAGAGCTATACATGAATTAATTTCAGCTGTTCTATGGCTTTCAATGGTGCACATTGAGAGGCTGGTTTAACTTTTAAATGAAAGCATTTTCTTTTTTCATAAGTCATGATACATAGGCCTACATAATAGGCTACAGCATGTAAGGGTTTAAACTTTAGAAATTACTTGTTCTTGCTTTTATTATCATGGTCAGAAGACCTGCTATTCAGCAAACAGTGTTGCTCTGTTCACCTAACCATCTCTGTAGTCTGATTATGGATAAACACCCCCCTCTACAGGGTATTTCAGAGATAAAAATTATTTCAACAGAAACTAAGCATGCAACCTAGTAATAATGATTTAACATTACCATTCAGTTCACAATAACATAATATATTTCGTGAATGAACTTAATTAAGTTATATACATAACATTATTAGCCTATTATTATGTTTCAAAATATCAATAATATTGCAAATAATGTATGGCTATAACTGTTTAAAAGTGGGTGATGATCTGGGAAGATTAGGACAGTGAGAACAGTGTGTATTATTTACTGATAAATTGTATAAACAGTAATTTAGATGACTGATTTTATAATCTTAGTCAAAGCTGAATGACCATATGAGAAAATGGATGGATTATTAATGTGTAGGCAAGTATATAAAATAGGCTATGTAAACTACAGGCCTATAAAAAAAGGCCCAGAGCTAGAAAAACTTACAACGCAGTAAAATGTAAAACAGTTAAATAAATGATTTCTTCAGTACTCTACACTCTTAAGAAAAATGGTTCTAAACGGTAAATTAGGGTTTGTCGGCTTGTAACAATAGCAGAACCCTTTTTGGTGCTAAATAGAACCTTTTTTATAAGGTTCCATAAAGAACCATGCTCTGAAAGTGCTATATAGGACTTTAATGGTGTTATAAATAACCTTTTCAATTATATTTATTTTCATTAATATTAGTATCTTCATATTGTTAATATTACTATTATTACTATTATTTTTTATAAATTATTTGTAAGCATCTGAAATGCACAATTGAGTTTAGAGTTGCATTGTGTCTCTTCCATTTGATTATGTAAAAACAATTATGTAAATGAAGGCCCAAATTAGCAAAAATGGACATTATGAGCCCTTTACCATGTTAAAAGGAAAAAGTGATATAAAGTCATGGTATAGCTTTAATGTTTTTGTGACTAGGTATGTTTAGGCATAAAGTCATAATTAAAAAAAAAAATTATCAAATAATATGGATCATAAATTCCTATGTCCAGGGCCGGCGCTAGCCATTTGGGTGCCCTAAGCACAAATGCTTGGTGGTGCCCCCCCCCTCCCCCCCTCCCCCCCCCCCAACCCCCCCAACCCCCCCACCCACCAAGGGAATAACAACCATTCAGAATTTCTTAGTTAGGTTCTCTTTACTTCCAAAATAACTGCTGCAAATAAATAATTTTACATTAACAATGGCACCAAACATGAAAAGAAATAAATAATATAAAGGTTAAAATTATAAATACCAAATACCACCACAATTACTAAAAACACAGATTTGGAACTGAACAATGTAAACACAGAAAGTTAAAAGTGCAAAGGTCAGGCACAATATAATAATTCTGTACATAATTTGACAACTCTGTGAATATGAAAATATACAAACACTGAGATTGTGGGGGTTTTTTTTCTTCTAATTGCAGTTTCAAAGTTAAAAAAAAAAAAAAAGAAGATTTTAGCCATGCAGGGCTAAAGCCCCGGATCTTTTGCACTACTATAGCGACGCCCCTGGACATGCATACGCATAGGCGTAATTTGCGGGTAGGACATGTCCCCACCACTTTTGAAACATCTCGCGGCACGAATGTACCAATACAAACAAACAAAACATCTCCAGTTAACCAGCAGAGCATTCATTTCATTCGTTTTTTAAATAAGAGTCGATCTAGCGCTGAAATGTGTTGTTTTTTTAAATCAACTGATCAAAGTGCTCGTTGCCGAGCGATCAGTGGCGCGGATACTATGTTTGTTTCTGGCTCGCGCACAGCCTTCACTCAGACGCGCGTTTCAATCCGTTGTGGAGAGACTCTCTATTCGCTCCGGTACAATTAGAAAACAAAAAGCACAAAAAGTGTCCCTGCCTGATATACAACCACTAAAAAACATAATCGGTTTTGATGAAAAAAAAAAAAAAAAAAAAAAATATATGAGTGCGGATTAGAACTCAGAACCTCTGACACGCTTGGCAAAAATTCTACCACTGGACCACTTAAATACACACATGATTTTCGTCGGATCAACATATAATAGGCCTCATTGAACGACCACTTAAACCCAATATTAACATGCTTTAGACATATTTTATTTGTTATTTATACTAGTACCCTATTGTGATGATTTTTCACGACCCAGATTTTTTGGTGCCCCCCCAAGCACTTGGTGCCCTACGCGCAGTGCGTGATGTGCGTGTGCGGAGCGCCGGCCCTGCCTATGTCTCTGTTACTTACTTTGTGGAGAAGAGAAGAAGAGTATCCTTAACTGAACAGAGCTGCTCACACTTACATGTTCTGTTAAACTAAAAAGAGAAAAAGAACATGATTGTTAGAAATGATTGTTACAATTTTTAAAGTTATAATTAATAGACATTTTAAGAAAGAAATCATTTACCTGTTGAGAGTATGTTGACAGTCTGTGTAGTAACTGTAGTTGTAAAGCTGAGATCCAGAAAATAAGTAATGAGGTGGCTTTGACAGTTACAGATTTGAAAAACAAAAAAGCGGGAATAAAGAACCTTAAACTCTAACACAAAGAATCATTTCAGCATATAAAGGGTTCTTCAGGACGATATGGTACTAAATAGAACTGTTACTACGTGTAAAGAACCTTTAAAGAACCATCTTTTTTTAGAGTGTACCTTACGCCAGGTTCACACTGTTTGCAGTGTGTATGCAGTACGTAGACCTATTTGTAGTATGTATGCAGTGCAGAGGCAGCAAAAGCTCATTGTGCTTTCACATATGATGTGTTTGCAGTTCGCAACTGATCCGCAATAGCGCTTAGCACCACCCCAAGAATATGTCACATATGCTTCATATTAGTGCTATTTCCATGACGAAGGAAGCACTATTCAAAATATGGGAAGGCCGGCATCGCAGTGTCTCGTTCCCTACTTAGGGAACAAAGGTTACATTCGTAACTGAGACGTTCCATTTCATAGGTCTCTCAACACTGTGATTCCGTCGCTATGGGAACGATATACCATAACACCTTCACTTACCTGAGAATAGCTGGAAGACCGTGGAAAGTGTCCACTCAAGCAGATAAGACCTGGGAGCCAGGAGCCATCCTCACGTCCAGACAGTAGAACTTGATAAAGGTGTTCGGAGAAGACCATCCTGCTGCAACACAAATATCCACTAAAGAAGAGTCTCTGAAAAGAGCCTGTGAAGAAGCCATTCCTCTGAGCATGCACACCTAGGCGAAGCCAAACCACACGCCTCATAGGCCGCCGAGATAGCCTTATCACCCAATGAGACATTCTTGTTTGGTGACGGCAGCTCATCTGTTTTTACCACCAAAACACACAAACAATTGCTCCGATCTATGCCACTAGGCTGAGTGGTTGACATAGATCTTCAATGCCCTCACCGGACAGAGGCTGAGATGCCGCGCATCACTCTCAGTCTTCAAGTCAGGAGGGGAAATAGCCTCCAAAACCACTTGCTGGGAACGAAAAGGGGTTGACACAACCTTAGAAACATACTCTGGCCTAGGTTGCATCAAGACTTTAACCAGCCCTGGGGCAAAGACCATACAGGAAGGGCTGATAGAAAGAGCCTGCAGATCCCCTATAAGAGCCACCAAAAGAATTGTCTTAAGACTCAAACTTTTCTGACACAGATTTTAATGTTTCGAATGGATGATCTGCCAGACCTTCCATAACAATAGCTAAATCCCAAGAGGGAATTCGTACAGGGCAGAAAGGCCTAAGCCGTCTCGTCCCTTGAAGAAAACGAGAAACCAGGGGGTGACTTCCAACGGAAACACCTCCCATGGGCACATGCTCTGCAGATATAGCCGCCATGTACACTTTAAGAGTGGCAGGAGCTGCCCCCTCCAAAAAACGACTTTGCAGGAACTTCAGTATTGAACTCACAGGGCAATGAACTGGGTCCAGGTCGCGCTGCCTGCACCAAGAGGCGAACAGCCTCCATTTAAAAGCATACAGGTGCTTCGTAGAGGGGAAGAATAGTTTTAAGAATTAAGAATAGTATCTGTAATCTCAGCCGAGAGACCAGAATACATTAGTGCGCCCTGCTCAGGGGCCAAACCCACAGCTTCCATAAGTCCGGACGGGGATGCCAAATTGTCCCCTGGGCCTGAGTCAGCAGGTCCGATCTGAGGGGAATCTCCCAAGGAGGGCCAACTAACAGACTGACCAGGTCTGAAAACCATATCTGAGTGGGCCAGAACGGGGCCACCAGCAACAGATGTCTCACTTCAACCTTTCTTACTCTGAGGAGGACTGCTGAGAGTAATCGAATCGGTGGAAAGGCATAAAGCCTGGCCATGGGCCACTCCTGAGCCAGAGCATCCAGCCCCAGACAGGGAGAACCAGAGCTCGGCCAAAATGCTGCCATATGAGGCTCACCACTTGAGGGTGCAGCCTCCATTCCCCGGGTTCCAAGCCCTGCTTTGAAAGCAGGTCCGCTTCCAGGTTCAGATGGCCTGGAATGTGAACCACCCTGACCATCAGAAACCTGGTCTGCACCCAAAGAAGGACAAGCTTCGCCAACCTGTACAGGGGACAAGAGCTTAGATCCAGGTATGAAACTACAGTCAAGTTGTCCGTCCTGACCGATATGTGACAGCCCCTCAGACAGGGTGAGAACCGTTTATGTGCCAGAAACACTGACATAAAAACATAGACTGCCCCCCCAGCCTGTGAGAGATGCGTCTGTCGTGACAGTCTTGTGACGACAACACACCCCCAGCTGGACTCCTCTGTAAAGGAGCGAAAATCTCGACCACAAACGCAGAGCGTAAAAGCCTCTGCGCGGGATCTTTACTCTGCGAAACGGGTGGCAACGGGGTGTGATCCCTTGACTTTTGATCCACCATTGAAACGGTCACATGTGGAGCAGGCCCAACTGAACCACAGGCAGAGATGGGCATAAATACATGGAAATGTATTTAAAATACAAATACAAAATACTGTGTGGAAAAATTTATTTAAATACAAATACAAAATACTGAGTGAAAAAATGTATTTAAATACAAATACAGTATTTTGTATTTTGAAAATACACAAAATACATGTGAAATTGGCCGTCCAGTGCAGGTACAGGTCACAGTGAATGAAGAAACTACACAGGCCTACTGACTTTTCATTCCTAACCACATCTCTGCCCTCTCTTTCTTTTTTTCTTTCTTTCTTTCTTTCTGGAAATTACAAATAAACTTATGCAAAATAGCAGCCATTTATATACTTATTTCTGGTTCCAATGTAGTCTATTACTTGTGGTGAACACAATCAAAAAATTCATTCTGTATGTAAAACTGTGGGAACCTTTTCTGCTATCTAGCAAAGTAAATGGATGGGCGGTATGACCAAAATCTCAATTTTATGTCACAGTAACAATATCATGGTTTCACAATTCTCAATATCAGTTTTGATTCCACAGCATAAACTGAATTTCAAACTCTTTTGAGGTTTTTTTTTTTTTTTTTTTCAGGTAGTCCAATGCTTTTTAATCATTTTAGTTTATTTGTTTCTATAAGTTTATTCAAATTAGAAAGTGTACTGTATCTACATTTTTAAATTAGAATTAATTTAGATTCATTTGACACTATTTATGTACAATAAAAGTAAAAGCTGGAGATTTTTGTGATGGATCATTCATCAGTGTTTGTTTTTCCACTCCAACGTTCCAATTATTCCTGCCCACTAAAAGCTGCACGGATAAATTAGCTTACCCCACAAATAGGCCCATCTATGTAAATGATTTAGAAAAAGTTCCATCAATTCACACTTTATATCATCACTATGATATGTCATATCACCCAGCCCTAACATGCAGTAATGCTTTAAACACATTTGACAAGCTAGTTGATCAAAATCAACAATCGGTCAAGACTGATTGGCTAACGCTATTTTCCCACTTGTCTGTGCTCTTTTATTCTTTCATGTTAACTGAAGTGAATAATGCACTATTTTAATTTTAATCAACAAGTAGAATTGATCATGACATTCTCACCTTATTCCAAAAGAAATCGCTGATCCAATGTTGAGCTAGTGAATGTCTGAACTAGTTGATGCACAAAATCAGTAGCCTGATAAAGAGGTTGAATGGCAAAAAGTATTTTATGTATTTTGAAAATACAAAAATACTCATCTTAAATGTATTTAAATACAAAATACATTTGATTTTTTCAAATGCTTTAAAATACAAAATACAAAATAGTATTTTGTATTTCAAATACGTATTTTAAATACATGTATCTGAAATACTGCCCATCCCTGACCACAGGGGACGCTGCTGCCATAAGACCCATTAGACTGTGACATAAACCCACCTGGACTAGACATCCCATCCTGAACTGACTCAGACAGCACTGCAACGACTGAACACGAGTGGGAGACAGCCGTGCCCACATCGTGTGAGAGTCTAGTTCTACGCCCAGAAAAGTCATGTACTGACGTGGTAGCAGCACACTCTTCTGAAGGTTTATGCGTAAACCCAAACTCCTCAAATGGCTGAGTACCAAGTCTCGATGTACTATTGCCAAGTCCTGAGATTGAGCTACTATCAGCCAATCGTCCAGGTAGTTTAAGATTCGGACACCCTGGAGCCGAAACGGGGCACTTTGTCCATACACTTTGTGAATGTTCGAGGAGCCAGAGCCAGTCCGAATGGAAGAACATGGTATTGGCACGCTTTGCCCTCGGAACTGAGGAACTTCCTGTGCCTCTTTACGACCTGGATGTGGAAGTAAGCATCCTTCAAGTCGATAGTCACAAACCAATCTCCAGTTCGGATATGAGACAAAATTGGCTTCAACTTCAGCATTTTGAATCTGCTCACTGCCCCCTTCTCCAGAATGTAAGCTGATGGCAGTGGGAGGCTGGTCGAATAGGAAAACAGCTTTTTTGTAGTAATTTTTGTAGTAAAAATACACTAGCCTACAAAATCGCATCAAGGTAAGATATAAGTGAACATCTGAACCTTTGAAAAAAAAAAAATGTATGTATATATATATAGGGCTGGGAATCGCAGCGCAAACACGGAGCGGAAAAGACGCGCACGTGAAGTTACTAAACAAGCTGCGCGAGAATGAAACCTGATCGCCGAACACGGAGGGGCGGGACAGCATATTTTCGGGCTTTTCAATAGCAGCCACAACAGTAAGTAATTAAAACGACGCAAAAAAAGGTGCTGCGTCAATTGCGGGTTTTTTTTTTTTTTATGCGTTAAACATCTCAAATTAATCGCAAAGATTAACGCGTTAATTCCCCCAGCCCTAATCATTATATATATAGGCCTATGTAAGTTTTATTTTATTTGCATATATCATTACATTATTTACGTAAGTTAACACCCACAGCCTCTGAATTGGGACGCAGCAAACCAGCTTAATTTATCTGCCCATGGTCTTGGCTAAGCCGAATATACATTACCCGGCAGCGCCGGGGCTGAAACATCCTCACCATGTCCTCCAGTAAAATATAAAACATAAAAATGACAATAGCCAAGCTGGCTCCAAAGCTGTTTACTAATTATATCAAATGAATTATCAGGATGGTAGCTGTCCTCCTGCACCGTTGCTTGGCGCCACCGCGCCAGGAGCGGTAATTGGGAACACCTGGTTGCGCAATGAAATCCTACGAAGGCTACATGATACGTCCTTCGAAGGACGCATAGGCTGCATTCTTCAAAGTCTGCGGCCGTCGAAGGATGCAGCCTTCACATTGGGACACAGGCATGTAAAATGGTGGTAGCCTAATTTATGAACGGTACACCCCCCTAAGCTCACAGAAATGGTTAGACCCAAGTCTTTAGCAGCCAATGACACTGACCTTTTCAAACTTATTTTTAAGTTTCACATGTATTTAATGCGTACATTTCACGCGCTTTGAATAGGCATATTTAACGCGCTGATTTGTCACGCGTATTCAACGTGTATTTAACGCGTATTTAAAGCGACACTATGTAACTTTTCAACCTTCATAATATATTTCCAAGATCCTTGTGATGGTACATCGACTTACAATAGGTTGAATGACACGTCTGCCATAGCCTGACAGGGTCTGTATCGCTTTTACTGGCACTATGTAACTTCGGTGTTCGGGTAGTAACCAGAGCACAAAAAGAACTACAAAATTCGACTGCTTTACGGCATACGTCACTTCCCGCACCACTTCGTCAAATTTGGACGTGAGAGGCCAACCAGCGTTTGTTTTCGGCTTTCGTGCGTATGTTTTTGTCATGGGGGTTGTTTACACCTGGCCACTTCATGCATTTTCTCAGATCGGATAGCTATCCGATCGTGAAAAGTCCAGGTTTAAATGCCCTCCGAAACGCATTTGAGACGGATTTGAATCCGATCCCTCAAACCACTTCAGGAGGAGATCTGAGACGCATTTCAGACGAAACTGGACAAGTGTAAATGCATATGGTTTTTGAAACCACATATGTAAATTGTACTCCTCCCAAAAATGCAAAAAAAAACCCCAAAAAACGTGTGAGAGTGTTGTATAGGCTATTATGTTATATCCAGATATGACGACGCGCTGGAACACGCATCACCGCAGATGAGCAACTGCATCAAGCCAACGTGCAAACTATCGCAAATCAAAGTAAAAGTAAGTCGCAGACGCTTAACACACAATCTTCATCATTAAAAGTAAAGAAACGAAATGATCTTACCAGGGCTGTTACTGCTTTATTGCGGTCTTTGATTTTGAAATTTTAGCTGATGATCTATAAAATGCAGCTCATATCTGTTGCTTTCGGTGACGTGAACTCCATTAAATCTGCATAAAGCGCAAGAATTGAAGATCGAATTTAAATCCGTTTCGCAAAAATACATTTATGTGACCAGGTGTAAATGGAATCGTTTTGATAAATCAGATAGCTATGCCTCACGAATTAGTTTGCCAGCTGAACTCAGGTGTTGTGAGGTGTATTTATCACGTAGTCCTGAGGGATATCAGACGACGCTGTTGATTGATTCCTGCGATTATCATGAGAACAGCTTTCAATATCTCACATAATTATCATAAGCCTAACGTAGAGGTTGTAAATAGTGTAAACGAGCACAATTTGCAAACTATTATGATAAATTGCAATAATCATGTCTAATGACATCATAACGGCCAATGTTATGAAATAATGCGACGTACATTTAACTTAATTGATGTTATCTGGCATTTTGTAATGTTTACATTCCAATAAAAACAACACAAATTAAATTATACAGTAGGCCTAGACTATAGACTATTTACTTGTGATTTAGCTGCAATCATGTAAAAATGTTATAATATAATATATTTACGACAGTGCAAGTATTCCACAGCGACTTTAGGGGTCGCTGTTTGACAAAAACACAATTTCTACTTAGTGTGGCTTTAACGCGTTAAATAAGCGTTGTTGACGTGTTAAAATTCACGTGTTTTTGGCGCTATTGACTTTCCACATGGGACGCTTTTGAAATGTATGGAACGCCGTTGGGGACAATACCTATTATATGCAACGCGTGAAATTTGGACGCATTAACACGCACAGTTTGTACGCGTCTTTTTGGTCCGTGTAAACGCGAACGTTTTGTACGTCTAAACGCGAAGTTTTTTGTCATGTTATTTAAAGACACGATCGTTTGTATCGCCTTAACGCAACATTTTTGGCCGTGTATTTTTTGTTACGTGTTTCTAGACGAACGTTTTCGTCGTGTAAACATGACATTTTTGAACGTGTAATATTTCTGAGTCTTATTTGATGTGCGACATACAAATGTTTCTGTTTTAGTTAAACTGGTGATAATTTAGAGTCAATGATTAAATACATTCAATGACTGCATTAACATTATATTCTTTTGTAACGTTAAAGGAATTTGTCCTGTAGGAAAAGTGAGTGGTCTCTGTGATCCAACGACCATATTTCCCCTCTGGTTAATGCATTCGAGGTGTCTATTTGGACCACTGCAAATAGCCTACTTGTTGGCAGAACTAATTACACTAGGCCAGTCTACCCTATTATGTGGAAAAAGTCACCTCTTTAGTCAGCGGTTTCTGTGGCGTAACGTGTAAAGGGAGACCGGGGTTCTATTCCCACTGACAGCGCTTTTTTTTTTATAACTTTACAGTTATTAAACGCATTTGTTTTCAATAAAAATGATTTGACTTAAAATTCATTTTAATTCATAAAAGTTACATTTAGGGTAAGGTTAGGGGTAGCTCTAGTCTTTAATATCTCAATAAGTTGCCATGATTTTAATATTGTTTTATAAATCTAATAATCTACTGTCAGTTATATTGCAGGATGTTTAATGCACAACAATACTGATGAGCAAATAGTAACGTTATCTGTCACTATTTATAAGTAAATAGCATCTAAATGTCTACTGAATCCACAACTGTTGCTATTTACACTTGGACTTGGACTGGCTGCCCCACAGTTTACGTGGTCCGCCTGCTGTAGTGATTCTGTAATGTTTATGTGTCGTATGATTGTGTCTGTGTTTAAATGTTGAATAAAGATTTGTAAATTGTCATAGGCTACTGGTGCTTTGTTTTCTGCTTTTGTATTTGCCTTATTGTTATAATATAATTGTTAAATTTGTGATTGTTACAATATATTGTTGTTATTAGATTATTTTTATCTGACATAGGCTATACAGTATACATACAGTAGGCCTAGGCTATATGTGTATTAATTATTTCCAGTCAAACTGACATCCCGACTTCAAGGAGCATTCCAGAGTCTCTCATACCAGATTGATGCTGGCCCACTCGGAGATTACTCCAGTCATTTTGAAAAAACAATAGCCACAGTATTTAGTATTTAGCCTTTGCTAACTTTATTATTCACTGTATTTATTAAAGTTGAATGATTTATGGCATTTATTGGCACTATTATGTATAATTATTGACACCCCACCCTGGACCTCACTAATTATTAAACCCTGATATGGCCGTATCCAGTGTTGTATGTTGTATGTTAACATATACACAGGGCTTAATTTGAGCCGGAACACGCCGGAACATGGTCCGTCACCTCCGACATTGGATCCGGCACCTTTTTTATTGGATCCGGCACCTACTGTGTCACTAAAATTAATTGCCTAAATGAAAAATAAATAAATAAATACTGTTTGTGTAGTGTTCAATGTTTGTGACACATGACTTGCGCGCTTGTTGTACGAGTTGAGATTGCTGTTAGCCTCGATCGTTTCACGCAGGGGAAAAATGTCAAAAAGACAGTCAGATCCCAAACAAGCAAAAATCGTTTCCGCTGATCAAAAAGGAGACCACGGTGGACACAGTAGCCTAGTATCGACATAATATCTCGTTATTTCGACATAATAAGGGGACATTCTAATCTGCATTAAGCCACATTAAGCGTTCTTATAATGGGTTTCTATGGGAGGAAAATGCTTAACGTGTAATTGCGTTCATATTCTGGGCTCATTTGATTTGTTTTTCTGATTTGCGCTTTTCTGATTTTTGTACATAGCATAGCCTATTTGTTAGGATTTTAGTATCATAATGATTAATAAATGCACGCACAATTATCCGTGAACTTGATTTGAACAAATGCCTTTCAACTTGTGTGTGCAAAATTCAGAATTAAATTAATGTGCAGAAATTTGTACAAATAGAAAGTATGTAGGCCTACTATACTGTTTTAGCCATTAAAAAAGCGTATTTAGTTTCATATTTGTTAAAATATTATGTTATTTTTTTTTCCATTTATGTTGATTTATGAAAAGTCAACAGCACGACCGAGTAAGATGCGCAATATGAGACATGGAGCGGGTCAGACATGATTTTGACCGTTGAAGTTGAAGTTGTTTTGTAGAAAGCCTTTCTTTAAAGTGAATTTCGTTTTGTATAAATTGTATCTTAATTTTAATCAATTTTTCATCAACCAATTGCCTGTATTTAATCAATAGGCCTACGAAACAAATATAACGGAGGCGCCCGCGCGCTCACTATTGCACGTGAACTAGAGCACACCCTAACTTAACGAAACTCAGTGTATGCCTCACACAGACATGACAAATACATCAAATACACAAAGCTTGAAATGTCTTTAAACGAAATAATTCAAAACGAAAAAAGAAAAAGGCTACTCTCTGATTATGTAATAATCCATTAGGCTTATTATGTGCATTTCTCTCTATAAGCGCGTTCACACGGAGATGGCGATCGTCAACTTCATCTTTGCAGCCGAGTCGACACTTTTAGAGAAAACACTTGTTTATTAATAAAAATCAATACACGCATCACCGGATTTACAGATGCACGCACACATATTATTTCGAAATAACGAGATATTGTGTTGAAATAACATTATTATTAATAATAGCCTACATCTTTTAGGATAGGCCTATTTGATTGAATGCTGAAAGTTGCCCTTGTTCAATTTAATAAAATTAAAACTTTAATTGTGATCATTAACATAACTGAATATTAAATATTTAGTGGCCAAGTTTTGCGCGGCTCTCCGTCAAATCTAGCACCCACTCAGCACATGCGTTAAAAATTCTCTGGCGCTGTCCCTGCAGAGAAGCTACGTAGGCAGTGTAATTTATTTATTTATTTTTTGTTTTGTTTTGTTCCGTTACCTCCAATCCCCGTTTTGAGTCGCCGGATCCACTGCGCTCTGGGACCTCCCACTTTACAAATTAAGCACTGTACATCCTGTTATAAGAGGATGCCAACTGAACGCAGTCTGTAAAAGTTCTTTGACAGTTTAATAAAAAAATTCTAAGAGCCATCGTAGAGAGCAATCCACTTTTCCACGTTACCGGAGACAAAAAAACCTGCATGAGTAGGCTACAAACGGGATGAGATGCCACAGCATGACACAGCACTGACATCACAGCCAACGTATAAATGCATCATTGACTCTAAAGTTTTACGCTTGCCTACGTACATGCCAACGTAAAATTACGATCTCATTCACGAACAAATGTTACGTGTGACGTTTGCATAGGTATTTGCTTACCTAACAGCACATCATCCCTCACGGAAAGAAATGTCGTCTGATGTTTATATATGTATACAGCAACGTGCCATCGCATCACAAATGCAAATGAAATCCTAAATAGAGCAACGCTATTGGCTGTTGTGCGGTCAGACGCGACACCCGAACATATACTTCGTATTGACGCGTACAAACTGTGCGTGTTAATGCGTCCAAATTTCACGCGTTGCATATAATAAGTATTGTCCCCAACGGCGTTCCATAGAAATGCACCGCGTCGCGGCTGGTGTAAACACAAGCATTCATGCTAGAGTGGCTGCGATTATGGCGCTCGAAATGTTCCATTCGGCGACGAGACTGACAAGCACGACAGATAACACACGTGTATACGTGCGTGTACGTCTCCATTTGTTTTATATGGAGACGTACACGCAAATATCACGTCACGTAGACACGTCAATAACGTGTAGCTGTTGATCTTTACAGACGTGACGGCGGCGTCACGTTAGAATTTAACGTGTGGATAACGTCTGCACGTCTGCCCGTCTTAACGTCTGCCCGTCTGCACGTCTTAACGTCTGCCCGTCTGCACGTCTTAACGTCTGCACGTCTGCCCGTCTGCACGTCTGCCCGCCTTATTTTCCTTATTTTCTCATAGGCTACATTTAGGCTACTGTTATAGACATTATAGATTATCTTATTTTGGCAGTTTACTTAGGACTAAATTGGATTTATTTATTTATATGATGATGAATGTCTGTTAAGTATGCATTTTGTATCCCAATGATAGATAAAAGTATATTGTCATGTATACGATGAGAGACAAATAAAATGGGCTAGTAAAATTCAGAAAAAGTGGGTCATATATTTGTTTGTTTAAGATGTGTTAAAGCCCTGCAGCAGCCGGTCTGCATGCCTCAAGTTCATTCATAGATGCTGCATTTAGTATTAATTAACCATCTGAAACCACTTTAAAACGTATTGGATTTTAAACTAAAATGAATTATCATACTTCTGATTGCTGGTTACTGCTATACTTATTCTGAACAGGTCATTAATCATTCAATTTAAAATAGTTTAACATAAATATACTATTTAATAGAGCTACACTACAGTTTTTATAAAGCCTAGCACTCTATTAAATCTAGCCTAGTCATACTGCAAATTTTTTTGCTACTATGTTAAGAGCATACAAATATATCACCCAACTCAGGCAAAACAATTGACAGCCCTGATAAATAAAGTAAAAGGCTTAAACGGATGCATCTTGTTTTCACCTGCAGGAAAAACAAACACTTAAAACAAAAATGGCAGTAAATGACCACTAAAGTCAGTAGGTGGCAGCAGAGGGACACTCATCTGCTCATTAGCCATGTGTCCACTCCTTGATATACTTGTAGGAAGTTTCAGTAAGTCTTGGGTCATTTATTCCTGTACATTAAGGGCTCAATGCATTAACAATTTCTGAAAGGAGCAATGTTCGATATAGTATACATTTGCTTTTGTAAAATATTTTCAGTGCTTTAAATGTCTTACAGATTTGTATGGGTTCTGCATGCATCTTTGGAAGTTATTCCACAAGATAAATATTAAGTAAAATGTATGACTGAATTATTTTTTTTAAATGGATTTTTATGTCAAAACGAAGAGTTTGTAATGTCATTTGTAGCATTTTTTAATAACAGAATAATAGACTTAAATAGTCAGAGTATGACTGCTTTATTCTATGGTATTGTCTGCATGCTGGTCCTTTTCCTGTCTAGCACATGAAATACCCATACCTTTATTCTGCTCTTAAGCACACAATAATCATAAATGCTACACTAAATCTTTAAATCCTGGGAAATAAAGTTTGTTACATAAATAAGAATTACAGTAAAAAGCATTCACTTAACAATTTTGCAGTTAATGAAGTACATGTTATACAATATGCTCAGTATTTTGTGTTCAGTATTTTCAGATTTAAACTATATGGCTACGATTTATATTTATATTCTTTATATCACAATGACATACATATGTACACATCAGGGTTTCCGTTGAAATGTCCGACAAAATTAAATCTCTCCGGTCAAATTGTCCGATTAAAATTGCCTAATAATCCCGCCCCCCAACACAATCTGAATTTGAGAATAAGCCTAAAATGTATAAAGCAAAAATACACCGACCTTTGGCTATGTTATAAAGGAACAGGCTCTACCGTTTTAAAGTTATTAAACATTATTACATGGCTTGGTTGAATTCCAATGTGGAATGCGGTCTGTTATTTCTTGATATCAGACCGCTGAAGCACTTGCGGCACCAGGATTTTGATTAGGTGGGCCTCCAGAAAACTGGATGGCCCAGTTAAAATAAGCCAAAAAATAAATAAGAACGGTTTCCCCTTCATCTCCGTTTCAGCGCTTTTCTGGGAACTGAGGACAGCGACTCAGTAGCCAACCTGAATTTAATGCGTAATTAGCATAGGTAAAAAAAAATAAAAAAAATAAAAAACACTTAAACAGGATTTTTTTTTTTTTTTTTTTAATACAATTACAATTTCATTTCATTTATTGTTTAATAAAATTATAGGCCTATTATTTTTAGTTTATTAACAGCAACAACAGCTGTAAAGATGAAGTTGACGATCGCCATCTCCGTAGTGAACGCGCCTAGAAATGCACATGATTACATAATCAGAGAGTAGCCTATTTCTTTTAGTTTTAAATTGTTAAAAAGACATTTCAAGCTTTCTTAAGATATATTTCATGTCTGTGAGGCCTATGCTGAGTTTTGTTAGATGAGATGCGCTCCAGTTCACGAGCAATGCAAGTGACCGCGCGGGCGCCTGCATGATTAGGCCTATATCGTCTGCTATATTTTCAGGCAATCGGTTGATAAACATTTTTTTTATTAAAATTAAGATACAATTTATACAAAACGAAATTCACTTCAGAAAAGTCTTTCTACAAAACAAAACTTAATTAAGTGGTCAAAATCATGTCTGACCCGCTCGATGTCTCTCGATATTGCGCATCCTATCTTACTTGTGCTGTTCACTTTTCATAATCAACATAAATAAAAAAATAACATTATAATATTTTAACAAATATTAAACTAAATGAGCTTAATGGCTACAACACTTATAGTATACGTAGACTCTCTATTTGTACAAATTGCTGCACATTCATTTTATTCTGAATTTTGCACACATAAGTTGAAAGGCATTTGTTTGTGCATGCATAGCAAAACATATCTGCAACATTGATCAAGTTTCGCTGATAATTATGCGTGCATTTATTAATTATTATCTTAATGAATAATGAAACAAGGACGAAGCATATAAACTGCGTTGTTTGTTTAGAATGGAATGGATCGCAAATAGATCCGAATGAAGAAACGAACCATAGTAGAAAATGTTTTTTTTTTCGTCTATTTGAAAGTTAGGCTAATAAACATGTTGCATTCGGCCTGATTATGTAATTTTTTAAGTTGCATAGCCTGCCTCCAGTTTTCCTCAACTTTACTAATTAAGTATCTTTGACCGGAATTAAGTATCATCAAAATGATACACTACACTAAACGTCAAAATGTCCGGAAAACGAAACCTCTGCCGGTCACTTGTTTTCTAGCGGAAACTCTGGTACACACACACACACACACACACACACACACACACACACACACACACACACACACACACACACTGTATATATGTGTGTGTGTGTGTTACATTCTCTATAAAGTACATTTACTGTATTACTGTATGTAAAATGCGAGTGGAGTACGTATACAGTATTACAGTACTGAAAATAATGTCTGATTACACACCTGTTCTGTCTTGAATGATTGAAGACACTGTTGTTCTCCCAACATTCGGCTTTACCTTTTGACCCTCAGTCATTGTAAGGTCATGATTGATAACATTGTCTGCAATAGTGTCCTTATTTCATTAGAAACATGTCCACAATCTTGACCTCTTCCACTGTTTTGCCTCTGTACCCTTCTTCCACCACACATCATTACTCCTCTTCTTCCAGACTGTTGACCCTGTTTGTTTCTGTGTTGTTCTTCCATTATCTAAATGTGTGACACAGAGTTGTGCTCTGTCAATATATGCTTGTCAAATGAAGCTTCAGGAGATGCAGCTCTGAGCTATTTCAGAGACCTGGTTGATTTAATGCTTTACATTCCCCTTCATTAGTGAAATGCAAAATGTATAGCCAAGACACTGTCATTAAAATGTTAAAATGTAGCATGTCATGGGAACCAACAACAGCACATACATTAGGCTATACCCATATTTCTATTTATAACGCAGCCACTTTAAATTCACATAATGTTTCACATCTGAGTAACAGAAATATAATGAAATATATATATATATATATATATATATATATATATATATATATATATATATATATATATATATATAATGAAAATGAATTACCAACATGCCAAGAATATCAAAAAATACCAAGTAAAACACAAATTTGTAAATATTTGTTTGAATGTTTCTGTAATGAGCAGTTTTTAGAAAACCAGAATGCCTATAAATAAACAATAATAATGACTGGCATTTCACACAAAAGTCAATGAAAATACAGTTCCAAACATCGCCACAGCAGAACAATTGTCTAAAAGGAGTAGTTGTGTGGGTGTTAAATATATATTTGTATTTTTGAAAGAATAGGTTGAACATCAACCAGTAATCTCAATAGAACAGGGCCTTGGCGCCATCTACTGGCAATTTTATATTGATATTTAGTAGTTTAATATTTATTTAGCCTCCGTTCATTTCGGCATTTACAACTCGGTTTAAATGAGCTTGCTAGAAGTTCATAGAACGATTTTTTATAACATAGAATTTAAGAATATATTTAAGTAATGCATCCACTCTACTATAGAGCTTTTTTATTATTATTATTGTAGCCTATATCCTATTTCATATTCCCACATGCTCGTGCATAATTGATATTGCAAAATAGGCCTACATTCAAAGCTTTTTACTGTTGAGATTCGTTTTTTTATGTATCCAAACCTAAATAGTATTTTCTTAATAGTCTTCGAGGATGTTAAAAGCTAGGCCTATGTTAAATAGCTATTAATGTGATTTTCTCTTCTGAAAATTACTTCATCTAATTTAATAATAGCTTTAATAGCTAAATGATCAAGTCTTCTAGCCCACACTGTTCGAACAGTGTCTCAAATAAGACAAGTCTATTCAATTCAATTCAAATTTAGCTGTAGCCAAGCGCTTTTCACAATATTGTTTCAAAACAGCTTTACAGAAAATGCATTTCAGAAATGTACATAGAAAAATACAATTAGTAAGTTAGTCATTTATTAATCCATCATACAAGTAGCTGCATAAAAGTACGTGCGCTATTTTTAAATTAGCCAAGGCACGTTTTGCGTTCAGACGGGCAGACGGGCAGACGTTCAGACGTGCAGACGGGCAGACGTTCAGACGGGCAGACGGGTAGACGTTCTCCACACGCACGTTAACACGTCTTTAAGCTTGGTTAGGAAAGAAATGACACAAAGCGAGCGCCATAGCGATCAGCTCCGGTGGCTGTGTCGCAGCAGTAACGCGTTGCAGACATGTGCAGTGTTAATAAGGGGTAAAAATAAACGTTTCTTGAGCAGCAAATCAGCATATTAGAACGATTTCTGAATGTGACACTGAAGACGGGAGTAATGATGCAAAATTCAGCTTTGCATCACAGGAATACACTATTTTTTTTAAATGTATTACAATAGAAAACAATTGTTTAATACATGCAAACAAATAAGTATTTTCCATAATAAATGTCCAGTCCACTTTGACTGTACAATAAACCTCACGATGATTATTCTTCATGTATTGAAGCTGAGAAATGAAACCGTTCTTCAGGGGATGAAACGAAACTATTTTGATATCCAGGAAATGAAACTTAACAAGCAAATACGCTCTAGGACTCACTTAACCGGTAAAGAGCAGCATCACTCTGAGACAATCCATTCGAGGAGTACGCGAATATACAGCGCCAGACATATCGACTTGAAGTAGCCTATTTCTCTTTTTTATTTAGACATTTCCGACGTTGGTTGAGGATGGAGAAAATTAGTTATACATTCAGTCAGCAATATGAGGAAAAAATCCGCCCTTGCATCGACACTATCGACAATTTACGGTCTTTGGGAGTCGAAAAGGACCTGGCGTTGCCTGCCATCGCCGTCATTGGAGACCAAAGCTCAGGAAAGAGTTCTGTTCTGGAGGCGCTGTCAGGAGTAGCGTTACCCAGGGGTAGTGGTAAGTATGGCGCTCGCTTTGTGTCATTTCTATGGCGTATACTCCGTGCCAAAATCAAACATCCGAACGACCGACCGACCGATCGAACGTCTATCCGAACGTCTTGAACTTTCAAACGGGTGACCCACGTGACGACCTGACGTGACGTCAGCGTCTTCGAATTTGCAGCTTTTTAACCATACAAGTATACAAGCTGATGTGTAAAGGCTATAAATGGACATGATAGGCAATACATATAAATATTGTACCCCAAAAACAACTTTCCTGAATTCTGTGCTTGTGCGGCTATGTGTAACCCAGACTTAATTTCATGAAGTCTCTCGTCTCAGGGGGACATGATCGAGGTCTACAGGTCTATCAAATCTGTAACAAAAATCGTTTTTTGACGATTGAAAATTCAATCGTTCCAAAAAATGGTCTTGTTTTTTAATAATATATATTGGTTATTCCAATACAAGAATGGGGAGAGAAATTGTGTTTGTAAAATATTTTCCATGCATTCAAAGCTTGTTTGTGAAAGTTAGACCACTTTGTTTAGGAGTTCTGTACATTTAAAATCACAAGCAAGTAGAAAGTTAAGACCACCACATTCTTTGAAGATTAAATTGTGAATTAATTTTTTTTACGGAGCTGTCAACACAGACAAAAAGATGTCTGCATACTTCCGAGTCAATACACAAGTATTATTCTTAATCACTGTTATATTATCAGGTGAAAACTGACATTTCATTTCATTTCATTTCATTTATTTATTCTCTTTTCATGGTAATGCAACACAAAATGCCACAACAACAATCCAACAAACACAACAAAAATACATTCCATGACAAGAAGAACAGGAGTAGGATGAAGAAAAAAAATCGTATAAACTCCTACCCCATTCTTATATTAAGAAAGTTACAAATTAGATGGCGTCACCGACATGAATAAAATAAATAAATAAATAAAGCCAAAAAAAAAAAAAAAAATAGCCTAGACCAGATGTAACATACTTTCAATTTTAACAATTTTCCTTTATTATTATTATTATTATTATTATTATTATTATTATTGCACATAAAGGTTAGTTAGTGGACTTATACTCATCAAATTAAATCAGATAACTCAATCAGTTAAGCATAAAAGGTTCATGGCTCTAGACTACATGACTTTACAAACATTTCACATATTAAATAAATATAATTCAGTTTCTATTTCAATGTGCCTCGCTGTTTCTATGTAGTAGCCTATATCTATTTTCACACAACACAATTAAATGCTCTCTTCAACCTGTTAAATGTTTTAATCAGGCTAGTTAAGTTAACATTTGACTTCTAACAGAGGTTGGACCTGTCCCACCACTCAATATTGGAAGAATATTAAAATGGCTTTTTTAATTTTGCTTTTGTATTTGTAGTAAATAAAAATGACCAAATGCATTGTGAATAATTTGTGTTCATTTAACAGCTGCGGTCCTTATCTCTACCCTTCCATCTGGCATCCTCCCATTAATCCAGGCATCCAGTATCTGGTTCATTTTCGGAAGGTGCGATGATGGGATTATGTGTGTCATCGATGCATCCAACCACACTGGAAATCATAAAGCAAATTATAATTATTACTTTCAGAGGTCACAACAAGATGTTATCAAGTGAACATCATTTATCAAATTATCCTAATTTAAACCGATTTCTCAACCACTGACCTGCACTCTGTGAATCTCCTCTTTGATGGATCTCACTGGTTTGTGTTCAGGAAACAACACAAAAACTCTCCAAAAGAGCGTGAGAGCAATTGTACACTTTCCTTCCTGCTCTGATACAGTTGCCTTACTAATGTGCTCTGCATCTCCGATGTTACATTAAAAAAAAATGTGCAATAAATGAATGTAGGTATACTTTCAAAAAAAAAAATTTTCTTACTTAGCCTTTTATCCATTCAAAATATCTAAACATTCTTAAATCAAGATGCATTTACTACATAAGAAAACGCCCCTTTATGCCCCTTTAGCACTTTATTTAATAATATGTTTACAAAATGAGAACACAAGAGACAGTGAAAATGCATGTTAGAAACAGTGTTTACTGTTTACATGACCTCTCTCTATGACAGAATTTATATATCAGAGTTCATCAGAGTAAAAAAAAAACATCAACATCTTATGTTAGAGGAACTCACTGTCTTGTAGCCCAAGAGTCAGCAAAGTAAATTTCAGAATGAAGATGAAATCATGGTAAAAATGAACAAAGTAGCCTAGGCAATAGATTATATTGGATAATCTTAACTGTGTCTTTCTCAATGTGTTATTACCATGAAAAGTCAATGGCCAACTAATGACAACATGGTCCATGGCATTGAAGACTTTGAAATTAAAAACCCTTTATCTTATAACTTTTAACTCTTACTTGTAAAACAATCAGTTTGACAAATAAAAAAAATAAAAAAGGAAAAATACAACAACATTAATTAAAAGCATACCACTGTAGCCTATACAGTTACAATAGGTGAGTCTGGTGTTTGAAACATTAGAGTCATGAAATACACAGAAAGTCATGATATAGCCTACAGGTGGCAACTTGGTCAGTTCATCACTTAGCCTACTATAGAGTTCGGGATCGTTGCGTCACGCCGCAATGCATTGTGGGAATCACGGTACGGAAGTAGATGTACTGTATAGTAGGCAGTAGGTAACGTTGATCATTTGGTCATTAATTTAGGTTATTTTTTGGAAAATGGTTCAGTATTGCTGTATTGTGAACTGCTGTAATCGGTATCATGATCGACAGGGCAAACGCCTCATAAATCATATTAGTTTTCCCTATTTTCGTCGGATGGCTTGGGTCGCCGCTGGTCGTCAATATACTAGCAGCTACCGGACGAAAACAGTGGATTATTGCACGTATGATAAATTACTCCTGAAGTGTAACAAACCCGCATAGACAAGCTTCGTAGCTCACAGAATCTGACAAGTGTGTGTGTCACCACTGATGCTTGTGTAACGGGACTGTAAGTCTCGCCTCGTAGGGGAAAATTAAAACACTACCTTGGAAGACTTAAAAGCGAAAGGATCCTAGTCCCCGCTCCGGTGCTTTGAGCCTCGATATGCACGTTATGTGTATATGTTTTACCTTACACTATGTGAGGATAGACTACAGGAATAGGCAGTGTAGGCTTCAGGTGAGTATGTCAATACGGTGGCTTCCTGAAGTGTATGTGATGAAAAATAAATTTAAATTCACATCCCCACCCACCTAATCCTAATAGTGCAAGTGAGACGCCCCTACCCCAAGGTAAGTTCACAAATAACTGTCAAATGTCTTACGTTTTAACAATTAGTAATTTATTTTCCTTCCCTCCGTAAATTATATTTCTGCTGGAAGGATCTGTTTCAATAGCATAAAATACCAAAAAGTAACAAAAAAAATAATTAAAATAAAAAATAAACAGTTTTCTTGAAAGATCTTCAAATAGTTAACACTTTCAAAACAAACCCTTTTTTAACACTTTTTTAAAGTGTTTCCCCAAAATGAATGTCAGTAGTGGGGCACAAACTCATTTACATACAACACTGGATGTTGATGACCCTTATAGTTCAAACACAAATTATTCACTTCAAAGAACCTCTTTCACTTGAATAGATCACACTGACTTCACTTAAATGATTCTTATGAATCAGTTTTACGATTCAGTCTCCAATCGACTCAGTTATCACAAGCACAGTACAAATTGAAAGTTGAAACACTCAGTTCGTTCAAACACTCAGTTCGTTCAAACACTCAGTTCGTTCAAACACTCAGTTCGTTCAAACACTCAGTTCGTTCAAACACTCAGTTCGTTCAAACACTCAGTTCGTTCAAACACTCAGTTCGTTCAAACACTCAGTTCGTTCAAACACTCAGTTCGTTATCAGTGAAGTGTTCGTGTGTGTGTGCGTATCGAACTGTTGTACCAGTTTGTGGCGATGACAACTTTGATGTGATGACCTGTGATGACTTGTGATGACTTGCGATGACTTGAACAACAGCTGTAACGATTTAATGAACAGCTGAGACAGGACAGTGAGATGTCGTAAGGATGGCAGGGCAAATAAAAATGAAAAAAACACAGAAAAGTTTCAGCGCGGCCCAGGAAAAACTCAGGAACTTTCTGGAACAAAATGGCGCAGCTCAGCCCAGCTCGCACGCGGCACGCATAGATCAAATGATCTGGATCACACAAAAAAACGTCTTTCAAAAACAAATCTTCACCATTGACGATCTTCAGTCTCCCAAAAACAAATCACTCCTTCAAGATCGATCGATCAGCTCACATAAGCATTCTCGCGCACTGAAAAGTGCACTCAAATGATTCTCAGAAAAGAAAAAAAATGTCTCTCGTTCCAACACGGTCTGTAGATCACCCAGAAAAACAGCAGGACGCTCAAAAATTCTTAGTCAGACTAACGGAAAAACAAGTGTTCTGAATGAAACTCACGGCTCTAGCAACTCTCTCTCGTGCTCTCAGCCAGTCTCCAACACCGTTCTCCGTCCGATGACGCAATCGACCGAACCTCTGTTTCAACTGCGTCTACAGTTTCACATGACAATGTTGATTTACACTAAACTCACGAAACTTAATCCGAACGTGCACCACTGTTTTACATTACAGCTTCAACGGAAAAAAATATCGACCTCTTGTACAGCAATCATGGCGTGTCTGCCTCGTAAACTATTGCGCTCTCTTCTTCTTCCCAGACGTCTTTTCATCTCCCGCGAACACGCCGGAGAAAGAAAAACCCGTCAAAATAAAAGTCCCCATAGAGAAAAATACCTCTGTTACATTCCCCCCTGCTAAACCCTGCCATACCATCGACATCTCCAGACAGCCTGCCCCTGGAACATAAACAGAACACAATTTAAAAGTGCAACATTATACAAAACACATTCTTTTCAATCTCAAACAAGTTCATACATATTTCTCATCACAACCTCAGTTAATTTTTTCTTCTTTCTACCTTATTTCATAAGATAATCAGCTCTATACCTCACAGGTAATTTGCCACGATTTTGTCTTTGAGAGCGTCTGAGCTCTGGAACATTTTCACATTCAACATCTGAAATGTCAGCATCATCAGAAACTTCTTGTACTCCCCACTCTACTTCAGAGACCACATCTTCCACTACATTCTCCTGTTCTTGTGTTACACTTCCTCTTTGTTCTACATCATTGGTTTCCATCTGTACCACCCCTTTATCTTTACTCTGTCTATGTGCAGTGGCTGGAAAACAAACAAGATCTGGGAATTCGGATTCGGAGTCTGACTGATTTACGGGTCTACATGTGGTTGTACGTGGCGTACTTGGTAACAAAGGAAAGGTGCAGTGACGGAGCTGATCTCTGTGTACTACTCTGGACGGACCCCCCTTTTCAGGTTTGATAGTAAATACAGGTATGTCTGAATGATTCTGCTTTACTACAATGTACGGTGCATGTTCCCACTTGTCTTGAATCTTATTTCTGCCCCTATGTTTGTGATTACGTAGCAACACACGGTCACCAGGCCTTACAAGCGCTCCAGAAGATTTGCGGTCATACACTCTTTTCCGTCTCTTGGAAGCTTCCTGTGCGACCATATTTGCGACTTCTACAGCAGTCTTTAGTCGACCATGATGACTCTTCACCCATTCATCCAAGTCTTCTGCATCACTTTCCTCCACATCCTTTCCACCCAACACATCTAATGGAAGGCGCGCATCCCTCCCAAACATCAAGTAAAAGGGAGAATAGCCAGTGGATGAGTGGACGTGGTTGTTGTATGCCATTACTAGCTCAGGTAGGTGAGTTTTCCAGTCTTTCTTGTAGGTCATATGCATATGAGCGTATCATCTCTCCTTGCATTTGCTTTCGTTCGTAGAAATCTTTCAGTCTGGTTCCAATTGGTACTTTGTCTCCATAGGTGTCTAGTAGGACTTGAAAGATATCATCGGTAGACTTTTCACCATCACCCAACATGAACCTCACAGTCGCTTTGGCTTCATCTTTGAGATGCTGTTTTGCCAACTCTACACGATCTTCTGCAGGTACTCTCATCACTTGGAAGGCAGATTTCATTGATGCAACCCACTCTTCAACGCTCAACTCTCCAGTTTTGGTCGAACGGCCACTGAACTCTGGCAGTTTTCTGTCCCTGGGAATGTAAATGGTAGCTGGGGGTGCTTGAGCGGTAGCCTGATGCTCGATGACAGCTCTTGCTAGTGACAGGGCCTCTCTTTGTTCAGTTCTTGCCTGGTCGAGCGCTCCCGCCTGTTCGGCAAACCGCCTCTGCATCTCCGCCATCTCCTTCTTCAGTTCCTCAAACTCTGCCATTCTTCAGCTTGTAGGCCTGGGACGTGTGACACAAAACAAAAAGGTAAATACAGTCTAATTCTATCCTGTTCGTGACGCCAAATGTAACGGGACTGTAAGTCTCGCCTCGTAGGGGAAAATTAAAACACTACCTTGGAAGACTTAAAAGCGAAAGGATCCTAGTCCCCGCTCCGGTGCTTTGAGCCTCGATATGCACGTTATGTGTATATGTTTTACCTTACACTATGTGAGGATAGACTACAGGAATAGGCAGTGTAGGCTTCAGGTGAGTATGTCAATACGGTGGCTTCCTGAAGTGTATGTGATGAAAAATAAATTTAAATTCACATCCCCACCCACCTAATCCTAATAGTGCAAGTGAGACGCCCCTACCCCAAGGTAAGTTCACAAATAACTGTCAAATGTCTTACGTTTTAACAATTAGTAATTTATTTTCCTTCCCTCCGTAAATTATATTTCTGCTGGAAGGATCTGTTTCAATAGCATAAAATACCAAAAAGTAACAAAAAAAATAATTAAAATAAAAAATAAACAGTTTTCTTGAAAGATCTTCAAATAGTTAACACTTTCAAAACAAACCCTTTTTTAACACTTTTTTAAAGTGTTTCCCCAAAATGAATGTCAGTAGTGGGGCACAAACTCATTTACATACAACACTGGATGTTGATGACCCTTATAGTTCAAACACAAATTATTCACTTCAAAGAACCTCTTTCACTTGAATAGATCACACTGACTTCACTTAAATGATTCTTATGAATCAGTTTTACGATTCAGTCTCCAATCGACTCAGTTATCACAAGCACAGTACAAATTGAAAGTTGAAACACTCAGTTCGTTCAAACACTCAGTTCGTTCAAACACTCAGTTCGTTCAAACACTCAGTTCGTTCAAACACTCAGTTCGTTCAAACACTCAGTTCGTTCAAACACTCAGTTCGTTATCAGTGAAGTGTTCGTGTGTGTGTGCGTATCGAACTGTTGTACCAGTTTGTGGCGATGACAACTTTGATGTGATGACCTGTGATGACTTGTGATGACTTGCGATGACTTGAACAACAGCTGTAACGATTTAATGAACAGCTGAGACAGGACAGTGAGATGTCGTAAGGATGGCAGGGCAAATAAAAATGAAAAAAACACAGAAAAGTTTCAGCGCGGCCCAGGAAAAACTCAGGAACTTTCTGGAACAAAATGGCGCAGCTCAGCCCAGCTCGCACGCGGCACGCATAGATCAAATGATCTGGATCACACAAAAAAACGTCTTTCAAAAACAAATCTTCACCATTGACGATCTTCAGTCTCCCAAAAACAAATCACTCCTTCAAGATCGATCGATCAGCTCACATAAGCATTCTCGCGCACTGAAAAGTGCACTCAAATGATTCTCAGAAAAGAAAAAAAATGTCTCTCGTTCCAACACGGTCTGTAGATCACCCAGAAAAACAGCAGGACGCTCAAAAATTCTTAGTCAGACTAACGGAAAAACAAGTGTTCTGAATGAAACTCACGGCTCTAGCAACTCTCTCTCGTGCTCTCAGCCAGTCTCCAACACCGTTCTCCGTCCGATGACGCAATCGACCGAACCTCTGTTTCAACTGCGTCTACAGTTTCACATGACAATGTTGATTTACACTAAACTCACGAAACTTAATCCGAACGTGCACCACTGTTTTACATTACAGCTTCAACGGAAAAAAATATCGACCTCTTGTACAGCAATCATGGCGTGTCTGCCTCGTAAACTATTGCGCTCTCTTCTTCTTCCCAGACGTCTTTTCATCTCCCGCGAACACGCCGGAGAAAGAAAAACCCGTCAAAATAAAAGTCCCCATAGAGAAAAATACCTCTGTTACACTTGGTTAACGGTGCGAACGATTGTTTTCTCCGCGTTTACTTTGTAGATCTGCAGATCTTGCACTCATTCATTTGTGAAATGCAAGTAAGCCTCCAGTGACAAGTTTTTAAATTGATCGGAGCAGAGACTTCAAACAACAGAAAGCACAAAGCCTTTCTTTAAAGTGAATTTCATTTTGCATTAATTTGTATTTTAATAAATATATCTATATAGAAATGTCTACTTTTAAACAAACAATTCAAAACGAAAGAAAACAGACAGCTCTCTGCTTATGTACGTTAATCCGTATGCAATGTGCATTTCTCTCTGGCGCGTTCACTACAGCGAAGATCGCCAGTCGTCAACCTCATCTTTGCAGCCGACTGACAAAAAAACAAACAAAAAAAACACTTGTTTATTAATAAACAATTAAAATGTGTGTGTGTGAATGTTGTTGAGGGCACATGAAATTGTTAATCCGGCCCTGGATAGGAGAAAATATCAGGGAAACTGAGGCTTGGTAAACTTTCATATTACTCCAGGCTTTGTTCATAGGGATCGATTCCGCCTATAATCAACTTTTTTTTAAAGTAGCGTTGTTTGGCTTCATTATGAAGTTTGTCCGTATATGGTATAGCCAACTTTTTTTTGTCACGGTCCATAACTCTTTCTGGATACCGGCCGGCTACGCTAATAGGCTTGTTCGACTTCATACAGCTCTGCGCAGACCGATCGGCAACTGACTTGAAGCAGTGCATGCCGGTTAGAAATTTTGTCTGACTTGATACAGCGCCGATGCCACGTGACTGTGACATATGCCATCAAAGTACCGCGAGAGCATTTCGAGAGTAGCCGGAGAACTCAGCCAGCGTATGGCGAGTGGATAATGCCTTTTCTAAGACTACCCTGAAGAAGGCGAAGGAGCAGTCTACCCTTCCGTCGCCGTCAGTCCGTGTCTATTTTTGAATGGGATTGATAGAGACGTCAGACGACAGACCGGCGGCGACGTCATGGCGGCGTCACGGTAGTAACGTATACCTTACGGCGACGTGGCGACGGCGTACGTGAGAAATGTATAAAAAATCATAACGTCTGAACCAGGCACGTCGCCTAATAAGACGCCTGATACACACGTCGTCCCTCAGTACGTCGCCTAATAAGACGCCTGATACACACGTCGTCCCAATATTATAATGTTATTTTTCCCATGTTGATAACGAAAAGTGAATATAGCATGAGTATTGGATTTGCAATAGGCTATATCGGGAGACATGATTTTTGTTTTGTTTTGCAGGAAGCCTTTCTTTAAAGTGAATTTTGTTTAATTATATTTTAATTTTAAGCAATTTGTCATCAACCAATTGCATGGATTTATTAAAAAAGAAGCGAATATTCCATAAACAGGCTCTAACTTGTTGGTCTTTCTACAGCAGTGTTTCAATAAATGGTCTATCTTTTCTAGACAGAAAAGTTACAAACAAAGTAATAAAAAATATTTTATGTGCAAAATCTATCCCTGCCTCCAATGGTCCCCCTTGTATGAAAATATTAATTGGAATAGAGCATGGAGTAACCCACATACATTTTTAATTACAAACAAAGTAAAAGAAATATCATTTAAAATTCTTTACCATTATAACCCCTGTAACAAGATTATCTCTAAATTTATACCGTAGACGAAAAATGCAGCTTTTGCTTTATGAAAACGGAAACGTTAGACCATTTAATTGCTCACATAGCTCTTCTCTGTGGAATGATATAGCCTACAATGTTTCATTAATGGACAACTTGGCTCAAACATAGTCATTTATCTAATTTTGATATCTTCTTTTACTTTTCTGACTCAAACTTCTCTGTACAATATATAGTCAACTTAATAATTTTGCTTGGAAAATTCTTTATTCATAAATCGAAGTTTATGAAAAACTACGGTGCGCATTGCTGCCACATAGGCTACATATTATTTTTTCCACTCAATTATGTCGAGATCTTTTCTCGTTTTAACGACATCTTTTTCTCGTAATAACAAGATCTTATGTCATTAAAACGTCATATTTTCTTGGACTTATAAGGACATGTGTAGTCATGTACAAAATATGTCTTTATCCACATAAAATTGATCATACGTTCAAAAAGCTGAAGAAATAGCAGCCCCCATCGGACATTCATGTTAAAAGATCACATTATGTACACACCTTATTAATAGCAGATGAACCCAGAATACGAACATTGTGTTTAATTGCATATTAGGCTAAACGTTTTCCTCCCATAGAAAACCATTATTATAAAGAAAAAGCTTAATGTCGCTTAATAGGCTACTTCAGTGATAAAGATCAAATGCTGTACACACCTTATTAATAAACCATAGGCCTACTATCCTACAGAAAAGCAGATGAGCCCAGAATATGAACGCAATGCATTTAATTATACGTTAAGCGTTTTCTGATAGAAACCCTTTATTATAAAGAAAATAAAGGTGGCTCTTAACGTGTCTTTCTATATGGGAGGATGGCATTGCGGTGCACAGCAAATCCTTTAAATGGTATTCAATGCAAAACAAAAATGAAAAATAAAAGTAGCCAATAAAATAAACAAATTATTGTGGCATTAATTAGCCCACAAACAATATTTATTTTAAAGACTAAACGAATGTGTTTAAAGAAAAACACCAGCGTTGGGCGTTTATCTGTATAGGCTAAGTGTTTCAGCCACCCTTTTCAAACTGGCGCAATAAAATGCAACAGAATTTGATTTGTTAAACATGAAGAGGACTTATCAGTCTGGCATGGCCATTCGCTCTAACGGTAACCTAGATAGGCTAAATGTTCGCTATTATTAAGCGCATATCCGAGTGTTTGTGCGGAGTGTGGAGCGCGCACTGCATGACACACATGGACGCGCCGGTGCCATCACTCGCATTTTCCTATCAACAGTGGAAACAACTTAAAATACTCCATCATTTCTGGTCATACAGAAAAGAATAATACATCAGTCACAACTACTTTTATTTGTGTAAACTCTCAACAACAAGAAAACGTTGTGCTTTTGTAAAATAAAAGAAAACGAACAGGGCGCGCTTTCATGATCTCTGTCAATTGGAGCGCGTCTCAAAAATGAACTGAAAAACAGTGTATAGACAAGCCTCACAGACATGAGAAATATAACTATCTATATAAAGTTTATAAATAAAAAAATGTCCACCAACGAAAAAAAATCCAATCGAAAGCAAATACGGTATAGGCTACCATCTGATTATGTGATCCTGTCCGTATGAAAGGCGCATCTCTAGAGGCTAAATTACAGCGAAGATGTAGATATGTTTGCAGGCAGCCTACACTGATTTAGAAAAGACTAATTCATTAATAAACAATTAAAATGCTTCATTATTTTTTTCATACACATTTATTATATCATTAGCCTACTTTTGCCGGTGCTTTGCGGCAAGTTTTATGCATGCGGAATAAAGGCTATAGCCATATATAGGCCTACACCCAGGGTTGAATATAAACGTGCGATTAGTCCTAATTGCTTAAATAAATGACTACTAGTCTAGAAAAAACCTTTAGTCTATGGCAACTATAGCCTACATTTAATATTTGACATTATTTAATTAGTAATTAGTATCCAGCTCTTTACATTAAATTAGTTGAGTTAGCATAAATAGTTAATGAACAAATAAAATAATAAAATAAAGTTTAAATTAAGATACTACCGGTTACCATATATTTCTATATAGCATTGCTTATTCCACCACACAAAGGACTGTTTATAAGGTGACAATCCGTTATACATGTGAAGATTGTATATGGCTGTATCTCGAAGATTTTTGTATTGTATCTTCTGTTATAAAGATGAAGATTGACATTTCGTTAATTAAACAAAATAACACAATGTTGTAAAAAATAAACAACTTAGGCTATGTTCTGTTAGATGTGTTTTTTTGTTTAATTATATTTCTAGGTAATGAAGATATAGCCTATTAACAAAAATAAATCTTAGGATATAATATATTATATAAAAAAAACCTTATAGGCCTATACGCCGGTTATATATATAAAATATATTTAAAAAAAGGGCCTCATTGATTCATTTTGCCTGATTGGGGGCTGCTACTATTGCTTAAGCTTTTTGAACGTATGTGTGATAAAGGCGCGATAGGCTGTCAATTTAATGTGGATAAAGGCATATTTTGTACATGACTACACATGTCCTTATAAAGGCAAAAAAAAAAAAAAAGATGTCGTTTTAACGACATCTCGTTATTACGAGAAAAATATGTCGTTTTAATATGCGTCATCGTAGTACTGCTCTTGATGTAAAGTGTAACAATTATCGTCAGCCCTCTTGCGCCCTCTGTTGGCATTTGTACATAATATACATATGTTCATTGTTTATATATGTCTTCATGTATTTTAATAGTGTTGTTAAATAAAATAAAATAATTAATTACTTTTAATAGCCTACTTTATTTGAACCAATTATATTCCCTCGTTTGTAATATGTATTTAAGTCATACTAAAGGCTATTGTTCACTTCATATCTATCTTTATGACCAAAAATAAAATAGTCGACACTGACAGCCTTTTGAACATTTGAACATGAACCTACATTGTTTTGCATTTTGTGACTAAAAGACTATTTCCCTGTCTTATATTTTTTCATTGTTGATTTATTGAAAATAATATTAAAATACTTTCTTGTCACCTTCTCTTGTAAAACAATATCGTGAATAGTTTCATATTGTGTATTTGCCCATTATGGTCAACTGTGTAAATTAAAATGATTACCACCTTCAAAAGTAAAAACTCAGAATGACACAATTACAATTAATGAATTTATCTGTTCATCTTTAAAGTTGTTGTTAATAATTGTGCAAAAAGTTGTGACTTTGATGGTGTATAATTTGCATAGTCCTCATATCCAGTAGAAAGTGAGTAAAAAAAAAAAAATATATACTGTTCATAAACCATTCAGAGATGACATTAATGACATGCACAACTTTGTATACAATACAAAATTTGTATCAATGATATTTTCAATGTCATCAGAATACAAGAAAAGAATGATTGATTAGAAAGATAACAAAGGAAAGATAAGAAAAGCTAGGGAGAAAAATAGATATTATTTTATTGTGATGCGACGTCACAGGTTGGTGTCACGCGTCTGTGGTGCAACGTGCTGTGGTGCGACGTTGGAGTCACGCGTTGGTGTCAAGCGTCTGTGGTGCGGCGTACCCCTTCTGTCACGTAAAAGTACACGACTGTCGACTTCGGTAAGTTATCCGTGGCACTATCCACTCGCCATAAGCCAGCGCAGCTTCTCAAGAGCGGCTGCACTGGGCTGCAGGAGGGCTGATGACGACACAGCTGTCCCACGATTGGCCGGATTCACTTCATGACAACGATCACGTGTGTTTCGTGTTTATTCGAACACCTTTAGTTACTCTAAAGATCACAAATCAGTTTTTTATAACAGTAAACACTCTTTTCATGTCGTATGTTATATTGTGTCATGTTTATCAAATTAAAACTGATTAAAAAACGTAGCCTATAGACTCCACTTCATTAATAGTAGAAATTATGTTGAACTTTATTCTTGTTCAAACAGACGCTGTATGAAGCAGTACATAAAGTAGGCCTATTGAATAAAAATGTCTCTGAAACATCTGTGTATTATTTGGCCAATATTACATTTATTTCACTTCAGCTGTGGTAAAGTACGCGAACACCACGTGAGCGGTCACTACGGGAACCAGAAAGTGTCCGACTTCACGTCTCCGTTTGCAGCTCCTCCCCGCCTGCACGCGGCTACTCTCGCCGATCGGTTACATCCAGCCGCAGCCGATGTCGAACACACCTACTATCTTATAAACAGGCTTTTGCGGTGCCTCTAAAATGGCCGCCGTTACCCACAATGCACCATTCCATAACATCTACGCCCGAGCTCTATAGGCTTATTCAGGGAAGTGCAGGAAATGGTTGAGTATTATTTTAGGTATAACATCTGTAGGCATATTTAGTGCCTATCATGTCCATTTATAGCCTTTACACATCAGCTTGTATACTTGTATGGTTAAAAAGCTGCAAATTCGAAGACGCTGACGTCACGTCAGGTCGTCACGTGGGTCACCCGTTTGAAAGTTCAAGACGTTCGGATAGTATGGAACGCCGTTGGGGACAATACTTATTATATGCAACGCGTGAAATTTGGACGCATTAACACGCACAGTTTGTACGCGTCAATACGAAGTATATGTTCGGGTGTCGCGTCAGACCGCACAACAGCCAATAGCGTTGCTCTATTTAGGATTTAATTTGCATTTGTGACGCGATGGCACGTTGCTGTATACATATATAAACATCAGACGACATTTCTTTCCGTGAGGGATGATGTGCTGTTAGGTAAGCAAATACCTATGCAAACGTCACACGTAACATTTGTTCGTGAATGAGATCGTAATTTTACGTTGGCATGTACGTAGGCAAGCGTAAAACTTTAAAGTCAATGATGCATTTATACGTTGGCTGTGATGTCAGTGCTGTGTCATGCTGTGGCATCTCATTCCGTTTGTACTCATGCAGGTTTTTTTGTCTCCGGTAACGTGGAAAAGTGGATTGCTCTCTACGATGGCTCTTAGAAACTTTTTATTAAACTGTCAAAGAACTTTTACAGACTGCGTTCAGTTGGCATCCTCTTATGTACAGTGCTTAATTTGTAAAGTGGGAGGTCCCAGAGCGCAGTGGATCCGGCGACTCAAAACGGGGGTTGGAGGTAACGGAACAAAACAAAACAAAAAATAAATAAATAAATTACACTGCCTACGTAGCTTCTCTGCAGGGACAGCGCCAGAGAATTTTTAACGCATGTGCTGAGTGGGTGCTAGATTTGACGGAGAGCCGCGCAAAACTTGGCCACTAAATATTTAATATTCAGTTATGTTAATGATCACAATTAAAGTTTTAATTTTATTAAATTGAACAAGGGCAACTTTCAGCATTCAATCAAATAGGCCTATTCTAAAAGATGTAGGCTATTATTAATAATAATGTTATTTCAACACAATATCTCGTTATTTCGAAATAATATGTGTGCATGCATCTGTAAATCCGGTGACGCGTGTATTGATTTTTATTAATAAACAAGTGTTTTCTCTAAAAGTGTCGACTCGGCTGCAAAGATGAAGTTGATCGATCGCCATCTCCGTGTGAACGCGCTTATAGAGAGAAATGCACATAATAAGCCTAATGGATTACATAATCAGAGAGTAGCCTTTTTCTTTTTTCGTTTTGAATTATTTCGTTTAAAGACATTTCAAGCTTTGTGTATTTGATGTATTTGTCATGTCTGTGTGAGGCATACACTGAGTTTCGTTAAGTTAGGGTGTGCTCTAGTTCACGTGCAATGCAAGTGAGCGCGCGGGCGCCTCCGTTATATTTGTTTAGTAGGCCTATTGATTAAATACAGGCAATTGGTTGATGAAAAATTGATTAAAATTAAGATACAATTTATACAAAACGAAATTCACTTTAAAGAAAGGCTTTCTACAAAACAACTTCAACTTCAACGGTCAAAATCATGTCTGACCCGCTCCATGTCTCATATTGCGCATCTTACTCGGTCGTGCTGTTGACTTTTCATAAATCAACATAAATGGAAAAAAAAATAACATTATAATATTTTAACAAATATGAAACTAAATACGCTTTTTTAATGGCTAAAACAGTATAGTAGGCCTACATACTTTCTATTTGTAAAAAATTCTGCACATTCATTTAATTCTGAATTTTGCACACACAAGTTGAAAGGCATTTGTTCAAATCAAGTTCACGGATAATTGTGCGTGCATTTATTAATCATTATGATACTAAAATCCTAACAAATAGGCTATGCTATGTACAAAAAACAGAAAAGCCCAAATCAGAAAAACAAATCAAATGAGCCCAGAATATGAACGCAATTACACGTTAAGCATTTTCCTCCCATAGAAACCCATTATAAGAACGCTTAATGTGGCTTAATGCAGATTAGAATGTCCCCTTATTATGTCGAAATAACGAGATATTATGTCGATACTAGGCTACTGTGTCCACCGTGGTCTCCTTTTTGATCAGCGGAAACGATTTTTGCTTGTTTGGGATCTGACTGTCCAGCGTATTTGAAAAAGTTAAGCAAACTTTCCTGTCTTTTTGACATTTTTCCCCTGCGTGAAACGATCGAGGCTAACAGCAATCTCAACTCGTACAACAAGCGCGCAAGTCATGTGTCACAAACATTGAACACTACACAAACAGTATTTATTTATTTATTTATTTTTCATTTAGGCAATTAATTTTAGTGACACAGTAGGTGCCGGATGATCCGGATCCAATAAAAAAGGTGCCGGATCCAATGTCGGAGGTGACGGAACATCCGGCGTGTTCCGGCTCAAATTAAGCCCTGTGTATATGTTAACATACAACATACAACACTGGATACGGCCATAGCCAGGGTTTAATAATTAGTGAGGTCCAGGGTGGGGTGTCAATAATTATACATAATAGTGCCAATAAATGCCATAAATCATTCAACTTTAATAAATACAATGAATAATAAAGTTAGCAAAGGCTAAATACTAAATACTGTGGCTATTGTTTTTTCAAAATGACTGGAGTAATCTCCGAGTGGGCCAGCATCAATCTGGTATGAGAGACTCTGGAATGCTCCTTGAAGTCGGGATGTCAGTTTGACTGGAAATAATTAATACACATATAGACTGTATGTATACTGTATACTGTACATGTCAGATAAAAATAATCTAATAACAACAATATATTGTAACAATCACAAATTTAACAATTATATTATAACAATAAGGCAAATACAAAAGCAGAAAACAAAGCACCAGTAGCCTATGACAATTTACAAATCTTTATTCAACATTTAAACACAGACACAATCATACGACACATAAACATTACCACTAAGGCGGACCACGTAAACTGTGGGGCAGCCAGTCCAAGTCCAAGTGTAAATAGCAACAGTTGTGGATTCAGTAGACATTTAGATGCTATAAATAGTGACAGATAACGTTACTATTTGCTCATCAGTATTGTTGTGCATTAAACATCCTGCAATATAACTGACAGTAGATTATTAGATTTATAAAACAATATTAAAATCATGGCAACTTATTGAGATATTAAAGACTAGAGCTACCCCTAACCTTACCCTAAATGTAACTTTTATGAATTAAAATGAATTTTAAGTCAAATAATTTTTATTGAAAACAAATGCGTTTAATAACTGTAAAGTTATAAAAATAAAAAAAAGCGCTGTCAGTGGGAATAGAACCCCGGTCTCCCTTTACACGTTACGCCACAGAAACCGCTGACTAAAGAGGTGACTTTTTCCACATAATAGGGTAGACTGGCCTAGTGTAATTAGTTCTGCCAACAAGTAGGCTATTTGCAGTGGTCCAAATAGACACCTCGAATGCATTAACAAGAGGGGAAATATGGTCGTTGGCTCACAGAGACCACTCACTTTTCCTATACAGGACAAATTCCTTACGTTACAAAAGAATATAATGTTAATTCATGCAGTCATTGAATGTATTTAATCATTGACTCTAAATTATCACCAGTTTAACTAAAACAGAAAAATTTGTATGTCGCACATCAAATAAGACTCAGAAATATTACACGTTCAAAAATGTCATGTTTACACGACGAAAACGTTCGTCTAGAAACACGTAACAAAAAATACACGGCCAAAAATGTTGCGTTAAGGCGATACAAACGATCGTGTCTTTAAATAACATGACAAAAAACTTCGCGTTTAGACGTACAAAACGTTCGCGTTTACACGGACCAAAAAGACGCGTACAAACTGTGCGTGTTAATGCGTCCAAATTTCACGCGTTGCATATAATAGGTATTGTCCCCAACGGCGTTCCATACAGACGTGCAGACGTTATCCACACGTTAACTTCTAACGTGACGCCGCCGTCACGTCTGTAACGATCAACAGCTACACGTTATAACGTGTCTACGTGACGTGATATTTGCGTGTACGTCTCCATATAAAACAAATGGAGACGTGTACACGTGTGTTATCTGTCGTGCTTGTCAGTCTCGTCGCCGAATGAAACATTTCGAGCGCCATAGTAAGGACTGTAGGGAACACACACACACACACACACACACACACACACACACACACACACACACACACACACACACACACACACACACACACACACACACATATATAAACTAAAACAGAAATAAAGTAATATAAACTAAAACATAAATAAATAAAGTATAACTTATGTGATTAACTATCCTTAGCAACGAATATGGCACAGTGATGGTATAGCCCTTTCGGGATATATATATATGTTTTTCATATTCATATAGCCCACCTTATAACTTACATGGTACCGTAAAGCCCTATTATAGTTTAACATGGAGAGGTGGGGTAAGTAATTATTACCAGAGCTTCTCAGTGATTTTAGTCCCGTCCGAATGTGCCATCTCACTAATCATTTCTAATGAATTTTTCTAAAAATTATTTTACTTTCTGTAAAAAGGTACGGAAAAATTTCGTCAGGTAATAGGCTACTAATTCCGTGCGAATAGACCAGCTGTAATGTACGTAAATATTCAGTCATTTCCTGTTTAAAAGTAGTTTTCCGCAGTTTTTCAAGTATGGAGATGCTTGAAAAAGCATTCAGTTGCGTTCTAGAAGCTGGAAGAAGTCTCTGGCAAAACCCATGTCTGCATGCCTAAAACTATGTCTGCCCTCTACCATTTTGTACAGGAATTGTTACAAGATGCCCTCTTGAGATCAAGATGATAAGAACTAAGGGCGAGGACAAATGGCGTGGGAGAATCAGTTACCAGAATTATGAGGAAGACATTGATGACCCAGCAGAAGTGGAGAAAAAGATTCGTGAAGGTATAAAACACTTGCTTGAATGTATCCAGATGTCTCTCTAATTCAGCATTTCAACAATATATTATTATTTTTGTAGCCCAGGATGAGATGGCTGGAGTAGGTGTTGGTATTAGTGATGAACTCATCAGTCTGCAGATCCATTCTGCCAATGTTCCTGACCTCACTCTCATTGACCTCCCTGGGATTGCACGAGTGGCAGTCAAAGGTCAGCCTGAAAATATTGGAGATCAGGTAAATTTAACTTTCTCATAATGTTCTTTTTGTAGTCTATGGTTTTTCTTTTTCTTTTTTTTTTTGCTTCACTATATTTTTCATATGATATTTTGTTGGAAAGCACATTGTGATATAATGGTCTCTTTAAAGACACAGGAACATTAATGAAATGCATTTCCAGATTAAGAGATTGATCAGGAAGTTTGTTACGAAGCAAGAAACAATCAACCTGGTTGTTGTGCCATGCAATGTTGACATCGCGACCACAGAAGCATTGCAGATGGCTCAGGAGGAGGACCCTGAGGGCGAAAGAACTTTAGGTGTGCATTACTCATTGCAATGCTACACATCAAACTGAATCAGACTCAGTATAACTATTGTTTGTCTACTACAGGCATCTTAACAAAGCCGGATCTGGTGGATAAGGGCACTGAAGGGACAGTGGTAGACATTGTGCACAATGAGGTCATTCACCTTACTAAAGGCTACATGATTGTAAGGTGCAGGGGACAAAAAGAGATTGTAGATCAGGTCACACTTAATGAGGCCACAGCAACAGAGAATGCCTTCTTTAAAGACCATCCTCATTTCAGGTGGGTAAATGGTCACAACATATAGTTAGTTATTGAGATTCAAGCTGAACATTTCAAATTTTCTAAGTAAACCACCTGCAGTATAATGTATCACCTGCCTTTTTTTTTTCTCCCAGCAAACTCTATGAAGAAGGTTTTGCTACTATTCCTAAGTTGGCTGAGAAACTAACAATTGAGTTGGTTCATCACATTCAGGTGAAATAACCTTTATTAACAAAAAAAAAAAGGCCTACAGAATTTTTTGACTCATAATAAACATAGCTCATTTTCATAATTGCTGTGTAGAAATCCCTGCCTCGGTTAGAAGAACAAATCGAGGCAAAGCTCGCTGAAACACAGAAGGAACTGGAAGCATATGGCAACGGACCCCCATCAGATCCTACAGAAAGAATGAGCTTTCTCATTGATGTGAGTACAACCATGAAATTTACACAGCTACTATATCAAAGAAGTGTGAATATTTAGTCATATTATAAGTGAGTAACTAAAATCTTTCACATTTTATCACTGAATTTAGAAAGTTACATCTTTCACACATGATACCCTCAATCTGACCACTGGAGAAGAGGTTAAATGTGGATCAGATCTACTGATTTTTCCAGAACTTCGTGAAGAATTTGCAAAATGGGATGGCTTCTTGGATCGTTCAGGATATTCCTGTGAGTGAAGCACTGTTGCTTTTGATTGTTTGTTTGTTTGTTTAAAAATACTTTAACCATATCCACATCTGCACAAAATTCTGCACCTAAATTGTTAATTTTTGGATTATTTGACAACTTTTATTTCCTTTAATGTATGAAAAGCATACATTATTTTAAAAAAAATTGAAAAAAATCTGATCTAAAAAAAAAAACTGTGATAATGTAAATATAAGAGTGCCTTCTGACATTATTCATAAATCCTTTGCAGTCAACACAAAGATTGAGAAAGAAGTTGATAACTATGAAGCCAAATATCGGGGAAGAGAGCTTCCAGGATTCATCAATTACAAGACCTTTGAAGGGCTTGTTAGGGATCAGATCAAGCTGTTGGAAGGACCTGCCTTAAAGACGCTGAAAACTATCTCTGGTTTGTGTTTTAATTTTTTTTTTTTTTTTATACTTAGTTTCTGCAGTTTTTTAAAATCTTTTTATAATGTGTTGAATATTTTTATATGGATCTTCCTTTGTGCACAGGCCCTTTGTCATTATGAAACTGGTGGAGTCTTAGAACTGCCAAGAAAACCATGAACCAGGAAATCTAAATCCATTTTAACCACAAGTGAACTTTCCGGTTTATCCAATAGATATGTTGATTGTTTCATTTGTTGACAATACGTTTTGTTGCCTAGTGGATAAATATAAAATATCACATTGAAAGGTGACTCATTAACTCAACATTCTGTCCTCAAGTAAAGCATGTAACCTTAAGTTGCTACAGGTAGAGTTTCCTTTAATTACATTAACATCTTGCTTTGGATAAAGGTATTACAGTGCAGTTTCTCCTGACACCTGGATTCACTGGATAATCAAACTTTCAAGCTGGAAGTTTGGTAAAGAAGCTAAATTAAGTCAAGTCATCTTCATTTATATAGCACTTTTAACAATGTAGATTGTTCCAGAGCGGCTTTACATTGATAATAGGAAATTAAAGTAACAGAGATTGTTTTGGCTTTATAGCTGCTCTAGAATAAAGTTATTGTCCAGCTAAAGTTAGTTTGATTGATTCACTTCCATCGCAACGATCATTAGTTATTAACTTAGGGGCCGCTAAGACGACACCGTTTTAACAGAAAGCTCTTAAGTTCTTTCTGCGCAAACTTCAAAAACACGAACCAGTGAGAATGCAGATGGCGTGCACATGCACATTACGAGTTCGGTCTATAGGTATGCGCGTTTGAATATATGTGCACAGGCCTGTAGTCCTTCCCTACAAACCAACCCTCAACAAACTACTTGTCTGGCCTTCAAATTTATAATACAAATTTTTTATTGCTTCCGCGTAGCCATACGAACCGGAATTATCCCGACAACACTTTATCTGTAGAGAGGTAAAGGGAGGGGAGGGAGGCCTTCACAGGGGAGAGACTAGTTGACACTTCAGGACTGCGTTGTCGTCGTGTCCAGGCGCAGATCCTTCATTAGATCTGGATACAGCCTGGATCCGGCGGACTGCAGTAAACCTCGGGATAAACAGAGAGACTAATATTAGCGTAGACGCCATTCTTCTTATGATGTAACGATTTATGGAAAATGTTCCCGGTTCCGGCTGATCTAATCTATGCAGCCTAACGTTCAATTATAAAAGTCTATAATGTGTTATGTGTATGCTAGGTCAAAGAGATGTGTTTTTAGTCTAGCTTTGAACTGACAGAGTGTGTCTGCTTCCTGGACAATGTTAGGAAGACTGTTCCAAAGTTTTGGTGCTAAATAGGAAAAGGATCTACCACCAGCAGTCGATTTTGATATTCTAGGTATTATCAACTGGCCGGAATTTTAAGATTGCAATAGACGTGAAGGACTATAATGCGTTAAGAGCTCGCTCAAGTACTGCGGAGATAAACCATTTAGTGCCTTGTAAGTAATCAGCAATATTTAAAAATGTATACAATGTTTCATAGGGAGCCAATGCAGTGTTGACAGAACTGGGCTAATATGGTCATACTTCCTGGTTCTGGTGAGAACTCTAGCTGCTTCGTTTTGGACCAGCTGTAATTTGTTTATTAAAGCAGCACTCAGTAGCTTCGGGACTTCTTCGCTGTATTCTCGCTTTTTGCTCGCAGGTTTCTCTCTAGAGCTCCCCCCACAGCTTCGGAATAGATATTTGACAACACTGTTGTAAAAACTCGTTGTTGATTCTCAGACACCAGAGGCTATAGATCAACGACATCAAAGCAGATGGGACGTTCTTTAAAACGTCGTCTTCATTCGGGTTCGGACAGCGTGAGGGAGCGCAATAATGACAGGATTTTAGCAGATTTCTTTTGGCCGTAAAGCAATTGTTTACATCGCGAGACCTTATATCACGCGAGACTTCCTGACGCAGCGGCCGGCGGCCCGCCGGCTCAAAGTTGCAAGTGCGTATTTTCCGCTCACGGGCACCAGGGGGGTGCGAAACGACCACCATTCAACCCGAAATAAGTAATATAACCATTCCAATGACTCCGAAGCTGTTCAGTTAAGGTAAAAAAAGTTACTTAGTTCACCTTTAAACGTGCAGGGCAACCACCCATATTAACATTGCAATAATCTAGCCTTGATGTCATGAACGCATGGACTAATTGTTCTGCATTTGTCAATGAGAGCATACAACGTCATTTAGATATATTTTTAAGATGGAAAAATGCGGTTTTACAGATACTAGACACGTGACTTTCAAATGAAAGATTGGTATCAAAGAGCACACCCAGGTTCGACAACGAAGACTTGACAGAGCAGCCATCAAGTGTTAGAGAGTATTCTAGATTATTACGTGAGGAAGTTTTTTTGTCCAATAATTCGAATCTATGTTTTTTCAGAATTAAGTAGTAGGAAATTCCTAGTCATCCAATTTTTTATATCACCTATGCATTCCGTTAATTTTGGGAATTGGTAAGTTTCGTCAGGGCGTGAAGAAATATAGAGCTGAGTATCATCAGCATAACAGTGAAAACTAATTCCATGCTTCCTAATGATATCTCCCAAGGGTAGCATGTACAGAGTGAAAAGCAACGGTCCTAGTACTGAGCCTTGTGGTATGCCATACTGAATTTGTGATCGAAGAGACATCTCTTCATTTACTGCTACAAACTGATAATGGTCGGATAAGTATGATTTAAACCATGCTAATGCAATTCCACTAATGCCAACATAATTTTCGAGTCTATTTAAAAGAATGTTGTGATCAATAGTATCGAGTAACACTAATAGAGAGACAACCACGATCGGATGATAAGAGCAAATCATTTGTAACTCTAATGAGAGCAGTCTCAGTACTATGGTATGGTCTAAATCCTGACTGAAAATCCTCGCAGATATCATTTCTTTCTAAAAAGGAACATAGTTGTGAGGATACCGCCTTTTCTAGTATCTTTGACAGAAAAAGTAGATTCGAGATCGGCCTGTAATTGACTAATTCTGTAGGATCAAGTTGCGTTTTTTTAACAAGCGGTTTAATGATAGCCAGCTTAAAAGTTTTTGGTACGTATGCTAATGACAAATATGAATTAATGATATTAAGAAGAGGATCTATGACCTCTGGAAGCATCTCTTTCAGTAGCTTAGTCGGTATAGGGTCTAACATACATGTTGTCGATTTAGATGATTTAACGAGTTTAACGAATTCTTCCTCTTCTATAGCAATGAATGAATCAAATTTTTCCTTAGGGAGACTACAATGCACTGCCTGATGCGATACTGTAGTAGACAGTAACAGTTGCATAGTAATAATTTTCTCCCTGATGTTATCAATTTTATAGGTGAAAAAGTTCATAAAGTCATTACTGCTATGCTGCTTGGAAACTTCTGGGCTTGAATCTTTATTTTTCGTTAGTTTAGCCACTGTTTCAAATAAATACCTAGGGTTTTGTTTATTTTCTTCTAATAGGGTTGAAAAATAAGCATATCTAGCAGCTTTTAAAGCCTTCCTGTATGCAATCGAGCTCTCTTTCCATGAAATGTGAAATACCTCTAGTTTTGTTTTCTTCCAGTTGCGCTCCATTTTTCTGGCTGCTCTCTTAAGGGCCCTAGTGTGCTTGTGGTACCACGGCGTTGGACTATTTTCTTTAATCTTCTTTGAGCGCAATGGAGCAACTGTGTCTAAAATGCTGGAAAAGAGAGAGTTAAAAGTTTCTGTCGTAATATCGAGTTCTTCTAAGCTATCTGGGACGCTGAGATGATGAAACTGATCAGGAAATGTATTAATAAAGCAATCTTTAGTGGCAGAAGTGATAGATCTAACATATTTGTAACACAGAGTCGGCTTTGCAGCTTTGGCTAAATTAAGTTTACACGAGACTAGATAATGATCTGAGATGTCATCGCTCTGCTGCAGAATTTCAACGGCATCAACATTGATTCCGTGTGATAATATTAGATCTAGAGTATGATTACAACAATGAGTAGGTCCTGACATGTGTTGTCTAACTCCAATAGAGTTAAGAATGTCTTTAAATGCCAATCCCAATGCATCTTTTTCGTTATCTACATGTATATTAAAATCACCAACAATTATGACTTTATCGGCAACCAGTACTAACTCTGATAGAAAGTCAGCAAATTCTTTGATAAAGTATGTATGGTGCCCTGGGGGCCTTTATACAGTAGCCAGATCAAATCTCAAACGTGATGTATCATTTACACTATATATTGCTATATTAAGCACAAACAGTTCAAAAGAATTATATTTGAAACTAGACTTCTTAGTAATTCTAAAAATATTACTATAAATTACAGCAACACCTCCCCCTTTGCCTTTCAGACGAGGTTCATGTTTATAACAGTAATCTTGCGGGGTGGACTCATAAAGTAATGTAATCGTTTGGTTTTAGCCAGGTTTCTGTCAAACACAGCACACCTAGATCTGTAATTAATAGTGTGTTTGTGTTTACATAGATGTGGTTAGAAGGAAGTTCATCCAGTTGGCCCAGTGCAGCTTCATTGGATTCCCTAATCTTCTGAAAACAGCAAAGGTATTTTATTATAATTTTTATTCAATTTTTTATGCCAATGTTTCTGGCAATACATAAATTCAGTGTTCATTTCTAACTACTTTCAGTTGGCTTTCTTGGACTGTCAAGTTGACAAATTGATTGAGTGTTAATATTCAATTTCACACAAATAAATCACATTATTTTTCAGTGACAAATATTCAGTAATGCCTTTAAATAATAATACAGGTTTTAAGGAATTTTCTGTTTTGTCACTTATAGAGAGTTACAATTTTTCAGTATTTTTTTTAAATTCTTTCTAAGACTAAGATCGAAGCCATCAAGCTGGATAAAGAATCATTGGCAGAATCCATGCTGAGGACCCAATTCAAGATGGAGCTCATTGTTTACAGTCAAGATGGCACATACAGCCGGAGCCTGAGAGATGCAAAGGAAAAGATGGAAGAGGATGAAGGCACTAAAGACCGTTTGAATTGCATAGGCATTAGCACAGACAGTCATGCCACCTTGCGAGAGATGAGGTTGCACCTTGAGTCCTACTACATGGTAAGTGTGCCAACTAAAGCTTTCTGTGCCATCAGTGGAAGCTCAAACTGTACTGTATTTCTGAGATGCTGTCTTATATACCTCACCAGATTGCAAGCAAGCGTCTAGCCGACCAGATCCCAATGGTGATCCGCTATATGTTGCTCCAGGAAGCAGCTTTGGAGCTGCAAAGGAGCATGTTGCAGTTGCTGCAAGATAAAGATGGTGTGGACAACCTGCTTAAAGAAGACTTTGACATTGGCCAAAAGCGGGAGAGCTTACTGAGTCGCCAGAAACGTCTGATGAAAGCACGCAGCCTCTTGGTTACCTATTAGAATTCACTTCATATAGTCGATTTCAACGGTTTTAATGCAACAATATGTTCATGAGGTTATAGCTTGAAATATTACATTTACATTACATTTTACATTTAATCATTGAATCATGGCATGCTGTCTTGCCCCACAAGCAATTTTGAACTGCTGTAATTCGCTGTATAATGGCATTTCTCAGGCTTCCATCTCTTGTCTGCAGCTGATACAAACGCAGCTGCTAGACTAATCAAAGGGAAATACAAACATGACCACATTACACATATTTTAATTTCTTTGCACTGGCTCCGTCAAGTATCAGATTGATTTTAAACTCATTATTTGCCTACAAAGTCCTCAATAACCTGGCACCTCAATACTTAACTGATTTATGGGTCCTGTATACCCCTTCTAGAACCTTTAAGATTTTGTGACCTTGGCCAAACTCACTTGGAATAGCCTTCCTCTTTAAATCAGGCACGGCCCATCTATCACTGCTTTTAAGTCCTATTTTAAGACATTTATTCTCCCTGGCTTTTTAACATACCTTTAGTATGTTATTTTGTGTCTCTCTTTTTATAGTGTTGATTGTCTATTGTTTTTTTTTTTGCCTTTATTTCTATATTTTGTACTTTTAATTCATTGTGATGAATTACCATGCCATGTATTTGTTTTGTATTGTATTGAATTTGTATGTTGTATTGTAAATGTGCAATATAAATAAACATTGATTGATTAATGTGCTGAAACGTCTTAAGCAATACATTGTAGTATCTGCCAGTCTCTCACAGTCTTGGGGGTTAAAATCAACTTGCATCAACTGTTGCTTCAGCTGATCCTCATAGCACTTGCATGGTGATCCTCGATTTCGCTTGCCCTGGCAACCCTTATGAAAAGAAAATATATTTCCCTATATATGAATGATCAATATATTAAATGGTTTAAAAATATACAGAATAATATATTACTATATATTGAATAATACATAAGGAATTGCCGCTTTTCATATATTGAAAAATATGTGACACTATATTTACTAATAATGTATGCAATTTTATATTCAGTAATACACTTCATAATATGTCGATGTATATGTGATCAGATACTGCATGTGTAATATATTGCAGATATATTTACTCATGAAGCATAAAAACTTGTATAGAAAAAATACATTGTGTAATATATTTCTTATATTTTTTAATTATTATCATTATAAATGTTTTATATTTTCAAGATAGTTAACAAAAACACATGCATACCTGTTGGTACTAAAGTATTTAGCCAAGAGTCATCACAGTGCTGAGGAGTGCACAGTCATTACTTATAAAATATAATAATTCTAGTCTTAATGGTTTTTGGCCAATCATTAACCTAACCATAGGCTCTACTCTTCAGCATAAAGATAACCTCAATACCTCACACATATCAGAAAAAATTTAAATTCTGAAATGATAGAACATTAAACACTAACAGTAACAGGGTACTGTTCTACTTGAGGATACTCTCATAATGCACTTGTGGACCAATGTGGACACTTGCACATTGATTATTAACATCTTGACCATTTTAAAATGGGCCTCACTTTGTGCTTGGGCTCTTGGTCATGCTGGAAAAAAAAATGAAAAGGGCATTCTCCAGGCTGTTGTCTCAAAGATGGAATCTTAGAATTGACAAGAAAACCAGGACCAGGAAATACCAAACCCAATGAACTTTCCAGTTGGCATTTGTAGATTTTTTTTATTATTATTTTTTTTTGCCTAATGGATAAATATGAAAGATTACACTGAAAGGCAACCCATGAACCAATTGAACTGTTTAAATTCTTCCGTTGCTTAAAACTGAGATACTTTTTTGACAAAAACCAGACAACCCCTGTGACGCAAATAATCTACACTCCTTTTAAAACGAAGAGCACCTTTTGCCCGCCAACATCAAGTGCTCCAATCGATACTTTTGTGAAACTGGTTGAGAGGGATGTTGATAATCTTCTTTGTCAAAAAAGATAATTTGTGTCTAACTGTACCAAAGGTGAATCACAAGCCCTTTCTTCCCTGCAGAAAATTAGCAAGGTCATCGTCAAGCCTGCAGCCGAAGGTGGCGGTATTGTTAAAAACGTCAAATTAATAATGATGATTTCTATGTAAAGTTGAATGGTGATCCAATCCAGTCTTTTAAGAAAGATATTGATGGATTTCTTAAATCAGCTTTCAATAACCAAATGATTACTGAAACGTAATTGCAGTTTCTAGCATGCAAATTTGCAGTGAGGCCAGTTCTGTATGTTTTACCTAAAGTACATAAGACACTTTCAAATCCCCTGGGACGTCCAATTGTAAGTTGTATAGGATCTCTCACAGAACCTCTATCCATTTTCAGGGGTGGAGGGGTGGAGGGGTGGGGGTGGTAGTGGCGCAATGGATAAGACACATGCCTTTGGTGTGAGAGACCCGGGTTCGAATCCACTGTGAGACACCAATGTGTCCCTGAGCAAGACACTTAACCCCTAGTTGCTCCAGAGGCGTGCGACCTCTGACATATATAGCAATTGTAAGTCGCTTTGGATAGAAGCGTCAGCTAAATGAATAAATGTAAATGTAAATGTTTTCATTGACCATAATTTTTTTTTGCCAACCAGCCTTCATATTTGCGAGACACAAGTGACTTTATTGATCAGCTCAAATCAGTCAAGGTGGACAAAAAGATCAAATTAGTGACTTTGGATGTAGTTAGTCTATACACCAATATTCCACATTCTGTGGGCCTTACAGTGATGAGACATTTTATGGATTCAAAAAGTGACCCTACACCTCCTAATCAATTTCTTGTTGACATGGCAGAACTTGTATTGACCAAGAACTACATGTATAATAAGGAGTTTTATTTGCAAAATAATGGTACAGCAAGTTTTGAAAAAAAGAGCTTTCTGGATACTTACTGTATGTTTGTGTCAATGATAATACTTTATTACTTACAACTCTTTATAGAAAACCCATGAACTGTAACAGTATTCTTCACACTAAAAGCTTTCGTCATATCCCTCTGAAGAAAGGTCTACCCTATAGCCAATTTCTTCGAATCAAGAGAATTTGTATGAACATTGACGATTTTGAGGTGTAGTGTGACGATGTACAAGCAGTTCCTTCTAAGAGGATATCCTGAAAAATGGCTCAAACAAGCAATTGTAAAAGTCAAATCTACATCAACTAAGTCACAATCTAAGTCATCTCATTGATCGTCTCACATGCTTTACCACCTATACTGTCCACAGTCAGACAATTAAGTTCATCATTAATAAACATTGGCATCTTCTGAAAACTGATGACATTGGAAATAAAATCTTCAAGGAGCCTCCCCTTTTTTCACACTATAGGGGGTGTAATATAAGAGATTATCAATTTGGTCAATTTGGAAACTTTCATCAAGGAGAACAAATATGTGACTTTGGACCACTCTACTGGCTTTTTTCCATGTCAGATCAAAACTGCCATCAAAACTGATTCATTTATGAGCACCACAACTCAGAAAACATATAAAATCAGAGAGTCACTTGCTCATCGTCTTTTGTTATTCACATGTTCGTGCGATATACTGGTAAATATACTGGTAAGTTCTTACCTACAATATATTGGAATAACCACCAATTAAAGAGAACAGGAGTTATATAGGGCTTGGCAACCGACGTCACTGCGCAGTTACAAGAAATAAGGGTCTTATCGTTGGAAAGGTCACGAAAAAAAAATAAAATAAAAATAATAATAAATTAAAAAAAGATGTCGGACGATTTTGATGTTGGAGGAGAAAATGAGATGACATTTTTCGCCCTTCCCTACCTTTTTAAACCTGAGTACACAGGCAAATAACTTAGATAGATGACGTGACGCGTGACATTTCCAACGTGATGACGTAATACGTGGCGCATCTCAGAGATGGTACACGACGAGCATACCTTATATGTGAAATATGTGTATGTTGTATTATACAATGTATAATTCTGGAAATAATGATAATAATAAAAAAACTAAATAAAAAACAAAATAAAAATAAAAAGTACACCACGAGCATTTGTGGTTAAAAAGTATATATATATATATATATATATATATATATAGGTCATTTTCAAATAAATAAATATATATATAAATAAATAAATATATATATATATATATATATATATATATATATATATATATATATATATATTTGAAAATGACCGATCGTTTCGCGAGATAATACCCTTATTTCTCGACTGGGATCGTGTAGAGACTTTGAAGCTGCATTGAGACGGACATTTGAATCTTCTTTGAACATTTGAATGGTTGGTTGCAATTGAAATCCATTCTGTGTAGAAAAATCCTGGAATGTTTCCTCAAAACCTTCATTTCTTTTCGACTAAAGAGAGAAAGACATGGATATCTTGGATGACATCGGGGTGAGTAAATTATCAGCAATTTTTTTTTTTAAGTGAACTAATCCTTTAACATTCTCTCCTTTGCTGCGTTCCAGTCCAAAATTGTCATACCCTTCACTCGCTAACTTCCCTCCGTCTCGTTCACTCGGATGTACGTCATTGCTTACGTTGCACGAGTGCCCACTACTGGCGGAAACTGCAATGAGCTGAATTGGAACGTCCTATGCCCTTGATCACTTGGAATCAGATATGGAGTTGATTTTTTTTTTTTACGAATTTGTTTAATGCAGCATCCAAATGTTTATAGGTGTGTTTGGGTTGTTTTAAATTAAAAAAATTATAATTAATATATCATAGAGTTGTCTGTTGTGGTGGTGATTAGACGAGATATGTGGTGATATCACAATCGTACTGCATTGTGGGACATATAGGTGCCTGAAGTGTACATTTGAAGTAGACTCGCTCCCTCGGTCAAAATCGAGGGAACGAGGGTCTGTCCGTATAAACTTACCTCATTCACTTCACGAAGTGGAACGCACTTCAAAATGGCGGCAGGGATTCCCCCAAGGGGAAGTCAGGGGGCCAATGTTTCATAAAACACTGAAGCTTCCCCGGGCGTCACCATTGATTAGCAGACCATCACCTGCTGTTAGCATTCCATTGACTCCCATTCATTTTGGCGTCACTTTGACAGCGAATAACTTTACATATGAGGCGTTTAAAGACTCCATTTGTCCATTATTTATTTCTAAAGAAACACGAAAATGTATAAAAGGCTCCATTACCTTGTATCTTACGTTATGGCCCCGTAGAAGCCATTTTTGTAAAAATAGGCTAACGATTGCGTCATAACCACGCGACTCTCTGTCGCACAGTAGAGAAATTACCGTATAGACAGGAGGAGAAGTTCGCGGGCAATCGGAGGGACGTGGAGGCAAAATGACAAAATAATTCATCAGAATTCTTAGCAAAAGTTGCTCCTGCTCCTAGCTCATGGACACCTCCTACTCACGCTCTCCGTCTCTGCAAGATTCGGAAGGGAATGATTCAGATTTCTCTTGGCACAGCTACTAGAAGACAGACAGGTTGCTCACGTCACATCTACGTCGTCAAGCTCAGTTTGAGTCTGCGCGGTACGCTCAGCCATCAGGAAGTGAGTGCTTCTAATTGACTTCACTTTTCTCCGTTGAATCCAATGGGGTCGCTGTGTCCATTTCTTTTACAGTCTATGGGGGAAGTGCTTAGGGAAGTTCGCAAGTGCGTGTCTAAAAGTGGACTGGAACGCAGCCCTTGAGTAAGGCATGCAACCCAAGGCTGCTTCAGGTGGATTTTCCTTCTATTAAAGGAACTGTAAATTAGTGATCGTACGGTGGCCGAGAGAGCTCAACGCGCTGCAACTGAAGAAAACACATGCACATAGAAAAAAACACATGCAAATAGAAAAAAACACCCACAAATTAAGAAAACATCTTCATCAGTTTCACAACACACGTGTGCTCCAAATACTCACAACACAACCAAATACAGAAATGCGCTGCAAATAACACAGACCACAACGGAAATGTTTCCAGGGGAACGAAATAAGTGACGAACCCGGCTGGGACGTGCTATTTGCAGCGCGTTTCTGTATTTGGTTGTGTTGTGAAACTGATGAAGATGTCTTCTTAATTTGCGGGTGTTTTTTTCCGATTTGCATGTGTGTGTTTTTTCTATTTGCATGTGTGTTTTTTTTCTATTTGCATGTTTTTTTTTTTCTATTTGCATGTGTTTTCTTCAGTTGCTGCGCGTTGAGCTCTCTCGCCATCAGTGCAGTTATTTGCAGCATGTGGCAAAACCGGATTCATTGTATGATCAACCTTGGAAGTGAAAGTTTGCAAAAGCAGTTGTACTAACAGTGTGTTTATTTTAACATAGATGTGGTTAGAAAGAATTTCACCCAGCTGGCCCAGAGCAGATTTTTTCAGATCTTCCCTAATTTTCTGAAAATAGCAAAGGTACTTTTTTCAAGTGTTTAAGTCATTTTTATGGGCTTTTCTTTTAATTATGCATGTTGATGATGCTAATAAATTCCACAGAATTACAAGTCACATTACTTTTCAATGTTCATTTATGCCTTTGAATCACAATACAAATGTAAAGAAACTGTGTTCTTCATGTTTTTCAGTAAATCTTTTATATACTTTCTTGGACTAAGATCGAAGCCATCAAGCAGGAGAAAGAATCCTTGGCAGAATCCATGCTGAGGACCCAATTCAAGATGGAGCTCATTGTTTACAGTCAACATGGCACATACAGCAAGAGCCTGCAACATGCAAATGATAAAATGATGAAAGAGATGAAAACCCATAAAAAGACAACTTATGTGTTTCTAGACGTTTCAAAGCTAAAGGTAGCGTGTTTTAAAAGCGCCCATCACTACTTTTAGATATCATCAGCATATACGATGGACATTGGTTATGTTCATCTTTAGTAGCTCCTTAAGTGGCATCTTGATTGGCTAGGTGCACCTATCTACATAAATGACATAATTTATATAGCCTAGATCAGTCCTATAGCCTGTGCACAAGATGGCGCCATGGGAGCTTCGGCGATGAGAATGTGTGCCTGTTTACTTGGTGACAAATCGGGTCCTCCTTTAAATCAGGTCTCCATTATGACCCTGGGCGATCCCATTCAAGGTGGTGCTCACTGCACTGTCAAATTACGTCCAGCTCCACCTCCCTGGTCATCTAATTGGTGGAGGGATAGAGTTATGGGTAGGGTTAGGGTGTGGTTTGATATTGTAGCTCCACCCATTAGGCCCAAATCAGAGAGGGGAGCTGGACTTCCAATCCACCCATGGCTCCGCACTGTCCGCAGTGAGTAGCCTCTCATTCCGTTGGCTCAAATTACTTTAAATAGGCAGTCTCTTTAGTGCCTGCACAATTCCTACAAAATCCTGTTATGAACCATGTTTGAATTATGTTATAATTTGTAACTATGTTACCATTAATGTCTGTAGCTTATAGCAGCATACAGATACCCGACTAGCCTGATAGCTTAGTTTATACACACATTTGCTTACCCTAAATGTATTCGCAATCTTCTTTAATGCAAGTAGGCTACGTGTAACATTATGTGTTAAATGTCCAAATATTTTAGTTATAAAAAGAATGTAATGATGTTAATTTATTCACTTTAGGCAATTTTATACATAAATATTATTATTAATAATTAACTATCAAGTGAAAGAAATGTTAAATTAGTTTTTTAATGCACTATATAGTAGCCTAAGCTATAGGCCTACGTATTTTAAATTAATATTGTTTGTATGTACTTAGTATAATCATTAACTGATAGTTGATAGAGACCCGATTTCGAGGGAGGACCCGATTCGTTATGACTGGCTAGAAAAATATCTTTAATATTAAAGAGAAGATGGTGGACTATTAGAGACAACTTTCTTTTGTGTACTCTGCAGTTGGTAATTCATCGAGATACGCAGAGATTTTCTTTCATTTCATTAATTCTGCGGTTCAGGCTTGGTGTTAGTAGCCTACTTTATTTGGTAACACAGAGCGATTACTGTTGTTTTTATCTAAAAAGATGCAAAGAGAACAGGGTGTGTGTGTGTAAAATAGCCTGCAGTGACAATATTGATATGGATCAAGATAGGTGAAAATATTTGTGGAGATAAATTGCTGCTTCTCACAGGGCAAACATGTGAATGTTTACGGTATTTTATGCAAACAACTCTCTGATCGCGATTATTTTTTATAAGCTTTCATCAGAGTATGCTTTAGATAACAGTCATTGAAACTATGTTAAATCAACATTCCGTTGTTAACATTGTCATTGAATCAACATCGAACTCTGATGTTGATTCTACATCATTTTGCACCCTGTTTTAATATTGAAACAACGTTGAAATCCTAGATCACCGGAATTTCAGTTATCAGGAATATTGAAACAATGTTGAAATTTTAAGTGAACTAAGCATCAACGTGATTTCAATAGAATTTCAATCGTTATGAAGCCATATAAATTGATTGCTATGCATATGAAAATGTAATGCCCTAAATTAAATAGCCTATAATGAATATCCAGCTTTATCTACAGCCAGGATGATAAAAAGTGATGGAACATTTGAACGCTTGTATGCCTATAGCCTAGCCTAAAACACTGACCACACCACACTATTTAAGGTAAAAACAAATTCATTTTATTAGCCTCTTATTTCATTATTTGTCCTTTTTAGCCTATTTACAGTTCATGGTCCTCTGACGTCTGAATGGTTTGTCGTCCAGTCCCTCCTGCCCGGTCTGGCGCATAGCGCAGCCACTTTTGCACAGCCTGGGCAAAAGTAAATTGGTTGGCGGTGGCTGTCCCCATCTGCTGTGTAAGAGCATCTAAAACAGAAAATACAAGCACAATGCAAAAAATGTGCCTTTCATTTAAACAGAACACCCACATATTTGCACACTTGGAAACAAATTCAGTAGCCTAGGCCTAGGATTTTTCAATGATCGGATAAGGTAATTTGTCCAGTGTTGTAGGCTAGCCTTATGTTTTCCCTATAAAGCACTTTTCAAAATTGCCCAATATGTCCATGGGTTTATTCAAATTAAAGTGAGGCAAAAATGATCCGCTTGCAGTGACACCTTTCACAAAAAAACTATATACACTTCAATGTATAAAATATACTTTGATTCTCAGTGTATAAAGGTTCTTCAGTTAAAGGTATAGCGGAGGATGTTTTACTTCCTGGTGGGTAGTCTAAACTATTGGTCCTCCTAATTGTCAATCATTCTGGTGAATCAATCAAACTTTTCAAAAAGTGGAGAGGGCGGGTCTTATCTAAAATTTGGAAAGATCCTCCGCTATACCTTTAAGAGTAGGCTAGTGAGTGAGTTTCTCTTTTGTTGTTTTATTAACATTAAAGGGATAGTTCACCTAAATTCTGTCATCATTTACTCACTCTCAAATTGTTTTAAACCAGATGTTTATATTGAACATAAAAGTTATTTTGAAGAATGTGGGTAACCAAACAGTTGCTGGTCTCCATTGACTTCCATAGTATTTTTTTTTTCTTTTCTTTTTTTCTACTATGGAAGCATTTGGGGACCAGCAACTGTTTGGTTACCCACATTATTCAAAATGTCTTTTTTTTTTAGTTCAGCACAAGAAAGAAATTAATACAGACATGGAACAACATGAGAGTGAGTAAATCATGACGTATTTTTTGGAAGGTGAACTATTCGTTTAAGGACAAGGGGCAGTGTTTGACAGTGCGCGCGCGCGCGCGCTTCGGGCGTAGGCTACGCGCTCAGAAAAAAAGTGAATCATGTCAGAACAGAACGCCAATGAAAAGTCTAACTGGCAAAGCTTTAAAGCACGAGCAAATAATAAACTGTTGTGATTGCGAATAAGTGCAGTGTCCTGTGAGTGCAACTCTACCGCTGCGTTAACGTGTGATGTGAATGTACGTCGACTTGTACAGTGTTGGGACGGAGGCGACAGAACTGCAGCTGACGGAATGTGCGCTGTAGAACGATACTACCATATTTCTTCCAAAGCAGATCGTGGAGACATTTTAATCCACGCTAGCTATCACAAGCATTGGAGGTTTTGCTAACTTTGTAACCTGTTGGAAGCGAACCACGATAGCCATTATCAGCACGAAGTTACATTAACTTTGGCAGATTTTGACATTGGTTTAACAAAATCTATTTCAATGACTGCAGCACTGCGTCGGTTACTACACTAACCATCATGTTAACGAGTAGCCTAACAGTATTTGATTTGGTACAATTCATTCATAACGAACATTAAGCAAGCTTACCTGATCGTATGGGCAGAGCCGTCGCATATTCATGGGTTTCATCCGGTCCCTTTCCACAGTATAAAATCAAGCACCTAGATTATGAATGCAGACTGCATTGTGCTTGATTAATACACCTGTGGAAAGGGACCGGATGAAATCCATGAATAGACTGTGCGTATACTGTGCAACCGCACAGGGCCTCGCGCCACTAGGGGGCCTCGCAATCCTGCTGGTTTATCTATTTATTTATTTATTTATTGTCCCCACCACTTTTTAAAACACCTTGCGGCACGAATGTAACAATTCTATAAATAAATACAACATCTCCAGTTAACTGGCAGAGCATTAATTTCGTTTAAGAGACGATCTAGTGCTGAAATGTGTTTTTTAACACACAAAAGTTCTACCACTGGACCATTAGGATACACATTGGTTAAGTAGGCTGATCTATGTATGTATTCACACGAAAATTCTCGAGCTGACTTTATGTAAAGCCACTCGTTGCACAGGTGATTTTTTTCCCCTCTGAAATAAATAGCAAAAAGTCATAGCTGAGACTATGTGCATGATTATGCTGTATTATTCTACTTGATAAAAACGTATTGCAGCGAGATAATGCGTGCAATAGAACTAGAACAGCTACGTCCGTGTGACTGTTATTCATGCGCAATTGAACATTTCAAGTTCGCACAGGGCCTCGCACCCCACCTGCGACGGCACTGCGTATGGGTCCCGAGGGCTGTACGTACCGGTGCAGTAAGTTTGGTCTACCACCCGTTGATCTCCCGGTCTACCAAAAATCGATGCATTTTCAATCATATTTCCCGGTCAACTACCGTATATGTCGATGACTTTTCAACAACAGGTCGTTTCCCGGTCAACTCTAAATCAATGACTTTTCAACACATTGGCAATCGTGTTGAACCAAATATCAATGCTTAATCAATCATAAAGATAACTATCAATGTTGTTCCAATGTTGTTGTCATCAACATTAATAACGCCAGGTTTCATCGATATGGTATAATGCTGATTCAACATTTATTTTGCATTGAAATTTCAATATCAACCATAATGATGATTCAGATGGAAAATCAATATTTATTCAGTGTTGGCTTGCTGTCTGATCAGTTATCAAGGAAAGCATGCACACATTTTTTTTTTTTTTTTTTTCTGATCAAGGTATAGGTTACCATACAAGTAAACAATACAATATTTTTGTAGGCCTACCCATTTCAGTCAAAATGTTAAACAACAAGTGCACTGTAACGCTAAAAGATGAGGTGTTTGTTGCCCAGAGAGAAAAACAATATGTGGTGTCGGAGAAAGATGCACGAGAGATGGCGTATTTTCCCCGGGTTTAATAAAATTACTTAAACGTCACACTCACCCACATACATGGGGATTGAGTGAGAAAAAGCCTACAAATAAACATTCCACTCTGGTCAGAAATAGAAAGGAAAATAAAAGAAAGTGTGCAAAAGTCGGTAGAGCGGTTATCTCTTCACATGCTCATCTATTACATCTATTAAGCTACAGACTCACTCTCTACGCACATGCGCAGTTCTCATTGTATCCCGAATTACCGTAAATGCTCTAAGTGACCGTTACAGCATCCGAGAGGTAAAATATTTATTGGTCTGTGTATTTTATTTTTAAGTCATAATTAGCCTAGCCTACATATTTACAATTTGGCCCGGGTTACTTTTGAGGTCTGGTAGCCTACAAATGACAGACATAGCCTATAGCCTACGCATAGGCTAATACAGCTGCTCCATTATATGTAGCCTAGATACGATTAAAATATATCTCGATTCAAACTGGTGACTAAATGACAATGACTCCGCTTTGTCTATTAAACCTTTAAAATACGTACAATCCGACAGAATTTCTCCGCGTGGTCTGTTCGGGCTCAACGACTTTAAATCAATGCCATGCAGTCAGACTTCGTTATAAAAAATATTAGTCAATTTATTTATTACAATTAGTATCTCTAGTAGCAACAAGGAAATAGGCAACTCTATATAAGTATTAATTAGCCTAAAGTACAAATACCCTATCAAAATGTTTTTCAATCAAGACAATATCAGCAATAGTTCTGGTGCCGGAGAAGTTCTTCAAGAGGCCACGAAACCACTGTCGTCGTCACGGATATTTAAAGATAAATTAGGGACCTCCCAGAAGGAGGTCATCCAGATTGGGAACACCCTCTCTGCTTATATAAAACTGGTTGTCTCTTCCTCTTGTCTCCTCAAGTGCTCTTTGGCTGCCTTCTGCGTCTCATCTGCAACATATTCATCTCTTATCTGATGGTAACGCATTCTCTTTTTTCCCCCTTTCATCTAATATTTGTGCTCTTTCTTACATGTTTTTTCTCTCTATTCTTATTTTAATAAAAAATAATGATATGAAAAAGTGGTCTTTCTTATAGATGTTTTCTCTCTCTGATCTACTTTTAATAAAATACTTTTTTTCCTATACATGTTTTCTCTATACTTTGAGCATAAGAAGCGGTCTCATTCTTACCTCTTTGACTTCGAATTTAAGCCGATTTTGCACTTGCACACACGTAGGCTATAACTCTGCAAAGCTCTGCAGCCTAACACTCACATTAGGCTACTACTGGATGAATATAATACATCATATAAATGTTATATTAATTGTATTAAAAATAAAATAACTATGTAACAGTAACATAATTGCCAATTGCATAATTGCTTTTCCAGGGAATAAACAAAATAATAAAAGATTATACATCAGCTAAATACGTCAAACAACGAAGCAGGGTAATTGTATTCTTATGCATATTACACAACATGTAATACAAAATGTTGTAATTTCAGGATAATAATTTCATGTCATCAAGAGTATCCGTAGGTTCGCACATATATGACTAGTTTATTTTCGGCTCTACTCACTCCGAATGGCAGAGCCCTTAAAGTGGGCAGCAGGACACTTGTGTGTCATAACTCATAATGAAGGAATTTAATAGGGTTAAGCTCAGTTTTTGTTTTGTTTTTCTGTCTCTGTTTCTGCAGGCTATCAGGATCAACACATGTTCTTAAACTGAGACTGCATTTGCGATCTTTGTCTGATGAGAGCACTGATCCCTCTGGTGTAACATCATCATGGTGGTGCTCATAAACTGGACTTAATTTTCACACTTCTTTTACTTTTAGCTTTTGAATATATTGGAAACTCACAACAAAATTTTATAATTTTCACAGACTCTAAATCATATCAAGTAATGGAAGCTTTAAAAACTGATCATCCTTTGGTTGACTGCATTTTAACTAAAGTGGACCACTTACAGAATACATTTTTTTCTATTATCTTCTGGCTCATATTGGTCTTTCGGGAAATGAACGAGCTGATATAGATGCAAAGGAGGCTATTAATCTGGAAGTAGAAGAATGTCAAATACCTCCTTCAGTCCTTAGACCTGTCAATCATTATATATTAAAAAAGTGGCAAGAAGAATGGAATACATATACAAACAAAAAATTAAATTTAATCCATCCTGAAATTTCCAACAGACTTTTAATCTCCTTTAAATAAGATTTGATCAAATGGTGTTCACTAGATGTCGCATAGGTCATACAAGATTGCATTTGTGCTTAAAGGTGAAGACCCAACTCTATGTACTGCAAGACCACCCCCCGGCTGATATACTGGACTGTTCCACTTTTAATGCAAGTAGTATGGCTCACTTAAGGACTTGTTTAGTGAGATTTTAACTAAAAAGTGTTTAGAATTTTGATTATATATGTAAAACATTTTGAATATGTTTATTTATTTATTTATTTATTTATTTATTGTTTGTATTCATTTCGAACTTCTTTCAGTTGGCTTTCTTGAACTATCAAGCTGACAGTTTTAAATGTATTACAAGTTAATTTTTAATGCTTTTACATTTCACACAAATAAAATCACATACATTTTCAGTGATAAATATTCAGTGCTGCATTTCAAACATCAGATTTAAAGATTTTTCGTTTTGTTTGATCAATTACTTTCAATTCTTGTAGAGAGTTCAAAAGTTTCTAAAGCCAGAACCTGAAAGATGCAAAATGATAAGCTGGGAGAGAATAGGCTTGTTTGAGATAGAGACCTGCGCGGGACACAATTTTCAGTCCCGCTCCCGCCCGCTCCCGCAGTGTTCAGTCCCGCTCCCGCCCGCTCCCGCAAAGATTTGTCATTTTTAGTCCCGCTCCCGCCCGCATCTGTGATATTATGTCCCGCTCCCGCCCGCAAATGCCCGCAAGACGGCAGGCAGGATGTATGTTCACTTTCTGTCTCACGAAAGGTCTTGGAAAAAAATGCGATTTGTGTCCGTTGTATGTTAACACCTTTTGGCATTTATTGCAGCAGGCAAAAGGTAGTTGATTCCCCTCTCCATCATGCACAACCGAAAAAGACTGCCAAATGTCTGATTTGAGGTTTCGTGAATTTTTTTTTTTTGTAGTAAATGTGCCTTTCTTTAGAGAAGTACTTACATCTGAAGCGCTTAGGCCTATATCTGAAGCACTAGAGGTGCTCTTTTCCTCCACCATGCTGTCTCTTTTGAACTTGAAGCTTTCGAATTCGAACACGGAGCAGCGGGAAGGAATTGTCTCTAAACAAGTGTGCGTGAGATTAGGTTCCGCCCTACCCCAAACGACAACATCCAAGTTTAGGCTGCTTAAAACGTTTTTATTGCTGCCAAACAGAATCTCCCTCACAACTACAAATTATGTACGCTACTTTAATAATTTATATATTTTACTTTACACTCATATTTAATTTGCGGGAGTGCAGCGTATCATCCCCCCCGCCCGCACCCGCAAGTGCACCTTCATCATCCCGCCCGCTCCCGCAATGACCTTTCATAATTTGTCCCGCGCCGCTCTGTTTTGCGTCGGGTCCCGCGGGTCCCGCGGGACTCCCGCGGGAGTGCAGGTCTCTAGTTTGAGATGCGCCTTGCCTCGCCTGAAATGTATGCGAGAGTAGGCGGCTGCAGTGAGGGGAGGAGTGAAAAAAACGCAGGCAAGCCGGACAGATCTCTCTTCTCGTAGTGGATCTGACACCTGCGAGATCAAAGATGGATATCGCGGGATTCACGCTCGTGCACAGTGTTGCTAATAAACTGGATGTAATTCAAGTTCTGTTGCTTTTATATGAAAATAAATAAAATTAACAATACACCCAAAGTACTTGTTATTTAATTCCATTCCAAATACATGTTTATCAATATTTTTTTTCTTTAATACAGACAATTTTGCTCATCTCAAACAAGCCTAATGATTTTTTTTTACTAATGAACAAAGTCATTAGCACAGACAATCATGCCACCTTGCCTTAAAATGAGGTTTCATAATGTTTTACTAGGCTTGTTTGAGATGAGCAAAATCTGCGCAGAACCGATCACCGGTGATCAGCGCGAGATGCATGCCGGTTAGAAATGTGTCCGAGTGCGGTCCGCCTGGCTCTGATGTCATGCTGACGTATGTCAAAAATCTCTCGCGAGCGCAAGGCGCACGTGTCGGATTTTGCAGTCGAGCGCAGTTGCTCTCCACCGACTGCGCTGATCAAAAGCACGATGGGAAACGACTTGCTGACGACACAGCTTAATGCTCATTGGTTTAAACAACTGTGATGTATTGTTCTCTTTTAAAATGTTTGATTTTAAAACTCTAATATCAGGTTTTATGTGTATATGTTATGTGTGAATATTCCCAAACTATCTGACAGTGCGATCTCTTTGGGTTATGCAATTTAATTTTTATAAAAAAAGAAAATAAATAAAAACACATATGTCTGTATTAAAGAAAAAAAATATTGATAAACATGTATTTGGAATGGAATTAAATAACAAGTACTTTGGGTGTCTTGTTCATTTGATTTATTTTCATATAAAAGCAACAGAACTTGAATTACATCCAGTTTATTAGCAACACTGCACGAGCGTGAATCCCGCGATATCCATCTTTGATCTCGCAATGGTCAGATCCACTACGAGAAGAGAGATCTGTCCGGCTTGCCTGCGCTTTTTTCACTCCTCCCCTCACTGCAGCCGCCTACTCTCGCATACATTTCAGGCGAGGCAAGGCGCATCTCAAACAAGCCTATTAACAAAGTCTGGGAGGAGCACGTTCAGATAATTAAACTTAATTAAACACATGTGGAGCACACTTTGTTAATCAACCCAATCAACGATTCAAGAGGTGTATATACAGCAAACTTACCTCTGTTCATTTAAAGTTTAACAGCATTCCTCCACAACACCATCTTCTCACCTCTAATCCTAAATACTCTTACAACAACAGGGGAGTACTCTAGGTTTGTGCAAAAAAATTCTGAGCTTGGAGCCCTCCACCCGGACAGCACGCCAAATACACATAATCGTTACTCTGTTTCATTGATGTAAGTGTGAACTCGTGAACAGTCCTACTCCTACTACACGGTAAGTGTGCCAGCAAAAGCTTTCTTTGATATCAGATAACTCAAACTGTAATGTATATCTGAGATGCTGTCTTATCTATCTTACAAGATTATAAGCGTCTAGCTGACCAGATCCCAATGGTGATCCGCTATATGTTGCTCCAGGAAGCAGCTTTTGAGCTGCAAAGGAGCATGTTGCAGTTGCTGCATAAAGATGATTTAGACAACCTGCTTAAAGAAGACTTTGACATTGGCCAAAAGCGGGAGAGCTTACTGAGCCGCCAGAAACGTCTGATGAAAGCACGCAGCCTCTTGGTTAAATCCCTTAGTGCAACAGTTTTAATGTAACAAAATGATATGCTCATGAGATTATAGCATGAAATATTCAGCTTTTTTATATTCATTCATTAACATAATAATTGATCATTTTATCAATTTATTATTCTATTTAATCATGATAGATGTATAATATACGTATCATGTAGAATAATAATAATAATTTATACTCATTACATTTGATTCATTCATGGATCAGTTAATTTCTATTATATTTTATAAAAAATGTCCATGACTGTTTAGTCTTATCAGACAAAGTTTTACTGAGAATTGAAACCGACACAACAAAGATTATTAAATAAACTTTTCTTATTTTACCATCACTTCATCTCCTGCTTTCAGGTCTTCCCTAGATTCCTCAGTCTGCCTCTTAGACTGTACCTCACTTTGTACACAGGCCCTTTATCATTATGAAAAAATGAAAAGGTAATTCTCTAGAACTGTTGCCTTAAAGGTGGAATCTTAGAAACATGGGATGCATTTCCCACATATTATTTTGGTAAAGAATATTAGAACTTGTTTGTGAAGCTACTTTTAGCCCCTGAAGTGCCTCTTAATGCAATATGAATGCACTCACTATTTAATTCGCTATAAGTCCAAGATCTACTGAAAAAGCTTATTGTACTACTTTAAGTCTTAAGCAATACATTGTAGTTTCAGAGTTTTGTGAGCTAGCAGAACTTGTATTTCAACAAATGTTGAAAATGAAATTTCATGGTAGTATCTTATCAGAGTATCGGTGAGGTAGCAGAACTTGTATTTCAACACGTTAAAAATGAAACTTCATGGCACCACAACATTATACAATCAATGACTATTGTAAGTGGAGTTTAATGTAATCGATTTGTAAAAGACTCATAATTTACAAGCAAAGTATATTAAATACTAATAGTTTTCTTTGCTCAAGTTATAACTGAATTGAATGTGTTTCAGATATTTGTCCTCTGTCTGTAACCGACACAAAATAAGTTGTTTTCTTTTCAGTGGGGTTCTGTATTGTTTGGACAGCAATGCTCATCAGGATTCATCAATTACAGTAAAAACTTGCTGGTGAACAGATCAAACTGTTGGAAGAACCTGCCATAAAGATGCTGAAGACCATCTCCGGTTTGGTTGTTTTTTTTATATTTCAATTCCCACCCTTTTCCTTTCCACAGATTTAATTCCTTATGTGTTGACTATTTTCACACGTAACTCACTGTGTGCACGTGGGACCTTTGTCATTCTGAAGAAGGATATGGTCGTTCTCTAGAACTGTTGCCTCAAAAGTGGATTCTTAGAATTTTAAAGAATACCAAGTGTTACGATTTCCTGATTGGTCTAGGGGAGGAAAGTAAGAGCAAAATAGATGGTGGTGAATGAGTGTACAACAGTATGAAACCACCACATCTCCAGGCCCAGAATTGTTTAACAACAATAACCCAAATATCTAACCTAAAATTACAAATCCTCATTAGGAGATGGTATGTCCTAACCATAGACTTGTATAAATGTCTATACAATATAAATGCCAGGTAATGTAAAGGAAAAGTGGTAGCTGGGATTTATATTGTTTAGACATAGATGTTTTCCTAGATATGGATACAAAGATGTTTATCCAACTCGCCCATTGCAGCTTCAATGGATTCCCTAATCTTCTGAAAATAGCACAAGTATTTATTTTTTTATTTGATTTTAATGCCAAATAATTCTGTCAATACATCAATTCAAAGTGTTCATTTCGAACTTCTTTCAGTTGGCTTTCTTAAACTATCAAGTTGACAGTTTGAAATGTATTATACGTTTATTTTTATAATACGTTATAAAACTGAGACGTTAAACCGAGGTCCTGACTCTCTGTGGTCATTAAAAATCCCAGGATGTCCTTCGAAAAAGAGTAGGGGTGTAACCCCGGCATCCTGGCCAAATTTCCCCCTTGGCTGATTGGCTTCATCACTGTCTCCTCTCCACCAGTAAGCTGGTGTGTGGTGGGCGTTCTGGCGCAATATGGCTGCCGTCGCATCATCCAAGTGGATGCTGCACATTGGTGGTGGTTGAGGAGATTCCCCCCTTCCATGTAAAGCGCTTTGAGTACCTAGAAAAGCGCTATATAAATGTAACGAATTATTATTATTTATTATTATTTTTAATGCTTTTAAATTTCACACAAATTAAATCACATTCATTTTCAGTGATAAATATTCAGTGCTGCATTTCAAACATCAGATTTAAAGATTTTTTGTTTTGTTTGATCAATTACTTTGAATTACTTACAATTCTTGTAGAGAGTTCAAAAATTTCTAAAGCCAGAACCTGAAGATAAAGATGGTGGACAACCTGCTTAAAGAAGACTTTGACATTGGCCAAAAGCGGGAGAGCTTACTCTGTCGCCAGAAATGTCTGATGAAAGCACGCAGCCTCTTGGTTAAATCCATTAGTCGATTGCAACAGTTTTAATGCAACAAAATGATATACTCATGAGATGAGATATTCAGCATGAGGAACTATGTAAATTTGTATGCTGTTTTTTTTTTGGGGGGGGGGGGGAATTACAATTGAGCTCTTTATAATGAAACATGTGAAGGATCGAATAATTGTTTGTAGCAACCTTTCTGTGTAGTTTTATTTTCTTCCTTTTATATTCATTAATTTATCATTTATCATAAACAATTTACAGTTTTTCTCGATTGCTTAAACACATTTCTTGAAACTATGGCTCGTATTCTCAAAACTGTAAACACAAATCCATAATGTTTCACCCAATTCCCCAAACATCCTATTTTCAGGTCAAAATGAAGCCCTGAATTCACTCTTGCTGAAAAACCAAACTTTGCCCTAAGACAGGACACACAAGCCCTCACAATCACACACACTACAACATAGTCTAACACACTGGTGCAATAAATTCAAAACAACATTTCCAAAACTGGTAAGTTATGTTGCTTGTGGTTCCCTTTCCACAGGTGTATAAAATCAAGCACCTAGATTATGAATGCAGACTGCATTGTGCTTGATTAATACACCTGTGGAAAGGGACCTGATGAAACCCATGAATTGTAAAGTGTTAGCAAGAATAAGACAAGATCGCTATGTAACTATCTATTTAAAACAGGATCTGCTGGTATGCAGACTTACTTAGTATTTTTTTTTTGTTCAGCCTGTATGATGAGTTCCTCAAACTAGAGTATAAAACCGCTGGGATTCACTTTGAAACAGCATCACTTTGAGACATCCTATCGAAGAGTGCACAAACCGACAGCAGCTGTTAAATCGACGAGAAGTATTTTCTTTATTATTTTGACATTTCAACATTGTTAAAGAAAGAGAAAATGAGCTATACACTCAGTCAGCAATATGAGGAAAAAATCCGCCCTTGCATCGACACCATCGACAGTTTACGGTCTTTGGGAGTCGAAAAGGACCTGGCGTTGCCTGCCATCGCCGTCATTGGAGACCAAAGCTCAGGAAAGAGTTCTATTCTAGAGGCGCTGTCAGGAGTAGCGTTACCCAGGGGTAGTGGTAAGAAGAACACATACAAAATATGAAATATCCTATATATATATAAAACTAAAACATAGATACATATGTAAAATATAAATGTTATTTAATGACTACAGTCTTCCAACAAATGATATGGCACAGTGATGGTATCTTGCTATGATAGTGAATGATTACTATATGGAATTTGCATGGTCGGCTACATGATAAAAATATTACTGAATTCGGGATTTGCATACTAGCACGTAGTATTGAGTAAACTAGTATGAGTAGCACACTAGTATGCAGTTCTGAATTCAGCATTTGTCTGGCATCCACTCTTTCATGTTTTGTACAGGAATTGTTACACGATGCCCTCTTGAGCTCAAGATGATAAGAACTAAGGGCGAGGACAATTGGCATGCGAGAATCAGTTACCAGGACCATGAGGAAGACATTGATGACCCAGCAGAAGTGGAGAAAAAGATTTGGGAAGGTAGAAAACGCATATAATGTATCCTGATGTCTCTCTAAGACAGCGATTATTATTAATGTCATATCTAATGTAGCAAATTAGCTCATAAGGAAAATATGTATAATTAATTATAATGGGTTATAATTAATTATGCAAATTTAAATCAGCTTTCAGAATTAACTTTACAATCGACTGATCTGTTCATACATCGAACAGACAGCACAATCATAAACTCTAAGAAAAATTATTCTCCTGGCTAAGAACAACAACTTTCTTACTGTATATAGTACTAACAGTAGCAACTGCATGTAGAAAGATCAAACGCTTTTGTGAGTTGGAAACCAAGAGACAACCAGTATAAAGGGTTAACAAATGGAATTATGGGGAACATACAACTAAACTAAGCAAAAGATACAGAATTGAGAAAAGTAAAGAAAAAGAGAGGGAACAAAGAATGGCAAGCTTTACAATTGGTTAATCACAACCTAACAAGAACCATCAGAGAATCAAAATCACCTTAATAAAGGCGTCAAAACTTAAAGATGCGTCTTAATAGTCGAGAAGCTGTTACTTGCATTGGCTTTGAGGCTGAACAAGAGTGGATGCGTGTACAGTAGAAGATTCTTGATGAGGTCGTTGGGAGTGAGCTTATGGCCCGCAGGGGAATACAACAAAAGTAACTTGAAGGGATAGGTATTGTGGCGCCTGGTGATGGGGAGTCATCAACCTTCCTGGAAGGCCTTTGAAACTCAAGGAGAGAGTCGAGGCCTCTCTTGGTCAGTGTCATCAAGGTCCGCAAAGGTAATACAAAAATACTGAATACAGAAAGATCCTTACATTAGAATCCTGTCTTATCTGTTTGGTAACCATGGTAATTTCAGTTAGAACCTCATTTAGGACAAAAGCTATTACAGAATTACATTTCTTTAGTGCATAATCTTATCTTAACTACGGATAGGAAAAGGCGAGTATTACAAAAGCATCCTAACTCTACAAAAAATCCTAAAAACTCCCACTGGTGTCCTAACTTCAAAATTATTTGAAAGCCTACTGTAAAAATCACATAGCAATAGCCCTGTCTGAGAATGGCCTCACATCACAGAACAGTTTGATGTTGGAAAGACTTTTGTGAACACCCAAATGATGTGCTGTACTTTGACGTCAAAACACTGATAATTACAGCATCCCATGAAATACACTGATAGGCTTTGCCTTTTCTACCAGGCTAATCAAAACTTCTCTTTCTGTAACACTTAATTAAAAGCACACCTATTTTGTTTCTACATTTTAATCTCTAGCATTTTCTTGACAGCAGCAACTTGCACGTCGGTGGTTGCATGGTAACACAGTTAATTGAGTGGTTGAACTCAATGGAGTGGCTTAAGATACTACAGATAAGATGAGATTTTGTAAGATTGGATAAGAATCCTAAATCAAGTTAAGATTTGCTTCTACAATACGAATTTGTGAAAAGTGGAAAAGGGGGAAGGTTTACGATGCCTAAAATACGATCGAGCATCTTGATTGCATCCAAACACTAATTATATTTGTAGCCCAGGATGAGATGGCCGGAGAAGGTGTTGGCATTAGTGAAGAACTCATCAGTCTGCAGATCCATTCTGCCAATGTTCCTGACCTCACTCTCATTGACCTCCCTGGGATTGCACGAGTGGCAGTCAATGGTCAACCTGATGATATTGCAGAAAAGGTAAATTTAACTTTCTCATGATGGTTTCAATAATGACTGAGGGGTTTTTTGCCCCCAAAAGTATGCTTTAAAAAAATATATATTTTCTTTTTATATGATATTTTGTTGGAAAGACCATTGTGATGTCATAGTCTGTTTAAAGACACAGGAAAATTAATGATATGCATTTCTTCTAGATTAAGACACTGATCCGGAAGTTTATTACTAAGCAAGAAACTATCAACCTGGTTGTGGTGCCATGCAATGTTGACATCGCGACCATAGAAGCATTGCAGATGGCTCAGGAGGAGGACCCTGAGGGAGAAAGAACTTTAGGTGTGCATTTCTTGTTGCATTTCATAGCTATAAATCAAACTGAATCAGACTCATAACCATTGTTTATCTACTACAGGCATCTTAACAAAGCCGGATCTGGTGGATAAGGGCACTGAAGGGACAGTGGTAGACATTGTGCACAATGAGGTCATCCACCTTACTAAAGGCTACATGATTGTAAGGTGCAGGGGACAAAAAGAGATTGTAGATCAGGTCACACTTAATGAGGCCACAGCAACAGAGAATGCCTTCTTCAAAAACCATCCTCATTTCAGGTGGGTAAATGGTCACAACATTTAGTTATTTATTGAGATTCAAGCTGAAATAGTAAATCCCAAAATTGTATTGTTGAGAAAAAGTCACATCAATGTATATGACCAATAAATGTAATGTGATTTTAACCCTTTTTTGCACATAATATATATACCAGGGCCATGTTACATTCACTATGCTATTTGTTTTCATAGCCCTCAATAAGAACATTGTCTGTAGGACAACATTGAACAGTATATGATATATATATTTTTTAAACAAATAGGCTACAAATATGTTTTTTTAATACAAATAGAAAAACTTAGAAAAAAGAGTGTACCATATGTACCATATATCGCCATTCAACCAAAAAATACAGATATGATTTTTAGACAACTAAAACAATAACTAGACATGTTTTTTTTTTTTTTTTTTTTTTTTTTGGTGGGGCCACAAGGCCAGTAGATCAAATCTTTAGAGTTTAGCCTGTAATATAAATAATTTTGGAATAGGCCTATAAGTCGCAGGATGTTTCAGGTGATAAAAAAAAAAACAGAGACTTATGTTCTGGAAAAAACTGTAGTGAGAACTTTTATGTGAGCGGTATGGCTAAAGATTTTTCCTCGTTATTTGCTTTTGTGGTTATTTGTATAGCATTTCTTAATCACCTAAAGTATGCCCAAAAAAGTGCAAATGCAAATTAGTACCCTTTATTTGTGATTTTTGTAAATTAGGGGTGTTATGTTCAGTCACAGCTCACTTAATGTATTTGTGTGTTTTTTTCTCCAAGCAAACTCTATGAAGACGGTTTTGCAACTATTCCTAAGTTGGCTGAAAAACTAACGATTGAGTTGGTTCATCACATTCAGGTGAAATAGCTCTTCTTTTTTTTTTACAAAAAAGACCTACAGAACTTTTAGACTCATAATAAAAACACTTTATCTTATTTTCATATGACTAATCTTCTATAGAAATCATTGCCTTGTTTGGAAGAGCAAATCCAGACGAAGCTCGCTGAAACACAGACGGAACTGGAGAAATATTGCAACGGACCCCCATTAGACCCTGCAGAAAGACGGACTTTTCTTAGTGATGTGAGTTCAGCATTAAAATCTACACAGTATCAAAGTATGAAGGTAACACTTTAGAATACTGTTCCGTCATTAATGAATAACTACACAGGACCACTCTACTACATAATTAACACTACCATTAACTAACAAGAAACTGATTAACAAATAAGTATTAGTGCTCAGTTGAATGTGGAAGTTCACTGTTAGCGAATCAGTAACTACTATTTTTTAAATACTTCCCAGAGGACTACTTAGAACTACTATATACAGGGTCATAATTAACATGAATAATGCATAATATATAATTAATTCTAAAGTGAAGGTCATGCTAGCCCACTAGTAATGACTCTAGTATTTCCAAATTATTGATTATTATTATACTTGTATATTATAATTATACTAATTATTTAGATCAGTATTCTAAAGTGAAAAACATGATAACTGAAATAAATGTAAGCTTTTGAGGGTTTTGTAAGGTTCTGGATAGGAATGACTCAAGTGTCACTACAAACTTTTATAGGAACCGTAATGATGAACCTTTATAGTAGTTCTTAGTAGTCCTCTGAGAGGTATGAAAGAAATCTGATAAGCTAATGGTGAACTACCTCATTCAACTGAGCTTTATTACTAACTAATTTGTTAATTAGAGTTTCTTGTTAGTTAACAGTATAGTTTCTAGAATGTTAATAGTGCGATACTCATTTGTACCTAGTTACTCATTAATGATGGAACAGTATTCTAAAGTGTTTCCAGTATGAATATTAAGTCATATTGATATCAGTGAGTTACTGACATCTTTCACATTTCATCACTGAATTTAGAAACTTACAGATTTCACAGATGATGCACTCAAACTGACCACTGGGGAAGCACTTAAATGTGCACTAGATCTAATGATTTTTCCAGAACTTCGTGAAGAATTTGCAAAATGGAATGGCATCTTGGATGACTCTGGAAAATCATGTAAGTGAAGCATTCTTTGTACCTTCTTAGTGTACTATTATTATTATATATTTTTTGCTTTAAAATATTTGCTTGATAATATATCTGCTGTATCCCCCTTCATCACAGTTTCAATCTGTTAATTAGGCCCACCAACTTAAATCTCTAATATAATCTAAGTAACATTTTTTTTATTAATAAGATCTTTCTGATGCTATAATGGAAAAAAAACGGTCATGTGTGTATTATTTGACAACTTTGGCCCTATTTTCACCTTGTATTTAGATGCGTTTTGGTCGATCAGATCACAAGTAGATGAGGGAGTCACATTCCCGTTTACGTAGTATTTTAATCTATCTCTTTTGTCCTCTTTCAACCTTATGTCCTGATTTCTTCAAGGGGAGTGTTTATGGGTGGGTAAATGCACAGGCTTTTTCAGATCTTTCCATCTAATGGATGAAATAAGCTCTCACACATTTACATATGAGCAGCAGCTTTCGTTTCTGCTCTGATAACTGCAATACCACACCGAACGAGGTGAGTGCATGTTAGAAATCAGGTACAGTGAGAGAACATTGTGTTTGGTAAGTTTTTTTTTTTTTTTTTTTTGTCTTCAAACCAAACTTGGGTCTTTAGCCAACCATCTCTAGCGCGTACGCATGAGGTAATTTGGCAGAGAGTATAGGTGGTCTTTTGTGGCTGTTTGAACGCTTACATGTGGTCGAATGCGATTTGCTCTGGAACAGTGGTGGTGTTTCACAAAAACCTAGGGTATGGCAATGGCATGATTCCTTCTTCTGGCCATACAAAAACGACATTCCCATGCAATCATTTTATACTATCTAAACAAAATGTGGACAAAATCCAGCTGGAACAACATACAAATGACAATGATAATCTGAGCTGCTAATTGTGTGCTTTATTTGATGTAAAAATAATTTAGAGTTTGAATTTCATTTTTCATGACCTTTATATACATAGGTACTGAAAGCAACAATGGATAGGCTAAAACACCTCAGATCTTGAAAATAAATTAAAGGAAACAACAAAGTTCAAACTATAAACTCAAGGTTAGCAAGCAACTGTATTCTATGATCAAAAGATTATTTCAGTCACTCAGTATGTATTTCTAATCATGTTAAAATGGTGTAAGATTTAGGAATTTGATAATGTACTTATCCATTTCGTTGCGAATGTAGTGCACTTGCAGAGAGAGGCCGTCCACACGCTCTTCTGATTGGCTGTGATTTTTTTTTTTTTATGAATTTCTCTCATCTTGGGTCGAGTCTGGTTAGGACACGGCGTTAGGCTGTTTAAATTGGTTTTTCAAAGCTGAAATTTCTGCCAAAGGGCCAACTCAAGCAACAGAATTAACGAGCTCCAGACAGCAACATAGTGTCGGCCCAGATCCGGGCCACATCTGGTACATGTGGATTCAACGCGTACCAGATATGGGCCGGATCTGGGCAGACACTGGGCAAACACGAAAGTGGACAAGCTCAAATCGTTTTAGACCCCGTTTATTTAGCGTCGTCCAATTAACCGATCAACCAAACTCCATCTTAATACCAGGTGTAAACAGGGCCTTTAATTTTATTTAATGTATGAAAAGCTGATTGACTTTAATCACTGGTCCCTTGGCAGATCTTTCAAAAGTTTATTCTGTGATAATGTAAAGCATCTTCTGACATTATTAATAAATCCTTTGCAGCCATAAATACGATTAAGAACGAAGTTGATAAATATGAAGCCAAGTATCGGGGAAGAGAGCTTCCAGGATTCATCAATTACAGTACCTTCGAAAAACTGGTTAAGAAACAGATCAAGCAGCTGGAAGAACCTGCCATAAAGACGCTGAAAACCATCTCTGGTTTGTGTTTTTTTATATTTCAGATCCCACCCACTCCATTTCCACAGTTTTTAATCCTTTACTAATGTGTTAAATATTTTCATATGGACTTCACTTTAAGGGCCCTTTGCTATTCTAAAGATAGATAAGGCAATTATCTGCCTCAAAGGTGGAATCTTAGAATTGTCAAGAATACCAAAAAACAAGGAAATCTAAATCCATTTTAGCCACACTGAAGTTTCCAGTTTATGCAGTGCATTTGTAAGTACAGAGTTACATATCAAAGAAATTTGGCCCATGAACTCCTCTTTTTGTCCTAGAATAAGGAATTAAACCTTAGAATTAACCCTTAAGATGCTCACGGTAGATTTTCCTTAAATTACTTTTACATCTCACTTTGGATAAAGGTGGCTTAGCACAGTCCTTCTGACACCTGGATTAACTGGCTGTGTTGCATGTAACTAATTACTAAGTAATTAATTACTGTAATTTAATTTATTTTCACTTGAAAAAGTAAAATATGGGATAACTCTTATTTTAATGACATTAAATACTGAAAAGACCATAAAACAATTTTATGTAACCTTCTCCCTTTAAGTTCTTTGGTCAGTTCAAGAATAATTTATGCAATTTTATATTATTTGTATTATTTATATTAAAGAATTAAAAGAGCAGTTGTATGCCTATCCTTGTATTGTTCAACTGGTAGTTAGAAAGAATAGTAGTCTTTTAGAGAGAGTAATTAGTACAGTAATCTTATTACACTGTTGAAAATGTAATTAGTAGTTCATTAATTCATTTTTTTGAGAAACTTAACCAACACTGGATAATCAAGCTCGAAAGATTAACTTTTGCTATAAAGCTGTATTGACAGTGTGTTTGTGTTAACATAGATGTGATTTCAAAGAAGTTCATCCAGCTGGCCCAGTACAGCTTCAATGGATTCCCTGATCTTCTGAAAACAGCAAAGGTATATGGATTTTATGCCAATGATTCTGGCGAGTAGATTCAATAGATAATGCTATTAAATTTCATACAAATGAATCACATTACTATGCCTTTTAAATCATCAGATTTAAAGTGCCCCTGTTATGGTTTTTCGAATATTCCCTTTCATGCAGTGTAATATAGCTGTTTGTGAATTTAAACGTTCTGCAAAGTCGAAAGTGCACGATAAATAAAGTTACGAGTCGTTTTTAAATCGAATCCTACTGCTTTACGGTTTTATGTCACTATAAGATAGATTTGCATAATACCCGCCTATGTTGTACGTTGTTAGCCCACGAACAACTTGACCCACCCTCAAATGTAATTTTACTGATGACTGCTTTCAATGTAGGATTCAGATGTTCTGTTATTGATACAGTTCCCGCATGTGCACTGCAATAAATTAGAAATACACACATGGGTTTGTTGATGGACATACACTTGTTAATTCTAATGGTGAGGAATTACAGTTTCAGCATCTCATAATGTACCTCAAACTGAGTTGACTATAACTGAGAAACTTCCTGCTGGAGTCATCCTTGCGATGGAGGTTAGTGTTGAATAACCAGTTCTTCCAACGTTTCATCATCGGACTCACGCTCGTTTTGATATGGTAAAATCAATGCCATCATTACTGTCTTTACAGTGTGTACAATCGATGAGGTCTGAGGAAACCTTATTATGGCAATGGGCGTTAGCTTTCCGAAACACGCGCCGTACACTGTAGACAAATCACAATAGACTGGGCCATCAGGCCAATCAGAGCAGAGTAAGCTCTCGGAAAAGAGGGATTTAGAGAGACTGATTCATCCAACGAGTTGTTTGGGAATCATTGAACAATGTGGTGATGTGCTATATATATTATGAGAAAATTAAAGTGCTTTTTTTCCTTTGAAGCATGTAAACCTGTTGTAGTAGACCTCCAAAACAACATTAGGAACCTTTAAAATAGCATAATAGGGGCAATTTAAATAAATTGTTTCTGTTGTTTTATCACTTCTTATTGTGAGTTCTAAAGTTTTCTGTATTTTTTTTAAATACTTTCTAAGACTAAGATCGAAGCCATCAAGCAGGATAAAGAATCCCAGGCAGAATCCATGCTGAGGACCCAATTCAAGATGGAGCTCATTGTCTACAGTCAAGATGACATATACAGCCAGAGCCTGAGAGATGCAAAAGATAAGCTGGAAGAGGATGAAGAAAGCGAAGGCATTAGCACAGACAGTCATGCCACCTTGCGAGAAATGAGGTTTCACCTTGAGTCCTACTTCACAGTAAGTGTGCCAACTAAAGCTTTCTGTGCCATCAGCAGAAGCTCAAATTGTAATGTGTATCTGAGATGCTGTCTTATCTATTTTACCAGATTGTAAGTAAGAGTCTGGCCAACCAGATCCCAAAGGTGATCTGCTACATGTTGCTCCAGGAAGCAGCTTTGGAGCTGCGAAGGAACATGTTGGAGTTGCTGAATGATAAAGATGATTTAGACAACCTGCTTAAAGAAGACTTTGACATTGGCCAAAAGCGGGAGAGCTTACTGAGCCGTCAGAAACGTCTGCTGAAAGCACGCAGCCTCTTGGCTACCTATTAGAATTCACTTCATATAGCTGTTTCCAACAGTTTTAAACAATAATAATCCAAATAATAATAATAAAATGATCAAGTGGTTTTAGCTTGAAATATTCAGCAAGGGGAACAAACATGTAATCTTACTTGATGTTTTTTGTTGTTTTTATTTTGGAAATTGCAATTGAGCTTTTTGTTTGGAAACATGTGAAGGATCTAAAAATTATTTGTAGCAACCAATCATACATTTGTGTTTTATTTCCTTTATTATTCATTCATTCATAATCATTTAATCAATGTGTTATTCCATTTAGTCTTATAATCATTAAAAATAATCTTTTACTCATTACACTAATTCATCATTGATCATTTTATATTATATTATATTTAATGAGCCCTTACAGAAGAAAAGTTAAGGATCTAAGGATTTATTGTAGCAACCTGCAGCAATCTGCAATTGAGCAGTCATATATCTGTGTGGTGTGTTTTATTTTCTTTAATATGCATTCATTAATGTATCATTTTATTATTCTACTTATTCATCTAATCATTTTCTATTAATCATTTAAACAATTATGTACTCATTACATTGATTCATTCATTGATAAATTATTTTATAGATTTTTTTTTTTTCATTACTGTTTAGTCTTATGTTGTGTGCTGTGGTGTCTTTGTGAGTTAGAGATAAGATAATGTCTCTATTTCAATGTTTTTTAACATCTCAGGACAATGTTTTGAAGCAGAGATGTTCCATTGCTACTGCTTGTGGCATAACACTTGTTGAATTTGTGCTGGTCAGACAAAGTTTTGTTGAACATTGAAACCGACACAACTAAGATTATTAAATAAACTTTTTAAAAACTAATTTTACCATCACTTCGTCTCCTGCTTTCTTCTCTTTCATTGGTTCCTCCCTCTGCATATCGGGCTGATAAAAGACTTACAGTTTTTCCGAATTGCTAAAATACTTAATCCCATTCTCTGAACCAATTTGTCAAATAAATCACTCTTTCTGTAAAACATTAAACAAATTCAAGTAGTTAAGACTCTAAACTCTAAACTCATTCTCATTAAATAAAATACTCACTAAAATACATTTTGCACTGTGATGCACTTACGTTTCAAAATGCTAAACACTGGCAGGCAAAAGTTAAATAAAACTAAAATATTGTTGTCATCGTTTACACACAACGATTACATTTTTTTTCACACTTATCAAATGATTTGATCAAACCAACTGTAGTTAGTTCAGGTATTCCCTTTCATGCAGTGTAATATAGCTGTTTGTGAATTTAAACGTTCTGCAAAGTCGAAAGTGCACGATAAATACAGTTATTGTCTCCCAAAAGTTGCAGGTTTTTCCCTTTGCCTGGCAAACCCTGTGATGTGGGAAAAGTCCTCAGGCCAGACCCAGCACAAAGACGTGATGCTGAGGCAGAATGAATCTCTCATTGACCTTGATTTTATAGTTGCACAAAGTGTATTGTAACATGCTTTTCATTTAATGTTTTTTAAACTTTAGATAATGTAATCTAAATAGAGCAACAATGTCTGGAACCTTTGGTCACCGAACATGCGCTCTATAAGGCGTTGAATGGTACTAGGTGCATTGGACAACCCAAAGGGCATTCGATTAAACTCAAATAACCCCAAGGGTGTGCAAAAGGTGGTCTTACACTTATCTACCTCCACCACCGGAACCTGGTTATAGCCACTGGCAAGATCCAATGTGGAAAACCACTGGGCTCCATACAAGGTATCCAGTGACTCCTCTATCCGGGGCAGAGGAAAAGCATCCTTCTGTGTCTTACCATTCAACTGCCTATAATCAATAGAAAGACGAATCTGACCATCCTTTTTCCTCACAACTACAATAGGAGAGGCATACGGACTAGAGCTCTCTCTAATCACCTGACTCTGTAGTAGCTGGTGAATATGCTGCTTAACTGCCTCATAATCTGAAGGGGGCAAACGTCGATACCTCTGTAGTATTGGCTCACTATCGAGCAGGGGAATCTCATGAGTAATGAGCTCAGGACAGCCCAAGTCACCCTCATGAGCTGAAAAAACTGATCTAAATGTAGGCAAAAGGGACTTGACTTGAGCCTGTTTGTCCTGAGGCAATGGAGACAAGTCCATATTCCGGATTGCCGCCTCCATTCTATCCACTTCGACCGCCTGCAATAAAATAGTGACTTGCTGACAGACTTGTTTCTCTGATGGTACAACAATATCACACCCCTCTGACTGCGGAACAGTCTCGACTTTACACAAGGTTCCCAATGCGACATGATGCTGCAAGAAGACGTCCTGTTCCCCTACATTAACTATAGGTACAAAGGCAAGCCCTCGGACAAATGGTACGAGAGATACCGAGGCCAAAAGGCCAGCAGGGAGCAAATTCTCTTTCCCCAAAGGCTCAAAGAGCAATACAGGTGGAGAGCCTACCGGTAAGGAAAATATAACAGGCAAAAAAAAAAAAACATAATGAATCAGCAGGGATTCACACAGTTTCTTCGCCCCTAACCCTAGCTAGTCATTCCGTGGACTCATAAGCATCATTTTCAGTCAGCTTACAATACTATAGGGCAGAAAGCCATGCAGGAGTGGGAAGGTCAAAAAGATTGTGACCATGTTGACTAAACTAAAATGGTTCAGATCATACTTAGATGGGAGAGGTTATTATGTGAGTATAGGAGACCATAAGTCTGAGTGGACATCCATGACATGCGGAGTCCCTCAAGGCTCAATTCTTGCGCCACTCCTGTTCAACCTGTATATGCTCCCAATGAGCCAAATAATGAGAAAGAACCAAATCGCTTACCACAGCTATGCAGACGATACACAGCTGTACTTAGCCCTATCGCCTAACGATTACAGCCCCATTGACTCCCTGTGCCAATGCATTGATGAAGTCAACAGTTGGATGTGCCAAAACTTTCTTCAATTAAACAAAGATAAAACTGAAGTCATTGCATTTGGAAACAAAGATGAAGTTCTCAAGGTGAACGCATACCTTCACTCTAGGGGTCAAACAACTAAAAATCAAGTCAGGAATCTTGGTGTGACACTAGAGTCAGACCTTAGTTTCAGTAGTCATGTCAAAGCAATAACTAAATCAGCATACTATCATCTAAAAAATATTGCAAGAATTAGATGCTTTGTTTCCAGACAAGACTTAGAGAAACTTGTGCATGCTTTCATCACCAGCAGGGTGGATTATTGTAATGGACTCCTCACTGGCCTTCCCAAAAAGACCATAAGACAGTTGCAGATCATACAGAACGCTGCCGCTAGGATTCTGAGCAGAACCAGAAAATATGAACATATCACACCAGTCCTCAGGTCTTTACACTGGCTCCCAGTTAGATTTAGGATTGATTTCAAAGTATTATTACTGGTATATAAATCATTCAATGGCCTAGGACCTCAATACATTGCAGATATGCTCACTGAATATAAACCCAACAGATCACTCAGATCATTAGGATCATATCAGCTAGAAATACCAAGGGTTCACTCTAAACATGGCGAGTCTGCTTTTAGCTATTATGCCAGCCGCAGCTGGAACCAGCTTCCAGAAGAGATCAGATGTGCTCCTACAGTGGTCACATTCAAATCCAGACTCAAAACACTTCTGTTTAGCTATGCATTTACTGAATGAGCACTGTGCCGCTGTTCGTCCGACTGTACTGTACTGTATTTCATTTTATTTTTCTAAACTGTTTTAATTATTCTTATTTCTTTTTATTATTTTAATTTCTTCTATGTAAAGCACTTTGAATTGCCATTGTGTATGAAATGTGTTATATAAATAAACTTGCCTTGCCTTGCCTTGCCTAAACAACTCCCTATTGCACTCCTGAATAATGTTCATGCCCAGCAACCCAGGCAACCCCCCGGTAAGGAAGAGTGGGACAGGTCTTTCACCATGAGTACCTCTTTACTCTGGATTATCTTCCCAAGAACGTCAAAATCTAACTCTAAATACCCCAGATAAGGTATATCTAAGCCATTTGCAGCACGTAAATTTAGCCATCCACAACTATGCAACTTCTCTTTACCCCAAGGCTCAAAATGTAGGAGAAAGAACCTCTTTGAAATAGTGGTCACCATAGACCCAGTGTCCAATAAACAGGGAACCTCTACACCACCCATAGTAATCGTGGCAGAAGGACAATTACCTAATAATTTTAAAAGGGCCTGGTTCCCACCTGATTCAGAGGGCCAGGAGCCAACTGTTACCCCTCCTGAAGTGTGGCTCGTCAATTCAGGGGGTTGAAGTTTTCCGTCGGTTTTCCGTCGGCCTACTAGGATTCAGAGAGCTACCCGGCTGTGACAAAGATGCTTGCTGCTCTGTAGATCTACGAAAATCCAAAACACAATTTCGGACAATATGGCCTGGTTGGTTACAACGCCTGCAAATAATAGGATTAACTCGCCTAGACTGATTAAAAGCATGCTGAGACCGCAGCTGCTGCAGACCTTGGGTGAGTTGATTAAGTTGCTCTTGTTGGGTCCTCAGCATCTCCTTCAATTCAGCTAACTTGGACTGATTCTCTCGACCACAAGGGGGTAAACTATGGCCTTGGACTATATACTGAGTAGCGAGAGATGGCTGGATGAAGGACCACCACCTTCAACTAAACCTTGCGAAGACAGAGCTACTTGTGGTCCCGGCCAACCCAAAAATTCATCACAACTTCACCATTCAGCTAGGCTCATCATCCATAACTCCATCAAGGTCAGCCAGGAACCTTGGAGTGGTAATTGATGATCAATTGAACTTCACAGACCACATTGCTAGAACTGCCCGTTCATGTAGATTTGCCTTGTACAACATTAGGAGGATCAGGCCACTAGTTCTATCCAGACTGGACTATTTTAATGTTCTCCTAGCTGGTCTTCCAGCTTGCTCTGTCAAACCTCTGCAACTGATCCAGAATGCTGCAGCCAGAGTGGTCTTTAATGAGCCGAAGAGAGCACATGTCACTCCTCTCCTCACAAAATTGCACTGGTTGCCTGCTGCCGCTCACATCAAATTCAATACAGAACAACCACTGGCTCTGCTCTCTTTTACTTAAACTCATTAATTCAGACTTATGTGCCATCCAGAAACTTGCGCTCTGCAAGCGAACGTCTTGTGGTGCCATCTCAAAGAGGCACAAAATCTCTTTCTCAGACCTTTACCATGACTGTTCTGTTCCCTGCTGGTGGAATGATCTGCCTAACTCACCGAGAGCTGCTGAGTCCATAGCCACTTTCAAGAAATGGCTGAAGACACTTCTTTTGCGACAGCACTTGATCCAGTAATAATAACACTTTCTCTTCTATTCTATTCTATATTTTTTTTTATAAACAAATTAACATGTACAGCGTTAGATTAAACTGACAAGGGTATGCAACAATATGCATAGCACTTGCATATTGTTGTCCTACTGTTAGTTTAACTGCTTCTATTGTTCTCATTTGTAAGTTGCTTTTGATAAAAGCGTCTGATAAATGAATAAATGTAAATGTAAATAGAAAAAGGATCTACCGCCAGCAGTCGATTTTGATATTCTAGGTACTGTCAACTGGCTGGAATTTTGAGATCGCAATAGACGTGAAGGACTATAATGCGCTAAAAGCTTGCTCAAGTACTGGGCAGCTAAACCATTTAGTGCTTTGTAAGTCTGATCAGCAATATTTTAAAATGTATACAATGTTTAATAGGGAGCCAATGCAGTGTTGACAGAACCGGGCTAATATGGTCATACTTCCTGGTTCTGGTGAGAACTCTAGCTGCTGCGTTTTTGACCAGCTGTAGTTTGTTTATTAAAGGGATACTTCAGGATTTAGCATTAAGCTTTGAATTAGTAGAAAACCTGTAGTATTTTCGAATTGCTGTGCTTTCCACCCTCATATCCCCCTGAGAGGGGAGATTTATGTATTTTTTGTCTGGAAAAAATCCTCAGATGACGCAAAAATCGTCATTTTGCGTCATCTAAGGATTTTCTGGCCAGAGGCTAAAGACTACAGCCAGTAGGAGGAGCTGTTCTGCATGTTTTCAACCCGCCCATAGAGGGTGGGATCTCACTCACAGAATGTACACAGTGTCAGCCGTCTTTCTTTGGAAGCTAAGCTAGCCAGGCTCTTGTTCTGTGGAGAAAGCTGAGTAGTAGGGGTTAGTGGGTTACCATCCTCTTTTTCCCGGACATGTCCGGCCGTCGAGATCCAAAATGTCCGGGATTCGGCTTTTGCTTTCTGCAGTCGCCATTCATTGTTTACATGCACACCTTTTGTTTCAATCTAGCTGAATTCATTCCGATTGGTGAGTCTGAATGTAGTGTTTACATGAACGCTAAACAAGTGATCGGTTGATGTGCATTTTAACATTGCTAAGAAAATTCCCGCTCCTCCGTGAGAGATATGAGACCGCAGCGTCTCAGTAATCACGCCACCGGCCTCACGCCGTTCTCCCGCGGCCAGCCTCGTCCTGCTCGCCACAGTAAACATAATGAATGGCGACTGTAGAACGCAAAAGCCAAATCCCGGACATTTTGGGCGATCTCGATATCCCGGGCAAACTCGTCTCGGAGACTCACTAGTAGCCTAACCTTGTTTTCAACTGTGCTCTCTTACCGGTAGGCGTGGCTTGGGAGTGGCCACCTTGGGCAGCGAAGCAAGTGCATTCTGGGAGTTGTTATCTTTCATCCACATAAGCCAAAAATACATTTTCTGGCTTTTCTCAGTCTAGAAAGCTCCAAATTCAAAAATTTCTTCACATTTCTTCTACATAAATGACCTATTTTAAATACACATTCATCTTTCCAGAGGTGAGGTATCCCTTTAAGCGTGCAGGGCAACCACCCATAATAGCATTGCAATAATCTAGCCTTGATGTCATGAACGCATGGACTAATTGTTCTGCATTTTTCATTGAGAGTATATGATGTAATTTAGATATATTTTTAAGATGAAAAAATGCGGTTTTACAGATGCTAGACACGTGACTTTCAAATGAAAGATTGGTATCATAGAGCACACCCAGGTTCCTAACCGACGACGAAGACTTAACAGAGCAGCCATCAAGTGTTAGACAGTATTCTAGATTATTACGTGAGGAAGTTTTTTGTCCAATAATTAGAATCTCTGTTTTTTCAGAATTAAGTAGTAGGAAGTTGCTAGTCATCCAGTTTTTTATATCACTTATGCATTCCGTTAATTTTGTGAATTGGTAAGTTTCGTCAGGGTGTGAAGAAATATAGAGCTGCGTATCATCATCATAACAGTGAAAACTAATGCCATGCTTCCTAATGATATCTCCCAAGGGTAGCATGTACAGAGTGAACAGCAACGGTCCTAGTACTGAGCCTTGTGGTACACCATACTGAACTTGTAATCAATAAGACATCTCTTCATTTACTGCTACAAACTGATAATGGTCAGATAAGTATGATTTAAACCATGCTAATGCAATTCCACTAATGCCAACATAATTTTTTAGTCTATTTAAAAGAATGTTGTGGTCGATAGTGTCAAATGCAGCACTAAGATCGAGTAACACTAATAGAGAGACAACCACGATCGGATGATAAGAGCAAATCATTTGTGACTAATAAGAGCTGTCTCAGTACTATGGTACGGCCTAAATCCTGATTGAAAATCCTTGCAGATAGCATTTCTTTCTAAAAAGGAACATAGTTCCTTGACATAGGAACATAGTACCCTGATACTCGCCTAGATTCGAGATCGGCCTTCTGTAGGATCAAGTTGTGTTTTTTTAACAATGACAAAGATGAATTAATGATATTAAGAAGAGGATCTATGACCTCTGGAAGCATATCTTTCAGTAGCTTAGTCGGTATGTCTAACATACATGTTGTCGATTTAGATGATTTAAGAAGTTTAGAAAATTCTTCCTCTCCTATAGTAATGAATGAATCGATTTTATTCCTAAGGGAGACTAAAATGCACTCCCTGATGCAATACGGTTGCATAGTTATAATTTTCTCCCTGATATTATCAATCTTATAAGTGAAAAAGTTCATAAAGTCATTACTGCTGTGCTGCTTGAAAACTTCTGGGCTTGAAGCTTTATTTTTTGTTGGTTTAGCCACTGTTTCAAATAAATACCTAGGGTTTTGTTTATTTTCTCGAGAACTCACCTAAACAGCAGACAGATTTCTATAGAATAATTACCTAATTTGGTCATTAACCACACGTAAATCTAAAATTCCATCTTTAGGTAGCAAACAACTTACAAAATACCATATAAACTTATCTGCAGCACAATTGACTGGCCATCGGTAAGAGCGGTGAACAGGATCACGCTATATAAACGAGTCACCATTAATAAAAGCCTAAAAAAATGTATGCGGCAACATATCAATGCAGTAGCATGAAATGTGTTAATACAGTTGAACACCCTCAGGCCCATACCCAGAGTTAAAAGGGAATTTCAGACTGGTCTACGGCACTTAATATCCCAATGCTTAATGCATACTCGATAGCTCTTGCGACATATAAGAATGCAACCTGCATTCCATGCCGTAGGAAAAACGGAAGTAAAGGGAAATCTCCGTGTTTTTAAAGGGGCCGTGAGCTTAACTTCCGCCAAGCTCCATCCACCCTCACAGAATGGAAAACCCATCTAAGGGGGTGACCACATTACATTTCAATAATTCTGGGTAGATATATATAAATTTACATCTCGCTTTGGATAAAGGTGGCTTAGTACAGTACAGTTTCTCCGGACACCTGGACACACTTGGTAATCAAGCTTGCAAGATGAACATTTGCTAGAGTTGTATTACAGTTTTTCTGAATTGCTATAAAACACCAAATCCAATTCTCTGAACCAAATCCTCAATAGCCTAAACCAATTTTGTACTGTACTTTTTTGCATAATTGCAAAATGTGTTTACCGTGTTACAATATACTTATTTTCTGTAACTGCATCAACAAAATGTAGAACAGAATCAAAAGCATGCAGTGTCTAATGAATAATCTGTCATTTATATTTTGACTGGCTGTGTGTATGATCTGAAATCAGTTTATGATTTTGAGCACAGACAAAATGGTTTTGAGGCAATGGTTTGATTTTGCCAGAAGAGTCAAAGGGTTCTCTGAATGTAGTTTGAAAATGTGGTTTTGTGTTTAAGGTTGTTGTGTTTTTTTTTTTTTGCAATTAAGAAAAAACTGTAGCAGTGTGTTTATGTTCTCTTACGAGAGGTACTCTCGTACTGCGTAAATCTTACGCTAGGGGGAAAATCTCTTTTCCGCGAGATACTGAAGCCAAAAATTATCCTTAATTTTGAAATAATGTAAAACGCGTTGCGGCAGCATGCAGACACAGGCGAGACGGCTTGTGCGCCTATTGGCTGCCCTGCGGCAACTGCAGCAGCCTATCGATAAGGCCCACTCGTGACGTCAGCTCCAATGGGGGCGCTTCGCGCCCAATACGTCACGTCCCGCCAGAATGGGCGTGGTCTAGGGCTATAAACATAGCTTCGAGAGGCTAGCTCACTGATTTTTCATCTCTTCAGCGAAGCTCTCGCATCGCTGGATCCGGAGAGAAGCCGCGCCGTTTGAAGAAGCCTTTCAGCGGGACGAGTCGACACTCTGAAGCCGCTGGCCGCGCCGCCTTCAGTCGCCTTCCTGCTGCGCTATCCGGCGTTATATCCTTTCTCTGCTACTGTGTTTTGTGTATGTGTGTGTGCTCGCCGCCGCGACACACACCCTCATTGCACTAAAAGAGCCGGGCGTCTTTTTCAAGACGCCCCTTTCCTGAGGATCACGCAGCTCTCGCGCTCGCGCTCGCTGACGGCGACCGCCCTCACTGCGAGCCAGTTACTGCCTATGGTGACTCTGAGGACTCACCTGGCATCCTTCTCCGAGACTGCTCCTCCGCCCCCCCCCAACCCGCAAAGCTCGCCGGTGCGCCCGCTTGCCTTGCCTGCTTGGGGGATGATACCTGCTGGGGGATGATATCCCTCTGTTCGAGCCGCGCAAACCGCGCCGTTCACAGGGGATGTCAGGAGCGGACGGTCACGGGGCTAGCTTTCTCTCTCCCTCTGTTCGAGCCGCGCAAACTGCGCCGTTCACAAGGGAGGCTGGAAGCGGACGATCAGGGTTAGTTTTTCTTTACGTTACAAGAAAGCTACCCTGCCCTTGCGCCCCATTCACGCGTCACTCACCGGCGAAAAGAGAACTCAGTTCCCTGATTAGGCGACTGGAAATATCAATATTGCAGCAAACGAGCCTGTTGTAACACGCACGCTTGCAAGCAAACGCCGAAGAAAACATGTTGACGCTCTCTTATATGCTCATGCATCTACACACCTTTGTGTTCCCCCCTGTGGCTCAGTGGTGGAATCTTAGGTTTTTCGCACGAGAGACCGGGGTTCGAATCCCGGTCTAACGGCAGATATATTATGCCGCCAATGCTTCGCTCTGTCAGTTCCCTGAAAGGCGACTGCAGATGTGCATTTTGCAGCCAACGAGCGCGCTGTACAACCCGCTCGCCTGCACCCAAACACCGTTTCTATGGTTCCCGTGCGTCACTGGCGAAAGGAGAAAAGGGTGTTTTTAGCCCCGCTGCGGCCGGGCCGACCTCCACTCCTGACACATTTCTCATTCCCCTCTTAAGTTCAGGTGACTGGAAATGTCAATATTGCAGTGAGCGAGCCTGTTGTTTTGCACGCACGCCTGCAAACAAACGCCAGCATGTTGACGCTCTTTGATAATATTCGCGCTACTGAATGTCTATGTGTCTTCCTCTGTGGTCCAGTGGTAGATCATCAGATTTTCGCGCGAGAGACCCGCGATCGAATCCCGGGTCTACCGGCAAAACACATTTTTGCCGTCAATTCTCGCTCTGGCAGTTCCCTGAAAAGGCGACTGCAGATGTGTATTTTGCAGCCAACGAGCGCGTGGTACAACCCGCTCGCCTGCACCCAAACTCTGTTTCTATGGTTTCCGCCTCTGAAGTTCAGACGACTGGAAATGTCAATATTGCAGTGAACAAGCCTGCTGTAATACACGCACGCCTGCAAACAAACGCCAGCATGTTGACGCTCTCTGTTTCTATGGCAACTTCTCGCTCGTTCAGTTCCAGTAAATGCGACTGTTCCAGTGTATTCTGCAGTAAACAAGTCGGCGAAGCAGCCCGCTTGCCTGCACACAAACGCCGCTTTTACGGCTACCCAGATAAATCCCAGAAGAGTGTATTTTCTGGTGTCCCGGCCACGGCCGATGGTGTTACGAATGTAGACGAAATGCCCACTGCCCAGTGCTCATTCCTACACACAAACACAGCCCGTCACACAGGGCTCGCGCACATGAAATCGACCCAGGTCGATTGCGCATTAAACGTGGTAAATGTGCCCACTGCCCAGTGCCCACAAACACTACGTTCCGCATATCTCAAGGTTTCTGTAAAAACAAAACCAACGTGCATTCGCTCTGCTCAGGCGGACAATGCTCTCAGTGTTGTAAATGTGCCCGCTATCCCGCGCCCACATTCACACATAGACATGACAGGTCCTACGGGACTCGCCCAGCCCTCCCCTCTCGGTTGACCACCGCATAGGAGTCGAGCGCGGGCAATCTGCCCGCTGTTATCAGCGCGCCCCCTGCCTCGAAGCGCGACGCTTATGTTACAGCACACCGAAGCCCCTCTGTCGCTGAGCGACCAGAGCGCGCTCCGCATTCAGCCCCTAGCCATTCGTGCAGATGCATGGGCAAGGCTACCCGGGGGTTTTGAAGTGGGTGCTAGACATTATAGAAAGAGGCTATTCGCTACAGTTTCGCCGACGCCCTCGCCGCTATGTGACGCGCGTCGAAGCTACGGTAAAAACAGAAGTAGCACCACCTACTTCGAGCCGAAATTTTGAAACTGTTGAGCAAAGGGGCCATAGAGCCTTTATCTCAAGCTCAGAGTGAAGGAGGGCTATACAGCAGATACTTCCTGGTACTGAAAAAAGACGGGGGTCTCAGACCCATACTAGATCTAAGGCAACTGAACAGAGTGCTTGCGAAGCAACAGTTCAGAATGCTCACGACCAGAAAAACCCTCACGCAGATTCGCCGAGGAGATTGGTTTGTGTCAATAGATCTGAAAGACGCATATTTTCAAATACAAATAGCGTCACGTCACAGGCGACGTTTGAGATTCGCCTTCGAGGGCCAGGCATATCAGTGCTCAGTCCTACCGTTCGGCTTGTCTCTAGCCGCTCGCACCCCTCAGACTACAGGGCATGCGAGTATTGAACTACTTGGACGATTGGCTGATTCTAGCTCAATCTCACTCGGTGCTCATAGAGCACAGGACCATTTTGCTCGATCACCTCGAGAATCTGGGTCAATTGGGCGAAGAGTTCTCTGTCTCCCAGACAGATAATATCTTTTCTGGGCACAGAACTGGACTCGCTGTCTATGATAGCGCGACTGTCACCAGAGCGCGTACTAGACATTCAGCGCGCAGCGAGCTCTTTCCGCTGCGGCGCATCTATCCCGCTCAAGAAATTTCAGAGGATGCTAGGTCTCATGGCCTCAGCATCATCAGTACTTCAGCTGGGCTTGCTTCACATGCGCCCGCTACAGTTCTGGCTGAAAGCGCGAGTACCGCGCCGAGCGTGGGCTTCCGGTCTGCTTCGTCTCAAGGTCAATCAGAAATGCATCGCAGCTCTGAAACCTTGGAAAGCAAACGACTTGTACCAATCAGGTGTTAGCCTGGGGACTTCCTCGAGTGTGAAGGTAGTGTCTACGGACGCCTCCACCTTGGGATGGGGAGCACTGCTCAAGGGCAGACCGTTCTTCGGCCAATGGTCAGAACGGGAGAAGCTTCTACACATAAACTGCCTCGAAATGTTGGCAGTAGACAACGCACTGACGCGTTTTTGTCCCTAAATACGAGGACACCACGTCCTGGTCCGCTCGGACAACATGTCGCCAGGGCGGCCTCAGGTCCCGAAACCTGCACAGGCTGACAGAACGCCTCCTGGTGTGGGCTCAGCGCAACCTGCTCTCGCCGAGAGCAGCGCATGTGCCAGGGCTCCTGAACGTAGGACCGAACAGACTGTCCAGGAACAATGTTCCGACAGGCGAATGGCCTCTACACCCACAGACAGTCCAGCTGCTGTGGAAGAAATTCGGCAGAGCGGAAGTAGACCTGTTCGCGTCTCAAGAAAACGCTCACTGTCTGGAATTTTTCTCCAAGAGCAGGGACGCGCTGGCTCACGTATGGCCCCGCCACCCGCTCTATGCCTTTCCTCCCGTCTCTCTCCTGCCTCAGGTGATAGAACGGATCAGAGAAGGATGCTCAGTGCTACTCGTAGCGCCGTTCTGGAAAAACCAACCCTGGTTCCCAGTTCTGATGCAGCTAGCAAGCACTGCCCCATGGCCAGTGCCAGTGAGGAGGGACCTCCTCTCTCAGGCCAAGGGCTCGTTTTGGCATCCGCGCCCAGAGCTGTGGTCCCTTCATGTTTGGGCCATCAACGGGTACCCGCTGACCTCCTCCAAACACGATCACGCAGGCTAGAGCTCCGTCTATGCGACGTCTCTATTCCTCGAAATGGTCAGTGTTCTCCAGCTGGTGCACAGCTCGTGGCGTGTCGCCCCTAGACTGTGGGGTGACGGAGGTTCTCTCCTTCCTACAAGAGCTGTTGGACAAGGGCAGGACCCCTTCCACGCTCAAAGTGTATGTGGCGGCCATAGCAGCGTTCTCAAAAACAACGCTGGGTCAGTCAGTAGGAAGGAACGATTTAGTCATCGTCTTCCTTAGAGGAGCTAAGAGACTGAATCCTCCCAGACCTCCCTCAGTCCCTGTATGGAACCTTTCTACAGTGCTGGAAGCCATGAAAGGTGACCCATTCGAGCCTTTACAGACGATTGATCTTAAACACCTGTCTTTCAAGACAGTGTTTCTTCTGGCTCTCGCTTCAGTGAAGCGCACAGGGGACTTACACGCGCTCTCAGTAAGCGCGACGTGTATGGAGTTTGGGCCTAATGACTCAAGAGTTATACTCAAACCTAAGCACGGTTATGTTCCAAAATCCCTCAACACACCGTTTAGGGCGCAGGTCATTCCCTGTCAGCCCTACCGGTCTCTGACGAGGAAGGAGACGCAAGCTTCCTTTGCCCAGTCAGAGCATTAAGAGCTTATGTGTCTCGCACGTCTGTTTTCAGACAGACAGAGCAGCTGTTTGTTTTCACTCTACGGACGTTCTAAGGGACTTGCCGTGTCGAAACAGAGCCTATCCAGTTGGATAGTTGATGCTATAGCGCTGGCTTATACCTCTAAGGGCTTACAGTGCCCATTTGGAGTCAGAGCACACTCCATGAGAGGCGTGGCCTCGTCGTGGGCTTGGTCTAGTGGGATTGCCTTGCAAGATATCTGTATGGCGGCAGGCTGGGCCTCCCCGTCTACATTTATAAGGTTTTATAACCTAGAGGTTCCCGCCTTGCAGGCTAAGCTGCTTTCGGTCTAAAATCGGTACTGTCTGCCCTGATGTGTTCGGGCCAGAATACTGAAACTGCTTGAGCAAATGCTCGCTGTTGGATCGCGCAGCTCTATGGGCAGTGTGTAAGACCCACTATATTCGTCAGTCCAGGCCGGGGGTCGCCCTGACTGTACGACACATCATCAGTATAACTGCTCCTTATAAGATGTTATATTATTACAGGAATGATGCTATTCTAGCCACTCTTTCCTGGGCTCTCTGTGAGTCCCTTATGATCATGTACTATATGAGCCCGGGCACTTGCCCTTGGGACTTTGGTGCTGGATCTTAGCATGCACGGCGTTTTACACTGTTTCCCCTAGCGTAAGATTTACGCAGTACGAGAGTACCTCTCGTAAGAGAACGTACTCGGTTACTAACGTAACCTCGGTTCTCTCTAGAGAGGAAACGAGTACTGCGTATCTTGCCGTGCCTGCACACGCTCTGGTTCGCTTCGGCGATGAAAAACCAGTGAGCTAGCCTCTCGAAGCTATGTTTATAGCCCTAGACCACGGCCATTCTGGCGGGACGTGACGTATTGGGCGCGAAGCGCCCCCATTGGAGCTGACGTCACGAGTGGGCCTTATCGATAGGCTGCTGCAGTTGCCGCAGGGCAGCCAATAGGCGCACAAGCCGTCTCGCCTGTGTCTGCATGCTGCCGCAACGCGTTTTACATTATTTCAAAATTAAGGATAATTTTTGGCTTCAGTATCTCGCGGAAAAGAGATTTTCCCCCTAGCGTAAGATTTACGCAGTACTCGTTTCCTCTCTAGAGAGAACCGAGGTTACGTTAGTAACCGAGTACGTTTTCATAGATGTAGTTACAAGGATGTTTATCCAACTGGCCCAGGCAGATTTAATGGATTACCTAATCTTCTGAAAATAGCTAATGTAGTTTTTTTTGTTTTTTTTTATGCCAATAAATCTGTCAATACAAAAATTCAAAGTGTTCAAAGTGTTCATATCAAACTACTTTCAGTTGGCTTTCTTGAACTATCAAGTGGACAGTTTGAAATTGATTATACGTTGTTGTTGTTTTTAAATGCTTTTACATTTCACAAAAACAAATAATTAACTTTATGTGATACATTTTCAGTGATGCCTTTCAGTCATCAGATTTAAAGATTTTTTGTTTTGTTTTCTCAATTCTTGTAAAGAATTCTAAAGTTCTAAAGCCAGAGCCTGAAAGATGCAAATGATAAACTGGAAATGGATGAAAACCCTAAACTACTGAGCAAAGGCATTAGCACAGACAATCATGCCCCCTTGTCTGAGATGAGGTTTCACCTTCAGTCCTACTACACGGTAAGTATGCCAGCTAAAGCTTTCTTTGATATCGGATAACTCAAACTGTAATGTATATCTGAGATGCTGTCTTATTTCTCTTACCAGATTACAAGCAAGCATCTTGGTGACCAGATCCCAATGGTGATTCGCTATCTGCTAATCTATGAAGCAGCTTTGGAGCTGGAAAGGAACATGTTGCAGTTGCTGCAAGAAAAAGATGATGCCAACCTGCTTAAAGAAGACTTTGACATTTGCCAAAAGCGGGAGAGCTTACGGAGCCGCCAGAAACGTCTGATGAAAGCATGCAGCCTCTTGGTTAGAATTCACTATATATAGTGGATTGCAATAGTTCTAATGCAACAATATTTAATCATAAAATCACTTATAATAATAATTTAAACCATTTATACTCATTACATTTGATTCATTCATTGATCATGAAAAGCTAAGATAATGTCTCATTTCAAGGGTCTTAACATCACAGGACAATGTTGTAAAGCAGAGATTTTCCATTGCTACTGCATGTATAATAACACTTGTTGAATTTGTGCTGGTCAGACAAAGTTTTACTGAGCATTGCAACAGACACAACAAAGATTATTAAATAAACTTTGCTTATTTTATCATCACTTCATCTCCTGCTTTCAGCTCTTCTCTGGCTTCCTCAGTTTGCCTCTTACACTGATATATTACTTTGTGCACTGGCCCTTTATCAGCTGTTTGTGAAGCTACGTTTAGCCCCTGAAGTGCCTCTTATTGCAATATGAATGCACTCACAGTCCAAGATGTACTGAAAAAGCTTCTTGTACTACTTTTAAGTCTTAAGCAATTCATTGTAGTATCTTATCAGAGTATCTGCGAGCTAGCAGAACTTGTATTTTAACAAAATAATGTTGAAAATTAAATTTACATGGTAGTATCTTATCAGAGTATCGGTGAGGCAGCAGAACTTGTTTCAACACGTTAAAAATGAAACTTCATGGCACCACAAAATTCCATAATCACCTGAAATGAATGTGTAGAATGTTCAGATAGTTGTCCTCTATCTGCAACGGACAAAAATACAAAATAAGTGTTTTCTCAGTGGGGTTCTGTATTGTTTGGACAGCAATGGTATATGTTAATGGGAAGGGTGGGATTTTAAATATTAAAAAACAACCAAACCGGAGATGGTCTTCAGCATCTTTATGGCAGATTCTTTCAAAAGCTTTTTCTGTTTCCCTAGCAAATTTTTCAAAGGTACTGTAATTGATCAATCCTGATATGTTCACACGGAACTCACTTTGTGCACGTGGGACCTTTGTCATTCTGAGGAATGATATGGTCGTTCTCTAGAACTGTTTTCTCAAAAGTGGAATCTTAGAATTGTCAAGAATACTAAGTGTTACGATTTCCTGATTGGTCGAGAAACACAAAAGCAAAATAGATGGTGGTGCAACAGCAAGAAACCACCATGTTCACTCAATTTAAGAGCCATATTGCAAAAAATAAAAATAAAAATAAAATAATAATAATTATATATATATATATATATATATATATATATATATATATGTGTGTGTGTGTGTGTGTGTGTGTGAATGTATAATAATTGTTGTTTTTGTTAATTATTCATTTATTTTATTTGTATTTGTTCTTACTGTGCATGTTCAGTGATGTCATGTTTTGTAGCTTATGTAAAAAGTTATTGACACATGTGCAATAAGTTAAGACACACTTTGGGAGAACACAAAGCTTTTGACCGTTTATCATAGTTGATATATTGCATTATACGGACGACGGACGAGTATTGTTCATTATGCCACCTTTTCAGCTGATCTCCTCTGACCAGGGCCGGATTATCCATAGACGGGATTGTGCGAGTGCCCTGGGGCACCAGCCAATACGGGGGCAACCAGGGCCGGATTATCCATAGACGGGATTGGGCTGGTGGGACTGGTGTTTTCTCCAAAATAAAAGCTCAAGGGTTTATTTCTTGCAAGTGAAGAAATTAGGACAAAAGTATTGTAATTTTCCCATACTATAGTGTAATGTAAATATACTTTTGAAATATTCATTTTCATTTATACAGCACATTTTTAAGCTATATGGATTTTACATAGGAATAATTATATAAATAATTATTATATTATTATAATAATTGTTTGGCATCCTAAAACACCAGTGATAATGTAATGTAGACTGAGACTCTATATCGTAACTAAAAAGATGTTTGAGCCCTCTGAAATGTCCAGGTACAAGTCAATGCTTTTTCTTTGTTCAACGTACACAGTTCATGGGCTGAAGCTCTTAATTTTGAGCTCTCAAAGTGCACCATGATTGATGCATTTAACCTTAAAATGTACAACATTTTCTAGCGGGGGAGCATGCCCCCGAACCCCATAGAGGAACAGAGGTATGGTGATTGTAAAACACAGAACACATATGATGAAAATTGGTGAAAATTTTATGGTGAAAAATGGGTAACGAATGCCTGGAGACACGAAGGTTTAAAATGTTGTAAAATGTCTGAACTGATTTTTTATTTTTTTTATTTTTTTTATCAATTTCAATATGCTTAGAGTTCATGTGGTGTTATTTATGACTCGACAGCTTTAAAATGGATTTTGTTCACCATTTTAAGGCAGTAAGTTCATGATCTTTACTGTGGTCACAAAAGGCACAGAATCCCAGCACTCTCAGAGAAGTAGTACACTCTTGTCATGGCAAAAAGGTAAACTTTTGTACCTAATTGCGTATTAAAATGCATAAAATGGATATTAGTACCTTTAGGGTACAGTCCCAGTAACAGCTTTTGTACTATTTCTTCTGAGTGTGATCAATGACCCTATTGATCTGCTGGCGCTTCTGCTGCCAGTATTTTACTTTTATTTAACAGATTTTTTTTTTTTTTTTTTTTTTTTTTTGCAGTGATGGATAGTGCACCCGTATTGTAAAGTGTTAGCAAGAATAAGACAAGATCGCTATGTAACTATCTATTTAAAACAGGATCTGCTGGTATGCAGACTTACTTAGTATTTTTTTTTTGTTCCGCCTGTATGATGAGTTCCTCTAACTAAAGTATAAAACCGCTGGGATTCACTTTAAAACAGCATCACTTTGAGAAATCCTATCAAAGAGTGCACAAACCGACAGCAGCTGTTAAATCGACTGTTAAAAGCTGTTAAATTTTCTTTATTATTTTGACATTTCAACATTGTTAAAGAAAGAGAAAATGAGCTATACGTTCAATCAGCAATATGAGGAAAAAATCCGCCCTTGCATCGACACCATCGACAGTTTACGGTCTTTGGGAGTCGAAAAGGACCTGGCGTTGCCTGCCATCGCCGTCATTGGAGACCAAAGCTCAGGAAAGAGTTCTATTCTAGAGGCGCTGTCAGGAGTAGCGTTACCCAGGGGTAGTGGTAAGGAGAACACATACAAAATATTATATATATATATATATATATATATATATATATATATATATATATATATATATATGAAGAGTTCAGATGCAAAAGCCTCTAAATGCCATCTGAAATTTTCTTATAGAATGATCATTTTTATCAAGCTCGTATATTTAAGTTAAGTAATTTCACTTAAATGACAATTAATAGGTAATCTTCATTGCCATTTAAGTGAAATTATTGAATTTAAATATACGAGCTTGATAAAAATGATCATTCTATAAGAAAATTTCAGATGGCATTTAGAGGCTTTTGCATCTGAACTCTTCATATATAACTAAAACATAGATACGTAGATATGTTAAATATAAATGTTATTTAATAACTATACAGCCTTACCAACAAATGCTATGGCACAGTGATGGTATCTTAGCCATGATATTGAATGATTACTATTTGGAATTTGCATGGTACATGGTAAAAATAATACTAAATTCAGATTTGCATACTAGCATATACACTTACTATTATTGCCATAGAAAGATATGATAAAAATAGTATGAGTAGCACACTAGTATGCAGTTCTGAATTCAGCATTTGTCTGGCATCCACTCTTTCGTGTTTTGTACAGGAATTGTTACACGATGTCCTCTTGAGCTCAAGATGATAAGAACTAAGGGCGAGGACAATTGGCATGCGAGAATCAGTTACCAGGACCACGAGGAAGACATTGATGACCCAGCAGAAGTGGAGAAAAAGATTCGCGAAGGTAGAAAATACATAGAATGTATCCTGATGTCTCTCTAAGACAGCATCTTCTAAAGTAGCAAATTAGCTCAAAAGGAAAATATGTATAATTCATTATAATGGGTTATAATTAATTATGAATATTTAAATCAGCTTTCTAGCTTAATTTACATTACAATCGATTGATCTGTTTATCCACCAAACAGACAGCACAATAATTTAAACTCTAAGAAAAATGATTCTCCTGCATGGCCAAGAAGGATAACTTTCTGTACTAACAGTACAAAATGCAAGTGAACATCAAACGATAAAGTGACTTTGATTTGTGAGCCGGAAACCAAGAATCCATCCTGTGTATAAAGGGTCTAACAGAAACTAACAGCACTAAACAAAACACATACAGAACAGAGAAAGGTAAGGAAAAAGAGATAGAACAAAGAACAGCAAGGTTTACAATCGGTCAACAAAGAACCATCAGAGAATAAAAATCACCCAGGGGTCAAAACTTAAAGATGCATCTTAACCCTCATCTTTCCCTTGCACTTTGTAACTTTCTCAAAATGACCCAAAGCCCTAAAATTATACTTTTTTTTCTTGTCCAGAAAGCTTGTTTTATTTTATTTTGATCATATTTTTCTAATATTCTTGATGAGCTCGTTAGGAGTGAGCTTGAAGTTCTTCAGGAGAACACCACATCAAGGAATGTGATACCGATCTTCCAGAGCACATTATCCATAGACTGTTAGGCACCAGGTCTGTGATTTAAGGTTGGAAAGGGAGAAGGTTTATGATGCCTAAAACACAACTGAGTATCTTGATTGCATCCAAACGCTACACTTATTATGTTTGTAGCCCAGGATAAAATGGCTGGAGCAGGTGTTGGCATTAGTGAAGAACTCATCAGTCTGCAGATCCATTCTGCCAATGTTCCTGACCTCACTCTCATTGACCTTCCCGGGATTGCACGAGTGGCAGTCAATGGCCAACCTGGTGATATTGGAGATCTGGTAAATTTAACTTTCTCATTATTGTTGCAATAAAGACCTTTTTTGGCTGCCAAAAGTAGGCTTTTTTACATTTATCATATTTTTCATATGACATTTTGTTTCAAAGACCATTGTGATGTCATGGTCTGTTTAAAGGCACAGAAATATTAATCAAATGCATTTCTTCAAGATTAAGAGACTGATCAGGAAGTTTATTACAAATCAAGAAACTATCAACCTGGTTGTTGTGCCATGCAATGTTGACATCGCGACCACAGAAGCATTGCAGATGGCTCAGGAGGAGGACCCTGAGGGCGAAAGAACTTTAGGTGTGCATTACTCATTGCAATACCCTATAACAAATCATACTGAAACAGACTCTGTGTGACTGTACTGTTTGTTTCCAACAGGCATCTTAACAAAGCCGGATCTGGTGGATAAGGGCACTGAAGGGAACGTGGTAGACATTGTGCACAATGAGGTCATCCACCTTACTAAAGGCTACATGATTGTAAAGTGCAGGGGACAATTTGATATTTTCGATCAGGTCACTCTTAATGAGGCCATAGGAAAAGAGAATGATTTCTTCAAAGACCATCCTCATTTCAGGTAAATATACAGGTATGGTCAAATTTAGTTATTTTTTGAGATTCAAGCTGAAATGGTTTATCACAGAATTGCATTGTTGAGAAAAAGAACCCCACACACGTTGTATCAATGTATATCTCATATTTTATTATTATTACATTCAGAAATCATGTAAAATACCAATAAATTAAACAACATACATTATGAACACTATAAATATGTATTTTAGTTCCCCTCGCTCCATAACAAAACCTTTAAATTTACCATTATTCAGAACAGGACAGGGATGAAAATTATAGGTATAAAACCTATATTTTATTATACACAACATTATAAATGGTAAGCCTAAACAAATTTATTTAAAGCAAAACTTGAACTAGTAGCTATGTTTTGCATGCCTGACAATAATAGTGTTATATAAATAACTTTGGAATAGGCCTATAAGTCGAAGGACGTTTCAGATGATAAAAGACAGTGTAGTTTGCGGAAAAACATTTTCCTAGTGAGAACTCTTAGGTATTGTAAGCAGTATGGATAAAGATTTTTCCTCCTCTTGGAGGGTGTTATTTGTATTTGTGGTTATTTGCATAGCATTTCTTAATCACCTGAAGTATGGCCACGAAGTGCACATGCAAATTAGTACCCTTTATTTGGGATTTTATAAAATTAGGGGTGTTATGTTCAGTCACAGCTCACTGTAATACATTGTTTTTTGATTTGCTTTTTCTCCCAGAAAACTCTATGAAGAAGGTTTTGCAACTATTCCTAAGTTGGCTGAGAAACTAACAATTGAGTTGGTTCATCACATTCAGGTGAAATAGTTTTTTTTTTTTTTACAAAAGAGACCTACATAATTTTTTGACTAATAATAAACATACTGTATCTTATTTTCATATGACTAATCTGCTATATAGAAATCATTGCCTAATTTAGAAAAGCAAATCGATGAGAAGCTCTCTGAAACACAAAAGGAACTGGATAAATATTGTAACGGACCCCCATCAGACCCTGCAGAAAAACTGAAGTTTCTTAGTGATGTGAGTTCAGCATGAAAATCTACACAGTATCAAAGTATGAATATTTAGTCATATTTAGTCTCTGAATTTAGAAACTTACAGATTTCACACGTGATACCCTTAACCTGGCCAATGGAGAAGCGGTTAAATGTGCACCAGATCTACTGATTTTTCCAGAACTTCGTGAAGAATTTGCAAATTGGAATGGCATCTTGGTTGACTCTGGAAAATCATGTAAGTGAAGCATATACTTGGTATCTCCTAAGTGTACTGTTTTTTTTGTTTGCTTTTTGCTTAAAAATACTTTAACCATATTCACATCTGCTGCATCCCCCTTTAAAACTGTTTCAATCAGTTAATTACCAACCAAAATTTCTAACTTAATCTAAGTAAACTATTATTATTATTATTATTATTTTGACTAATGAGCACTTTCTGACGATTTAATTGAAATGTCTCGGGTGACTTGACTGTAATCCTGTTCCCTGAAAAAGATGGGAACGAGATGCTTTGCTAATTCTAATGCTATGGGAACACCTTTGTGTATGACTGGCTGTAAAGCATGTGTGCAAACACGCCAATGAAATTGGCCTTAAACTTGAACCTCAGACGGTGACATCATTGGAATGTGTGCTCTTCAGAGGGCTACAAATAGATGTGCAACAGGTACGTCTTTCAGGTATCACTTTTTCTAGACACATCCTCAGCGCGGCAATGAAGCGCAGCATCTCGTTAGCCCCTAACTCCTAGGGGCGAAGCTTGTCCACATGCCTCGTAGGCTAGAGCAATGGCATCCCTCACCCAGTGTGACATTGTTCGCTTGGCAGTGGTGGCGAAAAAATACAGCCATCAATTCGAGGCAACTGATGTGCCAATTGAAATGATAACCTCATCAAGATCCCCTGGGCTGGACGGCCACCTAAGATCACTCCCCAGCCTGTACAGGAGGCGTGTGTCGCTAGAGTCTTGCGACGACAACACGCACCTAGAGTTGGACTCAAGGTGAGGAATCGGGGGCTGAGCCACATTGAAAGGGAACGAAGCAGCAGCGCGTAACCCTTACCATAAAAATGGATTTTAGAAAGTGCATGACGTGTTCAGCACATACGTTTACCATTAACATGTATTTTTAGAAAGGTTACAAAGCACTCAGCGGGTGCCCCTGCCCGTATATGCCTTTGGGGATTGGCCCTTGTATGAAATCCCCTGGGTTTTAGACACAACTGATGCAGTCTCATTTGCAAAAGGCCCTCACTGTAAAAAACAAGTCGGTTAAATTTACGGTAAAAACTGGCAGCTGTGGCAGCAACATTTTAGGTTTTAAAGTCTTACTTAAATTTACAGTAAAAATGTGTTTCATTATCTTGCACATCTATTTGTAGCTTCTGACGAGCGCACATTCCAATGACGTCACCATCAGAGGTTCAAGTTTAAGGCCAATTTAATTGGCGTGTTTGCAAACATGCTTCACAGCCAAAAGGTGTTCCTATAGCTCCAGAATCAGCTTAGCAGAGAGAAGCTTTTGAAAGGGAACAGTCGTGTCTGGATTTTTTTACAACTTTGGCCCTGTTTACACCTTCTATTAAAATGCGTTTTGGTTGATTGGATCACAAGTAGACGAGGGAGACACATTCCTCTTTACGTTATATTTCATCTTTTTTGTCCACTTACAATCACTTCTGTCCTGATTTCTTCGAGGTGAGGACTGGAGACAACAGAAAAACACACGGAGTGCAGCAGCTTTCGTTTCTGCTCTGATAACCCCAAGACCATGGTGAATGCTGTGAGTGTGTTTTAGAAATCAGGAACAGTTAGAGAACATTGTGCTTGGTGCGTTTTTGTCTTTCGTCTTCAGCGAACTGATAGTAAGCTGTCTTTTGTGGTTATTTAAACGCATTCGACTACATGAACGTTTACACACAATCGGGTTGAATGCGTTTTTGACTACCTCTGAAAGCGGTCGAGAGTGACGACTAAAAAAGCTAAAGCTTCCTAGGCCCTGTTTATTCAGCAGTGTCCACTTGTGATCCGATCGACCAAAACACATCTTAATAACAGGTGTAAACAGGACCTTTCATTTTCTTCATCAATGTTCTTCAATGTATGAAAAGCTGTTTGAGTTTGATCACCCTTGAAAGATTTTTGAAAAATATATTCTGTGGTAATGTAAACGTGAGAGCATCTTCTGACATCATTCATAAATCATTTGCAGCCATAAATGAGATTAAGAACGAAGTTTATATATATGAAGCCAAGTATCGGGGAAGAGAGCTTCCAGGATTCATCAATTACAAGACCTTTGAAAATATTGTTGGTGAACAGATCAAGCTGTTGGAAGAACCTACCTTAAAGATGCTGAAGACCATCTCCGGTTTGTGTTGTTTTTTATATTTTTAAATCCCACCCACTCCATTTCTACAGTTTTTAATCATTTAATAATATGTTGAATTTTTTCATATGGAATTCACTTTGTGCACAGGCCCTTTGGTATTCTAAAGATAGATAAGGCCATTCTCCAGAACTGTTGTTTTAAAGGTGGAATCTTTGAATAAGGGTGAAATTGTCAAGAATACCATGAAGCAGGGAATCTAAATCCATTTTAGCCACACTGAACTTTCAGGTTGATGTAGTGCATTTGTAGGTACATAGTTTTGCTGCCTAGTGGATAAATATCAAAGAAAGACAACTCATGAACAACTCATTTGGTTCTATAGAATAAGGCATTTAACCTTAAATTGCTGAGGGAAGATTTTTATCTCGCTTTGGATAAAGGTAGCTTAGTACAGTACAGTTTCTTATGACACCTGGATACACTGGCAGTGTTGGGTGTCACTAATTACTAAGTAATGAACTACTGTAATTTAATTACTTTTCACTTCAAAAAGTAAAGTAAGAGATTCCTAAATGTTTTTCTATAATTGCATTAAATACTGTATAGACTACAGAACAATTCTATAACAAAATCAACAGTGGATTTAACATCAAAATGTAAAGTCTAATGTTAAAATGCATGTTGTTTTATGTTACCTTCTCCCTTTAAGTACTTTGGTCAGTTTAAGAACAATTTATGCAATTTTATATAATTTTTTATAAAATAATTAAAAGAGCAGTTTCATGTCTGGTCAAGGAATTTAGAAAATGATTAGTAATCATTAAACTTCTTAGAGAGAGTAATTAGTACGGTTATCTAATTACACGGTTGCAAATGTAATTAGGTAGTAATTGATTTCTTTTTTGAATAACGTACCAACACTGGTCACTGGATAATTGAGCTTGCAAGATGAACTTTTGCTAAATAAGTATTAATGCTGTGTTTGTGTTAACATAGATGTGGTTTCAAAGAGGTTTATCAAACTGGCCCAGTACAGCTTCAGTGGATTCCCTAATCTTCTGAAAGTAGCAAAGGTAGGGATTTTTTGCCAATTATTCTGGCAATACACAAATTCAGTGTTCATATCACACTACTTTCCCTTGACTTTCTCGAACTTTCAAGTTCAGAGTTTGACAAATTGATTAGTAGATAATGCTATTAAATTTCATACAAATAAATCACATTACTATGCCTTTAAATGAACAGATTTAAAGGATTTTTTGTTGATGTTTTATCATTTATTTTTTAATACTTTCTAAGACTAAGATCGAAGCCATCAAGCAGGATAAAGAATCCAAGGCAGAATCCATGCTGAGGACCCAATTCAAGATGGAGCTCATTGTCTACAGTCAAGATGGCACATACAGCCAGAGCCTGAGAGATGCAAAGAATAAGCTGGAAGAGGATGAAGAAACTAAAGAAATGGTTAATTGCAGCAGTGAAGGCTTTAGCACAGACAATCATGCCACCTTGCATGAGATGAAGTTGCACCTTGAGACCTACTATACGGTAATTGTGCTAACTGAAGCTTTCTGTGCTGTCAGAGGTAGCTCGATTTGCAATGTATATAATGCTCTTATCTATCTTAGATTGCAAGCAAGCGTCTAGCCGACCAGATCCCAATGGTGATCCGCTATATGTTGCTCCAGGAAGCAGCTTTGGAGCTGCAAAGGAGCATGTTGCAGTTGCTGCATGATAAAGATGGTGTGGACAACCTGCTTAAAGAAGACTTTGACATTGGCCAAAAGCGGGAGAGCTTACTGAGCCGCCAGAAACGTCTGATGAAAGCACGCAGCCTCTTGGCTACCTATTAGAATTCAGTTTTTGATGGAACAAATAATAATAATAATAATAATAATAATAATAATAATAAAACATAGGTCATAGCTTGAAAAAGTCAACATGGGGAACAAACATGTAACCTTGCATGATGTTTTTGTTGTTTTATGTTGGAAAATGCAATTGAGCTTTTTGTAAAGAAACATGAAGGATCTAAGAATTCTTTGCAGTAACCTTTGTGTGTGTAGTAGAGAGCAACCATACATTTGTGATGTTTTATTTCTTTTAATATTCATTTATAATAATTTAATCAATTTATATAATCATTTATAATAATCATTTATACCATTTACTCATTACACTAATTCATTCATTGATCAGTCATTTTATATTATATTATTATCAACTATGAGTCCTTATTGAAGAAAAGTGAAGGATCTAAGGATTTTATTGTAGCAACCTGCATGTGTGTAGCTTCAAGAGAGCAACCATATATTCATCTGTTTTATTTCCTTAAATATTCATTCATCATTTTATTATTCTATTTAATCATGTAATAATTTATATTAATCATTTAAACCATTTATATACACTCATTACACTGATCAGTTATTTGATACTATTTTTCCATTACTGTTTAACCTTAGTCTTATGTTGTGAGCTGTGTCTTTGTGAGTTAGAGATAAGATAATGTCTCTATTTCACGGTTTTTAACATCACAATGTTGTGAAGCGAAGATTTTCCATTGCTACTGCTTGTATAATAACACTTGTTGAATTTGTGCTGGTCAGACAAAGTTTTACTGAGCACTGAAACAGACGCAATTAAGATTATTAAACTTGGATCATTTTACCATCACTTTGTCTCCTGCTTTCAGCTCTTCCCTGGCTTCATCAGTCTGCCTCTCGGGCTCAGTGAAGACTGTTAATGCAGTTTTGAGTCATTGAAAAAATGCTATTTGAAATGGACGCAAATCATAAATGATCATTTTCAAATCATTTTCTCTGTTGTGTTTTGCAACTTACACAGGAAGGCATTTTAACCACAGCATGGTAAAAAAATAAATTAAATAAAAAATAAAAATATAGCTACAATAAAAAGATGCTTGATAGCATAAACATTCATTACATATATACAAATATCTCTGTGCCAAAAAGCAAGCTATTGAAAGAAGCCAGACACTACTTGTCTGTGTGGGATTCAAGCTTGCCTTCCTCTCCCAAAGTTTCTGATGGTCTGAGAATCCCTGCTTTCCTTTGTTGAAGGAATTGGGTCCAGCTGATGTGGGCATTTCTCTGAAAATCAAAAGGTTGTCAACAGTACTGTATTATACAGTACAGTGCTATAACTTACAATTAAAATTAAGTTTAATTGAATTAAAATGAAATGCAACCTGCCAATATTCTTCATCCTCATCTTTGCTTCAGGTGGCATTTCTTCAGGCTCACTCTGAAACATCAAATAAAAAAGGTTACGAAACTGACATTTAAACATACAGTGCATGCAAAATTATTAGATAAATTGATATTCTGATCATATTTTTTTTGCATTTGACCAATTCCAAACCACATCAATCTTAACTTCTAATATAGATCATTTATAATCATTTATAAGTGACATATAATTGTTAACGAGGGATGGAAGTGAAAAACGCCTTATATTCCGATGTGCTTAATTAATAAACAGGTTTTCTTTTACAGGTAAAAAGGACAAAAAAAAAAAAAAAAAAAGAGATTTAACTCACAGTGAAAAGTCAAAAATTATGAAAAGCCTATGAGAAGGATGCAATTCTACCGGAATTTTTTATTATAACGAGACCTAAAAAATGTTAAATGATGATCAGAATATCTAACTTGCCTAATATTTATCCATGCACTGTATTAAACATTCGTACTTTGATGCCACATGATCAGATGTCTATCAAATTGTTTTTGCCTTCTGATTATCGTTCTGTGGTATTGCAGCTTGCCCATGAGCATCCACTCTCTGGCCATCTCGGGGTTAACAAAACCTACAAGCGCACTCCCGATACTTTTGGCCTGGATTGAAGTCTAGTGTTTCCAAATATCTGCCAACTCGCGGGTAAGCCGAATCAGACTTTACCTTCTGCTCCCCTCCATCCGCTTCCGGAAGTGGGTGAACCGTTTGAACGGTTGATTTTGGATTGTGTCCGTTACCAAAATCAAAATCAGGGCATCAATTTGTTTTGACGTTGATGTGTGCTGCAACTCGGTTTCCAGAAGCTGTTCCGCTCCATACTCTTAAAGCCCAGATGGTAGTGAAGGAGATAGTTAAGCTCTGCTCAATGTTTGGATGTCTGCGCAAGTGTTAAAAGAGTTGGGAGTCTACATAAACTATCCAGCGCATATCATCCGGAGTCCCAGGGTGCGCTGGAACGCTTTCACCAAACCCTAAAATCAATGCTACGTGCATATTGTCTCAGTACTGGCAAAGACTGGGTTGAGGGTTTGCCATTGTTAATGTTCGCAGCTAGAGAGACTGTGCAGGAGTCATTAGGTTTTAGCACTGCGGAACTTGTGTTTGGGCACACTGTTCGTGGGCATTTGAAACTGCTAAGTGAGCAGTTATTATAAAAAAACTCAGTATCTAGTTATTGTGTTGGACTACGTAAGTGATTTTCGTGAACGTCTCCATAAGGCTTGTGAGGTAGCAAAAGCTCACCTGATAAATGCACAATCCAAGATTAAATGGCGTTATGACAAGAAATGTGTAAAGCGCAACTTTCAACCCAACGACTTGGTTTTGATCTTGCTTCCGGTCCCAGGGTCAGCACAGCAGGCTAAATTCACTGGTCCTTATGCTGTTGAGAAAAGACTTACTGACACTGATTATGTAATCTCAACTCCAGATAGCAGGAGAAAAAGTCGAGTGTGTCTTGTGAATATGTTGAAGGCTTATGTCATGAACGAAGCCACAAACGAAATCCCTGTCTCCGATGTGGTGTCTGTGGTTACTATTACACTGCTGTCTACTGCATATTGTCCATTGGAGGATAATCTGATTGAAAATGAATACCGAATGTCTTGTGCGCGTCTGAACAATTCTGCAGTACTGAGTAACTTAGACTCGTATCTTGCTCACCTGCCTAAGACCCAACGCACAAATATAGTGGAGTTAATAAGTGAGTATCCCACCTTGTTTTCTGATGTTTCCCGCCAAACTACTGTCCTCACACATGACATCGATGTAGGTGACTCTGTACCAATGAAACAACATCCTTACCGTGTCAATCCGCATAAACGTGAAGTAATGAAGTCAGAGGTTAAATATTTATTGCAACATGGTTTTGCTACACCCAGCCAGAGCCCCTGGAGTTCACCATGCTTGCTTGTTCTTAAATCTGACTCGTCCTATCGTTTTTGCACTGACTATCGCAAAGTTAATAACGTCACCAAGCCTGACTTTTTTCCTCTACCTCGAATAGAGGACTGTGTTGACAGAGTTGGTTCTGCACGTTACGTCACCAAATTGGATCTTCTAAAAGGATACTGGCAGGTGCCATTTACACCTCGAGCCTCAGAAATCTCTGCTTTTGTTACCCCTGACAACGTCCTACAATATTCCATTATGGCATTCGGGATGCGAAATGCACCTGCGACCTTCCAACGTCTAATGCAGCACATGTTGTCAGGGGTGACCAACTGTGAGGCCTACTTAGATGATGTGGTGATTTATTCAGCTAGTTGGGAAGACCATCTGAATAGTCTTAACCAAGTTTTGAGTAGGTTATCTAAGGCGTCATTGACATTAAACTTGCTGAAGTGTGAGTTTGCGAAGGCTGTACCCTATTTCGGTAAAAAGGTGGGCCAAGGGCAAGTGAGGCCAGTTGAAGAAAAAGTTGCTGCCATACTGAATTTTTCCATTCCTACTAACAAAAGAGATCTGAGACGATTTCTGGGTGGCTGGTTACTACAGAAGCTTCTGTAAAAACTTTGCTTCTGTGGTTGCCCCGTTGACAGATCTCCTGTGCACCAAAATGGAGTCATGATTGTAACAGTGCATTTAATGCTGCAAAAGACCTGTTGTGCCATGCCCCCGTCCTTTCTGCTCCAAGTTTTGCTCTGTCCTTCAAGTTGCAGGTGGATGCAAGTTCTTCAGGGGCAGGTGCTGTATTGCTGCAAGAAGACTCGGTTGGTGTAGAGCATCCTGTGAGTTACTTCTCCAAGAAGTTTACCAAGTGTCAACAGAGGTACAGCACTATTAAAAAAAAGGCTTTAGCCTTACTCTTGGCATTGCAACACTTCGAAGTTTACTTGGGAAGTGGTTGTAATCTGGTGGTGGTTAACACTGATCACAGCCCCTTGGTATTCCTTTGGAGAATGTGTAACTCAAATCAACGTCTGATGCGCTGGTCTTTAATCATTCAAGAATATAACCTTGACATTCAACACCGAAAAAGGTTCAGAAAATATTGTAGCCGTTGCACTTTCTAGAGTATACAGTGTGGACAATTAGGATGCAAATAACAAAGTATAAATGTTGTTGGGGATGCCTAATTCTTGAGTTTACAAACATTTCTTTAGGGGTATTGTTTGTAACTTGTTGGTGGGAGTGTTACGTCCAAAGACGTATATTTTTGTGAGCTACATGGTACTGTGGTATGTTTCTTTTTTTTTTCCTGTTTCTGTTTTTGTTTTGTGTCTCTTGCTATCCTTTGGCTCCTCCCACTCTTTCCCTCTGGCAGGTAGCTGATTGCGTCCCCAGCTGCACCTGCTTACCATCCAGGAGGGAAGCAGCATAAAATCCAGCAGAACTTTCAATTGTTGAGAACTCTTCTCCAGAGCATGGTCTGTGTCCTGACTGGTCCTGTTGTTGTGCCCTTGTTGTGGATCAGTGCTGTAGCCTAGGGATGGGGAAATGACGCCTCATGAATCACTGAGGCTTTCTCCTGACTGTTCCGGGAAAAGATTCAAAGCTTCGAGAGTGTCGAGAACTGGTCGAGAACAGCGCCATCTGGTGGTTATTTAAAATAAAGCAGCCAAAAGCCTGTGTTAGAAGCTCTGGCAGATGAAGCAACCACAACACACTCCATAGTTTCAATGTTATGTCTACAAATAAAAGCCTTACATGTTTGTGTTTGATTTGTTCATTAAATAAATTCATTTTCCCATTAAAGTGTGACAATAAAATATAATATAAGCTTATATGATTCAACAAGATTTAATGTTGGTCTACTCTCTCTCTCTCTCTCTCTCTCTCTCTCTCTCCACACACACACACACACACACACAAAATGAATAAGGACATTGTCTGATAGGATCATCTGTTATTAAATGTGCTTATGACACTTGTTACTGATAGTGCTTAACTGTAGGAATGACATAAAGGTGATAAAGTTTTTTATTATTTTTGGCTGTTGCCATTGCTCTAAATACAAACCCTTCACCAACACCCTATCCCTTCCCCCCTAAACCCAAATACCAACACCAAATTACCTAAAATCACCAAAAAGTGCAAAGATTTTACAAGTCCTAAGTAGTGAAAAATAAATGTTGGTTATTTAAATGTAATATATTGATTAACTTTCAAAGTACAGCACTCTCCTCACAAACACATGAACCAGACTGAGGCAACAATGACTCGTTAAATAAGATCTGGAGTTCGAGCCTTCTGAGACCCAAAGCGAGACGCGCACGTGATTGGACAGAAAGTGAGGCTTCGTTTGTCATCGATCACGTGACTCTAGTAAACCGATACACGCCCCGACACGGGGCTTCACTAGAGATTGTGTCGCTTGTGTGATACGCGCATCGGAGCTTCAGTGTCATACGTAACATCAGTGCTGTAGCCTGCTCATTGTTGAATGCTGTTGCTTCATTGTGAGACGCCCCAGTCTAGAACCTTTAAATTGCCACCTTGTGATTTGTTTTTCCTTTTAAAGCTGTTATTCTCCTGATTGTTCGTTGTTACTTTCTTTTGTTTTGTTACTTGGGAACTGTAGGGAGGTGGGTGCCATTTTATTTTGTAACCCCCTTTTTCTCCTGTTTTGTGGCTAGGTAGGGAGTGATGGTAGATTTCTGTTATTTATTTGTTATATTCTTTGTAAGGCTCACTAAGAATTTAACAACCTGAGGGTTGTTCCATAAAAGATGCTAAGAAAAGTGGGGATTAAACTCCAAAACCCGACTTGAATAAACCTAAAAAATAAGTCGGGGCTAACGCGTTTTTATAAAAGGTCATTCAAGTTCACGCAATCCCACTAATTTGATCGAGGTTTATCTAATCTAGATAACTGCGTGTGCATGTGTTTCTTAAGCAGCCCTAGAGGTCGATCATAGATCAAATCGATCCACCATCAAACAGCGTATATTTTATGCGTTTGAGACATGGTGTTTGCAAAACTTACATTTCACAGGAATATTCTCCATCTGTAAATCTTAGAAAGTTGTGCAAATATTTCCATGTTGCTGCTAAACTTCACATTGAACGATGGAGCGCCAAATAGGAGCGCAATAATTCTGACCAATATATACATTTTGCTTGGGAAATTAATAGGCTAGGTGATATTTTATAACACCAGAAATATCTTCTAATTATAATAATTTATCTTTAGGATGTTGGATAAGTTGCAGTAAACTTCTAGCTCATTACACTCATATATTTTATACTTAAAATAATAATAAAAAATTTACAGAAGTAATTCAGGGAAGAATTTTTAAGAAACCAAACATAATAAAGATACAAAATATAGATTTGGGTTTAGGACCTAAGCTACTTAACAAAGATGACTTATACTTATTTAGAGTGCTGAGAATTACAGCAATAATATATTATATATACAGAAAGCTATATAGCTATATATATTTATTTTTTTGGGGAGAAAGCAAGAATGTTTGGTTAGATTTAGTTTATTATGGAGAGGATAACGTGAAATTAAGAGCAAAAGTATACATTTTGAAAAGATATGTGCAACTCTAAAATTAAAGAATATTCCATAAAATAAAGGAATACATATTAGCCTACATTAACTAAATAACTTTGTATAATTGTGTTAAATGTGTTTGAATTGAAAGACATAATAAAGTACATAAAATATATCTATCTATCTATATATATATATATGAAGAGTTCAGATGCAAAAGCCTCTAAGTGCCATCGGAAAATTTCTTCTAGAATGATCATTTTTATCAAGCTCGTATGTGTAAGTTCAGTAATTTCAATTAAATGGCAATGAAAATTACCTATGAATTGTCATTTAAGTGAAATTACTGAACTTAAATATACGAGCTTGATAAAAATGATCATTCTAGAAGAAATTTTCAGATGGCACTTAGAGGCTTTTGCATCTGAACTCTTCATATACTCTATATATATATATATATATATATAAAAAAAAAAACAACGTCAACAAACATTTCATATACAATTTAACATGTTTGTAGGTCTATAGCCTATTGTCTCATTTATCATTGTAGCCTTATTTAAGTTGCCTTGGACCAGGCTAGTTTCCCAGCATAAGTTGCCAGAGTAACTGAGTTCGAACTATTTTAAGTTTGCTTTATGAAACAGAATCAACCGACAATAAGTCTAACTAACCAAAATAAGCATGGCTTGTATTCTAATCTTGTTTTATGGAACAACCCTCTGGTAGACCTGACTTTTGTTTATTATTTTGGCATTGCCCCCTTCCGAAGCCTTTGTTTCTTCCCTAAAGCTTTACTTTCTGAGATTTTGAGATTACTTATTATTGTGGGTGCTTTAATCATCATGGTCAGAAAACCTGCTAGTAAGACAGTGCTGCTCTGTTCACCTAATCATCTCTGTATTGTGATTATGGATAAACACCCCCCTCTACAGGGTATTTCAGATGTTATTTCTAGAGGTTATTTCTGGCTAGTATACACTGTAAAAATAAAAGGTGCCTGGAGGAACCTTTTGGGGTTCTTCACTTTGCCACACCGGCGGAACCGTCTGTAGATCCTCTAGGCACCCTTTAAAAAGGGGCGGTTCTCTGAGGAACCACACAGGTTTCCTGAGGAACTCTTATATAAGGCACTGTGTGGAACCATTGTGGGTGCTTCCAGGAACCAAATTTCAATTTTATTTTATTTGTATTAAATTAATTTCATGTTGTTACTATGGTTACCACCATTAACTTCTATTATAATAAACAAACTGAACCAAATACAAAATAAGAATTGTTTATTACATATTTTAGATCCATTTTAATACACTTGGAAAAAAAAACTAGTAATAGATTAATATCAATGAATACACAAAACATTTTTTTATAATAGTATAATACATAAGTAACATGAATAATCAACCATGTGTATACAATAAGCTACACAAGAAAAGACATCTCAACAAAATGCATGGAAAAAACATGTTCCAAGTAATAAATCAATGTAAAAAAATCAAATTTTGACTAATTAAAAATGTCCATCTTCACTTAATTTTAAAACATGTGTTTCAGTCCGCTTGTTAAGTCTGACGTCACTGTTTCCAAGTCCAAAAGCTCTATCAGATGCCAAAAACAAACAACAAACAGTGCTAATATACACTCATTGTGCTGTAATATTCCTGAAAATTATGATCCTAACATTTATCTCTATTCCGAAATCTCAGATGGTTAGTTATCCATAAAATGTTGAATCATAAAATGTTGAAGTCTGGGATGCCGTGAGACTGGAGACTGTAATGTACACTATGGCTTTTGAAAAGCTTAAATGTGTGACTTGAATCAACAGTTCCCATAAATGGTTGTTGAGTATTCTCAATATCTAGAAACAAGATAGAGGAAGTAGAAGTAAAGGCTTCGACCCGGAAACAGTATTCCTTATGTCACAACAAGCAGAAAACATTTTCCATTTTTCCAAAGTTAAGGTGCAGTAAAATGATCTGTTGTTCTGTGAATGTTCACTGGTGAATTCAGTCATTTCAATAAGAATCCACACGATCAGCAATTTTGTGTGGTGCTTCATACATTACGTCACTACACTGCTGACAACGGTCAGTGGACCTTTTTGCCTGTGTAATTTCACGAAATTCACAAATGTGATGCACCTTTACCCACTGCAACATAAAATGCAATCAATTATAAAATCTTCACAAGGGACATGTGAGGTACTTAACGAGTTAGAAAAGTGAAAAGGTGCATCAGCTTCATTTTCCTGTTTGTTTTTCCTCTTTTCTGGTGGATGGTCCAGGCACTTCAGTGATTTTCAGGTCTACAGGAGGATTTTTATTCTTGATCAAACTTGTATTTCAGCTTACCGAGATCCCTGCAAAGTACAACATTTACTGTTAGTAAGGTTATTAAAGTGATAGTTGTGAAATTTAAATAATTTCCTCAGCCTTGTGACGTTCCAAACCTGTTTGACTTTCTGTCTGTGGAACCCGAAAGCAGATCTCAGGCATAATGCAACCCGTCACCATTTCATTATCACTGCATGAAACACAAGCATAAAAAAATTGTGTAATTCATCCACACCATTCTTATGTACACTTGTCTAGTTCAATTCAATGCAACAATTTATGTAAAAATGGTTAAGCTCCAAAAATGTCCCAGAAAAGATCCTAAAAATAATCAATGAGTTCACAACTCATGTGTTATGGGTTGTGTTGTAAGTCTTATGAAGCCATATAATAGCTTTTTCCTTTTTTTTTGTCGAAAAAGACTAAACTTGAAGTTATAATTCAGTATAACTGATTAAAAAAGTACACAGTCAAACAATACAATTTCACGCAGAGAAAGTTCATAGTAATAAAGTACCTGCATGTGGTGTATAGGTAACTTACTGTAATTCAATGTTGCCTCTGAAATGTTCAGATTATTTTAGAAATGTACTGGTTGTTCTGGGGAAACAAAAGAACAAAGCTGATTATTCACAACATAATATTTATTTGACAAGTAAATGGCTTTAAAATGGTATTTGAGAGAATGAGGGCACCTGTAGTAAGTAAAGTTAGGCTAAACAAAAACAGACCAAACTATATTAACCTGCTTTTGTTATTCATAACAAACGCCAATGAGGACAGGAATCAGTTAAATTAGTTAGGCTATATCAGCAATTTGAAGACACAGTTTTACAGAATATGTTGAATTGAATGACTAAATCAATCTAAGACAATAAGTCAATAATTTCCATTTGTTCATTAACTTACGTTAGATCAACGTAGTTAGCATCGCGGCTAAAACCTTCATACCAGATACTATGCAATAAACGAGTGGTAAACACTGTAACGTAGTAATGTATAATAAATTTAGTTTATATATATATGTGTGTTTGAATATAGTGAGTAGACTCTGTATTTATATTTATTTGGCGAGTTTACAAACCTTGTAACGGAGAGCCGAACAAACGGCGGAAGCTTTGATGAGAGGAGCCGTTACTTTCCCGATGACGAGGATCAGCTGAGCTTTGTTGCGCGCGAGCAGCGCGAGGATCACTGAAGCGACGACAGCAGAGGATTAGCAGCAGTTTCGTGACAGAATAAAACGTTTCTCCTCCTGGTTCTTCTTCTTCAAATAATAATTTATGAAGAAGTAGGTAAAAATTATTATTTTATTACTATTATTTATTCAATAATAATTAATTAATTCTTATTATTAATATTATTATAATTTAGTGTTGTTGTTTAAGGTTTAAATTAATCAATAAAATAGGCCTATAGATACTAAATAAATGTAAGCTACCCAGGTGAAAAAGACGTAGGCTACTGTTAAATGTATTAAAAATGCATTAAAGTATATTTGTATTGTAGGCCTACTAAAAACACACTCAAGTACATTTTTAATTGTACATCTTTTTCACCTGGGTATGTATACTGAATCAAACTTAAGTAGCCTATAATAATAATAATAATAATAGGATAATAATAATCTCATTCTGGCCTCACTGAACCATTGGGTTCCTCCAGATGCTGGCTTTAACATAAGAGATCTTCCAGGAACCACTTAAATGTTAAAAGATCTTCCAATAACCCTTTTATCGCATTCAAGTTCCTCTATTTTCCCCCAAAGCACTTCGAGGTCTCATAGTAATGAAAAGGTGACTCCAGAACCTCTGAACTAAATACAAAGTGCTTAAAGGATCCCATAAGTTCCAGCAAGAACCTCAAAGATTGTCAATGCTCCTCCAGTAACCCTACTATAGGAGAAAGAGCTTTGAGGCACTTAAATTACATTTTGAAGTTCCTTGAGTATCCGACAGGATATTTGAGGCTCCTTTAGTTTTTACAGTGTAGGCAGAGCCCATCTACGGAGAGCCTTGGCACTTCCTAGCCCCATTGTATCGATCTTGGTTGCAGTTCCATTAAAATTCCACTGGAGGTGATCGCGGGCGAGTGCAGACTGAATGGGAGTCTATGGGGCTAGACGGCTAAATTTGTCTCTTTCACCCGATTGCCGTTGAGAAATCTCCGATTTTATTGTAGGTTTTGCAAGTTCAACATGGGTTATAGGACGAAAATTGAATGAACGAGTACTTATGTCCTTTCGATTTCTTACAGGTTGAGTTGTTGTTGCCCATAACACACTAGCATTCTGCTAATGAACGCTGATTGGTCAGTGAAGGACTGATTACGACCAGAGATGCCGCTTGATGGCATCATGGAATCCGAAGCGGGACCAGAAACAAACAAAACAAAAACTCATCTAGCACGTGTATTTACCCGTGTCAGCTGTGTTGTCGATGCCTCGAGAGAAAAGAAAGTGCAGAGCGCGAAAGCACCAAAGCGACTGAAGTCGTACGATGTGTATGACGTCATTGACATTTTAAAATACTTTTTAAAGTGACTCTAAAAAATCTAACACCCAGCAATGTGTAATTTCTTTGCATCTCCTTTTGAATACAACATTCAAATTACTAGACAAAAAATTATATCCTGAGAAAAGTGGAATTTGATGGGTATAGTGCCATAGACTGCACTCGCCTGCGAGCGCCCCCGCATGGACAGAGACGTGTTACTGCAGCCAGTCCAGAAACCGGAAGGAACCAGAGAGTGCCAATTCTCTTCCTATTAGACATTCTCTGATATAGGCTATATTTGGATTTCAACTGAAACTTCACCAGAAAACAGAAACTTCAACCGAAAATTCACAATAAAATAAAATATTTCTTGAATTAATTCTAATTATTATTTTATTATTATTATTATTATATTTCAATGTCAATTATTTTGCAAATAACGCATAACTTTAAAAAGTAATTGATCATATGGGAAGATTAGGAGAGCACAGTAGAGAACAGGAAGTAGGCTATTCACTGATACATTTTTAGAAATTGTCAAGATGACTGAGTTTATAATTGCAGTCAAATAAATTGCGGAATGGCTTTATGTGAAAATGGATGGATTGTCATGTGTAGGCAAACTAGACTGCTAATTATATTATTATTATTGAAAAACATACAACGCAATAAAACGTAAAAAGGTTAAGTAAATAATTCCTTCATCACCTTTACCTTACATGCATTTGTAGCACTGCATTGCTTGCTTTTAGGCTCATTCATCCGGTTGTGCACATACACAATGCCCGTAGTCTACATGCCCGTACACAAACATGCTAAAAGAAATCGGGAAGCCATGCCTATTTATTTGAATAGAAACATGATATGCTGGTATTGTATGGAAACAAGTTAGTCTAAAGCGTACTTTAAGAGGTGAAACGAAACTATTGTGATACCTAGGAAATGAAACTTACTCACGTACATAAACGCTGTAGGATTCACTTTACCGGTAAAGAACCAGCATCACTCTGAGACAATCCATTCGGGAGTGCGCGAATATACAGCACCTAACATATCAATAACCTTTATTTACTGTTGACATTTTGACGTTGTTTAAGGATGGAGAACATGAGTTACACGTTCAGTCAGCATTATGAGGAAAAAATCCGCCCTTGCATCGACACTATCGACAATTTACGGTCTTTGGGAGTCGAAAAGGACCTGGCGTTGCCTGCCATCGCCGTCATTGGAGACCAAAGCTCAGGAAAGAGTTCTGTTCTGGAGGCGCTGTCAGGAGTAGCGTTACCCAGGGGTAGTGGTAAGGAGAACACATAAAATTAAAACATACACCAATATTAATTGTATTGCTTTTTACGTAATTAACTTCTAAATTTCTATCAAATGTGGATGTACCATGGCACAGTGATGATAGCCTACTCTCTATACCATGATACAGAATGATTCCCTTACGAAAAAGAAGTTTATTCAAGTGTTCTATTAGTATACTTCTTTTAAACTAAAAATAAGAAAGTATACTTTCTGTCTACATTTTATATACTTCTCAAAAATATAATTATGTACTTCTCAGAAATATACTTAAGTGTACTTGACTTATACTGAGAGAAAAGCCCAAGTATATTTGGCTTGTACTTGTAGGCTACTCAATCTTTTGATCGATACTTAAAAATATTCCCTTGTACTCTTTTGATCGAGTAGCCTATTAAATATACTTTTTAAACAGTTTTTCATATACAGTCTTCTGACATTTACATTGTTTGAAAATATTGATTAGAATATTGATATAAAACAGATGTTTCTAATTCTGCGTATCTGAATTTGTGTGTAGGCTAGTCCACTGGTAGTGCACATAGGAATTTACTTTAATTACTTTACTCTTTCCCCACAATTGAATGAATTTTCCAGTTATCCATGTTTTCACTGTTATACGGTAGGGGGCGCTTTGACACATCTTCTAGTACAGAATCTCCGGATCAAAATACAGGAGAAGAAGAAGCTGAAACAAGCCAAGCGATAGAAGATTGCTCACTCAAATGTAAAATAACGTGATCATCAAACATTAAACAGCATTTAAATCAAAACGGCTTAAGGTTATGTTACCAAATGAAATGTCGAACCCATGAAGATAAAACGACTGTAAAGATTTGGGGGTTTTGGCCTCGATCTACTCCATCTGTGTTTGATCATCGTTCTGAATCTGAATCTTTGACAAAAAAATGGATTTTTCTCAACTTTTTTGTTTAAAATGTTGCCTTTCTTTATGAAACTTATCGACATTCAAGTGTTGATGAAAAAGGATAAAGGTTAAAGGTATTTTTCAAGTATAAAAAATAATATCTACATTTGAACATAGTATAGGCTACTGCAAGTGCAAAAATAATATATAAATACCGTAGTAAACTATAAGTATAATGTTATGTTCACTTAAAGAAAACTTAAAAGTATACTTGCAGTATAAACTACTAAACTAGTAGTTTACTGAAAGTACACTTCAGTGTGTAGCCTACTTTCATACACTAAAACATGTAAGCTACTAGTATACTTATAAGTTCACTTGTAGTAGCCTACAGATGTATTACAAATGAGAAACCTCGTTGTGTACTTAAAGTTTACTACTTTTACACTTATAGTAGGCTACACTTAAATGCATACATTTATATACTAATAGTGGGCCAATTTAGTCCCAAGCAGTATTGACATAGTACAATTACAAGTTTACTACAAGTACACATTGATATTAGTATACTTACATAAAGTATACTTAAAAATATACTTGAATAGTACTTAAGTATACTTCATAAAATGAACTTGAAGTATACTTATTTTTCGTAAGGGTTACCATATTTATATGCCATGGAATGTACAGTACATGGTAGCCTAATGTACGATACTTTGAACAACACCATATCTCTTACGAAAATTAACCTCGGTTTTACTTAAAATAAACCCCCCCCAAAAAACATGGTTATTATAGTTAAACCATGGTTTTACTACTCTAACCATAGTTTAACCATGGTATTTGTGGTAAAACTGTGGTTATAAAATTGGTAATCAATTAGCCAAAAAAAAACATGGTTAATAATGTCTGGCATCCACCCTTTCATGTTTTGTAAGGAATTGTTACACGATGTCCTCTTGAGCTCAAGATGATACGAACTAAAGGCGAAGAGAAATGGCGTGGGAGAATCAGTTACAAGAACTACGAGGAAGACATTGATGACCCAGCAGAAGTGGAGAAAAAGATTCGTGAAGGTAGAAAATGCTTAGAATGCACCTTGAAGTCTTCCAAAAGAGTATAGATACATTTCTTAAAGTCTTACATTTAATTATGTTTGTAGCCCAGGATGAGATGGCTGGAGCAGGTGTTGGTATTAGTGATGATCTCATCAGTCTGCAGATCCATTCTGCCAATGTTCCTGACCTCACTCTCATTGACCTCCCCGGGATTGCACGAGTGGCTGTCAAGGGTCAACCTGAGAATATTGGAGATCAGGTAAACTTTGTATATACTATATTTTTCAAATTACATTTTGTTGGAAAGACACGATCATTAATCAAATGCCTTTCTTCTAGATTAAGAGACTGATCAGGAAGTTTGTTACAAAGCAAGAAACTATCAACCTGGTTGTGGTGCCATGCAATGTTGACATCGCGACCACAGAAGCATTGCAGATGGCTCAGGAGGAGGACCCTGAGGGCGAAAGAACTTTAGGTGTGCATTACTCATTGCATTTCAATGCTATACATCAGTAAAACCATAGGTTACCATGCATATTCTGATTATATTTTCACTACACAACAGGCATTTTAACAAAGCCGGATCTGGTGGATAAGGGCACTGAAGAGACAGTGGTAGACATTGTGCACAATGAGGTCATTCACCTTACAAAAGGCTACATGATTGTAAGGTGCAGGGGACAAAAAGAGATTGTAGATCAGGTCACTCTTAATGAGGCCACAGCAACAGAGAATGCCTTCTTCAAAGACCATCCTAATTTCAGGTGGGTAAATGGTCTCATTGCACTATCCGTTGAGAGTTGAGCTGAACGAATGGTTTAATGTCAAACTTTTAATCTACAAATATCAAACATGATATATTTATACACGCACGATACGATCAAATACTTATATGAAACAGCATACTGTTTACTGAGAACCTTCATGTGAGCGGCATGGCTAATGTTTTATTTCTCGTTTTGAACTGCTTTGCATGCATGCTTGTTTGCACAACTGTACTTAGTAAATCAGGTAGTTTATGTGACCATGCAATCATAAATGCAAACAGATTAGTACCTGTTTTTGAGATTTTAGTAAATCTGTGCTTTAATAGATTGCATGATGTATATATGCCATTTTTCCTCAGCAAACTCTATGAAGAAGGTTTTGCTACTATTCCCAAGTTGGCTGAGAAACTAACAATTGAATTGGTTCATCACATTCAGGTAAAACAATTCATTTTAACACAAGAGAACTACAGGATTTTTAAACTTATAATAAACAGCTAATTTTCATAATTGCTCTGTAGAAATCCCTGCCTCGTTTAGAAGAGCAAATTGAGACAAAGCTCGCTGAAACACAGAGGGAACTGGAGGCATATGGCAACGGACCCCCATCAGATCCTGCAGAAAGACTTAGCTTTCTCATTGATGTGAGTACAGCCTTGAAATCTACTACATCAAATATTTAGTAAAGGGTCATACTGATATCTCAGAGTCACTGAAATCTTTCACATCTCTTCCCTGTATTTAGAAAGTTACAGCTTTCACTCATGATATGTTCAGCCTGACCTCTGGGGAGGAATTAAAGTGTGCTTCAGATCTACTGATTTTTCCAGAACTTCGGGAAGAATTTGCAAAATGGAATGGCTTCTTAAATCGTTCAGGAAATTCCTGTGAGTGAAGCTTGTACTTGGTATCTTCTGATTGTACTCTTGCTTTTGGCCAATGTGCTATGTTATTACTTTGCTTAAAATGCTTTATAATTTTCACATCTGATGCATTCTGTTTTACCAGAGTTGCAATCAATAAATTACCAGCCTAAATTGCTAAATTAATCTTAAATTACTTAAATTCACCAAAAAAAGCACTTTTAGAAGCCAAACTCATAACTGAGTTGTGTAACTGAATTTGTTTTTCTGACAATGTTCAAAAACTCTGTGCAGTCAAGAAGAAGATTGAGAAAGAAGTTGAAAACTATGAAGCCAGATATCGGGGAAGAGAGCTTCCAGGATTCATCAATTACAAGACCTTTGAAGGGCTTGTCAGGGAACAGATCAAGCTGTTGGAGGAACCTGCATTAAAGACACTGAAGACTGTCTCTGGTTTGTGTTGTTTTCTATTTCAAATTTATTTATGCATTTTTCAGTCTTTTTCTGGTTGCTGGCTGCTACATTATACAATATACATAAGTTATTTAGACTGTACTGTTCTATTTGAGGATACTCTCATGGCGCTTTTCCACTACACAGTACCAGCTCGCCTCGACTCGCCTTTGTTTGGTTTTCCACTGTGTAAAAGTTGTACCTGTACCTGCTTCCAGGTACTTTTTTTCGTATCACCTCCGGCGAGGTTCTGAGCGAGCTGAGGCAATACTAAAATGTGACATGAAAACACGGCAGACTGCTGATTGGTCAGAGAGAATCGTCACTATTCACTGCGTCATCATTGCACGCGCCAGACGGAGTATCCTGAATAAAAAACAGCAAAAACAAAAACAGCATACACTCGATTTCCTCCATTGTCCTGTGTGTGTGGGTAGCGGGTGTGTGTCGCATAGAAGATTAAGTCACGGCAGTTTCCTGCGGCGTCGCCATGACGACCAGGTACTATTGTGGAGGCACTATCTGCAATGGAAAACAGAGCGAAAAGCGAGCCGAGCCGAGTCGAGTTGAGCTGGTACTGGTAATGGAAAAGCACCATCATAATGCACTACATGACCAAAGTATGTGGACACTTGCTCATTGATCATTAACGTCTTGGGTATATACGGCATTGACAATTTTCACTTTGTGCCTGGGCTCTTGGTCACGCCGAGAAAAAAAAGAAAAAAGAAAATGGCATTCTCCAGACTGTTGCCTCAAATATAGAATCTTAGAGTTGTCAAGAAAACCAGGACCAGGAAATACCAAACCCAATGAACTTTCCAGTTGGCACAATGCATTTGTTGGTAGTTTTGTTGCCTAGTGGATAAATATCAAAGATTACATTGAAAGGCAACCCATGAACTTAATATTCTCGTCTTGAGTAAGGCATGCAACCCAAAGTTGCTTCAGGTGGATTTTCCTTCTAATAAAGGTACAGTAAATTAGTGATCAGTGCAATTGTTTGCGGCATGTGTCAAAACTGGATTAATTGGATAATCAACATTTAAAGCCAAAGTTTGCTAAAGCAATTGTACCAACAGTGTGTTTGTGTTCAAATAGATGTGGTTAGAAAGAGGTTCATCCAGCTGGCCCAGTGCAGCTTTATTGGCTTCCCTAATCTTCTGAAAATAGCAAAGGTACTTTTTTTCTTATTTTTTTTTTAAGCGTTGATGATGCTAATAAATTCCACAGAATTACAAGTCGCATTCATTTTCAATGTTCAATTATGCTTTTAAATCGCAATACAGATTTAAAGAAATTGTGTTCTTGTTTAATTTTTCAACTAATCTTTTATATACTTTCTTAGACTAAGATTGAAGCCATCAAGCAGGATAAAGAATCCTTTGCAGAATCCATGCTGAGGACCCAATTCAAGATGGAGCTCATTGTTTACAGTCAAGATGGCTCATACAGCCAGAGCCTGCAGCATGCAAAGGATCAAATGGAAGAGATGGAAAATGACAAGCCCCTAGTGAAAACCACTAAAAAGATGCCTTTTGTAGCCGTTAGCACAGACAGTCATGCCACCTTGCGAGAGATGAGGTTGCACCTAGAGTCCTACTTCACGGTAAGTGTGCAAACTAAAGCTTTATGTGCCATCAGAGGAAGCTCAAACTGTACTTTATATCTGAGATACTGTCTTTTATACCTCACCAGATTGCAAGCAAGCGTCTAGCCGACCAGATCCCAATGGTGATCCGCTATATGTTGCTCCAGGAAGCAGCTTTTGAGCTGCAAAGGAACATGTTGCAGTTGCTGCATGATAAAGATGGTGTGGACAACCTGCTTAAAGAAGACTTTGACATTGGACAAAAGCGGGAGAGCTTACTGAGCCGCCAGAAACGTCTGATGAAAGCACGCAGCCTCCTGGTTACCTATTAGAAATCACTTAATAATGTAGTCGATTGCAACAGTTTAATGCAACAAAATCATAGAGGGAAGTAGAAACAGGGAGTAGATTTTTAGCACTTATGAAAAAACAAGCATCCCATATCAACCTTTTAATATATCTATTTGTGAAGCTACTTTTAGCCTCTGAAGTGCCTATTTATGCAATACTATTGTACTTTCCATTGTCAAATGTCAATAAAGTTGTATACTACTTTTGGATCAAGCGCAGTACATTGTAGTGTCTTAGAGTATCTATTGGTGAAGCATCAGAACTTTTATTTCCAAAAAACTAAACTTCATGGCACCTCAAAATTCCATAATTATAAAGGCTATCGAACTTTTACATCCAAAATATCAGAAACAGTATAGTTTTTGTAGTCTATTGATTACTAAATTCTTAAGCTGTAATATTGCAACAAATATTCTTTTAAATACTATTAATCTTCCTATTTTATTGAAGTTCTAGTGTTTAAAATGGTTGTCCACTGCCCACTTATCTTTATTAAAGCAGTTTACCCAAAAATTAAAAGGTACAGTCATGTAGAAGAAAAAGTCATGCAGGTTTGTTGGAACAAAATGAGGATGAGGAAATAATGACAAAGACCCACTGATTACAACATACTAGAAAAAAAGATCCTTCAGATCCTTAAATTGATACCACGTCTCATTTATTAGTGAATTATAAACTACAGTCTTCTTTCATTGCTATAAACGAAACTTAAACAATCCTAAATGACTGGACCACTACATTCCTTCTCTGGAGAACAACTAAACTAGGCAAATGATAACAGGGGTTGCGGTGCGGCACATACCATTGTACAGCAATAACGATTATGCTCATTTTCTCTGTTGTGATTTGCACCTTACACAGGAAGGCATTTTTAACCACAGCATGGTAAAAAAAAAAAAAAAATGAAATAGCTACAATAAAAAGATGCTTGATAGCATAAACATTCATTACATATATACATTTGTACAATGTTTGTCAAACAAAGACAGATAGGACAAATATCTCTGTGCCAAAAAGCAAGCTATTGAAAGAAGCCAGACACTACTTGTCTGTGTGGGATTTAAGCTTCCTCTCCCAAAGTTTCTGATGGTCTGAGAATCCCTGCTTTCCTTTGTTGAAGGAATTGGGTCCAGCTGATGTGGGCGTTTCTCTGAAAATCAAAAGGTTGTCAACAGTTCTGTATTATACAGTACAGTACTATAACTTACAACTAAACTTAAAGGGTAAGTTCACCCAAAAATGAAAATTATGTCATTAATGACTCGCCCTCATGTCGTTTCAAGCCCGTAAGACCTCCGTTCATCTTCGGAACACAGTTTAAGATATTTTAGATTTAGTCCGAGAGCTTTCTGTCCCTCCATAGAAAATGTATGTACGGTATAGGCTACTGTCCATGTCCTGAAAGGTAATAAAGACATCATCAAAGTAGTCCATGTGACATCAGTGGGTTAGTTAGAAGTTTTTGAAGCATCGAAAATACATTTTGGTCCAAAAATAACAAAAACTACGACTTTATTCAGCATTGTATTCTCTTCCGGGTCTGTTGTCAATCCGAGTTCACGAGCGTGCGTCTCCCTCAGACTGTAAACGAAGCTCGGACGCACCAGATAACACGTCAGCAGCGTCACTGCGGAGTCGACAACAGACCCGGAAGAGAATACAATGCTGAATAAAGTCGTAGTTTTTGTTATTTTTGGACCAAAATGTATTTTCGATGCTTCAAAAACTTCTAACTAACCCACTGATGTCACATGGATTACTTTGATGATGTCTTTATTACCTTTCTGGACATGGACAGTATACCATACATACATTTTCAATGGAGGGACAGAAAGCTCTCGGACTAAATCTAAAATATCTTAAACTGTGTTCCGAAGATGAACGGAGGTCTTACGGGCTTGAAACGACATGAGGGCGAGTCATTAATGACATAATTTTCATTTTTGGGTGAACTAACCCTTTAAGTTTAGTTGAATTAAAATGAAATCCAACCTGCCAATGTTCTTCATCCTCATCTTTGCTTCGGGTGGCATTTCTTCAGGCTCACTCTGAAACATCAAATAAAAAAAAGGTTACAAAACGGACATTTAAACATACAGTGCATGCAAAATTATTAGATAAGTTGATATTCTGATCATATTTGTTTGCATTTGACCAATTCCAAACCACATCAATCTTAACTTCAAATATAGATCATATATAATCATTTATAAGTGATATATAATTGTTAACGAGGGATGGAAGTGAAAAACGCCTTATATTCCGATGTGCTTAATTTATAAACAGGTTTTCTTTTACAGGTAAAAAGGACCAAAAAATAATAATTATGAAATGCCTATGAGAAGGATGCAATTCTACAGAAATTTTAAAATTATAACGAGACCAATTTTTTGTTTTTAAATATCTAACTTGCCTAATAATTATCCATGCACTATATTATATTAAACATTCGTACTTTGTCAATACGGTAAATATGTAAGAAACAAATGTAACGAGAACAGCACATAATAAATTATTACATGACTTCACACATACATCATTATTATTAAATTACTATATTAATGAATGACACATACATCATCATCCTCGTTAAAAACAGATGCAAGTCCAGCTTTCTTGGCAGGTAAGGCAGGTGTGGGTTCTTTAGGTTTCTAAAATAGGAGGAACAAAACACCATTTTTAAATGTTCAAAATTTAAAAACTCAAGGAAGCCTTATTTAGTTTAAGAAAAATCTATGTAGAAGTATGTACGCAGAACAACATAGACATACACTTGCTCCAAGCTTGATAGAGATGGACGTAGGCTTCTTCGCAGTCATGCTAAACCCCGATTTGAACATTTTAGGGGGAGCTGACTTGCTTTTAGCCTCATCTTCTGGATCGATCTCATGAGCAGGCCGCTTTCGCAGACTGTCCCCTGATGCCGTGCTGGAAGAGACAGTCTTAGTTTTCACACTGCTTCCCTTCTCTTCTGGTCCTGCTGGAGGCGAAACAACTTACCAAGGTGAGCGACTGTTGCCTTGGAGACCAAAGGTGAGCTACAGTTACCTGAAAGATGAGGGACGCCAGGAGGACCTGCTCAGAGAGAAGCTGTTGAGCCTAAAATCTAATTGATTAGCTTGATTCATTTGACTAGAACTAATTGTCAGATACAACAGTAATACCAAATAAAATGGAACTGGCTACTTTCAGCAAAACACTGGAAATTGAAGTGTTAAAATGTACAATTGTCTAGTTACAAACACTACAATATTGCAGAACCATGGTACAGACATGGTAATAATTCCTGTGGTAAATATCAAAGTACTATGGTATTACTGTCTGATGATAACATAAATGTACCATGGTCCTGCCATAGTAACATTTGTAACTGTAGACAATAGCACATATTAACACTTCAACAATACTATTTATCATATGATATCACCTATGGATTATTACCATACCACCTATGGTATTTACATGGTAACGTTACTCTATGATAGAATCACTACGCCATATAATTACCATATATGTACATAAAGGCATTTCTAAGAATACCTCAATGATAGTATAAGACGGTAAATACATAAATAACAAGTTACTAAAATTCATGTACCATGGTACTCAAATGTACTTCCACGAATTAATTATGGCACTACTATTGTACACATCCAAAAACTCATGGTACTTTTTTTCAGCTTGTGTTTGCAAAGTTCAAAATTCAGCTGGACAATATGCAACATTATGCATTTGGTGTTGTTAAGGTATATTAAATATTAGTGTTAAATATTACGCATCTGAAACCACAGCATGGAACAGAAAACAGCTCGTTACCAGCTAACTTAGCTAGCTTGCTAAATTTAGTTAACAAAAAAGTCTAAATCTATGGCTATGACTTTATTTTTTAACTACATTCAAAAATACAAGAACTACAAATATTCTCGAAGACTTTTAAGAGTTAATTCATTGCAAAATTAAAACAGTTTTGACAGTTTCACCTCCTTCTTTAGAGGGGCCTTCGCTGCAGCACTTCACATTCGCCATCGTATGAATCTGCTTTAAGCAAGTACGGCTCCCGGATAGGACAAAATACCTCTGCAGTCGCAACAAGAAAAAAAATAAACCCTCCTTTGTACTGCTCTCTTCCACTGATAAACATCGCCATCTAGCGTACAGAGTGAGCCAACGACCCCGTATAATAATCTAGGGGTATATAACAAAATCCTGGAAATGAAGTGACACAGAAGCACATATGTGCCAGGTGAGAAGTATTACCATATTCATATTCCATGGTATTTAGATAATATTCAAGGTAATTTATAGAAAATAGTGTTACCATGGATGTCATGTCCAAAATACCTTGCTTTTGTCTACTTTTTTAATGACTCTTTGAACTATTTTTCTGTCTGAGAACTAACTCTGACTGCTGCTTAAAAAAATAAAAAATTATAATATATATTTATAAATAATAAAAAATATATTTCTGGAGTGTTCTATTAAATATGGATAACAACGGCACTGTAAACACCATTAAAACAAAAAATATATAAGCCTATACTGTATAAAGGCTAAGTTTTTAAAAGATTTTTGCTCAGCATTTTGCCATGGCTATTATTGGTGTTGTCAAGTTTTCTTTCTTTATTTTTCCTGTGTCATCAATCAAATATTTCCATATTAATTTAGATCATTTGTATGTCCTTCTATATCTTTATTAAATGTTTTCTAACAGAAAAATAGGCTAATGCATGTGACGTTTTTTTACTTTGTTTCCAATGAAAAGTGTTTGCCTATAGTTTGAACAAAATTAAATAAATTCAATGTAGATCATCAACATTTTGGTAACAGTACAGGCTTCATTACCTTCAACTACATTTGTTAAAAATATTTATTCATCTTTGTTAACGTTAGGCCTACTGGTGTTCATTGTTCATTTATGTTAAGGTCCATTTAATAATATTAACAGACACAGCTTTTGTTTTTAATGATGTATTAGTAAATGCTGAAATTAACATTAACAAAGATTAGGCCTAATACATGCTTTGGAAGTATTTTTCATTGTTAGTTCATATTAACTAATAGTAAACTAATCTTAACAAATGGAACCTTATTGTAAAGTCTAAATATTTGTTCTTAGATACAGTTTGTTTAAAGTCACTTGAAATATTCTCTGAGAACCATGTAGATATTTCATATGAAAACAGGCATTAAAAACCGTTACCATACGCTTTTGGCTTTTGGATGGGACCTTGTTGCATATGAATACTGAGACTTGAATTCTCTAATGTCCAGCTTCATTTCCTCTATGTGTTGCTATACATTTCCTTGCACAGTGTTGGGGAAAGTTACTTTTAAAAGTAATGGGGGAAAGTAATGTGTTGTGTTACTGTTTTCTCTTCTTGGCTGGGATTCAAGGTGCAGTGTGTGATTTTTAGCGACATCTAGTGGTGAGGTTGCGAATTGCAACCAACAAAAGTTACGGTGGCCGACAGGAAAAGATGTCATCGTCTGAGACAGCAGAGACAGTTAAGCAATGATGTTTCTTTACAACGATAAATTAAGAAATTATGTTTACTTTATTATTCAGTAAAAATGATATGGTATTGTGAATATTATTGTTACTTGTGTTAGTGTTTTATTCGCTGACTTTAGCTAGCTTCTTTGCACGAAGGACAACTATAGTGACGAAACGCGTTTGTCCGTTTAGGGCTGCTGTAGAAACATGTCGGCGCAAAATGGCTATTTCAATGTAAGGGGCCCCGCCATAGACCGCAGTGTATGAAGAGTTCAGATGCAAAAGCCTCTAAGTGCCGTTTGAAATTTTCTTCTAGAATTATCATTTTTAGCAAGCTCGTATATTTAAGTTCAGTAATTTCACTTAAATGACAATTAATAGGTCATTTGCATTGCCATTTAAGTGAATTTACTGAACTTAAATATACAAGCTTGATAAAAATGATCATTTGAGAAGAAAATTTCAGATGGCAACTCTTCGTATGTAGATAGAAATGGCTCATTCTAAGGTAATAAAAACATAACAGTTCATTATGTAAGGTCTTTATACACCACTGAAAACTTAGTTATATTATATTGCATTTATGTCTACAGATCCTCTTAAATATTACAAAATGCACCTTTAATTTTATTAAAAAAAAAATTTTTTAAGTTATATTTTTGGCAAATGTAAAAGCCGTTTCACTCCAAAAGTGGAATGAATAAGCCTCAGGATTAAGGAAATGCAAATTCACGTCTGTACAGTGGAGGGTGCAGCTCAAATATTGATGAATATTTTATCTGTTTTTGTGCAAGTGAGATAAGTAAATACATGCTCACATTAGTCTAGAACTACAATAAGCAACATGTTTACATCGCGCACACAATGCCTCTGCACTTACTCCTGATTACTCTCAACATGAGGACAAGAGAGCTGTCAGTCAAGAAATGGGAAAACAAAGCAACTTAAGTTACTTATTTGTAAAAGTAACTCAGATATTTTGTTGCACATTTTCAGAAAGACTGTATCCAGTATGGATGATTTTCACCTCTAACATAAACTAAGCTTTTTTTTTTTTTTTAAAGATACACACGCATCCGCAAGTTTCTTTTTTAATGTTTGCCACTGATTTGGGATCTGCAAAAGATGCAAGCTAAATTCAAATTTGCATCGCCCGTATAGGCATCTCTTATCTAGAATTTTAACATACACTTGTGCTTCACAATTTGACCAAATCGGTTAGCATAAAAAGGAAGAACTCTATGTACTTTTGGAAAAAGGTTTATTGTGAAATGACTGTGTGAAAATTGGGATAGGGGAATATTGGCAGCCTAGCCACAGCAATGTCATGTGCCTTTAACACACAGCTGGCGTTGCTGTTGTAACCCTGGATGGGTGGAGAAAGAGGAAACCAACCCTCACTTCATGAGTGGCCTTTTCCTTCTTCCCCGTTCTCCATCCCACTGTGGACAGCCGCCCCGGGCGGAACAAGAAGGCAAGGAGGGTCAACTGCATGACGATGTAACTTCCAAAAAGGTGGGCGAGAGGGGAGAAACAAATAAAGGGGAAAAAAACCAGAATGGTTTAGAAGTGACATTCCATAGTCCTTTTTATTGATTGGTCTTCGAAACATAATGGATGTCCTGACACCATGGGGTCTGCAGATATATTTCAGCCTTCTTCACCACTCCCTCAGCGGACGGCCTCTTACACGGACAAGATGTGCTTGACGAAAGCTGTAAGAGGAGAAGCAGACGTGCATAAGGAAAGATCATCCCTACTGGCTCGCCATACAAGGCCTGAGGTGGCTTCTAAAAATAATGGTCATAATGATACAGTGACACGTGAGCTTATTATATCATTCCAATAAGTGCAGAAAAGACTGCCAGTACAGTCACTATGCAGTGTGTCCTAAAACAAGTTACACTCTTAGAAATATAGGTTCCAAAAAGAGGTTTTTGCAGTGATGCCATAGAAGAACAAATTTTGGCTCCACAAAGAACCTTTCATTGAATTGTTCTTAAAAGAACCATGTTTTTTTCTTAGTGTGAAGAACATTTTAAAAATCTAAAGAACCTTTTTTTCACTATAAAGAACTTTTTGGGTAATGGAAAGGTTCTGTGGATGTTAAAGGTTCTTCATGGAACCATAGATTCCAATAAAGAAGCTTCATTTTTAAGAGAGAAGGGTTAAATCAGAAGGTGAAGAAGTTTTCCAAACACATACCCTCATAGTGGACACTGCCGTTCTCATCCTCCTGTCCCTGCATGAGAGAGTCAATCTCGGGCTCGGTCATCTTCTCACCTGTCGGTGCCATGAAATGTATTGGTTAAGACAAATATTTAACATATATTGAAAAGTATCCATGGTATTATTATGGTTTTTGGACATGGTAACGCAAGAGTATCTTCGATTACAATGGTACACTTTAAAAAATGCTGGGTTGTTTCAACCCATGTTTGGGTCGAATATGGACAAGCCCAACCGTTGGTAAAAATTTTAAACACAACGGCTGAGTTTGTCCATATTTGACCCAAACATGGGTTGAAACAACCCAGCATTTTTTACAGTGTACATAAATATGGTACTTATTCAGTACTCTTAATCAAATTAATATAATTCATAGCCATATTCATTTGTCAATCAATCAATCAATCAATAGAAAACTGGTAGTACCATGCTATTTTTTCATCAAATATTCAAATAATATTATTGATAATAATAAGAAATGTTTCTTGAGACCCAATTTAGCAAATTAGAATGAATTGGATCATGTGACAATGAAGACTGGAGAAATAGCTTAGTCATCACAGGATATAATTACATTTTAAAATAACAAAATATTTTTTGAATTATTACAATATTTCACAATTTTTACTGTATTTTTTATCAAATAAATGCAGCCTTGGTGAGCATAGGAGACTAAGTTTAAAAAGAATAAGAAGTCATACTAACTCCAAACTTTTAAAAAGTAGTGTATGTCAAAATACATAATTTCTGATCACTGTGCTGCCTGTGGTCATTTTTTTGTAAGCAAGAGTATATGACGTAATTTTCTTTTACATGCATGGTGTTAATGACATAATCATTTAATTTTTACTCACCCAGTGTTGACAGCACAATACGCAGCTCAGCGCCCATCACTGTGCCGTTACCCTCCTTGTCGAAGACGCGCAGACCCTCAACGTAGTCATCAACGGTTCCCTTCTGGATGGCGTCAACAGTCTTCAGCATTGGCAGGAAAGCTTCAAAGTCAATTCTTTTGTTGGCATAATCTGTGTGCGCACAGTACCACACACACATCACAAGTCAGTGAGGGTTTGTAAAGCATTTCAAATTGTGTCCATTCGTTTAAGCTAGCATTATATAAAGTAAAACTCTTACCGTCAGGGGTTGGGTCACCCAGGATTTTCTTCACGTCCTTGTTGGTGGGGTTCTGTCCCAGGGCGCGCATGATGTCGGCAACCTGGTTGTAGGCAACCTTGCTGTCACCAACTCTGTCGAAGAGGCCAAAAGCCTCTTTGAAGTCTGTAACAGAAGAACACAAGGGACCTTTGCAGTTATCTGGAAGAAGGTAGGCATTTTTAAGGTGGATTTTAATCTCATAATTTGGACTAACGTACAAAATATGCCTATCTATCTATCTATCTATCTATCTATCTATCTATCTATCTATCTATCTATCTATCTATCTATCTATCTATCTATCTATCTATCTATCTATCTATCTATCTATCTATCTATCTATCTATCTATCTGTCTGTCTATCTGTTTGTCTATCTATCTGTTTGTCTATCTGTCTATCTAATTAATTTTACAACAATTTAGGGACATTATTGCTTTCAAAACAGGCAAGGTCAAGGAAACTTTGTGTCCTAACATTGCCTCCTACACATCCCTCCTTTGCGAGGAGGAAGGAAGCAGAATTAAAAAGAGCTTAGCAACTTAATTTCCATGGGCTGTGAGGGAGACTAAGTTGAAAGAAAAATAGCATCCTACAACTTCTGTGCTCCAGCAGCTGTTGGATGAAGGCGGCACTCAATGCGTGACGCGACAGGTGACACCCTCAGAGAAAGTAGCCCTTGCCATAAATGGATATGGCACTCTTCGACTGACCCAAGTCAAAAGCAAGAATGCTGACAGCAACGTAACCTACACCCACAACCAACCGCACATTTCCTGCGCCTAAATGAGTAACACCAGGCTGTGAACTGCATGCCTGAGAGGATTGGTAACTATGAATTCTTTCTGTAGAGAAGTAAATTTATGCTTTTGATCAGACTACTTTGCAAAAGGGTATGGCAAATAATTCCCATTCTACTCACTGATTACTCAATGTATCAGTCATCCTGCTTTTTGCTTAAATTAAGCAGATTTGATGGCATCACTGACATATTAGCATCACTGAATCAACCTAAATATATTAATTTATACTAGCAAAACAAATTTTATGAGTTAAATCAGGTAAAAATGGCTCTTTAATGTAATGATAACAGGTTACCACTTTTTACAGTCTAGGCAGGATTTCAGAATACAGATTCCTCCAATATTTTGATTAAACATTAATTGATTAATTTACTGATGGGGAGGGGAGGGGGGCTGTAAAGGGTTGCTATACAGTCTACATTTCAAAATGCAATACAAATTTATTTTCATTTTAGTTCCTAATAAGCAACTAGTTAATTCATATTACTAGAATATTGGCTGTTTATTAGTACTTATAAAGCACATATTGATGTCTTATTCTGCATGACCATATTCTACATCCCTTAATCCACCCAATACCTAAACTTAACAACTACCTTACTAACCATACATAAGCAGTAATTTGAGGCAAAAGTCATAGTTAATAGTTAGTTAATAGTGAGAATTGTACCCTAATCTAAAGTGTGACCAGAAATACAACTGTTCTTTGTTAGTTCATGTTAGTCAGGTTCATTATCTAATGTTACCAGATGCAACTTTTGATTTAAATCATGTATTAGTAAATGTTGAGATTAACATTAACTAGGATTAATAAATCCATTGTTAATTCGTCTTATGTATCCTTATTGTAAAGTGCTACCAATTTTTTTAGTATAGTGTTATTAAAAAAGTGCCTTATATATTTAAAAGCTTCCCAAAGTAATTATTTACTTTAATGAGGAAGAATTGCCTTTCATACTTAATTCATGACATTACACATTTCTGACATCCCATTTATATTTATAACAAAGAGAAGAGATAGTTGCACTTTGTTGGTCAATTATAGTCATAAAGCAATTTTCCCATCGTAATAAACTCCAGTGTGTGAAGACTCACCCTCAATCTGGTCAGCAGAGAATTCTCCAGCCTGCCAGAAAGACAATAATGCATCAGTCCCGTTGGCAAACCTGCCAACATCTCACAATACACACTAGTCTAGTCTAAATAATTAGTTATTTTATAGTTATTTTAAAATACATTTGGAAACATAAAACTCTCTTTGGGCATCAGCAAAATAACTGCTTCAAAAGTGCACATGTATCCAGCAAGAGAATAAATCATCTGCATGATTTTCTCTTTAACAGTGACAAACAGATTGGGATTGGGGGGTCTTGCCCCTCCAAAGTCAATTTGAAAATCGAAGAAAGGTGTCCTACTTCCTTTCAGTGGGCTTATTGACAGTTTTTGAGCCAGACGAACATGAAAAAAGGTAGGATAAAATAGCAAGCGTAATCCAAGTACACACCATGATGTAGTTTTGTGGTGCAGGAGCAGAGGGGCAGAAGTCAAGAAGCCGGAGTCCCAGGAAAGTGGTCCTGAGCAATGGACCAGCTCCTTCTTATTTATGCTATGCTAATGATGTCACGGGGCGGATCTTGTGACGCCGTGGAACTTCTTTAACTTTCTTAGGTCAAGCTGGACGGAAGGTTGCTGCTTTCTCCAGTGTGCATGTGTGCTGGTATTTTTAGATTATGCTCGAGGCTGCTTGTAAGACCCTTTGGCTGTGGTCAGCATTTTAATTTCATGCATTATGTCTTTATTTACATGATTTCTGCATATTTTGTATCCCTGGCCAGGGATGATCCTGATGTCACCTGTTATGGGCTCTGTGCATGAACTGAAGGCAACTCAGGAAGGCTTTTGATTACACTGTTGATATTTATAACTTGCATATGGTGGTCTCGGCCACTTATGGTTATATGGCAAGCCAGTAAAAACACTCCTCAAAGACTGTTGCCACAGCATGAATGAACTTGCACTTTGGCCACATTCCTCTCTCAAAATATAATAATTCATTCATCTTAAAAACAGTAACTGAAATTTTTCTGGAAGTAGAAATCAAATGAATTATTTTTATGATGTGATTATGATTTATGAATAATGTGAGCAGTTCTTTGATGTGATGTAATGTTTTGGCTGTTGTCTGAGAGCTACCAGCTACAATACTTGAAAGTGAAACCAACTTTCATGGTAATCCCTGGTTATGTTCAGAAGGTGACCGTGATTTCACCAAGTACAACATGTTCCTGGATCAACATTCCAAACAACCAATCAGATTTGAGGGACAAGTTTACTGTTAATGTCAAGTTAAGGCTTATAGAACCATGCAGGGTTTAGTGCTTCTTCACCAATTTCCCTCTGATTTTAGGGATAAGTTATGGGTGGGGTTACGTTTAGGGGTAGGGATAGGGTTAGGACTGAATTTTCAGGCAAGACTGTTGTACCACAATCAACAAAATATGTTGATCCAGGAACGTTTTACTTGTCAGAATCGATATTCGGAAAGGTACTGCTAACTGCATTCTGCACCCACTGTAATATTGAAAAATAGTATGTGAACAGTGGTTAAAACATGTAAACTTTGTAGTTGTCAAACATTAGTGGATAACGTTATTAGTTAATGTGATGAATTTACATCTATGGTTACACTTGTGTGAACTTGAGAACTCACTTCATCCACTACTAAACTATGACACCAGTTGATTCAAAGTCATTGCAAAAATGGCTCAGAAAAGTGACGTTAGTTCTAAGAAAGACTTGTGTATCATTTGTCTGCAGATGCCACTTACTATTCTGTAAATGGACTGCATTTATATAGCGCTTTCACAGACCTATGGCCACCAAAGCGCTTTACATATAGCCTCACATTCACCCATTCACTCACTCATTCATTCACCGACGGCGTCAGCCATGCAAGGTGCCATCCAGCTTGTCGGGAGCAGCTGGGGTTAGGTGTCTTGCTCATGGACACCTCGACACTTGGTCATGTGGAACCGGGGATGGAACCACCAACCTTCTGGTTTGTAGACAGTGAACCACTGAGCCACTGCCGCCCTGTCACCATTCTGTCACCTATATGAAGTGAAAACGTGGCTTGTGTCCACATACTACACATGCTTTCAGGTTAAATTCCACCTATAGATGTCAAATCCGTTGTTTACTATTAAAAAATCATTGTGAAATAGCTAAACAGGTCATACATTTAGCAGCTCAATCATTAGGTTGTTCTGGCTTTCTCATTAAGGTAATGTCATAGATTTTTTATTAAAAGGGATAGTTCTCCCAAAAAATGAAAATTCTGTCATCATTTAGTCACCCTTATGTTGTTCCAAACCTGTATGAGTTTCTTTCTTCTGTTGAACTTCCATACATTAATTTTTTTCCTACTGTAGAAGTCAATGGTTACCATCAACTGTCTGGTTACCAACATTCTTCAAAATATCTTCTTTTGTGTTCAACAGAAGAAACAAACAACCAAGGAACAAACATGAGGGTGAGTAAATGATGACAGAATTTTCATTTTTGGGTGAACTATCCCTTTAAGAGTTTTATATACACTGCATTCAGTGCAGTAGTTTATATTTATATACATTTCATTTCATTCTGTGATATGAGTTTATGCTCTGATGTAACACACTAACAGAGAACCAGTGCATGCTCAGAGAGAGACGAGTATACATATATGTATTAGGATGATAACGGCTATACTATCAGCATATGTATGAGCTCCTCGCATATGACTTTACAATATCTGGAGGGTTGTGTATTACATATTTAATCCTTCAGAACTACATTTGTGATACTTTTTGTTCTGTTTGGAGCTAAAAGCTTCTGCAAAATAACTCATTATCCACTAGTTTAATCAATATGAGGGATGAAATACATTTTTCTTTGTTTGCAAAGGGTTGCATTTTTTTTTTTTGAGTTGCAATCAATGAGCCTGCCTTTGTTTTTCCAAAGGTAAATCATTAATATGCATCTCCAGGCCCCAATTTCACCTCTTTGGAAATACTACACTGAAAATAAAAGTTTAAGAGAAATATATAACTTTAATCTAAGCCTGTGGGGTCTCCAACAGGGGGTCTGCGGTGACAGCAGGGATTCGCCAAATATTATTTGATCTCAGCTGTTTTATGCTCCAGTCAATTAGATGTTTCTACAAACTACCATTGCAAGAGAAATTCCATTCCCGCCCTGAGACATCGACTCTTCTCTCTGAACGCTGCAGAAGCCATGGATCTGCAGACCTCGCCCCTGGGCAGATGAGCTCTATATTTAGCCATTCTTTTAGAGGGTGTAGAGTTTCTCTGAGAGGGACGGTAGCACCTCAAGGGTGGTTGACACGTCTCAGCCCCTTATACCCCCATGCCCAACTAAGCGAGCAAACTTTAGATCGTAAAGCTGCTGCTCAGGTTACGTGGCTCTGTTCTGATACGGGTTCAGTTCCTCAGATCTCTGGGATTGCCGGTGCAGTTACACTCCACATAGAGCGAGACTGACCTCGGATCAGCTGGAAGGAACACTGAGGAGTCCAGTGTTTAAAAAAAGCTGTCGTATGGGCCAAGCATTGTCCATCAGCCCTTGAGAAAGTATGAGCCTTATTTGGATTTGCCAGAGGGTTTCAAGTGAGAGTAAATGACCTGTCAACTCACTGATCTTTATATGTGAAATACATGGTGGGCTCCAGAAGACTGAGAGCGCTAGTGAAAAAGCTTCCGTTTTGCATTTTGATTACAATTTTTATTTTCAGCAGTTTGACTTTTTCTTTTTTTTTACAGTTTAGGATTTAGACTTTCAACTCTTGTGGAAAAAAGGTAAAGCAATCCTTTTTTTTTCAATTCAAACTAATAAATAAGGCAAGTCTGCATCATCCTGGTGGGATGTTGATGGGATGCGCCATTTATATATTACACCATTTGGGAATGATTTAATTCCTTCTCAACTCTCTTCTTTTGTGATGCCAGTGTGACTTAGAATTAATAAAAGTAAAGGGGATTTCACCTGCATTTCTTTGATCAAAAATAGGATTCAATAAAAACAGTAATTATGTGAATTATACATTAAAAAAAAACTATTATAAAATGTAATTTATTCCTGATCAAAGCTGAATTTTCAGCATCATTACTCCCGTCTTCAGTCACATGATCCTTCAGAAATCATTCTATTGTGCTGATTTGCTGCTAAAGAAACATTTCTTACTATTATCAATGTTGAAATGTTTACTTCTTATTTTTGAGGAGGATTCTTTCTAATAGAAAGTTCAAAAGAACGGCATGAAATAGATTTTTTTTTTGTAGCAATGTCAGTGTCTATACTGTTGCTTTGTCAATTTAATGCATCCTTGCCAAAATTATTAATTTCCTTAAAAAATATATAGATATATATTACTGACTCCAAACATTTAAATCATGACGTACGTTAAACAAAACTACAAAAAAAGCCCGTTTCTAAGCTTGTCGTCTTAAGTGTTAATATTTTTTTTTTAAACAAAGCACGCTGATTGATTTAATACTTAATTTCCTTTGTGTACAGCATCCGTTAGTACTTAAAACGTGATACACATGACATTATGAACATGTCATTACTTTGATTAATGAGGCAGATCACCGGTATACAAATGTTTTCCAGAATCAAGACTTTTGGAATTTCAAAAGTGAAAATTTTAAGTTGCTACCCACTGATCAAACTGCTTAATGTGCATGTTGATGAATAATACACAAAGACCTCTGGATTGAGAACTGAATTGTGTTAGTCTATATATTGGTCAGTGGATTTAATTTTCTTTCATTGACTGGTTTGAAATAAAATAAGGCACACATGCATAAAGGAAGTACAGCTAAATAAAAATAAAAAATTACTTTCCAAAGATTTGTACTAAATCATTAACTTGCAGAGTTGTATAGCTCCATCCAGTGGAGACAAATGGTTGTGGCAGTCACTTCTAGAAGCCTTGACATTGTTAAAGGTGCAGTAAGCGATTTCTGGACACGGTTGATATTTGAAATCAGCCCAAAGAAAAACACCCCTCTCCTTCATTGGTTGGCCCCCAAAATGCACAAACACACAATGGATGTCTCTTTATCTTCAGTGACACTCAAAACTGTCCTGTAACTACAACAGCAGCATATCTTGGATCTGTGAAGCATAGCAAAACTAATGATACCCACGTATGGAGCAGAACCAACGCAACATCGACGTCTGTTTTCAGGCCTTCCCGCTTCGGTCTCGCCAGCGCTGGAAAGCCTTTCTAATATTACCGGGTGTCTAAAGCTCTTGCCTGAATCACCCTTCTTTTCCCAGTAATATTCCTCTAACCTTTTCTCTATTGTAATGTGTCTCAGCCAGCTCTCTTTCTAGTCTCTCCTCCCCCCATCATGAGTGGACACGCCCCCTACTGCTGATTGGCTACAAGTGTGTTGCGCTGCTCAGTCCGATCCACTTTCAACAGCGTTTCTCAGAAATCGCTATTACCGCAGCTTTGATGTGATGCGAGAATGACAACAAAGATAAAAATACTCTTTTTCTTATTTTTATTGCTGTGCAGATGAAAATATTAACAGATTGTTCCACCATTTAAAAAAAAAAAAAAAAAAAAATCATTTTTGCAGCACATCCTCTGATCACTACTAGTATTATCAAGAAATAAAAAAGACATTACTAATACAGAAAGCAAAGCATTGAAGGAATAGTTCACTCAAATTTTTAATGATCCCATGATTAACTCACTCTCAAGCCATCCTAGATGTATATGCATTTCATCTTTCAGCCAAACACAATCAGACTTATATTAAAAAACACCCTGGCTCTTCCAGGCTTTATAATGAGTGAAGAGTGCCTGAGTTTTTGAAGCTCCAAAGAGCTCATCCATCCATCATGAAAGCAATCCATATGGTTCCAGGGAGTTAATAAATGGCTTCTGAACCGAAGCGACTGATTTTTGTAAGAAAAAGATCCATATTTAAAACATTATAAACTATAATTTATGCTTCCGGCCATACACGTGATCACAAGAGTCAAGTTCCAGCGGAAGAGTGACCTTTGACCTGACATATGATATAAGCATATGGCGTAGCATAAGCGTAGGAGAGAACTGACGAATGCAGAAGCGCAGAGAAGTCACGAATTAGATGTATAAAAGTCAAAGAAAAATTAGGATTTCGATATAAGAGAAGAGGTACATTACTTTTATGATGGATGGATTACTTTTATGATGGATGGATTACTTTTATGATGTATGGATGGATGTGCTTTTTGGAGCTTAAACTCAGGCACTATTCAATGGCATTAAAAAGCTGGGAAAAGCCAGGATATTTTTTTAATATAACTCAAGTTTGTGTTTGGCTGAATGAAGAAAGTCATACACACCTAGGATGGCTTGAGAGTGAGTAAATTACAGCATATACATTTTTTTTGAGTGAACTATTCCTTTAAGCCAACTGAAAGCATATTGACACTGTATTTTAGTGTTATTTTGAAGCAGTCACTTTTGTGCAATTAGTTCACAAATTTAAAGAGATGTTAAACTTTACCTTGCTGTCATATCGATATATATTCTAGCAAACACATCAAAATAAGTCATTTTCAATGAGTCTTAGTAATACAAATAATACTAACAAACATATACCCATAACATCAAAAATTCACAAAAACAAAATAAGTTCAATCTGTTAACCATATTTAAAAAGCTTCCCATAATAGTTCCAAAGAACTCTCATCTATAAAGCCTAGATTCCATCCAAAGCATGCAGACGCACAAGCAGAGTGAGACAGTACTATTCCACCATCAGAGGATGCGTTCTTCCAGCTCTAGGAAGCTCAAGCGAAAAAACCTCAGTGATCCGGAACAGTCTGGAAAGAGGATCTTTGAAGTTAGCAAGGGTTTCATTTGCATACTTAATGTCTGGATAGTCAAATGTTTCAAATCCAGAGGTGTAGTTACCTTTACAACTCAAAAGCAGGGAACTTGGCTTTAGTTGGCTGCAGCAAGTCAACCAGGAAATAAATGGTTCCTGCCATTCCTTCATGAGACAATATGAAAAATTGTTTTTAGTTATTAATTAAACCAGTGTAAAATAAAATGTTTGTAATCCTCACTATTCAGAATTTGAACACAAAACATACACGAACATGAAAATAAAATAATATAAAAAAAAAAAACTCACTTCTCATAAATATAAAGAAAATAATTTAAAATTTGGGGTCAGTATTTAAATAAATGCTGATTTTTTCTGTTGAATCCAGAATAATTGATAATATTGATATTGTAATGTAATATTGATAATAAATCAGCATATTATAATTATCTGAAAATATGTTTAAATGTGTAAAACCGTTATTTTACATTGTAAAAATATTTCGCAACATTGCTGTTTTTACTGTATTTGTTATCAAATGAATGCAGCCTTGCTGAGCATAAGATTTTTTTTTAAAAAGGACCTTACCGACCCCAAACTTTTGAACGTTAATGTAAATATCCATGTATAATGTTTACTCTACCTTCAAACAATGAGAATGGTGTATCGGGAGTCCGGCAGCCATGTCTTCCATAATTCATGCACCAGTCTCCGAACTGCAGATGAGAAGACATCAAATCCCATCATGCCTCTGTACACACAACAGGCAATGACAGGTCCCCTCCTGACAGCACAATGATTTATCATCGCAGAATATGCTTAAGCATATGCTTATGAATTAACTCCATGACAAAGTACTTTAAAAAAAATGTACTTCACATGTGAATAAAAGTCTTGCTTCATATAGAGATTTTACTCTTTAAAAATTATTATAGTTTTACCTGGAGTTCGCTTATAACGCTAGTCAAAGTCTCGCGAATCAAAAATATAATGTCGTATTTCATACTTCATGAAAATGTATTGCTACTGTACTTGAAAGGCTTTTAAAAAACTTTCATTAAAACTAACATGACATATATTGTAAGCTTGAGAGGGGTCAGACTCACCATGCAGGCTCTGTAGAGGTGTTTGAGATCCTGCGTGACCTTGTAAAGGGCCAAGAAGCCGTAAGCGTTTCCAGCAGCTCCGTGACAGAGACCGTAGCCCTTCTTCACCAAACCCCTCTGCCAGATGACCTCTCCACACTGCAGAGCGTCCTCCAAATACTGCCTCACACCAAACACCTGAGGAGGAACACGGCTTATACAGACTTCTGTTCTGGACACCAACATGACGCTTCCATGCGTTTGCAAACAATGCATTCGGCAGAAAATTATTCACAAGTATGATCTTAAATACTTGTGAATAACTTCAATTTCTTCGAGTCCAAATACTTTGAGGCTTCTGTATAATGTGGTTTACTCACACTTGATGGCACTGTAATACAAACAGTTAAAAACTAGGGCTTTATGCTGAACTCAAAAATAAATAAAACACTCACTTTTCACTCACTGGTGAAAGGAAACATTGTCAACCTCATAATTTCTGCCCTTTCTAAGAAAATCATTACAGTGCAATGACAGGATTTCATGAGTAGCTTGAGAACAGTGTTTTCTGTGCTGCTGTAACTCTGAGAGAATAGGACATAACCTACATTAAAGAAAAACTCTATTCAATCCATGATAAAGCGAAACAAGACGGACTTGCACACATGGACTGGTTTTGCAGCAAAAGACAATCAAATTTGTTAAATACCAAAGAATTGACTAATGGGAAATTTTTGAAAATAAGGCATTTCAATAACTGACTCATTTAAAAGACAAAATGTCAGATGTAGGGATGGGTATAATTTAATATCAATATCAATTCCGGTTCCTGAACGAAGCTTTTTTTCTATACCAATTTTATGAAATCCGTTATCAATCAATCAACATTTATTTATACAGCCCTTTACAACACTCAAGGTGAACCAAAGTGCTTTCCAGGAAAAAAAGTTAAATAAAATTATAGCAAGATTACATTACATATTACCTTTTAATTTTTTTTAAAAAAATTTCTAGCCTGGTTAAAACCAGACCATTCTCAGTAGTAACTGAGTTATGGTCTGGCAAAGCTCCATAGACAAATCATTCCCAAAGGGGCGTCACCAACGGACGTCGCTCAAATGCCTCTGGGCGCAATTGGATAGACCTAAAACCAATCAGAGCGATCATCATCGTGTAAAGCCATATGCTGCGTCCCAATATGCCTAAATTACACTACGCCATAAAAGTATGTACTCTATTTGTGCAGAAAAGGTATTTACTTTTGAATGTGTAGCAAAAAAGTAGGCAAGCTTTGGGACATACTACTTCGTCATCTTTATCGGACGGATCTGTCGCGTGCGTCCTGTCACGTAAACTGCCCTGTCAATCATCTTGTCACAGTTAAAATCCTCTATTAAATCTAATTTAATTTCCTACTGTTTCGGAGAGAAATGTAGCAGCACGTTCATCTGCCAGTGGGTCTTTCACGGAGACTGTCCTCATGTGTTTGCAATTTGAATAATAATGCATTTAAAAGTTGAACGGACATCGCTCAAATGCCTTTTGGGCGCAATTGGATAGACCTAAAACCAATCAGAGCGATCGTCATTGTGTAAAGCCCGCCTCAACGTTTCTGATTGGTGCCGCGATTTCTAGGCCATGGAAATGGCCTTGAATGAGCTCTTTGCTAGACTACCTCGAGCAAATCTGACTCAAGACTAATATAGGCCACTGGGGAGCGGAATATATGCCTTACATAAAGCACACACGTAAAGCTTGTCGTAAAGCACGGCCAAAAGTCGCCTAATGATTATGAATGTGTCAGGAAAAAAAAAATAGCAAGGAGACATTTTAATTGTTTATTAATAAACTAGTGTTTTCTGAGTCAGTGTTGACTACAAAGATGAAGATAACGTTGCTGACTCCTCATCTCCGCAGTATAGTGAACGTGTGTGGGCGTGCTTACAGAGAGAAATGCACCGTTCATTTGGATTACATAATCAGAGAGTATTTGCCTTCGATTCAAATCGGTTTGTTTAAAAGCAGACATTTCAGGCTTTCCATATGCCTAATTCTCATGTCTGAAGCAAGTAGCCTATACGCTGAGTTTTGGTTCATTTGTGACACGCTCCAGTTTTTGCAGTCGAAGTGTATTCCGTGCACTGTCAAGTGCTTCATCAGATTTGTCGTGTTGTCAGTCTTGGCAGCAATTATTGCATCGCGCGCTGTTGGCATCGAGCCTGGTGAAATGTAGCCACACTTCAGATCTTTTCCATCTATAGGGGTTGGAACGCGTACACACTACAGCCTCACGTGTGAGCCACGTCTCTGGGCGTAACCTAGTGTTTTTCCTTGATGCCTCGACGCAGCCGATCATGCTGCATGCTTATTGGCTTAATGACCTTGACGAGATTAACCCCTTAGGTATCAAAATTTGGTACTGAACGACAAGACATTTTTGATACTCGATGGTAGAGGCAGCTAAAAAAAAGTATCAAACTCAATACCCATCCCTAGTCAGACGGACTTAGAGGTTTTTGCATCTGAAGTCTTCAAACACATACATGCATATATATCATGAAGACACAAATAATTTCACACTTTTAAAGAGTGACCATTTGAAACTACAGATGATTAAAACTTCAAAATAAAGACAAAGAGATCTGTACCTTAAAAGCCTGTATCAACATGTAGATAACTCCTGGAGAGCCGTGACACCAGTGCACCAGAAGATCCCGAGAATCACCGACACATGGTGGGTAATTGCCTGATTGAAACTTCAGCTGACACACATAGTTCACGCTGGGTTTGACTAGATACGAAAGCCTGTCCTCTGCAACAAACCCAGGCTATAGAGAGAGAAAATTAGTTTGTTTGAATGGCCAAAGTTATAGTTTTTTCCCCACAACAATTGTTTGTTTCCTCAGTCAATAATGTATGTATTGTGAGTGTGCTCACCTGCATCAGGTAGTAGTAGATCCCCGACAGGCCATGGGCGGCACCCACATACTCCTCCTGATACCACTCATACATTAGAGGGCTTTGTTCCTGGATCTTGTTCCTCTGAGACTGGGTCTGCCCTGAAGCCATTACAGCATCACAGATCTGAAATAAATGCACATGCATGTTCAAGACAACATACACACTTTCACAACATTTTTCTGTTTTAATATTGAGTCTTGTTAACCTGAAAATATTTTGAGATCATTCACAAGTGGAATGTCAACTGTCAGTTCCAAGATATATAGTAAGACTTTTTAAAATGCTTTTGAATTTTAAAATAATAATATTGTAAAATATAATTAAGTAATTTATTCCTGTGACGCAAAGCTGAATTTCAGCATCATTACTCCAGTCCTCAGTGTCACATGATCCTTCAGAAATCAATCTAATATGCTGATTTGAAACATTTCTTAATATTATCAATGTTGAAAACAGTGCTGCTTAATACTTTTGGGAAAAAAGAGGATATTTTGATGAATAGAAAGTTCAAAAGAACAGCATTTATTTTAAATAGAAATCTTTTGTAACATTATAAAAGCCTTTACTGTCACTTTTGATCAATTTGATTAATTTTGACCAATTTTAATCCATGCAGTATAGAAGCATTATTTATATGAAACATATTACTGAAACGAAACATTTGAACGGAAGTATATATATATTGGTCATCTGCCCTGCTTTCTACATTTATTACCAGCCATTGAACACTGTATATCCTTTAAACAATAAATAATGTAGGCTTGGTTTTATCCATTCGGATTTGATTGGATTATGAATGTTAGGCTACAATATTTTGATATTGAATATAAACAGATATTTTTGATTTATTATTTTTCACTGCCTGCATGTTCATGGTTACATCAACAGATGACAGAAGTAATTGTATAGACTGAGAAATGCATTACATTTTACTTAAAACTATGACTTTTCTCAATAAGACCAGAGGCATTTATTGATGTAATAAAAATGGTACATTTTGGTCATGTTGAGTATAATTTGTTTTCTCCTGTGTTAAAATATGATTTCATGTGCTTTTGTTCAGGTTCGAGGCCAAATAAATGTGACTGACCTGTTGAATGTATTGAATGGGGATCTTCTCCTGCTGAAATTGCTGGTTAATGAACATAAGGGAGTAAAGGTAGCCCATTCTCCCATAAAGCAGCTCATCAGGAAGACTGCCCTTCCCCTGCACTACAGACTGGTACAACTGCAGCAGCCTGGAAACATTCGAGCAAATAGATCACAATAAGATCCTCTGGGAATGAAACCCTGTCAAGACAGGGAAAGAGAAACAGGACACAAAAAGAGCTGAGCTGCCCTATAGACCAAAAAAATCCTCCACATTACACCCTTATCCTGGAATCCTAGTATGAGATTTTTAATGAACACAAGCTCTTGGGAGTATTCCAGGGCAACTCTATTAAAGTAGTTAAGCTATAAACAAGCCAGCAATCCAAAGCATACAACACAAGACATTAGACTCAACGTGGACAGCAGACAACAAACTATACATTTTGTTAGCTATTCCTTCAAAATATCATCTTTTTGGACTAAAGTAAATGACATTTAACTTTCTTCATTTATTTAAATAATCAACATTTCCAATGTTTATCAAGTTTACATGGGTCAGTGACATAAGGATGTCCAGGAGAAATCCTTTAAAGAGTGAGTTGGCTAAAGTGCCTCACGGCTAATCTTTTCCTTTTTTAAGAAATTCAGTTCTTTAATAAGACATCTGATTATTTCAAATAATAATCAAAATAAATTTGAATTCAGAAATACTAAAATGGTCCGTATGATTTACATTTTTAACACATCTTTGAATAGCAGACACAAATAGTATACAATTAATTTAGATGTGTAATTCTAATTTGAAGAGTAATGTCACCGACCCAACACATACACAAAGATGGAGGTAGAGCAGGGTCAGACCTGTTCACACACTCCTCAGCCTCATGGGGTTTCTGGAGGCGATGATAGACCACCGCCGCTATAGCCAGCGGACCTGCATCCCCGCACAAGAAGGTCACCCAGCGCTGGGTTAAACTCCTCAGACTGTGGTTGACATAGTCCAGGGCCCTCTGGAGGTAAGAGGGATCTCCATAGACACTGTGGAGATGCAGGTAAAGCAGGGCAATGCCTGCAGTTGGGGGAGGGGGGCTTAGCAATGCGGGCCACGTAGTTTCATGATTTAAAACCATGAACATGAGTAGTGAACTAAAATAAAGCATTTAAAACAAATACTATAACACAATCAGATTTCAATATATCGGACAAAGTTATACCAGCGCATGCCTTAAAGGGATAGTCCACCCAAAAATGATTTCAATTGTTTCACCCTCATGTCGTTCCAAACCTGAATGACTTTGCTGAACACAAAAGACGGTATTTTGAATTTGGTATTTTTTTGTTCTTACAATGGAAGTTAACAAGAACAAGTTACTTATAGCAAAGATTAAGATATACAAAGACGATGCACTCCTGTTACTTATGAATGGGATAAAGTGCAATATGGTGGAAGTTCCGCCTTCAGAATAAAAGAGCCAATCGCTGATTGATAAAGTCATTGCGTCACTGCAGCTGACCAACTGCGTCCGAAATCGCATTCTCTCTTGAGTAGGTACTTATTTTGAATAAATATACATATATGTGTGCAGTGTGAGCAATCAAGGGCAATGCAACAGAAGGCCGCACACTCTCTCTCTACAGTTCAGTTAGTAATACGTTGCTAATACTTCTTTGCTATTGACATATCCGACCAAACTACATACTTTCCAGTGATGCGTGAAAAATGGACGTGCACTCGATAAGCTTGCACATCGACAAGCTGTGTCGTGGCGCACTCAATCCGCTCGGCATATTTAACTTATTAGCTCACGCACAGCAGCTATAGAAATATTTAATGTTTAACATTCTATTAATTCGATATATTTACTTCATAGACATCTTTCTCTGATAAATCCATTCCGCTCTGTTGTCGGTGATTCTTTGTCACAAGCTTTGTACTGTACACACTGCATGGTATCGGATGTTGGTATCAAAGCATTTTAATGAGTTCAAGTACGAGCGCAGTATTATATATTTATATTGGTGCATCCCTATATTGCTGAATGTCTAAAGTGGTTGAGTAAATAATGACAGAATTTTCAAATTTTGGGTGAACTATCCCTTTAAGCAGCCCTATCTATAGAGGCTGATTCCAATGATATTATGCCATATACAATTTCACTAAACATGCATTAATAATTCTTTGTTTTAAATACATCTGCAAGTGTGTTCTCACCTGCCCAGCCAGTGTAGCCAGTACAGTCTCTGGGGTCAGCGGTCTTCAATCCATTCTCCATGATTGCCATAAGCTCACCAATCTTACTGCTTACACAGCTGGCAAAATGCTGGGTCAACTGCACAGAGGAAAAATATGATTTACAAATCAGATATGATAACAAATACAGGCATGACAAGAGGGTAAGCAGCGTATTACTGTAATTCAGGGAAGGATATGAATGATTACCATGTTCATATATACTATGGTATACCAATTTTTTTAAGATTACCATAGTATTTGTAAGATTCATTAGTACTATGCTGCTTTTTGGAATCACTTACATTTCCCTGCATGTCAAACAGGTCTTGTGCACATCCAGGCCCAGTATAATCTAGGTAGGGATTCTTTAAGGCCCGTGGTTCAGACATTTTTGGAGTGATCTGGAAAAAAAAGAAGAAAAAAAGCACAGATTAAAAACATCAATAGATATAGAGGATAGATGAACTCTCTAAAACACATAGTTCTGGTCCTTGATTCTGATTGGCTGAGCCGTGTTCGAAGCCACTGTTATGAAGGCAGCATTAAATAAAAACATACACCGTGACCTCATTACATAAATATTACTGCGCCACTGCGTCTGTTGAATTGTTTCTTAAGAACTACATTGCTATTGTTTCTTAAGAACTACATTGCTTGAAGGACGATTCAATGTGTTATCAATATGATGTTTTTGTTGCTGCGTGTTTATTTTATGAATAAATTAATTATTTGTATGGACAAACCGTTTTATAAAAGCAATGTGCCCCGTGAAGCCGTGGTTTACAGTGAATTTAAAGCAGCTAAAGCCGCATTTCCACGATCTCAGACATTCGGAGAAGTAAGAAGAGAGATGCCAGCCGATTACTTCCCAAATACGTAGCGAAAAACATTGTGCATGATGACTCTGCATGTAAAAACAGTCGCACCAATATAACCACTTCGAATTAATTCTACATTTAGCTCTTAATTAGAGCTTTTTAGTCTTACTAATAAATCACCAAGACAGTTCAAGCATTTTAATGATATCGTACAAAGACTTTGATTTCCGAAATGGTTTTTGTTAGGCTCAGCCATCGCTGTTAACGGAAAAAAAAGTTTATCCTGCGTGGGCCAATCCGGAAGTTAAAACCCGGAAGTGTGACATTGGCCAAAAAAAGAAAAAAAAAAATACGTGCTGCTTACGCGTGCGGCGTGAAACGGGCTTCAAGGCCTTTCACATGAATACGCAGAGGCCCGTTACACAATAGTATGATGGAGATTCTTCCATCTTTGCTTAATTATCTGCTTAATAAAACTGCAATCATTTATTTGTGAATAATTATTTAGGAAATAAAACTGAGGTCTAGAAATACACGAACCCTTCTACACACTCGAGCGATACGAGGCTAATTGTAGCTGAAGCACAGAAAAGATGTATACAGATTATAAATGTGTTAATCAAATGCGGTCTAGCTACATAACTTCAAAAACAACGTTTTTTCCAAAACAGCGAACATACCGTGAATGAGTGCGCTGTAGAATTCTTCACGTCTGATCATTAATGATGTCCGGTTCTTGAGCGGATGGTTCTTTTGAACCGGTTCTTTTTAGTGAACTAGTTCACCAAATCGAAGTGAACCGTTCTAAACGGTTCGAGCCTCGACTAAGCACTGATTCACAAGTTACTCACTTTCGGTGGTGCCTAACAATCACTCCGACTCGAAATAAACCAGTATATGTGACTCCAACAGTACAGTGAACTAAGATTTGCTGTGCAGAGAGAACTGATGAGCTCGAACTGCTGATACTGAGCATGCGTGCGGTGCTCGAGTCAGGACAGACAGGAAGCTCTGTTTATATGACTCACTGCAGCCATCTGGTGTCCAGGAGGTTAACTACACTATTTCGCTGCCTGAGGCCACAAAGTGATAATGGTTTTAGTTCACAGTTGAGAGATTAAATAGGAAATAACTTTTTGTCATTGCATTAAGTGGTAAATTTAAGAAGCATTGCTTCTATTATTGTAATTCAGTGCAAATATTTAACAGTATTTAAATATTTAAAAGTAACAACCTAGATTATCAATCATTTAAACTAGAATGCCACATTAGATTATGTGCATCTATCTATCTATCTATCTATCTATCTATCTATCTATCTATCTATCTATCTATCTATCTATCTATCTATCTATCTATCTATCTATCTATCTATCTATCTATATACTGTATATAGCTACAGTTTCTCACTTCTCAATTAAGAAGGTATTAAAAATAATCGTAAAATACAAATTTTTATTACAATCATATGCTTAATTATTTGAATAATATAAAATTAAATGTGTGAGTAAATATAAAACATTTGCATTCATCTTGTTCAGCATTCAACTTTGACTAGTTCATTATTTTCATTAATTCTAATACTAAGACAGATAAAGTTCAGATACTTAGAAAAGCATATAGCATTTAACAAAGGAATTAATTAAAATAAACTTTGAAAAACGAATTACTGGTATACGATCACTTTTGAATTTGTATTATCTGATTTGCTCTAACATCCTTGCAGAGTCTTATCATAACTTAAATAATTCATGAGGGACTGAATGATATGATGGATCCTGAAACACTGAGTGTGATCATGTTGCTGCCATGGCGATGGAGCTCTGATCTGATAGGCTGATGTTCAGCGATGTATCTGACTCAAGAAAACATGCACATATGAATGTTTAATGTTATCCAACGTTACCCTGACCTTTCTTTGTGATTTCTGAAAGTCATGGAACATAGATCTAAACAATTGTTAGTGTTTTAATGTCTCAGATAAGGTAACACACTCAAAACAAATCCTCAGTTTTGAAAGAAACTCTAAGGAAAAATGAGTTCTCTGATTTTTCATCAAATTATTATTAATTTTAGACTTTTCCAGACCTGAAAAATCACTTTCCTATAGGAACCATGCATATATTTCAGTTTAAGAAGTGTCTTGTTTTTGACCATAAGGTTTTGGTGTGGAACATTATTCAGTATACTTTTATATAGGTCATCAAATTATGGAGATTCATGAATAGAGCTGACAACAAAAGCCCTTTGATGTCTTGTGGTATTCATGCATATTATTATAGAGATCAACCGATAATCATTTTTAATTGTTTAAGCATTTTCCCATAATCAGGTATCGGTTTATTAACATCGGATTCACCAATCTTTTGGGCATTTTGAGAATTGCATGCAAGATGAGTCAACAACACTGTTCAAAGGTCAAATAACTTAATTAGTAAACTTTATTTAACATAACAGCCATTAATGCACAGATGAGACATGTTACATGCTTGATATGTAGTTTAGTCATGTAATCTGTCAAGTTCTGTGCCAATAAAGACGTAACTTTACATGATTTAAAAACAACAACAATGAATGAGTGCATGTTAAACATAAAAGCGCAGAATTGAAGGATGTACGGTTGTCATTATGTGGTGAGATGTTGGTTGTTGTTAAATAACTCCTATAATATTTGGACTTTCCTACTGCAAAATCTCCCTGAATGCCCAGGGGAAAAAGACGTAGGCTATAAATACTTTTTTATTTATTTTTATTTAGTAGTTTTGGGTTTGAGTGACTAATAATAGACATATAACCTGATAAAATAAGATTAATTTGATGTCATCCATGTTATATTTCATCTGCAACAACAATGTGAACTTCTATTAAGATCCATTTGGCCATTAACTTATAAATGTATCATTATGCAAATGTATCATTATATGCATTATAAAAATTATCATTATGCATTATGCCATTAACTTATAAATGTATCATTATAAATCATTATGTCTTGGTGAACTTATAAATGTATCATTATGATTTTAGGCGAGTTCTCTGCATGAAAGACCCACGACAGATCAAAGTCAAATCAAATTGAATGTGGAGGATGTTAACTGTGACAAGATGATTGACAGGCCAGTTTCAGTGACAGAATGCACGTAACTATGGGACTGAGCGTCTATTAAAGACACAATTTTATGCCGTGATAGTATGTCCCAAAGCTTATACTCTTCTGCTACACTACACAAAGTACACACAAAGTATGTACATTTTCTTCACAAAAAGAGTACATTAAGGGCTTAGTATAGTAAAAAAATGTCACTGCTTTTATTTATTTTGATGAATGCTGAATATGTTGCAAGTGAGATGAGTAAAGTCCTGCTTAAATTTAGACTAGAATAAGCATCAATCATGTTCACACCGCACACACAACGCCTCTGCATTTACTCCCGATTACTCTCAACAAATTTTGTTGTAAATTTAAAAGTAATGCGTTACTTTACTAGTTACTTGAAAAAATAAATGTGATTACGTAACTCGCGTTACTTGTAATACGTTTCCCCCAACACTGGAAATGCAATCCACACTTTTTCTTAATCCACCTGTAGGAACGAAAAAGCACAAGCGAGTCAATTGTAATATCAGTTGTTTCTCTTAGATGGCAAATGGAGAGAAACTAGATGTACCGCATGGCGGTACAAAATATGACCGCCGCTCAGGCCTGCACTGGCTTTCCACAAAAATAAATGACGTGGAGCAATTTGGCTGTATTGCGTGTTTATGTATATACCTAAAAAAAGTAGTAGTATGTGCATGTCTGTCTGTGTGTGTGTGTATGTGTGTTTGTGTATGTGTGTGTCTGTGTGTGTGTGTGTGTGTCTGTGCGTGTATGTATGCGTGCGTACATGTGTGTGCGCGTGTGTGTTTGTGTGTGTGTGTCTGTGTATGTGGATTTGTATGTGTGTGTATGGGTGTGTGTCTGTGCGTGTGGATGTCAGTGTGTGTGCATGCTTGCGTTTGTTTGTATTCCTGCATGTGTGTGTGTGACAGTATCATCCTAAACCAGCAACCCTTCGCTCAACACCACCATCTACAGGCCGATGAGTGTACAGTCACTAAATGTGCACATAAATGAATTTATTTTATACCCCCCCATGGATGAAATTCTACGAAACTTAGCATACCCCCAGAGGATGTCAAGTTAATCATACACATGAAATATGGTGCAGTTCTGAACATCTCAACTGAAGATAGGGGCGATTAAAGCAGAATAATATTGCATTTTCATTTTTTATGGGAGGGGCGCAAATCACAAATGAGTGATTATGGGCTAGGTTGATGTGGGCCCTTAAGATCAACATACCATAAAAATGTCTTCATCCTCGGTGCCACGGTTCAGGTAGTTATTTAGGAAAAACTGCATTTTTTGGGTTTGGGGGGGCCCAGCGCGGGGGGGGGAGTGGCCCCTGGGGACCAAACGAAATTTTTCCGTAAAAGTCTAGTGGGGCTACATGCCCACCAAATTTCATGTTCCCCGGTGTTTCGGTGTCCCTGGTATCGTTGACGAAAAATTCAGTAGATGACAAAAAAAAAAAAACTTTGACAATCCCTATATGACCGCTTTTGCTAGCTACGCTAACGGCGGTCATAATAAACATCATGTTCACACCGCGCCTCTGCACTTACTCCCGATTACTCTCAACAAATTTTGTTGTAAATTTAATGCGTTACTTTACTAGTTACTTGAAAAAATAAATGTGATTACTTAACTCGCGTTACTTGTAATACGTTTCCCCCAACACTGGAAATGCAATCCACACTTTTTCTTAATCCACCTGTAGTAATGAAAAAGCACAAGCGAGTCAATTGTAATATCAGTTGTTTCTCTTAGACGGCAAATGGAGAGGAATTAGAGACATCTACTTACGTTTCCTCACGTATCTCCTCAGTTTCTGTTCAGTTGGCTCAGAGTGTGCTCAGATTTGCCAAGATATAGCCTGGGATCACAAGACAGAGATTTCTCAACAAATTCTCACAAAATCAAATAATATTCATATAGGTTTTAGCTCTGTATTCTAACCGTCTCCTTAATCATATAAAACAAATGGTTTTCACACAGACACTGCAAGTAAATTTCACAAATAATTGCAAAGAAATGGCAATTAACACACTGAATTAAACACGAAATTTTGAAGTAGAATGACTAAAACAGTATTTTCTTGTAAACATATTACAATAATCTTGTTATATATATATATATATATATATATATATATATATATTTTTTTTTAGGGAAGTTAGTATTTTTAGTATAATTCCCAAAACATCCCCCTTGTGAAACTATACTGATTTGAATAAAGTAAACCTAAGAATAAGTTGTATATTGTTAGTAATATTTCAAGATGAACACTGACTGTTATACTTCTCAAATAGTACAGAATCTCTGGATCAAAACACAGGAAAAGAAGAAGCACAAACAAGCAATGGAAGTATTGCTTATGCACATAATCAAACATTAAACAGCATAAATCACAAATACACAAATAAGACTGTGAAGCTTTGGGGGTGTTGATGGACTCCATCTACGTTTTAATCATCGTTCTAAATGCAATCCGGACGCTGACTGGTTGGCAACAAAGAGTTAATAAGAGATAATATTAGAATATATAGGGTGACTGACGACTGATATTTATATTCATTTTAAAGTGAGCAACAAAATGTACCTCTGGGCAATCAAGTATAGGCTGGATGAAGTGCGTGCAGCATAAGCACAATCAGCCTCACAATATTGTCAAGGGACTGTCAATGTCATGGGAAAGCTGCATTGCATGGGCAAAGGCACCAGAGAGCTTTACAGATGTGCTCAATCCTCCACATGCAAACCTCCGCCAAATTGAGTTATGAAAATTTGATCAGAACGTTAATGCAAAAATGGCCCAGTACAGTCCACTCCCACCACTGCCAACAAAGTGGATAATCAGACTGCCACTCTCCTACTTAATAGAAGCATGACAGAACTCAGCCTGAATACTGATCTCCTCTCTATTCTTCACCGCTCTCACAGTCACACTAACCCTCAAAGGACAAAGTTCAGCCCCGTTCTTTGTGCGGAACGACCTACAGCATTGAACACGGTTTAACAAAGAATAGTTCCGTTATGTTTGTGATTACGGTGCCATTGAATGGGTTTGAGCGTGTGGGTGGTCATTATGTTTGAATATCTACTCTACAGGATGATTACTGTTGGTGTCATTGGCTAACTTAGCACTGTGAATGACGACAGTGTACGGAATTTGTAGTCTGAACAATGGTTTTTCTCTGCTGGCAATCACCTGTATAATTACTGTGCAGTTTGGGAACAATGGCTAGATCTAAGAGGTAATTGCACAGGTATATAATCCCTGTCTCTCACCACTCAGAAAAGTTTTAAATATCCAATAGACACACTTGGAGATTAATATTGAGTGTTTTGAAAAGCCCTAAGCGCGTGTCCCTTTAAACAAAGGATTTGGTTTTGAGAGCAAGGAATTACATTAAGAGGATGACAATCTGACATTTTCTTATTCTTTTTCTCACGTGTAACGTCCACTTGGATGTTAAGTGAGTAAATTACAAATCATCCTGAAAAGAAGTTTTTATTTTTATTTTTATTTATTTTTTTTACATGTGGAGGCCTATCTAAGATGATTATGTAAATGAATGACGTACAGACGAACTTTTATCATGTTTTAATTTTAATTCTCAATTTTAATAATTTTAGGCTACATGTAGGCTATATTATAGCTTCTGCTAAGAAAAAAATAGTGCATTACAAAACAATAAATATAATATACTGAGGTCATTTTTGATAACTGAGATGCAAGATGGCAATCATTATTAAATGAAATACATGCGAAATAAAAAATTAGATGAAAAATTTTACTTAAATGAAAAGTAATGCCTTGGAAACTTGGATTAACACAGGTTTAAGTTTAAGTATAAAATATTAAAATACAACCAAATTTAAAATATTAATACATATTAAAACTATAACTATATCAACAATAATATTATATTAATAATAGGCTAATATATATATATATATATATGTATATGTATATGTATATGTATATATATATATATATATATATATATATATATATATATATGTATATATATATATATATATATATATATATATATATATATATATATATATATGTATATATGTGTGTATATATATATATATATATATTCTGCCAGGCAGAAGTTTTTTTTTTTATAAGTAATAAATAAAAAAATAAAAAAATAAAAAAAAGGCTAACCATCGTGTCACGACTAACTTCTCACTATTCACAACTATTCTTTTAACCTGTAATAAAGCACATTCAGTGATCAGATCCCAGGATGCAGGATCGTAGCAGGCCTATAGGTGGCAGTGTTGTCCTAAGCATCGTATCCAAAACCTATGACACCACGGAACACAAGGTATATTTGGCCTGACTCCTACCTCACTCACTTTCTTTGTCTCCATCCAACAAAGTGTCTCCCTCTCTGAAACTACACCTGTGATATCAGTGAGCCACACACCCCTAAACCAGACAGTTTGCTTTCTCATTTCCCAGACTGGTATCCACCCTCCCTTTTGAAGTGTCTTTGCACTCTCTCTCTCCCCGTCAATCCGGCCCTAGCCGAGGTGCTAACTGTTAGAAAATAGATTGTTTACCATACCTCCCATATTAACAACTTCTGCTCGCTGCTTTCTCACTACCAGCTCTTGAGACTGCTTAGCCTTTCTAATCAGAGAGCAATGCTAACAGCCTCTGTGGACAAGTCCCTGAATGGACTTAATAAACACACTCCTCATTAAAAAAGAACTTGATTTAATTGCATGGGGGGCCGTGGCTCCCCGTCTTAGGGCCCCAGTGGGAGAACTCTTAATCAGGAGTAAAGCCATACTTATTGTTCCATACAGACACCTGAATCTGAAAGCACAGAGAGAAGGGACGGATCTATTTATGGGGTGGCACGAGGACTCTGAGTGGTGGCAACACCAAAGCAAACAAGCATTCAATCACATACTTAATCTATATTATATCATACAACATCTGTAGTATAATTAAAAACAAAAGAGTTGCAAGCAGCAATTATCAGGGTCCAAGCATATGGCCCATTTTGGATGATTAGTGATCCAAATGAAATTAATCGTATGATGTGATTTTAACAGAAAAGTCCAACTTGAATCCTCACATAAAGTTAGGGTTTGATGAATCAGGTTAGCAACAGGAGTCAAAAAGGGCAACTGACTTTTAAAAGAAATCACTTACTGTTAAATAAAAAGGTCAAAAATGCCCCTCTAAAAATGTTTACTGTCATAAGGCATGTGATCATATGTGGTGTAAGTATGGACTCATATTCAACATTTAAATTTAGATGAATTGTATGTCAGGTCAATTTCAAATTAACGTGAAGATATCATTGCAGCTAAAAAAAGAGAAATAAAAGGTTATCTTCATTTAAAATTGATAGCAATATATTTAATCCTGTCTGGCAACGTGAAAAATATGTTTTATCAGGGTTTATAGAAGTCAAATAAACATTTAATGATATAAGCATTTTATAGATTTCTATGAACACTAATCTTTATTAAACAAATGAACTAGATCAATCTATGTATTTCCATTCATGGAAACTGATAGAAAAACAATAGGCTTAACATATTCCTTATCCTGTGGCTCCCTCTAGTGGGCAACATTAATATCGCAGACTTCATCTTTCAGTGGAAATGGCTGATAGTTTAGAATTTCCAGATAGCATCAGCAATAGCGTTCACCTTTGGTGTTTGGATCTCTAATAACAAAATATCAATATCCAGGACACTAAACTATCACCTAATTCTAATATTAGTTTCCATGATCAGGATCTTCTAATGGGTTTCATTTTATTATGTCGGAGAATTCGCATGCCAGTAATAGTTACGGTAGGCTACATGACGCAGTTCAAAATATACAATGAGAATCATTATGGTAAATAATAGCCTACTATATAGGCTAAATAATGGAAACACAGTCCATTTGTTTGTGAATTGCGCTACACTGGCTGTGCTGTGTTTTTGACTCACCAAAAAGAACCGGTTCAGAAGAGTCATAGTCTATCTTTTAATGAAGATGACTACAACACAGTGTGAGCATCCGTGCAGCACACGTGCTTTCTTGTCATTTTTTCACCGTCCATCTTTTTTTATTTCATCACATTAAAGCGCAGCTGCTAAAATGCGCTACAGAAAACAATGCTTACATTTATATTTTATACAGGGATAAATCTGGGTGGCAGATCAGATAGGGTGACAATGTTTTTTTGTTAGGGTGGCAGTAGCAACCCCGTGAGAGAGGGAAAATAGGCTAAAGAAAAGAAGTGGATGAGCCGCAAGAAAGGAGAGTGAGAGATGATATGAGCAAAGGACAGTGTCAGTCAGAGAAGAGAGAGAGAGAGAGAGAGAGAGAGAGAGAGAGAGAGAGAGAGAGCGCGCTCTAACTTATCCACAAACTTCCCTGTGAAAATATAGACACAGACTGCTGCACACATGATGGAAAATGAAAATCAATTAGAAATTAATTATGGAAACATTGCGAGGTGCAATGTACCTTTTCCCCTTAGAAAATAACGTCATAGAGGGTTTAATTTTTCAACATATAATTCCGAAGCTTAGAAAACAGGGTAGAGAATATTATAAGATTTAAAATAAAATGTTAATCTGTTACATATTTTAGTGCATTTAAATATTTGCATAAAATTCATAAAATATTTTTTTATTAAGAATATGTTAAACTCTGTAATATAAACTCTGTAAATATTTGTCATATTTTAGCATATATGTTGCAAAAATATAATCATTTTGAAAACATGATTTAATGAATGAATACATATTTAGATGTAGAATATTTGTTTTTGTATTTTGCATAATATATTTTGTAATAAATAAATACATATCCTAATGCATTTAACAAACAAACAAATATAAATATTTTAATGCAGAATTCATAGAATACAAATGATTTTGCATAATAGCCTACCTATAATACGACAGATAGTGAAATAAATAAATACATATTTCAATGCATTTAAATTATTTTTATAAAAATTAGAGAAAATATATTTTTTATTAAATATACTTAAAACTCTGAAAGTAATTTTCATAAATAAGCCCATGTTGCAAAAATGTTGTATTTATTTTGAATAAATATATACATATTGAATTTATTTTGAGTAAATAAATATTTAGATACAGAATTCTTATAATAAAAATATATTTAGCATATTAATTTAAATAAATAAATAAATACATTATATATATATATATATAATATTGTTTTTAATAAAAAAAAGTCTAAAACTCTGAAAATAGTTTTCACATATTAGCATAGGCCATATTAGCATAGGCCTATATATTCATAGAACCATAAACTTGACATAAACTTTTTTTACAGTAAAATAGAGTATTTAATATTCGTCTAAAAACGATATATATTTATATAAAAATATATACTTTTAAAATACTATTAATTATGCACATACATGTAAAATGAAATAGAATTAAATACATGAGCGTGTGTGAGTCTGAGTGAGTGAGTCAGAGTGAGTGTGTTTGTGTGTGTGTGTGAGAGTCTGAGTGAGTGAGTCGGAGTGAGTGTGTGTGTGTTTTAAACAAGTAACTTGTAGTTGCCAGCTCTGTAGTATCTTCTCCATGTAACCTGGAATTGATAAAACATTGAGTTTGAATTACAAAGTGGCCCACCACATTTAAACGGGATCTCTGCTCCGCTTCTGCAGCGCTCTGTCCGATCTCTCCACTGGGGTTTAAATCTTTTGAAGCTCGGATGAAAGCTGACAGTAGTTATTTCTCATCATGGCCTGGCAGTTTCATGTGTCACAAGCGCTCAATATGGACTTGGTATAGAAGTATGGACGAATTACGAATCCTACTTTGTGAAAGCTAAGCACTTCTCTATCTGGGGACCTGCCAATACTGTCATGTTTTATCCTCGTCCGGATGGCTCTGGACTTTATCTGGAACACTGACAGAAACATTGATAGATCCACATGCATTATATTTGAATTCATATATTTGTCAGAAGTCAATTTCGATTGTAACTAAAGTTACTTTGATTGTAGATCAGTACATGTAGCGTCACAATTAATGCAATAAAACATCAGTTGTCAGTTCATCTTATACAAGTAAAAGGAGACACAGTACTATGCAAATGTTTATGTATCAGGTATTCCAACACATTTAAAAATTCATAGGATAAATTTGTACGGAATGTATTTACCCCAAGGAAAACTTTCCTGCTAAGAACTCGCTCTTTCATCTTGACAAATCTGAGATCTGACATTTAAGATCTGTTCTGAAACTCTAGAGGAGACAAGTGCGAGATTAAGGCCTTTTTCTGAGTCTGAAGTCTAAAGTAAGATCACTTCGTTAAAATGAAATAAGATCTATGCCTATGCATACATTTCTTGTAGTCATTATATGGAATTCATGCATATGCATTCATGAGGCAAATATGAAGGACACATTACTTTGGAATATGGCAATGAACACAAGGTGATGAGGTTTGCTTCATCCTGGGGGAAGAAGTGACTCTTGAACTAGTCCAACTTTCCCCTTGTTCTAAAGAAAGTCAGACTAGTTCAAACACTGAATGGCATCAGCTCTGAACAGTGTTTTGATGTGTTACATCACAGCCTGCATACTAAAACTTGAAAATCTCCTTTGTGCGAGTAAAATTAGTCATCGTCTGTCTTCGAGGAGAAACACTTCACTTATCCGAACCTCTGCAGTAATTGAAAACTTTCAGCATGACAAGTTGTCCTCAAATGTTTTTGTAATTGTCTCAAGCACACAAGTTCATCTCTTATCGTTTTGACACCTTTCTTACAAAATAAATGTTAAGGTTTTCGGTCATCTGGATTATAAAAGGCAATGGATTTGGGCTTGATATTTCATTGGTTACACTTTATTCTAACGGTCCACTTTAGACATTCTACTAGTAACAAAGTGTAGCAGATATTAAACAGACAACTAATACTCTAGTGACTGCTAAATGACATGTTGCAAAGTTACTCGTAATAGAATGTCTAAAGGACAATTAAAACAAAGTGTTATACCATTCATTGCTCCCTATATCACAAAGCAGACATGATTACGTTTTAGTCATTAACAGATACATTTAGAGGCTCATTTGACCTTGTTACGGCTTCTAAAAACTGCAATGATGGTTTAATTGAGTTATGATATGATCACAATTGTAATATGACCAAATTCTGATGAAAATAAGAATATTCTTATGCATGCAAACAGTCGTTGACCACATTTACATCTTATACAGATAAAAAGTTTGGGGTCAGTTAACACATTTTATTTTTTTAAAGGAATTAATACTTTCATTCTGCATGGATGCATTAAATTGATCAAAAGTGACAGTAAAAACATTTATAATGTTGCAAAAGATTTCTTTTTCAAATAAAGGCTGTTCTTTTGAACTTTCTAGTCATCAAAGAATCCTGAAATAAATGCATCATAGTTTCCACACAAATATTAAGCAACATTTCAACATTGATAATAATAATAAATGTTTCTTTCTTGAGCAGCAAATCAGCAAATTAGAATTAATCATGTGACACTGAAAAGACTGGAGGAATGATACTGACAATTCAGCTTTGCCATCAATGATTTACATTTTTTAAAATACAGGGTGGGCCATTTATATGGATATACCACAACAACATGGGAATGGCTGGTGACACCAAAGTCCCGTTTGTGGCACACCAGTACATGTGAGGGGGCAAACTCCTCAAGATGGGTGGTGACCATGACATATACTAATGTGCCACAAACAGGACCTCAATATCACCAACCACTCCCATGCCACCACGGTATATCCATATAAATGGCCCACCCTGTACATTTTAAATACAAAACTGTTATTTTTAACATTATTATTATCATTATTGCTCAAATAAATGCATTCTCTGTGAGCATAAGAGACTTTGAAAAACATTTAAAAATCTTACTGAACTAAATAAAATTGTACTTTTAAATTTGAATGGCAGTTCAAATAATATTCCTGTGAACATAGATAAACTCATGTTGTCATGTTGTATATTTTGGCTTAATGTGTTTACATCACAAATAAATGATCAGACTATGACCCCCAAAAAAATCTTGCATTAATATTCTTGAATTGTTGTGGATTCTGTGCAACAATTTGATAATAGATTCTCAATACAATCGCAAGACACATAGAATAGCATTATTTCCTTGTGAACTCAAGCAAAATGTGACTTGGCCAAATAAAACACGAGGCTGAGAGGATCTAACGCACGATGAAAGATGACTGTTACAACTTTTATTGGCTGCAGGTACTTTACACACTGCTTTAAATTCCTATTAGAAACCTCTCTGTGTTTTCAGCTAGTGCCTGATTAATGGCCATATAGCACTCGTGGTGGGCTTTATTAAACCTGAACATTTAGCCCTGCTTATGCCTGAACGGGCCCTTGTGCATTGACAGTTTATCTGTCTGTAGTTGAAAGAGCACTGAACATTTAGAGCCACCCTAAATCTCTCAGCAGGATCTTTCTCTTTCCATCAGGCTCATGTAATTTGATTGTTCTGCTTTAGACGTCTTAGATCCGTGATTCTGTGTTGATACCGCTCTACACAGCATGACGTGTTGCGTCCGAAATTTCATGCTGGATAGTTGGTACGTTTGGTTTGAAACTTACTTACGACCTTTAAAAAGTATGTTCTATGTAGTAATGTGTGTAGAATGAATGAAACTCAGACGTACATCCGCTACACTGTCATGTGACCTACGGCGTCAGTTGCGTCACTTCACTTCCATTCACAAATCCTCTCCCGTGAATTCAGACATAATATACTCGGCTCACATTATGTTTTTCACCTACTATATAGTAAGGAAATAGGCATATTTGGAGGCAGCGTTGGTTAAAGGGGAGCTATTATGCAAAATTCACTTTTGTATTGTTTTTGAACATATTTATGTGTCTGTAGTGTGTGTACAAAACGCCTCGGTTACGACTGTAACCTCGGTTCCCTGAAGAGGGAACTCCCGTTGCGTCGAAATGACGCTATGGGGAACGCTTTGCGTGATGACGTCTTGAAGCACATGTAAAATCAGTCCAATGGTGTGGCGGAACGTCAGAGGCGGGTGACGTCACGTACCAGGAAACTATAAAAGCCGGCCCGAAACAGAAAACGAAAGCTTCGTAAAAGTCTGAAGTCGAGCTGACAGGCATGAAGGAGATATGGCAAGGCGACGCAACGCTCGTTCCCTCTTCAGGGAACCGAGGTTACAGTCGTAACCGAGGCGTTCCCTTTCAAGGGAACTCCCGTTGCGTCGAAATGACGCTATGGGGAACGTCTATACCAACGCCTCCATAGCTACAAATGTCTGTCCTGTGTGAAATCCGTAGAGCAGCACTAGGAAGACAAAACATGAGACCCTGGAGCAGAGTCTAGATCCAGAGAGTAAAACCTGACGAAAGTGTGCGGTGAGGACCAGCCTGCCGCATCACAGACGTCCTGTAATGAAACTCCTGAAATAAGGGCCTTAGAGGCCGCCATACTCCTCGTCGAGTGCGACCGGACAGCCAAAGGAGAAGGCTGCCCAGCCGCCTCATAAGCAAGTGAGATAGCCTCGACCACCCACTTGCTCATCCTTTGCTTAGACACCGGGCCCCCTTTGTTAGGGGACCCAAAGCACACAAATAATTGATCACTTTTACGCCACAGGGCAGCTCTGTGGACGTAAGCGTCTAACGCCCGCACAGGGCAAAGCAAATTATTAGCCTCCTGGTCAGCATTTTGAAAGGGAGGAGGACAGAAGGCCTGCAGAACAACAGGTCTGACCACATTAGTGGGGACCTTGGGGATATAACCCGGTCTCGGATGAAGGAACGCTTTAACCATACCCGGAGCAAACTCTAAGCATGACGGAGCAACCGACAATGCTTGAAGATCCCCTATTCTCTTGAGAGAAGAAATAGCCAGAAGGAAAAGAGCTTTCAGAGTAAGAAACTTCTCAGGAACCTCCTCAATGGGCTCAAAGGGGGCCCGGGATAAGCCTTGTAGCACAAAGGACAAATCCCAAGGTGGCACCCTAGAGCGAACTGCAGGCCTCAGCCTCCAAGTGCCACGAAGGAAACGAGATACCAAGGGGTCTTTCCCCACAGACATTCCACCCAAAGGAATGTGGTAAGCACCTATGGCCGCCACATAGACCTTTAAAGTGGACGGGGTCAGACCTGCAGTGAACCGGTCCTGCAGGAACTCCAGCACTGTACCAATTGGGCAGTGGACTGGGTCCAACCGACGGTCACTACACCAAGAAGTGAATACTCTCCACTTCAGGGCATAAAGTTTCCTCGTGGAGGGAGCTCTGGACTGTAGAATGGTCTCAACAACCTCGGTTGAGAGACCTGACTCTATGAGCTGGGCCCCCTCAGAGGCCAAGCCCACAGGTTCCACAGTTCTGGCCGAGGGTGAAATATCGAGCCCTCTGCCTGGGACAGAAGGTCCCTCCTGAAGGGTAACTCCAGAGGATGCCCGTCGAGGAGGGACACAAGATCGGGAAACCATACTCTGCCCGGCCAGCGCGGGGCTATAAGAAGTAGATGGACCCGGTCCCTGCGAACTCTTTCCAGAACTCCCGGGAGCAGAGCCACTGGGGGAAAGGCGTACAGACGTAGCCTCGGCCACGTCTGTACCATAGCATCCAGTCCCAGAGGAGCTGGATGCGTGAGGGAGAACCAAAGTGGACAGTGGAGACGTCTCTCGAGACGCAAACAGATCCACTTGTGCTTGGCCAAACTCCCTCCATATCAGCTCCACCACCTCGGGGTGGAGCCTCCATTCCCGGGCCTCGGCCCCTGCCTCGACAGAGTGTCTGCTCCTATATTCTGGACCCCGGGGATGTAAGCTTCCCTGAGTGACAGTAACTTCCCCTGGGACCACAGGAGGATATGGCGTGCCAAGTTGGATAACGGTGTAGCGTAAATGCCTCTGGGTTAATGCGAATTAGCTCAAGAATATAGGGAATTTTGGCAATATTAATATTTATAACGCATGGTCATAATTCATAAATCGCATATGCATTTACTTTATCAATTATAGGAAATGCCTCGTTCTGTACTGTCTGATCATTACAGTTAAGAAGAAGTATTCCTGTCTACAAAACTCCAAGAGAGTTTGTCTTCTGGCCACGAAGACAAAACCTCTTTGGGTTTATTAATAAAAACTATTCAAAGTAGTTTTATAATATAGAGCCTGTAGCTTTATAGATCTTTTGTTTCATTGACTTTATAAAAAGTGGGTTTTCAAACACAGAGCCAGTTAAAAGTATAAATGGGTTTATTAATAAAATGGCACACACTAGAGATTATATAAACTACAAACATAAACGTACGTAAAAATGCAAACAAACGAATAAACATTTAACCGAACAAAAACATAAACATAGCGTGATCAGAATGAAAATGGAATGAAAGAAAGAAAGATATAGAGGGAAGATAGAGGGTAACTTAAATCACAGACCTAAGACCTAGACACCTGGAACAGCTTTTATAGGAATCAATATACTTGCGAGATGTGGTACTCTTTCAGTGTGATGCTGAAAAGGGGACGCGCGTGCGCGTGTCCGGCTGGTTTGCGTCTAGCTTCTTCTTCTGGGTCGTTTCGAAAAACGATGTAAAGGCTCACTTGAATTTAACGTTACCGGAAAAGTTCAGATTCGTCTCCCGGGATGGGAGAGGCTGGAAATCTTAGTTGCAAAGACCGGCGGTTACGACTCGAACATGGGTTCGTTCGATGGAGAAGGCCAGGGCCTCCTTCAGATGTTCCTTGGAGAAGCGCTGCGCCGGGGAGAAGAAGTTGAGTTGGAAGCGGAAGGATGAGAGAGCGAGCGTCTGCTTGTGTTTTGGTTTTAAAGCAGCGCGGGGTAACGCCCTGTTTGATGACGGGACCCAATGGAATCTTTCGGTTCTGAGGCGGGAGCGTTTCATTGTTTGTGAAGGAACGCCTCTTCTGATCGTACCCAGAAAAATGCATTAAAACTTTAATACCACATTATGTATAGAAATATAAACATTTGTGCGGAATATAGTTTATATTTCTGTATAAAGAAGCTCAGTACGATCCGTAGGATATCATACCCGACATTAATATCAGTTAATGAAACAGATACATCTCAAATGTATCAACACACGTGTCCATTACATCTGCAGAGGTGCATAAATATCTCAATTTATCCCATCACAACCCATAGACAAGAAAACTACATAAAAACATTTCATGCGTGTGTGTAACTTGTAGTTTAGGAGTTTCAGAGTGGTTTGGTGTGTGTGTGATTCAGAGCGGGTTTTCTGTTGAGATCGGAATGTCAGTAATGTCTTTGAAGCTCACACTGTCGAGAGGGGGGAAGCGAGTCGTAAACGGGGGTTCAGTTACAGAGTTCGCCAAGTCTGTGGGACTTAGAAAGTGTTTTCACTTTTAATTAGTATATAAATTAAAAGTCAATTTTTACCCATCGAGCCATAGTCGTTACAACGGGCGCGAGCGCAAACCCCCTTGGTGGTTGATATAGGCGACTACCGCTGTGTTGTCCGTATGTACTAGCACATGGTGCCCCCTGAGATCTGTGATAAAGCTCCTCAGAGCCCGGAAGACAGCTAACATCTCTAGGCGATTGATATGCCAGGAACGATGATGGTCTTCCCACAGACCTTGAGACGAGCGACCCTCCAGGATCGCTCCCCAGCCCGTGAGGGAAGCATCCGTCGTTAGCAATTTGCGACGACAAGGAGCTCCCAACACTGGGCCCTGGGACAGGAACCAAGGCTTCTTCCACATAACCAAGGCACGTAGGCATCGCCGCGTGACCTTGATTGTGCGAAATGGGTTGCCCCTCTGGGAAAACCCCCTGGTCCTGAGCCACCACTGCAGGGGCCTCATGTGTAGCAGTCCAAAAGGTATCACGTTGGAAGCTGCTGCCATGAGACCCAACAGTCTCTGGAACTGTTTGACAGTGAGTAGCTGGCCTAGCTTTATACTTTTCACAGCTGCAAGGATGGACTCTATACGTGGCGGTGACAGGCGTGCCTGCATCGACACAGAATCCCAAACCACGCCTAGAAAAGTGGTCCTCTGGAGTGGAGAAAGCACACTCTTCTTGGCGTTCAGCCGTAACCCCAACTCTTTCATGTGGGCGAGAACAACATCTCGATGTTGAACCGCCATCTGATGCGAATGAGCTAAAATCAACCAATCGTCGATGTAGTTCATAATGCGAATATCCTGGAGGCGCAGTGGCGCCAGAGCTGCATCCATGCATTTGGTGAAAGTGCGGGGTGATAAAGCTAGGCCGAATGGAAGAACTCGATATTGGTATGCTTTGCCCCCGAAAGCAAACCTCAGGAACTTCCAATGACACGGACGGATGGATATATGGAAATATGCGTCCTTGAGGTCTATCGTGACAAACCAGTCCTCGGACCTGATCTGTGGCACGATCTGCCTCAATGTTAACATTTTGAACTTGAGCTGCATGACTGACTCGTTCAGAACTCGAAGATCTAAAATGGGACGCAATCCCCCGTCCTTTTTTGGAACTATGAAGTACCGGCTGTAAAACCCGGTTTCCCTGCTGGAGGGAGGTACATATTCTATGGCCCCTTTCTCTAACAGAGTGTTCACTTCCTGTTCCATAACCAGAACCTGCTCGGGGCCCACCACTGTGGGCAGGACCCCCATAAACCGAGGTGGGCGTTTCTTGAATTGTATCTGATACCCTTTTTCCACGGTCTGCAGGACCCAACGAGAAACATTTGACAGTAGCTTCCACGCTGTCAAAGATTCTACTAGAGGTACCAGCCTCTCGAGACTGGTTTCTGGATTTTGTTGCTGTTGAGTAGTCGGTTCGACGCCCTGTAACGGCGTACCGGCAGGGAACGACCGAACAGACTGCTCTAGCACCCTCCTCGGAGGGGGCGGGCATCCCGAGGCCACTACGTTTCCGGGTGGACCTTGAGATATGTGCTCGCCGGAGACCGCTGCGCCCTGTAACACCAGAGGTGGCAGGGTTGGCAGAACGGTCCCCTGAGGGCACCGAAGAGAGACGGGCACCGTAAAAAGAGGTGTTAACCGCTCTGCTTCGGGGGGAACTACCCTCATTTGTCCTGGGTCCTCGGACGTCAGGACTTCTTCCCAGCAGCCTTCTTGGCAGTAATAACGGTCCGCAGATCCGTTTTACCCCTCGAAGACTGCTGGGTTTGAGCGCGCCCTCCGTGTCCCCGAGGTTTTTGTGGGGGAGCACGAGAGGACACACTCTGTTTCTGAGTGGCACGGTGCTCAGCGCTCTTTTTAGAGGAGTGAGGCTGCTCCCGCTCAGCAGCCTCATAGAAAGAACGGCGGGGGAGAAGTTTTTGGAGAGCAGCTGCTTGTTTGGCAGCTTCTTGTGATTTTGCTACTGCACTATTAACTGCATCGCCAAATAAACCAACCGTGGAGACCGGAGCATCTAAGAGAACATTTTTTTCTTTGTCTTTAATGTCGCTCAGATTGAGCCACAGATGCCTCTCAGTGGCCACCAGGGCTGCCATAGACCGCCCAATTGATCTGGCGGTCTCCTTGGTGGCCCTGAGAGACAGATCTGTGGCTCTGCGTAGTTCAGCCACAGTGTCGGGACCAATACCCCCGCCCTCCTCTAAATCACCCAGCAGTTCAGCCTGATAGGCTTGCATAATAGACATTGTATGCAGACACGCTGCAGCTTGACCAGCGGCTGCATACGACTTATGAACCAGGGAAGATGTTGTTTTAACTGGTTTAGATGGAAGTGTAGGAGTCTTCAGGGAAGATGCCGTTGCTGGAGAGAGATAGCTAGCCAGCGTCTCTTCCACCTTCGGCATCTCCCCATAACCATGCTCTTTATATTTATGAATGGAAGAGTAGTGGGATGTGTGTGGTGAAAATACTCTATATGACACTGGTTTCCCCCACGATCTCGACACCTCGGTGTGGAGATCGGGGAAAAACGGAAGACTCCTGCGCTGGGGCTGCGCACGAGATGGCAGGAAGCGTTCGTCAAGCTTGCTTTTTGAGCGAACGTCCTGCCTATCCTCTGGCCACTCAATAGAAAGTCTGTCAACTGCTCTAGTGATAACATCGAGCAGTTCCTCAAACGCGTGAGACTGAGGTGGCGAATCCTCAGACTCAGCTTCAATACTCACAACATCCAACTCCTCAGAGCTGGACAATTGCAGTATTGGTGCCTCTATCGGGGGGGAAGAAACCGCAGCGCGTGCTTCCACACCCTGATGAGAGGCACTGGATCTGTCAGATTGAGGCTGAGATAAGGCAGAGCCCGTCTCAACATCCACTGACAGATCCATTTGCGAACCCCAGGTCTGAGATCGCCGCCGAGCCTCAGCCGCGGCGGGACCCGAGCCCTGGGGAACGTGGTCGGGATTGAACCGAGCCAAACGGGATCGGAGCGTACGCAATGGAAGCGCCTCGCAATGCACACAGTCACCACCCTCGAGTGCTGACTGGGCATGCTCCTCTCCCAAACAAACAACACAAAGAGTGTGTGTGTCACCTCCCGTTAAATAACGCGGGCAGGGATGGACACACACTCGATACTGCTGCTTGCTCGCCATAACTGAATCAATATATATATATATATAGACAGACAACACCAAATAACAAGGACAGATTTCAACACAGAGCGCAACTGAAGACTCAGAAAGCTTTTGTTTTCTGTTTCGGGCCGGCTTTTATAGTTTCCTGGTACGTGACGTCACCCGCCTCTGACGTTCCGCCACACCATTGGACTGATTTTACATGTGCTTCAAGACGTCATCACGCAAAGCGTTCCCCATAGCGTCATTTCGACGCAACGGGAGTTCCCTTGAAAGGGAACCACCCTATTGTGGTAAAAATCCATCCACTCTGTTTGCTATTTTCGTCATAAATCTGCTACAGTCTCAAATTGAGCCGTTCAGGGACTTGCTCCAATGTGATGTCACATTACCCAGGCCCCGCCCACGACTGGCATGGATTCTGCCCTATTAGCATAGCTCCTCCCCTGAGTGAGCTGTACACAGTCCACCATGTTTATCTCCTCGCCAGATCATTGAACAGCAGCATTCAAGCCAGAAATGTATTCTTATTAAAGCTATAGTTTTTCATTTAAGAGTATTTCATATTGATTAATTGATTCATATTAACATATACAGCAATAGGCACTCTATATTACGCTGCTTTCACTTTAATACACAGATCTAATATACACATTTCTTTCCCTGCTGTTTACGTTCACAGACATAACCAACTGTGTTTGTGAACTTTGTGTGTTTTTGACACAACCTTGTGTGTATTTGACAGATTAAGCGCAATAAGAGTGAAAGAAAACTTTAATACTCACATGACACACCGTCTGACAGTGCGTGTGTTCGCGCTTTGGATGTGTGCGCTCAGAAAACAATATATCAGAAGTTTAGATTGATATGGCTTTTAAACGCATTCAAATAATAACTTTCATGATGATGAAGAACTGCAATCTCATGTGAGCATGGCTGCGACAGAGATGATGATCAAAACCAAACAGATGTTTTAGTTTTTGTCAGAGTATCCGAGGCACACGCTGTAAAGGCTCCGCCCTCTTCGTGATAGGGGGCAGGGAGCAGCAGCTCATTTGCATTTAAAGATACATGCACGAAAACAGTTTTTGCTTCAACTCAAAAATAGGCATTTACAACATGGTATAATAAATGAACTGGAGGGTATTTTGAGCTGAAACTTCACAGACACATTCCAGAGACACTTGAGACTTGCATAATAGGTCCTCTTTAAAGGACTCAAGTAAAGAAAGATATGCTCACATTTTTAAAAAAATACATCACATGTGCTCCTTTGACTGTAAGCAAAGTAGCTGATACCAAGTCAACATTGTACAACCAGTTGTTTTTCAACATTATTTTGCTTGTTTTTACTCACTCAACCAAACTTTAAAGAATTAAAGCAATCTATCAACTTTTCGTTAAAACCAATGCTTTTTCACTGTTTAAGAACATGCCTGAAATTGGTGGTTTGGACCTTTCTTTCATACTCTACTGGTTATTCTGTGGCCTGGGAGATAAGAAATGTCTTTATAAAAGGTACAATTCAGGCCTTATTTGAAACACTCTGAAGCTGTTTGTAGTTACAAAGAGTGCATCAACATAAGAGCAAACCCTGAACTCTAACACTTTAGTCTCTTCAGGCAGAGATACAAATATAGCCGTCAGCTGCAGCTTTTCATTTTTCACTTAAGGTCAGGAATGCATGTTTAAAAGCCAAAGGTGAACACGTTTAACATTCAGGAAAATGCAGAAATAATTCTTAACCCTGAAATTATATTTAAGATGTAATTTTTAGTGCATCCAATGACTATTTCTTATTTCAAATATATTAAACGTTGCTGACACGTTTGTGCTGCAGATATGAATGATACTTTCAATTGTAAAAATTGAGGCATACTGTTACTTTTAAGTGATTTGACATGGAAAAATAAATGAATAAATAAATACAATTTTAAAATCCTATATGATTACACTGAAAGAGGAAATATTTAGAGAGGCTTTATCTAGTCCTGAACTATCATTTAAAAGTTTGGGCTTAGTCATATTTTTGAAAGAAATTAATACTTTTATTCAGCATGAATGCATTAAATTGCTTAAAAGTGACTGTAATAAGTTGTATAATGTTACAAAAGATTTATGTTAAAAAAAGGCTGTATTTTTTTGTACTATGGTTTTCACTACAAGCATCACAACTGTGTCATAATAATAATAAATAGTTGGTTACACTTTATTTTAAGGTGTCCATGTTCCAGTGTAATTATATTGAAGTATTGAGTAATAATTATTATCCACATGTACTTACCATATAGGGTAAGGCTTATGGTTATGGTTTGGTTTAGGGTAATGTAATTATGCATAATTTATAGTTATTACTACAGTAATCTGTAAAATAAAGTGTTACAGAAATGAGCAGCAAATCAGCATATTATAATGATTTCTGAAGGATCATGTGACACTGAAGTCTGGAGTAATAATGCTGAAAATTCAGCTTTGCATCACAGGAATAAATAAGCTTTTAAAATATATTAAAATAGAAATAAGTTATGCCTATTTTAAACTGTAATAATATTTCACAATATCACTGTTTTTACTGTATTTTTGAACATATAAATGCAGCCTTGATGAGCATAAGAGACTTCTTTCAAAGATATAAAAAAAATCTTACCATCCCCAAACCTTTGAAAAATATTGCTTAAATTGCATATCCACTTTATGTAAATGAATACATAATATTTTGATATAATTTTAATATCTGATATTCCCTTATTGATTGTTCTGGACTAATTGCGACTGTCGCTATGGTAAAATTGGTCTTCTGTCGTCAGCCTGATTTTGATTGATCAGACATTCTCTATTGATGTGTCTGCTAATAATCAGTAAAACAGCAGGATAAGGGCGGATGGGGGCTGATGATGGCCGAAAAGCCAGACACTCTTGATTACGAACCTTAGCTCACAGCGAGGGTCGAGCTCCACGTGGAACGTCCACAAGACCCAACACCGCTGCTGTAGTCCTTTTCAGTCAAACCAAGTCCACAAGAACTCGCTGGCATGAAGGACACTCTGTTGATTGGTCAGATGGTAACAAGCAGGCACTGGCTCTCAGTTATGTTTAGTTCTGTAATCTCCGTCCCACTCTTCAGTTTACTCTCAGTATTGTAGCTTGAAGCCGCCCCTGTGGATGCTGTTGTTATGGACAGAATTCAGAGCCGAGGTCTCAGCAGTGTTCCTCACTCTCCTGCTGGTCTTTCGTGCCCAGTTAAGAGGTCCCGTCATGATGAGCATTATGGTGGTGGAACACAACAGGAGGTGAGATGAAGAGAAGCGAGACGCAAACCAGCATGGCTGCTGTCTAACTCCTAAGTGTTCCAGCCACTGCTCACAATCAACTTCAGACTCCCTTTCTCTTCTCCCTTTGATTTTAGCTCTTTCTTTTTTTTTAAATTCTTGGAACTTTCCATTTTTTATGTTACTTACTTTTGAATGTTCTCTAAACATTCTGAAACAAGTATAGTAACATTTAAAAAAAATGTTGATGAACATCGATTCAGAAAAAAAAAGTGTCACGAAGATAGTAATGTTGTTCTGCTAAAGTTTTGAGAACATTAATTAAAGACCAGATAACTTTGAATGAACAAAAGTTCCCAAACTTTGGCCTAAAATATTTACTTGAGAATTTAAGTTAGTATTTTAATATTTTAAAAACACACTTGCATGTTCACAGTTGTCTGGTGTCGGTTATGGTCAAATGACATGCAGGTAAACAAAATATTTGTTTTATTTTAATTGTTTTTATTATGCTAAATGTACAGGTTTTTGATCATTTTTTTTTTATTTGATACTATACAGGGCTGTTGAATGCTTGAATCTGATTGGTTTAAAACCCTTGTGTGGTGTTCGGGTCATTTTGACCCGGAGAGAATTTTTATTTTACCCCAAAATACTAGTTAATGTTATCGCTTTGGACTGAAACTTAGTGACTTTATTCACAGATGGTATAACTACTTCTCAAATGTTTTTTGACAATTTTCTTACTTTTTTAGGGGGGATTTTGTCACCTTGTTACACTTGTGGTCTTCCCGGTCAAAAATGACCGGACTACAAGAAATTGCTTATAAATCACTTGTTATGCAATATTATCACCCAATATTGGATTCAATCTTTTTGTCAACTTGTTCTCTTTCAATTAGGACTGGTTTTATAATTCTATTTGCATCTGATTAATCGTAGGCCTCATTTAATTGACAGTAGGCATCTCATTTTTTGAGTAAAAAAAAATATTTTTGAATAATTTTGGAAATTTTAAATAAAATCTGAAGAAAATTGGCACTGTTGATCACACTAGTCTACTTTAATTTTTCACCAGGAATTTTGTTTTGAAAAACTTTTATTTTGTACAAAATGGCAATTTTGTAAATAAATTTTGTAAATTAATTTTTATAAATAAATAACCAAAACACTGACCAAGCAAATAAATATAGTGCACAATAGGATACAAACGTCAAATTATTTTCATTTGCCACAAATTTGTTATTTTTTTGACACAAAATAACATTTTATTATGTACAGAAAGCACATACTCTCTCTCTTTCTCTCCCTCTCTCTCTCTCTCTCCCTCTCTCTCTCTCTCTCCCTCTCTCTCTCTCTCTCTCTCTCTCTCTCTCTCTCTCTCTCTCTCTCTCTCTCTCCACTCAAATGCACACACATACAGTACGGACACACTCGCACAGAAACGTTTTGACAGCGTCACTCCTACGAATTTATCAGTAAAATTGTTTAAGAACATTTTAAGAGGTCATGACATGACATTTAACATGACATTTCCACTAGCGATGTAATAACGGCGCTGTTTTTGAAGCAGATTAACTTACAGTTTCGCTAATAGTAAAGAAACTTCTGCCGAAAACTGTAGACACACATATTCAGGTCTTCATGCACGCTTAATCTCTTTTTCTCTCTCTGGTGTGCATTATAATCTAATAATTCAACGGCCTGTCGTCAATGATTCCTTACTTCATCAACTCACAAACACCCAGTTTGTGAAATCATAGTGGTTATTGCGGTAAATCCCCTATTGAACACATTTAGTTGTCAATCATGGGTGTTATTCGCCTATAAACAGTGTATTTCTACAAAAAACATTGATAACTGATAATTTTGCATTTGCATAATATAGCATGCAAGCCAGTAAACAGTCCAAGAGCACTGTTGACTTGAAAGATGATCAAGAGCCAGTGAAAATATTTCACTTTTAATGAAAATTGTATACTTAAACTGCTGTGTCATTTCTGATTCACTTTTATCTCTGTCCATATTATTCCTTAGGGGATTTATATCTTTAAATAAAAACACAAGTTCTCATTTGTTAACATTAGTTAATGTATTGATTTACATGTTTACTCACAGTTACACAGTCACCAGTAAAGAAAGGTACAATTTTCACTTTCAAACTTTGGGCTTGTGTGTGTAGGCGACTAATGAACAATTCTCATGCAGACCCTTCCTGAACTACATCTCAGAGCCAATCTGCATAAGTGCTGCAGAATGTGTTGAACAGCCGAGGGGGCTTTGGCCCGTCCTGACGTGAGTGTCAGCTTCCCCTCCACCTGTGAGGGGATGTTGACCATGAGCATGCCCCAGGGACACCTCTGAGGGCCTGGCAGATGAGGCGGCCATCCACCGCTTGCATGCTAATCGGGAGACATTTTTCCCAATAGATGTTGTCGACAGATATAGCCTGTGAATACCAAAACACAGACTGCTTTTCCTCTCTAAAACAATTGTTGGTAACCTTTATGCAAGCTTTTGAAGTGATAAGCTACCGCTTAGTCATTTTCGTACTGCGTGGCTATGTGAATTGTTGTGGTGCAATTCAGATACTAAAATGTGACTTCATATCTTTTTCCAATCATTCAAAGCTTAAGAGACCTTGCATGTTTCACAATGCCTGAGACTTAGCATGCCATCACAACGCATGTGTGTAGAACCCTATGAAGTCAGTTTTGTTTTACTTTATAAATTCCATTACATTTTTTTCCAAAATTGTGTTTTTTTCCCCCGTTTTTTTTTTCTTTCGTATTTTGGATTCCATTTTATGGTTGAATAAAATTTTAGTAATCAAACAGCATTAAACTAATATAATTCAAAGTCTCCATGAAATCAAAGTTTTTGACTTTTAGTATGAATATGTTAGCCTTACTGTTATCTATAAGCTAGTGTGGTCCAAAACAATGACAACATTCGAATTTAGAAGATAATAGGCATTCAAAACCTAAAGTCGCTTACTTCCACCAATATGGATCAATGATTTTTTTATGACATCACTCTGCACTTCAGCTTATCATCCAATTTTCTGTCCAATCAAATGCTCTCTAGAATCTAAAGCGTCCCGCCCCCTGCACTATAAATAGATGCTGAAGCTGCGCATCTGTTCACACATTTGCTATTTTTCTATATGGTGAATGAACTATAGGGAATAGGGAACGATTCAGACAGTGTAAATGAGCTTTCCATTGGGGTGTTAGTGTCACATTAACCACCGCAGCGCGCACACAGTCTGCTCAGGTCCAGAGACACAATAGCACAGAGCGGTTCATATGAGCGAGTCGGCACAGACCAGAAAACGTATCGGACACATTTGAATTCTGCACAGAATGCTGTATTTTAAAGTGATATGGAAGCGATAAGAGGAGAAATAGTTCGAGATTAGGAGGAAACTGTGGCTTTATCAAGCTCAATGGCTCTGGCCGAGCTGTGATATAAACGAAATGCTATTGGCTATTTAAAAAAAGGGGAGGAGCTGTTTGATATGTCCCGCCCTGTCTTCCTATTTCAGTGTATAAACCGTCAACACACTGAAAAATGCTGCTAGTTTCAAGGCACTTCAGTGGGTCTTTAAAAACAATTTATTAAAAGTTTAACAATTTTTACATTTTTAGGGCCCGATGAAATTTTCCAAATTCCATCCCCATTGCGCTTTAATATTCACAGACAATAGTGTAAGTGTAAAGCCCTTCTTTTGATTTATTCCTCCAAATTCCATGACATACCGTGTTATACTGTAAATTCCATATACTGACTGGATTCCACGATTCCGTCCACGTTTTCCACATCTCTGAAATGCCCATCTATCCTTATCCACAATCGCGAACGCTACACTACTTGTCTTACAGGTCGGACGTAGTAGGATGCCACCGCCGTATGTCTACATGACATGCCTTTACCAGCGGCGTTCAACTCTGCTGACCTGACTAAGACTATAATTAAATGCTTGCCTGTGCGGTTTGGGGTGACTGCCATTATATAAGGTGGTTGTCAGCTGGCTCAGGATTGAGGCTGTGTTGCTTCAGTGGTTTGTAATAGGAACGCTGCCTTGCATCTCCAGTGATCTAGCTCTCGGGAATGGCTCATCTACCACAATATCTCCCTCATAAAATGCTGAGTGGAGAGGTATTGATCAGCAACGGCGGGGTATGGATGGCAGTTCTCCCATTGTATAATGCAATGTTTTAATGGATTAACAATGTAATTAATAAGACAAAGGATGTCCTAAAAGCCTGTTTTCAGTTCAAAATTAGTCATTACACATCCACATTGGCCCACATTTTGGCTGTCAGGGTTTGGCTTGGTCTAGTTAGCTCCTGCTGATAGATGCCGTGACCATTCTGTGGGCAAAAAAAGTATCTTTTTCTATTGATTTACATTAAAAAGTCATGTTACATTTAAATAAATAATAAAAACATTTTTTTTTTTGTTATCAAATAAATAATGCATTTAAATGAATAATTAAATAAAGTAAAAAAAAAAATTATACAAACAACAACAACAATATATATATATATATATATATATATATATATACACACATAATGTTTGATTTTGTATTATTTATTTTACTTAATTTTTTTACTTTTCTATAATTTTCATTATTAATTTCATTATAATAACTCATGCATTTTACATGAATTTATACAATGATTTTTTAAAGGGCTAATACAAGCAAGATATTGATTCATTATTATTTTTATTTAGAAATAATTGCATGCAAAAAGCTAAAAACATAATGCATACACCAAATCACTCAAGAAACAGATTTACCGGTACTTACAATTTCACAGAGGTCTGCACTATTTTAATAATCCTCTAAAAACTTGTGTTATACCGTTGCTATATGACGCACACTGGCTTGTGCCTTAAAATCTATTGAAGCAGCATTTTTCAGGCTTGATGTTTCATGTATAATTTGTGAGACCAATACTGGTGTTGAAGAAAGACTCCTTTTAATTATTTCATTGCGGTGTAATTTCCTTGCTGGAGGCTGTGAACGGCTCGCAGAGACTGCATTAACATAATCATCATCATCCAGTACCAACAAACTCTCTGATAGTGGCCCAAACACATTCATTGAAATATATTATGTTTTTATGCTATGTTGTTTTGTACTGCATCTTGACCATTTTGCAGCTTAACTGTTGCATGTCACTAGCAATGACAAGGTCAGGTTTTGATTCCAATTGAACTCTTGCAAGCCTGATAAAATGTATAGCTTGAAAGCACTGTTGCTTTAGATTAAATCGTCTGCCAAATGAATAAACACACTTGCATGGTGATTATGCCCATACACATTCATAGCTGTTTGTCACAGCTCACACACAACCAATGTAAAAAAAAAAAAAGAAGAAGAAGAAGAAGAAGAAAAGGGTGCCCAGAAAATTGAAGATGTCAGTGAGAAAATCAGTTTGCAGATATTATAGTGCTTTGATATTTTCTCATCTAATGCAATGAAATTCATTTGTTTAAGTGAGGCTTCAGTGTCAAAATTCGTTTTGGTGCCACAATATTTACATAACCAATTTGCTCAGGTTTGCATGAATTCTTTATTTCTGTTGGACTCAAATCTGAAGTTATTGCATTCATATTCAGACAAAGAAGGCAAAACAGCAGATATAATAAAGTTACCGAGGAGGTTAGAATATGGAAAATGTAACTTAAACTTCAGGAAACAAAACAAACAAACTGAGAGTTTCTTTTTTTACTGATGCTATGATGTCTTTTTTGTTGAACATATTTCCTATTGAAAAATCTCATTTCATTTTTAAATGCAAAACCTCTTCTTAACCCTCAAAGAACGCTCCAGAATAGGAAGTAGATGCTAGTCTGTATTTACAAGCTTGACTTCACAGGTCCTTCTGGCCTGTTTCCTAGGCTGTTCACGCTCGCTAGCCTCTGGCACACTGTGTGTATTCATTACTCCAAACAGACCAAGGGTTGTCTTGCTATTAAAGCGAATTACCTTGGCTTCTGTGTGACAGTGACCGTTCTTCTACATGGTTGACGGCTAATCGGAGTGGAACTGATGCAGGATTTCCTTCCAGGGCTTCCCTGTAATCCCTAAGAGTATATGGAGTAGACCTTCATCTAGCCATCATGCTCCAAGACGGGACTCAGGGCTTAGGCAAAAGACATACATCTCGTCTCTGACTGACTGACTCTGACTCAGACTGAACAAGGCTTCCAAGACATTATCGGTTCGCCGGAACGTATATCCTTGTAATCAGGGTTTGAAATAAACCTACTGAACATCCAAAACAATGCTGGGATGCATTGCATTGCAACAACCCATTTATTTTCTGAAACTTATGAACTCTCCCACCATCTAGCTTTAAAATGAATTGTGAGGATTCTTCACCCTGGGCCATTATGGCCATAAACAATACAATTTCTTCCTTAAAGTGACCATGGCTTGTACCCTTTGCTAACAGATGTGTGGAACGGCCCATTATAAAGGGATTCGGTTGTTCACTTTGGTTTGGAATGACCCTTCAAATCTCGTCCCCTTCTTCTTCGCCGCTTGAAATTCACCATCTGTCCTTTTTAGGGTCGCATTTTTGTGTCTTTGTTCCATGTTGCGTTCATATTTCAGTTTGACCGCACCAGAGTTTGTTTGGAAGCGGACAGAGTCCCACCCTTTAGGGTCCTCTAATTTGATGAGCACCAAGGTTCAGATGGCGGCGTTCACACTTAATCAAATGAACCACACAAACAGAGCAATCGCACCAGATATCTATTTAACTGAACCAAACCTGCCAAGTGTGAACACACCCTTAAATAAAAATGTAACCTTGCTTAAAAGTTTAACTCTAACGCCGCCTTCACACTGGCAGTTGAAATCAGCTCCGATACGGCTACGAAACGACCGGAAGTCATTCATTTCCTATGGAGATTCGCAGACCGCATGCGAATGGGTGCGAACCGGGTCCGAACGAGTGCGGTGCGAAAAAAATCGTGTCCGTTGGTCATCCGGATGCGTTCAAAAAATTGAACTCTTGCGAAAGGCTACGGACGGTTCCTATCCGACAATTCCAGCGGAAGTTAGCGTTGCTATGGTACTGATAAACAAACCTGAATTCTCAACTTTTAATAAAATAAATAATGATTTTATAACGATAAGTTGTCATGTCATTTTTTTATTTTCATGATTTTCTAACGTTATTAGGGCAGTTAATACAATTAAAAGCCCTATATATCACTATATCACATTTAGCCGACCTGACATATCAACGTCCTGGGAACTTTCCTCCACGCAGCAGCCTTCCGGTTAATGTCTCTATAACCCTCATCAGAGAGATCATACAGAATTGTACATTCTGACACTGACAAAATCAACCGTTAATCTCTCCGCCATTTTTGTTCTACTCGCTTCCGAAGCTTTTCAACGGTGTAGTACGACGTCCGCTGGGGGCGTATTGCGAATTACGGAGCTGATTTCAACTGCCAGTGTGAAGGCGGCGTAAGTATTCAACTTTTGGTAACGAATGTATTGCTCATTGTTAGTTAATGCATTATCTAACGATAACTAATGGGACCTAATTGTAAAGTGTTTCCAAACTAATCAACCATCTTGTCTCTAATGATACCTCATATCAGGCAGAGTATTGAGGACAGGTGTGCTATTTATTTAGTATTTATTTGATCAAAAGTCTGGCGTAAAATCAAAGGGTTTAAATCCCATAGACTTACATTAAAAGGAGACAAGTCATATTGTAATCTATTGACTTGGAAATTGCCTAGTAACCACCTTGGAGACCATATATTTTAAGATCATTTACGTCAACGCTCAGTCACACACAACTACAAACGATTTCAACACTGGCCTATTTTACATGAATTCTGTAAAACAATGATTGATCAGCAACAAAGGACTGACAAAAACGTATTTGAAATGCAGTGGAATCATTTATTAGACCCCCTAAGGTCAGCAAAAATGAATCAGAGCCTCTTATCCGATGAGCAAATGTTCTGCGCAGGTTGGCAGTGCGTCTTTACAGAGACCTGAGGGGTAAGTGGGATCAGTATCACTTCAGTAATGATTCTTTTAGCCTATGGTGCATTCTCAGTGTGAGGCGTGAGATGACTCGCATGTTTCACTGATGGCAAGATGTGTGATTGCAACAGTTTAATCAAAGTATCTGTTCACGATACTGTGAACGTAATTAATTGCGCCCTTGATGATCTTCCGGGCCTTTAGAAGAGCAGGGTATTCATGAAGACTCATTCAAGCATCAGGCATTTTTGTTAGACCTCAGTAGAGCTCTCTCAGAGCAGGAAAATTGCTGTTTTCCATTTATTCATTCAGTATAAATGCAAACAAGAGTATATTCATATCTGTGCTTACTGCTTGTTTTTGAGGCTTCAGCTATTTTTAACCACTAGCACACCTAGGTTTGATCAGAGAACATTTCATTTTGATCATAAACGAGCAGGGAGAAAAACAAGTAGCCCAGAAGTAAAAAAATAAAACCACATGTCCATATTACATACAAAGTTTTAAATGTGAAAAGACTTACTATGACAAAGGCAACACAGCTTTTATTTTATAACTTAATATGTTTACATTCTGATTCACCCAGCTAATAAGTCAGTTGATATTACTACTAATTTGACTTAAATATCAAAATGTTTACATGTCTCTTTTTCATATTTACTATATTTTATATTTATACTTTCACGCATTTCTGTTGTGTTCTGTTACACATAAAAACTTTAATGTAGAATAAACTGTCACGCAGAAATTGCTAGTAAATTTCACAATCAATTCCAAAGAAGCAGCAAGTAACATCTAGGTTACTAATATAACCCCGTTCCCTGAAGGAGGGAACAGAGACGTTTTATAGGAGCCGTTTTTTTGGTGTATTAGGTGTGAAAAAGTGAACCAGCCCACAACAAACAATACATTTAGGACAACTGTGAGAAGTCAAAGAGGCGAGAGCTTGAAATTTGGTTAGTGCAATGCACCAAGGTTGAAAGATATAAGACATACTGTACTAGGGAAAACAGCAAGTTTAGATTAAATGTCACCTATATGGTAAGTATACTTGCTGCAAGTTTCTATCATGATCTTCTCTAAACTCATATGCTCTTATGAGAATTCTCATCATAATAAAATAATTATTTTGAGTACAAGTGGTACTTGCAGTGTCTCAGAGAGCAGAGCCATCAAATATGTTAATGAATTTCTCCGATAATGAAAATGTATCTGAACATGAACTGATTAGACACTTATTTATGCACTTGCACAAGCAGAGGATTAATCATCCAAATCGTTAAACCTTTCTTCTTTAACTCACATCCGTAGGTTTATATTTAAAATATATTTCGATATAAAGGATGTTCACATTCACCTGCAGTGTGACATGCAAAATTTTCATGGTGTTTTATGACCATATTAATTGAGATGCTTAATAAAAAATGGCACGCCGCAAGAACATTTTAATAAACCAAAGACGGCACAAGAAATGACTGGCACAATTTACACTCACCTAAAGGATTATTAGGAACACCTGTTCAATTTCTCATTAATGCAATTATCTAATCAACCAATCACATGGCAGTTGCTTCAATGCATTTAGGGGTGTGGTCCTGGTCAAGACAATCTCCTGAACTCCAAACTGAATGTCAGAATGGGAAAGAAAGGTGATTTAAGCAATTTTGAGCGTGGCATGGTTGTTGGTGCCAGACGGGCCGGTCTGAGTATTTCACAATCTGCTCAGTTACTGGGATTTTCATGCACAACCATTTCTAGGGTTTACAAAGAATGGTGTGAAAAGGGAAAAACATCCAGTATGCGGCAGTCCTGTGGGCGAAAATGCCTTGTTGATGCTAGAGGTCAGAGGAGAATGGGCCGACTGATTCAAGCTGATAGAAGAGCAACTTTGACTGAAATAACCACTCTTTACAACCAAGGTATGCAGCAAAGCATTTGTGAAGCCACAACACGCACAACCTTGAGGCGGATGGGCTACAACAGCAGAAGACCCCACCGGGTACCACTCATCTCCACTACAAAAAGGAAAAAAAAAGGCTACAATTTGCACGAGCTCACCAAAATTGGACAGTTGAAGACTGGAAAAATGTTGCCTGGTCTGATGAGTCTCGATTTCTGTTGAGACATTCAGATGGTAGAGTCAGAATTTGGCGTAAACAGAATGAGAACATGGATCCATCATGACTTGTTACCACTGTGCAGGCTGGTGGTGGTGGTGTAATGGTGTGGGGGATGTTTTCTTGGCACACTTTAGGCCCCTTAGTGCCAATTGGGCATCGTTTAAATGCCACGGCCTACCTGAGCATTGTTTCTGACCATGTCCATCCCTTTATGACCACCATGTACCCATCCTCTGATGGCTACTTCCAGCAGGATAATGCACCATGTCACAAAGCTCGAATCATTTCAAATTGGTTTCTTGAACATGACAATGAGTTCACTGTACTAAATGGCCCCCACAGTCACCAGATCTCAACCCAATAGAGCATCTTTGGGATGTGGTGGAACGGGAGCTTCGTGCCCTGGATGTGCATCCCACAAATCTCCATCAACTGCAAGATGCTATCCTATCAATATGGGTCAACATTTCTAAAGAATGCTTTCAGCACCTTGTTGAATCAATGCCACGTAGAATTAAGGCAGTTCTGAAGGCGATAGGGGGTCAAACACAGTATGGTGTTCCTAATAATCCTTTAGGTGAGTGTATATTAGTGTACAATAATTTCAAGAATTTAAGCATAAACCTTATAAAAACACAAAAAGTTTTACAATCACGAGGGGAAAAAAACATATTTCTGTATGTAACCTGCACTTAAACTCTTTTCATTGAGAAGATATTTTATGTGGTAATACATTCATTGGATCATGCACTCTTAAAACTAAAGGTTCCAAAAGAGGGGTTTTTCAGTGATGTCATAGAAGAACCATTTTAGGTTCCCCAAAGAACACTTTATAAAACAACTTTTTAGTGTGAAGGACATTCTCATAATTTAAAGCACCATTTTCCACAATAAAAATCCCTTTACGCAATGGAAAGGTTCCACGGATGTTAAAGGTCTTCATAGATGCCAATAAAGAACCTTTATTTTTAAGAGTGTGAGTATTAAATGTTTCTGAGCTTTTTGATCTTGTACTTTTATCAACTCTCAAAGGACATCTCTCTATTTCAGACAACAGACATAAAGAGCAAGGATTACGTACAAGAATTCCATTATGAAATAGTGTTTTACAAGATTGCAATGACAGAATCAATGAAAACAATTTATGACCCTATTTCTTACACCTGGCTTGAGTTTTATAGGAAAGTGTCAGCATATTTCTTTTTAAGGTTACACAAAACTTTCTCAGGTATGGTCAGAGTTTTAGTTTTATTTCTACTTTTCTGTCTTTTACTTATACCTGAAAACCGGTTCAGTAAATAGCACATAAATAAACCGTCTCTCTTTGAAAATGATTACTATGATATTATGTGACTTTCACACTACTTATCACTCCACTCCACTCACTTCACCTGAAGATGTATTTTACCCCTGAACAATGCAATGCATGCAAAACATGCCAAAAGAGAAGGATAATAAAACAAGGATGTGCTTCGTCAGTGCTTGTTCTGCAGATATTTGTGTGATTTACAGTGTAACGGTGGTTGGGAGTAGTTCAGTCTGATATTGCCTATGACTGCTGTAAAAACATCAATCTTTTGGTGCCTGGATGACAGAAATGATGCCATCTTTCAAAGTCTTGATTTTTTGTTTGTTTTTTGGGATCTACTAGAATAGATTTTCATGCTTGAATGTTTTTCCCACACATTTGACATTGTTGCAGCACCTCTTTTCCCATTCTGTCTGAATCGCTCTAGGGGGCATTTCCCAAAAGCATCGTTGGCCAACTATGATCACAATTTCCATTGAACTCCATTGGTAACGATGGAACTTGTGACCATAGTTGGCTTTGGGAAACGCACCCCTGTTTAGTTCCTGTCTCTATGAAGCCCCTCCTTCCGAAAAGTGCAACATGCTCTGATTGGTCGGCTGGATCAGTGTATTGTGATTGGTCAACCGCTTCGAGTGTGTTTGGGAAAGGTCACGCCCCTTACCATAACTGCCAGTTTCAACACACTACTAATGCAACTCCACCAGGCCCCGCCCCCTTTATTTTGAATATGCCTTGGGCGGGAATTATTTAAATGAGTAATATTGTGACTGGTTCGTTCCCGGAAGAAAACTCAAGACTGCAATCTTCAGAAACAGTTCAGAAACAGTGAGTTCAGAAACAGTGAGCACTGATATAGAGAATAACTACTTTTGGAGAGAGTATGGTCTTTGTAAGGTCTTTGTAACTCTGCAGACCTTTTTCATGCTCAAACAGCAACATTTTCAGAAAATTGAAAATGTAATAGGACCCCCTTTTTTGATATTTCTCACAGTATTTTAAAGATCTAAAATCTTTCAAATTCTCCAAAAGACATAATTGTTAGGTAGATATCCTATGAATTTCTTACATTGTCATTCTCAAAACAATACCGTCTCTGCTTCCAAAAATAGTGTCCAGCAAAACACATCTCCATAACCTGTAGTGGACAGTAATAGCTTGTCAGAGCTGTCAGTTTGCCATTTGTCTGCACATTTGTCTGACACCAAACAAGTATTTACATGTAAAATGAAACTATACTCACCTGCTTTTGGACAGAATCCAGCACAGATGCTATCAATTAAGCTGTTTGCTTTTGTGTTTGTAGGATATGTAAAATATCTTTTGTTGAAAAATGCATCAATATATAAAAAAAAAAAGAAGAAGAGGTAAATAAAGACAGGGAAATCAATTGTCAAATGAGTGACAGTTCACTCTGGTTAACAGGCAACATCATATTCCACTCGTCATGATGTCAACACAAGGGTAAAGGACCCTTCAATAGTGCACACACAACGTGCTCTCTGAGGTATGGGAGGTCACGCTTGCATGACAGCGTTCTGACAAAGGCGAAGAAGTGAAAGAAAATTGACAAGTGTTTGGGGGAAACCCATTCCTCACTGTTGTCTCAAACAGGACTGACACGGCAGCAACCAATAAGATCCGCTAGGGGAAAAGGTTGAGCCGGAGCGCAAAATGATTGATATTCCTATTTTCCATCTGACAAGGTGGGGCACGGCCTGTATAATGAATTGTGACACTTTAATTAGCTTGTCCAAGATAAACAAAATCAGATCGGCCTTGTTGTTGTCCTACTAGCCATTTAACCTATCACATGTTGGGTGCAGGCATCTCGAAAAATGCATGTTTAATTGTACATTTGTGACTGGAAACGAAACAAGGCATTTTGTAGACAGAATCCTCTATGCAGAATTGAGCAGCTTGGTGAGATCTATTTTCTGTGTATGCGGTGAACTACTGCATATTGCATGGCTCATAGTTGTGGTGCATTATTGGTCATGTCAGAAATGACAGTCAACAATACTAATAGGAATCTTTATTTGTATTGCTGGCTGGTTTATGAAATAAAAATAATAATAAAAAATGCATGGATCGATACATGGATAAATCTCAAGAAACCAGCCAAGTAAATGTCATATTTCACACCAAAATCAAATCTATCAATCTATCTATCTATCTATCTATCTATCTATCTATCTATCTATCTATCTATCTATCTATCTATCTATCTATCTATCTATCTATCTATCTATCTATCTATCTATCTATCTATCTATCTATCTATCTATCTATCTATCTATCTACATCTATCAAAAATTACACAACTGTTTTCAACATTGATAATAATGAATGTTTCTTGAGCATCAAATCATCATATTAGAATGATTTCTGAAGGACTGAAGACTGGAGTAATGATGCTGAAAATTCAGCTTTGATCACAGGAATAAATTACAGTTTAAAATATATTCAAATAGAAAACAGTCATTTTAAATTGTCACAATATTACTGTTTTTTTATTGTTTTTTTTTATCAAATAAATGCAGCCTTGGTGAGCAGAAGATACTTCTTTTAAAAACCTTAAAATCTTACTGACCCCAAACTTTTGAACGGTAGTCTATCTATCTATCTATCTATCTATCTATCTATCTATCTATCTATCTATCTATCTATCTATCTATCTATCTATCTATCTATCTATCTATCTATCTATCTATCTATCTATCTATCTATCTATCTATCTATTAGAGTGAAATATGACCCATGTTTAAAAGTAAAATGACTGTCTGCATCATGGTAATGACAATTTTTTTTAATTTTTTTTATAGAAATAATAATAAAATGTACATAGTAATTTACAGTGTGTATACACATTTCCCCCCTTTTATTTTAGAGTGAAATATGAACTGTGTTTTAGTGAGATTCATCTATTTGACAACAATTCCCAACATACATACTTTAACTCCATTTATATTCCTATCTCCACAGTCAAAACAGGCTGCACACTACTTAGCAGTACTTTTGGAACCTGTTGCCCACTCTCTGGAATTCAGATGCTTGTTTTGTGTATATGAGTATGTGTGTCCGCTCAGAGTTTTGGACAGCACAGGTATGTGTGTGTTTGGATGCCCCAGCTCTCCTCAGGATGTTAAATGACTAATGCTCGTCCCAGGGGAGCTCATTAAAATACCCCCAAGCGGAGGGTGTCACAACCACCCCAGACAAACAGCTCCGCCATGCTGCATAGTGATGCTTCCTATCTGTCTGTCTGCAGCTGAGAGATAGAGCCAAGGACCCACGGTGACAGTCACAAAGAGTCCCTCGCTCACCCCCCGTGCAACCTCTGCTCATTCCACCATTATTAGACATAACAGGGCCTGGAGCCGGAAACCAGGGCCATGGGTGCACAGATAAGAACTCATTAATTTATGGCCCTTTGAATTTTAAATGGTCAGGGACGCCTACATGGCATGCATATACAGTGGGTTATCAGCACCACGGACAGCGCTATGGCAAAACAAAGGTAGTAGCACCACGGACAGCTCCATCAGTAACATTTGTGAGGTAACGCTTGGTGTGGGTGTCAAATGAATGCAAAACAGAGAGGGTTCAAGAAAAAATAACCTTATAGTGTTTTTTTGGGATCCAAGGGTTCGGATGGTGCTCGGGTAAGTGTTCCCCATGTGGATACTACCAGCGAGGTATGGACTGTGATGGTATTAACGGGATCTCACACTGAGATACTGAAGAATAAGAGACAAGGGAGAACCACAGTTACCAGGGGACTTATTAACTGCTATTCCCTGAAACTGAAAGTGTGCGAACACACACATTTTCCTCCTTTAATGGTCATCCAATCTTACCCTATAATCACTACACTGTGGAAACATTATGCCCTGCAGGAAGAGGGACTACATTTAATGTTTAATTAATGAGCTAATTAATTAATGCATAAAAGTATTAAAGAGATCACATCACATTTTGCTTATCGCCACTTCTGTAGCACTTGCAGACTTTATACAGGAAAAAGGATACAAATGAGTTCATAGGTTCATAAAGAAGAACATATTCAGCAGATTTTAAACTCTTACACTGCTCTAAAATATATTTAATACTATACATGGTTTTGTTTCAGGACCCCAATTTTACATTGGACTCTGTTCCAACCCACTTTTAAAAATAAATACATTTCTGCCACCAAGATAGAGAAGTGTAATACTATTTATTTAACAATAAACAACTATATGGTTTAATATTTGCATTTAACATAGTTTTCCCATGATGCAACTGTATTAAATGAGAACTGTGGATCATTTTTGGGTCAAGACCAACCAGTTGTTTTTTAAAATCACCACCATCAATTGCATTTAATGCAAATTGTTGCAAATAAGATGCAAATTGTTTTATAGCTTTGCAATATTTAATAATAATAATAATAATCATTATTTAACTATTGGCTGCCAATAAAGTGAATTCTGGTGTGTGAAAAGAAATGTGTTTGGTGTGCATCTGTATGGACTGTATGGGACTGGTTTTATAACAAAGGAAACAGAGAATGTTGTGGAAATTACAACTCTCCATCTCTGTCTCTTATCTAGTGTGAGATGTTGGAGAGGTCTAAACATAACAAAAATAAAGTCTAAACATGCCATCTGGGGCAAAATACTGAGAGCAGGTATTCTACATACTGATAGGATACTGGCAACCCAATCTGACCAGTTTTATTTATGACAAATAACTTGCATTCACATCCAAGACTATTTCATGTAGTACACTTGTACTTTATATGAGCCAACAGTAAACTACAACTCTTTGATATTTATACCTTCTCATGAAGAGAGAAAAATGTTTCAGCAAAAGCAGGGTTAGAGCAAAGTTGCTAAATTAATTGCATTATTTCTTGAAGCTACTGATTTTTTATAAGTACTCTTGGACTCTTTTAAAAGAAGCAAACTAAAAAGGAACCAGACGTGGAAGAGATGTGAACAAAATGAACTCCGGAAATATTAGAAATATTCTTTTGGGGCCATTTAATTGACAGACTTGAGGAAATATCTTGGAAATGGGAGCTTTTAGGGACAATAAGGAAAGTACAACCCAAAAGTGAGTTTTTTTGTACTTGAAATGTCTTTTGGGAATTGTTGCGAGTGCTTCACATGAGGCATTATTAGCCTACCGATCCAGCTCAGACAGGAGCTTGTCTGTAACAAATGAGACTAGGTGGGATGAACTGATTAGAGCAATATATTGTGTTAGTCAAGGCTTTCATTCCTGCTAAAAAGTAACACTGCAAAAGAAAAGCATGAGAAATATGAAAGTGGGAAAAGGGGACAGGCTAGTATGCAAAGATGTTCGAGGGATAATTAAGACTTGACAAGCATGTCCAATACAGCTTTAATGACACAGCCACCTGACAGTTAAAGAAGTAACATGCTTGTCAGTGTGGCAACCCCAATTAAATAGCAATTGTTGTCCAACAATGCTGTCATCAGAGCGGTAGATACAGACTGATTTTGTATAATTGCATGCCCTGTAGATCTAACACAGGCCTGTCTAAGTGAGCTGACACTTCATTCAATGAGATGTTGTTTTGCACATAAATTAAATAAACACATTTTCTTTCTTCTCAAAGCCTATTTTCTTCACAATGTGCACTCATTGTCCCATTGCCCCTGTTCAAGCCTATATTAGACTATGGCATCATTACTATTCCTCATATTATTCCTCATTCTTACTATCGATATCTCAAATTGCTCAGCTTCTTGAGAAGAAATGTGCTATTATTTTTCTAAACGATCTGGGGTAGGTTTACCAAAAGCATCGTTCACAAGAGTAACTGTCACAGGTTAACCTGGTGACTCTATAAACTTGGACTTACAAACACACCCATTTCACTAATACTGTGCATTGCCGGCAATAGTTACATCTGTGTACACATCAGGAAAGTGTTATGGAGTTTTTGTTTTGTTTAGTCTAAAGTTTGGTGCTGCTGTGTTTTGTTATAGTTTTCAACTCTTGATAAATTTCCTTTAAAGATGTTATTATTTTTCTAAAAATAACAGAATGCCAGAACACATAATAATTCATATAATAATTACCTTTATTTTTCCACATAATTTCCACAAACCTTATTGCAGTTAAACTTCCCAGTTCACACTCTGTACAACCGAACCCATAATCCAGGTTAATCTGTTTTTTATAGAAACAGCCACATCACTTCCTGTGGAAGATACCATTTTGGTATGATGTCAGAGGGGGAGGGGATATAGAAAAAGCTGTTTTCTATTTAATTTGTTGTTAAACTCTTTCTCTGTTAATGGTTGTTGTTTAACCTGTTTGGAAGGTTTAAGTGTTGTTTTGGGTGTTTATATTATTTAATTTTATCGCTACAAACTAAAATGTTTGTACATGTGATTGGTATGCTCTCAAGGTCTCCTGGAGTGGCCTAGCCAGACCTGAACCCAATAGAAAGTCTTTGGAGGGAGCTGAAAGTCTGTATTGCCCAGCGACAGCCCCAAAACCTGAAGGATCTGGAGAAGGTCTGTATGGAGTGGGTCCTGGTGGCAAACCTGGTCAAGAACTACAGGAAACATATGATCTATGTAATTGCAAATAAAGGTTTCTGTACCAAATATTAAGTTCTGCTTTTCTGATGTATCAAATACTTTTGTCATGCAATGAAATGCAAATTAATTACTTAAAAATCATACAATGTGATTTTCTGGATTTTTATTTTAGATTCCATCACTCACAGTTAAAGGAACACTCCACTGTTTTTTGAAATAGGGCTCATTCACCTTCTTTCCTACATTTAGATAGGTGGGCAAATGCATTTTTGTCTCAGTGCATGCATTGTTTAAGTTTGACAGGGTCGGCGCTAGCTTAGCTTAGCTTAATGAATGGAATCCTTTGTTGCCAGCTAGCATGTCCTGAGTAAAAGTGATATATATATTAAAAAACCCCATCAAATTACTTCTTGTGGCCTGCATATTCACAAAGAGTACTAATAGCAATGCAGATTATCACTAGGCGATTTCCAAGGCAGATATTGTCTTATATATTAAGGACTATATTAGGGGGAAGCACAGGCGAAGCACTGCTACTTGGGCGTGATATCCCTGCGCCCAAGTAGCAGTGCTTCGCCTGTGCTTCCCCCTAATATAGTCCCAAGTCAATATCTGCATAGGAAATCGCCTAGTGTTAATCTGCATCGCTATTTGTACTTGTTGTGAATACGCAGCACAAGAAGTAATTAGCTGGGTTTTTTTTATTATTTATATCACTTTTACTCAGGACATGCTAGCTGGCAACAAAGGATTCCATTCATTATGCTAAGCTAAGCTAGCGCCGACCCTGTCAAACTAAAACAATGCATGCACTGAGACAAAAATGCATTTGCCCACCTATCTAAATGTAGGAAAGAAGGTGAATAAGCCCTATTTCAAAAAACGGTGGAGTGTTCCTTTAAAGAGTACCTATGATAAAAATTACAGACCTCTACATGCTTTGTAAGTGGGAAAACCTGCAAAATCGGCAGTGTATCAAATACTTGCTCTCCCCACTATAGGTATGTCATATGTGTAATCTACATTGTAGATCAAAGTGTCAAGTTATGTTTACCACAGACCTTATTTTACTCATAAATTGAACAAATTTAATGAAAAATTATAAATACCCATAGGAAAATCTTGAGGAAACCAGTGTTGAATTAGTCTTCCAGGTTCCAGCACTCTATTGTCAAACGAACGTGGTTCAAACAACAGAGGTGCAACCGGTTTCGGGAAACAGTCGTGACTAGCTAGTAAGTTTTTACTCTGATGTATCGTAATATGGTGGTTAAAGGATACTTCACCCAAAAATGAAAATTCTGTCATTAATTACTCACCCTCATGTCATTCCAAACCCGTAAGACCTTCGTTCATCTTCGGAACACGGATCTTTTTAATGAAATCTGAGAGATTTCTGTCCCTCCATTGACAGCTACGCAACTACCGCCTTTAACGCTTCAAAAAGATCATAAATAGATCGTAAAGTCCTAATTTTCTGAAGAGACAATCACTTGATATGAAGAGGCTTTTATTTTCATTCGAAGTTGTACAGGAGACGCACCCCAGATTAATGCCATAGCTTCATGTTAAAGATCATGCAGAACATCTTAACAACCGAATAGCAACGCCCAGACAACCATACTAGCATCCTGACAACGAATTCAGTTTTTCTTTTGATAAAACAAGCTGGGTTTCACTGCATAAACATGTTGAACAGCCAGCATGCAGTTGGCTGATTAGTATTAATATCTGAAACATCAGAGAGGTATCCCAGCATTGGACAGTTGTGATTTATTTATGACTCGAGTGAAAGTCTCTGAGTTCAGCAAAAGACTTCTGTTGAATATAAGATAACTTTGCTGATACTCCTAGCTAGGGAATTCTTTAAAACTTTGTTGAGGTGGAATCCGTGGTGTGCGAAAAAGATTTATTAAATGCATCAGCAACAACCCGCTTTTATGCTTCAAAACTGAATAATTCACTGTCACAGATATAGATTTTGATATTGTCTGATGCTATACTGATAAAAGACATGAGCGACAGTCTTTTCCCTTTTGATAAAACAAATAGGATTAATTTATATAATATGAAAGATAAATAAATGCAGTTTATTTAAAGCTGGTCTTTAGGAGACTTCATTTGAATTATCAAACATTACTGCATGCATTCTTATGGTAGTAAACCACACACTTTCTTGTTCAAATTCATTTTAACTTTATTCATATTAAATTGAAAATATACTTTGTAACAGGATCATGTAACAAATATGAAGTATTTCAGTTCAGTTGGCATTCAGTTTGGTGGAGGGTGGCCACTACCAATTAAAATGGAAACAGAAAGGGGAATGATTTGAACTACTGACCCTAATGTTTTTTTGTAGTTTTGTCTGTGGGGGCTTTTAATGTTATAATAAAACTGAAACAAAAACAATGTACAAAACTGACAAAGCTCTAAAACACAGTGGCCCCCAAACATTTTGGGCACACTTATACATGTTTTGAATATTACTGCATTAAAATAATAAAGTATTGAACAAAGTGGTATTTATTAATAATAATAATAAAAATAATAAAAAAATAAACCATGTCAGAAGCTTGTAAAAAAAACCTCAAACACAAAATAAATAATGTTATTTTTTAAACTATAAAGCAATATGCTGCTCAAATTAAAAAGTATTTTGACACTTTCAGGTCGGAAACTGGCAGGAACTGACTTCATTCATTCACTGAAATGCCATTGCAAAAATGGCTCAAAGGGTCAGTTCACCAAAGAATGAAAAACTGTCATTAATTAGCTACTCACCCTCATGTCGTTCCAAACCCGCAAGACAAATGAAAATCTTTAACCTCAATTTTATGAAGCGACACGAGTGCTTTGTTTAAAAAAAAAAAAAAAAAAAAAAAAAAAAAAAAAAAAACTAACCATAATTTACCACTTTATTTCAAAAATATTCATCTCCAATGCGCGTTCACGAGAGCCCCACGACGCACGCACGCGTGTTGTGTTGACACAAGAGCAGACGCTGTGCGTTCCAGACAGCTCGGAATTGGGATTTTTGGCACCTCGTTCTTGGAAGTAACGTCTGGAACGTCACTCAAAGTCGGACATTCGACCTGTGAACGAGGGAAACCTCGATCAACCCCAACCACGTCACTTCCAAGAGAGCATAAACGTAAAAATAATCATTTGTCATTAAGTGTAGGCCTATGTAATAATAACTTTGTTTTTGCTTTTCGTCAGCTGTTTTCAAAACGTTTTATGTTGTTTTTACTCAGTTTTATTTCTCCATCGTGGAGACATCATGTGGTCAACATGTGAACGTGACGTCTGATTGGCTGGAACTCACCAAGGTCTGAAGTGGGACATTTGGGAATTCTTACCAACCTCGTCTGGAACGCAGCATAATATTATTATAATTTTTTGTGTGCAAAGAAAGCACTCAGTCGCCTCATAAAATTGAGGTTAAGCACTGGAGTCACATGGATTAGGCTACTTTAATCTTTACTTCCTTTCTGGGGATTGAAAGTGGTAGTTGTGAGGGACAGAAATATCTCAGATTTCATTAAAAAGATCTTCATTTGTATAAAATAGATGAACGAAAGTCTTTGTAACGTCACGAGGGTGAGTAATTAATGGCAGAATGAACTGTCCCTTGAAGCTAATTCTGAGAAAAAAAAAATCTAGTATCGCTGCAATTACCACTTGGTTTCAATATTTTGTTATTGAATGCCCCAAAATTCATTTTTTAAGTGTGACTTAAGAGTCCAAATACTTTTTAGGCTACTATAAATTATTTAACATATTTCTAGTTAGCTTAGCACATACCACCATCAGTAATAATGGATAAGCCACCCAGTGATTTTAAACATTTTACTGCAAGTGCTTCAACTGTAGCAAGTTTCTCATCATGATCATATCTAGTACAAAGCAATCAAACCAAATGCAGACATACAAAACAAAATGTCAATAATAAATATAATTCACTCTAGATATGCCAGTATTGTTTTAAAATTAGGTTGACAGAAGTAGATCATCTTCTGTTGCGTCTTTCTGTAAGTCTTAAGTTATATTTACAACTAATAGAAGATAAAGAAGATAAAGGTAAAGAATAGAGAAAATGGGCACTTATGGAGGGAAGGAAAGGGCCACAGCTAACCATAGAAGCAGCGAGAGAAGAAGAAATTCACAGAACATAGCATGACACAGAAAGAAACAGGCCAGAGGAAAACAACATCACTTGAGATCAAATCAAACGTCACATATACAACATTACTGACACAATGTCAGACCATTACTACAGACGGCGCATGTTAAACAGAACTGAACATTTGATGGCAAAGAAATGGAAAAACAAAAACAAAAAAAACTTGATGCAACAGTCTCTATATATTTACACTTCCCCATAAATCTTTCAACACTCTACAAAAATACCTTTAGAAGAACCCATGTTACAGTCACTCCAAATGCCTCATGGCTCAGAAATACTGTACATTTTACTGCACACAAAATGTCGTATGTTTAAAAAAATCTGTACTTCCCACTCCATTCTGAATAGTGAATTACTGCAAATTGTGTGACTCTTATAAGCTGATTCTCGGCAGTCCATAAAATTGCTTAATCTGTGTAAACAGATGCTTCCCTGCTGTGGTTCCACATGCATCAGTTTACAAGTTCATATTTCAAGTAAAATGATGAAACTATTTCAAATATGGTTAATTTAATTCATTCCAGCCAGTTAAACATGATCTCATTAGTATTCGTAGGCATGTTTAGTATGTAAAATACAGTGTGGTTCAAGTGCACGTTTATTTTCATACATTAGCAGCTAATAAAGGACAATATAAGTGTATAGAGAATATAAACTGCAAACCCTTTTACACTAACGGAAGAGAGTTTGGGGACAGTTTTTTTTTAAAGAAATTAATACTTTTATTCAGCAATAAATGGATCAATTTTCTATTTCAAATAATGGTGCTCTTTTGAACTTTCGTATCAGTTTAAAATATTACAAATTATTACTGACCACATTTTTTCCAGTGAACTTTACAGACGTACAGATGTACAAAAGTATTTCACTGATTCTGACCAGACTAAAGTTGAGACCAAAGTTACACATTTGAAAGGGTTTACACTTTATAATACTCTGAATTTGAATCTGAATGTACAAGTATGAACACAAACACATTACCGGTAATACCTAGATATAACAATGAGATCAAAATGGCCAGTAATGAAGAACTAAAACAGCTTAATTGTTGATAACGGAGCCTCGAGATTAGGCTTTGTTATATTTGGCAGTTAAAGACTGTTAAAATGTTCAAGCATCTTGTTGCAACACACTACCCCTAATGCCTTCGTGTTCAAATGCCACAAATCGGACAAAACATCACCAAAATGGCATTTATTTGACCTACGAACTAGTCTTCTGACAATACATCTTTAAAAGCACATAAACTACCAGTGATAGTAGATTGGAAACTACAGGGGCAACACTTACTGTATTTGTGCTACACTTCTTATTAGGTGTGAGATCACAGACAGACAACTACAAAAATAAAACCACACACTTTTAGACCACTGACAGTGATAGAGACTAAAGAAGGCTGTTTTCTAATTATGTTAGTGCTGAAAAGTGGCACATTTTAAGTGTTTGCAATTTTACAAAATACAGCACAGTCATGTGACATTGTGATGCGGAACACAGCATCACATACCCAACCTCCCCAATTCATGTAAACCTGCTGTGTTAACTAGAAAATTTGTTTTATGAAATACAATGAAATGCCCAAAATAAAAACATAGCAGCCATTGTGAATAAATAGTAATGATAATAAAATAATTGTTGTGCCCAAATTCCATTTTCCAATTACAGATCCGTCAAAGGCTCAGTACTGACACACTGAATTGTACAAACTCAAAGTTACTAGTAAATATGTTAACCAGCAGATTAAAACTAAAAGGATTCATTTGATTTACTAACTTCAGTTGGAAACAGGACGCAGTCCAGACACACAAAAGAATACCAAGGCAAAACATCACCTACAAAACACTGAAAATATATGATTGAAAGTCAACATAAAACAGCTTTCAGAGTTTACTTCCTTAATGTGATGCTAAACAGGATGTTCAGACTTCATTTTAATGATTGGATGGTGAAAATGGGCATATATCACCATAAAATGCCCTGAATGCGAGTTTGTCGATTGCAAAACTTCTAAAACGCAATTGGCACCTACTTCTGAGGAGACTTTCTGACTGGGATGTGGAGGCCGAAGGTCAAATTCAGAATTAAAGTACTTGTTCAAATTGATCATTATTTGGTATTATTGCCATAACTGTATGACATTGGAATTAGCTAATAATAAACAATGCCACAATAGTTACACTGAATAAAGCAAAAAAAGTTGTAGAAACCATTTTCACTCAGAAATTGCTATTAAATTGCACAATGAATTAAAAAGAAATGGCAAGTAACATTGAATTTAACATTACATTTCAAAAAGTAAGAAATCTCTGTTTTCTTAGAAGAATAATTTTTACAGTGTAGTTGGCTGTTGATGAAATAATTTTGACATTAGAAGTTATTTTACTGGTGGACGTTCAAGTTATACATTGTGATGAACAAATTTTAACATTTTGTCACTGAAAAAACGTGGAACACCCAGAACATTAATGAAGTAAATAGGATCAATTTCATGTTGACCTTATTGTGTTGATAGCATATTGACCAAGTCTGGATATGTCTTCCAACCAATAAGAAGAGAAAAGTAACAGTTAAAAATTCTGGCAAAGGAGATTTAAAGTTCCCACTTAATTCAGGTACCGATGAAGTAAATGAATGTAAACACCCTGTAAACCATTCAGTGCCGTTCTTCCTGATAATTCATTCTCCGTATCTCTCAACAGGTGAGTTCACCACTCATCAAATGGAAATAACCCCCGTGACTTTTCACTGATGATTATTGTATTGTATTCCCAATATGAACAAATACCTCTCAGTGCCTTTATCAGCCTTTTATTCAACTCATTGTGCTGAGCAATGATTTCACAATCCTCTCAGGTCTAACAGTAGTCTTCCCAGTAGGGCAGCAGTTTTGGCGGTATGAAGGATTTGCTGAAAAAGTGCAAGTGTTCCAGTCAGGAAAATATAAAATTCAAGTGCATATTCGCTCCTATATTCTTTTAAATACACTTCTCTTTCCATTCAGAATGATTTTTTTTTTACTTTCAAACATCCATGTTCTGTTTCAGACTCAAATTAAGGACCTTTGAGAGTGTCTGGAATCTTTGATTTCACCAAGTTAATGATGTTACTAGATCTAACTATGTGCAGTCCTGTATGAAACGCTTTAAAATACCTGTAGAGGAGAAAAACTATGTTCCTGGATGACTGGCAAGGTTTTTGGGGATGGATGGTGTTTGGATGGGTTGCGTTGACCTCCTCCCCAAAGTTTGTATGCCATATTTTATGTGGCATAATGTCAGTTCAGTGGCTTGTATTATTTCTAGTCCCGTTTTTGACCACCAGAGGATCAAGGAAAGACATTTAAGGTGCTGGTAGAAGAACCAGGCTCCTCAGAGCATGGAGACCTGGATTTTAGACCACAGTGTTCCTCTGCCGGTACGGAGGAGGAGGCAGGACTGTTCCTGGCTTCATTCCAGACAGATATTCAGGGTTTTCAGCCACGGCAGGCTGTATGCGGCCGTTCTGCTTGTAAAGGAACTTGTTATTGCAGACCACCGAAGAGTCTTGGGAGTTCTGAGGGGTAATCTTGGGCGGAAGGCTGTGCTGCCAATACTCAGGATTGTCAAAGCTATTCTTGTACATCTTGTCCACTAATGTGGAACCAATCTGGCTGCCTGGTTGCACCGGGTGACCTGGCAGTTTGCCTACCACTGAGGACTTTGCCAAATGAAACTGTTGTGGGGAACGATTCGATTGGCTTGGGTGTCCTGGTTGGACTTGATGGCTCACAAGACAGATCTGGCCTGCTGGTGCTTGCGAAACAGATTTGCTGGCGTGATCATGGACCGACTGGACTGGATGGGTATGTTGATCATTTTGGCTCATTGGTACAGGGTGTACCAGCTGAACTGGTGGTATGGCGAAGTGAACGTGCGGTCCGTGGCTGTGATGATGGGGTTTGCCCAGTTGTGTGATGTGGGGAACGTGGGTGCCTGGAGTGTGGGATGCTGTGGTCACCTGCAACGGGACGGAGACTCCATTTTTCCATAACATTTCCTGGTTCATGTCGCTGGTGTTGTTGAATGTGTTGAGGTAAAGGGGCTCATTGATGTATTCATCTTCACACTTGGGCTTTCCATCAGGGGTGCTGTGGTAACCTGGGTTGTCTAGCGCGTGAACGTCTTTATTTTTACGCCTTGTTACAAAAGGATTCTCCTCAACGGGATTCAGATGATCTGCAAAAGTGACAGACAATGACATGGATAAAATGTGTATTAGAAAGCATAATGTCTACACTGTTTTATCCATGGCTGTTCATATAAGAAAAAGTGTGGAATTGCTAAAAAGGTTCAATCATTTTATAGATGAAAAGTAAAGTAACTTTTCAACTTTTTTACCTTTTCAAAGGTATAAAATAATATAAAGTACAATAATATAATAATAATATAACTTAATAAGTGGAAATGACAACTAAGTGCACCTTTAAAGGAACATTTCACCTCAAAAACTTTAACATTTATGCACCCTAATGTAATTAATTTCTTCAGTGGAACATGAGGCAGCAAATTCTTAATTATATCTTGACCACTCAAATGTGATTGAGTGACTGAGGACTGGGGCTGTCAAGCTCCAAAAAGCAAAAAAACAACAACTTCTTAACTGATCTGTTCTGTTGAGACTCAGTGGTCACTGATTCAGATTCAGTCAAACTGAACTTTATTAATCCCACAAGGGGAAAATAGAAGTAGTTCCATAGACCAAAAAAAAGAAAAAAAAAAAAAGAAAAAGCAAATAAGAATAAAAATTGTCTAAAATATCTTAAAACTAAACAATTAAGAATAAATATATAATTTCGAACTAAACAATTAAGAATAAATATTTAAATTAAAACTAAATTAAAATATTTAACATAAAAACCATAAAATATATTAAACAAAATATATTAAAAGACAACACTAAACAAATAAAAAGACCAGTACATTCATTAGAATGTCATCTTTTGAGCTCCACAGAAGAAAGTAATACAGGTGTGAAACGACATCAGGATGAGGAAACCATGACAGAGACATGATGAAAAAATCTGCATTGTAAAAAGCGCTATATAAATAAAGGTGACTTGACTTGACTTGATAGAGCTTTTACACTTCCTATAATAAATGACTTGAGAACATACTTGTGGAGATCTTGTCCTTCATAGGGGACATATAACCATCCTCATCTGTATCTTCCCTCTGTCCTTTCTCTCCCAGGAGGACCGTTGGGTCCGCACTGTAACGCTGGCCGCTGCTGTCCTCTACCGAGTGAGCTGTGGGCTGTTTCTTCAAGCTTCCATTACAGTGTGGATCCTCTACCGGGTCCAGACCTGCTCTCTGTAATCCTGCCGGGACAGAGGGGCCACTTCCTGTAGCGACTGCCACATGAGGTCGGGACCCTGTTCCCTCCTCGGGGCACAAACTTCCATCATGATACCCAAACTGGTTCTGATCACAGGAGGAACACAAATTAACTTGAGGAAATAAGATGCTGAGGTTAGAGAAGTGTAACATGAAAAATGCATTTTGAAAATGTCACGCAATATGGCATCGGGAACTGACATATTGGTAAGACATAAATTACATCAAGAAGTCTAGACCAACTCAAATTCATAAATTAAAAAGTGGATATTTTGTTGCTATAGAGACAACCATGGGAAAAATATCCAAAAACAAGCAGAAGATATAGGGTGGGGTGCAAAAGGATGAAAGCATCATTGTATCTTTGGTCTTCTTGATTGCCCATATATTTTTAGACTGGGCACTTTGGGAAAGATACACTTTCTGATATAGCAAAGCTCAAGTTAAAAGTGGTCAAGTTTAATTATTGTATGAGGCAGGAAGTGGATGTCATTTTGCCTGTTCTTTTCATTACTCATGTGAAATGAAATGCTGTGACCAACTTGGCAATGGAGAGAGTCTATTCAAACAGTAATAATGAAAGTAGGGTGCAGCGGCACTGCTCTATATAATTCTCAGAGCCAATGTGACTCTGTGTTTCTAACTGAACAGACATGATCGTCAGCAAATTACGCTAAACATACACTACTGTTCACTGTTCAAAAGTCTGGGGTCAGACAGCAAATCATTTGACCGATTTCTGAAGGTGAAAACAGATATTTTATATAAAGTACTCATCATCAGACTGAAATAAAGAACAAATAAAATACAGTAGGGTCCAAAAGTCTGAGACCACACTGAAACTCTGGGACTGAAAATCTAAGATTGCTGCAAAACCTGGAAAAAAACAAAGTTTATGTTTATGAAGAATGCAAAGCATGCATTTTCACTAGTTGTCTCAGTCTTTTGGACCACATATATATGTTGAACTACTGTATATTATTCAGTTGAGATTATAATAGCTGTGGAAATACAATATTTATGCACTGAAAGGTTTTTAAAATAATAATTGAGAGTATATATTGCTTAACTGCATAATAATGTGTGACAATATACTAGGCTAAAATAGATAAAGATATATAAAACGTTTTATTTATGTAAATATGTCCATGAATGTACTAGGAATAAAAGCATGTGTCATCACAAGCAAAGGGCAAAGAAATCGAAAAAAAATAAAAAAAAATAAAAATAAGACCCAATATATTTGATTATTTGTATTCTGAAGTGACACATGCGAAGTGGTACACCAGTGCTTACTTGATTTGAATCTACATGTGGGCGGGGCATATGTGACGTGGGAGGAGCGTTTAAGGAATGAGGAACCAAGTACTCCTCAGCGTCCATCAGGTCATCCAGCTCCTCCTCATCTAGAAGACTCTGGAAGAACTTACTGTGGTTGGGGCTGGGCAGCTTCATGCGATCGTCCCCCTGAGATCACAACATATTGTGTTATCCAACACAGGATCAGGATCATGAAACATTTCGATTTCAAACAGAGAGAAGTTAAGCAATCCCCACCTGTATGACGAGGTATCTCTGAGGGTCCCGTGCCATGCGGCTGAACTCTGCAGCGAGTTCCTTAAACCGAGGCCGACTATCAGCATCAATCATCCAGCCTGGAGGGGAAAACAGAGCAACATGGATAACCTTTCAGTTCAAATCTGCCTTTTATTAAATAGCCAACTCTTGTCTGAATGTATGCCAGTGTGGTTTTATTGTGTATACATTTACACATAACAAATACAATAACTAAATTCTCAATATGTATGCAATGCATTTTATGTATTCACATATACTGGGTTTGGCATTTGCTTGATACTAATTTATTAATTTAATTTAATTTCCCCTCCAATCTGACACAAAATGGAAGCAATAAAAGTGGATTTCATGCAGGAATATTAAAATCTCTCTGAGGTGTTATAATTGTCATGTTGAAACAAATCATAAATGGCGTCTTCCAGTCAAATATGATTACGACAAACAGATCTAATCTCCGTCTCTTTTCACTTATTTGTGGAATTTACTGTGCTAAAACAAATTGAGTGCGAGTGCATAAAGAGAGCTGGATAAAGCAGTGACAGCGAGTACAAGACATGTACCAGTTATGATTTGGCTATAGCTTTTTACATTGTTTTTTTTTTTGTGCACAATTGCAAAACATAACCATATTAAAGTATGTCATTTCTGTCCCTCTAACAGCACCTAATGAAGTTCAAAAATAACAACAGGTTTTTGAAACACATCTTCCATCTAGCATTGGTTAATAAAATGGAAAGCATTCTATATTAAACAGATTATAAAGTCTAAGAATATGACTCACATTTCACCATCACCATGTAGACGTCTATGGTGCAGATGGGCGGCTGGGGCAAACGCTCGCCCTTCTCCAGGATATCTGGAATCTCACGTGTGGAAATCCCATCGTAGGGCTTTCCTCCGAACGTCATCAGCTCCCAGATAGTCACCCCTGAATGAATGTGAAACGCATAGTCCATCTTCAAAGCGCACTGTTAGTTATCATGATGGTCATGAAATTATAGGAGTGGATGTGAAACCTCAAAGAATGTGTTGTTTTCAGCTATACTTAACTTTCTTTATCTTACAGAAAGCAGTATCCGATCTATGAATGCCACTTTTAGCTGTTTTGCATTTACTCCAAAATTTTGCTGATAGTATCCTTTGAGAACGCTAAAAAGATAACCCTCTGGTGTTCCTTGTGTGGCGGTCAAAAATGACTGAAATAAATGAATGTATGAATGAATATTTGAATACATGAATGTACTAACTATTTTTGAATGTACTATACTGTACTACACTTTATTTTGATAATGTTTTTTTATAAAAAAAAATGTATTTTTAGGGGATTTTATGATACTAAATTATATTTATGCAGTAGTTATAATCCATTTATTACCCGTTAACCACTTTTTGAGCATAGACCTGAAAACAAAATTTCCCACTTTAACTGTCATCAATCTTTAACGCTTTGGAACAGACTTAGATTTGGTCTCTTTTTAAAGAAGACACTTTGCAGATTATTTCTGGAGTGAAAAACATGTTTTGTACCATTCAGATGAAGTAAAAAAAAAAAAAAAAAAACTTCCAATTTTTCGATCAAAAATGACAGAAGAGCACCAGAGGGTTAAAAATAAGTTAAGTCAAAGTTAAATAAATATTATAATAAATATTACTTAAATAAACAAAAAAACAAATAATCAAATAAAACGATTATTTAAGTATATATGTAATTTAATAATAATTTAGAATAAAACTAATTGAGAATGATTTGTTCTAATTTGAGAATGACTAAATTCAAATATTTAATATTACATTACTCGATAAAACCCCCCCCCCAAAAAATGAATACAATAAACAAAACATAATAATAAAAAATATAATTATAACAGCATTTTTTTGTAATTTAATCAGAAAAAACAACAACAATGTATTAGTGAAACGGTGTATAGCTCACCATAGCTCCATATATCACTCTGGTGAGTGAACTTCCTGTAGTGAATGCACTCCAAGGCCATCCACTTGATGGGCATCTAAGTTAATGAATAACGGTTTTACATTCCAGCTTATGCAAAGAGCATTTTCATATCAACATGGCAATTTTTACAGTTGTAAAACAGTTGTAGAACAGTTGTATTTTTATTAACTAACATTAACAAAGGTTCATAAATGCTGTACAAATATATTGCTCATAGTTGGCTCATATTAACTAATGCATTAAATAATGTTAATAATGAGACTTTATTGTGTTACTACTTTGTTTTGGGAAGGTGTGAAATGCATTCATGCTCAGAATTAAACGAGAGTCCAAATGAGACCCGTCAACTGGATTTAACAAACTCCTTTACAAGAAGAACTGCAGGAGAACACAAATTAATACTGCTGATTTTTCCATAAATCATCTTTAGATTTTTTTGATATATGCTTTTACTTTGTAGTGCTTTTTGATGTGAATAATTTCATTAGACAAATATGTATGATGTTGCAAACACTGACCTTGCCTCCATCCGCACTGTACTCCTTTTCATCTATTTCCAGGAGGCGAGCAAGTCCAAAATCAGTGATCTTGATGTGGTTTGGAGATTTGACCAGGACGTTACGAGCCGCGAGGTCTCTGTGCACCAGCCGCCTCTCCTCCAGGAACATCATACCCTGCCGAAGAAGAGATATGAACAATTATCATTTTAACCGACCACAGTCCTGCTTAATATCATGTATCTACAAGTAAAGCACATTACAGTGAAGCTACATCTCCTGAGCTCATATAGACCACCACTGCTATACAAATGCATCAGAGATTTAAATATTGGCCTGCCAAATTAGATTCACTTACTAAAGATATACTTAAATTAGTGTGACATCTAATTAAAATGTAATAGCATCTCCTTATTTCTCTTTACCCGTGTTCACTTCCATTTTGCTACTTTGGGTCACTGTGCATTAATACTGATCTTAGTGCCTCTACAGAAGTTTGTCTATGATTTATGGCTTTATGCTAATCTTCAATTAAAATGCAACTTCCTGGCCTTTGGGAGGAGAGGGGAGCTGAGCTGGAGGGGCTGCTAAAACTCTGCATGTGCTTGAAGAAAATCACTGACAGTGAGGGTTGGGGAAATGGACCTGTGGGCTTTTTCTGGGCAGTGCTGAATGAAGCCACGATGGAAAGGACTGTGGACGCATGGCAGCACTATGAAGGACGACAACACAAGAATGGACCATTGAGGAGGACCCTTTAGTGAAGCACATGCTTTCAAGACAAACTGAAAGAATATTGGCCACTGGAACACTGTACAAATACTCATTAAAAAAGCCAAGTTTTGTGTGAGTTCTGCTGTGTAATTGCCAGTTTTCAGCACAATTAAACAATGACAAAATTGAGATCCTGCCAACATCAATGCAGGAATAACTGTAAGAAACACACACAAATTTTTTTTTTTCCAATAAATTAAATGATTGTTTTTTTTATTTTATTATTTTGTTCAGCAAGGATCCATTAAACTGATCAAAGGTAATGGTAAAGACTTACATTGTTACCAAAAAAAAAAAAAAAAAAAGAACAAAAAAAAAATCTGTTTAAAATAAATGAAAAGAAAAGAAAAGAAAATGTATCATATTTTCACAAAAAAAAAAAAAAAAAAAAAAAAATTTAAATAGAAAAGTTATAAAAAATAAAAATAAACATACAGACCCAAACTTTTGAAAAGTCTATTTTTACCAAACACATTTCCTGTGAAGATTTTGAGTGATGATACAAATGAATCGTTGAATCAGAGTAGAATCAATTATCTGAAACTGGACAGTTTTGAACTGATTTAAATACATGAATCAAACTAGTTCCATTTTTGCTACTGACATTCAAATCAAAAATATGAAATTAAATGCAATAATCAAATAAACAGCGTTTTAAAAACTATATGCAATTATTATGTGAATATTCGATGCATTTCACAGCACTACTGGCAAGAGTAAACCATAAGCATCCTCATTTATCTCAATGATAGTTGCAAAAATCACGTCCTGATGTTCTAACGTTGCCTCCATAATGGTGGATTTACTGCATCTACCAACCAGACAAACTCTTTGACTAATTCACGACTCTCTGTGACATGTCATTTGCTGACTTTTTCTTCCAGAGGCAACGATGATCGCTTCTCAGAGCTACTTATACAGCTGTCTGGGAATTTATGTGAGCATGCATTAATCAGACAACAGCTGAGTCAAGAACACTGTGTTAAAATATATTTTCTCTGTGATTCAGAGAGAGACATTGACCCATCCATCACACAGCAGCACACTCTCTCTCACATTCACTCTCTCTCTCAAATATAGTCACGCAGAGCGCACACATAAGAAAAAGAACAACATATAATACAGAATAGCTTGAGCGATCCATGAAGGATATGATATTGTAGCTCAGTTTCAAAACCTATTGAGTTGCTTTGTCATCTACTCCATACAGGCAGTCTCCTCAACGAGCTTTTCATAATGCTCAATTTATTCTATGACAGTTTGTTGTTAGCATGTTGCAATACTTTACATATGCCAGTCAGAATTTTTTTTAAAGAAATTCAAATATTCTGACATTTGTAATGTTACAAAAGATTTCCATATCAAATATATCTATATTTTTTAACTTTCATCAAAAAATCCTGAAAAACTGCATCATGGTTTCCACAAAAAATATTAAGTAGCACAATTGTTTTCAACCTTGATAAGTAATGTTTCTTCAGCAGCAAATGAGCATATTGATTTCTGAAGGATCATGTGACAATGACGCCTGGAGTTATGATGCTGAAAATTCAGCTTTGCATTACAGGAATATATTACATTTAAAAAAATTCTCAAATAAAAAAAACTGTTATTTTAAATTATAATAATATTTCACAATATTACTGTTTTTACGATCAAATAAATGCAGGCTTGGTAAGCATAAGAGACGTTCAAAAACATTTTTAAAAAATGCATTGTAGAGTATAAAAATATACAAAGCATACATATATTGGGTAAAACAAATGTTTATTTTTAATCCAATTAAATTGTAGATTTATCAAAAAATTTAAATATGTTTTTTGTTGATTTCAACTCATCCACCATCTTAGAATCTCACAATTAATGTAAACGCAGCAATATACATAGGCATTTACAAGTTCAAAATAAAAGTAACCATTAGCAAGTCAACGGCCAAAAACATGGGACTCTTTTGTAAAGTATTTCTGCCTGTTTAAGAAACGCATGTCCCTTTTTTCCCCATTAAGGATGAATGAGCAGCCTCATGTTAGAGCTGTTGATTTAGCATTCAAAAAAGAAAAAAGGAAACATGAGAGAGATCTTTAGCAAATGCAAACCTGCTTTTGTCAGCAGAAACACTACAGAAGACAGTCGTTCTCATGAACTGTATCCAAACTAAAGTATCCAACGCTGCAAATCTTGAATCTTCCAATTTGATTCTTCACTCTGAGATCAAGAAAGCTGGATCTAGTGGAATTAGCATTCAAACGACAAGCGTTACTGCTGCCGGCCTTTAATGTTCCTTTCCATACAGAAGCTCTCTCTCCAACCAAAGAGATGGGCTAGGCAGTGAGAAGCAACTCTTTGTGTGTTCAGTTTGACTGAAGTCAGATTAAAGCAAGAGCAAACCCCGTCAAAAGCTACTGGCGTTTAGTATTACAGGCGTCTTGCAGGCTAGCGCGAGGAGCAGGTCCAAGCGTTGGCGTGACGTGCATGTAAGCAGGCCAGAGCATTCGAGTAGCGTCCCTAACCTCTGTTCTCTTGTTTTTACATCTGCGTTAGAGGTTAAAGTTTCTCCGAACAAAAAGAGAAGAGGCTCCCGCGGTGCCCTATTACAACACTTTCTAACCGCTGGCATGGGAAATAACAAATATTAGATGTGCATGACCACCTGGGTTTAATTAAAATCAGAGAGAGAAAGCTGCAAAGAAATAAAAAGATGGCGGAGGAGAACACATCCAAAAACACATGTTGAAAGATGGATTGAGGGTCAGAGGGTCACGGTTGTTGTTGTTACAGTTACATTCAGATTAAAGATGCTATGAGAGATGTTTTTCCCCTTTTTCTCCATTTTCTGATTTTAGAGTATTTGTTTTATATATATCAGAGCTCCAGTGATAGTACAGGCATAATTCACAAATAAATATCCATTGTTTTTGGAAAATCAAAATCTTCACTGTGTTGTCAGAACAAAATTCAAACATAAGGGCGACAGAGTGTTCATGTCGGACCCAAACTTTGGAATGATCTCCCTCTTTCTATAAGGTCAGTAAAGTCACTACCGAAATTTAAGGCCATTTTTCTTTCTTTTTTTGTCTGTACTCTTATTTTTGTGTTTTATTAGTGATTGTGAAGCACCTTGGGCAACAGCTGTTGCATTAAATGTGCTATATAGATAAACAAATGAAATTTACATTTACATTTAGTCATTTAGCAGACGCTTTTATCCAAAGCGACTTACAAATTAGGACTAAGTTAAGCGAATCATCGTGAAGAGGCAAAAACTGCAAGAAGTGCTCAAAATACAAAGTGCAGGCATTGGTCAGAGGAGCATAAGCCAGACAAGGGAGGATTAAGAGAAAAGGAAAGGATTTTTTTTTTTTAAGAGGTTAAGTGCTCACAGGAGAGATGAGTTTTAAGTTGTCTTTTGAATGTTGACAGGGATGAGGGTGGGGAGATCATTCCACCAGCATGGAACCGTGAATGAGAATGTTCTGGAAAGTGATTTTGTGGCTCTCTGTGATGGGACCACGAGCCGTCGCTCATTGACTGATCGTAGGCTTCTGGTAGGGATGTAGACTCGTAGGAGTGAGTGAAAGTAGGAGGGAGCTGAGCCTGTGATAGATCTGTAAGCAAGCGTCAATGTGATGAAATTGTGATGAAATTGTGATGAAATTGTGATGAAATTGTGATGAAATTGTGATGAAATTGTGATCAGAGAAGTAAATGTCGGCCCGCTAGGCACATCGTTCGCAACATTAGCCATTTGTTTTCAAAGAATCGGGTGAACCAATGATTCAACGGCCCATTTATAAAGAGAGCCATTTACTTTGTTCCTGAATTAATCTGTGACATTTACCGCCACCTACTGGCAGCTTTAGTTTCTTATTTAGAGTATCATTTAAAAAAAATTTATCAGTTAATAAAACATCCATTAATACCCATTTAAAACCAATTAATGTCATTGCATTTGCCACCTCTGAGCTGCAATAAATCTGTAAAGTATATCTAAATACCAACTCAGATGGAGGTTCTGAAAAACAAAACAAAAGAACAACAAAAAAACATGCCCATATAGCCTAAAAGTTGATGTGTAATAAATTCTATGTTGAATCAAATTAAACATTTCCTTCTAAAGCTACTTTTTGAGGCTTTCCTCATTTAACATAATAATGATTTTAAATGATCTTTTGGGGTTATTTCTCAGCCAAACTTGCTAATTAGTTAGATGAATTGGATGAATTAATCAGTACATCATTTAATTAATTAGATTAAAAAGTTAAATTGCTTGACAGCCACAAAAATAGTAGGCATTTTACAGTGTATATACTATGCAGTAAACAATAACACTTTACAATAAAGTTCCATTAGTTAACATAAACTAAAAATGAACAATACTTCTAAAGAATTTGTTAATCCTAGTTGATGTTAATTTCAAGATTTAGTCATTCCTTTTTAAATCAAAAGTTGTATTCGTTAACATTAACGGTACACAGAAATGATAATTATTTTGGATATCACATGACCTCTGATTATTTATTAATCCTGGTTATTTAATTATGCATTGAAAAAATGGTATTTAAAAGACAGCATTACTTTCCGACAGCAACTAAATAACACAACCTGAACTAACCTAGTATCAGAGCACACAACAAGGCTATACACAATTGCTACAGATTAATGCATACATTAAAATATGTTTAAAGATGTTTTCAGTCCTTTACTACGCCGTTTTAACTCTCACATTTTGCATGCAATCTCGTTTTAAATATATAGCTGCATTGCAAGAGATATTCACAAACTCTCTTCAGCCCTACATGCAGAACAATGTTGTCAGTTTCCTTGATGTGTTACGGAGGAGGAGGATAACAGGACTACATACTGTCTGAAAAGCTGTAGTGCGTGGGCAGCACAGGAGGTTCATCAGACAACATGGTATAATTTGTGATAAATACACAGGAGCGGTTTCCATCACACACTGGTGGAACAAAGACAACGGATACTAACCGCATCACGGTGCACAACGAAAAGCAGTTGTCTGTTATGCTAAGTCTCAAACTGCTGAAAGTTTGCAGCTAGCTGACGAAAGAAGATGTGTAAACATCATAGGTTATTTATGAAAACTCAAGACTGAATATGCTGCTGTTTGTTTCTTACATCAACAACTCCTTATGACCCTTCATTCTTACACCGTTTCTACAACGATGCATGCATTCCTCTCTCTCTCAGTTCAAATTTTCATTTTTAATAGCACTTTATTGCAGTGCTTCTCGACCTTTTTGACTTTTAAGGGCCATGTCACACTAAGCTCAAGGTCAGCCGTCGGCCAATGTCGGGCCGTCGGTGAGCATCTGTCGGCTTGATTTTGCGGTGTGTTTCACGTCGGCTTTAGTCGGGCTCACGGCTGTGGGAGTTCGCACGATTCAGCATGTTGAGAGATCGCTCTGATTGGCTGTTCAGATAAGCGCGCGAGTTAGTGCATGAGAGAGTAAACGAAAGTGATGAAAGTGAGCAAAGTAGGCAAGACGGCCTAGAAAGAAGGCTGCTCTACGTCATCTTACCTGAGCATTCCAATACACAAATATTTTCATAACAACATGAGCCACCTGGAATGAAAAAAGTGATCAGCGTGATTGATATTCAAAATGGAAAGCAAACGCTGCTTTGTTTAGTCCTAGTTTCGGACTTTTTGAATGACACATATAGACTATTGATACCTGCTGATATAGACAGTTAGGCTATTTCCTTACATGTAGGCCTATGTGCAGAACGCACGTGCCAGTTGACAGTCAGATGTAGTCTTTGCAGTGTGTTCAAGTGCAGCTTTTTGGCCGATACGCAGCCGACGTGAGGCGACAACACAATCGGCTTTTGTCGCCGTTAGCTTTTTGATGTCGGCTTGGTGTGTCATGGCCAAAAAGGGACAGTTCACCCAAAAATGAAAATTCGGTTGTTCCAAACCTGTATACAGTACATGTCTTTGTGCTCGTGGACACTAAGGAAGATATTTTGAAGAATGTTTGTAACCAAACAGGGCCGTGCTGGGCTAAAAGCCCAAGACACACTGCGTTTCCACTGTCCACTGTTCCACAGCGCTTCACTAAAACACACCCGTAACACGCCTCTCTAGAACAACGTCACACAAACCCTTTAGTTTTATCAGAAAACTAATCAGAAAGAAATCACTGAAAAACAGCGTGATCGCAAAACAAACATGATAAATGCGTCCGTTTGCTGGCATGTTTGTTGTTTACTTGAATATTTAAAACCCAAGAATCGATGTTTTACCACAGGTTTACAATACAAAGTGATACACTGATCATAATGAATTAGTAATTTGTGTCAAAATTGCACATTAGTCACACAGAAATAAAGTGGTTTACCGTTAGGTCTATTTCAAAAAAGAAAGAGGACAGACGTAGCCTAATTTTTCAGTTGTGTCTCTTTCTGTTTATTTGGTAGTTACAGGACATATTTACATCACTTTTAGAAAGAATGATAATATCTACAAATATGCCACCAAAAATATGACCTGATGAGCTTTAGCACTCTCTCCCAGTAGGCGACAGTTATATATTCAGTCAGAGAAAAAAAGGAAATAAAGTTGCTTTATTTTATGATAGTCTGGTATAAAGAGACGAGACGTATGCTACTGTCAGTGTCAGTTAAAATATAAAAATGATTGTGATAACCTTTATTAGGTGCCCTGGCACGCACTATCACGCACTATCACGCACTAGCACGCCCGCTTTTTGCCCGACAGTGGAAACGCGGCTATGGAACCCCACAACTGGCGCCCCAAAAACCTGTAATTTTATTCAGGTTTGGAACAACTTGAGGGTAAGTAAATGACGACAGAATTTAAATTGTTTTTGTGAACTATCCCTTTATTCACTACAGCCACTTCCGACAGATGGATTTATTTACAGTATTATTTACAGTATTAATTACTTCATTCATTTTTTTCTGTAATAAAAGATGTTAGTACAATAAAAGCATGCTATTGCAAAACAAATTGTATATAATTTACAGGAAACTACTGTGTGATGTGTTCAGATACATGCTTTCATCCATCTCTTCTGTACTATAGTACTATTTTTCGAAATCCTGTTATACAACAGATTTAACACTATACACAACCCCTTTCCCTTTAAATTACAACATGAAAGACAAATTAAGTCTAAGTTTAACGTATTATCATAAATTGAACGACAGTACACACACAAAAGACCTGCCTTGCTCAAAACTACATCGGTGAAAAGTGTGAAAATGGACAAAATCTCAAAGCCTTCTCAAAATATGAAAGACAGACAGAAATAAAGATGTTTACATAAAACTATTTATAGCTGGCTAAAACACATTTGTCTAAAGGCCAGGCAATCCTATGAGACTGAAATCAGAGGAACTGAATTGAAAAACATCCGCATAAAAAATATTTCAGCACTGGATCATGATTTCCTCCTTTGCCCACATCTTCAAAAGCAAACATTACTAAATCATTCACGAGCACAGAGTCCCATCAGCTGCAGGCGGCTTGAATTAGCCTAGTTCACTCTAATCTGTGATAAGGACACCTCAGCTCTTTTCATAATCAACCATCTTGAAATGAATGATCCAATCAGAGTTTCAATCCCCCAAATCCAAACTCCATACATCTATGAGTGCATCGGATCCCTCGCTGCAATTGGAGGGTTTCAGAGACTCTGCATTTCCAGAGTGATCATCGGGCGGAATGAAAGCACTTATTCAGCTTGGATTAGGGATTGTTTGAGAGGTGATGGCAAAAGCTGAATGCCGGCTATTAACAGCACATGCATTTAAAGGTGAAATTAAAAAAATAAATAAACAGAAATGCTTATTAACAAACAATACATTCAAACTGAAATGAAGATAGAAAAGGCACAAAAAAAAAAAAAAAAAAGGTATGGGAGACTTGCTGCACCACAATTGAGTTGCATTCGCTCTGATAGAAAACAAATGCATTAAAGAATGTCTTAAAGATGCAGAAAGCTTCATTTTGAGTCTGCCATAATAAAACAAATGATCTGAGCTATAGTATCCACATTATTTCATAGCTCGAAAATGGTCTCATTTGATTGCATTTTATATTTCTCTTCAGGAATTCTACTAGTAACATCGTAGATGAAAGAAACAGAGAAGTCCATTAAGTCTCTTAAGCTATGAAAGAGGAAACTTTGCAATGTCAGTACTATATAGATATCAATTACTGCATGAGAGAAACCAATATGTGTGTGTTGCTATGAAAAACAGCGAGATGGAAATGCTGGACAAGGTATATGATTTGAACATGATAAGATAATAGTCTAAATGGATGCAATGATGATAACAAGTTCTTTTCTAATATATTTGTTGGCATTGTTTTTTCCTGCCAGATAAATGCTGGATGCTGGGAATTATTCAAATGACACCCATCATCTGATGGAGGGTATCACTTTTGATGCCAAGTTAGCTTGGAAATATGCAAACGAGCTCTACCACAGCCACATACAGTACTTTATCCATAGAGATGATTTTAGAAAGAATATTATAACCCTCTTTCATTCATACTGCAATGCCAAATCAAATTCACAATTATGATTTTTCAATAAGCCAATGTTTGCAAAAATATCTCATTTGAACTTTGCACATTTAAACCCCTGATGCCTGTACTATTAAATCAGGAAGATAAAAAAAAATTTGCACATAAAAGCAAGGATATCATTAAATAAAATATCATTAAATTAAAGGAGATAACTTATTTTATTTTCAGATAGAGAATACTGTATTTTGAAATATATATATATTCAGATACTTTTTTGTTTACAATTTTACACATAAAAAGGGACACAGAATAATGTATTTTGAGTGTTACTCTGAATCTGCTTCAGAAAAGAAATAAAGAAATACATTTATTTCATTAAGAAATAAAGCGTATTAACAAATATGATTTGGTTAAATTATGTTTTTACAGGTCCTGCATATTCATGGAACTCTCATTTGTCATGTTCACACTATATGACTAATTCAGATCTTGTATTCTCAGACAAAAGGTGCAAAGTAAATGAGCAATGCTATGAAAGATGACATTAATCTTGTATCCTAACCGGAAGAGAGAGGAATCGGTCTGATGTAGTTGAAAATGACACACTGAAAATGCTGCTTTCCAACTCAAACATCTTGAAACGTTGAAGGCGTCAAAATCGGTCTCCTCTCTCCCTGGCATCTAACTTTCTCTTCACTTCAGCTGTCATGTTCCTCAGGTCTAGGCGTGAGAAAGCAACAGGTCTGGAAATTCACTCACAATAAAATAAGACTCTAGTTTCTCCAAGAACACAGCAGGAGGAGGAGCCCATGCCCTTGCACTAGACACAGGCTCTGTATGATAGGAGAGCACGACGCCAAGATCTAAAAGGACTGGGCGGCAATCACAGGTCACTGGGTGAACACAGCAGGGTAATCTAATGGACGATTGAGAGGATTAATATCCTGAGGACCACAGCAGGTGAGAAATCAAACACAGATCCAACCTTAAACTCGCTAGCTTCTCTGAGAGATGACATGCTGGTAAACAATCTCAGACTGAACAGTGATTATGGCTCTTGATTGAGGACAGTGGACTTTTTTTCTGTCCCAACACAGAGAGAAATATAATGTTATATATATTTTATGATTATATGATTTAATTAGATCTGCTTGAATAGTTAATTCTCTTTTCGTCTCACACAATTTCTTTAATGTCTAAAGCAGCATTTCAGTCTCATGTTTTGTATGCACATTTTGGACATTTTATTCTCATTTTGGCTTTTACATCCAGTATTTTTATGCAATATCTTAAAATCTGCATAAAATACATCATCGTTCAAAAGTTGGGGTTCTCTTCTGATCACCAAGGCTACATTTACTTGATCAAAAATACAGTGAAAATAGTAATATTGTGAAAATAAATATACAATATAATGTTAATAATAATTAATAATAATAATTAATAATAATATTAATATATTTTAAATTTACAGATTTTTCAGCTTTCTTTACTCCAGTCTTCAGTGTCACATGACCTTTCAGAAATCATTCTAATATGCTGATTTGCTGCTCAAGAAACATTTCTTATCATTATCAATCACAAACAGTTGTGCTGCTTCATATTTTTGTGGAAATACAGGATTATTAAATGAATAGAAAGTTCAAAAGAACAGGATTCATCTTTTTGAAAACTTTTGTAACATTATGAATGTCTTGACTGTTACTTTTATCAATTTAATGCATCCATGCTGATTAAAATGATTAATTTATTTTACAAAATGAACAGTACAGTATAATGTTGATGCAAACCAGACTACTGATATTATAGATAGACAGGGATTACCAGTACTGGAGTGAGAAACTGGATAGGCAAATGACACAAACTGGACTTCAACTTGCGTTGACTCTTTGAGCACCACAGCTAAATAAATATTTCATGCAATGCTGAGTAGGAAATGGGTAGCTGAGGATATTTTCCCTGAACTCCTTCATACACCAGTCCATTACATAACGTTTCAATCACAGAGCTGAAGAAAGAAGATTTTCTCTTTAAACGTGGTAGGGGGCAGTTGCACTCATTTGACGCATGAGACACCGGAGCTTCTTCCTTCGAAGCACTTCTAAGAACGTCCTTGTGTTTGATGTGGTACCCGACTGAGCCGAAGCAGCTGAGTGTTTAGTGGTTCAGCAGCCTGCAGATATGTGCGTTCAGTGTAAAAACTTCAAGTAAAGTGCATTTACTATGAACTCTGGGAAGGGTATGTAGAGATTCATTATTTGAGACAATGTTTTTCACTGTACATGCTCAACAACAGAGGCAAAAACACAGTCTTACCTTTGCGATCTGCACGCACCAGTTGAGCAGCAGCTGGGAGCCGATGTTCTCCTGGTGCTCATGTACGTAGTCCAGCAGGCAGCCGTGGGGCATGAGCTGAGTTACCAGCTGAATAGTGGGACTCAAGCAGACCCCCAACAGACGCACTAAATGAGGATGCTCCATGCTGGCCATGATCAGCGCCTCCTGGAGGGAAAAAAGAGAAACACTGGAAATGTGTTTTCATCAACACTATGGATCAATTTGGTCATTACACATTATGTGAACTCTAGGTCCAATTAATTAGTACTCCAATCTAGGGTTGAGTATCGGCAACTACCTCATGATACAATACATATCGGGATATCATAATTGAATCAACATCAAAACTGCTCCAAAACCATAAGGGAGGCCAAGAATGACTGCAAGAGAAATGTATAATCTGCGGGTTCAGTTTCTCTCTCTCTCTCTCTCTCTCTCTCTCTCTCTCTCTCTCTCTCTCTCTCTCTCTCTCTCTCTCTCTCTCTATCTCTCTCATCTCATAGAAGCAACACTGAGAAACGTTACTGAGAACACAGTGTCAGATCACAAAACATTCTCATAGAAGAAAGCTTAAAGGTCATAAGTGTAATTAAAAATTTGTGTTATTTTAATTCATTTTATTCCTACTTTTAGGATTCATTACACTGATCAAATTGACAGTAAAGCATTTTATAATGTTATAAAAATTTCCATTTCAAATAAATGCAGTTCTTTTAAACTTTCTATTCATCAAACAATCCTGATAATCACAAACATATTAAGCAGCACAACATTGATAATAATCAGAAATGTTTCTTGAGCACCAAATCAGCATATTAGAATGATTTCTGAAGGATCATGTGACACTGAAGACTGGAGTAATGATGCTGAAAATCAGCTTTGCATCACAGGAATAAATTACATTTGACAAATATATTAAAATTGTAATATATTTCTTTTTTTTTAACTGTATTTTCGATCAAATAAATGCAGCCCTGGTGAGCATAAGATACTTCATTCAAAATCTTACCGACACCAAATTTTGAACTGTAGTGCATATTTATGCAATAATTCAGTTACATGTGAACAGCTCCCCTTGTGTTCAATACAAACAGCTTCCTTTAACTTTAGCATGCTTTTAAGAAATCTACTCAAAGCCCATATGGCTTCAAAAGCAAGAAACTTAAGTTGTTTAGGTATATTTATTAAATGTAAGATGTATATAAAAATACATGTAATTGCCAGAAATTATTGTGGTATTTGATTTGCGCTGTTGGCTAAATTCATTCACTTGTTTGTTCTTGCAATATAATTTGCAAATGATGGTAAACAGTAAAGTAAGGTTTAATTATAAATTACTCACATCCATAAATTCCACATTGGCTTTAGGTCCTGTACTTTCATTGAGTATCTTTATGGCCACTGGAATCTTCACTGTTTCTCCTTCTGGAATCCAGATTCCCTTATAAAAAAAAAAATGGCAGCAGAAGTTCAGGAAACATGCAGAACTCATAAACACATGAATCATAAAAGTGAATGTAGTACCTTGTAAACAGTGCCAAATGCTCCTGTTCCCAAGATCTTGACCCTCTTAAGCTCCGTCTCCTTCAGTATACGTAACTGTGCCTGGTTTGGCGCCGTGCCGCTCGGTGTTAAAGGCTCCACCAACTGCTCAAAAAACATAATCAAAATTCATTCATAACTACAATACCTACTTGAGCTTCATCTGCCAGTAACTAGTTGGCACCATTGTGGACGGTATGATTTCATTATTGTTCATTAATGATTTGGTAACAGTCTGTGTTTTGCCAATTTGCTCTGCTTTTTTCAGTTTAAATTGCTGAGTTTTTATCTCCTCTTTACTTCTCGAGTTATGTTTATACAGAGCTTCTTTCAGTGACGTTAAAGAGTGCTGCAGGGATGACGTCAAAACCTGGAAGACTAATTCATGGCCTCTTAATCTGTTTTCATTTACCTAGCCACTAAAACCTTTGCCAAATTACAATACCTTTAAAAAAACATGCACAATATAGCTGCTGTACTTCTCATATTTACAAATTGCTATTCATATCACTCTGCAGTGGTTGCCAATCTCATCATGTATTCAGTTCAAAATACTTATTTTAACCTTGAACCTCATTATCTATAATATGTGAGCTACTGCATCCATATATTCCTGCATGTATCTCCGGTCCTCCGAATTCAGATCGCTATACTTTTCCTTAGGTTTCAACTCTTTAATATGGGTGACAGAACCACCAATACAATAAAAAATCCTATGTCATAATGGTTGCTGTAGACAGACCCTATTTCTAAATAATTTATTAATCCTGATATTGAGTATATTATACTGTATGTTTTATGTCTTTCAATAAAAACAACAACAAATAATCCTGCAACACTGGATTTATCTGCAAGAAGTAGATACTGAAACAGCAAATCAATTTGGGGCTATACACTCCCTAACAAAACTGCAGATTCCATAATATTGACTTTATTTCAAATGCACATTCACACACATACGGGCAGCAGAACATTTTGAAGAACTTTCAGAAGTTGCCATTTAAGGATCCGAAAATGATCTCCATTATTCCATTTGAGGTTTCCCGCCATTGAAGTGAGAGAGGCACTTTCAAATGGAAAGTTCAGACTGGCTATAGAGCCCACAAACCTGTCCATGCACCACAACACCAATTTCACTGGCCAGGCTTTCTGTCTGCATTATTTTTTTTTTCAGACTTTGTGTCTCCTGATATCAAATGTTTATCAAAATTAGTGCCCCGCATCCAAATGATTGAAACGCCTTTTTAAATGTTGGCAGATTTGTAGCTCTCACCTCTGTTTCTAAGAAACGGCGTAAAGCTCTTTTCTTCTTGATGCTCTTCCGACGGAAAAAGATAGCAAATCCGAGCGCCACGATTACGACCACAAACATCCCCCCAATCACCCCAGCTGCAATCAGAGGAGTCCTGGAGGAAAATATACCATTCAGTTCAAATTCAGTTTTTCTTTTTGGATCCGTTCTATGCACAACAAATATGAAAAGTTCTTTAGTTTGAAACAAGTGAAAATTATCTGTAAAGATTTTGTAATTTTTCGAATTGTATTTAATTTATTTAATTTATTTAATTGAATATATATATATATATATATATATATATATATATATATATAAACAGTGCCTTGAATAGTTTGGGAATTAAAAAAACAAAACGTATGAGGAAAACATTTGGGTGTTTACCTGTCCAGCATCCCAATACAATCTTGAATCCGGGGTCCAGTACACCTGTGATACAGAAAATTAGAATGAAAATATTAATTAAAATATTATTACTACAATAAAGATTACTAAAACAATGATGATGATAATAAGGTCTAATAGCTTGTCGCATACACTGATCAAAAGTTTGGGGTTCGTTTTTTTTTTAAAGATCAGCAAGAACACATTACATTGATCAAAAGTGACCGTAAAGACATTTACGTTGTTACAAAAACATTATTTCAAATAAACGCTGTTCTTTTGAACTTTCTATTCATCAAAGAATCCGGAAAAACTGTATCATTGTTTATGCAAAAATAAGCAGTAAACCGTTTTCAAATAATAGAAAATGTTTCTTGAGCAGCAAATCAGCAAGGATCATGTGACACTGAAGACTGGAGTAATGATGCTGAAAATCAGCTTTGCATCACAGGGATAAATTACATAAAAAAAAAAAATATATATATATATGTTTTACTTTAAATTTCACAATATTAGTGTTTTTACTATCTTTTTTTTTTTTTTTTTTTACTGTCAGGTGAGCATCCCTTTCAAAATCATGAAAAAAATACAGAGCCTAAGCTTTGAACAGTAAATGTGCACCATGTGATCTACCTAGTCATCTATCTAGCATTAGCCTCTTTGATGATCATCTCATGAGCTTTACATACTGCAATAAGGCATGTTGGAGCACTGTGACAGTGGCGACTGGGTTCAGTAATCATAGAGAACCGTGCTGAAGAGCCCACGCCTGACAGTAACCAGTGGCAATGACTGTCACCCACAAGATGAAGGGATCGCAAGCGCTTTGCTATGGTGTCCTAGAGCATTGCAAGAGCTTTGATTTGAGAGCCAAGACAGACCAGAACAAACCAGAGGCTCAGACTGGGTGGATGTCTCTTGTGTGTCCATGCACAGTATGATCTGCCTCAGAAGGTCTGTGGAACTGCACCCAAATTCATCATCCAAGTTTAGATAGTTACATGCAGATTGGGCTGTTTTGAATGAATGGGATTTCCACGATGAAACTGAGCAAAAGAATAGCCTAGAGCAGGGCTAGTGAACTTCTGAAAGCTCAGGTGCCACACAGGAGGATCCTTTAGGCTCAAGTCACACTCCTAAGTTTTAAAGCTATTCTTTTAAAATCGAGTAGGCTAATGTAAGTGTGGTATGCATTTCGATCAAATATATGATCAGTATATTTTTGGGGGGATTATTTTTATATTTTTATATTTTATAATGTTACAAAAGGTTCAATTTCAAATATATACTATTCTTTTGAACTTTATATTCATCAAAGAATCTTGAAAAAAAAAGAGAGGGTACAACGGGGCTAAAGGCACACAGGGGTAAATGGCGCATTTGACTTTGTTCTCTTTTAAACAGCTAACATCACTAAATATCTCACGGGCGACAGCGACGCATCGTCGATTCTCTCAGATTGCGTATTTGATAATGCAGACTGCGTGATTCGTGTAAACGAGCATTGATTTCCCTTCAGGTATGTGTCGGCTACTTCGCAAAATCTGTTGGCGAGTGAAAATCGGGGCTAAAATCATGCAGTGTGAACATAATTTGTAAACAACACGGCATAATTTGATCTAATATTGAATGTTTTATCAAATCTAGATTAAGTAGCATATAAGAATTGATAACATTTTTGACTATATTTTGAGACAAAGGTCTTGTTAATGATTTTCAGTTTTGTTCAAGGTAACAAACAAACAAACAATCAAACAAACCACTTTTATGATTTATTTTCACACAAAACTAGTTGCTTTTATTGCTTTTAATGTTTAACAAAAAAATCATACTATGCAATCATACTATGGTACTAGTAAAAATCACATTGTACCCTATATCAGATTCCACCATTTTCAACATTGATAATAATAAGAAATGTTTCTAAGGCAGCAAATCAGCATATTAGAATGATTTCTGAAGGATCATGTGACACTGAAGACTGAATGATGCTGAAAATTCAGCTTTGCATCACAGAAATACATTTTATTTTAAAATATATCAAAATAGAAAACAGTAATTTTAAATTGTAAATAACATCTTATAATATTACTGTAGTTTTGATGAAATACTAGCATCCTCGGTATGATGAAAATATTATTGGATAAGCCATAGTTAAAGTTGCTGTAAACATCATCAAATTTCTACCTTCACGTGGTATTTATAACTTGCTCCTTATTATCAAGGCAAGAAGACATGGAAAGATGTTTGTACTGTAATTATTGCAGTTGCCATGATGATGGTAAAATCACAGGGCCTCGAAAAAAAGTCTGTTTGTGTTGAGTAGTGCTGGCCTGGAGGAAAAAGCAAACACACATACAGGCAGATGCTGCTTACCCCTGGGTGCAGTTGGGGTGGCAGGGATGGCACTCGTTGTTGGTCTCAGCATATTTGAAGATGAAGCTGTTTGCTCCCTGCAGACCATCAGGGCATTTCTCCACACAGTTGGGCCCATCTTTCAGATGCAAGCATTTCACGCAGTGATCTGGACCCTAAACCACGCAGACAAAATGCAGGAGAATTACCTATAAAATATTTGTCCAGGAGTCGTACATGACAAATCAAGAGGGACAAGTAAAGGATAATAAACTACTTACAATAATGTTATATTGATGCTTAACCCAAAAGAAACACTGTAATATTTTATGCACGTCAAATATCGGTACTTTCTTGTGAGTTTGAGCAACATTAAAATGTCATTAAAGTTTTACTTAAGTCACATAGCGGTGTTGACAACATAAATTCATACATATTTGATATAAATAATTGCCCATTTTGAAGTGGGTGTCACACAGTTGGGCGAGTTCTTACATTCTCTGACAGCTCTGATGTTTGCTAATTATGCAGCTTAGGAATTGAGATGGACAGACAGGTTATCTTAAGAAGCTGACAGCTTTGTTCATCTGCGTTTAAAGTCTAAAACCACTGCACTTGGATTTTACAGAAGAAATTGAGTACTGCTAACTTAATTTGCAGACAAATATCCAAAATGTCACAATGATGCCCCTGGTGGGTGGGGCTTAAGTAGTGAAGTCAAATTTAAAGGCATTTAAAAAATTGTCAACATTAAATGGCTTTGCAACCAATTTTATTTCTGAAAAATGGAAGATTTTAAAATGGTCTGAAAGTCAATGCAAAAAAGTATAGGGTGGAATTTAAAAAATCATTAAAAAAAGGAAAGTTAATACGTTTATGAAATATTAAGAAGAAAACATTTAGTTTTTCTTTGGAATATATTAAGAAAGTTAAACACTGCTTGGTTTACTTACAGGGCCATGACAGCTAAGAGTTTTATCTTCAGCCTTTTCACACTGGTTGTCACACTCCACACACACAGATCCATTGGCAAACTCTCGATCATCTCTAAAACATTCAAACAAATAGAAATATTCAGACAGTTCTATATATTTTTTTTTTTCTATTTGGCTGTTTATGCGTAAACAATTGTGTTTTAAATATTCCTTTAATTCTTATTTTATCATGCCAATCAGTCAAAAGAATTTCAGACGAAGCACATATACATAACATGATGTATTGTCTCAGCAACAACACATACAGCAGGTTTTGTTTTGTCTCCGACTCATCCTCCATGTCTTCTTGAACCATGGCCAACTGAACCACAGACACTACATTCACACACTGGCGAGAACTTGGCTAATATGCTAGTCGGCTGAGTAAGATCCATGAAAAAATAATGGCATTTTAATTAGAGAAATCTTTCTCTGCACTGGTCTGAGAGGATAGAACAAACAGTCCTCTTTAAATTTTATCTAAGCAGATGGCAGCTCAGATTGTGGGAGATACGGCAGAGGAGCTGCCTAGCAGAGCCATCAATACCCTTTCCTTTGTTCGTTTCCATCAGCCCGTGTTTCAGAGGGAAATTTTGAGAGGCGGTTCCCAAACAGGGGAAGATGGTGCCTTGTCAATAACAGAGTGAGGATCAAAGAAACCTTCAAGATCTTAAAACATCGGAAATCGAGTGCACTCACAGTTTGAAGTTTCTCACACTGGAAAATGTTATGGTCAGAATGGATGTTAATGTGATGCCCTAAACCAACTTAACTAACTTCCAAGTCTTCTATCTACCTACCAACTCTAAAGGGGTACTTCACCACTGGCAAAATGGGCATTATATAAAACTTGGCTGCCTATGCATCAGAAAGCATGCCTAATCTGTGCTACCTGACTAGAAAACAGAGGAAAAAAAGGCTGTTGTCTTTCCTTTTGTCAACAACCATAATGCACTGGGCATGTTGCCGTCCAAAGCCCATCTCGCCAGTCTGCTATGGATATGCTTAACCACAGCCAAATACTGCCTTGCTTTTGTAGGAAATACTTAGCAAACTTTTAGTCACAATGGTGTCAACTTGTATTGTTCCCGGGTGCAAGAATTCAAAGAGTACACTTTTAGCGGGAATTCGTTTTTTTTGGGTTTCCAGTGAAGGATCCAGCGCATTGTAAGCTGTGGCAAAAGGCTGCGAATAATGGTATTGATAAGTTATCAAATGTGGTAATACTAAAATGTGCTTATAAAAGTGTGCAGTTATATTTTATTTTCATCACGTTTTCTCCTTCAACTTCACCTCAAATGGTGTATGTTTGTTTTGCTGTTCTATAAAAGGCTGCAAAGAATCATACACATTGAGAGAACACCGTGACAGAAAATCTGAAAAACCTCTCTGTATGTAGACTTCATTGTAGTCCTCTCCAAATGGCGGGGAACAACTGAAAGAAACTGCCAGTTTTCACAAAAGCCCTGGAGCTGTCAAAAGTCTGCCGGATGAAGCATTTTGCTAGCCTGGTCCTACCAGACTCGTACATTTCATTTGTACAGAGAGTCTGGCCACTCTCCATTGACAAGCGTTAACTTCCTTGAAGGCGGGTAGGCTACTCTGTTGAAATGGAAAACTATTGGATCTGCCCAGAGCCGCTCTGGATCTGCCATAACCAATCGCTAACGTTTAGTCGTGACGTAACCCTACAACTCAAACTAGCGCACGACCTCAACGTCATCGTTCTCAGCCACTCCCTCTGTTCGCTGATTGGACCGTTAAGAAAATTGGCCGGAGAAAACCCAAGAATATACCGCAAACCCAGACGGAGTCCTGAAGGAAAATGAAAATTGAGCGGAAGTACGTAGTAGGGCGGAGCCAGGCTAGCATTTTGCTGACAAATAAGTGTGAAATTCTCAGTAACATGGAGAACAAGTAACATCTAGGTTACATATGTAACCCCAGTTCCTAGAGAAGTGAACTAGATGCTGCGTCGACTGACACTATGGGGAGACGCCGTCGTGGAACCCGGTGTCTAATGCACGTGGAACAACACGCTATTCATGGCTGACAGTTGCACCCCAGTGTATAAGAAGGGCGCCTGACAACACGTCATCAGATTCATCTTGTCTGAAGGAAAATGTGCAGGTATGCCTGTGAAGCATGGCAACGTGACGCAGCGTCTTGTTCCCTTCTCAGGGAACCGGGGTGACATACGTAACCTAGACGTTACATTTCGAGGGAACTAACACTGCGTCGATTGACACTATTGGGGCATCAATACTAACTACACCATGCTGACCAGTGCCTGCTTGTGGTTAGAACAATCTAAAAACCCTTAGGACTAAAGCTCCAAGGCCTAGCCAATAATACGTTAGTGTGTGATGGTACACACACCTTGCACAACATTGCTCCCAGTAACTAATATAGCGATGATAGGCAAGGCCCTGAAGCTTCTATGCTCAATTGGAATCTCAAACTTGTCCGAGCCATGCTCCAGGAGAGTCTAGATCCCTTAGAGCAATGCTACCAGAAAAACAATATAGCCTCAGCTAAGTATATGACCCACATCTAACAATTTCCAACCGTAGACTGGGGCGATGAGAAGGAGTATAACCTTTCTTAATATCCAGACCTGGAGAGAGTGACAGAGAAGAGAGTAATGACTCTGGAAGGGGAGTGGAAGAAAGGAAGAAGAGGAAAAGAATGAAAAAGTGGGGCATCGTGTTGTCAGAAAAAGGGGGGTGCTGTTGCACGTGCCTCAGACACCGGGTTCCGCGAGGGGAACAACTCAGTTCTCTCTCTCTCTCAAAAAAAAGACATTGTTAATTTACATACCAACTTTGCAACAAAGCGGGTTGAAGTTACACTTTAAAATTAAATTCAGCAAACATAATCTAAATTGATTCTCTAAATAACTGGAATCAGAACTATTTGCCAAGGCTTCTACCAACCTACAACAGTCAAATGGACAATTTATTCTAAAATCGAATTCCGCAAACATCATTTACATAGATTGTCTAAATAATGCACATTTACCTACAACTCTCTTGTATATTTTATTATTTTATTTTAAAATTAAATTCAGCAAACATTATTTAAATTTAAATCTAATAATCAGAATCAGAACTATCTACCAAGGCTCCTGTCTACCAACCTACCCATTGGCGTCGGAAGAAGAAAAAAAGTGGGTGGGTCCTCCCCCAGAAAACTGTTACTGGAGTAAATACCATTTCATTCTGGTGCCTTTTAATTAAACAAGTAAACTAAACTCCACTTAACGTCGGGCGGTTCTTTGCCTCCACGTCGTGCATTAAATGCACAGCTATCCGTGGATTATCCCCCTAATACGGTAATTTGCCAGCAATGACAACTTAAAGCTGTTATTGATGTTTGCAATGCAATATTTGACTGGAAAGGTACAACGGGCGGTTACTTTCGTCAGTTGCAGCTCGTTGAGAAATATAATGTAGTGATTCAGTGGAAATGGAGTTTAATTTATTAATTTTAATTAAAAAAAATATTTATTTTAATTCCTCAAGTGGAATGGATTTGACTGACAGCGCTCTGAAAAGCGAACAGACAAATGCGCTGAATTAGAGACGGTAAAAGTGAGAGGGTATAATATCATTGATCTTAAAAAGTGGGTGGGTCCTGTCCCACCCATATACAATGGTTCCGACGCCCATGAACCTACCTACAACTGTCAAATGGATATTTTTATTTTAAAATCTAATTCAGGGAAGCTAGGAAGTTTGGCATTGAGAAAGGTTGCATGTGACCGAAACGTTTGCCTTTTTTCTCAGTAAAAGCACTTGATTTTATCTCGCTTTTTGACGTCCTTCGTCTTTTGTGGAGTGTGCAGACTCTTTTGAAGTGCCTCTGTTATTAAAATAGCACTAAAATAAAAATTCAGCACACATTTAAAATGATTCTCGAAAAAAAATATTTTTAACACTTCTATATTTTAATTTATCATTTTGTTTAAATTTTAAAAAATTTTTTTTTTTTTTTTAAATTGAAATGGTAATTTTAACTTTAATTAAATTGATTCTCTAAGTAATCAGAACCTCTAACACCAATTACTTCAGGAAAAATACATAGCGCTGCTCTCAGGTCTGAACTCTTGGTTGAACAACTGGAGTGGTTTGGCACATAATAGACTCCACACAACAGCAGCTGATTTAAAGCACAATTAATTGAGTGTAATGAGACCCCAGTTCATTCTCTAAAATATGACACTCCCCCACAGCTGATTATTGTTAGGAACTAAATTACATTTTTCTGCCACTGGGAATCCTATTCAGATGTTGGTCAGAGTTGCCATTGTTTAATGACTACACCAGAAAAGCAGTGCCAACCACAGAGCTCTTCTCTGACGGTCCCAGAGGACCAGAATGTAAATTTGTTGTCAGATCAGTGTTTCCTCTTTGTCACTCACAGATGGCAGTGTGTTCTGAGCTCGCTTGGGACAGGCCGTGGAACAATTAGCTGGATTTTGGCCTGTGCAGTAGCACTGGCCAGACATAGCGCTGCTGCCTTCTGGGTTCAGACTAGTAACTTTTAGATGAAATCCATCCCTCTCTCTGATTCTTTTAATCTTTTCTCACACATCCCCAAGGCACAAGTTTGTACGCAATTCTGTTTACAAAGTGACTAGGGGTGAATGGCAATCTAAATGATAGATAGTCTTCATAAAACAAAACAAAAATACTGCAGTAACCATGGCCCAATAATCTAGTGATGTGTACGTCAGAACTTGTGGAGTTTAAAATGCTGCCCACACAATGGGTCTTATTCATGAAACATTAGCAGAATGAAGTTGTGTAACTGGTCTGTAAAGATAAATAAATTGTCAACTTGACAATTGACCAAAAGGATAAAGAAACTCGAAGACACTCAAAAAGCAGAACAATTGACCGGTATCCCATCTTGTTGCAATATTTGATATTTTGATAGTCCCCCAACAGACATTCTACTGACTATAAGTATTTTGCAAGTACATGTCAACTTATTCCACTAACCCGAGCCTAACGATCTACTAACAGTCTACTACAGCCTACCAAAACACTAATGAAAATAAGTTAACATGTAGTTGTAAAGTTACTTATAGTTAGTAGAATGTCTAAAGTGTACCATTGAAATAGTGTAGAAATAGATAGATAGACATATTTAGATAGATAGACAGACAGACAGACAGACAGACAGACAGACAGACAGACAGACAGATAGATAGATAGATAGATAGATAGATAGATAGATAGATAGATAGATAGATAGACAGACAGACAGACAGACAGACAGACAGACAGACAGACAGATAGATAGATAGACAGACAGACAGACAGACAGACAGACAGACAGACAGACAGATAGATAGATAGATAGACAGACAGATAGATATATAGATAGACAGATAGACACACAGACAGACAGATAGATAGATAGATAGATAGATAGATAGATAGATAGATAGATAGATAGATAGATAGATAGATAGATAGATAGATAGATAGATAGATAGATAGATAGATAGATAGATAGATAGACAAGTACCACTTTTGACTGGTGCTGTAAATCTAAATTTCAGCATGATTCTAGAAAGAGCAGATCGTATTTGTCCTTGTTTCTTCATTATCTGAAGTCTGTGTCCAATTTGTCTTTTACTCACCCATCATAAAGATTACAGGATTTTACACACGTCCTTCCTCGGCTGAAGTATTTACAAGAGAGACATTGATCTGGACCGGGACCCCAGCATCCTGCCGCTGAACACAGCGAATCACAAACCATCTTTTGCTGAGCTGCAGAAAACATTCAAAAAAATTACTTTACACTCATATACGGCCAAAATATGGACACAAGTTACAAGACACAAGTTTTTTAGACCATATGTACACCATATACTGATGTACATATGGCTAAACATCTATATGTTCCTCCCCAACTTTCAACAGAAAATATGTTGACATAAAAAAGAAAACTTCCCATGTTAATTGTGCTATTTTTTAGATACATATTTCTGAGGTTAGATATTGCTACCGAATCCATGAATCAGGACTGTTGAACAATCCAGGGATATCAGACTATTGTGATCGGTAGTGTGGAAAAGAGGCCAATGATGAGCCAGCTAACAGCGCGATTGATCCTGCACACCACACACTTATTATCACACTAATTACATCAAGTACGGCTTGGCAGTGTGGCACTGTGGGAAGTGTTCTGCAACTGTCAACATCTCCATTACAGATAAGCCTGTGCTTCTCCATTTCATCAGTTCAGTGAATTCTTATCACAAATAAGATATTGCCCTGTAAAACGATTGTCTTTATGTCTTATGTGTCCCAAAGTTGAAGTCTATTGAAATTTGTAAACTGGCCATCCTACTCTACTAGTCTATATATATAAATATATATATATATATATATATATATATATATATATATATATATATATATATATATATATATATATATAATATATATATATATATATATATATGTTTTGCATAAAAACAACAAAGCCTACTTTTAGGACCAATAAGATATACAGTAAACATTTCCACATTTCATTGTGTGTATGTGTGTGTGAGAGAGAGAGTGTGTGTGTGTGAGTGTATCCCAGTAAACCCTACATTATTGTCCCCACAAAGATGGCAATATATATGAAATCACAAACATTTCTTTGTCCCCATGAGGAAAACAGCTTATTTTTTTGAAAATAGTTTTCTGAAATGGGTATAGGTTTAGTGTAAGGGGATAAAATATACTGTTTGTTTGTACAGTATAAAAAGCATTATGTTTATGAAAAGTCCCCCTAAAAAACATTATATTTTATTCCTAAAAATATGGTGAAAACATATTAAATTTTTTTGGGCTGTTGACAATATTCTCTGTAAAAACTCTAATATGCCAATAAAAATAGTGTCTAACCTTAAAATAGTTTGGCAATTTTAAATTGTCACAAAATAGAAGATAAGTTTATAATAAGTGCACCTGTTTTACTAAAACAGCATGAAAAGCATCTCTTTCTTTTGGCAGTATTGCCTAGAACACTCACTACACTCTCTGGTGTCCCTGTTGTTCTTGATCAGAGCTCTCTGGGTGCTGGTGCGGAACAGACCGGTCCAGTTCACTGTATTATAGAAGCAGAGCTGGCTGTTGTTCGTCATGTAGACGTTACCGGCGCTGATCTCTCTCAAAGACTGGAACTGCAGTGAAGAGATCCAGCGCTGCTTCAGGATCAGCAGAGAAATACCACTGACAAAACATGAGATGAGGATCACTAAAAAACCTCCATACATATCGCACTTTCACATTGTTTGCATTTTTATTTGGTAGTCATTTAGCAGACAATTTGATTCATTGAGTACTATATGAAAATGTTGAAATCAGTTCAACCGATGCTGACCATGACATAATGATAATGCAAATAAGATAAATTCTTCACTGATTTGCTCACAAATAAGATGTGATTTGTACCTATAAAGAGTTCTTCCTCCTATGGTGACAAGGTTGGAAAAGACACCAAGGTCAGTCATGTTTTCTGGCCAAGACTGGATGTTCAAGTAACCTTTGGATGGAATCAACAAACAAGATTTAAAACCTATTATTCAACAGTTAATGTCTTGATGTGGCAGTTAAAAAGCAAAGCAAAAGTAATGAAAAAACATAGAAATGTAAAATCCCACCAACAAATATTAAACACATATCATGTTTCATTGGGAGTGATTTCCATACTAGTTGCACATGTTCTTATGATCAATATCAGAGGTGTGTTTATATGATGGGCATGGGAAATGCATTCACGACAAGTCATAGGTCTTTCTTATTGTGCCGGGTCTCATTATGTTTCACTCCATTAACTGCAATATAACATCTGTCTCTGTGCACACACCAGATTTTAATGAAGTAAAAGTCTTCTAACATGACTGACTGTTCATTTTTTCTAAGCTATTAGACTCAGCAAATAAATACTGCAACAAATCCTATTAGCTGTAAAAATAAGGATCCATGAATAATGTGACAGTGTCTTAAGAAATGAATTGTTGTGTTCACATTTGTTTTTAATTTGCATGCTTAAATGCACCAAATTATCTTAAGAATAATGACAACCTCTCTCCCTCTCTCTACCTGTGATCTCTCTGACGGTGCGGAACACATTTAGACGCTCAGGATCCAGAGCGCCAATACCATGATACATGTCTCTGTTAAACAAAGCAAAACATGTAATGAGTTTAAGGAATGCAAAGAGTGTTTGTCAAGACGTACACAAATGACACTGTACAGTAAACATTTAAAATAAGCAGTTGTAAAAAGCTATTTCTACTTGATCTGGCCCTTAAAGATACGTACGTTTGCGTAAACTAATATAATCAGGTTGATTCAGGCATAATAAATAATTGTGTTTACTTAAATAAAAGCAAGAAAAAATAATAATCATTGATAATTATTACTACTAATAATTTTAATTAAACAATTGTGCATTTCATAAGCATTTTAAGACAAATATCACCAGGCAAATATTTAGCAGAAAAAAGGTTATTAGAAGACATGTAACCATGAAAACCCATGTAACGGAAGATATTCTGCTCAATAAACAGGTTTTGATAAAATAATAATGTCTTGGAAACAACAAGGTCAATCTCATTGGGAATGAGAATCTATCTAAACCGAGGGCAAGTTTACACTATAACGATGGACTAAAAACAGAAAAGTTTTACTTAGATTTTTTTTGTGTACAGATGATTTGAGGGCACATCGCTGTTCAAAGAGAGACACGAAATTTGTCATCTGTGAATACTTAAAACTGTCAGCCTGGAATATTTAACCATTGCTTACCCTTTGATGCCTGTGATGAGGAAGATGAGGTTGCCGTTTATCTTGGTGCAATTGACAAACTTCTCAATGTTGCTGGAATCTACGGTTTGAGCCATTTGAAGACTGCCGGTACCTATACCATCACACACTGAACACCACATACAAACAAACAAACATCAACATACCCACAAAGATATGTTCCTAACAAGCGTAGAGGTTATTTTCTGTTCTTTGTAAGTATGGTAAGTATTGTACTTTTCGGACAGATGTCAGTGCACGGGATACACATCTTAATGTTATTTTCCTCCATCTCCATCTTGTTGCTCGGACAGGCTCTGACACATGAGCTGTGATCCACCACAAAGTTATCTATGTCAAAGAACAACAGAGCTTACTTGGTAAAGACGCTTTTTTTTTAAAGGGGCAGTTCACCCGTCAGTATGCACATCCTTTAAAATGGATTCTCTGATTTTATTTATTTATTTATTTTTATATTTATTTATTCAATGCATGATTAATCAGTGTAACTTACGTGGGCATTTCTTGACACAGAAAGCTCCATAGGTGTATTTGGCGTTGGGGTTGTGTTCGAGCTGGAAGGTTGTTGGATTGTAGACGAATGGCTGAGGACACTGTGTCACACAGGCCCCGCTGTCATTAAAGTTGGTACAAGCCTGAGAACAAAAACAATCATGCAAGTATGTGTTCGATCGATAAAACATGACTATAATGAAGAGACACCTCTGCCCCTGCTAAAGATATGTTCTAACTAAGAACGTTTTGCATGTCCCATTTAAACAAACTTTCTATTAAAGCGGTCATATGATGTTTTTTAATGTTTTCCTCTTCCTTTAGTGTGTAATGTATCGGTTTGTGCATGTACAAAGGGACTAACAGAGACCACAGATCATGCCTAAAACGCCTCGATTGTATAGTCCAGATATTACTTCTATTGTAATATAGTAATTTGCCAATAAGTGTCACTGTTGTATTGCCATCTAGTGTGTCACTACAGTTGTTTTTCATTCTTCTTCATTGTATACATTGTATATAATAAAAAGCATGTGAAACTTCAATAACTTCGTCAAACATCCACGTCACAATGTGAAATATTAGCATCATATTACCAAAGGCATACGCAGAGAGAGGAGACGAGGTGAATTCAGTGAATTTTAGTGTTGTTGCCAATTTCGCCATGTCGCGGAAACGCTGTGTGTTTGGATGCGAAAGCAAAACCTCTTTATTTGGCCTCCCGAAAATGGCTGAAATTAGGAATCAGAGGTTAAGATTTATTTATAAAGCTGTTCTTGAGCAGTACAATCCATAGGTTTGCTTGTGCACAGCACATTTTAAAAAGGACAGCTTCATGCCGACCATATACAAAGACTACTTCAGCTGGTTCTGCTCAAGTCATGCTTGTAAAGTTGATTCCGACCGATCGGCTTGATCATCCACATTTTCAGAATCTGACTCGAGCACAAACTGATACGGTAAAACCAAGCGTGCCGCACAAGCCCTGAAAAGTGAAGCCAAAACGTCTCGATCGCCCCCCCGGTGACTGGTCCTAGTATAGGTCATAAGCCCCGCCTCCCCGTGTTATTCAACGGGACGTGAGACCAACTAAACAATTAAATTACACTTCAAATATCTTTTTTCCAAAGGTGGTTTCTTTCATTTGCTGTCGTTTTTATCACGCTGATGTAAGTTCAAGTGTCTGTTTCAAAAATAAGTTGTTTTTTAGTTAGTTATGTGATGCGGTGGTGTAACGTCATGATTGACAGCTGTGATTGACAGGTTTTCTGAGCGAAGTAGTCACTGAAGCACCAACGGACATTTTTTTCGGGATCTTCTGAGGATTGAGGAGATTGTATTTACTTTATTTTAACAAGCCTCTTGTCGTACTGCAATCAATTTTTTAAAAAGTGTGCAAAATCCACTCTCCCTGAGTGCATTCTGCGAGAGTGAGGGCGGAGCGTTGATTTCACGGCTTTACTTCCTGCTCACGACTGCGCAGGTCTGGTCCCGAGATCGCTACTGCGCAGACTCAAGTTCCAATATGTCAGCGCCATATCGGGACACCGGCGGCTTCAGTTCTCATCAATGGAAGAGAGCGAAGGGGCGTCGTCCATATTTTTTTACAGTCTATGGGTAAAACCGATAAAGCTGAAGCTCGCGATTATGACACGGGGCATTACATTTCCGACACAAGCTTGAGATCTCACGCACTGGGTCTGCTGGCCAATCAGAACACTCTGAGCTTTTCAGAAGGAGGGGCTTCCGAAGGAAAAAAATCAGCATGTTTCAGACAGACTGGGAAAATAGGTACTGCAATGATGTTCAGTATGTAAAAAATAATACCTATTCTATTAACCCAATAAACAAAATAATGAACTTTTAAAATAGCATCCTATGATCTCTTTAACGTTACTGGAAGAATGTTACTGGAAGAAAACCCTGGCAGAATGTTAAAGTCAGAGAAGTTCTGAGAATGCTCCCTGTAAGCTGGGGCAGAGCTTTCATTGTTTTTAACACATATTACAACATGTCATTTGTCATTTCTGTCATGACAACTCTCTGAGAGCTTGGCATGGTAAAGGTAATATGATAGGGCAATGTTAATGTATTTGGTCTTGGTGGAATAGATCTGCTATGCTGGTGCTGCAGACTCAGAGCAAGTACCGTGACTTGATACTGCCAATACATTCACAGACATTGTTGTGAGCATGCAAGACATGCTGCTGCTGCTGCTGCACATGTACATACATGAAATAACCCCCATAGCAGAACTATACAGGTGGAGCTGGGGAAGGTGGAGGGATTGTGAAAGCGTGCTACAGACTGATAACAGCAACACTACCGGTATTTGTTTGAATGTTGAGCCGCAGCTCATTGGCCACTGATGCAACAGCAATGAATCAGCTGCGCTATGTAGATGATGATGTGATCGCTACCAAATGAGTTAAGGACCTATCAGCCTGCACCTTCTAGAGTTTACCTTTATTACACTTAAAAATCATGCATAATAAGGGGAAAATAAAGGAAGAGTTGACATACAAAGCAGTCTGTGTCTTTGGGTCCGAAACAGCCTCCTGCACATTCACGGTGGCAGCAGTTACTGACGTACGGACCAAAACAGCGTCCGTCACACTGCTCTGCACACACCGTCTTTGTCACTGTAACCACAAAGACAAAAGTTAAGCTCTCTACGCATCTGTGGAGTTTTCTGTATTTTTACTTTTCTGTAAACATGTCAAAAGTCACCAGGACACAGCAAAAACCTTAAATCTATTATTTGTCAGACACACTGTGCAACCTCTCATCAGCTGTGACACTCTATGGAGCTGGATCCTCTTTAATTATACCTAATTATGTGGTGAAAACTGAACCTGCCGTCCCCTGCTGTCCCTCCTTTTGTGTCTGCCACCCACTCATGAGAACATCACCACAGGTTGTGCCACAAGAGCACCAGAGAAGATCAGTGAGTTCCCAAGAGCAATCACTCTAGGTGCTTCAGAATGTTTTTACATTACAGACAGAACTCATTTAGTTTCAATGTCTGAAAATGGTCTTTGTGTGTGTGTGTGTGTGTGTGTGTGCGTGCGTGCGTGCGTGCGTGCGTGTGTGTGCGTGTGTGTGTCAAACTTTGATATAGCCTACAGCAATATTCCAATATTTGGCTGCTACAAGTTTGTCTGATACAAATCTGCAACAAAAAGTTATTTTGAAGTTTACATATGAAGTACATTTTTATGTTAATTTGCCAACTTTACAAATTTGCCAACTTTTACCTTTTACAAGGGTAGATGGAGTAATGTAATTTTACCACAGGACGTCTGTAACATTAATGGCCAATTCGCATGGGATACGATATCTCAGTAAAACTAGCAGAAGTGCGAGGAGTAACTCGATTTACACACCGCCGTCACCCTCCCGTCGTCATGTGTGTATTACGTTGCTTCCTGATATCACGTGCGCAAACACATATAACCTATGTCCGGTGGAACGATGTATTAATTAATTTCAGATTGGATTGTGTTGGTAAAAGGCACTTACCTAACGCTAAAAGATGTTTCGTGCCTCTAACAAGTGCTTTCGATCTTCTTTCTGATCTGAATGGTTTGTGGAAAACACTTGAGTTTTGCCACAGACTTGTCCCAGCGTCTAGAACGCAACTGAATGCTTTTTCAAGCATCTCCATACTTGAAAAACAGCGGAAAACTACTTTTAAACACGAAATGACTAAATATTTATGTAAATATTTACAGCATGGGTCTATTCACACGGGATTAGTATTAGGTCATTTTTACGGACTTTTTTACTGAAGGTAAAAGTCGCCGTAATCTTTACTGACATGTCCGTAATGATTACTGAGATGGCACATTCGGATGGGACTAAAATCATAGAGAAGCTCTGGTAATTATTACTTTACCCCACCTCTCCATGTTAAACTAGTCCCGTCCAAATAGGGCTTCTGGTGGGTTTTTTTACCCACCAGAATGCATTAAAATGTCAGTAATTTCTGATAGACACACTGCTATGAAATCAATATAATACTGCAAAAGGGTCAAAGGTCACATCACACTGGAAGCCTTAATATATTACAATTTGTGTGTGTGTGTGTGTATGTGTTGTTGTGCAAGTTAATTGATAAAGCATGTGTAAATACTCACAGCTTTGGCACTGATCCTCCTGAGGGCCCCAGCAGCGGCCGTTACAGGAGCGATGACACCTCCTGCCTGTGGGATACATCTTATCGTTAATCCTAAACAACAACAACACTACTTTAATTGCTCTGGGACTTGTCTCATACAATGTCCTCACTTACTTTTATCACCGACTAGATTTAATTGACTGTTTTATAATTACCAAGAGAGTGTGCATGAGTGGGACTCTGAGTAACAATATTACTTCAATTAAAAGTGAATGCACTGAAGAAATTCTGCAATTCTGGAATTTTCCAGGGGTTGCAAAAAAAACCCAAAAAACTTTGCAAACATTTCGCAACCGAATATAACCTCTTTGAGGCAATGCATTTGGCAATTCCACATTGTATGGAGAAAGGTTTATATGTATGTATATATATATATATATATATATATATATATATATATATATATGTGTGTGTGTGTGTGTGTATGTATGTATGTGTATATGTTTATGTGTATATATACAGTATATGCACACACATTTTGATCATAAGAGACTTTCTTTCCATATAAATAATAACGTAAACGTATAATAAATAAATGTATGCCTGATTTAAAAGTTGCATAACATTTTAAGACATTTCGATGTGAATTCAAACTTTCACCAATATTTCACTATTGCTGTAAATCTTTAAGGCCTGGTTTCACAGAGAGGGCTTAGATTAAGCCAGGATTAGGCTTTAGTTCAAATAGGGCATTTCAGTAGCTGTTATAAACGTGTCTTAGAAAAAAAAAAAAACATAACTGGTGTGCATCTTGAGACAAACCAAGGCAGTGACATGTTTTAAGATATGTCAGTGTACGTTGCTTTCAGTAAAAAAAGCTCAAACACGCATTTTAGTCAAGGACTTAGCACTGTCTGTGAAACCGGGGGTAAAACATTTTTAACTAACTTCTTGTTTGTTACAGCTTGAAATTTAGCTTGTGAATGCAATTTTTGAATGCACATGACAATTTCAGTCAATGCATGAAAAATATCAATTATTATTAGCCGATTTTAAATCATTAAACTCATCCAAACACTCACATGTGTTGCCACTGTTGTTTGAGGGCACAACCAGAAGTTCAGAACGCGGGTTCTTGATGATGTCTTGCCAGTGGATGGTGTCAGCATGGCACAAGAACTTATTCTGATCCACATACACGCCGCCATTCAGGATTTCTACAACAGTGACAATTCAAAAAGAGGGTGAATTAGGAATCATGTTCACTTGTGAATGCTGCATTTGAGCCATTTAGCCTATTTCACAGCATAAATAATGTTAAATAAACACTTTATGTGCATATCAAAGATGTACAGTTCATTTCAAGGACATCCTGGATATAACCCTGACTTCTCTATGAAACCTGTTTTTATGATTTATAAAAGCAGTGTAATGAAAATAATCGCTTTTTTAGAACAGGATTTAAGAACGAAATCACCCCAATTCCCAAGTTAAGGAGCTTATAAAAGATCAAGCAAGATTATGAGCATATCAATGTGTCTGTAGAGATTGTGAACATATGCTTTATGTGGAGGTAGTATATTTGAGCTGATAGACCCTTTCAAATCCCTCCCTCCTGTTCCCCTGTAACAAATATTACTAGGTTTATTACTTGCCCAGAGCTCTAATGAATAGCCTCAGTTACTGAGAAATCAGACATTGTGTGTATTGGTAAGCCTGCTTTAAAAATTCTATTTACATCACAAACGTATTATGGTTCGTAGCCTCCAACAACCTCCTGATGAATGAGACCATGGCTAGCTGTTTAAAATGGGTTAGTACTGTTTTATTCGCTCTCGAAGGGAAACAAATAGGAAGTTAATGAAGCAATATTATTATTCCGACACTGGCTACCGCTTCATAATCAACTAATGTAACTTTATAATTTACATAACTGGACAGTTCTGTTAGAACACCTCAGATCTGCACAGGGTTTGTATACTGAACCAACACAACTGATTAGATCTCTCACCATTAAAGCTTCAGTAAATATAATGTAGTCCCCACTGTTTCTTGTTTTTAATTGCTATTTAAGGCAACACAGAATGGATAAAATGTATTAAAATGGATCTGAGCACTAGTATAAAATTAGCCGATTTTTCAATAAATACACAAAATGTTATTTGTAAATATTTGTGAATGTATATACATGCATTATATATTTTATAAAAGCACAACTGTTATAATAAATGCTTTTAAAGCACCAAATCAGCATTTTAGAATTATTTCTGAAGGATCATGTGACACTTTAGACTGGAGTAATGATGCTAAAAATTTGCATTGCCATCGCTAGAATTAATTACATTTGACAATAGTAAGGTTGCCAAGTCCGTGGTTTTACCGTGGAATCGGGTTACCTTTAAACTGCTGCTGTTTTCCTCTGTGGGTAACGTTTGACATATTGTATATTAAATGATATTTGATTGAAATGCTTATATTGAAATCATTTATATTCTACCAATGATAAAACTGTGCTAGATGTTAAGTTTTGTGAAGGATGGCCACTGGTAGTGTATATTGGTTACTATATTGGTTACTATAGATTGGTTTTTACAGTGACTGCAAAATTTAGGTATGGGAATGGCATGTTAATATGCATGTTTTAGGGGTATTAGTCCCGAAGTTGTAGGGTACTGACCCAGTGACAAGCTAAAGGTTGAATTTATGCACATTTCGACAGTGTATTGTTCAATATCTCAAATAAACTCACTGACCAGCACCAGGTCTCAGAGCCCTCATCCCTGCATTCAAAATGAACCCAGGAGTGAGCAAGGGTATTTAAACATGACAAATTCACTTCCTTTGAGTGAAAGTGAAATATTGAAATTTTCTTTCAGGACTTCCGTGATGATGGAAGTGGAGTGTGCAGGGGGAAAGGTTGAGACTGTGAATGGAACAACAGACCATTCAAATACATTTTTAAAGAGTCACTTTTGACATTCACAGCTGGAAACCCAGCCTGCATGAGAAACACTTCGCATCATTAACATCTCTTTGATGAGTTCATTTGCACACAATTCGCAAAGAAGGTGGCGAAAAAGCAGGAATCCATTCAACAACAATTGTAATAAATCTATATTTTAATGAGAATGCTATCAATTTCAGAGTAAGGATGATAGTGCTTTTGAAGAAAAAAATAAAAGGGGGGAAAAAGTTGAGCTAATCAAAATGTCTAATATATATTAGAAAGTCATCTGAAGGGCAAGAACTCATCGCACACACTGCGGTCCTTATCGGCCGGAGAAATTGAGCGACATTATGGGACCCCTATTAACGTTAACTGTCTGCCTCCATCTGTAAACATTACTCACACAATTCGATAGCACAATTAACTGTGGGTCAAAGCTGAGCACAGCGCAATTTTTCTTTATAAAATGAAAATCATAGAAAAATATACATTTACATTTTACATTTACATTTATTCATTTAGCTGACGCTTTTATACAAAGCGACTTACAATTGCTATATATGTCAGAGGTCGCACGCCTCTGGAGCAACTAGGGGTTAAGTGTCTTGCTCAGGGACACATTGGTGTCTCACAGTGGATTCGAACCCGGGTCTCTCACACCAAAGGCATGTGTCTTATCCATTGCGCCACCACCACCCCATATACAGAAATAAATGTATAAGCTAAAAGGCCCTTAACACAAACAACAAGCGTATTAACTTGGTTGTAATTATAAACTATGAACTTTCTAATACTCATTAACAATAATCATTAACAAGAATTATATAGCAGGGATAATAGGATAGAATAGAATAGAATAGAATAGAATAGAATAGAATAGAATAGAATAGAATAGAATAGAATAGAAATGTTACAAATATGTGCATATACTTTACGGGGTGTTTCGAGGCAAACAAACAAAATCAGAAATTAAAGTAGAAGCATAAATTCAATTGCATTCACGTTTAAATGAATGTACAGCTGTGCCATAACCAATTAATGTTTTTTACAAGACAGAAGACAAGTGAGAAAATATTGTTCATTAACTGGGGAACAAATTGGGGAACTATTCTTGTGTCAGACTATTAAGCACCTGAAAAAAGCATCTCATATTGATTATTTATTTATTTTCTTAGATCTGACAACAAAATGCAATCATTTTGCATACATAAGAAGAACTGGAATTTAATATTAAAGCCAAATTAAAGCAGTGTCAAAACCACTAACATTTGAGAAATTATTCTCATTTCATGCTGTCAGTGTCCATTTTTACATGGACAAATCGTCTCCAAATGGCAGATTATAATCAGGAAGATGCAAATGAGACTGGAAAACCTAAAGGACAGGTCACCAGTGCACATATGAAGAAAAGAAACCAGGCAATCAATTAAGAATTGGCATTCATTGAAAACCTTCAACACTGAAAGAATTCATTTTTTTGATAAATATTATGCAAGTTTTGAATAACATCATACTAATTTAATCATGTTATGCCAATCACTTTTTTTTTTTATAATGTCTGTTCACTTTAGAACGTGCATTATCCAGTCAAACCTAAATAAACGAAACCTTTAAAATAAATATTAAAATAATTATTCATTCACAATAACCAAAAAAAAAATATATATATATATATATATACTTCAAAAGAATTATATGATGGGAGCTAAAATCATCATCAATTGTTGTCTAATTTAGATATGAAAATGAAATATAATATTTCAAACAAACCTGACATTTTTTTGCCAGTCCAGAGCTGTCTGTATAACCAACATGTAAAATACGGAAATGGATTTTATTGTAAGGAATATAGTTTCTGGTTCTTACTTTAAAAGCAACTTACTTTCTTTTTCTTTTAAAAGGTTCTTACTTTTTCCAGGATGCCCTTTTTCATGAAGCCTTGTTCACACGACAGCAATTTTATTGACTGAATAATAATAATAATAATATTCTGTCATACTTTGATAAGGCATACATTTTCATGCTGTTAGAAATTAATGTAGGGAAAGCATTTGAACTACAACATTTCATGAACAAGAACAATTATAAATGGATGAATCAAAATCTATGAGGTGCCCCTAGGGACATTATTCAGAATTACCATGCATATACATGTACTTTTCCTCTCACATACACATATGAAACCAAATTCATTCACATAATATAATGAAATGCTCACACACATACAAGTGAAATGCTTTTACAAACACAACTGAAACGCTCTCATGCATACAACTGAAAATATTACGCTCACACACACAACTGAAATGCTCTCATACATACAACTGAAAATATTACGCTCACACACACACAACTGAAACACTCACACACACACAACTGAAATGCTCACACACACACAACTGAAATGCTCACACACATACAAGTGAAATGCTTTTACAAACACAAGTGAAACGCTCTCATACATACAGCTGAAAATATTACGCTCACACACACAACTGAAATGCTCTCACACACACAACTGAAATGCTCTCACACACACAACTGAAACACTCTCATACACACAACTGAAATGCTCACACACATACAAGTGAAATGCTTTCACAAACACAACTGAAACACTCTCACACACACAACTGAAATGCTCACACACATACAAGTGAAATGCTTTCACAAACACAACTGAAACACTCTCACACACACAACTGAAATGCTCACACACATACAAGTGAAATGCTTTCACAAACACAACTGAAATGCTCTCACACACACAACTGAAATGCTCACACACATACAAGTGAAATGCTTTCACAAACACAACTGAAATGCTCTCACACACACAACTGAAATGCTCACACACATACAAGTGAAATGCTTTCACAAACACAACTGAAACGCTCTCACACGCACAACTGAAACGCTCACACACACACAACTGAAATGCTCTCACTCACACAACTGAAAAGCATTTCAGTTGTGTGTGTGTGAGAGCATTTCAGTTGTGTGTGTGAGAGCGTTTCACTTGTAGGTGTGTGAGCATTTCAGTGGTGTGTGTGAGAGCATTTCAGTTGAAACGGAAGGTGGTTAAAGTCTCCAGTCCAGTTGGTGGCAGTAGTGCACCTCAAGACGAAGAACTAGAAGCTGACTGTTGAAAGAAAGCATAGTAAACTAGCGCAAGTTGGCCATAAATTCACAGATGCGAACTTCCCGGGTCAATAACTCGTGAGCTAAATGTTGTTAATACACAAATAACACCTCGTTTTAATCGTAGTAATGTGACGTGAAGAGTAAAGGCGGCAGAGAGGCAGATCCGAAGGGACCGTCTGCAAAGTGCAAAACCCGAAAAGCGTTACTACGAAAACAGTCAATAATTTCTCTGTTACACACTATAGTGTCATCAAATTCAGTTCACACATCACTGATGCCCTGATGATTATACTACAACATTTATTTTGAATAAATATATTTTTGAATATTTTTTATGATTATTATTTATGAAAAATATTCAATAACTTCACTGTTATTCACTGTATTGTTGCCAAATTCAGTTCGCACATCACTGCTGTCCTGATGGTTATACTACACTTATTTTTGAAAAATTTTTTTTAATTGTATACAGTGAAGTTTTGAATTAGAGTGAAGTTACAAACATTTACAATTGTATATACAATTTAAAATAAATATATTTTCCCCAAAATAAGTGTTGTAGTATAACCATCAGGGCATCAGTGATGTATAACCTGAATTTGGCAACAATACAGTGAATTACAGTGGTTACTGAATATTTTTCATAATAAAAATCATCAAATAGAAACTTTTTTTTTTTTCAAAATAAGTTGTAGTATAACCATCAGGGCATCAGTGATGTGCGAACTGAATTTGGCAACAATACAGTGAATTACAGTGGTTACTGAATATTTTTCATAATAAAAATCATCAAATAGAAACTTTTTTTTTTTTCAAAATAAATTGTAGTATAACCATCAGGACAGCAGTGATGTGCGAACTGAATTTGGCAACAATACAGTGAATTACAGTGCAGTTATTGAATATTTTTCATAATAAAAATTATCAAAAAGAAACTTTTTTTTTTTTTTAAATAAATTGTAGTATAACCATCAGGACAGCAGTGATGTGCGAACTGAATTTGGCAACAATACAGTGAATTACAGTGAAGTTATTGAATATTTTTCATAATAAAAATCATCAAAAATATATATATTTTTTTCAAAATAAGTTGTAGTATAACCATCAGGGCATCAGTGATGTGCGAACTGAATTTGGCAACAATACAGTGAATTACAGTGAAGTTATTGAATATTTTTCATAATAAAAATCATCAAAAAGAAACTTTTTTTTTTCAAAATAAATTGTAGTATAACCATCAGGACAGCAGTGATGTGTGAACTGAATTTGGCAACAATACAGTGAATTACAGTGCAGTTATTGAATATTTTTCATAATAAAAATCATCAAAAATATATATTTTTTTTAAATAAGTTGTGGTATAACCATCAGGACAGCAGTGATGTGCGAACTGAATTTGTCAACAATACAGTGAATTACAGTGCAGTTATTGAATATTTTTCATAAATAATAATCATAAAAATATATTTATTCAAAATTAGTGTTGTAGTATAACCATCAGGACAGCAGTGATGTGCGAACTGAATTTGTCAACAATAAAGTGAATTACAGTGCAGTTATTGAATATTTTTCATAATAAAAATCATCAAAAAGAAACTTTTTTTTCCAAAAATAAGTTGTAGTATAACCATCAGGACAGCAGTGATGTGTGAACTGAATTTGGCAACAATACAGTGAATTACAGTGAAGTTATTGAATATTTTTCATAATAAAAATCATCAAAAATATATATTTTTTTTAAATAAGTTGTGGTATAACCATCAGGACAGCAGTGATGTGCGAACTGAATTTGGCAACAATACAGTGAATTACAGTGCAGTTATTGAATATTTTTCATAAATAATAATCATAAAAATATATTTATTCAAAATTAGTGTTGTAGTATAACCATCAGGACAGCAGTGATGTGCGAACTGAATTTGTCAACAATAAAGTGAATTACAGTGCAGTTATTGAATATTTTTCATAAATAATAATCATAAAATTATATTTATTCAAAATAAGTTTTGTAGTATAACCGGTCCCTTCGGATCTGCCTCTCTGCCGCCTGCGCATAGTGTTCAATGTGTTTTGTCCACTGCGAGGGAAAGCTCGTTTTGAGGAAAATTAGGTTGCAGCTGCTTGTCTACATTACTACGATTAAAACGAGGTGTTATTTGTGTATTAACAACGTTTAGCTCACGAGTTATTGACCCGGGAAGTTCGAATCTGTGAATTTATGGCCAACTTGCGCTAGTTTACTATGCTTTCTTTCAACAGTCAGCTTCTAGTTCTTCGTCTTGAGGTGCACTACTGCCACCAACTGGACTGGAGACTTTAACCACCTTCCGTTTCAACTGAAATGCTCTCACACACACCACTGAAATGCTCTCACACACACCACTGAAATGCTCTCACAAACACAACTGAAATGCTCTCACACACACCACTGAAATGCTCACACACCTACAAGTGAAACGCTCTCACACACACAACTGAAATGCTTGCATACAACATCATTCTGAAATGCTTTTCAGTTGTGTAAGTGAGAGCGTTTCAGTTGTGTTTGTAAAAGCATTTCACTTGTATGTGTGTGAGCATTTCAGTTGTGTGTGTGTGTGAGCGTTTCAGTTGTGTGTGTGAGAGCATTTCACTTGTGTGTGTGAGAGCATTTCAGTTGTGTGTGTGAAAGCATTTCAGTTGTGTGTGTGAGAGCATTTCACTTGTGTGTGTGAGAGCATTTCAGTTGTGTGTGTGAGAGCATTTCACTTGTGTGTGAGAGAGCATTTCAGTTGTGTGTGTGTGAGCATTTCAGTTGTGTGTATGAGAGTGTTTCAGTTGTGTGTGTGAGAGCATTTCAGTTGTGTGTGTGAGAGCATTTCAGTTGTGTGTGTGAGAGCATTTCAGTTGTGTGTGTGAGCGTAATATTTTCAGTTGTGTGTGTGAGAGCGTTTCACTTGTGTTTGTAAAAGCATTTCACTTGTATGTGTGTGAGCATTTCAGTTGTGTGTGTGTGAGTGTTTCAGTTGTGTGTGTGTGAGCGTAATATTTTCAGTTGTATGTATGAGAGCATTTCAGTTGTGTGTGTGTGAGCGTTTCAGTTGTGTGTGTGAGCGTAATATTTTCAGTTGTATGTATGAGAGCATTTCAGTTGTGTGTGTGTGAGCGTTTCAGTTGTGTGTGTGAGCGTAATATTTTCAGTTGTATGCATGAGAGCGTTTCAGTTGTGTTTGTAAAAGCATTTCACTTGTATGTGTGTGAGCATTTCATTATATTATGTGAATGAATTTGGTTTCATATGTGTATGTGAGAGGAAAAGTACATGTATATGCATGGTAATTCTGAATAATGTCCCTAGGGGCACCTCATATAATCAGTTAGAACGACAACGACTTCTGACACCATTTCCCAAAAAACAAACAGTGCAATCACACAGTACCATTCACTTCTCCTGCCCAAACTTCTCACAGGAGACAAATGACACTCCAATAATAAACAATAAACATTCTCAACTTTGCACAGCATGTGCTCACGCAGCGATTACAACTCTCAATGAAAATGAAGAACTTCTGTTCGCTTTGTCGCTGTCAGTGTGAACGGCCCTTAATATCCTCTACTGAGGCTTCAGATCATGATCCACGGCCCACTGTCACACACACCCTCCACCCGTCCACATTCACAAAGCGTCTCATTATTCAGACACACAGGGAGGGGAGGTTGGCTTGTGGAGATAGCAGAGCGTCCCAGAAATCACACCTAACAGCAGGGTCTCAGGAGGGCAGGCTGGCAGGGTTGGTGGAGCCATGAGACGGAGGGTAAGAACACAACCAAAACTGAACTTGACAAAGCAACTTATTTTGTTATCTTGTCTTTATTTTCTAGTAAACTTAAATACAGCACAACTGTCACTGGTGTAGTAAGACATTATGGAACCTGAAGAAATGCCTAAAACCTGTTGAATGATGAGTAATACAACATGGGGCATGTGGAGCATGGCCAGACCCTATTTCCAAAAAAAGTGGAGTGTTCCTTTAATTTCCTGGGAAATGCATGAGCTGCTAAACAAATGTGTACCTTCAATGCAATTTAAGTTTATCTTTTGGATCAAATCAGCTGCCAAATGCATAAATGTAAATGTAATTCAATCATTGTGTAGCTTTTCCTGCAAGTTTATGCCCCGTCCAACTCGGGAACTTGGGTATCAAAATATCCCTGAGCTTCCCAGTGGTAAATACGACTTGAGAGGGCATTCGTTCTTGTCCAAATTCTAACTAGGAAACTCGTATTTACGATAATTCAGATTGGACGTTAAGGCAGCAAAAGTGCACACGCAGCGCAAACATAATAAACACTCAATTCTATTTTAGTTCTTTTGACAGATACTTTACTTTGCAGATACAGAAAAGCAATGGAGCAAAACAACGTCAGAGACCTTTTATGTTATTATGAGAAGTTTTCAAATATTTTCAGTTCGTTTTGAAACTAGAGGCAAAGATTAGATTAAGACGGACCTAGGTAATTAATAACACTGTGCTCAGTATATCTTCCTTTCCAGTAAAATCATTAAACATCTTTAAAAACAGAAAAAAATCACATGAGAAATGAAATTGCATAAGATAAGTGCATTTTGTTCCATTCGCAGTTTCTTTTACCCGTTTTAAGCATAAACCTCATTAAATGCATTATTGTTTTATTTTCTAGCAGTTTTGCAGTGTAGGCGATAAAAATCATTATTTAGAGCACATTCTTGATTTCCATTTTTTTTTTTCTGTAGGCCTATCCATCCTTTCAAACTGCTGATTTTGCACAGTTTTTTTTTTTTCTACCATGAAAAAATGTCAATGCAAAATAGGCTGATACATTAGAAACATCCACATTATACACAAATGTCACATCGTGGCACATTGTGGAGTTTTTTTTATATTACACTTTTCCATTGAGGCTACGGCGTGCTTAAAACATCTGCAGATATGTTTTTTATATTTATTTAGTTATTATTCTGTGAATATTTACTAGCATTTTTTAAAAGTAAATAAATGACCCCTCCCTCAAACTTTCACTTTGCTGATAACTGCTGTTATCTGCTTCAAGATTCGCTGACATTAGCTCAGTTTCATGCGGGAATGTTTTTAAAAAGTAAAGCTGTGTTTGAAGCTCTGAGATTCTGTGTAGTTTAAACATTTTGCTGCATAATGATGATACTGGATCCATTATTAATGGAGCTGTTCCTCTCTCAGCCTTTTGAGCAACAGACCAGTGAGATGGTATTAGCTCTGCTCTCTTCATTTCATTTTAGCCTTCTAAAGTTCTAAATTCCCAGAATAGCTCGGTCAGCATGAGTTGGTTTTTATTTTAACATTACATATAATAAATCATTTCTAACCATTAAAAATGCATTAAAGAGGTCAAAAACAATGCCATTATATCTTTAACATACGTGGCCAGAATGAAGGGATCTGTAAATAACAGCCTTTTTCACATTACAAGATGATTTACCTTTAGATTCAAACCAATGTCTGACTGGGTATGTATTTTGTGGCCAATTTAGCGATTGTCAAAATTCTAGTCTGGCTTACCTAGCTCTATCCCTCCAAAGACATTTGTAGTAAAATGTTCCCTGTAGTGCCAAATATCTGTCAATGTCCAAATTTCTAATAGCAACACATCACTTTCTTATTGATTCAGGAGCTGCCAGGAATGTCATAGACTGAGAGTATATTAAAATATTGAATATTTACCACAACCCCTGCCAACCTCCTGTACATGTCAAGACGTTAGATGACAAACCGCCAAGATGTTACTGGGCAAGGCTTGGCTGACTTGCAAATTGTAAAATTCCGATAAGATTTTTTTAAATTCATGTTTGCCTTTTCTGGGTGCCTGAACAGTCTGAAGGACCTTAAAAGCAAGATGTTTGTAATACTTCATGTGTATATGTTTTTAGGAACAGTCAAGTATACCGTCCATAGAATTTGGTCTTGTGCCACTGATCTGCTATCAGTGTCAATATTAAAATATTTTCTCTGTGATGACAAAAACAGATATCTGTGTACATGTCAGCATCGTCTAATATATGTGGAAAGGTTGTGTTTATATAAAGAATATTATCCCTCAAAAGAAATCATTATGTAGCACTGGAAATACGCAATGACAACACAATCCAGACAAAAGAAAAACACTAACATTACTGTGGGGTAAATAAGACTAATGACCTCCACCTTGAACTGAGGGGTATACGAGCAGCCAGCATTACCTGTTAGAAGGATGAAACCTGAAAACATGAGCCTTACTGATGGGTAAGAGTGTGCTGGGGGATTTTACACCAAGACAGCACATTTAATCAAACATATGTGAACACACATATAGATGAGGATTCAAACTGAGAGATTGTAACTATCAAGAATCTGTAATGGCTTACAATAGCATGGAGAATAAACAGGGCTCAACAATCAATGAGGCAGCAAAGATGTAGGCACAGCAATGAATACATGAAAGTTAAACGAATAACCTGGTGGATGATAAAAATCACACAGACCTACAATGAAGGAGGAACGAGAGCCATATGACAATATATGGTTTTGAACACCCTAGCACAATGGTTCTCAACCAAGGGGCCTGGGACCCATTACATCCAAGGGGGCTGCAGGATGACTTATAATGTTTTAAATGAATATATTATTAGTACAATTAATTTGAATAATATAATTAATCAAATATAGCAAAAATACTGGAGGAAATATCTTATCTTATATGGGGGTATATAAGTTAAGTGCCTTTAAGTCAAAAAGATGGAGAGCTACTCCCCTAGTAATTGACCCTTCGCAACGACCCGCCCCCCCTTAGTTACTGTTGCTATGTCATGGCACTGTCATGCCACTCTCACATCTTCTCACGCGGTGAAAAATACATCACGGAGCAAAGAGGACACTGACAACACGCCGACAGGCAAGACAAAGTGCTTTAGGTATGAAACAAAGTCTCAGCTTTCAAATGTTGTCATTTTTTAAGAAATTCAAACAATATCGCTTAGTGGCTCTTTAATGTGCCGTGAGTCGTGACAGATCACTGTAGCACCTTAGTTCAAGCGGCACGTGAACCAACCATCTCTTCCTACTAGTTATAGCACAAAGAATTTCAATGAACATCAGAAGGTATGTTGTTTCAACCACGGAAAAAAAGTCAATATACACCATTTTCAAGTTAAAGTCCACCGAAGTTAAAGGGGTCCTATTATGCTTTTCTTACTTTTTCAACTTTAGTTCTGCAAGGTTACAAAGCTCAAAGTCCACTCCAAAGGGAGATATTTAATTTATTTATTATACTTTTCCTGAAGATTATAACCTCAACGTTTGTCTGTGTGCTGCACATTTTACGGAGAACAGCAGACAGACAGAGTGCAATGCAGGTTATATGCACAAAAGATTCTCCTGAAAGACATTCTGACATTATGGATCACAACTTGTAAGTATGTCTTGTCTTATTATCTGTAGTTGCATTTTCTACTAACAGTTCCAATAATAAGCTTTATGTAGTTGCTATGATGGCTATGATGTAATGTAAATGAAGGGCAAAGCTTTGCCTCTGCTAGGATGCTAATATGATTAAATGGTGGATAGCATTGTATCTAAAAAAAAAATAAAAAAAATAAAAAATACCACTCTGAAACGTCCTGTGAAATCTGTGCTTGAAATCCGTTCGAAATCCAATCACTGCACATTTCGTATTTCGGAAGGAGGGGATCAATCGAAAACGCGTTAAACCAGACTAAGTAGTGAAAAATCAAGCATGAAAACATTCTAGTACACCCCAAAAACAAAATCAAGACTTTGTAAAAGGGCATAATAGGACCCCTTTAATCTATTAACTCTCCTATCTGGTTGGACAAAATGGTGGATTCGGTGTTGTGATTGGTCAGTTTGACTGTCAACCAAACTTCCGGCGAAGGGTGAAATGCAGAGCAACATACTAAAAAACACTTAGAACACTACATCAACTGCATAGGAATGCCCTGGCAACCACTCATAACACCCTAGCATTGTTTTTAGATTTTTAAAGTGCCCCTCTTATGCTTTTCCGGTTATTACCTTTCATGCAGTATGTAACATAGCTGTTTGTGAATGTAAAATGTATGGAGAGTTTCAAAGATCAATGAGCACAATAAATAAAGCATTGTCTCCCAAAAGAAAGAACCGATTCTGAACTGCCTAAAACGAGTCGTCATGTAATTCCAGTTTCCTGCTCAAACCTATGTAGGTTTGTAATACATTTGCATAATGCAATCCAATGGTCTTCATTGGCTGCCTGTGAACAACATCTACTTTGACCTGCCTTCAAACACTGTAGTTGTAGCTGAGGCCTGGAAGAGTTTGATTCAAGTTGATGACCTGTCAAGAAGACGCTGTTTTCTGTGCTGCAAAAGCAAACCCACTTTACATGCACTTCCAAAGGATGAGGACTCGAGTTCAAATTAATATGGTAAAACCAATGCCATCATTACTATTCATATCCGTGTTAAAGAGTGCTGAGGAAGCCTCCAGAGCAGAAATTCAGTTATGGTAATGGGTGTTTTGTTTCCGACATGCGCTATAAGCGGTCGACCAATCACAACAGACTGGCCCATCTGACCATTCATCTGATATCCATATCATGGATACTAACAATTATCGAACCTCAGATAATATTATTTAATTAAGAAATACAGAATTTTATCACTATTATTCAGGCTGGATAAGTTGTTCTGATATGAACTCTAATCTGTATGCATTAACAGTTCTGGCCTAATTGCTTTTTATGATACATACTGAGACCTACTGGCATGAGAGGAGTGTGTGGTCAGAGCTTTACATTCACCAGTCTGCAAATACTGGCATGGAGGAATATAATACTTCTTCTTCATTATTGTTTTATGGGGTAAATGTCATAAATTATGACACAGAATAAATATTACTTGACTTCATTCCACAGCCAAATAATTCTGAATTGCAACCACTGACCTTGAAAACACTGTATGACCATATCTCCGGGAAACCAGTTACCTAAATAGTTGTGCACTGTTTCTCCGACCTCTCTTTCTTCTGACATAATACAAATATTTCAATTCAAATGTCCATTTATTTATTTGGTAAACAACCATGAGTTAAAGGGACATGTCACCCCAAAACAAAATCTTGCATAAAGGCATAAATCTTTTTTTTATATCTTCTTTTGTGTTCTAGAGAAAGAAAGTCATACAGGTTTGGAATGACATGTAATTTAAGAAAAATATTGTATATACAGTGTATGATGTGTATATAATTGTAAAATAATAATCTAGATCTTTTAATTCTAGATAATTATAATCTAGATCATTTATATCTAGTGTAAGACTGGAAAAACTGGAAGAACTGGAAGAGAGAGCTACTCTCTGAGAGAACAAAGGAAATTAACATTTAAACTCACCATTTAAGACGCAAAGTCTCACCTCAGAATACATCTCTCCCCCTCTTCCCCACTCCCCCTCTCTCATGCTGAGACCACATAAAAATTACCCAAAAATACTAGTGCTGGGCAAAGATTAATCGCGATTAATAAATTAACCCCAATAAATACATGCATATGTGTGTATTTATATATACAAAATAATTATACACAGTACACACACATATATTATGCAAACACAAACTTTTATTTTGGATGCGATTAATCGCGATTAATCTTTGCCCAGCACAAACAAATACATATGGTTTGATGTGAATAATTATCATAGAGTATTATACATGTTTGGTATCATTTGAAATGTCTCAGTGCGACTGGTACAAATGTCTCATTTCCAAATAAGTAAAACAAAAGGTAATAAGGTTTTTAAGAGTTTAGAGATAGCTGGCACAAAAGGTGGTCTCTAGACAAATGGTCTCCTACCCCCCAAATTCCCATTGTTAGCAGATGTTTCCATGTCAAAAGAAGTTTCTGTCTATATAATGAAATGCAATGAGAAGATCTGGGCCTTTTCTTTATTTCAGATTAGGCCGTGAGGCTGAGAGTGAGACTCTCAGCTTCAGGTATTTCTAAATGTTGGGTTCGCATCTCTTCTCTTTATTCCAGAGCATTTGATGTTTTGTATCGATTATCTTTGAATTGATTATGAAATTGGCATGATACATTTACCTGACATAATGAATTGTTACATTTGATTATTCTAACTGACTTTGACATTATTTTCATTAAAGAGTTAAAAAGAATAGTCAAACATTCGCTCACATTTAATGATGCACGGATATCATTAAAACCTTTCTATTTATGGAGTCAGATGAAATAACGAGATAATACATATTCAAATGTATTGCATTTAATAAAAAAATACTTTGCCTCGAGAAAAAGACACTAACACGTAAAGACCTTCCACGCTGGTTGGATGCCGGCTTTGGGCCGATAGAGTGTGAGTTTACACTAGATTTAAAGATTTAATGATTTAAAATCGAATTTATAAAAATTATTGAAAACATCTGCACCCTTAAAGGGATACTCCACCGAAAAATGGAAAATCTGTCATCATATACTCACCCTCATGTTGTTTCAAACCTGTATGAATTTCTTTCTTCTGCTGAACAGAAAGGAAGATATCTAGAAGAATGTCAGTAACCAGACAGTTTTAGATACCATTGACTTCCATAGTATATATTTTTTCCTACTATGGAAGTCAATGGTATCTAAAACTGTCTGGTTACTGACATTCTTCTAGATATCTTCCTTTCTGTTCAGCAGAAGAAAGAAATTCATACAGGTTTGAAACAACATGAGGGTGAGTATATGATGACAGAATTTTCATTTTTCGGTGGAGTATCCCTTTAAGGTTTGCTTGAATGATTTATTTTGATAGAGTGAAAGAAAAAGTGTATTTGTGTATTTATATTTGTGCTGAAGTGACCACATATTTATAGAATGAAAGCTACTTGCCATCATTAAAGGATAGTAAGAACAGGGAAGAGACGATGACAACAACAACTATATTTTATATCAAAGGATCCATTAAGCATCAGTGTCCAGTGTCTCAGAAACAAAGATGCATGCTTTCATCTCTTTACCAGGAACACTGCAGGATTGGAGTAATGGAATAATTCTAAGAAAAATTTAATTAGAAGGTAGTTGCAACTATGTATTGTACACAGGGAATTACAGACCTAAACATAGTGAATCTCATTCAGTAATAATTAAGATCAAGAAAAACGTTGCATTTTATAACTTTAAGAGTCATTCAGGAACATTAAATTATGTTTTATATACAGTTTTAGTAATTTATGTAAGAACAAATGAAAAAATAAGTTTTATGACATTTCTATATGAATTACATTATATTTAATGTTTGTTAATGTTACTAACAAGTTGATGTCATTGTTGGCAGATCATAAAAATGACTCCCAGCCCAATAATAAATCCAACTTTAACAAAGTAACTAAACCTCAAATGTATAGAGTCTATAAAAAAAATGTATTATGGCTGGGCAGTAGTTGTTTCTGGTGGGCATCTGATGGCTTTGTCTCTCCATTTTCTTTCATCCTTAACCCCTTTGGGTCAACAAAAGGGCCTTGGGCATGGGAAAACATACTTAGAACACTGGTGTGTGTGTGTGTGTGTGTGTGTGTGTGTGTGTGTGTGTGTGTGTGTGTGTGTGTGTGTGTGTGTGTGTGTGTGTGTGTGTGTGTGTGTGTATAGGGGAGGGAGTTAAAATAATTGTTTGCCTACAGCAACGTTCTGACACACAGCAGCTATAGGCAGCTTAACCATCAAACCAAGCACGTCCTGTCAAAGAGTTGTGTAGCCTCTTCTCCAGAATATGTTTCTGTTAACTCAAGTAAAACCTTGAAGTTCCACTCTAAAATAATGACAAACAACCTTATTTTTTAATTAATGTAGATTTAATTCCAGAGATAATTACAGCTCATGTGATTAAATTGGCATTATTCAGTAAAGAGGAGAGACCAGCAGCAACAAAGTTCTTTCTACCAAAGAAAAATGAGTGTAATCATGGTTTAATGCACCCGTGGAACAGTCCTTAAAGGGATAGTTCACCAAAAATGAAAATTCTGTCATCATTTACTCAATGGGACCCATCAATTGTTTGGTTACCCATATTCTTCAAAATATCTTCTAAAGGGAACACTTTAAGGTGCCTAATGCACATTAATTATCTATATTAAAACATTATATCATTAGCTGATCAATATATTTTAGTAAAAAAGGTAAAAAAAAAAGGTAGCTGTTAATGTTGTGGGATGCCAGCCACAATATTTGAGGTCGGGAAGTTCGGTCTGGACTTAATCCGTTGTGGAGCAACTATGCTCGAACCAGAGCTGTTCGGACCAATCAAATTGTCAGGGCGGGCTTTATACGATGATGGACAGATGGTCAACAGTAACGTAATCATCCACGTCACCAAAGAGCGCTTGGGTTGAATTCGTTTACAACAAAGATGACTGCCGCTGGAGAATTGAAATGTGTAGATTCCGCCATCGCGTCTGTTATAGAAGATATCGACAGCGCATTCATTTTAAAAGAGGAACAGAGAACTGCGATCAAGGCATTTGTCGATCGGAAAGATGAATGAAGAACATACGTCACGTTTCATATGTATTTCTAAAAGATGTCTACTGCACTGCAACAAAGCCCACAGACAAACAGATATACCTGTCAGGTTCTTGAGGCCGAGTTGTCTAAGGCCAAAGTAGCCATCTCGTCTGTAGTTGAGAAAGATGGCCAGAGAGTAGCGTCCTTCATACAGTTTAGTGCCACGGATGATCCGCAGGTTCTCCAGAGGAAGATAGTCAAACTGGTTCAGAGCCACCAACACGTAACCCGTCACCTCCCGGATAGACTGCAGAGACACAGATACAAATATTTTCTGTTAGATACGATTAACAATTTAAGCAAAACATGAAATTCAAATGATCCGTTTTGTGAAATGTTGCTAAAAGTGTGCTTGTGAGATCTTTCGAATTTATTCATACCTATCTCACAGAACATAATTTTATATCTCCTTAGGCAGAGATTTGTCCTCTACTTTCAGTTCCACAAAGACTCAATGCCCTCGGTCATCACGGCGATTGAGCATCACCAAAAGACCCCCAACGAGACAGCCTTGATATAATTTGAAGAGATAATGGCCCAAGAGAGCGCTGGACCCTCCCTCTCCACACCCACATCAATCATGTTGACATCCAATCACTGTTTCACACTGCGTATCATTAGCAGGCACAGAGGACAGGTCTATTTCATGCAGAAGAAGTGAATGTGATATAGCCGTTCTGATCGGACACACACACACTGCTGGTGTAGTCACGGAAATCCATCTGAAGAGCTGACCAAGCACACGGTGACAGCTGTCACCTGCCAGTCACGCGCACTGGAAGGCCACTGAGATCATTTTTATACTGCTGTCTTAAATGCCGGATTCTGATTGGCCAGTCACAGCAATTAATAAAATGCCTGCTTAGCATTTACCATTAAAGGAATAGTCCACCCAAAAATTACTCACCCGCATGTCATTCCAAACTTGTATGACTTTCTTTCTTCTGTGGAACATAAAATAAATATTTTAAAGAATGTTGGTAACCAAACGGTTTCAGTTCTCCTGTGACTTCCATTGTATTTTTAGTCTATACAATGGAAGTCAATGGGAACTGTTTTGTTATCAACATTCTCAAAATTATCTTCTTTCTATTTCATGGTATCCTAGTAGAATTATTATTTTTTTGGACATACAGCAAGGTATTACCATTGGTAATTGGTAATAAACATGGAAATTTGCATTGGATGTGATCACTCTACTGTGATAATAATGTAGTAGTTTCTGTCTTTGAATTACTGTCTTTATAAATCAGTCAAGTTTTAGGATAATTATTATGGAGGAGTCCATTCAATTCAAGCCATCTGCGTTTCAAGTAATAGTTGTTAGTAGATGAAGTATTCTTAAATCAAGCATATCTCCTAGTGTGGGCAGAAAGATTCTCATTGTCCTCACGTGACACGAGAGACATTGAACAAAGGATGAATTCAGTAATCAGTAATTAGCTTGATTATACCTTTCATACAGGCTGACTGATGAAGAACAAATAACACATCAAAGCCCCACACTACAGAAAAAAAAAAGAAAAAAAAACATATGCCCAGAAATGTTGCACCAATGCCTTCTCTTTTATACTATTTTCACCATTTTGGCTCAAACACACATTACATGTTCAGTAACATCCACCAGTGTCACTAAAGAAAATACACACCGACACAACACATTTATAAATATTATTAGATAGAAATTTAGATCCAGATATTCAAATTGCATTATGAAAATAAATAAATACCTAGTTCTGGCCTGAAACTCTAGATAGCACAGGCTGAGAGGTCTTTAACTCATTAGGTAGCGATCACATCATCATCTACAGTACATAGCGCATCTGATTGGTTGTTGTTGCATCAGCGGAAAATGAACTGCGGCTCAACATTCAAACAAAAAACATTAGTGTTGCTGTTATCAGTCTGCAGTGTGCTTTCAGAAACCCTCCACCTTCCCCAGCTCCACCTGTATAGATCTGCTACGGGGGTTAATTCATGAATGTTACATGTGTAACTAGGGCTGCACAATTGATTGAATTTCTAATCGCGATTACGATTACGGATGCCAAGTTTACGTAATCGTTCAAAGCCGCGATTACAAAAGAAAATCCACTCTGCGTGTGTGTGTTTAGAGCATAATTATGTTATGAGAGGCGACTCACGACTACTTCAGAAAACCCAGCACAATATGACATACCAGGCAGTGACGTAAGTGTATGCGAAATAAAAAGTAACTTTACTGTCCTGTCAGCCGTTATACTGTGCTCGTAGTGTGCACTCTTCAATTGCACGCACAAATGTGGCGGCACGCGCTGTGTAACGCTTCACTGTATATAAAGTGCAAAAGAAACTACGAGCATGCAACGTCGTTACAATGTAAATTAGTAAGTCACGAAATAAAAGCAAAATACCAATAAATCACGTGTTAGCTGAGAAGGATTTGCATGCAGGTATGATTTTCATTCTATTCACCGGGAGCTGTTTCATTAACAGATCTTGTTAGTATTGTGTATTCACCATGGTAACTGTCGTTTCCATAACCCCAAAATGCCACTTTATTTTCACTTTGTGTTATTTTTTATATTTTTAAATGACGGTGGTGGCTCATATCAACATTGTATTAACAAAAACTAGTTTGGGACTGCTATTTAATTGCTTTAGCATAGTCCTAATGTTTATCTATTAGTAGTCGTTACTATTAGTCATATTCTTACAATTTATGTGTATGTTAAGTAAAGGGGGACAGTACTTGTGTGTGTGTTAAAAATGTTTGTGTAAACATGTATTATAATATGCCTATATATATATTGAATGTAAATTGTGATAATCGTAATTAATAATCGCAATTACAATTTCAAGGGAATAATCGCAATTATGATTTTTGTCATAATCGTGCAGCTCTATGTGCAACCCAACACTAATGTTCACCTTTATACCTAGAAATGTAACATTGAAAGCCTGGGGTTTTGTAACACCGTTTCAACATACATTACACAGACCTCTTGGCCCAAGCTCCGGTCACACACTGCAAAGACACAATAGAAAAAAAACTCAGATATGTGTAGCTCAAATAGCAGTAATGTACCAAACGAAATCCCAGAAATAAAAAAAAGCCAAGTTTCAAATGCTCACTCACATTATACATCTTTATTTTTCTTGCAGGCATCATTAGATTGTAAAACAAATCATCCCCCTCCACTTTAGTTCTGGAACCATACAATTATAGTTTCTGTAGTATTAATATTAGATATTTTGGAAAATGCTAAAAATGACACTCTTACAAGTACAAATCTCACACAACAACCAAACATCTCTGCAGTTATGGATTTTAGTCATGGATTCTTGCACTAATAGTGTGCAAAAGAAAAAGAAAAAATAGAGCAAACACAGTATTCTACAACACTTACTGGAGGTGAGCCAGCAATGCTGACTCGTTATCATCAACGCTGAGCGAATGTGGTAAAGATAAAGCTGAGCGGGCAGCAATCACTCGTTTTGAATTCCAGCCCAAGAGCAAACAATATAAATGTCAATGTTAAATGCAATCTATTTGTTCCACTTTAGCAGCAGGTGACATAACACATGTGCTTGATCAAAACCATCTGTGACAGGGATGATATTAAAAATCCATGGAGAGAAACAATTCAGTTGAACGTCTGAATATCACGAACACAGGAGGCTTCACCAAACCCTTGTTATAGGACTTTGTCAGAGGATTCGTGAGTGTTAATCATTATGACCATGTTGATTTTAGACAGTCTCCATTTAAGAAAGGAGGTGCTTAAATCCTTTAGGCTGGATTAACATGTTAAATTGATGCAAACAAGGCCAAGAACATCCCACCTCAGTGGCTTTTATAGTCTTTTATTGGGATCGAAAGCAGTGAAGCTCAAATTTTACTTAATTTTTTACACGTATGCTAGGGTATACGTACAGTAAAGGTTTGCCTGGACATCTTAGTGTACTAGAACGCTGTCAACTCGGGTGTGACGTCATTCCCAGCTATGAAATCCCTCCTTCGAGGTAAATAGAATGAAGCATTAGTTTGTCCACAAGGTGGCAACACTGGCTCGGGCCGTTGTTTCACGGTCCGAAGAACAAGAACAACGACAAACTACTGAAGAAACAATAAAAAAGCAAAAAAAACAATATATGCCTAAGCTGACGAGTGTTTATGTGAGGGGATTAAAAGATACACACAACTTTAGTTTAAATGAGTACAAAGACATTGTTATTGCTCATAACATTTGGAAAGAAAAAGCACAGACACTGGACAAGGATTCATCTTTTTAGTGTGCATGTGTTGAAAGCCTGTGTTTAAATGGAGTATACTTTGAAAGGCTGTATGTTTGACTGTGCGCATACGTTAACGTACGAATTAAAGACCTATTATGCGAAATGGAGTTTTACATGGTGTTTGAATAGAAATGTGTCGGCAGTTTGTGTACACAACAACCCTATAATGGTACAAATCCACCCACTCCTTTTTTTAATCCCCATAAATCATAAGCAGTGTCTCATACTAAGCTGTTTATTCTTATTAAGGCTACTAAAGTTTTTCAATTAAGAGATTTTCTGTTTTACTTTTGTTGTTTGATTCACATTAACAGCATATTTAGCAGTAGGTACTGTATATTACGCTGCTTTCACTTTAATACACAGATCTAAAATACACATGATATCTGCTGTTTACGTTCACAGAAATAACCGATTGGGTTTATGTGAAATTTGTGTGTTTTGACATAACCTTGTGTATTTGACAGTTTAAGCGCAATAAGAGTGAAAGAGAACGTACTCGGTTACTAACGTAACCTCGGTTCTCTCTAGAAGAGGGAACGAGTACTGCGTAAGATATCTTACGCTAGGGGAAAATCCTTTTCCGCGAGATATTGAAGCCAAAAATTATCCTTAATTTTGTAATAATGCAAAACGCGTTGCAGCAGCAATGCAGACATAGGCGAGACAGCTCGCGCGCCTATTGGCTGCTCTGCGGCAACTGCAGCAGCCTATCGAGCGAGGCCTGGCGTGACGTCAGACCCAATCAGGGCACTTCGCGCCCGCTGCGTCACGTCCCGCCGAAATGGGCGTGGTCTAGGCCTATAAATATCGCTCGCAGGCAGCTATTATCTGGTTTTTCATCATCGAAGCAACCAGAGCGTGTGCATGCACGGCAAGATACGCAGTACTCGTTCCCTCTTCTAGAGAGAACCGAGGTTACGTTAGTAACCGAGTACGTTCTCTTACGAGAGGTCTCTCGTACTGCGTAAGATATCTTACGCTAGGGGACCCAGTGTAAAACGCCGTGCATGCTGAGATCTGACACCAAAGACCCAAGGGCGAAAGCCCGGGGTACATATAGTGCACAATCACTCAGTGAACTCACAGAGAGTCCGGGAAGAAGGAGGGGTGCAGCCTCACTTTTCCACATAAAGTAGCGTCGAAGGGACGCAAATTTCATCATACAGACAGGGCGGGGTACGGCCTGAACTGATGGGAAAAAATGTGGGTCTTACACAGTTTGCCCAGCTTTAAACTGTCGAAAATTGAGCTGTGCTCAGTAAACGCAGCATTCTGAGCTGAACGCATCAGGTCAGATAATACTGGTAGTTTAGACCGACAGCAGCCTGGCCTGCAGGGCGGGAACCTCTAGGTTATAAAACCTTATAAATGTAGACGGGGAGGCCCAGCCTGCCGCCATACAAATATCTTGCAAGGCAATCCCACTTGACCAGGCCCACGAAGAGGCCATGCCTCTCGTGGAATGCGCTCTGACACCCAAAGGGCACTGCATGCCCTTGGAGGCGTATGCCAGCGCTATAGCATCAACTATCCATCTGGATAGGCTCTGTTTCGACGCGGCTAGTCCCTTAGAACGTCCGCTAAACGAAACAAAGAGCTGTTCCGTCTGTCTGAAAACAGACGAGCGAGACACATAAGCTCGTAATGCCCTGACTGGGCAAAGGAGGCTCGCGTCTCTTTCCTCATCAGGGACCGGTAGGGCTGACAGAGAGATAATCTGCGCCCTAAACGGTGTGTTGAGGGATTTTGGAACATAACCGTGCTTAGGTTTGAGTATAACTTTTGAGTCATTGGGCCCAAACTCCATGCACGCCGCGCTCACAGAGAGCGCGTGCAGATCCCCTATGCGCTTCACTGAAGCGAGAGCCAGCAAAAACACCGTTTTGAAAGACAGGTGTTTCAAATCGATTGACTGTAAAGGCTCAAATGGCGCACCTTTCATGGCTTCCAGAACCGTAGAAAGGTCCCATACGGGGACTGAGGGAGGTCTGGGAGGATTCAGTCTCTTAGCTCCTCTAAGGAAGCGGATGACTAAATCGTTCCTTCCTATTGACTGACCAAGCGTTGTTTCTGAGAACGCTGCTATAGCCGCCACATAAACTTTGAGCGTGGAGGGGGCCCTGCCCCCATCCAACAGCTCTTGTAGGAAGGAAAACACCTCCGTCACATCACAGTTTGTGGGTGACACACTACGGGCTGTGCACCAGCCCGAAAACACTGACCATTTCGAAGAATAGAGTCGTCTTGTAGACGGAGCTCTAGCCTGCGTGATCGTGTTTAATACTCCTTTAGGGAGTCCAACATGTACCCGTTGATGGCCCAGACATGAAGGGACCATAGTTCCGGGTGAGGATGCCAGATCGAGCCGCGGGCCTGTGAGAGGAGATCTCTCCTCACTGGTACTGGCCACGGGGCAGTACTTGCTAACTGCATCACGGCTGGGAACCAAGGTTGGTTTTTCCAGAACGGTGCTACCAGCAGTACTGAGCATCCTTCTTCCCTGATCCGTTCTATCACCTGAGGCAGGAGAGAGACGGGGGGAAAAGCATAGAGCGGGCGGCGGGGCCACACATGGGCCAGCGCGCTCCTGCTCTTGGAGAAAAATTCTTGACAGTGAGCGTTTTCTTGAGACGCAAACAGGTCCACTTCCGCTCTGCCGAATTTCTTCCACAGCAGTTGGACTGTCTGCGGGTGTAGAGACCATTCGCCTGCCGGAACATTGTTCCTGGACAGTCTGTCTGGTCCTATATTCATGATCCCTGGCACGTGCGCTGCTCTGAGCGAGCGCAGGTTGCACTGAGCCCATACCAGGAGGCGTTCTGCCAGCCTGTACAGTTTCTCGGATCTGATGCCGCCCTGGCGATTTATGTAGGACACCACAGACATGTTGTCCGAACGGACCAAGACGTGGTGACCTTTTATTTGGGGACAAAAACGCGTCAGTGCGTTGTCTACTGCCAGCATTTCGAGGCAGTTTATGTGCAGGAGCTTCTCCCGTTCTGACCACTGGCCGAAGAACGGTCTGCCCTCGAGCAGCGCTCCCCATCCCGAGGTGGACGCGTCCGTGGACACCACTTTCACCCTCGAGGAAGTCCCCAGGCTTACACCTGATTGGTACCAGTCGTTCGCTTTCCAGGGTTTCAGAGCTGTAACGCATTTCTGATTGACCCTGAGGCGAAGCAAACCGGGTGCCCACGCTTCGCGTGGGACTCGCGCTTTCAGCCAAAACTGCAGCGGGCGCATGCGGAGCAGACCCAGCTGGAGCACTGACGATGCTGAGGCCATGAGACCTAGCATCTTCTGAAATCTCTTGAGCGGGACAGACGCGCCGCAGCGAAAAGAGTTCGCTGTGCGTCGAATGTCTACCGCGCGCTGTTGTGATAGTCGCGCTATCATGGATAGTGAGTCCAGTTCTGTGCCCAGGAAAGATATTTTCTGACTGGGAGACAGTGAGCTCTTCGCCCAATTGACACTCAGACCCAAATCCTCGAGGTGATCGAGTAAAATGGTCGTGTGTTCTATGAGCACTGCGCGAGATTGCGCTAGAATCAGCCAATCGTCCAAATAGTTCAGCACTCGCATGCCTCTCATTCTGAGGGGTGCGAGCGCCGCATCCATGCACTTCGTAAATGTACGGGGTGCTAGGGACAAACCGAACGGCAGGACTGTGTACTGATATGCCTGGCCCTCGAAGGCGAATCTCAAATATCGCCTGTGACGTGACGCTATCTGTATTTGAAAACACGCGTCTTTCAGATCTATTGACACAAACCAATCTCCTTGGCGAATCTGCACAAGGATTTGCCTGGTCGTGAGCATCCTGAACTGTCGCTTCACAAGCACTTTGTTCAGTTGCCTTAGATCTAGTATGGGTCTGAGACCCCCGTCTTTTTTCGGTACCAGGAAGTATCTGCTGTATAGCCCTCCCTCGCTCTGATCTTGAGAGAGAGGTTCTATGGCCCCTTTGCTCAATAGTTTCGTCACCTCTGCTCGAAGTAGATGTGCTACTTCTGCTTTTACCGTGGTCTCGACGCGCGCCACATAGCGGCGAGGGCGTCGGCGAAACTGCAGCGAATAGCCTCTTTCTATAATGTTCAGCACCCACTTCGAAACCCCGGGTAGCTTTGCCCATGCGTCTGCATGGATAGCTAGGGGTCGAATACGAAGCGCGCTCCGCTCGCTCAGCGATGGAGAAGCTTCGGTGTGCTGTAACACAAGCGTGTCGCTCGTGACATTTGAGGCATGGGGCGCGCTGATGACAGCGGGCAGATTGCCCGCGCTCGACTCCTCTGCGGTGGTTAACCGCGAGGGGGAGGGCTGGGCGGTTCCCGTGGGAACTGTCATGTCTATGTGTGGATGTGGGCGCGGGACAGCGGGCACATTTATCACACCGAAAGCATCGTTCGCTTGCGTGAAGCGAGTGCACGTTGGTTTCGTTTTTACAGAAACCGTGAGACATGCATAACGTGGTGTTAGTGGGCACATTCACCATGTTTGAAGCGCAATCGGTCTGAGCCGATTCATGTGCGCGAGCCCTGTGTGACGGGCTGTGCTTGTGTGTAGAGATGGGCACTGGGCAGTGGGCATTCTTCTTACACATAAAGCACCATCGGCCGTGGCCGGGACACAAGAAAAAATTCACACTTATGGGATTTATCTGGGTAGCCGTAAAAACGGCGTTTGTGTGCAGGCAAGCGGGTGACAGAACCGACTTGTTTACTGCAGGATACACTGGAACAGTCACATTTACTGGAACTGAACGAGCGAGAAGTTGCCATAGAAACAGAGAGCGTCAACATGCTGGCGTTTATTGCAGGCCTGCGTGCATTACAACAGGCTTGTTCACTGCAATATTGACATTTCCAGTCGCCTGAATTCCAGAGGGGAATGGGAAATGTATAGGAAAAAGGAGGTTGGTCCGTCCGCAGCGGGACCAGAAAAACTCCCTTTTTTCCTTACGCCAGTGACGCACGGAACACCATAGAAACGGTGTTTGGGTGCAGGCGAGCGGGTTGTACAACGCGCTCGTTGGCTGCAAAATACACATCTGCAGTCGCCTTTTCAGGGAACTGACAGAGCGAGCATTGACGGCATAATTTTATCTGCCTGTAGACCCGGGGATCGAACGCGGGTCTCTCGCGTGCAAAAACCTGAGAGTCTGCCACTGGGCCACAGGGGGAGACACATTGTAACTCAGTTAGCGCGAGTATTATAAGAGAGCGTCAACGTGCTGGCGTTTGTTTGCAGGCATGCGTGTATTACAACAGGCTTGCTCACTGCAATACAGACATTTCCAGTCGCCCGAACTTCAGAGGGGAATGAGAAATGTACGAGAAAGACGAGGTCGGTCCATCCGCGGGGGGACCAGAAAACGCTCTTTTCTCCTTTCGCCAGTGACGCACGGAAACCATAGAAACGGTGTTTGGGTGCAGGCGAGCGGGTTGTGCAACGCGCTCGTTGGCTGCAAAATGCACGTCTGCAGTCGCTTTTCAGGGAACTGACAGAGCGAAGCATTGGCGGCATAATTTTAACTGCCGCTAGACCGGGATTCGAACTCCGGTCTCTCGTGGGAAAAACCAATGATTCCGCCACTGAGCCACAGGGGGGGAACGCAAAGGTTTTCGGATGCACGAGCATATAAGAGCGTCACATGCTTTCTTCGGCGTATGCTTGCAGGCGCGCTTGTATTAAAACAGGCTCGCCTGCTGCAATATTGATATTTCCAGTCGCATGATCAGGGAACTGGGAATATGTATGAGAAATTGAAGGTCAGTCCATCCTCGGAGGGACTAAAAAACACATCTTTCTCCTTTCGCCGGTGAGTGACGCATGAATGGGGCGCAGAAGGCAGGGTAGCTTTCTTATAACGTAAAGAAAAACTAACCCCGACCGTCCGCTTCCAGCCTCCCTTGTGAGCGGCGCAGTTTGCGCGGCTTGAACAGAGGGAGAGAGAAAGCTAGCCCCGTGACCGCCCGCTCCTGACATCCTCTGTGAGCGGCGCGGTGTGCGCGGCTCGAACAGAGGGAGAACAGGTATCGTCCCCCAAGCAGGCAAGGCAAGCGGGCGAACCGGCAAGCTTTGCGGGTTGGGGGGGGGGGCGGAGGAGCAGTCTCGGAGAAGGATGCCAGGTGAGTCCTCAGAGTCACCATAGGCAGTACCTAACTCGCAGTGAGGGCAGTCGCCGTCAGCGAGTGCGAGAGCTGCGTGATCAGGAAAAGGGGCGTCTTGAAAAAGACGCCCAGCTCTTTTAGTGCAATGGGAGTGTGTGTCGCGGCGGCGAGCACACACACATACATAAACACAGTAGCAGAGAAAGGATATAATGCCGGAAAGCGCAGCAGGAAGGCAAGGAAGGCGGCGCGGCCAGCGACTTCAGTGACTCGTCCCGCTGAAGGTGCTCTCTCTCGACGGCGCGGCTTCTAATCCAGCTCCAGCGATGCGTGTGCTTCGCTTGAAGGATGAAAAATCAGATAATAGCTGCCTGCGAGCGATATTTATAGGCCTAGACCACGCCCATTTCGGCGGGACGTGACGCAGCGGGCGCGAAGTGCCCTGATTGGGTCTGACGTCACGCCAGGCCTCGCTCGATAGGCTGCTGCAGTTGCCGCAGAGCAGCCAATAGGCGCGCGAGCTGTCTCGCCTATGTCTGCATTGCTGCTGCAACGCGTTTTGCATTATTACAAAATTAAGGATAATTTTTGGCTTCAATATCTCGCGGAAAAGGATTTTCCCCTAGCGTAAGATATCTTACGCAGTACGAGAGACCTCTCGTAAGAGAACTTAGTTTAATACTCACAGGACATGTGGTCTGCAGCCAGCTCTCTGTGTGCTCAGGCTTCAGATGTGTGCGCTCAGAAAACCAGATATCAGACGTTTAGACAGATGTGGCTTTAAAACGCATGCAGATACCGGTAATAAACTTTCATGATGATGAAGAACTGCAATGTCATGTGAGCGTGACCGCAATAGAGATAATAAAAACCAAACAGATATTTAAGTTTTTGGCAGAGTATCAGAGGCACGAGCTGTAAAAGCTCCTCCCTCTTCGTGATAGGGGGCGGGGAGCAGCAGCTCATTTGCATTTAAAGAGACATGCACGAAAACAGCGCGTTTTTTCCTTCCACTAAAAAATGGGCATTTACAACATGGTATAAGAAATTATCTGTGGGGTATTTTGAGCTGAAACTTCACAGGCACATTCTAGGGACACTTGAGACTTATATTACATCTTGTAAAAAGGAGCATAATAGGTCCCCTTTAAAAAAAAAAAGGGGGGGGGGGGGGTGCTTTAAACCGGCATTTGTTTAAAGTTGGAACGAAATGGAAATTCACTCTATTTTCTAAATTCACCTTGAATATATTATTGTGATGTGAACAATTCATCCATGCATGTTTCTTTTTCCCTTTCTTAGCATTTTTTTTCTTTTTTTTTTTCTCACAATTCATCAAAATGTCATAAATGCTCTGGTGAAATGACAGTCTTCTCTCTGGTGATCCAATGTCCGACTTCTCAAATTACTTAGCCTGCTTAAACCCCGACCCTTTTTACAATCAACTACATGTCAGCATTCAGATCTACCTGCAACCAATCAACAACCGATGGATTGAACTAAGTCTCCAACCTACTTTTTTTCATTTCTAATAATCCATTTCATTTGAATTTAAATCACAATATGGAAGAAATGATCTGTTGCTAATTCCATTCCATTGCAATTTTAAAGTCTTTAAGATCACATCAAAGTCTCCTTTAAACCTTGACTCACAGTAATATACTTCATGTTTGTGGACGAACACACAAAAAGCCTGAGGTTGCTTTAAACAATTATGAATGTACAATGGACGTGATTTAAACTGGTAGCTTAATGGTCAGCATTTCCCCTTGTGATGCAAGGAAAGATGGAGCCTTATTCAGATAAATGGTGATCGTTCAATTATAATTCGCTTTTATAGCCATACCTTTTAATATAATGGCAATCATGGGAATTCCTGGTGCCTGTAATTGCTCTCAGGAAATTATTTCACCTCTGAGACCTTGCCACAGTGCTGTGTCGGATCTAATAAGAAACTGTGGAGGCTAGAATGGGAAACAACAGTGGCTTTCTAAAATAGGACAGAAGTTAATACTAACTGCTGATACGTGATCAGGTTTGCCCTTTACTTTCAGAAGGGTTAAGATTAAGTGCAACCGGGGTCAGAAACTGCATTATAATACCCTCTGAATAAAATCAAGGCCTTTATTTTATTTCCACATTAGCGTATGCAACTGTTAGCGTATGCGTATGCAAAACTGAACGATGTCTACTATCTAGATAGCTACACTGCAATTCAAAAGTTTGGAGATTTTTTTTTTTATGTTCTTGAAATAAGTTTCTTATGCTTTTCAATGGTGCATTTATTTGATCAAAATACAGTAAAAACAGTCATATTGTTACAATTCACATTACTATTTTATATTTTCATTTATTTTAAAATGTCATTTTTCCCTGTGATGGTAAAGCCTAATTTTCAGCATCATTACTCCAGCCTTCAGTGTCACATGATCCCTCAGAAATCATTCTAATATGCTGATTTGCTGCTAAAGAAACATTTATCATTATCAATGTTGAGAACAGTTGTGCTGCTAAATATTTTTTGTGGAAACCACGATACATTTTTTACTGAACTTTCTATTGACTCCATCTGATGTTTGATGAAAGTATCACAATGCATTGTGGGATTGCTTTAGCTGTGAAGAATATGCAATGCTGTCTATTTAAGTGACAAAAGCCAGCATATATTAAAAGTCTTCTTACTGTGTCAAGAACACACCTATCTAAAATATTTTTTTTTAGGTATGTAAGCCTATACATAAATTTATAACCAAGCAAATGTATAGCCACATCACCAAGCATGCACTCTAATAGTAGAGGACAAGCTGTTGGCCTGCAGTTGCCAGCAGCATCTCAAACATCAGCTCACCTTAGTCATCCTCCCATCTGTTTACCCACTAATAAGAACACAACTCCACACCACTGCAGGGTGTTGGACACAGAACAATCCATCATGCGGTTCAGTTCATCGTGACCCTATCTATTTATAGATGGCCTTTGCATTATCACAAACTGAAGAGTTTAACAAGCCCTGGTCTGTGCTCGAATATTTGCTGCAGGAAAAACATCCTTGAAATGCTAAAAAATATAACAGTCTTGTGCTTTTTTTTTTAAAGCAGGAAAGTAATAATAATTTACTAGGAAATCCTAGGCTGGAGAGCAATAATGGTTTACCCAGCAGGCCTGTTTCTTGTCTGAACTTAACTTTTGAAGAATGAAATTGTTAGAAAAACAGTAGAAGTTTTTAATGCCAGTGAAACTGTGACTTATTAGCTCTGTTCCAAAACTTATTGAGCTGCCTAGTTAGACAGCACAGGCACACTTCCAGTTCAAAGGCTGTTCCAAATGGGAGGCGACTTCTAAGATATGCACTTTGTCTTGACAAAGAAAGCAGCATCGTATCCTTCGCAGATAAGGGAATCCCTAAATGCACTGCGATGAGCTGAGAAAATGAGAGAGAGAGAGAGAGAGAGAGAGAGAGAGAGAGAGAGAGAGAGAGAGAGAGAGAGAGAGAGAGAGATGCAAGAGAGATGCATCTGTTCAGCATATGAATCGAGTATTCAGACAGACTATGGTATAAAATAAGTTATAAGAATAGCTTACAGTATAATAAGAATATATAAGATAAAAAGAACAGCATTTATTTAAAATATAATTTAGTTTGTAACTTTGTAAAAGTCTTTACTGCCACTTTTGATCAACTTGATATACCTCTGTGCATAAAAGTATCATTTTATTAAGAAAAACAATGTGTGTGTATGTATTTTTATGCCCCAACAAGGGCATGCCCGAAACATGTTAACGTCAAACTCTATTAGAGTCAACTGTAAGTAGAGTCTCTTGTAGATTGGTATTTGAGTTGCTGCCTATGCAGAGGGTTCAAAAATCGGTCACGTATGAGGTTCCATCTCTGTTTGGATGCTGTCACAGAAGACAGCTGTCTATATTGGCAGTACGCAGCAAGGCAGCTCATTAAATATTGGAGCTGAACCATTTTGTCACATAAACATGGCCATGGGATACCAGTAAACTAGTGACTAAATCATGCTGTGACAGTCAGAGTTCTGCAGAGATTGACACAAAAATGTATACAGGTATTAATGAAATTCATTATCAATTTATAATGTGGGGCTTCAACAGCTATTCTATAGCTTGGTTGAATCAGCCGGAGTTACCACAGTAAAGCAGATTCACAGTTCTGGATCATAGTCTGGGATATAGGAGGAACTATTTGAACATCTATTCTATTTATGTACAATTATGGCTAGTTAGCATTATAAAATACTATAAAAAAAAAGCTTTTGCCCTAAATAATCCTATCATTAGGGAAACAAACAATGCTAAACATCTAATATTAATTACCTGTGCATACAAACATACACAATCTTGCATGCATCTTAGAGCAAGGAACATTTAATGATCAAAACATGAATACAACTCCAACATGCTTAAACTGCTAATGCTGTAGCAATGAGTTAGTGAAGTGCAAGCCTTAACAAATGAGTCGCTCGAAGCTCGCAGTAACACTCAGCCCTGCACTGAACCTGCCTAAACCTCTCACAGTGAAAGAATGATAATGAGGCAGAGCTGTTAGCTCATCACAGTGATTAATACTTCCTCTAACAGACCTACTCTCTGGACAGTATATCACTGAAAACCCTTCTTTCACATTTTATTCCAGTGTGAAAATGCAGGCTGTCTAAAACTGAAGAGCAGAAATCCAGGAGTCGAGTGGCTTTTTGTCTCCCTCAACATTACAGGCTCCGTTTAAATTATCTTGTGAGTGTGCAAGTGGCCCTTACACTGAGTCACACAGAAAGCTGTAGATAGGAAGGCATGCAGAAAACATAAATAGATGTTTTGAAAATTGATACCACATGAAAATGCATTCCTGCATGGAGCCATAAACACCAAGTGAATGGGTTCGATTCCTAGGGAATGCATTAATTGGCCAAATATATACATTGAATGCAACTCTTTTGATAAAAGCATCTGGCAAATGCATAAATCGCTTGATGTCTAGCACAGTTTTCCTTCCTTTGTTTATGTTATTTCCTGTTGATGCAGGAAGTTTGAACGGGGCACGAAGGGACGCATCCCTGTTATTTTAAAATAGCGAATAGCTTGATTTGCTACTTGTTGTAAGTCAGAGAGAGGAGGGACATTAGAGAATATTTCAATCTAGAGAACATTTGGTTGGACAAAAACTTGAATATACCCATGAACAGTCTGTTGTCCCGGACTAGAAGCACTGTAAATTTAAAATATGTAAAAATAAAGTCTATTATTTACAACAATATTATCATTATCCGCTTTTCCACCGTTGGGCCGAACTGTTCTAAAAACGGCAAGGAGTTCCGGTTATATTTCCACTATAGATTGGTTCGGCACAGCACGATTACAAACCATTCTTGGCCTGGATGTTATTCTCAGCACAAACCGCTATTTGAACGATTAATTAATTTAAAATAAATCTGACCATCCTCCACAACAAGGGTCGCCATTTACATTTCATATCGTCTTGTAAACTCTTGCACACCTCTCTTTTTGGTGATCTCAGTCTTGCCTACAATCTGTACAGAAAGCCAATTTGGGATTTTAATTGAAGTAAAAGTACTGAAAATCCCCCAAATAATAATAATGCATTAAAGTCAACATGAAATGGTGTTTGCAACCCATTTGTATTTTGAAATATTTCTCTGTGAAACAGTATATTCAATTAATTCAGGTGGCTGAGAGGGCTTGGTGAGGTCAGCCAAATGAAAAGTTATTGATGAGAAACATTTTCTTCACTGGAATTTTTTTTTTTTTTTGCTGAGATTAATCACGTAAAACAAGACCAGGGAGGATTATTAAGAAAGTAAACAGGGTCAGTTTGTATTTAAAGGTATAGCGGAGGATGTTTTACTTCCTGGTGGGTAACCTATACTATTGGTCCTCCTAATTGTCAATCATTCTGGTGAATCAATCAAACTTTTCAAAAAGTGGAGAGGGCGGGTCTTATCTAAAATTTGGAAAGATCCTCCGCTATACCTTTAATGTTGACTTTAAATGTGTCTAATATAAGCAAGCCAACAAAAATTGATTCAGACAGAAAAACAAAGAGTGTACATGGTGTTTACACATATTGCTATGTTCACAATAATTTGTTTCATTACCCTTGTTTATTTCATGTCACCGTTAAAATATGTATTGACATATATATGATTATCTCCACAGAAGCTTCATTTTCAGACAAATTATGATGATTGTGTCGACATGACTGGATGGAAAAACCTACAAAAGAAAACGATATTCTACCTTTCCCTTGATTCAACATTCTAACCACACACACAAGCACTCCTGATTTATATCTGATACATCATTGCAATTATCAGCGAATCTAATTAAATTTCATATTTCAATAGTTTGACAAATTATGAAGACTTTTATCCAATCTGTGAAACTAAAATTATTAGTGCAAGGGCAAAACTGAAAGAAAAAGAAAGACAAGAAAAAAAACAGCTTGGGTGAATATTTCAAGATGAGAGCAACTTTGAATTAAAAACAGACATAAAATGATCACGCCAGGTTCATGTCAGGGCTCGAGCCGCTCGACATTAAGAATTGCCTGATGGCCCGTGGCCAGCGTAAGTGATGCTCTGGACAGTTGATGGAACTGTCACTGCCCAATTTATCAATTGCAGGTGTTTTTAAGTCTCTGCGATTGAAACATTCAAGATTTAAGAAGATGCTAAAAATAACTCAATTCTTTTTAACTTTTTTTATTTATTTTTTTTTATTCAAAAGAACAGCAAAAAGCATTATTTGAGGTATAATTAAAGGTGCTGGTTTTCAACACAGATTGTTAAGATACGACAGCACTTATTGTTGATTTCCACAAAAAAATTATTTAACTTAATAAAAATAAAAATAAAAAGTCTGGTTCAGTGAGGCACAATGGCAATGCATCCATACATTTTTACTTACCATGATCTTGAAACAAAAATTGCTTTCCAACCTTTTAAGTGTAAACTATAATAAATTGTACTACTCTGTTAAAGCTCAAATAATACAAGTCTTAACAGGAAAATGTATGTAAGTGTTTTTATAAGCCTTACACTTATGCTTTTAACGCTTGAGAGAAAAATAATATATAAAATTGTAAATTTTTGTATGCGTGTAATACTGATATTCTTTTAAGACAATCAGATCCTCCTCACTATTGCCCGAAACCACTTCGCTCTTCTCAACGACCTCAGAGACGAGAGTGAATGACCCGTGTAAGAGAACAAGAGCCAGCCAGAACAACTCAAGCATTATTACACCGGAGTACAGCCCCATTGTGCTGAAAATCCTGCTTGGTCTGCAGAAAACTACACGACTGAACAACATCAACCCACAAGGTTTACATTTTTCACATATTTTAGTTGCAAACAAAGGCAATTATCTGTCTCTACGGTGCTAACTTGGACACTGAGCTTTATGTTCCTAGTCAGCTGGCATGTAACAATCAGGTGGCCTGATTAGACTATAATGAACTGTCAATCAAACCCTCTAAAATCATCACGGGATCCTGACAGTGGACAGGCTTTGGTGACGTGACACAACAGGCTGACAAAAAGGTGTTGACTATCACACAGTAGTGGACAACAGGATGTATAGGGAACAAAGTCACATACACACACACACACAAAAAAAAGAAAAGAAAAAGAAAGAAAAATGCCTATGACAAGAAGATACTTTGCTGACCATAAAGTGATGCTGAAGACACTGTAGTTAAAATGGCAAATAAATCGCTAATAAATAGGTGCGCCATAGACTAGATCGAGCTTATAAACCACCACTTTATAAAGTAGCATTTAACAAAATATATACAGTATATATAATCTGCAGTTTTCAGTAAGTGTCTTCAGCCTGCTAAATAACTAATTGTAAATGTCATCATATACAGCGATATTTGCTGTGCTCAAAGCATTTTAAACCCAATATGTCAATCAAATATTCAAATATAGAACAGTTAATTTAAATTGTAATAATATTTCACAATACATAACTTTTGAATGCTAGTGTAGGCCTGTACATTAAAAGGCCTGTACATCTAGAGAAGGACAGCACTGTAAAGCAAGATGCATCATAACAACACCATATGAGACAAACTAAGACAATAAGAGAAAAAAGTACATTAATATTATATACTATTTAACTTTTGATAAAGACTGTGTGTTAGACTGCATCTAAATACTGTATATTACAATATTCTTACTTTACAATATTAAACAAACTTTACTTCCTTTAAAAACTTTCAAATTTAAAACTCTTTTTCACTGATTAGGAATTTATTAATAATAAAGATACAGTAACTTGAGAGGTTTCTGATTAATTTCCACCATCCCTGATCACTACACTACATTACTCTTCAGATAATCAAAGGAAATGCAGACTTAAGCCCCTATTCTCTGCAGGTCCCAAAATTACCCTCATATGTAAGAGCAACACGAAAAGAGAACATGTTATAACATGTCTACTAAAAAACAACAGCCTAGACCAGTGGATCTCAACCTTTTTGACTTTGGCTTTATATGCATATTAATTTAAATTATTTTAATATATTATTAATAATTTATTCATTTAAATACTTTTGAGTCATCCTGAATTTTCTGCTGAGACAATAAAGAAAATCACGGTAACACTTTACAATAGGGTTCATTAGTTAACATTAATTAACTACCTTAGTTAACATGAACTAAGAATGAACAATACTTCTTCAGCATTTATTAATATTGGTAAATATTAGGGATGGGACGATACACTTAAACTCACGATACGATGCACCTCGATATGCCAGGGTCACGATACGATACGTCACGATACGATATCAAAAAAGAAAAAAAAAAGAAAAAAAAGGTAGTGCAGACTAACTTTTTTTTTTATACATGCCATGGGATTAATCAATGCATGCTGATGAATGATGTATAATAATAATAATTAATCTGCATACCCTAGTTTTGCACAGATGTAACAAGACTGACAGTGACACAATAAGACCTCATGTTAGCATCTTTTTATTTAAGTATGTTCTTTAATGTTTGATTATAATTTTACTGTCTTCACATAGGGATGGGATTTGATAAGATTTTATCAATAATAATGCCACTGACGATTCTGATTATCGATCTAATTCTTTAACGATTCTCTTATCGATTCTTGATAGCACTGTGTGGAAAAATGTTTAAAATGCTTTTAAAAAAAAGTGGTTTTATTTATTTTAAAGTTTAAGCTTGAGTTAGCAAACTGTACTTTTTATATAATGTATGTAATAAATAGAACCTTATTGTAAAGTGTTACTGATTAGTTATACACCGATTCAGACGTCTCCTGAGTTCACTGTTGGAAAGATCAGTTGTTTTAACGATTCATTAAAATGAATCGGTTCAAAGGAGTCATTATTAGTTCGCGAATTGGACGTGTCGTGCGCGTTGTGTGATTATCCCAGCAGTTAGGACATGGACATCCAAGATTTGTGTCAAGTTGTCAACATAGAAAACATTTCATCACAGTATAGTTTTATTTCGTTTAATTAAAGTGTTGTTTTATGTCAGCTGAATGTCCGGAACGCTTTTCAGAGAAGATAAGGAAACTTATTTAGCACAATTCACACCCAGCAGTATAATTCAGGGAAAAAAAATATCCGAATGCTCCACACGAAACTTTGGTCTTCCAACCTTTTACCACCGTGTCGATTTATTTTGATTAATATGTGCGAGGGAGAGAGAGCAACACAGCGCCTAGTTTGGAGACGGTGAAGTCGTTTACACAGAAAGTGCGCGCGCGCGACCGGCTCTCTCTCTCTCTCTGGTCGTTCTTTTAGTTAAAACATGCGCCCTGTCACAAACGCAGCCGTTCATCTACATTACTCACCGATCAAATAAGACTTTGGCGGGAGCTAAAACAAGTTCAATGCAGGAAAATTCATGCGTGAGTTTCCATTAGACTCGCACGGTATGTGTGTGTGCTTCAAGATTATGACGCAAGTGCTAAGATTCCGATTGGCCAAGAGAAAAAGTGCTAAGATTCCGATTGGCCCAGAGAAATGTAAATTATAAGAATTATCCAATAATGTTTCGCAATTCTAGCCTGCATGGCAGTTTACTGTGAGAAACAAACCGCTGTCTTGACGTGACGACGTACCGCACCGTTCCCCGGATATAATTTTTTTTTTCATTTAGTTTTACCCTGCTTGATCAGCAGATGGTGCTGCCAGCCTGCCACCAACTGTATGTCTGCCCCATATACATACACACACATATAATACACTAAATTATTTATATACTACGCAAATCATGCAGCAGTGCCATCTATCTTTATTTCGCGATCCATTTTTTTCGACCTCGATGCGTTTCGTCACGTTTTGTATCGCGATATTTTGTCAAACGATATTTCGTCCCATCCCTAGTAAATATTAATTTCAACATTTACTAATACGTTATTAAAATCAAAGGTTGTATTTGTTAACATTAGTTAATGCATTGTGCACTAACATGAACAAACACTGAACAGCTGTATTTTTTATTAACTAACATTAACAAAGATTAATCAATACTGTTACAAATGTGTTGTTCATTGTTAGTTAATGTTAGTAAATACATTAACTAATGTTAACTAATGAAGTGTTTCCAAAAATATGATCATAATTCACTTTTCATGGAAAAGACCAGTTTTTCAAGTAAAGAGGGTACCTGAAACATAAACATTATTTAAGGCCCCGATATACAACAAGCGAAATCTAAGAATGAACGTCATGGTGTGATGTCATTTCGTACAAAATCGGGCAAAAACGAAGTTTGTTTCATGAGTTCGAAACAGCTGGTTAAAGCGAACTTCCTGGAAAAGTTCACTCCAGCCGGTAAACGTCTTAGGTCCGTGGTGATTACAAAATATAGGTAGATGTACTCTGAGGCTCCATCTTCTTTGGTGTGAAAATATTCTCCCGCTCATTTCTTCAGTTTAGTCCGTCGAGGTCGGACAGCCGCGAGAAACATGAACACACTGGAGAGCTGATTAATAGTAGAACATGAAGTAATTCTAATTGAAAGAGACACTGACACTTTTTTGCATAGTTTTTTCAAAGTTCTGTCATGAAACTCAAGATGGCGCAGGCTGATAAGTCCTAAACTCAATCTGCTTGCAATCACATCATCATCTATAGGGCACAGCTGATTGTTTCCTGCTGTATCAGTAGCCAAAGAGCTTGTGTGCTCAACCTTTGAATACTTGGTCAGCATTTGCCTTAGAAGTGCAGAGCGCTTTCAGAAACCCTCCACTTTCCCCAGCTCCACCTGTATAGATCTGCTACGGGTAACTCATGCATGCTATACAGCAGCATGTCTTACTCGCTCACATCAGCGAGTCGTTTGTGTATTAGCAGCAGTAGCAAGTCCCATACCTGATCTGCAACAGCAGCTGCATACCAGATCTACTCCACCAAGATCAAACATATCGTCGCTGTCGGGCGGAAACCTCGTATGTCCAAATTTGGTCAATTTCATATTTTTTCACAAATCGATGCTATTGGTCAGTCCCCACGTGGTTCTGTTATTTTTACAAATTATTAACCAATCTAAAGTGTTGAAAATAGCTTGAGAGCAAATCTCGTAACTCCATTGGACACTTCAACTGTCTGAGAATCCTCGTAACTCCACCTATTCTTCACTCCGCGGGGGGCGGGAGCCTCGCGGCATTTTGTCTCCTCAGGATTGAAACTCGCAACGATTAAGAAACCCTCGTCGAGCAACACGTAAAGCAAGCCTTAACTCTGATTTTATCTGTGTTAAACTATGATATCAGTTATTGATGCATTTTAAATGTCTACGTATTACTAGGCTTATTATTAGGCTTATTATACTTGTGCATTGAAGTTTTAAAATGTATCTAATATAGCCTAATACTTGAATTGAATTAAATGTTTTGGATACCAGCTTTAAATGATTGTTTTTATTATTATTTTACTGACTCGAAGTTGGCACTGTGCATGTAAAATACCCCAAGTAGCAGGTTTTATTTATCGGAGAAAAAGGGCCTGTCTACTGGTAATAAAACCTGCTACTTGGGGTATTTTACATGCACAGTGCCAACTGTAAGTTGTAAGTGGTAAGTTAAGCCTATTTTTGCATAACTCTGTCTGTTTTTTAGACAATAACGAGTGAAAATAGTTAGGTTAGATACATTTGAGTTGGCTTGTTTTGTTAAAAATCGATAGCTGTAATGCTTCTGTGCAGAAGGAAGCCCGTGAGCCACGGAGGTAAGTTTGCGTGCAGATTAGGCAAATTTCCACCTATGAGACAACGTTAGTCAGCTCATCATTTTTTGTTCTGCTTCACTTATAGCTCTTAAACCTTTAAAATGGAGTTTAGGAAGATGTATGTAACCACGGTCGTTAGCTTTGGTTAACTATTGAAGCCTTTTCTCTTGTCAAAAGGCTCAACGCGACCGCCGATTTTGTTTGCGTGCAGATTAATTTCCGCCTATTTTAGACAGCCTAATATTTTGGTATTGCATCACTCATATCTCTTAAACGTTTAAAATGGAGTTTAGGAAGATGTATGTAACCACAATCATTAGATTTGAATAGCTCTTAAAGCCTTATCTCTTATCAAAAGGCTGAACGCGACCGCAGACTTTGATGAACACTGCTGGCAGCAGCGACGTCTGTGTCCGTACCATTCTAATCAATGACAGCGTAACCTCGTATCTCCCCGCTCCCAAGTCATAAATCTCGTATCTCCGATTAAACATGATTTTAGGGAAATGATGTGTTAATGTTGGTATACAACAGTATATGATAGCAATATAAGGTATAATACCAACTTTAACGATACAATGTTTAATAACTCAAAAAATATGCAGTTTTTTTAATTTCCTGAAAAATAATGGTTTTGGAGATACGAGGATTCCGCCCGACAGCGACGATATCAACAGTGTCATATCCATTACACTGCTAAACACACCGAAATGCAGAGCTGGTGAAAACATATCCACATCGCTATGATCAGATGCTTTCTTAACAACTGTTTTCTCACCGCTGTCATTTTTGTTGTGTGTTAATTTTGTTATTGAAAGGAAAGTCTGCGCGAACATATTTACAGATTCATCTAAACGTCTCTCTCAGCAGCGCGGGCGCTGTCGGGATGTCCGCTAACAGTATATCGCTGCAAATGTATTTTGAACTCATTTCAAAATACAGAACCAAAAAGAACTTCCCTGTGAGTATATCGGGGCCTTTAGGTTTCTATTATCACATCATTTGTGAACTTTTAACAGCTGTAGTCAATGGACAAAATATTAATGTATGGGGAGTAATGGGTTGTGATAGGTTGGGTATGTGTTGAGAAAATGACATGACCGAAAGACTTTACAACTTACTAGCACAACCAACTCCAGACCCATTATATTTTCCATCAAATTAAATATAGTTTACGCTGACAAAAAAATATAATTTACCGATTGGATTCCTTGAATGTGCCTATAATGATCCATACAGCGTAGTTTATGATTATCTCACCTTGAGGAAAGACAGGTTGCGGTTGCGTTCAATACTGGTGATCTCCAGATTACCCATGACCACCTCACAGTTCTCATAGAACTTCCGAAGAGTCTTATACTGCTGGTCCAAATCAGACAGCGTGCTGAGCTTGTTATCAGTGCCAGGACACACTGCAGAGGAGAAAGAGAGAGAGAAACAGGTAAAGGACAGAAAAATAAGAGATGGATCAAAGCAAATGAATCTTTCATAATGTATTGTCTTGCATAAATTGCAAGCTTTGAATAACTGCAGCTGTGAAAGACAATAAAAATTAGGTAGTTTGGTTAGGAGTAAAAAACAAACCCAAAAAATATTTGGAAACTTTCCAAAGCAGCATTAGCTTCTCTAAACAATGTGTGGAATGTCCTCAGGACACAATCATAAATCTTTTTCTCCATATGGGCGCTCCAGCATCGCACATATTGTGTGAAATGACACAGGTCATTACTTTAAGAAAATAATTAGCCAAATTAGTGAGCGAAGGTTCATGTGTGTTTGCGCTTCCACTGACCTGCTTTTGCAACGCTAAACATCTGCCATGCACAACAACCAGATAAAAGAGACATTTTACGTTTTTTTCTTCAATTAAAAAAAGCCTGTGTGCCTGGCAACAGTGTTAACATCAGCTTCTCTTTTCATTTTTGTCCAACTGAGCACCGAGGGCTGTTCGGCAGGTTTTAATGAAGTATTTGATGAGTGATTGTTTCACTGATCCCAGAGACTAATCCTTGCCTGGAATCTCAGAGATGCAAGGCTTCATTCATGCATATCAAAAACTCTTCTGGCTTTGTTTCAGTTTGGAGTGACTCATCACAGTAACATTCACTCGTATGATAAACTGATGGAGTCTTCTTGCACCTTTTTGCAAGGTAAAAACAGTGTAACAAATGCATGATACAACAGACTTCACATTCTTTGGATGATGCAAGAAGAGTTCACAACCTGCATTGGTTTAACCACATTGTATCACACTTTTTGTCATATGAATGGTGTGAATTTTTAGTCTCTGAGTGGGGATAAAGTATTGCAGTATAAAACTGTATGTCTAAAGACAACTTGTTTTAAATGTTTTTTGCTCATCATTTAACTTACACAAAAAGGGATTCCCAAGTAAAACAGTATACAGTACACTGGAAAAAAATTGTGCATGACTTGTAGTACAGTAATTATATTGTGAAAATATCCACATGTAATGAAATATTAAAAAGCTTATATTTTCTTTACAGTAAAACACACTGAAGAAGTGTGCACAATTAGACCAAGGTCTTTTTGATGTCAATTTTGATTCCATTTTTCTTTCTTTTTTTATGTCTTTGAACAGATCCAAAAATGCTCTGCATGTCTGTTGGACATCAGGAAATGTGAATAATAAAATGCAACTACTGTAACAATATGATCCCGGTCTGTATTCCCCTGTCTTGTGTTGGAATCTTATTTTGAAGAATAATTCTGTTCCTTTTGTTCCTATCTTCAGTTTCTGTGTTAGGTTTTGTAGACCTTCAAGCTATAATTAATTTCCCCTCTAGGGAGCCATGACGGCTGGTTCGGGTATGGACAGGAGTGAACCAGGAGCTGGAGACAAGTAGCCCCCCACCAAAAAAAATCCTTTGGCACTCATAGTCCTCCACCTCTCTTACTGTGAAAATGGAACCACTCAGCATCAGCTCATAGTCCATATAGTTACTAAAGGAATACAAAGTACAACAAAACCTAATCTGTCACTTGGCAAAATGTGGCCAGAAACATAACTTTAGCTTACTTTTGTATGTTTACTGTAGTAGCTACTGTTTCTATTTCTAAGCCGTGTGGAGAACCAGTGGAGAAGTATTGTTTTGGTGTGTATGTGTGTATGGTATTAGTGATGATTTCCAGGGACAGTGATGAGTCTTGGCTGAAGGAGCTGTGAGGGCTAACAGGCACAGGAACAGACAGGCCCCTTTAACCCTGGCAGAGGTGTCAGACTTGACATGCAATTAAATACACCTATTTCCACCCATCAAACACCTTCCTGGGTCCAGCCTGAACCATCTGCTACATCAGCTGGCCCATGCCTGCCGAGCACCACAGAGAGGATTATTGTAAATGTGTGTGAGTAGAAAGTATCCAATGATTCCTGTGAAAATGCTTTTGTTCCTGTATGAAACACATGGCCATTAGTTTCCTTTGGCAGGACATACTCACTATGTCACTTTTGCATCAGTGTTCATTAATACCAAAGCAAGTCTCTTTACATTTCTAGTTCTTGAGGTTGTTGTCCGCAGTAAGAGATATAAAGAATACACATATACAATATATGTATAATATTCTATCTATTTTTACTGAAATAATTATAATATATAACAAAGATTATAAAATAATTAAATGTATAAAAAATATTGAATATTAACTAATATAATAATTAACAAATCCATTTTTGAAAATAAAAAATAAAGTAATATTAAATAAAAAAGACTAAATTAATAATGTTGATAGCAATAACAAAGACCAATTTAATGCTAGTCAGCTAGTGCTCAAAAACCTGCTTGAACAGTGGGAAGAAATATGAAAAATTGATTTAAAGGCTGATCAATAACTAAGCCTATATTTGTGATGTGGTTACAGCTTTGTGTGGCCACTGGGCAGGAGGTGATGCTGTAAGGGAAGGACATAGTAATAAGGAGTAATTGAACGCTGGAGGAGAACTTTAGATGAACAAGTAAGGAATAATTGACGACGGGCCGCTGAGTTTTTAGAAAAATAACGCACACCCGAGGTGGTAATGCAGCCACGACACGAAGCGGAGTGTGCATTATTTGTCAATAATATGGCCATTAGTATACTAAGGTTACGCCTCAAAACATTGTTCAGATCATGCAATTCAAGACATTTGTCGGGTTTTTGTCCTTAAAATGCTCTTGTGTGTAGGACTAATTTCTTACACGTCTAATTCCATCATTTTAGTTATGAAGGCTTAAGTCACTGATAGCAGACTAATGCAGTTATTAATGCAGTTATATAATGCAGAGAGAGAGAGAGAGAGAGAGAGAGAGAGAGATTAAGCATTTGTGAACAGTGTTCAGCAGCAGCGTCTTTACTAATAGAGAAACTGTAAGTTTATCTGATCCAAGAACAGCGTTGTCATTCGCTAGTGATAAATGTCATGTAGCTTTTAAGTTGTTAAAGTTTTTTACTGATAAAAAATCATCAGATCAGTGCTGACAACATGTTTCTGTGCGAGTGTGTGTCCGTACTGTATGTGTGCGCGTTTGAGTGGGCGAGAGAGCGGGAGAAAGAGAGTGTATGCTTTCCGTAACATAAAACGTAATTTTGTAGCAAAGAAATGTAAATAATTTGTTGTTTTTATCCTATTGTTTACTATATTTATTTGCTTGGTCAGTGTCGTTGTGTGTTTTGGTTCTTTTGCTGTTGTAGTCTGTAAGGACCTTTGAAATAACTGAAATCATTTGGCGGAGTGATATGTTATGTGGTCAATCCCAGCCTGGAACTACTTTAGCCGTGCGTTTCCCTGAAAATAATTGCAAACTGTAGAACGTTCGTCAACCAATCAGATTGAAGCATTCAACTGCCCCATAGTATAAGTGGCAAATAAATGGAACGCTCCTAAAATGAACTCTGCTGTTTTAAGACATTCCACAATTAAAAAAAAAAGTAATTCACAGCATCAAACTACAACAGCATTAAGAAAAAAATAAACAAATCCATTTATTTTAATGAATAAGAGAGTAAAATAATAGTTATGTTATGTTGTAAAGTTAACACAAAAAGATACACACGCACACACGCACGCACGCACACACACACACACACACAAACACACACACACACTCCCCGCTGTGCGCAAGGAGCCTCTGCCTATTGTACTTAATGTTGTGGGCATGTCTATTCCATTGACTCCTGGAATTCCTGCATGGAATCGCTGCCAAGAGAAACTAAATGAATAAAGCCTACTGTGCTACTCATGGAGGACTCATTCATGGCAGGACTAATTTACTTCACAGACAAATGAGGACACCTTTTATTTGCCCTTTTCCCCACGTCATTTAAGTAATGACATTGTTGGACCATGGAGATCAGGACCACAGGGGGGAAAAAACACAAATTTCTGGTGAATCCATCTTAATATGAACACGAATACAAGCATATGCTCAGGGTGAGACTAGAAACCCAAGATGTAAATACTTCTTCATCCATCAAGTTGACAATTTTTGAGAAAAGAGACAAGTTTGTCTTGTGGTGGGCAGCACACTTTTAAGAGTTGTTTCTTTACTCAAAACTATGTTCAGAAAGAAGTCCTAAAAAGTTTTTGTTTCCAAAGTATTCGTATAAATGTAGCTGTCTAAAACTGGAATCCGAAAACTTGTTCTTTCTTCCCTTTTAACATAACTTTTAGAACTGCATGTACAATCAAAGTAACATTAAAAAATCCCTGAGATCTGTGAGTAAGGATCTGTATGACATCAATACAAAGCTAACGGAGAACCCAACCAGGACTGATGGGGTGACAGAGGAAAACATTACTGCTGATGTCATTATAATGCCCCTCATCATCTAGCTCAGTCTTGATGGTACAACAAATCTCTTTTTTCTCTCTTACAAATGGCAAGCCTTTACTGAAGCACCTCTCAAATGTCTGAGTCACCTTTTACTCAATTCTGTCGGTCTGTTATTCCACGACAACAACCAATACAACTTTATGTACCCATAAGTAGGATAATTTCGCAGTGAGGTCTTGTATCACCCTGAAGAGGTTTCTTTTGCATAACAATCTGCTGACTGTACACTATCCCATAGCCTTTTTATGGGATAAAATAAATCTCCTTTATTTTGCCCCCCTTTTTATAACTGCAGACACCACTTACCCCCCAGTTTGGGAACCACTGGTCTATATGATTGCAAAGCATATGCACATACAGTATTTGGTGATTTTATATGAATCCTATTTAGCATTACAATAAGATAATTTTTTACTTTTACTTGGAATTAGTAGGTAGATCTGGTATGGAAATGGGTAAATAAGTACAATAGCATCATTATGGTACAGTGATGATGTTAAATTGAATACGGTACTTTCATAAATTCATAAAATATGCTATAAGTAACAACCATGCTGTCTATCATATTATCATAGTATTTCAAAGAAAAAAGAAAGAAAGATATTTTTCAGCATAATTACTCCAGTCTTCAATGTCACATGATCCCTCAGAAATCATTCTAATATGCTGATTTGGTGCTCAAGAAACATTTCTTATTATTATCAGCATTGAAAACAATTGTACTGCTTAATATTTTTGTGGAAACCGTAATACTTTTTTTTACAGGAATCTCTGATTAATAGAAAAAAAAAAGAAGAAAAAAAAGTATTTATTTGAAATAGAATAAAAACATTTACTGCAGTTTTTGATCAATTATATGAATCCATGATGAATCAATGTGTAAATTTCTTTTTCAATTACAAAAACAAACAAAAAAACACTTTCCAGGTTCCCCTTCGAGGGAACTCGCACTGCGTCGTCGTCGTGACGACACTTTGGGGAACGCCCTTAGCGTAACGCATCTGAATCATGAATGAAATCTGTCCAATCCTGATTGGTGCTGCGTCATGACGTAGTAGTAGATGACGGCATAACCGGAAGATACAAAGGGACGCTGGCACAAACACACGTTAGCTTTTTGCTCTTCAGCAAGCGCTCTGTGTGAAATTGTTTGTCCTATTTGGTGTTGTTTGTCCCAAATAACGTCTGCATTACAATATAGAATCTAGTGGCTCGGATCTCGCGTTTGCCGAGGCAGCGCGTAGGTTGCGGGGCTACTCTGCAATAAAGATTCTGTGTGGGTGCGAGGCATGCACAGTCAGCTCCTGAGGGTGCTGGCTGTGTGTTCATTGAGAAATATCTTGACGCACACAGCCGTGCGTTTCGGGTGTTTCAGCCTCGCGCCCGTTGGCTTTCTTCTCGAGAGATGAAAGCCAAATATATTGTGAACGACTCGAATCTCGCGTTTGCCGAGGCAGCGCGTAGATTACGAGTCTGCTATAAAAGGGACACACGCCACGCGATCTGTGAAATAATATTGTTTGGGTGCGAGGCATTCACAGTCAGCTCCTGAGGGTGCGGGCAGTGTTCATTGAGAAATATCTCGACGCGCGTGCATAGAAAACAGCCGTGCGCTGTCGGATGTTTCAACCTCGCACCTGTTGACTTTCTTCTCGAGGGATGAAAGCCGATATATTGTGACGGCTCGAATCTCGCGTTTGCCGAGGCAGCGCGTAGATTACGAAACCGTATAAATAAATATTAAACAGTATTGTCTGGTGATTATGGCTGCATTTAATTATGTGGAATTAAAATGATGGAATATTATCTGACTTTGAGAAGTTAGATATTTTAATTCAGCCTACCATCCAGACAGTGTTTCACTTATCCAGTGTTTTTGGCTGCATTTAATTTTGAGGAATTAAAATGTTGAGCCTCGCACCGACAGGTGCAAAAAGAGAGTGTCGCCTCCCGCGCCCCTCCCGAGGGAGCCTGGCAAAGGAGGCGGCGCTCTCGCGGCAAGCCTTCTGAGCCTAAGGTCGTTCTGAGGACCGTCCTTCAGGCAAAGAAGGCTTCCGCCAAGCGGTCCTAGCTGCGGCCGGACCGCTGAGAGCTGTCCCCCCCGGGGTGGAGCGATTGAGGTCGCCTCCTTCCCGGAGCTCTCGGGAAATCAGTGCTGTGTTCCCGCCGTCCAGCACGCTTCGGGCCACACTGATTTCCTGCGTACGCACGCCGCTCCAGCCACCTCTTGAAAGACCTGTGGCTGGGCAGCGAACGCGTTCGCGCAGCCGAAAATCATTCTCGACTGCTCCCTGCCGGTCAGCCGCTTCAGGGGGTCGGGAACGAGGCTCGGTTGACACCCGAGGCCAGCCTCGAGAGGCTGGTTCCCTTAGTAGATTATCTCGGCGCATGGTCATGCCTTCCGAATATATCTGCGTGGGCCCTGCGTACTGTAGAGCTGGGTTACAGACTGCAGTTCAGCTCCCCTCCTCCGAAGTTCAACGGGGTGGTCTGGACTGTGGTCGGCCCAGAGCAGGTTCGGGTTATGGAACAGGAAGTTCAATCCCTGTTGGTCAAGGAGGCCATAGAACGTGTTCCTCTGCCAGACAGGGAGTCCGAGTTCTACAGCCGGTACTTCATAGTTCCCAAGAAGGATGGGGGGTTGCGTCCAATAATAGATCTCAGGCACTTGAATCGTTCTCTGAGGAGATTCAGGTTCAAGATGCTCACAATTCCAGCCATCGTGAGTCAGATCCAGTTCGAGGACTGGTTCGTCACGATAGATCTGAAGGACGCATACTTCCATATTTCCATCCTTCCATGTCACAGGAAGTTCCTGAGGTTCGCTTTCGGGGGCGAAGCGTACCAATATCGGGTTCTTCCCTTTGGCCTAGCTCTCTCCCCTCGCACCTTCACCAAGTGCATGGATGCAGTGCTGGCTCCGCTGAGACTCCAGCGCATCCGAGTACTAAATTACATAGACGACTGGCTAATATTAGCCAGGTCGCGCGAGATGGCAGTTCGACATCGAGATGTCGTTCTGGCCCATATCAGGTGCCTGGGGTTGAGACTCAACACAAAAAAAGAGTGTGTTGACGCCCTCCCAGAGGACTACGTTCCTGGGAGTTGTATGGGACTCCACGACGATGCGGGCACAAATGTCTCCCGCACGCGTGGAATCCATACGGCGATGGTCTCCAGAGCAAAGCTAGGCCACAACCTCACTGTGAAGCAGTTTCAGAGACTGCTGGGGCTCATGGCAGCAGCGTCCAACGTCATTCCTTTTGGCCTGCTACACATGAGACCCCTACAGTGGTGGTTGAGAGCAAAGGGGTTTTCCCCGAGGGGAAATCCGTTCCGTATGATCAGGGTAACGCGCAAATGCCTTCGTTCTCTTGTCATATGGAGGAAACCTTGGTTCCTGTCCCAGGGACCGGTACTGGGAGCATCATGTTGCCAGAAAACCGTTTCAACAGATGCCTCCCTCACTGGTTGGGGCGCGGTCATGGACGGCCGCTTTGCGAGAGGTCTGTGGGAGACCCGGCATTCTTCCTGGCACATCAACTGCCTGGAAATGCTGGCGGTCTACAAAGCTCTGAGGAGCTTTTTCCCAGACCTCCGCGGCCACCATGTCCTGATACGCTCGGACAGCACTTCTGTAGTCGCGTATCTGAATCCTCAGGGGGGTCTGAGGTCGCGCCCTCTATGCAGACTGGCACACCAGATCCTTCTGTGGTCCCAGGGGAAACTGTCGTCTCTCAGAGCGATGTACGTCCCCGAGGACCAAAATCAGGGAGCAGACGTCCTGTCGAGGCAGGGGCTGAGGCCCGGGGAGTGGCGACTCCACCCAGAGGTGGTGGAAGCCATGTGCGTGAGATTCGGCCCAGTGGAAGTGGATCTGTTCGCGTCTCAAGAGACGTCCCACTGTCCACTGTGGTTCTCTCTCAGGCATCCAGCTCCGCTGGGGCTGGACGCCATGATGCAGACGTGGCCGAGGCTGCGTCTGTACGCATTTCCCCCGATCGCTCTGCTCCCGGGAGTCCTGGAGTATGGTTCTCGGACATTGTAGCACTGCTGGACGGCCTTCCGTGGCAGGTCCCTCTGAGGAGGGATCTGCTGTCGCAGGCAGGGGGCACAATATTTCACCCCCGGCCAGAGCTGTGGAACCTCTGGGTCTGGCCCCTGAGGGGGCTCGGTACCTAGAGGCTGGCCTGTCAGCAGATGTTGTCGAGACCCTACTCAGCTCCAGGGCTCCTTCTACCAGGAGACTGTACAGCCTGAAGTGGAATGTGTTTTCCACTTGGTGTAGAGAGCGTGAGGTGGACCCAGTTAACTGCCCAGTGGCTTCAGTGCTGGAGTTCCTCCAAGATCGTTTCTCCGCCGGTCTTACCCCGTCCACACTTAAGGTGTATGTGGCTGCCATTGCGGCTTTCCACTCGCCTGTAGGTGATGGGCCCTTGGGGAGGCACCATCTGGTTGTACGTTTCCTCCGTGGGGCTCGGAGGATGAGGCCTGCGGCTCGCTCCAGAGTCCCAACCTGGGACCTGGCGGTGGTACTTGAGGGGTTGGCTGAGGCCCCCTTCGAGCCACTGGAGTCGGCTGAGGCAAAGAACCTGACCCTTAAGGTGGCCTTTCTCCTTGCTATCACTTCTCTGAGGAGAGTGGGGGATCTCCAGGCCTTGGCGATATCGCCAACTTGCCTGGAGTTTGCCCCTGGCGGAGTTAAGGCCATCTTACATCCTAGACCGGGCTATGTGCCCAAGGTGCCATCTAATGTGGCACGGTCAGTGGTTCTTCAGGCCTTCCATCCTCCACCTCATGTGACGGCGGAAGAGGGGAGACTTCACCTGCTCTGCCCAGTCAGAGCCCTTAGGGTTTATTTGGAGAAGTCTTCTCAATGGAGGAAGTCAGACCAGTTGTTGGTGTGCTTTGGTTCACCTAAGAAAGGGCTGCCTGCATCTAAGCAGACAATCAGCAATTGGATTGTCCAGGCTATAGCCACGGCTTATCAGGTGCGCAATTTGCCTTCACCTATGGCCGTGAGGGCACATTCCACCAGGGGCATGGCCTCCTCGGTGGCCCTCCTTTCTGGCGTCTCGCTTCAGGAGATCTGCGAGGCGGCCGGGTGGGCCACCCCGCACACCTTCATACGCTTCTACAGTCTGCAACTCCCTGTGACGCCTGGCGCCAGAGTGCTCGCGTCCTAAGTGTGCCTGGTCTCCCAGCTTCACACTAGGGCGGGCGTGATTACGGTGTGGCATAGTGGGCATTACGTTCCCCAAAGTGTCGTCACGACGACGACGCAGTGCGAGTTCCCTCGAAGGGGAACGTCTCGGGTTACGACTGTAACCCTTGTTCCCCGAGAAGGGAACGAGACACTGCGTCTCGTCGCCACACCTATCACGGGCAGAGCGCTTGCTTCATCGCAAAGGAGCTAACGTGTGTTTGTGCCAGCGTCCCTTTGTATCTTCCGGTTATGCCGTCATCTACTACGTCATGACGCAGCACCAATCAGGATTGGACAGATTTCATTCATGCTTCAGATGCGTTACGCTAAGGGGGTTCCCCAAAGTGTCGTCACGACGACGACGCAGTGCGAGTTCCCTCGAAGGGGAACAAGGGTTACAGTCGTAACCCGAGACGTTTTCTCTACACTAAAAACACACCATAGTACCATAGTACTTGTTTTGTAAAATAACATTTTGGTTAATCAAATATAAGACAACATCTAAATTTCCTTTCTTGCTTAGACTCCCTCGTTCCTTCTAATGGACTAACACTTATAAAAAATATATTTTATTCATATAAAATATATAATAGGCCCAAATATGTGTGATCATTTCCACAATGTACAATGACACAAATGATTTCTGTGCTGCTGTGAATCACTATCATCTCTTTAATATAAAACCCTTTTCATCAAATTGATTATCCGGTTCTTTTGGATTTCTCAGCGAGCAGCGAGGCATCACCTGCTGGTGAGACACAGGTGGAAGAGATTTGTATTAAGCAGACAGAGGATTTAATGACTTGTCCCAGTCAATTTCCTGCAGCCGTTCTCTTCTTATAACCCTGAAAAGAGTTTTGCACTTAATGTAGCCCAGCTACATTAACAGCTCATGTCGCCTGATCCTGTAGACGGGATACAGATAAACAGCTTGACAGAACATACGCTGATACTCTTCTTGATGAATGCTTATGCATGCACTGAGTATGGGAAATTTTATCTAACAACCACTGTCGGAAATATTAGAGGAGTTACAAGCAATGCTAGTCACTATACACTAAGGAATATGCTGAGATCTTTACTATTTAAAGGCGAAGTATGTAGTCTGTGACTGCGACACTAGAAGCACCTAGCGGGATTACAAAAATAAAGCATATTTTGCAAACGCCCCTTTTGCACGCCATGTCTTCCCAAATCACAAACACAGCTTTTACGGCTGCTCGTGAAGGCATGTCTCAACAGGTACAAGTAGACTATACTTTCAATAAAAGACCCAACATATTAGGAGTTATTTTAGCTGTGTTGCTATGTGTCATTAAAAAAGCAATTGAGCTAACATTCTGTCTAGAGCGAACACGAGCGTCTTGCTTACAATAGACATTTACTCATTTTTGACATGACATGCCACAACTGTTTGAGGCTGTCTACACTGGACAGTGGACACGTCAAAGTAAACAATAAAAACATGCATGATGATGCTGTATGGTACTGAAGCGTCCATTGTAGCGCGTTGTATTGTAATGCCCCGTTCGCTTGTATTTGTTCATGACCTGTTTAATCTTTAAAGGTCTGTAACCGAAGCTGAATGTCTTTTTACATTGTAATGCGTCGGTCATTGTCCCACACTGGCTAAACCGCCTCTGGCTCCGCCTGCTAGAGTAGCCACACCCAAAACTCTTGCTATTGGTTGCGGTCGTAAGTGATTGACAGGTCTGAATGGACCGCTCTCAGTGTTTCGATGGTGCCTGGAGGGCTCAGTGTTTTCACTATCTGGGGAGATAACCCCATGAATAGTAGTCAATGTAAAATAAGCTGGGTTAAGAGAATGTATTATAACATAAAGAAAAAACGTACATACTTCACCTTTAACCCCTTAACTGTCACCATCTCTCTAGTGGGCCGCTTGCCGCTTTTTTATTGCCTTTTTATCACATATTTTAGAAATAATCATCATATATAAACACTCAAAATTCATCCTTAAAATTGGACATTGCGTTACCCTGGAAACAGTACTTTAAAATCTTTTAGCGGGCTCCCCCTAGTGGTGGTGTCATGTTTCATATTGAAAAATGTGTTTTATCATCAAAACTTTTGTGACAAAACACATTTTCGTCAGAAAGGTCTGAGAATCAAGGTTCTATATATATATATATATATATATATATATATATTTTTAGTACAGTACATTTGCTAAATTTAAACCTCTATAACCTTTTTACACCTCAATTTTTTGATGTGCTTTCCAAAGCATTCATGAATTACAGTCATTTCATTTTGGATAGTGCATTTTCACATCTATGCTCAAAAAGAAGGGTGACAGTTAAGGGAAGCTCTACTGACAGCATCTGTGGCATCAATTATCACTAAACAATTTCGAATTATCCCAGTGTTAGTACAAATTAAAAAAAGTCTGTAATGCAAAATTTTTTTTTTTTTTAAATAAAAAAAGCTTTAATATGAGCTTAAATACTTTCAGCTCAGGAACTAGCTACAGTACATCAAGTCTCCATTTCCTTTCTATACCAAATTAAATTAATTATAACATTTTAGAACACATTAACATGAAACTGGTTTCAATTTTCAAAACTGTAAATAGTTCAGTTTAAACATTTATTTGGTTTAAATGATGCTGCAGTGCTTGCAATAATATCATTTAGAGACATTTCTTCACACAGCCGTGAAATGAAACTGCACTATTAATTAGTTACTGTCACAAAACATCTGGGTATTCTGATTCTTGATAAACATTCATCTTCTGTGTGGTTTTGATGTATTTTGAGTGTTATAACATTTAATGAACAGCATCTCTGAGCCTTTGTATTGACTCTGTTCAGAAATCAGACACAGATGTCCACAGAACACACGCTGTGATACCTCGCAGTCATTGAAATTATCATTCATTCCATGTCGGTCATCTTTGTAAAGGAATAATATGTGCATCGTTTTCCAAGGCGCCCCTCATACGCATTAAATATTTTGGAATACTAAATACGGCCAACCATATTTGACACTGATATATGCATTTGTTCTTTTTTTGTTCTATTTTTATTAATTATTTTTATTATCTGTGTCTTGTCACTGCCATTCTGTTTGTGCTGTGGAAGCTTCTGTCACCAAAACATGTGAAAATATGTGAATAAAGCTCTTTCTGATTGTGATTCTGATAAGTAAGTACATTATGCTGTAAATAAATTATCTAAAGCTTCTTATGACAGGATGCATTTACTTAGTAAACAGCTGCATAATATATCAAGATTTGTTTTACATTTTGAATGTAAGTGTATTTTGTCTTACATGCACCAGAAAAATGTTGTCACTTCTTTTTAACTGTTAAATCTGTCAGTGCACTAAGAACAATTTACACTTGTATTAAAGATTCATTTCTCTAAAAGACTCAATATCTTATGCAGTGTTGCTTCTCTAGTAAAGTTATCTTGTTTGACTCTTGTTGGATTTTTTGATTTTTAACTGAAAAAAATTGACTGCATGAAATAAATTTACACAAAACACTTAAAATACATTTTTTAAATTAGATGTTCTATATAAAATAAACATAAAAGCTTATGTGAAGCTTATTATTCTACACAGTCATTTCACTAAATGTAATTTATTAAAAGTTTTAACGTTTTAACACAATACTAGGATCATAATTAGTGTTCCCTGCACGAAATAGCTTATTTGTGACCCTGGACCACAAAACCAGTCTTATGGGTAATTTCTTTAAAATTGAGATGTATACATCACCTGAAAGCTGAATACATAATCTTTCCATTGATGTATGGTTTGTTAGGATAGGACAATATTTGGCCGAGATACAACTATTTGAAAATCTGGAATCTGAGGGTACAGAAAAATCTAAATATTGAGAAAATCGCCTTTAAAGTTGTCCATTTCTATTGGCGATAGTGCTGCATCCATTCACAAAAATAAATGTTTTATATATTTAAGGTGGGAAATTTACTAAATATCTTCATGGAACATGATCTTTACTTAATATCATGATGATTTTTGGCATAAAAGAAAAATCTATAATTTTGACCCATACAATGTTTTGTTGGCTATTGCCACAAATATACCCGTGCAACATAAGACTGGTTTTGTGATCCAGGGTCACATTTCTACTATTGAAAATACAACGTGGTCTACCACTGATTACCATGGTAGTTTCTGCCCGAAATACTTACGTTTCAAAATCAAGTCAAGTCACATTTATTTATATAGCACTTTATATGCAATTGAACAATTCATAGTCATAAACAGGAAAAATGAAAGTGTTAATGTTGCAAAATTTCATCAATCATGAAACAACTTTGATTCAGCTAAAGCAGCTCAACAGAAAACTGAATATTATTACTCAGTTCAGCTCAGTAACAGTGTAGCTTAGATGTCCATCAATAATGAAATTAATTCAATTAAGCTATAAAGCAGCTCTAGAGAAGGCGATAGTTTCATTATTGATCAGAGAGAAGAAACAATTTCTGCCAAATTTTTGCCTATTTAAAGATGACCTAGTATGCCCTTTTTCAAAGTCTTAATTTTGTTTTTTGGGCTCTACTAGAATAGGGTTTCATGCTTCCACACATTTTACATTATTGCCATAGCAGTCTGACTTTAAAGCGTTCTGTTTCGTTCCTGTCTTAATGAAGCCCCTCCTTCCAAAAAGTGCAATGTACTCTGATTGGTCAGCTGGACCAGTGTGCTGTGATTGGTCACCCGCTTTGAGCTTGTTTTGGAAATGTCACGCCCCTTACCATAACTGCGAGTTAACCCCCTGAGGTCGGCTATCGCGCCGGCGCGTTTTTTTCTTATCAGTGCAAAAGAGACTCAAAATACTCTGTTGATTTTGATCTTACATAATTGTGTAATACACCATTCAAAACTGTTAAATGTCTTCTTTTATTTGTGTGCGCTTTAAAAACAAAATGTTGTGTTTTTCGTAAAATAAAGAAAATAAACATGATGCGCGTTCTGCCGTCTCTCTCAATGTGAAACTCATTCTGAAACGCGACAGAAAATGACCTGTAACATAATGACCACACAGACTTGAAACGCATGTCTATACAACGCTTGGAGTCTCTATTTTTAAAGTATGTAAATTATATAAAAAACAAATATTCTCTGTTTAAGTAATCCGTATAAAAAGCAGCGGCATGTACAGTTTCTCAAACGCGTCCTAATTAACTCTAATGTGACCACGCCCATGCGCGCACGCGCGATTGACATGCAAATGATCCATGCGGAGGAACGCAGACCTGTAAACACCCTCATTACCTCAAAACAAAGAATCAGAGACTTCAGTAACTTACTCCTCTGCTTTTCATCGAGTTTGGAAGACTGTGTTTGTGCTGTGCTGTTTCACTTGGATTTACCTCAGAAGAATTAGAAGAACGCGATTTGAAGATGAGAAGATTTTTAACACACTACTAACGCAACTCAACCCGGCCCCGCCCCCTTCATTTTGTGAATTCCTTGGGCAGAAATTATTTAAATGAGGGATTTTGTGACGTCTATGTTCCTGGAAGAAAACTCAAGACTACAATCAAGGTGTTTCAGAGATTTCAGAAACAGTGCGCACTGATATCGAGAATAACTGCCTTTGGATTTAAGACTATACAAGCTTGAATAGGTCATTAAATAGTTCTCCTCATTATGTAAGTTTTCTTCTATACTGAAATATTTCTGAGAGCTGACCTTTCAGAGATTACTGAGAGGTGGTATAAAGCACTTTTAGACAATCCTTTGAACATCAGGCTCCTGCTTTGATTTCCAAATCCATCATGTCATTTAGAACAAGATTAAGGCCATTGAGAGTATAAGATGAAAACAAAGCAGCGGCCATAATGCTTTACTTACATGGCTGTTGCCTTTCTAATAGATGTAATTTATCTGCAAATCACACATTATGGTTTACTACATAATATCCCATTGCTATCATCACAGGATATTTCAGCATAACACAACAGCAAAATGTGATGCCATTAAAGTGCGGAATTTATAGGAATATGAGCTGAAATAATCAAGAGCAACACAGTATGCCACACTTACAGCTCAATGTATTCTGAGCCTTTCAAATCGTGTGGATCTTGCAGAAAACGCCCTAAGAGTCGGTCAGCTGCTGCTCTTTGCCTCTGATCTCTCAATGCCATCCTAAAAATGCCCCACAACAGAAAGCATGAGGCTGATTCCTGCCTTGCAGTGCCTTGTACCTTAAAATAATGTTTCCAAAATGGTTTCAGTGGTTCATCAACTTGTAACAGGGTGAACGGCACTGAAATGCATTCTGCATTCGCTTTGCGAATCTGTATCTGGATCTGTAGTTCGAATGAGACATAAGACCCTCCCTCTGGACGGAGGCTAAAGTTAAAAGTTTAGAGGCTAAAAGTTCCTGGTTACAGAACCACAAGATTTAAAAACTGTTTTGTACCAGCGGCAATCACTCTGTTAAACAAATGGTAAAATTATTTGCACAAAACGCACTAGCACTCTGGTCATGTACTGTTCTCTGTTCCTCCTTTTTTTCTTTTACTACTTGTTTTTATATGTTTTAATGTTTTGTGTGTTGCATGTTATGTTGTGGTCAACAGAGTTTTAAGGATGTCCTGCCTCTTAGACTGTAAAACTAGTTTGCCTACGGGTACCAATAAAGTAACCTAACCTAACCTATAACCTAACCTAAGAAACAACAAATTTGACTTGCTTTACGGCAAGCGTTACAGTAGCAAACAAAAAATAGCAAGCATTGTCATTATTTTGTTTTTCTGATGTCGCAATACATCATACTTTCATAAAATCATTGTTACATCGTTATTTCCAAAGCCGGTGCTGGATAAACAAATAGCGTGCGTGTGACGGTAGGCTGTGTTAAATTATTTACAACAGCGGTAATGGACAATTCCGCTTCCAACCTGTAGGGGGACCGAAGAGGAAAAGTGCTTGGGCTCACAGGTGCTTGGGGGGTGCGAGACGACCACCATTCAACCCGAAAAAAGTAATATAACTATTCCAATGACTCCGAAGCTGTTCGGTTAAGGTAAAAAAAGTTACTTAGTTCACCTTTAAACAGTCAACTAATCCCAGTCGACAGAGTCTTCTGTCTGAAGGCCAACAGTTCAGACTGGCATATCTTTACCAGGCGTTCCACCAACAGTAATATTCAGAACAATAAATGTATAGGCGAGATTCATACTAATACCTGCAGATAATAATATTCAGTGTTGGGCCAAATCCAAACCTAAACGATTCAATTAGCTGAGGATAATCACTTTCTGAGGGTAATCTGTAATCTCTATTCTTCAATAGAAATCCTAAAATAGTTTGCTAGTCTGTGTAGTCTTATCCCTTAATATATATAATTTATGCCTTAAATGATGTCTCTACTGAGCGACATGGTGATGGAAAAAAAAATATGAGATGCTAGAAAAACAAATTCATTTCAATGCGTTTTCATTCACTCGCATAAGTTTTACGTTCCTTCGGGAAACTTTGCGTACGCTCGCAAAACTTGTGTTCTTTGCAAGCGAACGCAAAGTTTCTCGGATGAACGCGGACATTTTGTGAGTGGACACAATATTTCTCGGGGGAATGCAAAACATTTGTGAGACAAGAACGCAAAAGCATTGACATCATTTTTCCTCTCTCACTATACCATCAATAGTGCCACTATACTAATCACTATAACAGCAAGATAAACCATTAGATTAGTAATATATCATACTTTGTAGTTAGCAAGGAAACCAGTGTATTTATAATAGTTATGAATATATTGAGTTAGCTTTTATTTTAATAAAACATTTTAGTCCATTATTAGTTTATAAATTTTTTATTTTAGTTTAGGGGTTTTATTTATTAGTTATATATTTATTTTTATATCAGTTTTATATTTTTACTTAAACTTTTTTATTTCAGTTAGTTGCCAAGACAATCTCTCAAATTTCCTTAAAATTTTTTAAGATTAACTTTTTTTATCTAATATTTCTATATTAATTTTTTTCATTCAACTTTATTTCAATTACCGAAAATGATTTGTGATAATTGTAGTTAACAACACCAACAATCTTAATGCTGTCAGAATTCACACTACAATTTTATCAAGACTATATTAACTATGACATTACAAAACTATTAAATATGACATTGCATATTTCTGATTGTACTATAATTTGCAATAATATCAGTCATTAGTGTTTTAATCATGGGCTTAGATTCATTGAATAAAGAGATTTTCTCCTCTGTGTGCAAGGCTTCATATTATTAAACATTATGAGCTTTATGCCTTGACCTGGACGTCTGACCTTAAACAGTGAATCAATAAATACAGAATGGGAGCAAATGAGTTGCGGAGTTCTCTGATATACGGTTATTACAGCGAGAGGCAATAATGAACTCAATGGACTGAGAGTAATGACTCTTTCACTATCACTCATTGACTGACATTAAAACTTTGACACTGCCTTCACTTTTATTACCACAATTTCAGCACATTACAGAGGGAGAGGGTAAAATAATCAAAAGTTTGTCACAGGGCTCTATGAGTCCAAAATCAATAATTTGCCTAATTGTACATTTTATTTACATTTGTTAATTGAATCGTGAAGGTAGAAGTTTTCAGCATGACATTGTATAATCATTGTATAATGGCTTAGATTAAGCCAGGACTAGGCCTTAGTTCAATTAGGACATTTTGTCCCATTTTGTCCTGAAGTTGCTTTCAGTTAAAACAGCTCAAACATGCTTTTTAGTCTGGGACTAGCCTTGTCTGTGGTTACTAATATACATAATTATATAAGATTTATACAAATTCTCTGTGAAGTCCACTTAGCAGGACACTATCAGGTGATTGTTGAGAACAGCAGGACGTTCAATAACAGGAAGACCTCTGCAAATCAGCCTATCAGAGCTCATCTGAGATTGCTGCAATTTATGATTAATAATCAGCACACCTGGGTTAGAGGACAACTCCAACTACTTGTTCCAATCAAATTTTCTTGCAAGGGAAAAAAAAAAGTTTGTGGTTTTAGTCTTAATGTGCAGTTGTCCAACAGTTTGTATTCATTAAAAACCAATCAGTAGAAGCGCCACAGTTTTACCCAGGTTTGACACTGGATAATGGATAAAATGCATACACTGCAATTGAACGCATTAAACTTTTGATCCACACAAAATCTACAATAGAATGAAAAATCCTCAATTTGTGCCCTATACACGAAGCTCTTGCAGTTAGCTAACTAATGAGATTTCACCTAACAGAAATAATGTATTCAAATCATAAATGTGAGAGACGGAGATTCTCAACATCCATATGTTGCAGTGACCTCTCCTAGATGAAATGGAATTTCAATCTAGGATGGTTTGCAAATGTAGTCCAGTCCCCTGCCTACTAATCACAGCAAAGACTGTGTGTATTCACAAAGAGTATGTGTAATCACATGCATTTAGATGCGGAGAATAAGAAAGCTATGAGGACAATAAAGTTTAAGAAAGAGGTGATTACAAATTCAGATGTCAGATGAGTTCAGTTCGCTTTCGTTAGACCTCAGGAAATGTAAAAAGAAAGAAAAAAAATATATTATCTAGACTTTTATCTCCATAGGATAGAAAAATCACAAATGGGATCGTTTAAAGTCTAAACTGTTTCTCCTCGAAGCAGATCTCCAGCTTCTCATGAGAGAAGGCCTGTCAAGTTTCAGAAGAAATCTCTACAAACTGCTATGATCTGATTAAATACCAAAGTCTGCAAACAAACCTCAGAGAAACTCTATAAACTAAGAAATTTCTAGGGCGGGACATCCTGTCACTCACATGAGACTGACCAATAGCAGACCACAACCATCCAATCAATTTCCCATGAACAAAATCAAGCCCCACCATACATTTGTTTTCCTTCTTCACAAAGCTGTTTCACTCAGATATATGTTGCAATAGGGAAGGGGAAAAAAACTCTCAACTTCCATTTCAAGTCGACTTTAAATGCTGGTAAAACCTAATGATGCAAGTATCCTACAATAAAGTTGTAAGTAGTAAAATAATGTTTCGAATGTGTTAGTTAAACATCATTAAAGGATAATTGCGGTATTTAACACCTTGAGTCTATTTTGTAGTTTGTTATGGATTAACTAGAGTGGTGGACACAGAAATTTGGACGATGGGTCCTGTCTCGACTTTTTGACTCTTTTAAAATCGCCTTTGACCGCTTCAGAGTGGCTGTCTATGGGCATGCACGAACATGTCCTTAAAACAACCCTTAACATTCGTTTTCAAAACTGTGCAACTCACCAAGTGGTAAGTGGTGTTCGTTGATGATTAAAAACAAATATATCGGCGCAATGTATGATTTCAATCCGTGTTATTTGCTATAGTGGAACTATTTTTTCAGATACCTCACAACCGCGTATAAACATCCGCTCGATATTTGAGTCTGAAGCATTAGCACACTCCCGACCACTTGATGGCGACAACCACTTTGCCGTACAAGGACGCTGCGCGGAACTCGGTGTCTAGCGCATAGAGCACAGTTGCTCTGCTCACGCTAGCCTTCTGAGAGACGGAGAACTGAGCAAAACGACTACAACCAAATGTAAACAGCCCCCTTTTCCATTTCCGGTAGCGCAGTAATATCAACCAGCAATGAGTCCTCCAACAGAAATCAATGGGATTTTACAAAATGACATATAAAACACGACATAAACTGTATTTCGCTACGCTACTTGTTTTTAATCATCAACGAACACCACTAACCACTCGGTGAGTTGCACAGTTTTGAAAACGAACGTTAAGGGTTGTTTTAAGGACATGTTCGTGCATGCCCATAGACAGCCACTCTGAAGCGGTCAAAGGTGATTCTAAAAGAGTCAAAAAGTCGAGACAGGACCCATCGTCAAAATTTCTGTGTCCACCACTCTAGTTCATCCATAACAAACTATAATAGACTCAAGGTGTTAAATACCGGAATTATCCTTTAAATGTCATAGCAGAATGGGTAACCTAACTTGTGATTTGACATGAAGGAAAAGAAAAGAAACAACAACTTGATGCAAGTAATGCAGCAAGTAATATCTCAAACATCAAATGTAAAAACACATTTTACCTTTTGTGATTTAAGTGTCAAGTTTCACAGACAGGGCTTAGATTAAAGCCAGGATTAGGCCTTAGTTCAATTAGGGCATTGAAGTAGCTTTTATAAACGTACCTTAGAAAAAAAACATTAAAAAAAGATAATGCTTGTAGAGATAGTACAAGATCATGTTTTTACATTTCCTTCACTGTATGTGTGTAGGTTTAATATTTGAACTTGGCTGTGTTAAATTCAGGCGGGATTCCAAAATATGCCTTAAAGTGGAAGAGGTTAAAGGTCAGTATGTTTCACCGCTAGATGTCGCTTATTCAAAACAATAACAGAGTGAAACAGCTATACAATGACTTTTGACGTTTATACTGTATGGTGTTCGTAAACACTTATTCTGCCAGAAAACGCTTCAAACAAAAATCATCTTCCTGCCCTAGAGCAGAACAGTATACAACATTTCTCATATTATTCATGATATCCTGATATGTGAAAGCCAAAGAGTTCCTCTGAGCACCGACGAGTGTGACCGTGTATTTTCCCAAACAGTTAATATTCTGCTTATGCACACAGGAGCCTGCCTCTCATTAGGGGAGAGCAGGAGACAGGTAGATTAAAATTAATTGGTGTATGTTGTGGCAATCTCCACACATTCACAAAGCCTGGAGAAAGTGGGAGACTGCTGTCAAAACAGATACAGAGCAACACGGAGCCTGTGCCATTTATCAGCCTGCTACTACAGCCTTATCGGCTGAGGGGCCGAACCCAAGGGGCCTGAGTCTGACTCTGACTAGCAAGCAGCAAGTCTAAAGCTGCTGTGTGAGTCAATGAGCAGTGTGTGAACCATGAAACCATTTAAGAAATGATGGAAGTGAATGGATGATATTTAAGGCCTGTAATTAATAATTTTTCGACTTTAGTTGGGACTTTCAAGAGTCTTAACAATCCTCTTTTTATATGAAACTTGTTTGACCTATACTTAAAAAGTAAAACACAAAAATTAAAACCAATCATTTTAAATGCTACAAGTGAATTTTTGGTATCACAACATTATAGAAGTGTTAAAGATTACATTTAAATGGACAGTCCCCCCCCCCCCCCCCCCCAAAAAAAAAGACAATTCTGTCATCAATATCTTCTCATGTCATTCCAAACCCATTAGACATTCGTTCATCTTCGAAACACAAATTCACCCTCATATCGTTCCAAACCCATAAATATTTTGTTCATCTTCAGAACACAAATCAAAATATTGCAAATGCGATTAAAGTTACATTTTCCCTATTTGAAAGATTTCTGTCCCTCCATTGAAAGTCCATTCACCCAAAACTTTTAAAGCGAGATCGTGAAATAAAACCAAGTCTTCTGAAGAGACACGATCACTTTATATGATGAACAGATTTAAATTGGGCTTTTATTCACATATAAACACTGATCAGCGGCCATGTATAGAGCACTCAAATATGGAAAATGTAACTTTAATCGCATTTGCAATATTTTGATTTGTGTTCTGAAGATGAACAAAATATGTATGGGTTTGGAACGATATGAGGGTGAATCGATGACAAAATGTGCTGTCGATGACAATTTGTGGGTGAATTAACCCTTTAACAGTGTTATTAAATTAATGTTTGAAAATTTGTTTTGTTTTTAAATATTAACATTGAGTGTTAGATAATGGAAAAAGTAATCTAAATGTAAAAACTGAAGAAATGAACACACACAATTAAACATCCAATTTCAATACAGATAAATGGGGGAAAAAAGGTCATTATGCGATATGGTATTGATATACAGTATTGTGAATCCCTGTTGTTGTCACGGTTTGGGTTTTGTTTCTTGACATTGTCATGTTTCTGTGTCTTGTCATGTGATTCCCTGATTGTCATGTGATCCTGACATGTGTCTTGTCATTGGTTAATCGTAGAAATTTAATTTTGAAGGTTTGAATTTTGATGTTTTTCTTTAAACCCAATAATCTCAAAATGTGTCTCCTTTAGTGTTTCAGAAGAGATCAATGTCTCAAACTGCTCAATATCAATACTCTTACTATACTACTGTTCAGACGTGACATTAAAGACTTTTACATTGTTACAAAAAATATCAAATTTCAAATAACATATTTCACAATAATACTGTTTCACTGCATTTTACGGTAAAATAAATGCAGCCTTGCTGAGCATTAAAAGACTTCTTTCAAAAGCATTTAAAAAATGTACTGACCCCAAACTTTCGAACATTATATGTGTTGTCAACAACTGTCAAATTTGTTTTAGAATAAACATCTGAAACAATGTTGAAACTCCAGTCTCCTTAACTAGTTACATTTTCCACTGCAACCTGTCCTCACGAGTGGGGCTTTTATGAGGCAAAGAACAGAGATGTAAGCACTATTCATTATTTTACTCATGGACTCATCTGAAATCAACCGAAAACCTGAAGAGGCTATAAAACAGTGAAGAGTTCTTATGACCATATTATACTCTACCAGGTATAATACGGTCTAAAAGCAGAACAAACAGAAAAAAGTCAAGCAAGGACATTTTGTGCATCCGTTTTTGCTGATGAAAATAAGACAATTTTCACTGCATTGCTCCGGACCTTGAGAAAATACCTGAAATATTTATGGGACGGCTGTGGATGAATTTACCTTTTATGGCAATCGTCAAGGTTGATGTTGGCTTTGCATAAACAGTTTTCATAGCCATTCAATAACAAGTAAATCCTAACCTTCAACCAAGCTCAAGTTCCCTGAGGCATCCCATAATGTTCTACTGTCATAACCCTTCACAACAATGTTGGCACACTTTTTGTTTTAGGATGGTTACATCACTCAACACATGCTGTCCAAAATGAAAATGTTTCACATTTGATCAAATCCAATTAACCTATAAAAAAAAAATAGGTTATCTGATTATACACAAACTCCCAAGTTTTCCTAATTTTTACCTTGACTGGAAAGAAATAAACAATCTTCACACAAATGATGTGAAGTCAGCATGGGAGAATAATTGCGAGAGTTTGGACTCCAAGAGATGAATTGTGATTTGCAAATTTCTCTACGCCCCCCGCATGGCTGGGTTGCTTATATGTGTGTGCGCTCTTTGACAGATGATTAAATCCCTGACATCTGTCTATAGCCAGTGCCTTGTGAGAAAATCGCAGGATATCACGGATCCACATTAACCTTGGTCACTGACTTCCCTATTGTCCGGATTTGGAGCACGTAATGCTTTAGGGCGAAGTGTGTCGAAAAAAAGATGTTGGAAGGAGGTTATGGTCCCATTTCACACATATGTGAGAATACAATAGCAGTTTTATTTCTTTAAATCCATCATTTTTATACAAGATGCCCTGCAAATGAAAGCTTTCATATTCTCTGTGGAATAACAGATAGATCTTATAAAAAAAAACCTGCCTTTGTGTGCTATTGTATTTTCTGGTTTATTTTATGCATTTTACTGTTCACCCTTTGACAGTGTTCTATGCATAATGCATTGAGATTGAAGGATGTCGCATGGATTGCATCACCTTTGACGCCTCGTGCTCTTTGATAAACCTGTGGTTAAAGCAGTGCCTTTTTACAACACTAAAAGAGTTAGCGCTGAAGGGCACAAGATGAAAAGCAAGGTCACATCATCGGACTGTCTGAATGAACAGTTTTAAATCAGTTTTATTCTGTTCATTGAGCTAGACTGATGTAGGATCAGTAAGGGTTAGGATTTTTTAATGTATTCATTCAAAAATGTATAAACGAGTGCCTTATAAAAGCCTACATCCCCAAGAGGACAAATTAATTAATGGAGCTTACAATTATGTTTTATTGATCTCTCCAAATGTCTGTAAGGGCAAATAACAATGGATATAAATGGAATAATTTTTGACAGTTCAATACAATGAATGTGCATAGCATAGCTCAAATAAACTGATCTTGTGATAATTTTTTGAGAAATTTGAGTTATTGAAATCTAATATTCCCGTTTCCCAGTTAGCGTTATTTAATAAAAATACAACTGAAATATCAGAATACATTGAAAAATACATTGTTAGTTCATGTTAACTAATGTAGTTGACTACTGTTTCCAAATGGAACATCAATGTTATACGATGAGGAAAATCATTTAGATGCTTGCATTTTGATAATCGATTGAGGCCTAGCAAGAGAAGCAAGAAAAGTCTCCCAAAGGCAAGCAGGGACCCTCTTTCCTGTGTTTTTCTTTAATATCAGAAGCACTGAAAGGAACTTTGTCTGAGGCGATGGCACCTGCTCCATGTGTGATGCTGACAGATGTGCGCAGTAATTAAGCTGCCAGAGGTGTCTTCTCATTATTCAGCTACTTTCCCATGAGGCCTTTGAGTGTTTCTATGTGCCTGATGTGTGTGTGTGGCTCTCTGTGTCACGTGTGTATTATAATGATTATTTGGCAGCGTTCAGCTATGAGCTGCAAAAGCATGAAGATTTATGATAAATCATGCAAGATTGATGTGACCATTTTGCTACTTCGTGAAACGTCACTGTGTTCACGAATGCATTAGGCTTTAAATACAGAGAATAACAAGCTAAAACCACATCAATCAAACGTTAAAAAACTACATTTAAAATGTCTTCATAGATTAAATCCTGTAGCGTGCAACTGAATATTTCTTTTCTCATGGGCCGTTGACATTCATCTCAGTATTTATCGCCTCAGACAACGGCTGCATCTGAAAGCTTATACAGCTGACTTGTTGCCTTGCAGGCAATGACTACAGGCAGCATTTGTGCACGAATGAACCTCACGAAATTGATTTGGACATATTTTTAAGGCAGCATAACGGTTTAATGATCTACAACAAGATAGCGAGAGCTTTAGTAACAACTAAGCAAATATTTAATTACAACAATACAAATTTCTCGCTAGAAATTACATCAAAAGTGGAAAAAGTTGGTCAAATACCATACATTTACACACAAACTGACCACCAACTGCAACTTTCGGACGCCATCTTTATTTTTAGCTCAACTGGAATAGAACGCACCGGATTGTGGGATATCATAGGCAGTGAAGGATACGTTTATGTTGAGTTTATGTTCATTACTCCTATGAAGGAGTGAGCCAGCTCTCAGATTTCATCAAAAATATCTTAATTTGTGTTCCGAAGATGAACGAAAGTCTTACAGGGTTGGAACAACATGAGGGTGAGTAATTACAGACAGAATTTTCATTTTTGGGTGAACTAACCCTTTAAAAATAAGGTGGATACTAGCCTTGTTTTCTTCCTTCCACAGTAAGCTATCTTGAAAAAGATGAAAAGTTAGTTTCAGATGCCAAGGTAGTTAAAGTCATTTATTAAAACTGATGACAGTCTATTCACAAAAAAGCTATTCGAGCCGGATCTGATAACATGCGTATTGTGAAAAAGTTCTAACCATAGCAAAACACATTTATTAAAGCAATATCACACTAGCAATCATTTGAAAAAAATCACGTTATAACTAGCAATGATATATTTTTTAAGTTATTAGAGTAACGACAGAGAGCAAAATTGTGTGATATTGCTGTAACATGTTACAATAAGGTCACATATATTAACATTGATTAATGCATTAACTAAAATGAACTATCAATGAGCAATATATTCTTACAACATTTATTAATCTTTGTTAATGTTGGTTTAACTCCCCCTTAAAACTCATCTTTGATGATCAAAATCATGCCTTAATTAGCTTGAATGTAACTCTACACCCTTGCTTCATTTAGTACACGTGGACCATGAATATGCAAATTAGTCCCCGCCTCCACTCACTCACACCAGCTCGGACTTCCTGATCGGTCAACTGTAGTAAACGCTTGCGAATTATACAGGCTCGTCTACAAGTCGATGTATCAGAATGGTAATGCATTTTTTGTATCGCTCTCTACAATGTCAGACACATAACAGTAATTGATATGATTTAGCCTTTGACTACGTTGCAAACAGTTAATAATGTATTTCTAATGTTACACAAACCATGTTCCCATCAGACAGCTGCCTTCTAAAAATCATAGAACAAACAGTGGAGAAAAGCCCCGCCCCGAACATTGGCGGGATTGGTGACATGTTTGTGGCGGTAGGAAACAGGGGAGGTTGTTTTTGGTACTGTATTTGATTCACTACAGTTTTAAGGAGAAAATTCTCAGCAATGGTGAATTTGCACATGGTTTGTCTTAAAGCATATCAAAAACCTACATAGACATATAAACAATGTTAAAACCTTGCTTTTCATGCAGGGGGTCTTTAATAAAATGTTCATGTTCATCTTAGTTTTGTGTAATTCTGTCACTTGCAGAAAAAGTCAATAATCAGGAATGAAGCATGGTCTTTTTATATACTTTTTTTGTTTGAGTTAAAATAAAATGTAACATAAGTATTAAGCAGATGCTTTTAGCCAAAACCACTTACAGAGGAGGTGCTAGAGCACAATTGATAAAGAGTAATCTTACTCTCCACTCTCACTCTTGCGTAGGTGTAATACCTCAATTACTGCAGTGCAGGACAGAGGATTATGGACTCGAGTCCTGCTGATGCTTTAGTTCCACAGGTCGACTGTTGCTAATCAATTGAAGAACAGGATTCAATTCATTACACCCAATTCAACTGCTGCACACACACACACACACACACACACACACACACACACACACACACACACACACACACACACACACACACACACACACACACACACACACACACACACACACACACACACACACAGTCTAGCTCAGAAAGCAATGCTCAGGAGTTGCTTTTTAGCTCAGGAGACTTATTTAAAAGTGTCAAGGGATGTGCCAGAAGCCGAATTCAGAATTTGGAAAGGAGATAGCGGATTCTACGGAGCCCATCTGTTGGATTTGTTGTGCACCAAATCCTCTGACAACATCAGTCACCTCTCCTTACTCTCGTCACGTGATAAGTGAAAGTATAATGTACTGTAATGTAACAGACTACCGTGGCAAGCCTAACCATGTCCCTTTAGTGGCTCTGTAGAATGAGTTTTTAAAAATGTGCAAATTTGAACACATCCCCACTGTCAACTTTGTCTCAGATGTTTCTCCTAAAATTCCTTAAGGTAAATAAAAGATACAGTTGTTTGTTAACATACAGTAAGAGAACAGAGCAACAGTATACAGTATCATTTGGATTTAGCCGCTCTTTATCAACTTTTATATATATCAACATTTGTTTTAGATATATCAACTTGTCAATATCAATATACTAAATCAATATCAACTATATCAATTTGATTTCATATTGAGACTTATGATTGCAAATTTAGAAATTTCTGATTTAATATAATTTAGTAGCTGCAACTTAATTAAATTGTTGTAAAAGCAAATATTAACATGGCTATAGTCTCAGTAAATCAATAATAATATTAATACTAAAAAAACAGCACAAAAAAGAAACCAGCCTCCCCCAAAATAATCTCCCCAATCTGTCCTGAAATTGAAATCGTCAACTTAAACATATTTAAATCGGTGTATGTTATTGTAACAATATAGCAATATAGACAAATAAATCACATTTACAATATTTATTATACTTTTTTTTTTATTTATTTTTTTGACTTTTTTGACAGTACAGTACAACTAAAGACTTTTACAAAAGATTTCTATTTCAAATAAATGCTGTTCTTTTTAACTGTATATTAAAAAGGATGCTGGATATATAATATTAAAGGATGCACAAAAACATTAAGTAGCACAACCATTTTCAACATTGATAACAATAAGAAATGTTTCTTGAGAAAACTAATATATAAGTAAAAGTCTCAATTTGTATTCATATACAGTATATATTCAAATATATATATGATATTAAAGTCCTCTCATTTGTGATTCTGTTGAGACATTCTCACTTTTATCAGCATGGGAGTATTCTAGTATGTCATTAAACGCTTTGTTTGTCTGAATCATAGTTTATTGCAGCTCTTTTGTCATTTCGCAGGGTTGAGTGGTCACTCTCGAGGAGCCGTTTCTCTTTTGCTCATTTAATGGACTGATTTCTTGTTCATAAAGCAGGTGAGGAGTGTGGATCAATTTATGACTGAGGCCGACAGAATCCTCAATACTTACGACTGTAGATTCACAGCAGGTCCCAACGTGTCCTGTTAGTCAGGTATCACTAGATGGATGTATCAAACGGCTCTTAGATCTGCTTTTGACTTTCTGACAAAGGCCAAATAGTTCGACACAATCAACTTGTGCTGTTTTCTCCCGTGGAAAGGAAAGACCAAGAAAAGTTTAATATAAAATATAACAATTCAGTGGATTTTTCTGGATCCACTCAGTGAGTTTGCTGGATTACATCCCTGGTGGTTGTTTTTGTTGTTGACTATGTAGCAGGGGTCTACTGGTTCAGACTTCATTACCTGCTACCCCCAGAGCTCCTCAACCCATTGTCATAATGTCCATGAGAGGAGCGTTTGACTCAAATTGCTCCAAGGGAGCTGACGCCACACTGACTGCCCTTGACTAGAGCACATTACCCTTACAAAACACGAAACACCCTCTTCCATGAACACGCTATATGAAATATGTATTAATACAAAGGTTAGTATCCCCTTAAAGTCAACATGAAACGGAAGTTTCGATCGATGTAGGGCGGGACTTGATTATGTCAATTGGGAATTGATTGGATCGTCTAATATACTAAGTGAATGTAAAATGCCATATGATGACATCCATAAAAACTCTTTACTCCATCACAAGCAAAATGATAAATTATTTGGTAACACTTTATTTAACAGTGTCCTTGTTCCATGTTCCATGTATAATAATATATTAATAACAGTAAGTACATTTTAATTAATATCACTCAGTACTTAAGTGTGTAATTACACTGTAACAAGGGCACCTTAAAATAAGGATTACACTTCATTTTAAGGTGTCATTGTTGCAGTTTAATTATATATTTAAGTACTGTGTAATATTAATTAACTACATGCACTTACTATAGGGTTTGAGTAGGATTAGATTTGGTTGAGGGTTAGTTTCATGTAATTATGAATAATTTACTGTTATTACTATGGTATGTATATTTAATATGTGTAACAAGGACACTGTAAAATAAAGTGTTACGAAATAAAGTGTAACCAATAATTTTTAAGCTAAGCTAGATATACTTTTTACAGCCTTAAAACCTTAAAAATTTCACCTTGTGTTTCAACCTTTCGTTTCTGCAGCAAGTCTTTACAACGTGAGGTACCCACTGTTTTCAAAAGCAGAAATCCAGTCATGTAAAAAGACCCTTTGTGACACTAAGCACTCAAAAAAAAAAAAAGTACAGTACAACGGCAGTACAGATGTGAGAAAGGTAAATCAGTTATCCAGGGCTGAAAATAGTGAAAAGAATCGCCTAACCTTCTGTTCGCCCACTCAAACCTGTCAAGCAAGTGTCCTGTTCAAAACGGGCAGCCGTTCCTGCTCACCTCATGTCTGTTTTCTCTGTATCCCTCCCTTTCTCAAGGATGAAGGAGAACATGGGGGTGGCTTTCAAAAGAAAGAGTCACTTCGCACCTCAAAGATATGTAACAGCTCACTTAAAGATTTTCTTTTTCCTATCGCTCTCTCCCTCCAACGCTTTTACTTGTGCATATTTGATGCAATTCCCTGCAGTAAAGTCAAGGATGCAAAACATTTGACTGCAGGTGACGGTGAGTAGATTTATCTCATTGTTTCCCCGTGTTTCTCCTAGAAAATGAAATACCAACAGCCTCAATCACAACTGCAAAGGAATAAACCTGAAAATGCTTTAAAGGCCGCACACACATAGAACGAAAACAGGTGCTTAACCGGGAATGTTGCGGTGAGGTAAACGGTGGTAGGGGGAGTTTAAAGAGCAGCGAGAAACACAGATGAGCGCTGATAGAGAAGGCCTTGATGTGGCGGTGATGAAGCCGAGGATGAGTACACTGAGCTCAGCTTCATTCATCTTGCCCCACAGCAGACAGGCTGCAGTAATGACTCCCTGGAGAACACGACTCTGCCTCTGACCTTGGAAATCTCGGCATAGCTTGGGGACTGTTGACACTAACCCGAGAGAATGCCCAAGGTTTTTTTTTTTTTTTAAACATGATATTTCTTTATAGGCATGAACCCACATGCCCCTCTGCTACAGTAACCTTAACCACAACAATACCAGCACGTTTACTCACTCAAGTCAAGTCAAGACGAGTCACCTTTATTTATACAGAAAAGCAGCTTCCGAATGAATGAATGAAAAATTTATAAGGCAATTATTTATAGCAGTAGTGTGCAGTGGTGTTCTGAAATGAGGGAAGTTCTGTTTTTTTTTTTTTTTTATGTAAAAAAAAAAATACAATAAAAAAAAATAAATATATATATACACACACACACACACACACACACACACACACACACACACACACACACACACACACACACAAATTGTATTATTTATTATAATATTTATAAGTTATACACCACCTGTGTGACATCATTTAACCATTAAAAAAGACTTAATATGGGCTACAACACTTTTAAATTAGGTGAAAATTGAAGTGTGCCATGTATAAGCAAACATTATCATTCAATAAAAGGAAGTTTTACATGCTGGCTTGTGCAAATTGCAAGTGTTTGGTTGTACTTTCTGTGTGCATCTGAACACACCTGTCAGCATAAATCGAATTATCACACTCCATTCTAGGGGGGGAGAGGTGAGAGCATCAATATGACCTTGAGATGATCCCTTATTGTGTCTAAAATAGCCCAACCTTTCTTTATATTATTAAAGGGCCTTTAATGTATACCGTCTTTAGGTTTGTGGTTCGAGGCAAACGATGTCTTTATGACAGCAATCAACCAAATTCCTCCCAATGTAATTACAACATTAACGTAACAAGCGAAACCTCTGCAATCCCCTCAAGAGAACGGCATTGTGAATGAGAAGCTAAGCACAGTGATTATCCTAATGGAAAAAGAAGAGCTAATACTATTATTGCGCAAGTACATGAGAGAAACCCAGAGGCAATCAAAGTGAAACGTTCTTGAACATCCTTCGCAGTCATGTTAACTATATGTGTGCAAAACCAGCCAGCGTTACACCAAAAGGGACAAAGCGGTCAAAGAGTCTTTATCCCTGCATCAGCAGTCTGATGATGTTTTGCTTCTAATTACATCATTAAAAGTCCATAGTGTAAATGGGCACCAGTGTAAAAAAAGCCATTTCAGTTCTCAGGAGTGCCTGACACTGCGAGCAGCACCCTAAAACATTCAGTGAAGACAACACAAATAATCTATCTATCCATCCATCCATCCATCCATCCATCCATCCATCCATTCATCCATCCTCTTAGCATCATCAAATCTCTGCAAGTAGAAATGAACACCCATAATAAATTAAATGTTTGATAAATTATATATTCATATAAAAGCTTATCATATATTTAGAGGTGCTAAACCTAACCCTAATCCTTATCAGTAGAAAATGAATTTTGAATAATGAATTTTCGTTCTGTAAAATGAAAAATTATTCTCCAGTTGTATAGCACTATAAATGCAATACCAATCTCTGATAAGCACAGAGCTTAAAGGGATAGTTCACCCAAAAATGAAAATGTTGTCATCACTTACACACCCTTAAGTTGTTCCAAATCTGTATGAATTTCACCAAAAAAAAAAATATATATTGTTAAAGGATGTTGGTACCCAGACAGTTGATGGGTTCCATTGACTTCCATAGTAGGAACAAAAATACTATGGAAGTCATTGGGTGCTGTCAACTGTCTGGTTACCAACATACAACTATATGAGGGTGAGTAAATGATGACAACGTTTTCATTTTTGGGTGATCTATCCCTTTAAGGCAACAATAAAGCAGGACTAACTATGTGCTAGCCAATGACCACAGGTCATGATTAGCACATCACTGATATAAACTGCATTGCTAATGCTAACTTCAGCCCTGAATTCACTACAGACTTTCAGTTGCCCGAGAAGAAAGGGTGGACAGACACACACTAGATGAAGCATTTAATGTAGACAGAAATGTTGGGCTCTAGTTGCGTGATTTCTCTTCTTTTTTAGCATTAGCTTTTTTATCACGCCAAATTGAAAGCTAAGCAACATGTCTACATTGTTTCTGTACAGTGCTGTGTGACCAGGCATGGATTCTTATATTTTAGGAACGTTTTCTGGTAAATATTCCCATAAAGACAAACGATGTGACATTTCAAAACAAGTGTGAGTTGGTATCACAGCTGGCCATCATTTTCCAAAGAGCATCTAATTACTAAATGGCAAAACTGCTAAAGTCTAAATAAGCTAATGCTTAATTTTCATACTAGTAATCTAATGTTTACCAACAAGTGAAGCTTAAGATGTTCATCCAATTCATTCTGTCCAACCCAGAACTGTCCATTACAGCTAAAAAACAAAGCTTGACCTTCTCCATATCAGGCCAAACCCTTCCATTCTTAAGGTGTGTTCGACATCGGCTGCCGCTGGATGTAACCGATCGGCGAGAGTAGCCGCGTGCAGGCGGGGAGGAGCTGCAAACGGAGACGTGAAGTCGGACACTTTCTGGTTCCCGTAGTGACCGCTGAAATAAATTTAATATTTACCAAATAATACACAGATGTTTCAGAGACATTTTCATTCAATAGGCCTACTTTATGTACTGCTTCATACAGCGTCTGTTTGAACAAGAATAAAGTTCAACATAAGCTACTATCAATGAAGTGGAGTCTATACGTTTTTTAATCAGTTTTAATTTGATAAACATTACACAATATAATATCGCAACGACATGAAAAGACAAGAGTGTTTACTGTAATAAAAAACTGATTTGTGAGCTTTAGATGAACTAAAGGTGTTCGAATAAACACGAAACACACGTGATCGTTGTCATGCCGTGAATCCGGCCAATCGTGGAACAGCTGTGTCGTCATCAGCCCACGTGCAGCCCAGTGCAGCCGCTCTTGAGAAGCTGCGCTGGCTGAGTACTCCGGCTACTCTCGAATCGCTCTCGCGGTACTTTGATGGCATACGTCACAGTCACGTGGCGTCGGCGCTGTATCAAGTCGGACAAAATTTCTAACCGGCATGCACTGCTTCAAGTCAGCCACCGATCGGTCTGCGCAGAGCTGCATGAAGTCGAACAAGCCTTTAGTGTTTCTGTGTCCTCTGCCAAGAAATGCATTGCTTTGTAAATACAATTGATAACTGAAGCAAAAAAAAAAAAAAAAAAAAAAAAAAAAAGATATTAGGTACACACTTAAGTTCAGGGAGAGACTTAAGAAATTCTCATTCACTCAGAACCAAATCTGAATGAAAAAAACTGTTTGACAGAACTGACCCCAGGCCTGTGATTCTAAGTGCAGTGTGTCCACAGAATCTAATAAGGAGCCTCATGCATGAAAGTCTGTGAATCACACAGTTTAGAGAGGGGGAAACACTTCCCTGACAAACAGGTAGAGAAAGATTCAAGATTAGCATTCAGCCATGGCAAACCAGCAGGAGCAGTTTGGAAAACAGTAGGAATTCTGTTTGCTTTGTGCCAGCTACAGGAAACGATGCCATCCGCCATTTACTTCTCTCCTCGTTTCAACTGCAGTTCATGCACTAAACATTTCTAGGGCTAGAAATAAATTACATTTTTACTGCATGAATTTTTTTTAAAGAAATCAGTGCTAATATTCAGCAAGGACAAATTAAATTGATCAAAAGTGACAATAAAGACTTACATAAACGCTGTTCTTTTGAACTTTCTAGTCATCAAAAACCATCAAGCAGAATATTAAGCAGCACAACTGTTTTCAACACTGATAATAATAAGAAATGTTTCTTGAGCTGCAAATCAGCATATTAGAATGATTTCTGAAGGATCATGTGACACTGAAGACTGGAGTAATGATGCTGGAATATCAGCTTTGCGTCACATGAATATTATCACAATTTAAAACAGAAAACAATTGTAATAATATTTCACAATATTACTGTTTTTACTGTGCTGTAGTGTAACATAGACTTTAAAAACCGATACAGTATATTGTATGTCAATGCAATATCGAACTGACAGTTCACTTTGACTGTGATTTCCCTTTAAGGTGCAAAAAGGAAGTATTAAGAATTGCCATGGAAAATGAACCCTTGGCAATACTTGAGAGTTGAGAAAGATAAAGACGTGTCATCCTGCAGGAAGTAGCAAGTTCTAGGAGGGGGCACGTCTCACACATAGGAAAAACTCTGTTTGATATTTCTTACCATACTGCCACATTTCACAGCCTGTGGCAAGATCCTTCAGCTTTAAAGGAACAATCCGGGTTAAGGCAAGCTCTATTGATAGCATTTGTGCCATAATGTTGATTACCACTAAAAATAATGTTGACTCATTCCTCTTCGGTTTCTTCTTAAGGCATTTACAATGGAAGTAAACCAGGCCATGCGCTTTGAAGGTTTTAAAGGAAAAGCTTTTATTTTTGTTACAGCATCTGCACAAATTCTTCCTTCAAACATTTTTGTCATTAGAATTGGTCAAATGATCAGTTTAGTTTTGAGGCGAATTTGTAACTTGTCACCGACATAATTCCTGGCAGTGGAGTTTGCTCCAATTTTTATAGTACATTTAAATAGTACATTTAAAAATGACTATGCACAAAGTTAGCAAGAAATTAAATCACTTTGCAGGTTTCATTAAAAATTACTTTGTATTGTGGCTAAACTCTTGAGTATTTTAAAGTGTCTCTATTATGCTATTTTAAAGGTTCCTTATTTCGTTTTTTCTCCTACAATAGTATTGCATGCATCCAAAGTAAAAAAATCTATTTTGAAAATCAGTCTGAAATGGTTTGATTAAGGGTCCAGTCTCTTTAAACCCCTCCTTTCCAAGAGACTACTCTGCTCTGATTGGTCAGACGGCCCAGTCTGTTATGATTGGTCTATCGCTTACAGCGCGTGTCTGAAACGAAATGCTCATTATTACCATATCTGATTTTCAGCTCGGGAGGCTTCCTCAGCACTTGTACACAGTGATACAAAGAGTAACAATGGTGTCACTTTTACCGTGTCAATTCGAGCCCGAGTCCTCATCTTTGGAATTGCATGCAAAGTGGATTTGCTTTCGCGGCACATAAAACAGCGTCTTCTCGACACAAACCAAACTCTTCCAGGCTTCATCTACATCTACAGTGTTTGTGGGTGGGTCGAAGTAGATGTTGTTCACAGGCAGCCAAAGAAAACCATAGACTGGCTTTTGTTACAAACCTATGAAGGTTCAAGCTGGAAGTAATACTGGAATTACTGACGATTCGTTTCAAGCAGTTCAAAATTGGTTCTTCCTTTTTACTGGGGGACGAGAACTTGACCTTGAACTGAACCTTCAACATGGCTTTAATATACAGTACACTGTCTGAGGTTCTTTACCCTTATATGCCCATCAATATTTTGCAAACAAAAGGAATATGAGGTGCTGTTCAAGAACAGATTACAGATTTCACAGACACATACCATGCCATTCCAACACCATGTGGACATACTCCTGGCTCTCGCTGGAAGCCTGGCCATCTGCAGGCGCACTGAATTTCTAAATTGTTACCAACTCTGCCAACACTAGTTACGCTATGAGAAGCTGCTGTCTTATTACTGCTCCCAGGCATCCACATTTAGGAGAACACGCACACCTCATAACAACACTGCTAATTTGCTGTGCTCCGCTCTTGTTAACGTTAAGACAGTGCACTAATTGCTCTAATGGAGAGATGTTGCAATTATCAAGAGAGCTATTCCAACTATTAAGTCACCATTAAAGGTAATTGTTGCTTAAAACACAGCGACTACACGAATGAAGTTTATATTACACATTAAAACCACTATTTTGTTAAAACCTACAAAACATTCAGTAGTTACACATGCATACAAATTTTGTAGAACAAATGCTTATTGTGCTATCTTTCAGTAAAACGCCCCTTAATTTTAAAGTAAAATACAACAATTAGATTTTTTTGTACAAATAATTAAATAATTGAATACACACACACACACGCACGCACGCACGCACGCACACACACACACATATATGAAATGCTTTCATTTCAGTTCAGTATAAAAATGAATATAACTGCTTATATTTATTTTTAACATTGTACTGTAGCTCAATGAATGGGTCAATGGCCTTTTCCTCAAATATCATATATTATTTCCATTTACCTGCCATTTAGAGCATATGCAAGCACAAATCAGCCTGTAAAACAGCTATTGTAAAGTATCTCCACTCCCAGCGTTGAGCTACACACCTGCCCACGGGGAGGTGCATGTAACAGATGCTGATAGCAGTCAAATACTGCAAGCTATTTAGATGCAACAGAGTGAGTGATGCAGATAAATTACTATCAGTTTCCGTCCGCATAAACAGTTTGACAGCCAACCCCATCAGCGATGTCGCACACAAACACACATATGCACATACTGCCTGCCATTCATCCTTTCCAAACATCCTGACACTCTGCCTGTCACCCAAAAACCAGATAACGTCCAGATTTAACATACGTTATTTGGGATGTTTTATTTAAACAGGCATAAAGCTCATTTTGCTTGCACTCTGCCAGCAGGGATGAATCAATGAGCACATACTGAGACTCGGACAGATAAAAATTGAATATTTAAACATTTGGATTAGTCTCACGGACTGTTGGAAAGCTGAAAATCTTGGCTTGGAGAAAAAAGACATAAGGAACTAGACAAAGGTTTTGTGCACACAACTTGACATCATGCCTAAAAAAAAAAAAAAAAACTAGAAGTAAAATCAATGTAATGAACAATATCTCACGGCTTACTGCGTTATTATGTTCTTATAAAATTATGCATATGACTGCTTAAGGTTACAAATTTAGCCGTGGGATATTATGACTTGATTCTCATAAAATGACGCCTTTTTCTTAAAATATTACAAGAAATCACCAACTAAAAATAAAAAATAAAAAAAATAAAAAAAATAAAATAAAATAAAATAAAATAAAATAAAATAAAATAAAATAAAATAAAATAAAATAAAATAAAATAAAATAAAATAAAATAAAATAAAGAAAAAGAAAATATTTGATTTGAGGTTGTTACGGTTGTGTTAGCTGGCCACGAAACAGTATGGGCAAAACAACTCAGACGGAAAGCCACTACGCTTGGAGGGTTCAGCAGGCTAATGCTGTTCAAATGGCCCTCAAGATTAACTTCATCCAGATGCTCCACTGACAGTGTGACAATGTGAAACTCCTCCAAGCTTATTTAACATTCTAGCCATGTCACGCCAGAGCCCGGAGAAGTCATCCTTTAGAGGACAATGCGAGGGTTGTAAAAGATTTCCACACAAATCATGTACATCCCACTTTCCTGTCATACTTCATCATCTGGATCTCCATTTTCTTCATTCTATATCCTTCACTTCCTGAACACATGGTCTTCCATTATCGTTTCTACAAACAAGAAGCTCTAAATGTGATAATATCCGACCTAAACGACTTTATGCGGGAGGGCAAAGCATCAGCTGAAATAAAGTCATTGTGACCTTTGAGGATTTGAGAATCCATGATTGATCACGAATGATTGGCCAGTTAACCTCAGTACTGACAGCCATTCAAAAATACGTTACTCTAAACCAAACAGACAAATATACAAACAATCGCAGGATTCACATTTTCTTCTTTTTTGGAAAAAGATACACTTGCATTCTTCTCTGCTAAATTGCTGATTGTGATTTCAACCTAGGGTCCTTTATGACCTCGAGCCAAACACCTTTGCAGAAGACTTTTTTCCCTTGGTCGAACATTATTGAAGTTAAAGCTTATTTAGAGAAATCAGCCGGATAGCTTAGTGCAGGCGCTAATGGATCCAAGGTTGTATCTCGCAAATTACCCCACTAATAATGCCCAGAATGGTACCAAACTTCTACAGTAGTACAAATAGGTTCTGTACTCATAAAACGAGGCATTGGAAAGTTTGTAAGTACATCAGGAGTTTATTTAAATAGCACTTGCCTGATGGCTCATGCTGATATCTCTAAATAAGCTCTAACTTTAATAATGTTCAACCAAGGGAAAACAAAACTTCTGGGGGGTGTTTGGCTCGAGGTCATGGTGCAAAGGACCCTTACTCCGAACCATCCCTTTAATATCACTAATAAATAAATAAATGAATGAATAACTATAAAATATTGGAATAATTACGGCTTTTTTTTTTATGTTGCTTGTGATCGCCATGGCTTCATTTGCTTTATACAAAATATAGCTCAAAATGTAATATTGTAAAATATTATTATAATTTAAAAGAACTGTTTTATATTTTTATATATTTTATAATATAATTTATTCATGTGATGACAAAGCTGAATTTTCTATTGGTGATTTGGTGCTCAATTATTATCAATTATTATTGGTGCTTTTTAAAACATGTTGAAAACTGAGTTTTTTTGTTGTTGTTGTTTTAGTTTTTTTTTGCGGAAACCGTGATACAATTTCTTTCAGTATTCTTTGATAAATAGAAAGTGCAAAAGAACAGCATTTATTTGAAATAGAAATATTCTGTAGCCTAATATTTTAAATGTCTTTAGCATCAATTTAATGCATCCTTGCTGAATAGAAGTACTAATTTCTTATTCTTTCATTCTTTCTCTTTTTAAATTCTACTACCTAACTTTTCATAGTATATCACAACATCAAATCAGCAAGCAAGCAAGCAAGCAAAAAAATAAAAAATAAAAAAATAAAAATAAATAATATATTTACATTTACATTTATTCATTTAGCTGACGCTTTTATCCGAAGCGACTTACAATTGCTATATATGTCAGAGGTCGCACGCCTCTGGAGCAACTAGGGGTTAAGTGTCTTGCTCAGGGACACATTGGTGTCTCACAGTGGATTCGAACCCGGGTCTCTCACACCAAAGGCATGTGTCTTATCCATTGCGCCACCACCACCCCCTATATATATATATATAAATAGCCGTCCGATAACATAATCAAGGATATTGAATAGAGTAAGCATGGCCAAAATATATCTAAGGTTGGGGTCAATTCCTTTCCAACTCATAGCCTAGAGGAAATGCATTCATTCAGCAGCAGGGGTGGATTTAATATATTCAGATTCATTCAATGGTCATTTGAAATGACCCATGCATAAAATAATATCAATAAAATCAGATAACCGCATTTCATGTGAAGCTTCAAAAAACTCTTCAAAACTTCCGATAAAAGCAATATTCCTCGATGCATCCCCGCCGTACTTTTTATCAACATGTGTGGAAAGTGCGACCTTGTCCTGAGGCGCAATGGATTCATTTGCATCACTTTGTTTAGTGTGTTTGTATCTGAGCCTGTCAGGAAGGTTAAATGCTCTCATTTCGCGATGGGTCACTTGGCACTGACAGTAATCTGAGAAAGTTCAGTAGCAGGTCAGAGCCCTTACGTTTTTAATAGTTCAGAACAGCAGGAAATCCATGAACACGGTGTGAAAATAAGGCTTTAGCCAATGTCCGTTCTCACAAGTCGCTTTCCTGAGAGTGCATTTACAAAAGAGCCAAACTAAAACCCACCACTGTTGCACTGCAACTTCGGTGATTTCATAATTAGTCAATTAAGCTGTAAAAAGAGAGGCAAGATAACAGCGCCTCAACCGCTAATTAATTTCAGATATGAGTGTAAGGGGAAGGAGAGGTCAGCGCACGGGGCTTTTCCTGTGAAGAAGCAACTTAACCGTGCGCTGAATGAGATAAAATGGACTACTAAATGCTGTGTTTACAGCTTAAATACTGTGACATGAGCCACACATAAACACTGTAATTTGCTTACAGAAGTGAAGACCCCACAAAATGGCGGGAGAAGTCAGTGAAAGACTGTGAATAATGACTAAAGTGATGTTTCAGTCGTTTAAACAAAGTTAAAAGCAGCATTGCTCAGTGTTAATGTGGATCACTTCAATTACCCTTTGCAAAAAAATGATTAGAAATATCTCAGTTTGTGGCATAACAAATTAATATATGCAAACTAACAGATGTTCTCTGCAGCTTTGCTATTCCACACTTTTGTAGCAGTTTTTGAGCACTATAAAAACAAATCACAATTTAGTTTTTAATGCCCGTTTCTACAGAGCACAACTGATTTTTGGCAGTGAAACTTCCATTCGTTTCCTCCAAAAACCTTAGAAATTACTTTTAACATTATCATATAAACTCTTCAATACAGACCAAACAAAAATCTATGTTTAGCAGATGAAGGACCACTGTATACTTTATTATACGACGATAATATTACTGGAGAGAAATCCACCAAACAGAGGCATCGATGTTAGCACTGGAAATGTAAGCCACAATTTGTAATGTCTCCTTGACTGATTTTAATCTGAATCTGAATGTCAAAAGTTAAGATATGTGTACACACGATTAAATTAAATAAAACAATTTAAATATATGCAAAATACTGGATGCAACTTGCTGAATTAAACCTGTACTGTAATGGGGTCATCTGACACTAATGCATATATTTGCATTACTAGCACTTCTCGTGTTTATTGCAGCTTTAAGATGAATCGCTTGTTTTATTCATTCATTTGTAAGTCGCTTTGTATAAAAGCGTCTGCTAAATTGATAAATGCAATGTACTACTTGCACAAAATGTTCATATAATTCTAATGCAACATAAAAATCATACTGGTTCTTAAATATTAATCATTCAAATCAATTTGTATTACATTGTTGAAGCATTTAAATGCAACTCTTCAGTGAAGCATATATAGTTTTTATTCTCAAACACACACATTTGACATGAGGTGACTGACACATAACAGATGTTACATTTTCAATTGCTAGCTGAAATATAATCATATCTTTGATTTGATTAAGCCAAAATCCACTGGTATTGGGCGACTTGTGCGTTTTTAAGTGGCACTATACTTGCAGAGTGTTGCTGTTTGTCATTGCTTTTGCTTTGTGGAGTTTTGATGTCTTTTATGATTATTTTTTTATTATCTCTAAGATGATTCAGTTACGGCTCTTCAAAGTAAAATATTCTCTATGGCTGCATATTTCAAATGTTCCATTTGAATTCTGAAGATTCTTATGTTAATAAACAAGCTGTCCTTTAATCTGATTTAAATGAAAGAGATCCTTTTATTAAAAATTCTTTCAAATAACTGCACAATCTTTATCAAGCTGGCTATTTTCTAGCTACAAGCTTGAACTCCAATCCCCCCCTTTTTTAATGTTTTTGTTGCATAATTAGTCCTAGAATTAATAAAGAGCATCAAAATAGAATTAAATTGTGTGGATATATCATTTATTCCATAAATGATCTTATAAATGGAGTTCTGTCTTGTGGATGCTAGTATAGTTAGTTGATAATGCTCTTTTATATAAAAAAGCTAGATAAATCCATGTCCCTTTTAAAGAATTTACGATTTTAAAATGGATGTTTAAGCCACTGAATTCAAAAGTAAATGTAAAACTTGAGCAGTTTTGATCTTTCCCTGCTGTGACTAACATCAGCTGTGTTCATGGCTAACTCTTCTCTCCGGATGACGCTGACCTCTGCTGTTTTCTCCACAGGCCAGTGTTGCTTGGCCCGGCTGACCGTGCCTGAAGCTCTGACATGAGGAGGCAGACAGTATCATTTACCATCATATGTGGCTCAAAGGCCAGACTGGCTTTTTGTTCAAAACATCCCACAAAACTCTGATCTAGACAAGCTCACAAAAACATCTTTGAGATTAATCCATGCTTTTCGCTCAGAAATCCCAAAATGTGCTGGCTTATAAAGCTGAAGCATGCATTTATCACATTATAAATGTCTTTACTGTCACTTTCGATCAATTTGAAGTATCCTTATGATTAAACGTATTCATACCTTTTTTTTAAATATATCTTATTGACCCCAAACCTTTGAATGGTAGTGTACTACTGTATACAATGCAGAAATAGTATGATTAATGAGTTATTCTGAACAAGGCCAGTAACTGCAAGTACCACCATAGAATTAATTCTTCCTAAATGCTTAAATTCTGGGCCTTGAATGATTCTACCTCTCTGAGCACAGGTCTTTAGAAAACACATTTATATACCTTTGTAATGAAAAACAGTGGCCTACTCTTTCTTGTGGAAATTACCAAGGAGACAGGATGAAATGGCAACCTTACCTATTGAAGAAAAAGAAGAAGAAAAGACACATTTTAGAAAGCCTCTTTGCACACACAAATACTAATTGAAAAGTGCTTAAAGCGTAAACACCAACTGGAAAGAGAATTTACAAATGAGATCTCCTAAATAGACAGCAATGACCTTAAATGGAGAACAAACCTACTTTACCGTAAGTCTCAATTTCCTCAAAAAACCAGCAGAGTAATTTCATGTGTGTCTACAGGAGATCTCAACAATGTCATAGACTTTTAGGAAAAACATCTGACTTAAAAATCATTCTTGTGTCTGATGGAGCAACTTCTGAACAATTAAAAGTCCTCTAGGATAACACCAGGGCTGCATCTGAAATCACATACTATATAGTAGGCGAAAAACTGTAGGTGACACCAGGTTTCCAGATGACCTACCTAAAGAGTTAAATCTTTAGCTAAATCTCCTACCTCCGGTGAGATTCTGATTCTTTACTATCCCATGAGACCACGGGAGAAAATTTGTAAATGGCGGTAAAGCGACGCAACTGATGTTGGTGAGTCACATGATAATGACAACATGGTGAATGTAGTACATCCAGATTACATTCATGCAACACACATTCATTGAACATACTTTTTGTCTGTTGTGAAGCTTATTCAAAATAAGTACCAAGAGTATGCGATTTCGGACACAACTCAGAAGTCTATAAGCACTTTATGTTGGAAGAATTCACTCTTACCAGAAAGGTTGTTGAAAATTAGTAAATATGTTTTTTTTCTCTTTACTATACTACCAGCAATTTTCTAAATGTAACTGAATCTTTCCTCTGACACCAGCAATTGACCCTTCGCTAAGCCCCGCCCTCCTTAGTTATGGTTGCTAAGCCACGATTGGCCTGTGGCGGTTTTCGGGTGTGGCTTAGCGAAGGGTCAATTGAGATCTTGTAATAAAGCTTAATTTAATAAATACACGCAAACAGCATACAATACATCATAAAATCAATTTCAGCAACTTCACTGTGTGGTTTTGTATGATAAACATAATATATTACTGTAACATAATTACAAGAGTAAACAAGTATGTAACCTAAGTATCAATATTATCACTGGATTTTAAGACTTGAGTTTATTTAGTCTTTCATCTGATTTTTTTCCCCTTGACACAGACTTCTTGACAGATAAACTCAAAAACATTGGTATTACAGAGAACAACATTTCCAAGGTCCAATAAGATGAGCGCACATGCAATAATTAACTCCCTTTTCCAAACAAATTACTACACAAACTACATCTGGTATCTGTTTGAAATGCAATGGGACCACAGTGCAAAGTGGCATAACAGCTTGCCAGGGAATTATGGATGCAAATGTGTTACACAGCTGCCAGAATCAAAAAACAAAAACAAAAGTCCAAAACCAAACTAACAAAAGACAATAAACCAAGAGATGTTGCTTTTTAACGTAGCTGCTTGTTTGGTCTAGCTGATGGACCAGCATTGCTATTTACTACCAAAACATGATCAATAAAAGTTGGACAACCACCATGGTGTTTATGGTAAAATTTGTTCACCAAGGAAACTATTGACATGTGGGCTAGATAAGAACTACCAACTGGCATCCAAACACAACTTTCACTAACTCAAATTGGGTATTGACAGCTTGTCCTCAATTAGCAACCATTGGTTGAATCACCAGAGACACCAAGGAAATAAAAATAAAATAAAAAACATCTGAAGGAGCAGTTGATAAGGACACAGAGCTCAGCTTGCCCCCGATGTGCCTGTGCATTAAGAGAGTGGATGGAAGTACAAGAACCCAGACCCAGTAAAAGCAGCATGCGCTCGCATCCTTTACCGCAGCAGTGACAGTGCATACGTGATGCCGCTGAACAGATGGAGATGAGAACGGGCATATTAAGAGACTCAATGTTTTGAAAACAGATCAGAGGAAACGTCAGGTCATGATGCATTAACTGAAAAGGTGAGATGTCACATCTCAAATAAACAGAGATTTTCTTTCATTACTCTAATGATATGATTTCACACTAATATCAGGTAATATAATGGTACTTTAAATATATTCGTAAAATTCAAATATACATATACATGGTCCCAAACTATACATTGTACTAAAAAAAATAACAAGGGAAATTTTTCATATATTTCAAATATTTCACTAACTAAAAATAAATAAATAAATAAATAATAATAATAATAACTCGTTACATTTATATAACGCTTTTCTAGGTACTCAAAGCACTTTACATACTGTATGGAAGGGGGAATCTCCTCAACCACCACCAATGCGCAGTATCCACCTGGATGATGCGACGGCAGCCATATTGTGCCAGAACGCAATTTGACATAATATATTGTAAAAACCTTAAAGGTATGTAAACCTGGAACTGTAGCATTGCGATGAGGTTTGCAGTCTAACGCCACTCACAATTTCTTAAGGAAATGTAAAAATCTAGCTGAACAATGTCATTTTGCATTTCATTTTATGCTGACGGCATTCAGTTGAGAGCAGCAATTAGACTTGAGCTCCCAGGACAAATATTCCCAAAGAAGTGACCTTGCTCTCCAATCCTTCCATGAAGGTGGGCATGTATACACATTTAAAGTAGGGCAGGGCGATGTCAGTAACTGGAGATTAGGGCACAATTGGAAGTATGACTGCATAGAGAACACGTTGATTGGATAATCTGCCAGAAGAATGTATAGCATGAGCCAATAATTGTTAAAAGTGTGGACATGCATCATAGTTGAAGAACATTTCTATGTCTATGTTTATTAATGCAATACCAATGACATGCAAATTGCAGCAATTAACTATTGTCTTATTAAGGGCTCTCCAATTAATGAGTTAACATTTACCTTCCATTCAAAACTGAATGAAGGAATGAGTAATTTGTTTTGAAATAACCATAATTGTTTACACATTAACATGCAAGACAAATCACCTATTTAAAAAAAGACAAATGAGCAGAATCATAGATTAAGTTAGCTGTTAAAGGTAATTCTGTTTCAATAGGAGACAACCTGTCTCAGGAGAATTCAGGAGACTGTTTTCTATAGTCTGCTTCAGTTTCAGACTTTTGCCTGCAACCACGCTAGATGAGATCATCCTTTAAAAAAAGTTGGGTTTTTTTAATGTTCGCTGTGAAAATAGACATTTTGTACAGCTATATCACGACAATCCTCACAGACATTAGTTCTCATGCAGACATAAAAATTCCGTCTGAGATTCGAAAATAGCCTGCGTGCTTACAGGGAAAAACACATTTGCTGTTCTGTCATCTCATATCTGAGTAAGATTTTTTTTTTTTTTTTCGTCTTCTTCTGTCTTTGGCAGCCTCAATACTACTATCCTCTCGTCTTTTCTCTTCTTGAGCCCCTGGTCCAGTTGGCAGATCCACGAGACTCCTAAAAGTCTAAATTATTCAACCACACCTCATCAATCACTTCCACAGCTGAAGTCTTTAGGTACGAAGAAAAATATGCAATTGAATAATTTATCTGAAACTGAACACAAGCTATTTCGAGATTGAGTTTTATTGGGACATAGCCAGTGGACATTGGGTTAAACTAAATAAGTTTGCATGTTTGTGTTTTGATAAAATGGACAGTTTGGCGAGAAAATGTGCGTGTTGCCTTTGCCTTTAGTTGTGTAAGACAAGTTAAAGCAACATGGACTGAAACTCATTATTGTGCTGGACATTTAGTAATATTTCTCATAAAACAACAGGAAACAAAATGAAGACTGAAGCCTGAAAGTGCATATAACTGAACTATTTTAACTAGTCAAAGTAACCGCATGTTCTGAGATGAGGCTTTAAATAATTTCTGGACTTTGTGTTAATTTAGGGTTGACAGTTCACATGCAATCAGTGGCGCCAAAACAACGAGTTCGGACCCAAGTCTTTCCTGACATCAAAAGAAGCAGATTTGAGGGACAAGTTTACAGTTTATGTCAAGTTTAGGCTTACAACCAGGGTTAAGTGCTTCTACATCAGTGGTATTCACCCATTATTTCCCTCTGACTATAGGGATGAGTTATGGGTAGGGTTAGGTTTAGGGGTAGGGATAAGGATAGGACTACATTTTTGGATGGGAATTTTGTTCCAGGATCAACAAAATATGTTGATCCAGGAACATTTTACTTGGCAAAATCCCGGTGACCGTTGCAGTTGCATGAGGTAGTTTTCACAAACACTTGTCTTCATGATTTATTCAAGACAGTCTCAAATTTATTCAAACATATATAATTAACAGTAAATAAGCTCAAATCTTGTGTTTTATAACTAACTAACAAACTGTGGGCATTGGATAACTTTCCTGAGTTAAATGTGATTGAATCAACACTGACCTCTGACCTCAGCTGAACAATGACACTATAGAGCTATTTTACAGCAGAATTGAAACTCTCGTTACATCAAGTTATTATTTTCCTCTTTTATCCCTATAAAGCTGCCCGAGGTGTAAAGATTCCCAAAAAACCATACTTGAGTAAAAGTGAAGGTACCTTACAGTGAAAAGGACTCCATTAAGTTATGTCACCAAAAACAATACTGACTGACTGAGTAAAAGTCTTAGATTATCTGATTTTAATAGTACTTGCGATATTTTACTCATATTGAATGTAGGCTTAAAGGTGCACTAGTCCTCAACACCTAAGAGACATGCCAGTGAAAAACAAGAAACAGCTGATTTGTGAGGAGAGCAATAACGATTATTTTCTAAAATCAAAAAAAAAAAATGAACACCTCAAAATTGCAATAAATCAAGGTGGACACAACAGCCTCTTAAACTTCTACACAGTCTCAATTAAGCTCAAGTGCTCATAAAAGGGCATAAGTAAACCAATATCATTCAAAAAGGTATTTTAAATATAACATAAAATAACGTTAGGTACAATTAAATAGTCAAAGCCTACTTGCACTGGACATGCTCATCAGCGGCTGCAGTCATGTCCTCATCTCATATGAAACACCTGTGATTCAGCAACTACCTGCTCGCATTCACATAAAGTAGCCTAGTTGACAAATTTGGGTGAGCAAGGGCAAAACGCACAAGATATAGTACCTTCAATGCCCTGTAGATGCTGATACCACTTCTGCATCCACGGACCTGGCAACCCTGGTTTGAATACGGGTGATTCATAGGGTCAAATAGACAGAGTTGCTATTTTTTTAACAGTTGATGCGTTATTGTCACGTCAACTTCAACAGCCCTAAATTCAACATAACTCAACATTTTCTTCACATACAGTATGAGTTGCAGTCTGACACGCTTTTACGTCACTTTTGATTGACAGGATATAATCGGCCCTTATCATAGACTCTATATATCTGAAAATAATTGTCGATACCGATTATTGGCCGATACATCCATGCATCCCTGGTTCATGTTATTGTTTTTTTATGTAGTTTTTAGACACTTTACTGAATCTAATTACTCTTTCCCCCCCAAAAAAACGCATGCCTGCATTCAAGTAACTTCAAGCTTGTCAAGCTATATTTTCAAAGTAGCTTCCTAAAAAGTGGAAAAGGTTTAAGAGGTGAACTGATCATCAGAGAAAAACTAGAAAAGTTATGAACTCTGAGTCTGAATTGCTGAGATTTAGACCTGACACTTCATCTAAAAGAAGCTTTGGCATTAGTTGGGCTCAATGTCACCCTCATTTGTCCCACTCAAGGCACCAGAGCATGAAAAGATGCCATTGGCTGTGATGTGGCCGCTGAAGATTTTCTGCAGAGCTTTGTCACACTGAATAGGGTCACCATGAGGATCACTGTTGGCCACTCTCAAACCGTCTATATAACTTCCATGGATCCTGCAGGGTTATACAACACTGTCAGACTCAAAGAACAAATCCTATCACTCTTTATGACAAGAAGCAAACAAGAGCTTGATAGCCTCTGGTCATAATACGCTTTCATCATATGGAAATAGAAGCTCATAGATATATACACTCTACGGTATGCTTTGATATCAGTTTTGTTGAGTGGTTGATGTCAAGAAAAGAGAACATCCATCACTATCACCCAACTAACAAGACCAGCAACAACACCCACTTAAACTGTGCAAACAAAAAAAGCCTAAGGCTATGTTCACACTTAGCGTCTTTTTTCAAACTGCCAGCGTCTGTTCTACATTATAACCCTATGGAGTGAACCGTTTTTTCAAAAAAGTCCTGAGCGCTTTTTTAGACGCCACCGCCGGCGTCTTTTTCTGCAGCTCAGAGCGTCTTTTTAAGTTGAAAAAAGTTCAACTTTTCTGAAAAGAACGCCCTACGTCAAGCGCCTTTTTGACAGCTGACCAATGACAAGCGAGTAGCGAGACCTGTCGTTTCCATAACAACAATAACAACTGTCTGTCGTGCACCCACAAACGTCTTTGTGAACCGACATTCTCCTCCCCGGTAACTTCAAAAGCCAACGCAAGAGCCAACTTTCTCTTTCTCGACATTTTTTGCATCACACAGCACTAGGCTACTGTTGCAGCTCTTGTTATAGCAGCCCGGTCTCACCCCAAAACGTCATAAACTGACGCGTCTTGACCATGCGTCAACATACGACGAAAAGGGTACCCCTTTAAGGTCAATATGAGACGCAGACAGAAGCGCACCAGCAGCGCCTCCTAGCGGTACCCTAACGCATACCTAAACCTACCCATAACCCGAATCGTCACATATGGACGTTATGGGGGTACCCTTTTCGTCGTATGTTGACGCATGGTCAAGACGCGTCAGTATATGCGCCAGCCACAAAAGACGCGCTCGGCTGCTATTTGTAACCGAACGCTGCCAGCGTTTTTTTTTTGCAAAAAAAACGCCGTTGTCAACTTTTTCTTGTCAAGTGTGAACATAGCCTAACTCATGCAAGTGTCCTGAAGACAGAAACAACAGCTCTTTCTGAAAACTCCTCAGACAGCCATCAGCTAAGTCTGAGTAATGAAAACAATTAACAGCTCTAATTTCCTCTCTAAATCACATTCAAACATGGAGCTTATTGATTTGATAGACTGAGCTTGAGTTACGAGGAGCTCCAGTCAAATGGCCTCTTGTAAAAAAAAAAATATTGCTTGGGCAACAGAAGCTGGCAGCCATTCAGTGAGTAAATAAATCTTCAGAAGATGTGGCAGTCATCTTCCGGCTCAGCAGAGTACAAGTCCCAAAGGCCTCATTCCTCCGCCAGTGTTTCATATCTCCGCGATTATGCTGCTGAAGTACCTCATTAATAGTCCAATGATCTTTATTTACCATTCATGGCATTGGTGCTCATAAGCATGTTTTTATGATTATTTCTTTGGACCTTGAAGAGGCCTTTTTCCTAGAAATAAAAATGGATGGATGGATGGATGGATGGATGGATGGATGGATGTCAATAGTTCAATCAATCAATCGATCAATCAAATTTTTGGGTAACACTTTTTTAGATAGTCTCTTTACTGTAATAACATGGCAATCAAAAACATCCACAAATATATTTCAATCAAAATAAGTATTAAATTCAGCTTTACAAATAAACTTTACAATACATTTTTATTTAATTTTTTTCTTCTTTTTTTCCCCATTTCAGAAGATAAGTTGAATTAGTTGTCAGGAAAAGTTCAATCAAAAATGTAAAATAAAAATGGTTGTAAGAGGCAATATTTTCTTTTTACAAAATATAGATATTATTTTCTTTTGATAGGGTGAAATATGACCTTATAATTCCTTGTCAGTTTCGGTGAGAAGGAAAAGGAACTTCACAGCTACAGATGAAGTATACCAAAGCACACTCCAGGAAAATAAATAAATAAATAAATAAATAAATATATATATATATATATATATATGAAGAGTTCAGATGCAAAAGCCTCTAAGTGCCATCTGAAATTTTCTTCTAGAATGATCATTTTTATAAAGATTGTATATTTAATTTCAGTAATTTCACTTAAATAACAATTAATAGGTCATTTTCATTGCCATTTAAGTGGAATTACTGAACTTAAATATACAATCTTTATAAAAATGATCATTCTAGAAGAAAATTTCAGATGGCACTTAGAGGCTTGTGCATCTGAACTCTTCATATATATATATATATATATATATATATATATATATATGCATATTTTATATATATATACATACAATATATATATGTGCATTTCAAGATATTTGATTTGAACACACAGCCACAAGCCGTTAGCTCATCATCATATGAACACAGCTGTGCTTACACAAAGCTGCCCGACATGCTTGTGTGCTTTGCCAGTATCAAAGTTCCAGAGTGGCAGAGACAGCTTCCCGGCAGCCGGCGCTCAGTGGGTGTGTGGGTGAAGAGGGCTTGTGGCCGAAGAGACTGTCACTGATATACATAACCCAGTAGTGAGAGATTTTCTGCCCTTATCCTTCTGCGCTGTTCCTCCTATTAATAACCCCTCACAAACACTGTGCCCAACCTATACTGGCCCCTCCACATACCCAGAGTGTCTGTCTGTTTTTAACATTGAGAGTTATGACTTTAACTTTAGTAAGGGTTAGAATAGCAACATTTTTTTTTTTTTTTTTATCTGGCCTTCTCAAAAAAAAAGGAGATGTTAATACCTTGATCTCCTATATATATATAGATATATAGATAGATCTCTGTTTTACAACTCATGTATTTTGTAACTATGGGGTGGAAAACCTATTAGGCCTTTTGGCCAAATTAATGTATATTTAACTAAACATTGTTATATGAAGAAATGGCTATTTTATTGGTTAATTCGTTATATTAAATTATATTAAAATATCTTCCCAAAAATTTAAAACAATATAGATTGACTGACTGATTGATGTAATCATTAAGAAACTAGAAGTGTAACCATACTCATTCAATTCCTTTTGATTCCTATCATTTCTATCCAGCAATCACCCTTACTCGCCTAAAAATGTATCCAGGCTTTAAAAGGAATCATTTTCTGTCCATGCAATTCACTAGTGATTCACTGACCATCATCTTGCATCAACTATTTTCGCTTTCTTTTTATTTTCCACCATTTGAGGTTGATAGAGTCCCAGAGCTCCCGCTGCAAGGCTGTCTGCCACGGTTCAAAACATCTTCAGGGTTGAGAGAGGAAGCAAACATCCAACAGGCTGGGACTCTGTTACATGATGAAGCGATTCATTTCAGGGATGCCCAAACAATGAACCTGCATCTGTCATTTAAAAGGTTTGAAGATGTCCTAGTAGATTTAAAGAATTTTAAAAGATATGAGCCACATAATTCCAAAATAGGATTAATGAAATGGGAAAATAGAGAACTGTAAGGCATTAAACATGCCTATGTTTAATGATTTCTTCAATCTTTTTTTTATTCTTTAGGTATCCACATCTCTGTGACTGAGTTTGAAATGGCACACTACAGTACCAGTGCTGGCTCATCTGTTTTTGTTTGGTTTTTTTTGTGTTTTTTTTTATGATTTTGTAAAGCTACTTATCAAACTACCAATGAACAGTAAAATAACTTAATGAAATAACTGACAACTCTCAAAACTGTATATTTGCAACTCAGCAAGAAACAAGATTTTGAATCTAAATGTAGACTTTAACTCAGTCTCTATCTCCAAGTATAGCATGTAGGGTTGTGTATATACTGTATATATATATATATATATATATATATATATATATATATATTTATTTATATATATATATATACACATACACACACGTAGGCTACATATAAACTTTATCTGACAAATATGTGTATTATTTTTGCTCTGAGGCAGAAATGGTTTCCATACCATGCAGTTGCTGGTTGCAAAAAATGAATACACAAATTTGCAAATTGTTTATAGTATTCATACTGCATCAATACAAGTAGCATGGTAGGAAGCTATTCCGAACATATCCTGTAATCTCGGGCTTGGGTTGTGCTTCTGATACAGTCCAGCAGGTGCCATGTGGCACTCAAACTAAAAATATCTGACCCTGAACTCCAGACCTCATCGAGCCGCCAACTGTGTTCTTCTTGCCTCCCTCATCCATCGAGCTTTGTGAAATGACAGATTAATCCTCCACCTGATTGAAGACATTATGGATTTACCACCTCTATCGACTGTCTATGACAAAAGACATTTGATCAATGAAGTTTCTATAAATTCATTCGTTTTCATTTTTCGCTGCTGGATGGATTTGTGCTCAGCTGTGATGTGTGGAGTATTCCTGTCAAAGTACCAGTCCAATATGTCCAGCGATCGGCCATGATATGAGCCTCTGCCTCCGGCCATCACCAAGATTGGAGCTGCCATCACAAGCCATATCTGTCTCCAACTTATCATCATACTTGGTGACAGAACACACACACTTGTTCAGCGGTTCTTTCTCTCTAAATCAGGCTTCCCTCTGCCTCAGACCATCTTCCAAGGCACCATAACATCAAGATTGATGATCCAGAACAAATTCAAGCTTCAGAGACAACCGAGTCATGACTGTGAAATAATGAATGCTGATCAATTATCATACAATTCAATTCAATTAACAAATTAACTTCTGTTAATAGCAATGTATTCACACTGATCACAATTAAAATGATTATTTATTTTTTATATACTTCCGGGTATTATAAATGTATATCTCAATACTGTATATATATATATATATATATATATATATGTGTGTGTGTGTGTGTGTGTGTGTGTGTGTGTGTGTGTGTGTGTGTGTGTGTGTGTGTGTGTGTGTGTGTGTGTGTGTGTGTGTGTGTGTGTGTGTGTGTGTGTGTGTGTGTGTGTGTGTGTGTGTGTGTGTGTGTGTGTATGTATGTGTGTGTATATATGTATGTATATACTGTATACACACACACACAGCACCAAATCAGCATATTACAATGATTTCTGAATTATCATGTGACACTGATATATATATATATATTGCCATCACAATAAAAAATTACATTTCAAAATATAAAAAAAAAAAGCAGTTATTTTAAATTGTACTAATGTTTCACACACATTTTGTTAGCATACGAGACTTCTTTCAAAACCAAAAACGAAAAAAGTACATATATAAATGTCTCTCAGTCAACCCCTCACTAAGATTATATTTCAGTCACTCAGGGTATCGAATGCATTTGATTGTGGGTCCAATCATAAGAGTACATCTCAGTAGAAAGGATGTCAAACAAACTTTGATGCCTTTCAATCTTGGATACTGCCTGACAAGACACAAGCAAAGAAAGCAAGCACTGAAAAAGTGCAGTGAGAAAGACGAAGGTCTGAACAAGGTCTGGACAACATGCATTGAAAGTCTCGGTTTGAAACAGGGATTTTGTGGTTGTAAATGGTTCAGTGTATCGGATTGTGTGGCCCTTAATACCATCTGAGATCAATAGATCTGTAGAATCTCTGCTGCGTCTCAGAGGAGCCGTGAAAGAGCCGAATCAAAGGAGCCTGCAGGAGGGAATTCTGGGAGAGCGGGATTAAACACACTCCCACTGAACAAATGGACGGGACCACTGCTGTTTGACCGACCAAAAGAAAAAGACAGCTCGAATGCACACATACAGAAGCATAAACAGTGACATAAACACCAGAAAGTGATGGTTTGTACAATATGTTGGGTTGTTGCAATGAAAAATGTTTCATCCTGCTAAAATTACAATACATGCAATTATAGAAACTGGTACCGTATTATCAAAATTGTTAAATAAAGGGTCAAAATGTGCTTCAAATAGTCAACCTCATGTAAGCTAACTTTAAGCTAATGGCTAACAAGTGTCATTTTAGTATTATTTACATACTACTGTTCACTGTAAAAAATAATTTATCGAAGTTGATAAATGGACTCCGCCATGGAACAAGCGCGCCTGCTTTTAAAGGGAATGTGAGATGACGCTGTGATTGGTTTATTTCACGTTACGGCCAAACCACACATATGAGTAATGTAGCTACTTCAGACCAACCCATTTTAGATTTGTGTCGGGCGCAAGAGTAATTTATTCCGCCGGTATAATAGCAACAGCGCTCGAGATCCGCCCACAAAGTTACTTGCGTTTCGTGTTTGATACTTGCATTTCACATCGTTAAAATAGGGCCCATAGTTCTAAAAATCGTTCTTAAAAATTAAAAAAATTAAAGTACCAAAGTCCAGAACTATAATGATAACAGCATTGAGAAACGATTTAGTTGGAATCAGAGTTTTAGAATGATTTTTTTCCTGCTGCTAAATGATACAAATATCAACAACCAATCAGAATCCATTCTGCTTTAAAGAGCTTGAGCATTTAAAGCGGCAGACGACAAAACTGCAGTGCGTGCTTAGAAGAAACAGAACGATATCGTCTGCGGGTGTGGACGCTAATATAGTCATCTTTATAGTTATCGTTCTTGGTGTGAACAGGCCAACACAAATTCTTCCTAAAATATAAGCACAAGCTTTTAAAGAAAGCAAGCAAGCAAGCATTAACACTTCATTTGACTGGCAGGCTCTGAGACTACTGTCGCTGCCTTTCCAAAACCATGGCAACTGATGGAGATTCAGCATCTTTCGGCTCTTTTCTACACACCAGGTGCCACGGTCAGGGTGTACCAACAATTACAGCCCTGACACCTCTTCCCAGACTGAAAAGTGAGCATGACTGTAAGGCCATTTATTGGAGCTTTGTGGTGCGAGGCAGAAGGTGGGCTCAGTGTTCGACATACAAGACAAAAACAAAATCACAGCTGTGTGAAGTGCACGTCTAATGGCCGCTGGACACAGCTTACTGAAGGAGGATCTGTTACCTCTTTTCCAACTAAATTGTGTCCCAGCCTGGGAATTTATGTTACTACTTCACATCCCCACAAATCGACATAGCACCCCTTACGAAAAAAGAAGTATACTTCAAGTTCATTTTATTAAGTATACTTAAGTAATGTTCAAGTATATTTTTAAGTATACTTTATGTAGTAAGTATACTAATATCAATGTGTACTTGTAGTAAACTTGTACTATTTCAATACCGCTTGGGACTAAATTGGCCCACTTTTAGTATATAAAAGTATACGTTTAATTGTACTATAAACTAGAATTAAAGTATAGTAAATTCCTATACACTACCAGTGGACTAGCCTACACAAAAGTTTCATAAGACTGTATATGAAAAACGATGTATAAAAAGTATATTTAATAGGCTACTCGATCAAAAGAGTTAGCACAACTACAAGCTAAGTATACTTTGAATACTTAATTATACTTTTAAGTATATCTCGATCAAAAGATTGAGTACAGGCCAAATATACTTGGACTTTTCTCTCAGTATAAGTCAAGTACACTTAAGTGTAATTTTAAGTATATTTCTGAGAAGTATATAAAATGTAGACTGAAAGTATACTTTCTTATTTTTAGTTTAAAATAAGTATACTAATAGAACACTTGAATAAACTTCTTTTTCATAAGGGACATCGTGGACTTACAAATCTCACTAGTTTGGAGTACATTTATAACATCCAATGCAATTTATTTTATAATCAACAGCTGATATAATAAATATAGAGCAAGTAAGAGTCATAAAAGTCACATGATATTTCTAAATAAAATGAATGTCAATGGTCGAGGACAGTGTTATTTTAGTATTACTGATATTTGTTAATCTCCTGAATTAGCTATTCTTTTTATATTTTCAGTTTTGATTTTAGTTCAAGTTTTAGCAATTTTGTGCTTTTGTCATTTTTTTTAAATATTGAAATATTTATTTCACTTTTAGTTTTAAAGATTTTAGTACTTCAACTTAAACGTTTATTTCAGTTGGATTTTTATTTTATTTTATATATTTTATTTTATTTTAGCGTTATTTCAGTTATTGTTACCAAAAACAATTTTTAATAATTTTAGTTTCTGTTAATAAAATCAACATTGGACGGGAAAAATAAATAGGCTTGATAACGTCAAATATGTCTGATGCTTATTACACACAATAGTACAGATCGTCTATCTCCACTCCGATACATAAGTTCAATTGTTTCTTGCTTAAAGCAAATGGAGTTGTGTTGTTAAGTCTCACGCTAAACCAGCTACATGCTATAAGAGATGAATCAGTAATGAAAATGTGATTGAACTGTAGTTTAAGCAGTATTTTTTTTTTTTAAATATGACTCTCATGCTGAGCTTTAAGACATAAACAGTCACAATTAGCTGAGAGTTTTAGCTCAGTCCATCTCCATCTCTCCGTGTCGAGGAGTCTAAAGACTCTTCCCAGAGGCACTGCTACACACATATTAAAGGCCTTGTCAGTTCATCCGTCCATTTGATTGTGTCCGAGTACATAATGAACGTTCCAGGAAGCCTTGTAAATGGGTGGGAGGTGAGAAGAGAGCGCGTGGATAAAGACGTTGCCTGGCTGACAGGCAGCACTAAAGTAGTATACTGTTCTAGATGAGCAGCTTCAGGCACCGGCAGCCTTTTGTGTCATAGCATATACAGCGAGGAGACTACATCTCTGTGCATACGCTCTAGGGAAAGAAAAAAAACTCCCATAGTGCTGGAAAAAAATATTGTTATCATAGGGGTTCAATGCCTTAATCTGGACATCAATATAGCCAGAGGTGTTTAGTGTCCTCTAGCAGTCCATGAAAGAAAGCCTCTGTTTTTCATCACCCTATAGTTTTCAAAGCGTCAAAATACAAGAACTGAATGGCGCACTCAATGGTTGCTGGTGCTCAGGTGATAAAACAACACATTGCGCATACAAATAACCAACATTATCAGTAGGCGCTATTCATTCTTATTGCATTACGCCTAGAGTTGGTCAATAATGCTCCAGAGGATAAAGACACCCTTTCTTCATAGCCATGAGTATCATGAATATTTTAGCTAGCTTAGAGGTCACCAGCAAGTAAAAGATACCAATTACCGTGATTTATGTTCAGCTATCTGGAGGCTTCCCTCATCTTTGAGCTATGTTGTTTTAATCATGAGAAAAGTTTGCTATATGTTTACTGTCCATGATCATGATGGAAAGCCACAGTGAATTACCCTTAACCTTTACATAATGACTGTAATAGTGTTGCTGAACTGTTAAGTGGTGGGGAATTAATGCCCAGAGCATTAAATGGCCCTGTATCAACATACGAGATGGAAAAGCACATGGCACAGCTAATCTGTTTAGTCTATAGATGTGACATAACCAATGTTTTGTTGATTCATAATAAGGGAACCTCTCATGAATGGTTCTCTAAATGGGCAAACTGGGTTGTTATGACATTACAATGTTTAAATAACAGAGTGCACTACAGCAAAACTACTAAAACATCTAGTACACTTGTAGCTGGTTGTTTAAAAACACCAGTACATGAGGTAGATGTTTTTCTAAAAAATAAATGTAAGAAAACACACAAAAAAGACAACAACAACTATGAAATAAAATTGTTTTGATTATTAAATATGTGTCAGTAAATATTTCATTTTATTTAACCTTATTTTGCCAACATCTTTGTTGATCCTGGAACAACATTCCATTCAACCAATCAGAATTGAGGGTCAAGTTTACAGTTTATGTGAAGTTTAGGCTTACAATCAAGGTTTGGATCTTCTACATCAGTGTTATTCACCCATCACTTACCTCTGATTTTATGGGTAGGGCTATGGTTAGGATTACATTTTCAGACAGGAATGTTGTTCCAGGATCAACAAAATATGTTGACCCAGGAACGCGTCTAACTCTGCAAAATAAGGATGATTACACCTGTCCTTGTAGTTTCTCTTCAGAATATTCTGGAGATACATCAGCCATGATATCAGCACATCTGACAATCCATTGGCGTGTTTGTGTTGTGTTAGTTGTCACGGAGCAACAGGTTGCCTTTGTGGGTTATGGGGTTCAGGTAAAATCCTTCCTGCATTAGCGAGGACTACTGTGTCCATGAACTAAAACTCTGATCCATAGCGACATGATTTGATTTGAGAACACAAAAGCCTCCTGGATTTTCTGCCTAGCTCTGACTTCACCTCTATTGTGCCAGTTTGTGGTACATTAAAACATAGCTAGTGCTGGATAATTTTAGCAACGTCCTTTTAACTGTTCAAGCTACTTCACAAGTGAACATTTTTCATCAAAAACCCTGGTATTAAGATGCATTACAGTCGATCGGATCACAAGTAGACGAGGGAAACAAATTCATTTTCCCCACTTTCAACCACTTCGGTCCTGATTTCTTTGAGGGGAGGGTCTATGGGCGGGCAAATTATGTTTGTTTTTTTCCAGATCTATCTAATGGACGAAATAAGCCTGCACAACTTACATATGAACGCGCACGGAGACGACAGAAAAACATACGGAGAGCAGCAGCTTTCGTTTCTGCTCTGACAGCCGCAAGACGACACTGAACGATGTGAGTGTGTTCGAAATCAGGAATGGTGAGAGAACATTGTGCTTGGTATGTTTTTCATCTTCAAACCAAACTTGGGTCTCCAGCCGACAAAGTTTAAGCACTTCCCATAGTGTTTACGTGTTTAGGAGGAGACTAGGCGGTCTTTTGTGGCTGTTCGAACACATGAGCGTCAACACTACGAAAGCAATCCAGTCGAAAGCATTTCTGACTACCTCTAGAAGTGGTCGAAAGTTGACAATCTCAAAGTGTTTTAGACCCTGTTTACACCTGTATTTAGCTTCGTCCACTTGTGATTCTAACACATCTTAATACCAGGTGTAAACAGGGCCCAAGAGACTAGTCGAAATTGTAGGTATATAAAAAAATATAAAAAAAACCATCCCCTCCTTCAGACAGATAGCTGAAACATTTAAACTTACAAGATTATTTTGATCTCTCTAGAGTGCATTTGTTACATCGTTAAACTGAAGGCAATAATTATGTGTCACGCCGTAAACAAACATCCCAAACGATGAGTGCAATTAAAAAGTTAACAGTGAAAACAATTACAATAATCCTGTAGAAATAGGAATAAATCAAATAACAGATGAAGTGGCCGGCTGGAGTAAGACGATGAACTTGAACAGGAAGACATCAGTCGGACAGTCCAATCTGTATAGTCCAGGCGGGTTAGTGATCAACAGGAAATCCAACGTGGAATGAAATCAAAGCACAAAGCGACAGGGGCAATGGCAATAAACTAGATGAGAGAACAAAAATGGTGAGACAATAACAAGCAGACAAGGAATTAACGCACACACACTGGTATAAATAGGGGGAAACAAATGAGCAACAGGTGAGAACGGGCTTGATTAAACTCATCAGCTGATAAGTTGTTTAGGGGGTTAATGAGCCAGTCACACTCACAATGGTTTCCGATACGACAAGACAACAGCAATGAACGACCTAATGCAGTTCTCATAAGAGGATTACATGCACTCAACATCTTAATAGCACAAAATAAAATAATACTCAGCAAAATGGATATTTAAAGATAAATAGGCCTATCTGGTTAAACGACAAGATTTTCTCAGAAATGCATTTTAACTGTTGCTTTGCAGTTAATGAGCTATATCTTTAATAAGGCATAATTTGCATGACATGCCTTAAGAACCAAAAAAAAAACACAATGAGCTGAAGAACCTATAAATGCAATGAATCTTTTGTGTTGAACAAAAACAAAAACAAAAAACACACACACACACACACACACACACACACACACACACACACACACACACACACACACAATGAAATCTATTGTATAGTTCAATAGGCTCTATGCACGATCGCTTTCGCGTTTTATCTCAGCCCGCCCAGTTACATCCGGTGCTGCGTCGGAAGCCGTTTTTGCATTCGGTGGAGATAATGGCAAATTACACTCGCTGTTTACAAGAACTTCCAGCCGTTAACGTGAATGATGTTAACAATATTGTGAGGCAGTTAGCTGTCACACCTAAGAGTAAGAAAGAGAAGGGCTTTAAATTGTATCGAGCTACATCGACAACTTTGAGGGTGAGTAATACCCTCAAATTTCAAAATTTCCAATTTTCTCAGAAACGGAGACAACGATTTTAGAAACCGATGCGCTAGTCGGATTTCGCATGATATGAGAGAATACTCACTGAGTATTTAAAAATCTTTAAATTATTGAAAAAAAAAAAGTTTCTAGAATCATTGTCTCCGTATCTGAGAAATTAATTTGATGAAAGTTTTGCCGCTAGTACACTTCGCTATGGAACGTGCTATGCAGAAGTAAAGACGCTGGCTGAGATTCTACCGGAAATACGTCAGCAGCGTTCGTGCATAGAGCGTGTTAGTTAAAAACCATTAGCAATGAATTTAGCAATTGATTTTCACAAAAGCAATGAAATTCAATAGGCAGTAAATTGAAACTTGATTCTCACATTTTCTCCTGAGAAATATAACCTCGAGAGTTTTAGAAGAGATCTCAACAATGTCACAACCTGTGCTCAGATTTGCCAAACTATGAAATCGTTCAATACTTCCAATGCCAAATAATCTGAGATGTTATTTAATTTCCTTTAATAGCGCTATACTCTTACTGTAATTTCAAATGAACTTTAGGAAAAAAACATGAGATGAAAGCAACCCCTTTGCCTCTGGGTGGAACTACAAATCTGTTGTGAATAATACACAAATGTTATTACTGACACTACTGTTTAAAAGTATGGGGTCAGTAAGATTTTTTTTATTATTTCAATTAAATTGAAAAGTGGCAGTAAAGACTTTTAAATTGTTACAAGATTTTAATGCTGTTTTAAAGCAATTTCAAATTAAAGCTTTTCTTTTGAACTTTTTTTTTAAATCAAAGAATACTTTAAAAATAAAATAATATTAAGAAAAAACAAAAATATTAAGCAGCACAACTGTTTTCAACATTGATAATAATAAGAAATGTTTCTTGAAATAAGCATATTAGAATGATTTCTGTTAGATCATGTGACACTGACACAAAAAATTCAGCTTTGTAATCACAGAAATAAATTACATTTTAACATATATTAAAATAGTAAACAGTTATTTTAAACTGCAATAACATTTCACAATATATGCTTTATTTTTGATCAAATAAATGCAGTCTTGCAGAGTATAAGAGACTTCTTTCAAAAAAAGAAAAAAAAATCTTTACAATTTATTTAAAAGGAGATCAAAAGTATCTCTCAAACAATTCACATTATTTACTGCCATTCTTAGACAAGAAGCTTCACCTTTAACTCTAACAGAATGCATTCTTCACTAAAATTAAACCAAATGAGCAATGGATACTCCCTTGGGGAACGAGTGTTAAATTTTATGATTTCTTCACATAGCACCACAGCACAGCATGAGAGAGTGATGAATGAAGTGCATAAACACTGATGCTATATTTACATCATATGCTTATAACCCACATGCCTATAAAACTGTCAATCATGCCTATTCAGATGTAGATCCTTCCCTTTTCAGTGCGGGAATTTTCCAGGCCAGATGTTAAGCTGTTAACCTCTGTCCTTGCTGGTGACCTTGGAGGGGGTGTTGCTTTGTGATGTAAAGGGCAGGTGGTGTAATAAGATCTGCCCATGTCCCAGATCCATCATTCCTGCAATTCTGCCATACACAAGTCACAAAACTTAATCACATCTCACATCGAGAGCCCCTCCTTTGCCAAGCCTGACCACCAGAGCATAAATCCCAGACTCACGGGTCAATAATCCTGTCCCGGGATCTTCCATGTAGGCCTAGCTCGTGTTTGGAGGAAAACAAACCCAAATGTGAAGAAGCAATCCACCAGCTGTCTTCCTAAGTTACAGTCAATTCGTAATTTGATTTTAGTGTGTAAAAAATAGTAGCCTAGTGTGTAAAAATAAATGTGTTTGTGATTGACAGTTTGCGCAGAATGGAAGATGGTTTCAAAATGGCCTCTGATGATGCATAAAACACACGAGGTGAATCGGTTCTGATGAATATTTTGGCTAAATAGTTTTAATAGAATGCATTTTTTCATTGCCACCAAGGACCACGAGAGTTAGTAGATTTTCAATGAGAGTACATATCTATGGGGTTATAAGTTTAGCACACTTCAAGATAAATAGATTTTGAGCCACAAATAAATGTAAAGATATTTACAAACATTAAACAAATTCCTAAACAAATAGAATGAGATCCACAAATATATAAAGGCGTTATAAATTAATTACATTTCCAAATAATTCAAATGAGATTTGTAATTAATCCACAAATTGTGTAGCGATCCACAAACGTAGAGGAAGCAATTCGCAAATAAATGCCAGTCAAAGTTGTTTTTGTGACATACAAACACATTTATGGATTTTTTTATTTAATTCCTGTGAATTTGTGGTCCACAGACTGCAATTGTGAATTCTGAAACATTTCAAGTGCCAAGACGCACACAAGCCTATAAATAGATTGACTCCACCCACCGCCTACTTAAGCCAATCAGATAACAGCAACATTGCGCAGCGCTGACCAATTGTAGCACGCTCTCAACTTGGTTGGGTTGAGAGCGTGCTACAATTGGTCAGCGCTGCGCAATGTTTCACTGAAAAATTCACTGTATTAATGTAACCAGGAAGGGACATGTTTAGTTCAATTGCCACAGCATATTAATCCGTGGAAAGGTGATATGCTGTGAGTGGCTCAAGATCATTTTGATGACATTCTCACACTGTAAAAAATAATCCTGTAAAAAACGGTAAACTACTGGCAGCTGTGGTTGCATCATACCGTAAAATACAGTATGTTACTGTTTTTGAAAGTAATAGCTAAATATCGTTTTGTCAGCTACAGTATAAAACTGTAATTTAACTGTTTAAACATTAACAGTAGCACGCCGTATTTTTACGGTATAAGGCTGGCAACCACAGCTGCCAGTAGTTTACTGGTTTTTTTACAGAATTACTTTTTACAGTGCATGTTGTGGTTATGCGATCCTATGTTGAAGGAAATACATCATTTTCTAATGGCAATGAGTGTAATGCATAAACGTGTAACCATATAAATGTGGGATAATCATAAATGTATATTGATGAATTAACATTTTATTTTGAATTAAGAATGACAAAAAACAGTGAGTTCAAATATGATTATGCAATCTGTGATCCACAAATGCGCAGGAAGAAATCCACAAATTTATGTAGTGATCCACAAATGCAGAGGAAGCCATCCACAAACGTAAAAAAAAATATTTGTGGATGAGCAAATCTCATTTTATTTATTTGTGAATTTTAATAAATTTTTGTGAAACTCCTGTATATATTTGTGGATCTAATTCTATTTCTTTGTGAATTTGTTTTAATATTTGTGAATCTCTTTAATTATTTGTGGCTCAAAATCTATTTATCTATAAATATGCATCAATTATAACCCCATATATATATATATATATATATATATATATATATATATATATATATATATATCTGGCATCGTCTATATGTCAGTTTATCTTCAAAAATTAAAATACATCAATAATAAACAAAAAGAAGAAAACCTAAACTGCTACTCTAGGCTTTTGGCTTCCCAGCTTGAATCTCCCGGTTTCTGAAGAGCAATCAGAGAATTTCCCCTCCTAGTGAATCACTATTGAGTGACTATTACAAGTGTTGACTCTCCCCGTTACAGTCACTTGAAAGATGTTATTTAAAGTGCATGCCTAGATTCCAAGCATGCTTAGATAGAGCAGTGAATAACTGGATCACATGGCGCACGGCTTAGGATGCACAGAGTTCACGTAAGAGTTCACACACGAGTCGTTTTTTTAACGCACATGAAGGCTGAGTGAAGTTTTTCAAGTATCTTTTCTCTCGATTCTATCAAACTCTGGGCTTAGACTAAAAATGGTGTAAGATTTACAAGATAAACAATTTTCACTCAGAAATCGCTAGTAAATTTCACAAAAATATTACAAAAAAACAACAACAAGTGAAGCATTGAAAACCCATATGTCTAGAGTATCTGCAGCATCCAGTAAGGCACAAAAAGAAGAATGTGACTGAAAAGCTGCGGAATAAAACACACAATCACTTCTAAATCTAAGTCAAAGTCTTAATTTGGTCAGTTCTCACCAGTTCTCATTCATAACTCTATGGCAACTTTTTTTCTTTCCATCCAACAAAAATGATATGGCGTTCAATGGCTGTCAAGTTCTGCTGCAACTGTAGCAACGGATATTAAACATTGGTCTCCTTAAGAGACATTTTCCCAGAAGATGATTATCAAAAAGAAGCACCCATATTTCTATATGCCATATTGTGATTAGCAGGTGCATCAAATTTGCTAATGTATTTGTAAACAAGCACAGGCAATTTATTGGTAAGTGTGTTCTGAATAATTAGACTAGGGGGCAGATTTACTAAGAGCTTGCGCCAGTGCAAACCCTCTTTTGGCTTTAAAAAAAACTACTGTCAAGCTGACCTTATTGCATATGCATTTGTAGGAGTTTCCCTTTCAGACGCAAAATGTATGGAAGGAGAGTATTTAAATGCAAGTTTAAATGCAAGTTGCAATCATGCAAGGTGATTTACAAAGGTTTGCGCTAGTCAATTTACTAGTATTTGCACCCTTATTTACCTCTCAAAAAAGCATGTCAAACGCTAATTTGTGCTGCTCTCGGTAGATTGCGTTGGTCATTATTTAAATGATCCGTCTGTGTGTGTGTTCTTTTAATTTGCACGTCGTCAGTAGATCACACACAGAACTTTCCACTTGCATCGGCACTTTTTTGGAATTACGCTGTCACGCTAATTTGCTCTGTTTAGTAAATCTGGCCCTGGATGGTGAAAAGTGTGGATGCAGTTGCACAATGCAAGAGCACAAAGTATATGCATTCTTGGTAGGAATGATCTGAAAGGAAGCTATAGCCCCTTGGACAGGGTCAGCAGGTCATCAATAAACCACAACATTAATAGTGTATCTGTAAAAGTAGTGCATTTCTGTTTAAGACATTTTATAGGGACCAGGTGGATGTACTAATAAAGACTCTGTTGGCTTGGATCACACTGAGTAAGGTCTGTTCACTGCAGATAAGTGTTATGAGACCATAAACCAATAATATTAGATCCCATAAAGGAGTTATTCTTTCTCTCTCTCTGTCTATTTGTCTGTATGTGTGTGTGCTAACTTTAAATGTCAACACTCTCATGATTCACAGAAACTTTGTTTTATAAATTATTAAACAAGCATTTACAAAAGACCCAAAATGCCATTCCTCAGCACTGGCTTTTAGACCACACGCAATTCTTTACATGTACTGTATGTGTAATGTAGTATGTGAGATGAATGTACCATTAGCTCCTTGATTCTTACACTTTTAACAATGAATTTTCTACACTGTGACTTTAATCTAATAGACGTTCTGTAAATTGTGCATTAGGATATTATGCCGATTTTACTTCAAAACTAAATCAGACTTAATTATACTGTCATGCAGTTCCAGATCAGCAAAACTCATAATATACATTTTTATTCATCACTCTTGAAGCATATTTCTATCCTTAAAAAAAGCAGCAACAACTGCATCTACAAATGAACTATAAAAGTCTCTTTAAACCCACTGATATTCCTTGAAAATCATTGTTTAATTCACTGTAATTCAACATTGAAAACCGTCTTTTCCAAAGAGTCTTTACTGTCACTTTTGATCAAATCACAGTCCTTGCTGAATAAATGTATTAATCCAAGGGATCCACCAATTATTGTGTCCCTGTACCAAAAAAAAAGCTAAATTACTTCATACAAAGTTCTGCAATATGTTGCACTGTCAAATAGAAGGAAAAAAAAGTATTATACAAAGTAAACATTCACAGGTAATTAATGTGTAACAAAGAAAAAAGACAGCACTACCTAATTTCTCTCACCTTGCAAAAGGTGAAGTGGGAAAACACAAGTCTGAATCCACATACATGGAGCTCACGCTTTATCAGGCAAACATTTTCTTACGTTAAGAACTGTTTATACGCTTTAAGTGAACATCTATACTCTCCTGATATGAAAAAATTAAAGCAAAATAGAAATATAAAATACAAATAAAAAGTGACAAAAACACATATACCATTACTAAAACTTAAATTAAAATGAATGATTCAAATTTAGAGGGCATGAGCGTGACGTCACCATCGGCCGGCATGACTGAGACTGAGCGGCAGTATTTGTTTTTAGTGTGAATGCCGCCAAAAACACACAAAACACATCTAAGACGAGAAAGAGCTTTGCGATTGACAGTACAACTAGATTTGACAAGAAATATGAGGTCTATTTTTACAGACTGCCGAAAGCTACAGAAAAGAGAAACAAATGGATCGCTGTGATTAATAGAAACAACTGGACTCCAGGCAGCAAAAGGTGGATTTGCAGTTTTCATTTTGTTTCAATATGCTGAATTTAGATGTAAAATCATGCCCTATATATTGTATTGCTATATATTGTATTGACAACATAATGTTTTTAAATAAACACTGACAACAAAATATACAAGTTTTAGGGCTGGACGATATCTATAACATTGATATAAGTGGATAGACCTATCTATATTGTATTTACTGTATATAAAGCGTTAACAAGCAAATTTGCTTTGCTCGAAATCAGGCACATATAAATGCGAGAAAACATGAATCCTGGCTCCATGTCAATATCCATGGATCACTAGATATTTGGTAAGTTGTAAGAAACACTATATCAAGTCTAACCTTCAGTTTAAACTGGTAATTGTTTGTTTTACTCACGTTTTTTCACAGTTTTCCCTATTAAATCAAGTCACGCAGCTTTCCGGCGGGAAAGTGGCGTCAATGCATACCCTCTAAGCTAATTAAAAATATTCATAAATACTAGAATAGACTCTTCTGACTGCTATGGGTCTATTCATAAAATCAGCCTCTAGCTTGTAGCTTGTTACTTAAAGGTCTACACTTTTAAAACAGGCGATCTACTTAAAAAATGGAGTAGCATTAGTATTGATTGAAGCGTGTTTTTACTCAGCAATGTTCCATTCCCCAAATTAAAGGAAAAACGGAAGAGGAAGTTTAGAAATAGTGAGGAATTGTGGGAGACACACAGAATGTCATTGAAATGTAGTCGAGGAAGGCAGATGTGGAGGCATAGTGACACTGTGGATAGCCGAGTAACAGAAATGAATGTCTTGTTTACTACAAACTCAGCGTGAATGGAACCGTTTATCACCAGCTGAATGAAACGGGGAAGAGATGAAAAGCAGAAATGACAAAGAATGAGAAAACAATAGGGGACGAATAAGACGGGGGCTGATACAACCAGTGCCGAGCAGAGATAAAAGTGGTAGCGGCAGTTTGAGACAAATCAAATGTGTGACAAAAACCTACTGAACAAGACATAAACGTCGGAGAAATCTAAAGGCCTTGTTTTTGAAAGACACCTGCAAAGATGCATTTCTTTGATGCAGTAAGCTGGCTTTGTTGTCAGAGATCAGAAATTAGACTGTGCTTGGATGCCCTGTTGTTTATGAGGACGCAATGATGAAGGTTCGGGTCACGGTGGGGGCGTGTGGATTGCAGCACTGCTTTTATCTTTGACCCACCGATGCGCATGTTTGCACAAAAACAGCCTTCGCTTGGCCATTAGATACTGCTTAGACATATAAATGTGTAGGATGACAGAGAAAGCGTGTTGGTGTGTTTCAATGAAGCCACTGAGCTTCCATTATTACACCCATAAATCCTGATTCCGATCCGCACGGCAAACACACATGCACGGAAACGCTCAGCGCGGGACGCAGACACACACCGACACACATATCAGCAATCCATCTATAGAGCACAGCTGTACGATAAATTCCAAATATGATGTGATACCTTACAGTGCATTATGACGATTGCTCCAAACATATGACTGCTTGTGAGTAATGTTTTTTAATATATAGCATTTGTACCCATTGCAATTGTGCCCATTCATCTTCCCAAACTTAGTTGGTGATAGGAGATGTTTGAGTTCATAACAAAGGCAATGCTTCAACAGATTTTAGTATTTTTGGAAAAATAGGACACAAAAGTCATTGCTCGTGGATGAGCACATTATCAACAAGATTGTTCGAAAAATTAACCATGGGAGCCATAGTTATGGAAAAATATGTGAAGATATTGTGACAGCAAAAAAAAAAGAAAAGAAATTAAACAAATTGCTAAAGATTTTGAAAGCTTCTTACAACCCCTTGTGAGCAGTAAGTGTACTAAATTGTAATGAATGTGCACTAGTAGTGCTCTTTTCATTTTCATTTAATTGCAATCAACATGCAAGTGTCCAAAAACATTACATTCAGTTTCATGGGCGTCGGAAGGAAGTAAATACCATTTCATGTATTCTGGTGCCTTTTAATTAAACAAGTAAACTAAACTCCACTTCACGTCGGGCGGATCTTTGCCTCCACGTCGTGCATTAAATGCACAGCTATCAGTGGATTATCCCCCTAATACCATGGTCATTTGCCAGCAATGACAACTTAAAGCTGTTATTGATGTTTGCAATGCAATATTTGACTGGAAGGGTAAAACGGCGGTTACTTTCGTCAGTTGCGGCTCGTTGAGAAATATAATGTAGCGATTCAGCGGATAAGGAGTTTAATTTATTAGGGAATTCCTCAAGTGGAATGGATTTGACTGACGGCACTCTGAAAAGCGAACAGACAAATGCGCTGAATTAGAGATGGTATAAGTGAGTGGGTATAATATCATTGGTCTTAAAAAGTGGGTGGGTCTTGTCCCACCCATATACAATGGTTCCGACGCCCATGTTCAGTTTGCTCTTACACTAAGTATATTATTTTAAAGCAACACTAAGGAACTTTTCCTCTTCGGTCGCCCTACAGGTTGGAAGCGGAATTGTCCATTACCGATGTCGTAAATAATTTCGCAGCCTATGTTTATCCAGCACCGGCTTTGGAATGAACGATGTCCACAGACAAGGTAGAGTGTGTTGCATGATGTCATGAAAGCATGATGTATTGCGACATCAGAAAGGAAGAACAACGAAATAATGACTATTGTAACGCTTGACGTAAAGCAAGTCAAATTTGTAGTTTTCTTATGTCTCATTCGAACTACAGAAACGCGACCCGGTTTGGCAAACTTGCATAGTGTGGTTATATCAGATAAAGGGCTGCAAAGCGAATCCAGAAGTGCCTTTCACCCTGTTACGACTTGATGAACCACTGATACGATTTTGGAAACATTATTTTAAGGTAAAAAAAAAATAATACTTAGTGTTGATTTAAAGTCACGTTAAGTGACATTTAGTTCAGAAGTTGTCTTTATTGACGTACAGTATTTCAGTGGTTAAAACGCTGATTGAGCAATTACATGAGACATGATACCGTTCGGTAAATTGTAACTTTCAACATACCTTTTGATGTTTTTTTTACTGCTATAACATGACTTACCAGCGCTGCTGATTGAACTGAGGCGCTACAGCCATCTGTCTCTCAAAACTATTTATCGCTATTTATTGTTTGAATTTCGTTGTAAAACAGAATTGTAAATCTGAAACCATGTTTCTTATCAGAAGTAACAAAACACAAAATTAATTTTTGGTGTAGGAAAAAAGCGTGCACCTGGCAACCCTGGTATGACCCAAACAGGTGATTCGGGTCAAATAGAGCCTGCTTTAATGTCGCTATTTTTTTTTTTACTGTTAAAGGGATAGTTCACCCAAAAATGTAAATGATTTTATTTACTCACCCTGAAGCCATCGTAGGTCTATATGACATTCTTCTTTCAGTGAAAGAGTAACCCTTGAACTTGAAGCACAACGTAATGACGAACGCGGTTGCCCAGCCCTGTTAGTTTGAACCGCGAGACGCGTCAAAGCTTACGCTACTTCTACATCCTACGTCATACATCATCAAGTGTTACTCTTTTGGCGAAGGTCGACAGGCGTAGGCCGTCTGCCGGAAGCTAGTTATTTTATTCGATAAAGTTTTAAATATGGAAATTTTTTCTTTACAAGAACGCAACGCTTCGCTTCAGAAGGCCTTTATTAACCCCTCGGAGCCGTTTGGGACACTTTTATGATGGATAGACGCACTTGTATGGACTTCAAAAAATGGTGCCAATTCACTGCCATTATAAACCTTGGAAGAGCCGGGACATTTTTTTTATATAACTCCGATTGTATTCGTCTGAAAGAAGAATGTCATATACACCTAGGATGGCTTCAGGATGAGTAAATCATGGGCTAATTTTCATTTTTTGGGTGAACTCTTTAATGTGTTATTGTCTTGTTAATTTATTAATAACATAACATTTTCTTCACACAGTATGAGTTGCAGTCTGACACGTTGTTCTGCCCCCTTTTGATTGACAGGATATAACCGGCCCTGATCATCGGCCGATGGCTGATAGTGAAAATCATTGCTTTTATCGGCCGATATGGATAATTGGCCGATACATCGATCTATTCTATATTGATCATAGTTAAGCCATAGTTCTAGAAGAATAAAAAAAAAAATAAGGACTTAGCCATCACCATCATAAAATTAAAGATGATGAAAAAAATAAAATGCTTAAGATTCTATAAGCTTCTTACAATATTTAAAGGTGTTCACAACACATCAGAGCTGAAGGTGTCTTAACAGTAGAATACTGAGAAATTAAGAAAAAGAGATTGAGAAAACAGCCAGTTTAAATGTTAGCAAACAAATTCAACAGAAAACAGAGCTTTAGTACTACAGTGTATCATTCTTGAACAATGGAGCAAGAGAAAAGATTAAAAGTATTTCACAGCTAGTGCTGAGGAGAGATGTAAGAGCTGCTGAGCAACATGCAGGTTAATGGGGAACTCAGCCGCTGCAGGAGGGAGGAGGAAATAGCAGAGAATAATAAGAAAGCATCGCTCTCTGTCTCACTCAATTTATTTCTCCAAGTACCTTTACAATATGACAGTCAATGCTGAAGAGAAGTATCTTAACACAGAAGCAGAGTGAGAATGAAACAAAAAAAACTACTGGGGTTGGTACAATGCTTCAGTGAGGGTATTACTGTACATGTTAAAACCACTTTACTTTGATATACCATTTAAAAGTTTTGGTGTCAGTCGTATGGTGTTTATAGCATCACAGTATAAACAGGTGTTTATTACAGTATAATAATAATAATAGCAGCAAATCAGCATATTAGAATGATTTCTGAAGGATCATGTGACACTGAAGACTGGAGTAATAATGCTGAAAATTCAGCTTTGCATCACAGGGATAAATTACATTTTAAAATATATTACAATAGAAAACAGTCATTTTAAATGGTAAAAATCATTCACAATATTGCTATTTTTATTCTATGTTTGATCAAATAAACACATTTTTGGTGAGAATAAGAGACTTCTTTCAAAAACGTACCCACTCAAAACGTAATGGTACTGATTGACCATATTCATAAATAATGTAATGAAGGTGACACTTCAAAACACTTCAAAGAATACTTCAAAGAAAATTCATAGCCCGATTAATTGGACAAATTGTTTTCTGGTCATTTTGCCAGAGATTGCCCTGAAACATGCCAATGGATAATTTACAATTTCAATTTACTTAAAGGTACAATATGTAAGAATTTTGCATTAAAATATCCCAAAATCTCAAGGCCAGTGTTATATATTTGGTTAAGTTGATTACTTACAATATCCCAAATGTTTCCAACTATTTTTAAATCGTGAGAAAATTGCGATTTTAACCAAGGAAACGGGGCGTTAGAGCAGGGGTGAGCTGGGAGTCGCCAGTCAATTGCGTCATATCCGCGTTACCCTCGGTTTCCGCTCGTACTGCGTGGAGTCCTGGACAAATGCGGAAGTTGTAGGTCTAGTTGTAGCGTCTATCAAGCTACAAACTTTAGCTTGTTTCTTGCAGTCGTTATGGTACACAATTATTCTTTACCGATTGCAGCTGGTTCTGTCGACAAAGCATGCTTAATTTTATATTTTCCAAATGTAGCATTCGGTAATAGTTATGTTTATGTAAGGAAAGTATTATTGCTTTAGATTTGTGTTTAGTTTATTGACATTGTTTATCACGTCTGGTGTTTATGGCCATGTAAATAAACATAGCATGTGTTATACATAAAGATGAATCAGTATTTTGGCAAATTATGTGGGCATGTTCGAATGTACTTTTACAACAATTGTTTAGAACATGTAAAACTGCGCAGCGTTATCACAACAATGAATTCAACAAATACAGTAACATCTATGAAGTATTAAACCTTACTTTTCTTGCGGTTAATTCATTTTAATGAAATAAAAGTGTGATGAGGTTTAAGAGTCAGGAAGGAAGGAGACGCGTCGTCGTGACTGGGACTCGTACTTTATTAAAATAAAGCAAAACAAACAAAAGCCGCGCACAACGCGCATTCACCGTGGCAACCGCGACGGCACAAAACAGTTCAAAAATGAGAGCTCGGATCCACCGTTTTTCTTCCTCTGCGTCCAATTTTCTCTCCAGTCTCTCTCTCGTTCCAGCGCGGCTTATAAGCGGTCTCTCCACGCCGATCACTGCAATAAGACACAGGTGCATTTGCACTTGACCTACTTGCTCGTCTCTTTTCTCTCCCATCACAGACCGCGCTGAACCACGCCCCCCTCGCCACAAAAAGCATGTCATTAAACGCAACATTTATAAAAATAGAACTTAGCCTCATCCATGAACATGATTTTTCGATTCCCCTCTGACTGATTTACATCCACGGTGGAGTTTAAAACGACAGTTCCCATCATTCCACGCTCCTTCACATCGTCATCAAGCTACGCCGTTGTTGTTGTTTGGAATGTAGCGCCCTCTAGCGGCAAAAATTCTTGCATATTGTACCTTTAATTTTAAATACTGTGTAAATATGGATATTAATCAAGTGGAATAAAATTGCAGAAATAAAATGTATTATTATATTAAATAGAACATAATGGATTCAGCAAGGTTTTACTCTTGTACATGTTTATAGTAATATTTTGTCAAGGTAAATCATCCAGAGAAGCATGGCTGAAACTCCCAAACCAGGCGAATTGGGATGTGATTGGCATAATGTTTGCATGCTAACTCCATCAGTAACAACTCGCTAATGTGCATGCAGTGAGCTGGCCGTGAGAGATAGCCTTGCTCTCTGGGCTTTTTGTTTTGCAGTCCCTCTCTAACATGCTCTGTCAGCACATGCGTTGGACTTTCCTCTAATTAAAACATGACCGTTAGAGGAATGCTAGTGCTTGTTTACTCTCATTGAGATCAGCAGCTCTGCCTCCCAGCGGAGTGTGCAATTAGCCGACGCTGGGCCAATTAGGAACTCCAGCAAATGCTTGTGGCATTCAGCACAGCGAGCGGCCATTCGATTAGAGTTAACAAACAGAGACGCTACTTTAGCATGAGTCCTATTTGTGTCACCTTTCAAAGTGTGTTTGATGCATGCTAATATCAAGGGGTCAAAGTTTGCCTGGTTGGCACGGTACATTTTGCCCCTGCTGGTAAAAGTCATAACTACACCAGAAAAACATATTTTTAATTTATTTTTCGGCCATTCAAAAGTAGCCACATATTCTGACTGAATAGATTTTTACCATGCATTTGATTTGCCGGTCGGATATGGAAATCCTAATGGACAGCTCTTTCTTTCTGTATTATAAACCTCACTGACTAATACTGATGTAAATCAAAATAGTATATGAAAGTTCAAAACAGGAAATGCATTTGATCAGGGAATCATACATTGAAATAAAATAAAATGATTTTGCACTCAAAACAACCAAAGGAATCAAAGCACTATATCAAAGATTTAAATGAGCGGATTGGGCTTTTTACGGTTCAAATGTGGAAACAGGAAAAAATGTGTTTGTTCTGACTGTAAGACGTGCTACAGTATATCAGACAGAGTTCATAAAACTCTTTATCAAGGCTGCACAAAGTGTGGCTGCTGCTTTCATGATAACAGCAGCACATTCAAGGATTGAGCTTAAATAACTAATAAAGAGAACCTGTCACTGCGAGAGATCAGTAATGTGCTTTATGCTAATAGTAAAACAGACACAACAGTGCTGTGTACAAGAGTAGAAAGCATAACTGAAAAACAAGCAAACATTTGTTTAGAAGAACATTTAATGAACCCCAAATTTAACCATTTGCAGCTCTTAATTTATTTATGGGCTGTCAGTTCAATACAAATGTTACTCAAATGATGATATAAAATAAAATGAATATATATATATATATATATATATATATTTGTATAATACAAATAATAATAACATTATTAGTAGTAGTAGTAGTATTAGTATTAGTATTATTGTTTTTGTTGTAGTAGTTAACAAAATGAACATGATTAATACAAAATAAAATAATTTCAATAAAATAATAATAATAATGTTAAATAAAATAATTTCAACAACAATAACAATAGAAACAAAATTAATAATAACAACAACAACAACAACAATAATAATAAAATTATAATTATTATTATAATTATTATTATATTGAAATTATTTTATTTAACATTATTATTATTATTATTATTATTATCTTTGTACTGAAATTATTGTATTTGTATAATGTCATGTTAATACTACTACTACTACTACTACTACTACCACTACTAATAATAATAATAATAATAACCCCATGTAATTATTTGCTCTCCTAAACTTATCACAAAAAGTGGCCGAGATATCTTACTGGATAACTTATTTTCTTTGGATTCATGATGCATTTTCAGACAGTGATTTTCAAGTTCCGAAGGCTGTGGAAAGGCAAGGATACCGAAATAGCACATTGTCAGTTTGTTCAGAGGTCAAGGGTAACTTTCTATCTTTGCGATGGTTAAAGAGTCAGCCTAACCTCACACAAACCTCCCTCAGCCTGAAAACCGAGAGCTGAGGTTAACATGATTACAAGGTGAAGACAAAACCGAGGGAGCACTGGTTACTTGTCAGAGAACTATAACGGATAGCAGAAGTAATACACTGTGATACTGCCAATACTGAACGGTTCTTGCCAACAGAGAGATATTAATTTACTTTCTCACAGTTTCCTTAGAGTAAGAGTCATTTGAAGCACAATATTTCATTCTTCAGAATATAATTCTTAACATGAAGTTAATACCGTTCGGTGCTTCATTGACCTCTCCAAATTGGCTGTCGTTCTATCATTAAAACATAAAAAATGGAATTCAGAAAATTAATCTATATTGTATATGGACACTAAAGTTTCTATGAGTCTTGACAGTGTATAAAGGTGATAAGCACAATACACAAGTTCAAAAGTTTGGGGTCAGTATTTTTTTTTTTATAATAATTTAATACTTTTATTCAGAAATGAATAATTAAGATTTACAGTAAATACTTTCACACTTAAAATAAAAATATCAAATAAATGTTGTTCTTTTGTACTTGATATTCAAAGAATCCTGAAAAAAGTAGCATGGTTTCCAAAAAAATATTAAGCAGCACCACTGTTTCTAAATTGATAATAATACGAAATGTTATTCATTATCAATGTTTCTTTTTTGTGATTGACTGAGAAAATATGTCTATATTGTATGGTTTACTAGTGCAGTAACATTACACTGTGTCGATAATGGCAGCTGAACTTTTCTTTGCGACTGAAAGACGACTTTAAAAACTTTCATAACATCTGAGAATATCCTATTAAAGAATGGCAGATACATCATAAGGTCTGACTTTAGTTAGATTTCCCAAAGTGCCCAGGAAGATGCACGACTCCACGAATGGAATGAAACTCAAAATTGCTGAAAGACTTTTTAGTTGAATGATTAAACTGCTCTAAAAGTGTCTCTCCATGGGATGAGAACTTTTCCCTAAATGCCAAATTCCAAAGCTGTAAGACAGAGTATGTGATACTGTCTCCATATTGCACAAAATACATGTTAATATAAAAAGTTGTCATAAAAGTAAAAATACAATACTTTTTCCTCATCTATTATCTATGTACATTTGGTGCATTATGTAAAAAAGACCAAATGGAACAATGATATTTCAAATCACACACACACATATACAGGTATACGGTGTGTGTGTGTGTATATATATATATATATATATATATATATATATATATATATATATATATATATATATATATTATATATATATATATATCCTCCATTGCATGCGCAAACACAATGACACAGTCTTAGCCATGACTGTATGATTGTTCTCCTGATGTGTCAACCGTAAGCTCCCTTAAGTGACATTAAGTTTTAGTTTAATCTTTGATATATATATATATATATATATATATACAGACCCTTTCCAAAAAATTAGAATATCATGGAAAAGTTTATTTCTTTCCATAATTCCATTCAAAACGTTAAACTTCCAAAGATAGATTCAGGGCCCACAACTTAAACGATTTCAAGTATTTAGTTGTTTATTTGTACATAATTTGGGCTTCCAGCTCATAAAACCCACGAAAACAGGATTTAAAAAAATTTGCATATTACATGAAATCACACAGTAATTACACAGTAATACCATGGTCACTGAACCAGGTTTTGGTTCTTTTGGCAGTGTGGGCCGGTGCAAATCCTGCTGGAAAATGAAGGAAGCATCTCCATAAAGCTTGTCTGCTGAAGGAAGCATGAAGTGCTCTGGAAATGTCCTGGTAGACGGCTGCGTTGAGTGGACAGCACAGTGGACCAACACCAGCCGATGACATGGCTCCCCAAACCAACACAGACTGCGGAAACTTCACACTGGACTTCAAGCATCTTGGATTGTGTGCCTCTCCATTCTTCCTCCAGACTCTGGGACCTTGGTTTCCAAATGAGAACTCATCAGAAAAGAGGACTTTGGTCCACTGTGCTTTATTAAATCCAGAGTCAACGCAGCCGTCTACCAGGACATTTTCAGAGCAGTTCATGCTTCCTTCATTTTCCAGCAGGATTTGCACCGGCCCACACTGCCAAAAGAACCAAAACCTGGTTCAATGACCATGGTATCACTGTGTAATTACTGTGTGATTTCATGTAATATTCAACTTTTTTGAAATCCTGTTTTCGTGGGTTTTATGAGCTGGAAGCCCAAATTATGTACAAATAAACAACTAAATACTTGAAATTGTTTAAGTTGTGGGCCCTGAATCTAAATTCTATGGAAGTTTAACGTTTTGAATGGAATTATGGAAATAAATAAACTTTTCCATGATATTCAAATTTTTTTGGAAAGGTTCTGTATAAAAAAGATTAAACTAAAACTTAATGTCAGTTTATTCACACGCCTTTGTGCCCTAAAATGTCTTAGTTCACATAATCGGACGGTTGACACATCAGGAGAACAATCATACAATCATGGCTAAGACTGTGTCATTGTGTGTGCGCATGCAATGGAGGAGAGCATCCATGTCATTTATCAAACCGGCCCGGGCTGGAGCTGATGAATTGAGCATCACATCCAGCTGGACACTTTCATTTCACAAAGAACAGCTCTTTTCCCAGCCAATGTGACAGACAGGCCAGAGTACGACTCGACTGAGCTCACAGCGGGTGGATCTCAGGCCACATATGGCATAAACCAGCGTGTAAGACATCAGCGTGCCTGCGAGACCATTAATCGCACTAGTATTAATTGAAAAATTGGGATTTAATGTTAATTGACTGGCGCTGGAAAAAAAAAATAGGACTATAAAACAAAATCTGTGTGTGATGACAGGAAAACTGGGCAAGTCAGGCCTGCCATGACACAATAGAGCACAACAGAGACCTTGGATCCGGAAGAATTTTTCCCATTCATTTTCCCCACTTCTTCTTTTGAACCATGTCCATGTTGAACAGAGCATGTGTGACTGACTTGAGCGCTTGAAAACAAAGTCCACTAGATAGTGCGCATAGTCTTTCCATGCTCATGGTCAAGGGAGCTAACTTTGAAAGGTTTGCACACTCAACTGTGTGTGAGACGGAGCGGAACGCGGTAAATTAAGTTTAACCAGGTCTTTATGGAATCTAAAGAAGCTTACCAATATCGCTTAAAGGGATAGTTTCCCCAAAAATTACAAAAAAGTCATAATTTACTCACCCTCAAGTTGTTTCAAACCTGTATGAATTTCTTTCTTCTGCTGAACACAAAAGAAGATATTTTGAAGAATGTTGGTAACCAAACAGTTGATAAGCACCATTGACTTCCATAGTATGGATATATATATATATATATATATGAAGAGTTCAGATGCAAAAGCCTCTAAGTGCCATCTGAAATTTTCTTCTAGAATGATAATTTTTATCATTTTCATATATATATATATATATATATATATATATGTATATGTATATATATGTATATGTATATGTATATATATATATATATATATATATATATATATGTATATATATATATATATATATATATATATATATATATGTATATATATATATGTATATGTATATATATATATATATATATATATATATATATATATATATATATATATATATATATATATTATGTAAGTCAATGGTGCTTATCAACTGTCTGGTTACCAAAATTCTTCAAAATATATTATTTTGTGTTCAGCAGAAGAAAGAAATTCATGCAGGTTTGAAACAACTTGAGGGTGAGTAAATGATGTAAATGATGACCGAATTTTCATTTTTGGGTGAACTATCCCTTTAATATCAGAGCTCAGGATAAGTATATTTTTTGGGAGAAAATGAATGTGATTTTTACTTTCTGAACCCAAGTGTCGCACCGTAGACAAAAATATAATTATCTATTTAATTAAGACTTAAACCAGCCAGCACAAAGAGCTTTGTGCGTGTTAAAGGTCATTCTATATTTGTGTGCATGTCTTTTCTGTGCGTGTATACATATTAAAGGTCATTTTATATTTGTGTGCATGTCTTCTCAACCTTGCACACATATACTTATGAGGGTTTGCATGCATGTGCGAGTGTGTTTAAGATTACAGAATGTGCGTGTTTTCTTTCCTGAATGCTGAAAGGCATAGTTAAAATGCTACTGGGTCCCAGGTGTGCTAGCAAGAACTGGATTCTCCTGATGAGCAATCTGTCCAATCAGGCAACATATTGTCAGGGCTGTCCATAATGAGCAGCCAACATGTGTTGTCATGCAAATGAGCACAGGCTACTTCGGCACAAAACATGTGGCGCTGTGCTACTAATTTTCCTTTTTGATCTGTGGCTAATTCGCCTAATTAGGAAGGCAGTTTCAGAGTGGACTGTTCTGTAGGGGTATTTACACTGCTTTCTCATAACATCATGTTTTAATAAATATCACTGCAGCAAATTTAACCTAAGCGCAAACACACACACACACACACACACACACACACACACACACACACACACACACACACACACACACACACACACACATTTTTATGGGGAAATTCCATAGAAATTATGATTTTTTTTTACTGAAAAAACTTTATATTCTATCCCCTAAACCTACCCATCACAGAAAACATTCAGAATTTTTACAAAAAAACACTTGTTTTCCTCATGGGGACCAAAAAATTTCGCCACAATGTCAAAGATTTTGGATATTGCCATCTTTGTGGTATACCTGAACCACACACACACACACACACACTGTACCAAAAAGCTATTAGGTAAGTCACACGTCACATGCAAAATAAAAGAAAATTTAAGAATTTCTGTTTTCCATAAAGACAATGAAGCATTTGGTTGCACTTTATTTTAAAGTGTCCGTGTTACAGTGTAATTGTATATTTAAGTACTGAGTAATTATAATTTTAAAACTAAATGTACTTACTATAGGGTTAGGGTTAGGATGAGGGAGTGGTTAAGGTTAGTTAGTAAGGTAGTAATTATGCACAATTTATAGTAATTACTACAGTAACTAAATGTGACGTGTAACAATGACACTGTAAAATAAAGTGTTTCCAAGCCTTTTTCTAAGACAATTGGCATTTTGAATTCCGACATTATTTTCATGATATTTTTCGTCTGAATTCTCATTACTGTAATGTGTCCAGATACATACTTTTTAGTTTTTTTTTTTTATTGCCATTAATCTAATTTGTGATTCTCTTTCTGCAATAAAATGTTTGTTTGTCTTTTTTGAAATTTAATAAATAGATGGAAAATTTAAACCAGTACAAATACTACAATTATGTATAAATACTTCATAATTTAGAATAAAATATATTTGCATGTGTTTTATGTGTATTCAGTTGCCATACATTTTTTTTTTTTAAACAAATCTTACCAGTCCTACATTTTTTACTTTGCCATACATGTAATTTCTATAATTCATGGGGTAATATTTTGGGGCAAAATATACCAAAAGACAAAGTGAAAGATGAATTTTATGAAAAGACTGCATTTAGTTACAGTCATTGAGTTTGATGTTACAGCATCAACTATATTTAATTAATCTCAAAAGTAAATCCATTTTACTTTAAAATACCATGAAATACTATCACACAAATCGTATACTGTCCCTTCGTTCTACCAATTAAATATCATCAACAGACCTCAATAACCATCCCGCTACACATCTACACGCTACACGCCACCTCCAGTGCTGCTCACATCCATTCTAACAGCTGGAAACATCAGTCACAGCACACACACAAAGGACGTAATAATGACTATCATCATCACCATTATCATTATTATCATGGTCATATGAAGAATGCATTGCCTAGGGAACAAGTGTTGGACTGTAACCACAACTATTCCTAAAATTTGACCAAGGAACAGACTATAATAATGTAGATGACGTTTACATTTTCAGAAGAAAAAGTATGTGGTGCTAGCCTGTGCAAAACTTTCCGCCATTATGCTGCGGTGTTCTGGGTAGTTGCAAAGTCAAAAGAGGCCAGCAAAAGAATTTCTAATGATAATTGGTCCCCAAATATGACTCAAATCCCTCCTTTAATTAGTTTTTTGGACATTTTGTCGTCCAGCAGCAGAAAATAATAAGTCTGAAGACTTGACCTCGTCTCAGTAAGTTGCGCGTTTAAATTCTACATTGTTTCGGAACTTCTCAATTCTGTTTTGTTCACCTCATTTTCTCTTCTTGCCTTCTTCTGCATGAACCTGCACTAAAGAGTCCTTAAGACTTGATCCAATTCGCAGATGGTGTGTGTGATGGTGTTATTAACCGCACACTCTAAACCTCTCTATCCTAAAAGCCCCCCGCAGGTCTTCAGAAGGCATGTTCTAACCCTCTCCTTCTGTTAAGACCAACAGAAGCAGTAATCAAAATCAAGAAAAGTAAACCAAAAGAGACAGAAGTGTTTTCCCATTTTAAGTAAAATAAAGATGAACCTTGACATAATTTGCCCAAAAAATTGTTTAATGGGCATATTACTACTTCAATGAGTCCTAAAATCCAGAGAGTATATTTATAGTTATTAGTTTAACCACAAATTTAAATATATATGTAACCCCTTAACCCAGGTCCTACTCGCCCCGCTATATGCGGGCCTCGAACCCGGGTCTCCGGCGTGGGAGTCAGGCGCTAAAAGGAGGCTAAAGACTGCAGCCATTACATATATGAAGTAACACATAAAACATACATGCATTATAAATAAAGATTAAGTCACCTAACACATTTAAACAAACAGTGCAAGAATGCTATTTCTCAAAACACAAGAAGGACACAGTTGCTCTTGCTCTCTGCACAGCTATAGACGCCAGTATAAGTACACTACTTTGATACTTTGAACTTTCATACAAACTGATAGCCATCAGGGACATCCTTTTGTGGATGCTTTAGAATGTCTTACACACTGAGATGTGATGTTTTTATGCATTTATGGTGAAGATATATACTTATACTTTACTGACAAATAAAAGACCATGCAAAAAGCTTTCAGAGCTCCGGGTTGTTTCTATGCCTTCCAGTTAATATGTACAGTCTCTTCTCCACATGGCGAGGATGCAAAGTTCAGACTAGGAGTGAGCGGTATGACCAAAATCATGTATCAAATCATGTGTGCTTAATTGTATATTACCGTAAAGGTACAGTAGATTTCAAGCAAAAACTGTTGTAAAGATTAATTATTTATGTGTTCATGATACCTTTGGATAATCCAGTGAATGAAACACACTTCATATCATTATTTACTTGGAATTTGGGACACAAACCAAAACGATAATTCACAACAAATAATCTTAAATAACACTTGAATTTAAAGACCGCATATATACTGTGCTTTAAAATGTATACCATCACATGATACATGCAGCCCTGGTACAGACAGTGCCTTCAGTCAGGATATTATAGTTCTGTCTGTGTTCATGTGTGTGATTTACATTCACGCAATGTACAGGCCATTCCCAACAGGTACATGCAATTCTCATCAATCCAAGTGCTGGATATCCCAGAGAGATAAAATAAGAAATGAATTCAAATAGTAAGAGGGTGTCCAGTAACTCATTGCCCAACCCTAAGACTTACCAGCAGCCAGCTATATATAGGTAGTAAACCATTTCGGTAGACCCCTGTATTAAAGAGACTCAACTAAAGGAGTGTTAAAATGAATGCAAAATGATTTGAAAGAGCATAATTTAGAAATAATCTATTGTTATTATCTAAGTAAATACAGTATCTACTCTATTTTAAGTCTGCATTATAAGGTTAAGCCTCACCATTCTGCACTTTTCAACTGATATTCTTTCAGAAAATACTTTCACTGCTCTGAGTGAAATAAGTGATGAGCTCTCCACTGCGAACATAAAGCAGCGACGATGGTTTCTCACAAGGTCTTCTTTGATCCAGTAATCCAAGGTGACACACTATCACCCCATCTTCTCAGGAAAATGTTTATGAACCTTTACACTGAGAGAAACTGCAGTGATATTTCTATAGGGGTTGGGATGTGGCATCTGCCCTCTATCTCACCTAAACAGAGCAAAAAAAGTGAGGCCATGAGGGTTGATGGACCCAAGAAGACACAGAGATGTTGTGGAGTACAATTGCTCATTGCTCTTTTCCGTTTTCGCTCTTCGATCCCTCTTTACCGCTTTCTCCAATCCCAGCTGCCATTTCCGAGCACATGCTTTATTACAGGTCACTGCCACACAAGGAAGAGTTTAAAGGGACAAAGTAGCCAGTGTTTCCCACCCGCACGACAGCAAGCTAATTCACAATACACCTCACAATAAAACTCTCCGCTCTTTTCAGGTTAAGACTAGTGGTTCTCATGACCAACCCAATTTCACTGGAAAACGTAATTACTTTATGAAGTGACTCTTTCATATAAATTCCTACGATGTGAATCAAATGAAAACATCTTTTTTTTTTGAAACAAAGTAAGCATGATAGTCCACTCAAAAACCAAACATATCCGTCAATGGGTGTAAGCAGATTGAAACACGAATCAGATATCAGAACATAAAATAGTTATCGATTGCCATGAGATTGTGCTAGTCATGTTACAAAAACGTCTGACAACACAGAGAGAGAGGGAGAGAGAGAGAGAGAGAGAGAGAGAGAGAGAGAGAGAGAGAGAGAGAGAGAGAGAGAGAGAGAGAGAGAGCAAATAATAAAACGAGCTAACCATATAACCACGCATAGTTAGGATAAATAGACTCAACAACATTTAAAAGGCAGGAGAAAACACTTCCCATATCTTTGCTTGTTGGCATCAAAGCTTATGCATCCAAAACTAGTAAAATTGTATTTTGTTTCTAATTCATCTGTCTCTTTGTAGAAGCTAGTCAAACTAAGTAGACACCAACATAGAAAATGTACGTCACCTTCTGAAAGTATGCATATTTTCAGAATGTGGACAAATATGCGTATTAGACAATTTCACCTTTACTCATTGCAAGTCATTCTAAGTAAGCATGACCTGCATTTAACAAAGGAGTTAATGGAGCTGTAGTGTCTCAAAATATACTTTTGGCATAAGAAGAGTTCAGATGCAAAAGCCTCTAAGTGCCATCTGAAATTTTCTTCTAAAATGATCATTTTTATGAAGCTCGTATATTTAAGTTTAGTATCAAAATTACCTATGAATTGTCATTTAAGTGAAATTACTGAACTTAAATATACAAGCTTGATAAAAATGATCATTCTAGAAGAAAATTTCAGATGGCATTTAGAGGCTTTTGCATCTGAACTCTTCATATATTTTAAAAATGTGTAAAAAATATATACTCTCTAATCCTTTATAAGTGTTTCATCAGAAGATTATTGTCAACTACTACTACAAAAATGGCAGAATTTGAGGCAACACGAGACTCACATGTGACATTTCTAAAAGGTAGCAGGGCTGACGTTTTGAATATTGCCAATTTAACTGCTAGTTGCTAGGCAATGACACATCCAATCTATCCCATAATTACACCAACTATAATTATCCACAGATCCTTCATGCATTAAAAATCTGGTGAGTTTGCAATTATTGTAGTAGTTTACGGTCACACTTTAGTTTAGGATCCAATTCTCACTATTAACTACGACTTTTGCCTCTCCTAATCACTGCTTGTAGTTGTTAAGTTTAGGTATTGGGTGGATTAAGGGATGTGGAATGGTCATGCATAATAAGGCATTAATATGTGCTTTGTAAGTAATAATAAACAGTCAATATCCTATAGTAATATGCATGCTATAAGCAAATAGTTTTAAGAATTGGACCCTAAACTAAAGTGTTACCAAGAAACCTTCCAAATTACAAGATAAAACTTATCCCTAGTCTTTAGATGCAGTGGTTGCTTCAGTTTCAGATGTTGTTTATATAAATGATCACATTAGCATGGGAAGTAACGGATCACAGCTGACGGAGAGGCACAGAGCCAAACTGTTCCGAGAGGATGGAGAAAGACTGAGAGACAGTGAGGTGGCAGAGAAGGATGAAGGAGGGGGGGATGATGTCTCAGAGGCAAACGGACAGAAGCCATGCCACAACCACAGAAAGAGACCAGCAGGCCTTTGTCTTCAGAGAACAATCTCAAGTGGTGGAAAAGAACAAACCCTTACACTACGGAAACATTCCTTCAGCTACTCTTAAATTCCCTAAAAAAGGGGCCAATCCCATAGATTGTAGCTTTATTGGTTCACTCCACACGTTCAAGAAATGTCACGTTCATGATGTTTGCGTTCAGACATTTGAGGCAGGAAAAAGCTACTTTGTAAAATATTTAGAAAGTTTACAAAGAAAGTTTAAAGGACTTATATTAATAAAAAAATTAAAATAAAATAAAATAAAACTGTGAGGGTGATTCTAATTCTCACAAAAAATTAAATAAAATGTCCAATCACATTCAATCCTTAAATAACAAAAATAAAAGAAAGAAAGAAAGTAAGTTGGAAGCAAGTACATTTAATTAGGCATCCTTGATTAATTTAAGAAAAGTTGTTTAAAAATATAATATAATTTCTGTCTTTTTTTCTATTGATTTTGGGATGAAATTTAACCCGGGTGTGTTTTTGACCGGTTCTGTGACATTTTAAGATATTAAAATGTTAAATCTTTTGAATACTTCACTTGCATTTCTGAAAATAATGTTTAACGACAATTATTAATATGTGTGCATTATTAATTATTAATGTTTGTACTGCTTTTCATTGACCGTCCACGTTACTACAATAAATGTATCTGTAAGACATGGGCAACAAGTGTCATTTAAAGTTATGAGTCCACGACAAATAAATTATTAATAAGAGGATTATACTTGGTCAAAATTGCAAACAACATTTCCTGCTCATAAAAATATATTCATGTCTAGACACCATATCAGTGACAAGTTTAATTACTGGGAGACTCATTGGGACTCAAAAATGGAGCTTAATCCAAGTTGACGCTGAGTAATAATTTGACTGCATTCCCGAGTCAATATCCTTTAGAACTTAAATGTCACATCTCAGCCTGGGTCAGATCTTGTGTCATTTATCTGCAGACAGAGCAGTGAGCTGAAGCTGAAATTAGATATAAAAGAACGTATCAAAAATATGAAACTTGATGACCCTGAAATAATTTGTGAAGAGGAATTTTTTATGTATCTTCCATAAATAGCCTCCAGTGAATGAAAAATGTTCTGGAACTATACAGTGATCTTCCATGTACTCGCATTGACCCTGACTTTTTCATTCAAAGAAACAGTGATAATCAATGACTTGTCATCCCGAATGATAAATAATCATTTAGGATCTCGGTCCTATCACGATTTAAATAGGTATCTCAAACAACGAATTAAAATGAATTCAATGATGTTATTCCTTTCAACTATACAGACTGAAGAATACAAATCAGAGTACATTTCACCAATATAGTCTAAAAAATGCTGGGTTGTTTTAACCCAATTTTGGGTCAAATATGGACAACCCAAATTTTTTAATTACATTTTTTATCCAACGTTTGGGTTTGTTGAGTGTATATTGTAAATCTCACCAAACCTAGCAAGAGCATACGTCACCTATCATCACAAAAAAGAAGTTATTTTATAAATTATAGAAGTCATATTATTGTAATAAAATATTATCATAAAATGTTTCATAGACCATAACCATAAAATACTTGTACATCATTAAAGTAGATATTTAGATTTACATAAATACACTGTGCTACAATATTTTACTTTATACACTGATGAAATGACTATTGAGAAACTCAGAAGTAAATTGAGAATTTAATGGGAAATCTTATTCACCATGATAATAATATCACAATGGATTTTGGTGTTAACTGTGATCTGGACACGTTTTGATGAGATTCGCCCATACAGTCAAAAGTTATATTCATCATAAGAACTGAAACACATAAACCAACAGTATGATATGCAAGAATGCCTCTCTGCATACACGAGCACCGTTTTGCGTCATAACACTCACTGATATTTGTGTCATGATAACCTCCATCCACAGTTCTCCTTGTTCATATAGCCTACACTGCTCAACAGAACTTAATTCATGCACCGCCAACGCTGAGTTGACTTCTCACAGTGTGGATGCTGAAATATGCTGAGCAGTTATTTGAACAGAGCGTAGGGGTCTGGAGCGCGATGCCAAGCGCGCAGGAAATGCGCGTTCCGCTGAGCGCGCTCCCGCGCTGCGTTCCATCAAGTGCCTTTACGCGCAACGATATATTAAAATAGACTCTCAACTGACTGGGAGTCTATGACAGCCCCTTGAACTATATTGTGAAATTTTGTTACTGGAAAGGGTCTTTCTATTCCTGGCGGTAAGTGTGGTGTTTACATCGTATTCTCTCAAGCGCCACCAACAGGTCTATTTGTATTTCGGTTTCATCTTTTAATCCTTGAAACCTGGTCTAGAAAGAAATTCAGCTCAATTAGAGAGAGAGAGAGAGAGAGAGAGAGAGAGAGAGAGAGAGAGAGAGAGATAGAGAGAGAGAGAGAGATGATGGTTATTATAAGATTCACACAAGACCACCTTCACACTATTCTAGTCAAAATTCAATAAAATCTGATTTATAAAAAAAATTCACGAGTCACACATCATCAAATTTAGCCGGGACTCCCCCGGGAGGTTGCCAAACGAAGTTAGTGACAAATAAAAATTGCAAGGATCTGGCCTTTTGAAACTAAATTTGGTAATGGGCATCAGTGCTTGATCAGTTTGTAGGCAGTGACAACTGGTTTTGCTTTTGAATTGTTTAGACCAATCTTATGACCCTGATTAGGCCATACTGATTAGGCCATAACTCTCTCTCTCTCTCTCTCTCTCTCTCTCTCTCTCTCTCTCTCTCTCTCTCTCTCTCTCTCTCTCTCTCTCTCTCAAAACAAGTTTGTAACAAGCAAAGCTTCGGTATTTTGACACCAAACTTTTTGTCTTTTTTTTTTACATTGCCACAGTGTCCTGACATTACCTCATAAATTTGGTGACAAATTTGGAGACTACTGGTATGCTGTCTCCCTTATCTGACACACCCACTTCAGGTCTTGCAGTCTCTAATAATGAGAGTTGAATCAGGTATGTTAGATGAGGGACACTTACGAAATGTGCAATGCTGGGTTTCCTCCAGGACAGGTTTGAAAACCCCTGTCACTATCATTCACAATAGCCTATTATATTTAGGTGACTTACAAATACAGAACTAATAGTCGATCTATTTCAGGCCATGATATCTATTAGACTATTGATTCGCTAATATCACAAAATAAATACTGGGAGAAATGTATTAAACAAACAGAGATGTTATATGCAGCACTTAGTCCTGAAGTGTGTGTGATTCCAATGGATTCCTCCTCTGGTCATCATAAAGACTGCAGGGATACACCGTGCCTAAAGCATACACTTCACAATCGTTCAATCTCCGGTTGTTTAAGTGCAGCAAAGTAGTCGATAACAGCAGCGCACACACCGGTCAAGTGCGCAGCTTGCCAAGACCCTTTACGCACTTGTACTATCACTCACCTGACTGACCGTTGCTCCTCTGAACCACCACAATTATGAAGACGAGGCAGAAGAAGCGAAGAAAGCGAGCCGGCCACATTTCTGCTTATTTTAAGAAGTTATATCTCCATACATTAGCATGATCAATAGAGAATCCGGGCATTGACAGTCCAGCGTCTGCGTTTCCAGCGCGCGCACTCACGTCTTCGTTCCAGAGCACATCCTGTAACAATAAACTCGACTAGACTGTTTTGCTTTTGCGCTGGGTTCGTTTTTTTTAAAGTAATTGTGCCTGATTATCCGGTTTGTAGGACTTGTAACGATTTCATTACATCGATGGACTCGCAACTTCGGTTTGAGAGTCAGAACACGCCCCTCCTTGTACTAAAGACCGCCTACCTGAAGTATGAATGGTCAAAAGAGGCGCTTGAACAGACGAAGCCACGCCCAGCCAACGACTGATTTGCATATACACCTGCTAACACCAGTGTTATGTGAGGGGCTTTTAAACCCTTTTCATGCCAAGGATGCCCAAATATGACGATCCTCTTGTGTGTATTACCATTATATATTAAACAAAATTAAACAATAAAATAACCCTGATTGATTTCAAGGTTTCCAGTGTTTAAAAAGCAAAATAAAAACCATAATGTCAACATATATTCTGTAAAAAAAAATCGCTTTTTTTCTCTTTATTAAATTTTCCTTGCAGCACCCCTGGATCCCAGTTTGGAAACTTCTGTTTTAGATCAAAAGGAAGATAAATTCAAAAGGCGTCACACAGCTATCTACAGGTGGTATTTGATTTTGTACAACAATTTGAATGAGACAAATTAATATACCAAAGAAGAAATAAAACCTCATATCAAAATGTTTACCAGCCCCTAATTAAAAGTGTAATATGTATATAATATATATATATATTTATCTTACAGCCTTGCAGTGCTCTAGTGTCACTATAAACATATGACTATAGTTGTCTATACTGACTATTATTACTGAGTGTTTAAATGAGTTTGATCCTCTCTTTATGAGATGGTTACCGTATATAAGGTGGCACTGTGACTATATGACACTAATACCTCATAAGTTATGTGTCAAGCTGAACTCTATTAACCTGTTCAGTCCCTAACCACTAGAGGCCCTCACATTACAATTACAAAGAAAAATGCAATCTTAATGGTGACTCAGCATGATCAAATGCATTTCCCTCTGTAAGCCATGATCTTCTTCAGAGCAGGTATTTGACCGTGGGGATTGATGGGAATGCATTTACGTTAAAGTTTAATACACAGTATACTTAGTATTATAAATACAAGCTGAATTTACATTCATGTGATTTCTTATTTTTTTCTGATTCTCGTTTGAGGCTTTTAGTTCAGTGCAGCATTACCACAATTAAATAAATGTTTGTTTTACAGTAAATTCAAAGGTATTTTCACTCAGAAATGTCAATTCTGTTATCATTTACTAACCTTCCAAATATATTCCAAATCCAAATCATTAGGACTTTTTTTTTTCTTCTGTACAAAAGACAGCAATGTCAGCATATGTCATATTGCGTCAGGAAGCTCGTGCTCCAGACTTCCGTGAACGCGCTCAGGAACTTTTGCAGAGGCTGTGGATTACAAGGAAATAATGTTGTAAATAATGTTCAGTTTCTTGCACAGACCGATTAAACAATAAGACCTAAATGTATCGTCAGGAGACATGGTAATACATTTTGCTTTGCCTGTATATGTTTTTTTTTTTTTTTTTTACTGTCAAAGTAGCCGTTGACATGCATTTTATGATTCACCAATGACCACAGTTTCTGCAAAAATACTTCGTATCATTACTAAAGAACAAAAATAACTTTTTTATCATTACTTTCTACTAAAGAACAAAAAGTCTTGTTAAAATAAATTAACAGCAAATTTTCATTTGTGTTTATTAAAAATGAATGATCTGAATTATATTTCTTAGTTTTTGTAGTTAGCATGGTCCCATATACTGTACCTACCAATGTTGAGGGTAACGCATTACAAGTAATGTGAGTTACATAATCAGATTACTTTTTTCAAGTAACTAAAGTAACACATTACTTTTAAATTTACAACAATATTAACAATTAACAATATCTGTTAATGTTTAAAAAAAAAAATAAGGCATGTAACTTGTTTCCATTTCTTGACTGACAGCTCTCCTGTCCCCATGTTGAGAGTAATCGTGAGTAAGAGCAGAGGCGTGTAAACATGATGCTTATTACAGTTCTAGACTACAATTGTAGCTCTCAACATGCATTTACTTCCTCAAAATTAATAAAAACAGTGAAATGCAATCTCAAAATATTATACAAACCTGCAATAATTACATATGATAAATTACACAAATATACTTTATGTATTTAATCTCACTTTATTAACCAATGTCTTTGCTGCTATCTTTCGTTGATCCAATTCAACCATACTAATAAGCAAACATGACTTAAGATAAACATCACATTTGAGTTATAGGCCTATGTCACGAAAAAATTGAAGACCGGAAGTACGTCTTTTAGTAGGGATACGGCTCTTCCGGTTAGCTCTTTACAATGGCGGAGTTCGATAGATACCGCTGGACCAAATCTCTCCGCAACCTGCCTGAAGTCACATATGACGATGTGGTTCGGATGGTAAATGAAAACTCTCAAGTGGAAAAGCGTGAAAGCTGAGTTATGGCTGTCTACGTCCTGACGCAGAGCAACCCGGTGCACTACAACAACAGCGGCGGGCGTTTCTATGGTAACAGCGAGTTGGACCAATCAGCAGACGTTGCTGCTACGCTTAGGATTGTGGGTAGTGTAGTTTTTTTTCATAAGATCGCGGATAAAACATGTTTTTCTTAAAACAAGGTTGATTTCATACGAACTTATAGCTTCTACAGGAGCAAAAACCTTCGTTTCACAACCTCATAGCTCGTGGTCAGTCTACCTCGGATGGTTTAGACATTATGGCTGATAATCTAAATCCTTATGGAGAAATACTGTTGACCGGAAGTTCTGAATCCCTACTCCGCGTTCCGGAAGCAGGAAGTGTGACATAGGCCTATTGCTGAAGAGTGTTGAACTTTCTTCTTCTGCGTATTCTTCTTCAATCCAGAATGACAGCACAGCTAAAAGGGTTGTTTGAGCTGCGCCCTCTACTGTACAGGCTTGAATTTGCATTTCCTTCAGCCTGGCTTATACATTTTGGTGTGTTTTAGTTTTGGTGTGAAAGGGCCTTTACATTTGACAAAAATAGATTTTTTATATATTTTTTTTATTAAAAAACAAACAATCAAGCCCAGCCCAGGTGAGAAAAAAGTAACGTAACACATTACTTTCCATAAAAAGTAACTTAGTAACACAATTATTTACTTTTTTAGGCAGTAATCCAATATTGTAATGCATTAAAATGAACTTTGCCCAACACTGGTAACTACATCATCTGGCAGCAAAAAAAATAAATAAATAAATACCTGGATACTTTATATGCTGACAATATATATTATATATATATATATATTTTTTTTTTTTTTTGCATGTAGCATCGCTACTATTTTTTCAATAAAAACTGCCTTCACCCCAAACAAACACTCTAGTGTGAAAACACTCTCAAACTCTAATAGTGCTTTCAAGATAGAAGGCGACTTTAGGTTTTTGTGTAGTTCAAGTCGGATCAATATGTTCCAATGTTCCATTTAGGACAGAACAGAGGGCATTCACACAAGGAAGAACGGCTCCGAGCCAATAATTCCTTGGCACTTTCTGCTCTTAGAGGTGAAGGTCAAGAGAAGTCCACATTTACTGGCAAGGTTTGTAAAGACAACCAGATCCTATTTATCGATCTTCTTCACCCTTGACTTTAGATTTTCTTTTGCTTTTGGTATTAATTCTTTAGAAGATAACTTTTATGAAATAATTGATGATCAAAGCAAAACAAGTGTACTCTTTACTCTTGCAAGACAACCAGCTTTGATATCCTGTACTTACAGTATGTACTTGAAGGACATTTAAATAAGTAATCGGGGCACTCGTATTGCCATTCTTATATTAGTTGGGTATCGTGTAGGACTGGCTCTTGCTGCTAGAGAATTTGCTCTCAATTTTCCATTATCATGCTATTTTTATATATAGTTATCCAGACCTATTCCATCTACTAGAAAAAAATAAATAAATATCACGTTGTCCTCAAAAATATTAAGCTGCACAAATTTTGTCAACATTGATAATGATAAGAAATGTTTCTTGTGCAGAATCATGTGACAGCGAAGACTGGAGTAATGATGCTGAAAAATGCAGTTTTGCATCACTTGAATAAATTACATTTTAAAGTAGAATATAGTTATTATAAACTGTAATAATGTTTCACAATATATATATATTTTTTTTTTACTGGACTTTATGTAATTAAATAAATGCAACCTTGGTGACCAAATATTAAAAATACCACAGATCACAAACTTTTGAATGGTAGTTTGTAAGGGTGAGTAAATTATGTCCGTTTTTGTATTTTTTTGTGCGCAATTTTTGGTAATTTTGGAACAAAATGTTATATCCTGGATATCCAGCAAATCTGGTGAATTGGTCTCAGCTGTTTGAACCAAACCTGCTATTGATCTTAAAACTATATGATTAAAAATTAAAATACCTCCAGGAACCTGGGGCTGAGAGTTTGATCTGAGTACGGGATATATAAAAGATGCACAGTCATGAACAGACCAAGTACAGTGCTGAGCAGAGTAAATAACCAGTCTGGCTTTTTGTCGCTAATCAAACATCAACCCTGTCTTGGTGGAGAACTTGCTATTTGCACACAGGGACAGTTGTAATGGAAATCAGAGATACCCCCCATGCCCCTCCCCCCTCCTCCTCGCCAGGACGCCACTCATCCTCATCCACATCCCCTAAAAAGACACCAGGTCCCTTTGTGTTACTTTGTTATACACTGAACACAAATACAGTGCCCTCCACAATTATTGAACCCCCTGGTAAATATGATCAAAATGGGCTGTAAAAAATAAATCTGCATCGATTATCCTTGTGATCTTTCATTCAAAAAATGTGCAAAATTCTAACCTTTCATTGAAGTAAAAGAATTGAAAGTGGGGGGAAAATCACATTATGAAATAAATGTTTTTCTCCAAAACACGTTGGCCACAATTATTGAAACCCTTTTATTAAATACTTTTTGCAATCTCCTTTTGCCAAGATAACAGCTCTGAGTCTTCTCCTATAATGCCTGATGAGTTTGGAGAATAACTGACAAGAGATCAGAGACCATTCCTCCACACAGAATCTCTCCAGATCCTTCAGATTCCCAGATCCATGTTGGTGCTTCTTCTCTTCAGTTCAGCCCACTCATCAGGTCAGGGGACTGAGACGGTCATGGCAGAAGCTTCATTTTGTGCTCCACAACAAATTTTTGTTTTGATTTTGATGTTTGTTTTGGATCGTTGTCCTGATGGAAGATCCAACCACGGCCCATTATAAGATTTCTAGCAGAAGGCGTCAGGTTTTGATTTTTTATCTGTTGATATTTGATAGAATCCACAATGCCATGTATCTGAACAAGAAGTCCAGGACCTCCAGCAGAAAAATATGCCCACAACATTAAAGATCCAATGGTATATTAAATTGTACACATGGGGTACTTTTTATCCTTGTGTTCACCAAACCCATCTAGTGTGTTTGCTGCCAAAAAGCTCTGTTTTAGTCTCATCTGACCACAGAACCCTGTGTTGTTTGAAGATCCAGTCGTGTCTGACAATTAAATTTGCTGGAATTTGTTTTTGGATGAGCGAGGAGGTTTTTTTTTTAAACCCTCCCAAACAACATGTGGGGATGTAGGGGTTGTTTGATAATTTTTTTTTTAGGCTTTCTGACCCTAAGACTCAACTAATCTCTGCAATTCTCCATCTGTGATCCTTGGAGAGTCTTTGGCCACTCAAACTTTCATACTCGCCGTGCATTAAGACAGTATAGACACACGTCCTTTTCCTGGCAGATTCATAACATCTTTAGTTGGTTATAACTTCTTAATTATTGCCCTGATGGTCAAAATGGGGATTTTCAATTCTTTAGCTATTGTCTTACAGCCACTTTCTAGTTTGTGATGCTCAACAATCTTTTGCTACGCATCAGAACTGTATTCTGTGGTTTTACTCATTGTGATGGATGATTAAGGGGATTTGGCCTTTGTGTTTCCTCATATTTAAACTCCTGTGAAACACGAAGTCATAGCTGGACAGTTTCATGTTCCTAGTCACCCTGGTGTACTAAAAAAGGTAAATATTAATGGGAATATACTTCAGAGATATTTTACTCGTAAAAAATTCTAGGGGTTTCAATAATTGTGGCCAACATGTTTTGGAGAAAAACATTTATTTCATAATGTGATTTCCCCCCACTTTCAATTCTTTTACTTCAATGAAAGGTTAGAATTTTGCACATTTTTTGAATGAAAGATCACAAGGATAATCGATGCAGATTTATTTTTTACAGCCAATTTTGATCATATTTACCAGGGGGTTCAATAATTGTGGAGGGCACTGTATGTCTGTGGAGATATTCAGTCATCCAGGTCAACAAAGAATATTTTGTTAAATGTATTCTAGATCATCATGGTGTGTGTGTGTGTGTGTGTGTGTGTGTGTGTGTGTGTGTGTGTGTGTGTGTGTGTGTGTGTGTATGTGTGTGTCATTCATTTTCTCCATAAAAAAAAAGTTATCTATCTCAATGATTTCAACTTTTTTACTTTTTTTGTTAAAAATTATTTTTAATTGCCTAATTCTTGGTAAAGAACTATGTTACCCATAAATAATCCTAAAAATGTAGCTGTTACCATGGAAATAAGAATCACACCAAAAGAGTTCAGAAGTGACCGCCCACTCCCATAAAGCATCCTGCATGATGAAATCAATCTGGAAATCCTAATTACAGAGTGATGTGCGAAATGATTTACATCTAAATAAAATGGATGCAATTTACATATTTTTTTCTCCATTTTCACTTCGTAAAATAAACAGAGATTTTTAGCACTAATGCAACAGAATGAAGTAAAAAAAAAAAAAAAAAAAAAAAAAAAACACACAAAAAAAAACACATTAGGTCTGTAATTCATGCTTTTTCTTTGTATTTTCTCATTATGGTGCTGCCACAGATAATAATGGGAACTGTATTGTGGTTGCATGAGCCTAAACGTGGCTAAATAAATAGTATTTTCCAGCATTAATTGCTATTCTTTAGTGGCATACACAATGCATACAAACTAAATTGTTCCATCAATGTTCACAATTAAAAGTAAAAAAAAAAAAAAAAAAAAAACTTCAAATAATCAATACAAATTTGCTACTGCCATGATTCCTTCATTGACCAGCCCTCAACATAGAAAGTTGGGGCTAAACGAAAATCCATGAGTTTCCTCCCAGGTAATTATGACATGATGATGTCCGTGTGTGTGCTCAACCTGTAAATCCCATCATTCCAACATGACTTGAATGCAGCATAAGACACAAGAAGCACACACAATAGAATGAGATATTAGTTTAGTCATACATATTTTATTTGCATTATTTACAGTCTCAGATACTGCACAATTTCAGTTTAAAACCCCCAAGCTCCACCTACAATTTCAGTTTTGGTTTATTGGCAGGCCTAATATTTACCCATGTTGTGTGTGATAAATAATAGATATATTACATATGCAACATACACATTGTATATGCCCAGTTTCTCTTTCCTCAAGAGCATTCCTGCAGGGATGTACATCAGGGGTACGTGTTGGGCCCTGTCTTATTACATTTCCTCCCAGACTTTTAAATGTGTGTGACATCTAATCAGAATGTGAAGTGTTAGAGAGGGCAAAGGTAAGGGCATCTCCACGTTACCTTCCATCATTTCTGCATCCTCCCATCTTGCTCACTAACTTCACAGCATCTCTAGGTCACTGTGTCATAATACTTAGTTGGCCTCCTCTTCAATGATTTATGGCTTTATGCTAATCATGGATTAAAATGCGACTGTGAGTCATTTAGAGGAGGGTAGATGGATATAAAGGTGTACGAGGGCACTCACTGAAATTGTGACAGCTCTTTAGAATGCATCACCAGATATTCATTTACGATATTGGGGTCAACTTTTTTGACCAATTATGGCAACTGAATGTGCTTTTGTGTGTGTGTGTGTGTGTGTGTGTGTGTGTGTGTGTGTGTGTGTGTGTTAATTTCCAACATCCACATGACATTTCTAATCAGGTTTGTGTGCCAGTTTGCCTTTTTTTTTTTTTTTTTTTACAAAGATCCTGCTTAATGGAGGGAACTGAGTAGTGAGTTCATGAGCACTGGAATATGAAATTTTAATTAATTCTACATTGCAATTTTGCCATTTTCAAGACAATTAAGCAATGAGATAATTAATCATTTGCTCATGTTAAAGGTAATCATAAGCATCCATAAGCAAAGAAAATGAATTGAAAGAAGTGAATTTAAATATAGTTAATACTGTCCAATTCTACAAAATATACACTACCGGTCAAAAGTTTGAAATAATTAAGATGTTTTAATGTTTTTGACAGAAGCCTCTTTTGCTCACCAAAGCAGCATTGGAACAGTGAATACAGTGTGAAATAGTATTTCAATTTAAAATAACTGTTTTCTATTGTAATATATTTGTCAAAATGTCATTTATTCCTGTAATGGCAGTTGAAATGCCAGCATCATTACTTTAGTGTCACATGATCCTTCAGAAATCATTCTAATATGCTGATTTATTGTTATAAAAAAAACATTATTGCTGCTTGCTATTTTTGTGGAAAGCGTGATATATTTTCTTCAAGATTCTTGAACAGCACTTATTTGAAATAGAAAATATAAATTAAGTATTGTAAAACACTTCTGATCAATTTAATGCACCCTTGCTGAATAAAAGTAATTTATTATTTTTAATTCACTCATTTACTTTACTTTCCACAAACTTTTGAATGGTAGTGTATCACGCTCTCTAAAAATATTAAGCAGAAAAAATATTGATAATAATACAACTAAAAATAAACTCTCTTGAGCAGCAAATCAGCATATTAGAATGATTTTTTGAAGGATCATGTGACCCTGAAGACTGGGGTAATGATGCTGAAAATGTAGCTTTGCCATTACAGGAATAAATGACATTTTAATTACGTGTATATGTACACATGCATAAATAAAGCAAAACACATTATGGATGAAATCTAGTTGTCATGGTAAGCATTACACTGAATAAATACAGCTGCTTTGAAAGACCATGAGTGACCCGGAATAAATGAATGGCACTGTATTTATTAGTGCTTCAATATGTAATATTTCGTCTCTATATTGCTTTTGATGACATACTAATGTCTCAGAGTGAATGTTTTTCTGAACTATATAATATTTTACCCTTTAAATTAATAGTTTACCGATACAATTTAATTTCTCACCATTTACTTACTTCCATGCTGTTCTGATAAAAAAAAAAAAAAATCCTCTTGGTTCCTCTTTTTCTACGCAAGCTTTCAATCTTCTAAAAGGATGCAAAAACACCCTAAATGTGGTTCTTATGACTTGTACACTATATTGCAAGTCTTCTGAAGCCATTCAATAGGTTTATGTGAGGAGCAGACGGGAATTTAAGTGTTTTTATTGATAATATTGATTGATACTTATTGACACATTTTTCATTTAATTTTTTTATGAGATTTTTAATGTTCACCAGGCAAAAAATCGTAGCATCTCTCCTTCATAAGCTTCTAACCTTAAGTATATGCAAAATAGTACAATAGTAATGCTTGTCTTAAATAGTATAATATTTAAAGATGCTATCGGCTAAATGTGTGCGACATATAAATGCCAATAAGCACCAGTATTTCCTAATCGTCACACTGTATACTTACTTTCTAGTCTTGACAGTTCTTGAGTATTCAATAGATACCTCAGACAAGGGGCTTTCAATTCAGCAGCTATCTCTCTCTCCCAAAGCCTTTCAAACTGACAAGTGACTGACAGCGCAGTTGTCACTCATTTACAGCCACCACGAATGACAAAATGCACACTGGGAAAACACTGTTGTTGAAATATGCTGTACACGTGCGGTGTGGGAGGAGGGTGATATAATTCAATCGGTCACTCTGTCATTGTGCCGTTAAAAATGTGTACAATTCAGATATTTCCATCAGGGTTGATGATGTGTCTGAATTCTAGGCACCAAATTCCCTATTCTTTAGGAAGCACAAATTGTCATTTTCAATTTCATGACTGTGAGGCATAATGTTTGAAGACAGCAACCAATAACAATGGATCGACATTTCAGAAATGTTAGTGGCCCCAGAAAGTATTGGGCACTTTATACACAAACATAAAGTGCGAGTGGAATTTATTTGAAAGATATGCAAGCACTTTTACAAGAATTCTATTTCAAATTAATGCTTCATCGAATGGAAAGAAATTATTTTATTGGTTAAAAAAATGTAATTATATTAATCAAAAGTGTAATTATGTAAAACGTCTCGGTTACGTATGTAACCCTCGTTCCCTGAGTAGGGAACGGAGACGTTACGTCGGATGACGACGAATGGGGTTTCGCTTAGAAAGCCTATCAACTTCGAGTATATAAAACGAGCCAATGGCAAAGAAATGCCATGGGTCTGCGGAATTTGCATAGCGTAACTCCGCCCCACCCTAGGGGTATATAAGGAAGTACGCTGCAACATGCAGATATGTCTTCGCTGAGGAGCCGAGACTGAACTCAGGCGTTCCAGCGGTACAGCGGAAGTGGCAGGGAGACGTAACGTCTCCGTTCCCTACTCAGGGAACGAGGGTTACATACGTAACCGAGACGTTCCCTTTCGTTGTCACTCCGAGTTACGTCGGATGACGACGAATGGGGTTCCCAGTGTAATCACGCCACCTCCCGACTGTCTTCCAGTGCCCTGCGTAAGTGTGAGCTCCCTGTCGTGAGACTGGCACGGACGAAGGACTCCTACTTAACACAGGATTAAACCAAGGTACACTGGGAAGCATATCTCAGTGGAAATATGCAAACATGCCCAACCCAAAGGGGGGGACTTGGAATACACATATGACCCCGGAGGGCTGCATATGGAGAAACACTGGGGTATCCAGCCGCAGGTGGAATATTTCAACCCCAGGGGTGGCAAGGTGGCTTGCCAAGGGAAAGACACATGCTCAGAGAGGCTTACAGTGGAAATACACATGTGGGGGTCGCCGGTGGCAACTCTGGCGATGACATCGTCAGTGCTGGAGGAGACTCAGGGCTTATGAGGCTCACCTGAGGAAAAATCGCACGTATCCCATCCGTGGAGAGGAATGGCGAGCAAGCGAAGACACCTGAGCAGAATCTATTACCGGCTAGTTGAAGCGAGTACATGAGAAGAAACTGGCTCCACTCGGAGATTATAGAATCTCGCGAATGTGTTAGGTGTCGCCCAGCCTGCAGCTCTGCAGATGTCTGTTAGCGAGGCGCCATGCGCTAGAGCCCAAAAGGATGCCACACTCCGGGTGGAGTGGGCCGTCACACCAAGGGGGCATGGTCGACCTTGCTGCTGGTAAGCCAAAGCAATGGCGTCCACAATCCAGTGAGACAACCTTTGCTTGGAGAGAGCCTTTCCCTTCAGCTTCCCACCATGACAGACAAAGAGCTGGTCAGAGGTCCTGAAACACTGCGTTCTGTCTACGTAAGCACGGAGGGCGCGTACTGGACAGAGCAGTGCCAAGGCTGGGTCTGCCTCCTCCAAGGGCAGCGCTTGCAGGTTCACCACCTGGTCTCGAAAGGGTGTGGTGGGAACCTTGGGCACATATCCAGGCCGGGGTCTCAGGATCACGTGAGAATTAGCCGGCCCGAATTCCAGGCACGCTTCGTCAACCGAGAATGCCTGCAGGTACCCTACCCTCTTGATAGAGGCCAATGCAACCAGGAGCGCTGTCTTCATAGACAGGAACTTAAGTTCCACTGATTGCAGAGGCTCAAAGGGAGCACTCTGCAGGGCAGTTAAAACCACTGAGAGGTCCCAAGAGGGAACGAGAGGAGGGCGAGGAGGATTCAGTCTCCTCGCTCCTCTCAGGAACCTGATGATCAGGTCGTGCTTTCCAACGGACTTACCTTCGACTGCGTCGTGATGTGCGGCAATGGCGGCAACATACACTTTCAGGGTGGAGGGAGACAGCCTTCGCTCCAACCCTTCTTGCAGGAAGGAAAGCACGACACTGATCGGGCATTTCGTGGGTTCTTGATGTTTAGAAGAACACCAGTTGACGAAGAGGTTCCACTTCAACGCATAGACATGTCTCGTGGACGATGCTCTAGCGGAAGTGATGGTAGCCACCACCGCTGGTGGTAGGGTACTCAAACCTACCTCGTCCCGTCCAGGAGCCACACGTGGAGGTTCCAAAGATCGGGATGAGGGTGCCACAGGGTGCCCCGTCCCTGAGAAAGCAGGTCCTTCCTCAGAGGAATAGGCCAGGGAGGTGCTGTCGCGAGGAGTACTAGTTCTGGGAACCAGGTGCGGTTGGGCCAATACGGGGCAACCAATATTACCTGCTCCTCGTCCTCCCTGATCTTGCGCAAAGTCTGCGCAAGAAGGCTCACTGGGGGAAACGCATACTTGCGTGGGCCCCGCGGCCAGCTGTGCGCCAGTGCATCCGTGCCGAGCGTGCCCTCGGTCAGGGAATAAAACAGGTCGCAATGGGACGAGTCGTGGGAGGCAAACAGATCTATCTGAGCGTTCCCGAACTGATCCCAAATCAGCTGGACCGACTGGGGATGGAGTCTCCATTCTCCAGCGAGAGGCCGAAACCGAGACAGCTCGTCGGCCGCACGGTTCAGCTCTCCCGGGATATAAATGGCTCGAAGCGACCTCAGATGCTTCTGACTCCATATGAGGAGGTGGCGGGCGAGTTGCGACATACGGCGGGAGCGTAGACCACCTTGACGGTTGATGTACGCTACTGTGGCGGTATTGTCTGAACGGACTAGTACGTGTTGACCCCTGAGCAACGCCCGGAAGCGGTGCAGGGCAAGGCGTACAGCCAGCAACTCGAGGCAATTGACATGCCAAAGGCGTTGGGGACCTGTCCAGGAGCCCGCGGCAGCATGTCCATTGCACATGGCGCCCCAGCCCGTGGTGGAGGCATCCGTTGATACAACAACATGCCTGGAAGCTCGTTCTAAGGGCACTCCGGCCCGTAGAAAACTGAGGTTCGACCACGGGGTGAAGGTCTGACGGCAGGCCGGAGTCACTGGGACTCGGAGCGTGCCGTGTTGCCATGCCCACCTCGGGACTCGATCGCGAAGCCAAAGCTGAAGCGGTCTCATATGAAGCAATCCGAGCGGCGTAACTGCGGCTGCGGATGCCATATGCCCCAGGAGCCTCTGAAAAAGTTTCAGTGGGACCGCACTCTTGCCCTCGAATTGACGAAGGCAAGTCAGCAGTGACTGCGCGCGCTCGCTCGTAAGCTGCGCGCACATGGCGACCGAGTCTATATCCATACCGAGAAAAGAGATCCTCTGCACGGGGCAGAGTTTGCTCTTCTCCCAGTTGACCCGAAGGCCCAGACGAGCTAGGTGCCGGAGCACTAGGTCCCTGTGTTCGCAAACCTGATCTCGAGAGTGAGCTAGGATCAGCCAGTCGTCGAGATAGTTCAGGATGCGAACCCCGTGTTCCCGAAGGGGAACAAGGGCTGCCTCGACGACCTTCGTGAAGACGCGAGGAGACAGGGCTAGCCCGAAAGGGAGAACCGCGTACTGGTATGCCTGCCCCTCGAAAGCAAACCGCAAGAACGGTCTGTGTCGAGGAAGAATGGAGACATGGAAGTAGGCGTCCTTCAGGTCGATCGCTGCAAACCAATCCTGCGGCTGCACACATTCGAAAATGCGTTTGGCCGTGAGCATCTTGAACGGCATCCTGTGAAGGGAGCGGTTCAAGACGCGCAGGTCCAGGATTGGCCGTAACCCACCGGTTTTCTTCGGTACAATGAAGTAAGGGCTGTAGAAGCCGGACCTCATTTCGGCTGGAGGGACAATCTCGATCGCACCCTTCGCCAGTAGGGTGGCGACCTCCGCTCTCATGACAGGGGCATTGCCACCGACCATTGTGAAGCGGACTCCCCTGAAACGGGGAGGAGATCGCGCGAACTGAATCGCGTAGCCGAGCCTGATGGTCCTCGCGACCCAGCGGGACAGTCTGGGAAGCTCTAACCAGGCTCCCAAAAACTGTACCAGCGGGGTCATGCGGACCACAGACGTACCCTCGGTGGTGCAGCGAGGCGGAATGACCGGCCCAGGCGTGGGTGGCATAGCGGCCCGGTGCGGGGGCACGGTCATTAGCCGCGTCCTGCCAGAGGATGCCAGGGGAGGACCAGCGTCCCACGGGGGCATGCTCTGGCAGGGGTCTGGCGACAGAGGGGGATGAGAGTGGCGAGGCCCGTGAGCGTCGCGCACTGCCATCCGAGAACTCTGTGTGCTCAGAGATGGGTATGTCAGTTCTGTCTTTAACCACATTAGGGTGCTGCCCGTCGAGGGACGAGCAGCGGGGGTGGGAAAACCAAGGATTCTCCCCCGGCCCTCCACCGGGGGAAGGAGCGGCCCTGCTACCGTCTCCTGTACAGAACTGAGCGCCAACTCTGAGCAGCCCGTCTCAGGAGCGCCGCTTGGCCTGGCGTTTAGCGGGGCGCGGGGCTGGAGGGGGCTGTGACGCCTTCCTACGGTTTCCTCCACGAGGCGGGCCAGATGGAGGCTGCTGCTGGGGCCGTCCGGGAGGGAGGGGAACCGCGGGAGGGCGTCCACGGCGGCGAGCGGGCTGAGGCGCCTGTGCCGACGGCTGGGGGGCAGCAGCGGGCCGTCGGGGCAGGACATGCTTGAGAGCCTCAGTCTGCTTCTGGGCAGCCGAGAACTGCTGGGCAAAGTCCTCGACTGCCCCGCCGAAGAGGCCAGCCTGGGATATGGGGATGTCGAGGAACCGGGTTCGCTCGGCCTCCCGCATATCAGCCAGGTTGAGCCACAGATGTCTCTCCTGGACCACACAGGTGGACATCACCTGACCCAGGGAGCGTGCGGTCACCTTCGTCGCCCGGAGAGCGAGGTCGGTGGCGGCACGCAGCTCATCAAAGAGCCCTGGGTCAGTCCTCCCCTCGTGCATGTCACGCAACATCTGGGCCTGGTAGACCTGGAGTGTTGCCATGGCATGCAGTGAGGAGGCTGCCTGCCCCGCAGCTCTATAGGCCTTCGCCACAAGGGTGGAGGAGAACCTACAGGCTTTGGAGGGGTGCTTTGGGTCACCGCGGGAAGAAGCACTCTGGGGACATAACTGCATGGCCACAGAGCGTTCAACCTGGGGAACCCCAGTGTACCCTTTGACAGCCCCCTGATCGAGAGGAGGAAAGGCGGAGGAGGCCGTCGAGCGATCACGGGAAGACAGGGGTGCCTTCCAGGACCTCGAGACCTCCTCATGCACATCCGGGAAGAAAGGAATCGGGGTGGGGCGCTGACGAGGATCAGCGGCCGCACCCAAAAACCAATCGTCCAGCCGCGAGCGCACTGGACCGGGTGGCGGGGACCACTCGAGCCCAATGGCCGCGGCTGCCCGGGAAAGCATGGCCGTCAGCTCGGGATCAGACTCGGGCAATGCTGGGACACCCGAAGGTGGCAGCACAGCCGAATCTTCCTCTCCCGAGGACTCCTGCCCACCTTGTGATGCAGCAATCGACATAGAATCCTCCTCTGGAGCGCCGAATGAGACCCGCGGCAAGTCAGAGGACTGTACCGCGGGCTCATTCGGACGACTCGCGGGTTGCACGGCGCTAGAGGACGGTGTGGAGCGTGGAATAGTCGCCGCTTTGTTCCACACCGTAACCCTCAGATCACCCTGGCCGCCAGCCGAAGTACCAGCCCTCTCGGAGCTGCTAGATCGGGGTGCGGATGAGGGGACTCTCACACGAAGATCATTGAGTCTCGATCGCAACCGTGCGATGGGCATGTTCCCGCAGTGGGAACATGACTCATCCACAAACGCTGCCTTAGCGTGCTCAATACCCAGACACACAAGACAGCGATTGTGCCCATCAGAGTCAGAAACTAGAAGACCGCAACCAGAAGTGCACGGGCGAGGCATCTTTAAAAAGACGTGCCGCGTGCAAGCTCTTTTAGAAAGGAGATTTTCTCCACAAGTGTTGAAGCGACCAGGGAGATGAACACACAAACTCTGGCAAATCACTGCACAGATAAGCAGGGAATGTGCACTCGCTGGAACTCGCTGTCACACCAACACCTGGAGAGAGGCTCGTCTCGAAGAGAATAGAGATAACTCAGAATTGGCTGTGGAGTGAAGTGAATCAACTTGGCTCCGAAGCGAAAACATATCTGCATGTTGCAGCGTACTTCCTTATATACCCCTAGGGTGGGGCGGAGTTACGCTATGCAAATTCCGCAGACCCATGGCATTTCTTTGCCATTGGCTCGTTTTATATACTCGAAGTTGATAGGCTTTCTAAGCGAAACCCCATTCGTCGTCATCCGACGTAACTCGGAGTGACAACGAAAGGGAACAGTAATTACGACATGGCGTGAACACAGCATATGTGTCATGTTCTCATTGGTTCATTGTCTTGTTAATCTTGTTGTCAGTTCTGTCCTTTTATTGGTTCATGTTTATTAGTTTCACTTCGTCATTGGTTGTTGTTGTCATGTTTTTTTTCCCCAATCATCATGCATTTAAGGCCTCTTGTTTGCCATGTTAGTTTTGTTGTGTATTGCAGTATGTTATGCTGTTCCAGATCATATTCTCGAGTCATGTTTATAGCTCATGTTTTAGATTTACTTTAATGGTTTATGTTATACATTTTGGGTTTTGGTTAACTGTAAATAAACGGCACTTGAGTTTGTTCGTCGTCGTTCTTGGGTTCGTATCATCGTCTCCATCTGCTCCTCGTCAGCTGCGTGACAAATCGTTTTTTTTAATGATTTTTAAACATTTCAAGGGCAATATTAGTATTTAAATATTTTTGGGAACCACTGTATATCCCTTGACATATTTCTTTATAACATAACAGGCAGTTACATTTGCTGCACTGCTGCTAAATAGCTCAACAGTGAACAAGCTTTGTAGACAAAGCTGTTTTACCATTTACACTGAACTTGGGTAAAGCTCTCTTAATTACATCCCTTTTTTTAATCATGTGGCTTGACATTTACCGTAGGCTTTCCTAAGTTAATGCTGACCAACTTTTGACCTGGGAGTCAAAATAACCCAGACCTGGAGAACAGAATAAAAGACTCCTCTATTCTCTCTGCTGTTTCATAAAGCAATTTCACAACATCCTGAGAAATGTCACCACTCAGGCATAAAACATTACCTTTCACAGAATTTACATGAGTAAATGTCAATAATCCCACCTGCTTTCACCAGAGATCCACACAAAGGATAAAGATTAGGATGAAATGGAGAGTGTTTGTGACAGTAAATTGTAACCCCTGTTTATATATAATCTATGCTTTATCAAAACTCAACATGGCCATTTAGGATCATAGTTCTAGTTTCTTAATGATGCAACTGTTTTTTAATCCACAACATCAAATAAGAATAAGAAACAAATATATACTAAAAGGAATGTTGGAAACCTGCCATACAGTTCACTGACATAAACCAGACATTAAACAAGACATTAAACATTTAGTTAATTAGACGTATAGTTCAATTAAAATTAATGTTCTTGCTCCTTATGTAACAGTGATCTTGATATTATTAGACATTATGTCTTATTATTGGGGTGGCATTGGCTCAGTGGTTAATGCAGGTTGTCTACAAACCAGAAGGTTGGTGGTTCAATCCCCGGTTCCACCTGACCAAGTGTTGAGGTGTCCATGAGCAAGACACCCCGGCTGCTCCTGACGAGCTGGATGGCTGGCACCGCCGTCGGTGTATGAATGGGTGAATGTGACAGAGGCAATATGTAAAGTGCTTTGGTGGCCATGGGTCTGTTGAAAGCGCTATATAAATGCAGTCCATTTCCCATTATTATTGACATTATTAAACCTCGGAGTCCAAAAGAGTAAATTCTTCTAAACAAATTGTTAATCAAGAATTGATTTCCAAGGCTAGAATTGATTCCCCTAATTATTACACATCCCAGAAGAGCCTTAACAGCCAAATAAGGGCTTTTGGTTCATCCCAGCGACTCTTTTGATTCTGTTCACAAAAACAACTCGTTCAGATTGGTTCACTGCTTCGTTCAGTGACTATTTTTTCAAAACCACCCAGTTGTTCACTTACGAAACACCATAACTAATCAATGTGGCTCATTTCATTGAAGCAAGAGGTAAATGAACACAAAAGCGAGCTTTAATACAATGGTGATGAAATATCGATCAAAACGTGAAGGGATAGTTCACCCAAAAATGAAAATTCTGTCATTAATTACTCACCCTCATGTTGTTCCAAACCCTTAAGTCCTTCATACATCTTCGGAACACGAATTAAGATAAAATGATAAAATCCGAGAGGTTTCTGAACCATCAATAGACAGCAACGTCATTGCAACTTTCAAGCCCCAGAAAGGTAGTAAAGACATTGTTAAAATAGTGGTTCAAAACGTAATGTTATGAAGCGGCGAGAGTATTTTTTGTGCACAAAAAAACAAAACAAAAATAACGACATTTATTCAACAATCTCTTCTCTTCAACGTCATTCTCCTACGCTGTTGACGTAGCAAACACAGTGCAGTACTTCCACGTTCTACGTCAAAGATAGACTGTAAAATTGTAAACAGACAATGTGACTTATTGTAAGGGAAACATCAGCTAATTAAATTAAATGGAATCATGTTAGACAAATGTACCCTCATAATTAAATAGAAAACATTCGAACAAGAATATGTATTACACTACAGATCTGCCTTGGCTTCCTTCATTAAAAACAAACACTACACATTTCGCCCCCCACACAGGGAATGTTTTGGCTGTTTTCTGTGGCTTGTTGCACTCTAATCTACAAGCATGACACCTCAGCTCTTTTCATAACAGACCATCCAGGGGTGACCAATCCAATCAGGCTGTTTAATCCACCAAATCTAGTCCCTGGATCCCGACCTTATGCATCTATTAGTAGAGCTGACCCCACTATAATTGGAAGAGCGCAGTGCTCATCTACATAACTCCCTTCCTAAATATTCTAGCCTGTTTTTGGTCAAGTCAGCACTGCAATGTTATATTCCAAGAAGGTACAAAGGGATATTCCAAGCTTGAAATGTGAAATTCATGAAAAATCATGAAAGATTCAGTAACATGCTCATTTCAAATATTAATGAATAAGTACTGGTGTAGCAGTTAAAGCTCCTGGCTAGTAATAGGCTGCTGGTTTAAACCCCACCAGGACCATCACCACTGTGTACTCGAACAGGGTACTAGTCCAGGGGGGTTGACCTTGCAATGAGTGTGCTGTAAAGTTGCTATGAACAAAAATTTCTTCTAAATAACTACCGTATTTTCTGGAAAAGTCAAAATTGCATTGTTGAGGGAAACACACACACACACACACACACACACACACACACACACACACACACACACACACACACACACACACACACACACACACACACACACACACACACACACACACACACACACAGACACACACACACACACACACACACACAAAATAAACAAACAGAGATGTCACATCAGTGTATGTCACTTTTTATTGTTACATAAAAAAATAAAATAAAATAAAATAAAAGGTAAAATACTGGTAAATAAAATGAAATGTTTACAAACACTTTAAACAAGTATTTTAGTTCCCCTTACTCCACAACAAATCATTTATGTAACAGTATTCTACGGAGACCCTAAATGGACAATTATATAAAAATTATTTCAATGCATTTGCGTTCTCTTGCAAAGGTTTTGCGTTCCACTGAGAAGCTTTGCGTTAGCTTGCAAAACCTTTGTATTCCCTCATACAAAAATGAGCGAATGCACCGTTTTCTCGGGGGAACACAAACATAGTTAAAGCAAAACTGAACTAAGTGGCATGTATGTTGGAATTGTACTGCTGATAATCTTGGGATCACATCCCTCTCTCTTTCGGCACAAAACTCAATGTGCACTTTGTGAGTGTTAAATGCGTTATCAGTTGCTTTGGAATATAAGGCACAGCAATTTTCAGATGATAAACAATCTACTAATATACCTGGAAAATACAGTACTTGCTATTAAAAGAGTGTTTTTTTCCGACGCCAGCAACGACCAGTATCCAGTAGCCGCCATCCAGTGGTTTAATCGCTGTCAGTGGGAATGGGGCTTTAGAGTAATTTGATCATAAAGCTCATATTTATTTCCTGCACTCATATAATTCTTTATTCATTTATTAATGTTTTACATTAAACTATAATGCATGCATTTCACTTTGAGTGTGTCTGCTGAAGGAATGCACATCACTATCAGGGATAGATGATCAGATAGAATATCTGATTAGGACTTCAAGTGAAATCAATCATATATTTTTCCACAAGCAAATTCCTCCATAATGATCCAGCATTCACCCAGAACTTCTAGTTGAGCTGGAACACCCACTGCAAAAGGAATTGAAGCTTTATGCCATCTATGTTGTGGATAATACCACAGAAAATACTTGGATAACTGTCCCTTTTGCGATAAAATCATGTGGAAAGGATGTATCCAATCTTCAGCATCTGTCATGATCATGTAAAGCTGGAAAACCCTGTAACTTTTACATGATATGCTCAAGTATTTACAGTAGTGGCCAAAAGTGATGTGTGGATTGACATCTTTTCCCCCTTTGTTAAAAAAAATAAAAAATATTTGCTGTCAGCATCCTGCCTCCTGTTGTTTGTCTCCGGGCCTCTAGAGGTCACTCTGCCTTAGTTCTTCCTCGTGTGTCCTTGTTAGCGTTATCCAGGTCACCTGGGCCTTGTTTCCCTGGAGTATTTTAGCTGTGTTTTTTCCTCTTTTCTTAGTTTTTTTAAGATCATAAAATCTCAAGTTATAATGACCTCAATATCATCCAAAACAACCAAAACAAATGTGTGATTTGTGTCAAATCACCAATGCGTGAACATTTTTTTAAATTTATATATATATATATTTCTTATATGTCAAATTGACCCCAAAGAACACAAATGTACAGAACATTGAAAACATATCATCATGTTAATTTGATGTTTACCCAGTTATCCAATTTAAATTAGGAAAAGTATTTAAATATGAAAAAAAATTAAAAAAAATGTGTTTGTTAATTTTGTATTTAGAGACGTTAAACACTGAATGGGGTCAAATCGACCCCAAAGGTAATAGGAGGGTTTAAGGGCCGAGAACCTCTGGAACACGCTGCTCGGAGAATAAAGCTCAGACACCAGCAAGCTAAACTGTTGGAGATACCGCTGGCTGGTAAAATATACCTCTAGCACAGCATCCACATCAGGCTTTCTGTGATTTCGCTTCCTGCTTCAAGATCCTCTCATTATGTGCTTTGTGTTGCATGAGCTTTCTCCATGGATTTGTGGGTGTTCTTCTCTGGAGATCTCGGCATGGATTTAATAACAGCATTTGAGAGAGGCAGAGAATTAAATTGAAGCTAGAATCTTTGACACCAAGTCCGAGATGCTTTCCATACTTATTTCATAAGAGCATACACACATTCGCACTTACACACACACACACACACACACACACACACACACACACACACACACACACACACACACACACACACACACACACACACACACACACACACACACACACACACACACACACACACACACACACACACTTTTACCAGATTTACAAATGAGGACGTCCCTGAAGGGAGATTTTGTCAGGTTTTGGTCGTTTCTGGGTACAAATTTGTCGGCAAAATATAGTTAAGTAGGCACTCACACACACACACACACACACACACACACACACACACACACACACACACACACACACACACACACACACACACACACACACACACACACACACACACACACACACACACACACACACACACACACACACACACACACACACACAATGAATACTTTTACAAATAGGCCTACTCTAAATCATAAAGTCCTGCAGACCTCGACCAGATGAGTTTGAACTTCTAGTTTCTAGTTTACATTTTATATATATATATATATATATATATATACAGTGGGTACGGAAAGTATTCAGACCCCCTTACATTTTTCACTCTTTGTTATATTGCAGCCATTTGCTAAAATCACTTAAGTTATTTTTTTTCCTCCTTATTGTACACACAGCACCCCATATTGACAGAAAAACACAGAATTGTTGACATTTTTCCACATTTATTAAAAAAGAAAAACTGAAATATCACGATGTCCTAAGTATTCAGACCCTTTGCTGTGACACTCATATATTTAACTCAGGTGCTGTAAATTTCTTCTGATCATCCTTGAGATGGTTCTACACCTTCATTTGAGTCCAGCTGTGTTTGATTATACTGATTGGACTTGATTAGGAAAGCCACACACCTGTCTATATAAGACCTTACAGCTCACAGTGCATGTCAGAGCAAATGAGAATCATGAGGTCAAAGGAACCGCCTGGAGAGCTCAGAGACAAAATTGTGGCAAGGCACAGATCTGGCCAAGGTTACAAAAAAATGTCTGCTGCACTTAAGGTTCCTAAGAGCACAGTGGCCTCCATAATCCTTAAATGGAAGACGTTTGGGACGACCAGAACCCTTCCTAGAGCTGGCCGTCCGGCCAAACTGAGCTATCGGGGGAGAAGAACCTTGGTGAGAGAGGTAAAGAAGAACCCAAAGATCACTGTGGCTGAGCTCCAGAGATGCAGTCGGGAGATGGGAGAAAGTTGTGGTAAGTCAACCATCACTGCAGCCATCCACCAGTCGGGGCTTTATGGCAGAGTGGCCCGACGGAAGCCTCTCCTCAGTGCGAGACACATGAAAGCCCGCATGGAGTTTGCTAAAAAACACATGAAGGACTCCAAGATGGTGATAAATAAGATTCTCTGGTCTGATGAGACCAAGATAGAACTTTTTGGCCTTAATTCTAAGCGGTGTGTGTGGAGAAAACCAGGCACTGCTCATCACCTGTCCAATACACTCTCAACAGTCAAGCATGGTGGTGGCAGCATCATGCTGTGGGGGTGTTTTTCAGCTGCAGGGACAGGACGACTGGTTGCAATCGAGGGGAAGATGAATCCGCCCAAGTTCAGGGATATCCTGGACGAAAACCTTCTCCAGAGTGCTCTGGACCTCAGACTGGGCCGAAGGTTCACCTTCCAACAAGACAATGACCCTAAGCACACAGCTAAAATAACGAAGGAGTGGCTTCACCACAACTCCGTGACTGTTCTTGAATGGCCCAGCCAGAGCCCTGACTTAAACCCAATTGAGCATCTCTGGAGAGACCTGAAAATGGCTGTCCACCAACGTTTACCATCCAACCTGACAGAACTGGAGAGGATCTGCAAGGAGGAATGGCAGAGGATACCCAAATCCAGGTGTGAAAAACTTGTTGCATCTTTCCCAAAAAGACTCATGGCTGTATTAGATCATAAGGGTGCTTCTACTAAATACTGAGCAAAGGGTCTGAATGCTTAGGACCATGTGATATTTCAGTTTTTCTTTTTTAATAAATGTGCAAAAATGTCAACAATTCTGTGTTTTTCTGTCAATATGGGGTGCTGTGTGTACAATAATGAGGAAAACAATTAACTTAAATGATTTTAGCAAATGGCTGCAATATAACAAAGAGTGAAAAATTTAAAGGTGCATTAAGCAACTTTTCATGTTAAAAATACCCGTTTTCTAACCCATACATGCTTAAACAATTGCCTGATGGGCTGAATGAGCCCTTCTCTGATCACTGAGATTGTCTCTATAATCCTGTAAAGTAAAATAAATAAGAGGGATTCGGGCCGGAATTTTAGACTGGGCGTGACGTCATGCGCATTCACGGCACGCTCACCTGGCTGTCTGGCAGGTTTGTGTATTCGCCGCCATTCTCCGTAGAAGATGGATTCTAAGAGACCGGCTTGTAGTTCATTTCAAACACCAACGCAAACTCCACGCAAGATAAAAAAAAGAAAACTTTTGTCCGTGAGCGTGCACACTTCTGGCTGCAGTTTCGCTTGCCGCCAGAGGGGGCATAGTTCTGCAAAAACTCAGAGACTTGCGCAATGCACCTTTAAGGGGACTGAATACTTTCCGTACCCACTGTGTATATATATATATATATATATATATATATATATATATATTTCAAATAGAAAACAGTTATTTTGAATTGTAATAATGTTACACAATATTACTGTTTTACTGTATTTTCAATTAAATAAATGCAGCCTTGGGGAGCATAATGGTGCGTTCACACCGGACGCGAATAGCGCGTCAGGCGCGAGTGATTTCAATGTTAAGTCAATGCAAAGACGCGTTATGGGCCTTTCACACAGGACGCGGTATGCGCGGCGTCGCGCTATAAAACCCATTCATTTCAATGGCTTGCGCCGCGCAAGGACGTTTTGTTGCTGCGTCGACCAAAGCGCAAGCGCAGCGGTGCGCATCATTGGCGTGCTCAAGCGCATGCCGCGGTCAAAGTTCAAAATAGTTCAACTTTTGCCGCTGCGCTCTGTGACGATTACCAGCGCGGCCAATAGAATCGGGGGATCCAAACAAGGACGGAATTCAAAATGGATGAACGGCAAAATTGTATATCTGAATTAAAACAAGAATCATGAAGTCAGCTCTTTTTTTAGAATAAAACATTTATTCAAACATTAAACCTGAAACTAAGAAACAAAAACAGACGTAATAGAGCTCCCGCTAAAAGTTTTTAAAACTCCGCCTACGTCATAGCTCAGCGCAAATCGCGTTGTATCTGAAGGGCAACGCTGAACCTGTGTGAAAGGCCCATTACGCGCGTAAAAAATTCCTGCGGCGCGAATGAGGCGTAGAGCGCGGCGCGGTAGACGCGAATACGCCTCATTCGCGCGTCAAGTTCGCGCGAATGGCGCGAATTGAGCGTCTGGCGCGTTAAGCGCGTTACGCGCGAATGTTTTATGTAGTGCTTTTTGTGCATTCTCGTGTTTGACGCGAATTCGCGTCTGCCGCCCGAGTTGAAAAATCTGAACTTCTGCGTCAATTCGCGCCGCGTTAACCAATCAGGAGCCTGCTTCAGCTGCTTGCTGCTGTCACGTGGTGAAGTGACAGTTTATAATGTTATTTTATGTTTGGCCTCAATAAATTATTTTGTAATATGACTAAAATGCACAACAAAGCACATCTTTCACATAAAAACTCGATTTCAATATATGAGAGATACTCATTTTGTATTGAATGCAATTTATTCCATATCTATATGAAACATTATTAATGTAATGTGAAGACAACAAATACAATTTAGTGTATACAAACTAAAAAAAAAATCACAGGACAGGTTTCACTTTTGGAGGCTGGCTCCATTTATTATCAAAACAAAAATAAATGACAGATTAGGTGGGTGCGGGCGAGGGTGAACCTCGCGCCGGGCTGTACAGCGCGGGCTCGTCAGGCAGCGACCACTCGAGGCCGAGGCCTTATACGGCCTACGCTGTCCTCGTCAGCGTCCTCACCGTTAGGTCCACCAAACCTAGGTCCTGGACAAAATTGTGAAACTCCTGAAACCCTCCGGAGAGTCTGGTGGACCCGAGTACAGCGACGATGTCCCCTACGCAGCTGTTTCTGCTCTCCAGAGCATATACGAGCGGTGACTCTCTCGATTAATGCTAATGCTAATGCTCGATAAACATCTAAAAAAGATGGCCGCCAACGGGTTTCTAAACTTTCGCCTCTGACGCGCGTAAATGTCGCTTCAAACTTTTGTTTTTACGCGCGTCAATCTCGCTCTTGACACGCGAATGTACACATGTGGTCAAGCGTCAAACTAGACGCGGTAGACGCGAATTTGACGCGCTATTCGCGTCCGGTGTGAACGCAGCATAAGTCATATTTCTTTTGTCAAAAATATTTTAAAAAAAACTTACCAACCTTAAACCTTTGAATAGTGGGCTGAATCATAGCACACATTTTATAATGTTTAAATATAACTTTAAATATAATTAAAAACTATTTACATATAAGGCCAACAGCAGCCATGCACGTTTTGTCTTGTTTTGGCCAGATAATGAAAAAAATATATAGAATTTAATTTCTTGAAATATGTTTTATGTAAAGACTGTGCAAAAAAAGAAAAAGAAAAAAAAAGTTCTTTATAAAACGAGACATAAAAATAATGCATGGCCTGTGTTGGCTTCCATTCCTTGGCAAATTCTATTATTTGTTTCAATTCCGTCTGCTATTGTCACATACATTTTACACTTCACCTTTAACTTTAGTGACTTTGTTAGTCTGTCAGTCATTATGTGCACATTTGGACTGAATTACATCAGGAAACCTGGAAAAACTGATTTCAGGACAGATATGTGGCCTTCTGAAGTTCCCACAAACACGACAAAATTGCACACATACTTCCCAGGCTGCTCAGCAGAGGCGTTTCCAGATCAGTCGATCAAACCATTAACCTGCACATAGAGTGCATCCACACACTGAGCAGATTCTAGATCGTCCACCAATAAATGTGTTCATGAACGATACACCCAGTCAACCTCCCACCGAAAAATAAATCATACAGTGATACATCAGTGAGCAAGTAAATGAGTTCATATATCAATCACTCAACCAGAGCTGCCCATTCAATTGAGTACAGCCAACAAAATTCATTTAGTGGAAACAGATGCAATGTGGAAGTCAGAGTGATAAGCACCATCAAACTGAAGTGCTTGTTGTGACTTTGTAAACATGTAAATGTGTTTAAACCTGTAACTGGAAACTGAGCACAGCACAGGCCTGAAAGAGCCAGGATGAGCGCACAGATGTGAGTTTACCACAGATGAGGGTAAAATATGTCATTTCTAGTATTTCATTATTATTAACAAATTATTATTATTCATGACTAATAATTTTATTAGTAATTATTTATTTATTTATTATAATTTTATTTTATTTTGTAATTAGGTATTTTGTAATTAAAATGAGATGTATAATAATTATAATTCTGATTTCTGATCAGAAACTGCATGGTGCATATTAAGGTGGGCTATGTTTTGAAGAAAAAATTCAAACCTGGAAATTAGGATGTTTAGAGAAATCACGTCTAAAAATGATAAAGTTTCTTTTAGAGTCTCTTTTAGGACAGGATAGATCACCTAAATATGAAAATTCTGTCATTTCTTGACTTCATCTCCAAACCTGTATGACCTAATTACCTAAATAAATACACAAGTAATTTGTATAATGCTATTTCCAATTCTGATAAGCTTTAATAAATGATAAAATAAACAGAGACATGTTAAAGAATTTCCGGCCAGGCAATTTCCATAAAACAACATCTGAAAATTAATTAATTACTTATTGAGCTTTTTATCAGATAGATAGATAGATTGATAGATAGATGGTTAGATGGATAGACTACATAATTTATTATATATATATATATATATATATATATATAAAATAAGGTAATGGCTGCTTGTGAACACACTGCAGCACTGTCCAGGCTGCTTGGTTGTGCAGATAAGGCTGGTCTGATCGATGGTGTGGAAAAGAGGCTAATGAATGAGCCGACTAAAGGAGCCATTGATCCCTCACACCACAGACTTATTATCACACTAATTGCATCAAGCACAGCTTGCCGGTGCGGCACTGCGGGAAGGAAATGGCTCTCGGCCTGTCAACATCTCCATTAGCTCTCACGGGTACATGTGTATTGCGGTGGAACACGCTGGATAGATTTATAGCGTTGAGGTTTGTTGTCAGTAATACAGACATTATCAGTGTTGTTCAATTCCCATAGCCGCCACTGTAGCAACAGTTGCTCTCCCGCGTCATGATCACTATAAAAAACCAGTCCGAAAAATAAAATGCATGGCCTCTTAGGGCTTCCATACAAAGCACTCATTCAGTGAGCAAAATATGTAATCTAAGGACAGATTCCCAAAGCTTTTTTATAAAATTAATCATTACAAAACATGCCGTGATTGATTAAATGTTTAGAAGTGAACTTTTAAGGAGAGTGTGACAAAAAACAATCTGCAATAATGAGATAAACCACTTTGGTTCTATGTAAAAACATCCATAGTTAAGATTGATTTAACATAAAAAAAAAGAAAAAAAAAGCTTTCATTTGGATCTGGTGAGATCAATGAATGTTAAATATAGCTAACAGCATATTAATCAAATATTTTATTTCTGTTCATTTGTTTAGCCCTTTGAAAGGTTTGTTTGGACAAACTAGTTCATTTCCATGTTGAACATCAGAGAGACGTTGATGTTGAGAGCGGTCAGAGGATTTCTGGACCCCAAGGCAAGGGTTTAAGATTGTACAAAATAACCTACTGTATATGCTGTGGGTTTAAACTGTACAACTGTGAGAAGCAGATAACCTTAAACGACAAATTATGAGAATTTTTCTTGTTGAAGTCAACTTGAAACTATAATCAACCAACCAACCAACCAACCAACCAATCAGTCAATCAACCAACCAACCAATCAGTCAACCAGCCAACCATCCGCAACCAACCAATCAGTCAATCAACCAATCAACCATTAACATTGTGTGCTACGACCCAAATTTCCATACAAACATCTATGAATACTAATCAGAGATAACTTTGGCATGTTTTTCATTTTCTCTTGTAATGAGAATTTGAACAGTTGCATATTTCGTCCTTACGCAGCAGACAAAATTTATTTGTTTGATAAAGTCTAATAGGATAGGATATTAAAAGAGTAAATTATGACTCACAATCAAAGCCTGTTGTCAATTTTACTTGGGCCATGATTGTGCCAAATACCTAATGGAGTGTAGAAGTGTTTCCCAAATGAAAACCGAAGCAATAAGGAAGAGTAATGGCTGTCCTTGTGTACTATTCCTGTGGTAACCATTTAAATGGGTCTCCTACACATCAGTATTGCTCATTGAAACAATCTGCACCCAGAAAAAAATCACTTTCTATGAGACTGAAACGCATTCAGTTAAATAGTGCCTTCTGTTTTCCACACATTTTTCTCAGAAACATGAGAAATGTGAAAAAATAAAGTCTGACGACACTGATCGTAAGTATTTCGAGCCTATTTACAGTATACTGCCAACATAATTATTAAGGATAGAAAATAAGCATCTTTATGCAACAAATATATATTACTGAGTAAGTCCCTAAACTCAGACATCTGAGGATTTACTTTTTTTCTTTTTAAAATATAGTTCATCCACATTTTCTTAATGTTAGGATCACAAGATGACATGTATGAATTGGTGGGCGGGGCTAAAGAGGCAATGATGTACAGGGCGTTGATCTTCTGCAGAGGCGGACATTTGCGCTGTCGTAATAATGTGACAATCTGAAACTAGTCATTTTCTGAGACTGGTTTTAATAAAAGCTGTTTTTGGACTAACATATAAGTTTTGAGTTCTGAAACTTACAGGATATTTTTATAGTACAATGACCCAATTCATGACACATTTAATTAAATACTGATTTTACTTTTTTAAATTTGCAAAAATTGCAAACGGTGCCATTTTTTGGCAGCATATGTGGATAAATAGGAAACATTTATCCCAGTTAGTACATTAAGAAACCAAATGTTTTTTGTTTTTTTTTTATTAAAAGTCTTGGCAGATAAATGATCAACAATTGCAAACATAGCCTAGCAATAAGCATAATTTAAAAAGCTGAAGATTTAAATAACAATTTACATAAGCACAACGAATGATGACAATGAGACAGATTATGTATTAAATCATTTTCATTAATGCTTTTTCATCAATCTATGTTAATGAAAATCACAGCATTAATAAAACTGTTGTGATATCTCTGCCAGTGTGGATGAATAAATTCAGAAGAAGAAACATTATATAACTTCACACTCACATAAATATCGAGAATGTGAACTTGTTTCATTTCATTGCTACATTAGCAGATGTGATGTGCCTGAACATTATGCACTTCATTACAATAAAAAGGCAAAAAGGAAAGCCATTTTTAAATTTACATAAGCAATAGCTCTATGAAAACTGGTGAGCTGACTTGTTGTCTACTGCCTACATACAGTACACTGTTGCACACAAAACATCACTACTCACGAGTTTGCCATCAGCAAGCTAAAAACACAATGCTCAGCTATTTGGAACCTCCTTTGTGCCGAGAGTATGATTGATGTTTTAAAATGCCTGTAAAAATAGGCAACTCACTAGGTTTTTTGGAACAGAACAAATGTGTCTAGCTTTTAAAGTGTAAGTTTGTAGATTTTCAACTCACTTTGCATCGTTAAAATGTGCATGAACAATGTTTACTCATTCTCCATGTTACGTGGACTGAGAAATTCCCATATATTTGTCAGCAGAAGTCTGGCGGAGGACACAATATACATGTATGTAGTGTTCATACACCCTGTTTGTAGTCATCCAGGTTGAAATGTTGACTATACAAACAATGTTTTTTTTGTTTTTTTCTTTCGCGATGTTCTCTCCATATTGATGATTCTTCGCAGCCTTTAGCCACTGCCTACAATGCACTGGATCCTTCACTGGAAACTGGAATATATCTAATTCCCACTAAACGTTAACTCCAAATTCTTGAACCCGGGAACAATACAAATCAGCATCATGACTGCATTTCCTACTCAAGCAAGGCAGTATTTGACTCTAGTTAAGCCTATCCATAGCAGACTGGTGGGAGGGGCTTTGGAAGGCAACATTCCCAGTGCATTACGGGTGTTGATTTTTCTGTTGTTTTCCTAAATGGCATGGTGTTGCTTTTCTACCTGCATGGCAAAAGGTAAGACATCAGCCCCCCTTTCTCTGTTTTCTCTAGTCAGGTAGCACTGATTTAAAAATGTTTGCCTTTCTACCACATAGGCAGCCACATTTGATTGAAAGCCCATTTTTCTAGTGGTGAATTAAGAGTTAAAGAAAAGCCAACGCCAATAGACTTCATATCACATAGCAACTCTGTTCTGGAGGTTGTGTAACATTGTGCTTAAAGTTGAGCACTGAAAATGGAAAAGCTGCTGGTTTGTAGCAGGGACTCGAGCAAAGGTCATTGTCCTTGTTAGCCTTAATAAAAGTGACCGCTAAGTGACTACTTACTCTTCATGTAACCTTAGTTTCAATAAAGGCACATTAAGTGACACAGAACAAACTATTTTCTTGTTCGCAGCAGGCAAAGTTCATCCTCTACCAATCTATCCTCTTTATGCAGATAGTGCCCTGTAATTACATCGCAAAGTTTAAGTACAGTCCTCCAACAATGCAAATGGAAGAGTGGGGAGCTCTCTCTCTCAATCTCTTATTGTTTTTCTCCAAACATGCTTTCTGACTCCCTCTGTAATTACCACCCACACTGTGAGATATATCAGCAGATGCAAGTTGTTTAATGGTGGTCCTGATACAAAAAACACTTTTTTGAACGAGCGTCATACCAATCTCAGGGCATGGAGGTCGACGATGTCAGAGCAGAGCAGTTTGACTGCGAGCAGAGATATGGAAGATCACTTGTGTAAGTTGTTTAAGCACATATGATTTAAAGCAAGACAAATTACAGCTTTAAAAAGAAATCTAGGTTCAGTATTAAGATGAGCTGAATCAACAACACTTCTGGCGTAATATTGATTGGCCAAAAAAATTATAATAATAATTCACTTGTTTCAACAGTGAGACACTTAAAACGATCAATCAGTAAAACATTAAAATACTCACTGTATACAAATTTAAGTCAAGATGTGAACAATATGCTATTATCAACATGATATTAGTATGATAAAATACCTTAATACCTTAACCTTAAATTATTTACTAAGTTATGTCCAATTTTGCAACTTTTACTTTATTTGCCATATATGCAACACCATAAACACTAAAACAACTGTAAAAATGATTTAAACAGAAAAATCATGAGTACTGTATGCTATTTTAAAATAGTCCAAAAAATTGCCCTGCTTTGCACTGAGATCATATGTGACCCTGGATCACAAAACCAGTCACAAGTCGCACAGGTATATTTGTGGCAATATAGCCAACAAAACATTGTATGGGTCAAAATGAATTTTTCTTTAATGCCAAAAATCATTAGGATATTAAGTACAGATCATGATCCATGAAGATATTTTGTAAATTTCCTACCTTAAATATATCAAAAATGTATTTTTGTGACTGGATGCAGTAAAATCACCAACAGAAATGGACAACTTTAAAAGGTGATTTTCCCAATGTTTTGATTTTTTTGCACCCTCAGATTCCAGGTTTTCAAATAGTTGTATCTCAGCCAAATATTGCCCTATCCTAACAAACCATACATCAATGGAAAGCTTATTTATTCAGCTTTCGGGTGGTGTATACATCTCAATAAAAATTTTTTTAAATTTTAAAAACAGTAAACTTGAGCACATTTGAACTGCATTTCATAAATTACCAAGTTGATAATACACCACAGGCTCAACCAGAAAGTCATCATCAGCTATAAAATCCAATTATGCAATGCATTGTACCATCTTCGCCTCAAGCAATCAAGCACTCTTTTGCATGAGAGGCATCATCATCACAATTTAGGTTGAATAAAAATGATTTAATTATGATCAGTGTTCCCTGTGATCATAATTGAACCACCTCCATGCTCCCACATTCATTGTCATGGTTGTAGGAGAACCTGATCAAGAGGGCTGAGAACTATTTGCTCTGATTAAAATGCTTTATCATACTGTAACGGTTATGTTATGTTATGTTTGTGTTTCCTTTAGGGTGCATTTACACGGCAATGATATGCTTAACGCAGAGAAGAAGTTTTCCGTGTACAGACAACACCATTGTCAAAATGATCCCCATTCACACGGATCCGAGAAAATGACTAAAAACGCTGTATTCTGCGGCCAGGCCATTAGATGGCGATGAAACACTATGGATTGAACACATAATATGTACGTATGTGCATGACGTCATCGTCTTCAGAGATTCGTGTTTTTGTTGTTTACACGGAGACCGTTTTCAAAAACTTGCACTTTGAAACCCGTTTTCAAAAGTTTGCGTTTTCAGGCACCCAAAACAACGTTGTGTAAATGAATGGCCAAAACGCATAAAAAGTTTTACGTTTTAAGTTGAAAAGAATAATTATTGAAATATATCCAGGCTGTTTAATTGCAAGAACAAATGAAAAAGTACTTAGTATTAATACATTTTCCTTTTGAATAGCATGTTTGTTTGTTTTGTACATAATTCCATATATCCAATAGAGAAACAATGGAGGAAGCGCCTTCTTGTCTAACATCTGCATCACAGTTATCTATCATCCCCCAAGGGATCTCTAGATTTGTAAAGGCCGAAAGGCTTTCGGCTCATATCAAGATCATCTGTTGTCCATGTCTATCGCTCTGCAGTGACTGAGAACAGCCTCTATAGAGGTGAAAAGACTTGTTATTGAGGAGCAGATACAATCTGTCCACCACCTGTATGCCTGGGTGATTCTGCTGTACTGTGTGGCCCATACATAATGACTTCTGGGAGCCGACACACACCAGCTTGGACCTACAATAGCAAAACAAACTCACAGGGACTTGCTTAAAACTTAGTGTGTGCTTATCATCGTCATCATCATTATTATTAATATTAAGATAATGAATCATATCTCTCTCTCTCTCTCTCTCAAAGTTCCTCATTTAAGTGAAAGCAAGACAGCATTAGAGAAAGCGAGCGGGAGAGACAGAACGGCCATAATGCCACTATTCAGGAAGAGGCATTTTTCCCACACTTTCAGTAAACAATTCATTTGTGCACCTCCACGGTTCATGCATCAAGATACCACCTTTAAATTGCTAGGTAATGGAGGCACTCTTTTTTTTTTTTAAATCTCCCCTGATACTGTTTAGAGGTGACACGAAAACGCAATTAGGTTTAATGGAAGAGTAGTAAATTCAATAAGACAGGCAAATGAAAGTGATATTAAAGCCACATGCATTAGAGAGCGAGAGACCCTTGCTTAAGTGATACTGCAAACAAATGAACAGTGAACTTGGAATGAAAAAATAGTTTGAGCAGTTCAACTGTAGAAGTTTCAATAAGTTTATATTTAATAAATAAACACCAAAACAAAAATCTATTCAAATTGAAAGTATGCATTGATAATTAGGGCCGCACAATATATATATATATATATATATATATATATATATATATATATATATATATATATATATATACAATAAAAAAAAAAACTTTAAAAAAAAACTGATATTGTGATATTTACTTTGTCTGAGATATGAAGAAATACAGGAATGTTCACCAGATGACTTGAAACAATGAATCATTACAGAATAAGTGGGCCAGTGGAGTGATTTTATTGGGGAGTGTAAAATTAAAATAATAAAATATAAAATACTGGTGAAGAAAAAAATTTCCCCTTGAAATTATCTTGGGTTTACTCTTAACAAGAACTAAGACAACTAACCTCTTTAAGAAACCATGAAGTGAACAGAGTTAGAAAAAAATAAATAATGTACAAATATTAAATATCAAAATAAGAAATATATTGTAATATTGTAACTGTTTTACAGTACTTAAACATAAAAAAAAAATTCTACCCTGTAGAAGTCGTAATTACAGCTTGTAAACTAGGAATATTCTGAGAGCTCCCACTTGTACCACGTGACCTCTGTACCACCTGACCACCGCAGATTCATTTTGGCATTGTAGTGTTGCCAAAGAAACACATCATTCTAAATCCAAGGACTTAAACAGCTAAGAGTAGAACGTCACTTGTTGTCATCTCATAATTACGGTAATTAAAGGGGTCATATAATGGCATTTTTGTACAAGCTAATATGATTCTTTAGCGTCTAAATTAAAAGTTTGTAATATACTTTAATTAAAAATTCTCATTAGTATTGTAAGAAAACGTCTCGGTTACATATGGTAACCCTCGTTCCCTGAGGGAGGGAACGGAGATGTATGTCGTGGTGAACGACGAATAGGAATCTCGCTAGAGAGGCCAATCTACTTCGACTGAAACTAAAACAAGCCAATACACATTGGCGTGCAATCATTTGCATCAGCTGCGCAGCCTCGCAGCGCGGGTATTTAACGAGCAGCTGGTGCGATTGCACTTCAGTTTTTTGCTGAGGAGCCAAGCCTGAAAATCTGGTCGCCCCGGCGGGTAGCAGCAGATGTGGCGACGGGACGTACGTCTCCGTTCCCTCCCTCAGAGAACGAGGGTTACCATATGTAACCGAGACGTTCCCTATCGTTCGGTCACTACGACGTACATCGTGGTGAACGACGAATAGGAATCCCTACCAAAGCGCCACAGCTGCTGCACCCCATCTAGCACCCTGTGTAAGCCTCCACACCTTCTTGCCTGGAAGGACGATAGGAGAGGGCTTACACCGAGAGTATCCGTCACTGTTTTTCCATGATAACCCATACAGAGAGATTATTGGATAACACTGGGAAAGCGTGCCTGAACTGAGGGAGGGGAACGCTGCGGGAGCCACATTCTTAAGGAGATCTATGTGGGAATAGACATATGGACTAACCCGAGGGTTGTATTGCATATGAGTAATGGGTGACTTAGCCCAAGGGAAAGACACAGGCTTCCATTTAGGAGCAGCCGTGGAGAATATACACATATGGGATCCCCGTAGGGTCACACATATGGGACCCAGCCTAGACCCGGTTCTCAAGGATTCAGCGGACAAGGCCTGGCACTGGACACTCCGCCATGTCCGGGCCGAGGGTGTTTGGAGGACTCAACAGGTTTTGACTCTGGAGTAATAAGGGTGCACAGTAGGATGTAGCAAGCCGACAGAGCCAGTACTCACAGTGCTTCTACCCGTTTAGGGTGAGAACGCGGGAGGACACGGGCTCTACACGTAGGCTATAGAATCTAGCGAACGTGTTAGGTGTCGCCCAGCCCGCAGCTCTACAGATATCTGTTAGCGAGGAGCCACGTGCCAGCGCCCAGGAGGATGCAACGCCTCTCGTGGAGTGTGCATGCAACCTGAGCGGGCAGGGCACGCCTTGAGCTTGGTAAGCCAAGGCGATGGCATCCACTATCCAGTGGGCCATCCTCTGCTTGGAGACAGCCTTTCCCTTCTGCTGGCCTCCGAAACAGACAAAGAGCTGGTCTGAGGTCCTTATGCTTTGAGTTCTGTCCACGTACATATGCAGAGCGCGAACGGGACAGAGCAAAGCCAGGGCTGGGTCTGCCTCCTCCAGGGGCAGCGCTTGCAGGTTCACTACCTGATCTCTAAAGGGAGTGGTAGGAACCTTGGGCACATAGCCAGGCCGGGGTCTCAGTACAACATGGTTGTCACCCGGCCCGAACTCTAGGCACGATTCGTCGACCGAAAATGCTTGCAGGTCCCCTACCCTCTTGATCGAGGCCAGTGTAATCAGCAGCAAAGTCTTCAAGGAGAGAAGCTTTAAGTCTGCTGACTGCAAAGGCTCAAAGGGAGCATCCTGAAGTGCTCGAAGCACCAGGGAAAGGTCCCAAGAGGGTATGGAGGGAGGACGAGGAGGATTTAATCGTCTCGCCCCCCTAAGGAACCTGACGACCAGGTCATGCTTTCCTACTGTTTTGCCATCTATGTGGTCATGATATGCTGAAATAGCAGCAGCATGTACTTTAAGGGTGGAGGGAGACAGCCTTCGCTCCAACCCTTGCTGCAAGAAGGAAAGCACTGACCCTATCGAACATTTTCGGAGGTCCTCTCTACGGGAGGAACACCAATCGACGAACAGGTTCCACTTCAAGGCGTACTCACGTCTCGTAGATGGCGCTCGCGCAGAAGCGATGGTGTTAAGTACCTCTGGGGTTAAGTCACCTAGAACCTCCCCGTCCCGTCCAGGGACCAGACATGGAGTTTCCAGAGGTCCGGACGCGGGTGCCATAGGGTGCCCCGTCTCTGAGTCAGAAGATCCTTCCTCAGAGGAATGGGCCAGGGAGGGACTGTCACGAGGAGCATGAGTTCTGGGAACCAAGTCCGGGTGGGCCAATAGGGAGCCACCAGAAGGACCTACCCCTCGTCCTCCCTGACTTTGCACAGGGTCTGTGCAAGTAGGCTCACTGGGGGAAATGCATATTTGTGGAGGCCCTGGGGCCAGCTGTGTGCCAGTGCATCCGTGCCGAGTGTTCCCTCGGTCAGGGAGTAAAACAATTGGCAGTGGGAGGTCTCTGAGGAGGCAAACAGGTCTACATGAGCCTCTCTGAACTCTCTCCAGATCAGCTGAACCGCCTGGGGGTGGAGTCGCCATTCTCCCGGGAGCACAGCTCGTGATAGCTCGTCGGCCACACGGTTGAGCACACCGGGGACATACATGGCTCGAAGCGACCTCAGATGCTTCTGACTCCAAAGGAGGAGATGGCGGGCGAGTTGCGACATGCGACGGGAGCGTAGACCACCTTGACGGTTGATGTACGCAACGATCGCAGTGTTGTCCGTACGGACCAGCACGTCTCTGCCCTGAAGCGGCCTTTTTAAGCGGCTCAGAGCGAGACGTACTGCAAGCAACTCGAGGCAGTCGATGTGCCAATGCAGTTGGGGGCCCGTCCACACCCCTGATACTGCATGCCCGTTGTACGTGGCACCCCAGCCGGTGGCAGAGGCATCTGTGAACACCACAGCATGCCTGGACACCTGTTCCAAGGGGACTCCTGCCCGAAGGAATGAGGGGTCTGACCATGGACTGAAGTTCTGGCGGCACTCCGGTGTGATTGCCACCCGGTGAGTGCCGTGATGCCATGCCCATCTCGGGACTCGGCCATGAAGCCAGTGCTGAATTGGTCTCATATGAAGCAGCCCGAGCGAAGTTACCGCTGCTGCCGCTGCCATATGCCCCAGGAGCCTCTGAAAGAATTTCAGTGGGACCGCCGTCCAGCCTTTGAACGTGTTCAAGCAGTTCAGCACCGACTGAGCGCGTTGCTCTGTGAGGCGCGCTGTCTGTGCGACCGAATCCAACTCCATACTGAGAAAAGAGATCCTCTGCACGGGGGCGAGTTTGCTCTTTTCCCAGTTGACCTGAAGGCCCAGCTGGCTGAGGTGCCTGAGCACGAGGTCCCTGTGTTCGCATAACTGATCTCGAGAATGTGCTAGTATGAGCCAGTCGTCAAGATAGTTGAGAATGCGAACGCCCTGTTCTCTCATGGGAACAAGGGCCCCCTCTGTGACTTTCGTGAAGACACGGGGAGACAGGGCCAGCCCGAAGGGCAGGACCTTGTACTGATATGCTCGATCCTAGAACGCAAAGCGCAGAAACGGCCTATGTCGAGGAAGAATCGAGACATGAAAGTACGCGTCCTTCAGGTCGATCGCTGCAAAGCAATCTTGGGGACGGATGCATACAACGGTAGCTTGTGAAGGCTCCGATTCAAAACTCGCAGGTCCAAGATCGGTCGTGACCCACCACCTTTCTTGGGTACAATGAAGTAGGGACTGTAGTGCCCTGACCTCATATCGGCTGGAGGGACCGGCTCTATCGCGTCCTTCGCCAGTAGAACTGCGATTTCCGCGCGCAAGACATGGGCATCGGCTGCTCTCACTGTAGTGGAGTGGATGGCCCGAAACTTGGGGGGACGCCGGGCGAACTGAATCGCATAGCCGAGCCTGATGGTCCGAATGAGCCAGCGAGACGGACTGGGGAGAGCTAGCCAGGCTCGCAGAGAACGTACAAGCGGGACCAAAGGGACCGTAGGCGTACCCGGAGTGGGGCAGCGAGGTGGAACACAGGGGCTCGGCTCGGGAGGCTCTCTCTGGGAGGCGGCCCGTAGCGGAGTCTGAGTGTGCTGTGCAACACTTACCTGGTTCCACGAGGCCGGAGGTGCAGGAGGTGGCTTGGTTGCGTTCTCGAACTGCACACTGCTGCCTGCTGGCGATAGAAGAGGCGGATGAGAGTGGTGAGGATTCTCTCCCCCCACTGCTCTCCGGGCCCTCTTCGGACCCAGAGACGGAAGAAACTGCTCTTATATTGAAAATTTGGGTACTGCTGGTTTTGAGGCCAGCGGCGGAACAAAAACAAAAGGTAACCAAGGATTTTCCACCCGGCCCTCTTCCGGGGGATGGAGCGATGCGGTCATCGTCTCCTGGAGAGCAGTCCCTGCCATCTCTGGGTCGCCCGTCCTAGGGCCGCTTGCTCCTGGCTTTGCCGCCCTTCTTAGCGGGCCCGCCTGCCTGCGACTGGCTCCACGGCGCCGTTTAGATGGAGGCTGCTGCGGCGGCGCGGGAGCAGGAGCAGACGCAGGAGGCCGCCCTCGGCGACGAGCAGACTGAGGGGCCGCAGGCGGTGGGGTGGGGGCAGCAGCTGGCCACCGCGGCAGGATGTGTTTGATGGCCTCAGTCTGCTTTTGTACAGTCGAGAACTGCTGGGCGAAGTTCTCGACCGCGTCGCCGAAGAGGCCGGTCTGGGACACGGGGGAGTTAAGGAACCGGAGCTTGTCGGTCTCCCTCATGTCGGCCAGACACAGCCAGAGATGGCGTTCCTGGACCACCAAGGTGGACATCGCACGACCCACCGACCGCGCGGTCACCTTCGTCGCACGAAGCGCGAGGTCCGTCGCGATGCGAAGTTCTTGAAGAACCCTCGTGCAGGTCCTTCAGTGCCTTGGCCTGATGGACCTGCAGCAACGCCATAGCGTGCATGGCAGAGGCAGCTTCCCCACAGGCCTTGTAAGCCTTGCCGGTTAAATCTGACGAGTACTTACAGACCCGGGAAGGAAGACACGGTTCTCCACACCAAGTGGACTTAGGGCACAGCTGCATAGCAACGGCCCGTTCCACTGGTGGGATACGCGTGTATCCCTTAGCCGCCCCGCCATCAAGAGTGGTGAGGGAGGAGGAGCCACCGGGACGGTTTCTGGCAGTGAAAGGTGCCGTCCATGTCCCCGTAAGCTCCTCATGCACTTCCGGGAAGAAAGGCACTGGGATGGGTTGCTGAGAACCAGCACGCGCCACCCCGAGATACCAATCGTCCAACCTCGAGGGTTCGGGACACGGTGGAGGATTCCACACGAGCCCGACCCCTTTGGCGGCCCGGGAAAGCATGGCCATCATCTCCGGGTCCGTCTCAGGCACCGCCGGCACACCCGAAGGAGGCAGCGGTGCCGAGTCGTCATCCACGGAGAAGTCTGACCCACCCTCCGATGCAGCGATCGACATCTGGTCTTCACAGGGAGCCCCAAAGGAGACAACCGGTATACACCGCGAGGATGGTCCAGCTTTCTCCAATGGGGGCTCAACTGGCTGCGGAGCGTGAGAGGGGTGAGGGCTCCTAGGGGTTTTGTTCCCCGAAGGAGACGCGCTCACCGTGATCCTCAGGTCACCCGTGTCACTGCCCGAAGCAACCCTCTGAGGAGGATTGGATCGAGGCAGAGGCACAGGGACTCTGCCCCTTTGCAGGAACGTGAGTCTCGACCGCAGCTCCGCGATGGTCATCTTCCCACAATGGGTACATGACTCATCCACAAACGCTGCCTCAGCGTGTTTAATGCCCAGACACACGAGGCAGCGTTCGTGACCATCCCGTGAACCCAGGTAACGACCGCATCTAGAAACACACAGATAGAAAGTCATCTTTAAAAAGACGCTCTCTATCTGTGTAAGCTCTTTTAGGGACTGCTCTCACTGGTGCTGAAACACGCAGGGGAACAGTCACTGCGAACACAGACAGGAATGTGCACCTGTCTGTGCGCTGTCTCTCCCTCTTGCTGGTAGGTCTTACCAGCTGTAAGAACAGCTTTTTAGCGCTCTAACGGCGCACCTTACCAGCCGTTATAACAGCTTTTTTTTTTTGCTCAGTATGTGAAACAAAACAAACAAAAAAAAAAGACAGAGAAAAGAGAAGAGAGAAGAAAGAAGACTGCTCGCGCTGCCGTGCTGTAACGCCCACACCGGGAAAGAGAGATCCGAAAAAGGCTCGTCTTGAAGTCACTCTGGTAGAATGCATCGAAGTGCTTGGCTCCGAAGCAAAAAGCTGAAGTGCAATCGCACCAGCTGCTCATTAAATACCCGCGCTGCGAGGCTGCGCAGCTGATGCAAATGATTGCACGCCAATGTGTATTGGCTTGTTTTAGTTTCACTCGAAGTAGATTGGCCTCTCTAGCGAGATTCCTATTCGTCGTTCACCACGACGTACGTCGTAGTGACCGGACGATAGGGAACACTAATTTTACCTGGTCAAAAACAACTCTGTTTTCAGCACGCCGTTTAAGTGCATGCGTCTTTAAATGATAATGAGCTTTGCTCACCCCGCCCATCGGTTCTGTGCGTACTGCCTACACAGTTTTAATAACACAATAACCATAACGCGTTGTTCATTATAAACGTGGGATTATGAATTATATTGAGAACGTCGTACATAGAAAACATGCCGTAATGTACCCTGAGTGTAAAAATAGCCGCATTCATCAAGAAGCGTGCTAGCGATTTGCAAAGATTAATATAAATATTAATATAAAGGTTAATAAAACGTTACACTCACTTCTTCTTCTGGAGGTGCAGCAGGAACACGAATAGTTGGTACCGATCCTTTTTTCAGGAGCAGCTTCTAAGCAAAACCAGCTTTATAACATTACTGACCCTCGAGCAGTGGTGTGTGAAATGATTCGTGCAAACATGAAAGCATTGACGTTGATCATGGGGAATATTCCTTCGAAAACAAACTCAGCCACTGTGTCTTCAGCGGTTTGGATTTATGAACATCAAAATGACTGATGTGTTCGTTATTACACCCAACAACAGAACACCACAATCGCTTAGACGCCATTCTGCTCATAGACAGTGCTCCAGTATCAACAGTGACTACGTTTACATGCAGCCAATATCCGGGTTATGGTCGGGTTAGAGTCACTATTTGGGTTTCTGAAACATTCGGAATAACGCGTTTACATGCGTGAGCAGAGAGAGTTACTCCTGTATACATGGAATTTGCAATATCCCGATGTAAACGGCGACGCACGGTTAGCGTCTGGACGTACGGACTTCCTTAAGACGCAATATGCGTCATTTCCGATTCTTTTTCCTGTATCCAAAGACAACAACAACAGCAGCAGCACGCGGATAATGAATAGTTCGGGGCAGATAGCGATCGCCTTTGTTTGCGCTTTCCTCCTCGCTCCAAAAGTGTGGTGCTGTGCTGCGTCTCGCCATGTTTACCTCTACTTCTTGTTTACTTCCGGTATACTGCACGCGGGTTTCTGTATGCGCCGTCCCTACTCAAAAGACCAAGATTCCTTGCGAATAGAACATGCGCAGAACACAAATCAATGTCTCTTTTGATGGGGATATGCCGATACGCGTTTACATGACCAAATATTCGGGTTAGAAAGGGGGTACCCCAGGTATAATATCCGGGTTTTTAAAAACCGGGATATGAGCATATCCGGGTTTTTGCCGGTGTTTACATGGCCGTGCGCGACCGGGTTATTGCTAATATCCCGGTTTTGAACGGGTTATTGGCTGCATGTAAACGTAGTCATTGATGCGCGGGCTATGATTGACAGCTCGCTCACGAGCGGGGGCGGGTCTGTGTTGAAACACTGCTGTCAATCAACAATCGTGGGAGGGGCATCCGACCGTGTGACGTCACTAGGTCGAACGGCTTGATTTGAGAGAGGGGGAAACATATAAGGAGATTAAAAAAAAAACACTGGATGGATTTTTATAATTTTATGATGGTTGTGTACAGGCACTATCAACACACATTTCAGTACAACCAACTTGTAAAAGTGCATGTACCATTATATGACCCGCCTTCACGTGCCATTGGAAATGTTCTACTTCTCACTTCTGAAGTTGTGACATTCAAGTGCGTTGTTGTCATAAATAATAGGAATCATGGAGGACATCAGGTGTATACCTGTCTGTTTCTTGAGGAAATCTTATTAAAGCCAAAATTTAAAGATATTTTCATTCGTTGACATAAAAGTAGCACATATATTTATTTCAATTTAAACACAGTCTGTGCAATTTGACAATTGCACTAAGCCGTATCGCGATATAAATTTTATTTCGATTCAACTGCATAACTGCATTAATGATAATGGTCCACATGGTCAGCCAACAGAAAATGTACTAATATCTGTTCCTTCCTATGCGATTAACCCTGCAATGACTCTCAGTTCGGCAGAAAACATCTGAAGTTGCATTTCCCACTCTTTGATAAACACGAGGGCCGGGCGCACCTGAAAACCTCTACTTAACTCTAAACGTATTTCCTACTTCTGGGACGTAAGCTTTACTCGTGCATTGTTGCATTCATTTAGATCAACGTTTGAGGTTTCATACCACAGTGCATGAATGAATAACTAGCAGCAGCTCTTTCATGAGCCGCTCATGCCTCCTGTTTCAGATCTGACTTCTGCTCAGCAGCCCCTAATGGTCTTGTGCACATAAATAAATAATCTCAGCATTCGGCTGCACAGAGAACTGAGCTTCACAGCTGTAGATATTCCAGTGTTCATGTGGCAGCAGAGGATCATGTGGTTGGTGGAAAATTGAGTAGCAGCAGCCACATGGGACTCCCTCACACACATATAAAGTTTGGATATTTATTTTTAGAGCAATTTCATTTAGAAATATAATGATAGAGCCCTAAGGCAAAGATAGAGCCCTTTTTTTGTTTTGTTTTTTGTCCCTGGTACAAATGTAAAAAACATAGATATGGTTTGGGAAAGTTAGTTTATTTACCTAATCAATTATAATGTTAGGAAACATCAACGTTATGACTATCTGTCAAGGGTATACAGGTTTTAATCACAAATATAAACAGTAACATTGTGAAATATTATTACCATTTAAAATAAATGTATTCTTTTTAAATAGATTTTAAAATGTAATTTATTCCTGTGATGCAAAGCTGAATCACATGATCCTTCAGAGATGGATCCTATGCTGATTTGCCGCTCATTTCTTATTATTATCAATGTTGACAACAGTTGTGCTGGTTAATGTTTTTGTAGAAGCTGGATTCTTTAAAAAAAAAAAAAAAAAATCACAAAAGAAATTATAATTAGTGCCAGATTTACTAAACAGAGCAAATTAGCGTGAGAACGCAATTCCAAAAAAGCGTCAATGTGAGTGCAAAGTTCTGTGCGTGATCTACTGACGACATAGCCTGGAAATCCAGACCCAAATCTGAAAGACAAAGGGTCTGCCATCGAGTAATGAAAATCGCCCAACTCGAGGGGCGGCACCAAGCATGCATTTGAAAATCTCACTGCACGCAATTGGATAACACTACGACCAATCACAACAATACACAGGGTGACGTATCCAGAGCCCCATATGCAAAGCAACGATTCAAGCATCGTCTTCTGTTCCTCTTTTATATAAAAAGCCAAGTCTAACTCGTTCATTTTAGCGGCCAAAGCTGTTTCAAACAACTGGTGTTCATCCATAGCCATCTTGCAATGTTTACTAATGACTTTGACGTCGCAGCGCTGTCGTCATCTTGCCTCTGGCCCGCCTATATCAGATAACCCGATGTGATTGGTGCAGCTCGGCTACAAGGGCATATTTAATGAGCGTCATTACTCAATGCCAGAGCAACTCGCTGAGCAAATTCAAATTGTGCTCTCGCGAGAACTCTGGATTTCCAGGGTACTGACGACGTGCAAATTTAAGAACACAGACACAGCCGGATCATTTCCATAATGACCAACACAATCAACCAAGAGCAGCGCAAAATAGCGTATGGTTTATGGCATGCTTTTTTGGGGGCATGTCTTTAGTAAATCCTAACAGTAGTTTTTTTTTTTTTTTATGCCAAAAGAGGGTTTGCGCTGGTGGAAGCTGTTAGTAAATCTGTCCCTTAGAGTCTAGCTGTTGCTCAAAATGCTAGAATGGTGAGCATGAGAAAAGTGAGAGAGGACAGAGAGAAAATGCAGAGACCCTAACAGTTATTTGGCCGTGGATTCAACGATCAGAGACAAAAACTAAGTCCAAACATACCAATCAGGACTCCATTAGATGCCACTCACTGACTCGTTCAGAGGTATTTGGCCTGTAATTGAGACAAATGGTTCAACTGCTCTCAGTCATGCCCATCAGAGGTCTACAGTAAACCAGACTTCAGAAAAAAGAAGTCCACTGATGCTGGAGAAAAGCATGGATCCATTTGAAAGCAAAATGCCATGAAATAAAAGTACTTTCGCACACCCAAAAAAAAGTAATTTGTTGAAGCATGTCTATTTTTGAGTTTTGAGTCTTTATATATGATCTCAGCTGATTACTGGCCAGTGTGTAGGCATCTGTGTTAATTCTGATGATGTTATATAACGTTGAAATATTTTAGGTATTTGAGTTTTTCATGAGAGCAGCAGAAGATACTGGCATGATGTTTGTTTATTTTCATCTTCACTGCATTTTGCCACATTTTTTCGGCAATTTTTTCAGAGGACGTCTTTTTAAAAAGTGAAGCAGCGTTTGAAGCTGGTTTTAAATATTCTGCCGCCTACTAATGTAACTAATTCATTATTAATAGGCTGTTTTCTATATTGGGATAATATCAGTTTGAAATGCAAGTCACACCAGTCCACCCTAGCACCATTAAACAGATATGAAATATGAACATGAACATATGAAATGGATTAAAAAGGTGTACAGGGTAAACATTAACCATAACTTTATCATCAAGCTTCAAGATCTGTTCAAGATTTGTCTTCCTTTTTTCCAACATCTTGAAATCCGTCATCTCAAATTCTCCATGTTTATAATCAATATTTAATTACCCCACAATTTTGTTTGATCGATCCCCACTAGAGATTATTGCGTATATTCAGCCAACAAGGCAGTTTGCCACGGGTGAGACAAAACAAACAACCATGCAAATAACATGTTCGCTCGGTCAAACAAAACCACCACAAATCCTTAGTCATTAATCACCTGAAAGTCATCAATCAGCGTTTAGTAAGTTAGCTTTGTTTGCTGTACAGTACTTTCTGTATAAGTTATCATCCAAAGCCACACATTTTTCCAGTTCATTCCCTGGGAATCGAACCCATGACCTTGTGGCGTTGCTTGTACCATCCTTTACTGTTTGAGCTACAGAAATGCTAAACACTTCATTTTACAATTGATTGATTTATTTATTTTTGGTAGTAGTAGTATATAGGTACCTTGTGCATTGAGGATCAATAAAGTACACATTCATCTAATTTCAATAATTAGCCTTTTTATTGAACTCCGATAAGCTCAATGGAAAATTAAGAAATCCTGCAGGATCATCAATCGAGCAGCCAAGACTGTGAATACGATGCTAAATATCAAGGCCATTGAATTAATACACAGCATCGGGTTTGTAAATGTGCACGCATATGAGAACACACAAAGCAAAGCCTAAGAAACATATTGGCTTCCAAGACCAGAGAATATAAGATTATGAGGACTAGGTATGAATTAGTTTTATCCGCTCCCAGCTTTCAAATAATTTTTCTTCCTAATGAACATGACTATTTTCATTAATGCTAAGGGATTATGAGAAACACAGTAAATAGATTGTGCCTGCAGTTTGCTATTTATTCAACACACACACACACGGGTCTTTAGACGGACAGCAGATGGGAAATGGATGGAAAAGTTAGATTTTTCTTTTTCTTTTCAGTTTTATTTTTATAATAGGCAGGAGCCTATAACAAACACAAAGATAAGGAAAGAAGCGTTAATAAAAATGCTTGCTATCAACAAACTCACTTCAATGTTTTGGTTGTTATTGCACAACTTGGGAATTATGTTCCATTTTGCAGCATATTTGACGTTATAGGTTGTAATCCAAAAGCAGAAAAACTAGGGCCTATGATATCGATGTGATCTCATATGCATTCCTATGTAAAATATTGTTCAAGAACAGATACATTTTCACAGATTTGGACAGTCAGACTCTGAAACGCACACAATGACTGCATCTAAAATGTAAACCTTTTACTTAAGATATATGTATAAACGTTGAATTCTTAGAGTTTCACAGAAAATATAAATCACAAATAGATTTTATTGTATTTATAATGAATATAGAATCTTACGAATGTTTTGGAGGATCCATAAATACGTGTACATTCTAAAAACAAAATTTTACTTTTAAATAAATATATATTAAACTAAAATAAGTATTAAAATAAAAGCTTTGAATTTAGTAATAAGTATAAATATTGACTATTATAAATCTTTATAATAACATACATTCAAAAAAATGTATGTGCATACAAACAGACAATAGATAGATAGATAGATGATAGATAGATAGATAGATAGATAGATAGATAGATAGATAGATAGATAGATGATAGATAGATAGATAGATAGATAGATAGATAGATAGATAGATAGATAGACAGATGATAGATAGATAGATAGATAGATAGATAGATAGATAGATAGATAGATAGATAGATAGATAGATAGATAGACAGATATACAGATATATGGGTAGATAGATGCAATAAAAATAAATAATAAAATAAAATAAATACAAATGAAAAAATAAAAGCTTAGAATCGATTAATTACTATAAGTATTGGCACTATTATAAACTATTATAAATCTATATATCTTTATAACCACCACTGATCTAGGTGAACTTGGTCTCGGGCCACACATTATTTCTGTTGGAGAAATGTGTGATGGAGGACGATGATGGAGAGCATATGATCTGTGAATGGTGTGCAATTAAAGTTATGGGGTTTATTATCTTATTAGCTGCTTATGAAGACTATGAGTCAGGCTGTGCAGACTGAACGCTGCAGAGATCTGGTAGCGGTAGGTACACATTACACTGTCATCAAAGAAGCCATTAAACACCCGTGTGCCAATAATCTCAGGAGGCCAGAGAAAAGCTTTCATCTCTTTACGTGATGCACAATTAGATTAGGAGAAGCGCTGTGCTGAAATGAGAGAGGGAATGTTCGAGTGTTGTTGATGCTTTACAAAATCATATGGATATATAACAAATCATACGCTTACAGACTTTCGATCTGCAGGGACCCCCAAAATAATAAAAAAAAGGACAATTGTATCTCTTTTTTTTATATCTGTAACTTGCATTAAAATTACACCTGCTATTTTAAATATTAAAGGGTAACTCTCGCCAAAATGCAACCTAGGGTCTTTTTGTTAATCTACTCAAGGCAAACTTTCGTTTAAAAGCATAATTAGAATGGAAACGCCACTTTTAAGTTTGACCGTATTTTCGTTTTAGGTTAAATGCCTTGTAAATGGGAGTGAATGGGGCACTTTTATGATAGCATCAAATTCACTATTTTTAAAACACTAAGCAGGCTCGACACAACATGAAACTTTGCTCGAAGTATCACCTGGGGCTCTACACATGAACTCCAGCATTGAGAACATTGTGCACAAAGAGTTTACTGAAAAGAAAGATTGAACAACTCACTGTGTTTCCGTCCGCCGGCATTTTGTCAGTCAAAAATAGTCGATCTCTGTAACAGGGAGGATAGTAAAGATGGAAAGCTCCTAAAGCTTAGTTCAATATAAATAAATTTGTTGTTTTCTCGTTAGTGAAAATCAATATTGACCTTGTATTTGAAAACGGATCCTCATAAAAGAAATAATACTAAAATTCAGAGTCAGTTCATTCGCATTCGGAAATCGACTATTTTTGACTGTCAAAATGCCGGCACACACAGCTACACTGAGTTGTTCAAAATCTTTCTTTTTAGTAAACTGTGTGTACACAAACAATGTTCTCAATGCTGGAGTTCATGTGTAGAGCCCCTGGTGATACTTCAAGCAAAGTTCCCTTTCAAGGGAACTCCCGTTGCGTCGAAAACTGACGCTATGGGAACGCTTTGCGTGATGACGTCTTGAAGCACATGTAAAATCAGTCCAATGGTGTGGCGGAACGTCAGAGGCGGGTGACGTCACGTACCAGGAAACTATAAAAGCCGGCCCAAAACAGAAAACGAAAGCTTTCTGAGTCTTCAGTTGCGCTCTGTGTGAAATCTGTCTGTATATTTGGTGTTGTCTGTCTATATCACATATATATATATATTCAGTATGGCGAGCAAGCAGCAGTTTAGAGTGTGTGTCCATCCCTGCCCGCGTTATTTAACGGGAGGTGATACTCACACTCTTTGTGTTGTTTGTTTGGGTGAGGAGCATGCCCAGTCAGCACTCGAGGGTGGTGACTGTGTGCATTGCGACGCGCTTCCATTGCGTTCGCTCCGATCCCGCTTGGCTCGGTTCACGATCGCGATCCCGCGAATGTGATCCGATCCCGATCGCGTTCCCCAGGGCTCTGGTCCCGCCGCTGCCGAGGCACGGCGGCAATCACAGACCTGGGGTTCGCAAATGGATCTATCAGTGGATGTTGAGACGGGCTCTGCCTTATCTCAGCCTCCTTCTGATAGATCCAGTGCCTCTCATGGTGTGGAAGCACGCGTTGCGGTTTCTTCCCCCCCGATGGAGGCACCAATACTGCAATTGTCCAGCTCTGAGGAGTTGGACGTTGTTAGTATTGACGCTGAGTCTGAGGATTCGCCATCTCAGTATCATGCGTTTGAAGAATTGCTTGATGTTATCACTAGAGCTGTCGAGCGATTATCTATTGAGTGGCCAGAAGATAGGCAGGGCGCTCGTTCGAAAAGCAAGCTCGACGAACGTTTCCTGCCATCTCGTGCACAGCCTCAGTGCAGAAGCCTTCCGTTTTTCCCCGATCTCCACACTGAGGTGTCGAGATCGTGGGGGAAACCAGTGTCATATCGAGTGTATACTGCACAAACATCACACTATTCATCCATTCACAATTATAAAGAGCATGGTTATGGGGAGATGCCGAGGGTGGAAGAGACGCTCGCGAGCTATCTCTCTCCAGCAACGGCATCTTCTCTGAAGGCTCCTGCACTTCCATCCAAGCCAGTAAAAGTTACCTCTTCCCTGGTTCATAAAGCTTATGCCGCCGCCGGTCAAGCTGCAGCGTGTTTACATACAATGTCCATAATGCAGGCTTACCAGGCTGAGTTATTGGGTGATTCTGAGGATGGCGGGGGTATTAGTGCTGATACGGTGTCTGAACTGCGTAGAGCCACAGATTTGTCTCTCAGGGCCACCAAGGAGACGGCTAAATCCATCGGCCGCTCTATGGCAGCCCTGGTGGCCACTGAGAGGCATCTGTGGCTCAACTTAAGTGACATAAAGGACAAAGAAAAACATGTTCTTTTAGATGCACCAGTATCCACGCAAGGGTTATTTGGAGACGCAGTTAATAGTGCTGTAGCGAAGTCACAAGAAGCTTCAAAACAGGCAGCTGCACTTCAGAATCTTCTCCCCCGCCGTTCTTTCTATGAGGCTGCTGAGCGGGAGCAGTCTAAAAAGAGCGCTGAGCACCGCGCCACTCAGAAACAGAGCGTTTCCTCCCGTGCTCCCCCACAAAAATCTCGGGGACACGGAGGGCGCTCTCAAACCCAGCAGTCTTCGAGGGGTAAAACGGATCTGCGGACCGTTATTACCGCCAAGAAGGCTGCTGGGGAAAGGTCCTGATGTCTGAGGGCTCAGGACAAATGAGGGTAGTCCCCCCGAAGCAGAACGGTTAACACCTCTTTTCACGGTGCCCGTCTCTCTTCGGTGCCCTCAGGGGACCGTTCTGCCAACCCTGCCACCTCTGGTGTTACAGGGCGCAGCGGTCTCCGGCGAGCACATATCTCAAGGTCCACCCGGAAACGTAGTGGCCTCGGGATGCCCGCCCCCTCTGAGGAGGGTGCTAGAGCAGTCTGTTTGGTCGTTCCCTGCCGGTGTGCCGTTACAGGGCGACGAACCGACTACTCAACAGCAGGAGAAAAATACGGTGCCGTCTCTCTTCGGTGCCCTCAGGGGACCGTTCTGCCAACCCTGCCGCCTCCGGTGTTACAGGGCGCAGCGGTCTCCGGCGAGCACATATCTCAAGGTCCACCCGGAAACGTAGTGGCCTCGGGATGCCCGCCCCCTCTGAGGAGGGTGCTGGAGCAGTCTGTTTGGTCGTTCCCTGCCGGTGCGCCGTTACAGGGCGACGAACCGACTACTCAACAGCAACAAAATCCAGAAACCAGTCTCGAGAGACTGGTACCTCTAGTAGAATATTTGACAGCGTGGAAGCTACTGTCAAATGTTTCTCGTTGGGTCCTGCAGACCGTGGAAAAAGGGTATTAGATACAATTCTATTAACGCCCACCGCGGTTTATGGGGGTCCTGCCCACAGTGGTGGGCCCCGAGCAGGTTCTGGTTGTGGAACATGAAGTAAACACTCTGTTAGAGAAAGGGGCCATAGAATATGTACCCCCCTCCAACAGGGAAACCGGGTTTTACAGCCGGTACTTCATAGTTCCAAAAAAGGACGGGGGATTGCGTCCCATTTTAGATCTTCGAGTTCTGTACGAGTCAGCCATGCAGCTCAAGTTCAAAATGTTCACCTTGAGACAAATCGTGCCACAGATCAGGTCCGAGGACTGGTTTGTCACGATAGACCTCAAGGACGCATATTCCATCCGTCCGTGTCATTGGAAGTTCCTGAGGTTTGCTTTCGGGGGCAAAGCATACCAATATCGAGTTCTTCCATTCGGCCTGGCTTTATCACCCCGCACTTTCACCAAATGCGTGGATGCAGCTCTGGCGCCTCTGCGCCTCCGGGGTATTCGCATCACGAACTACATCGACGATTGGTTGATTTTAGCTCAGTCGCATTAGATGGCGGTTCAACATCGAGATGTTGTTCTCGCCCATATGAAAGAGTTGGGGTTACGGCTGAACGCCAAGAAGAGTGTGCTTTCTCCATTTTAGAGGACCACTTTTTTAGGCGTGGTTTGGGATTCAGTGTCGATGCAGGCGCGCCTGTCATCGCCACGCTTCGATTCCATCCTGGCAGCTGTGAGAAGTGTAAAGCTAGGCCAGCTACTCACTGTCAAACAGTTCCAGAGACTGTTGGGTTTCATGGCAGCAGCTTCCAACGGGATACCTTTTGGACTGCTGCACATGAGGCCCCTGCAGTGGTGGCTCAGGACCAGAGGGTTTTTCCCCGAGGGGCAACCCATTTCGCACAATCAAGGTCACGCGGTGATGCCTACGTGCCTTGGTTATGTGGAAGAAACCTTGGTTCCTGTCCCAGGGCCCAGTGCTGGGAGCTCCTTGTCGTCGCAAACTGCTAACGACGGATGCTTCCCTCACGGGTTGGGGAGCGATCCTGAGGGTCGCTCATCTCAAGGTCTGTGGGAAGACCATCATCGTTCCTGGCATTCTATAGCCTAGAGATGTTAGCTGTCTTCCGGGCTCTGAGGAGCTTTATCACAGGTCTCAGGGGACACCATGTGTAGTACATACGGACAACACGTCGGTAGTCGCCTATATCAAGGGGGTTTGCGCTGGCATGCCATATCCTCTTGTGGTCCCAGGGGAAGTTGCTGTCACTCAAGGCAGCCTACATCCCCTGGGTCCAGAATATAGGAGCAGACACTCTGTCGAGACAGGGGCCGAGGCCCGGGGAATGGTGGCTCCACCCCCGAGGTGGTGGAGCTGATATGGAAATTATAAGTGGATTTGTTTGCGTCTCGAGAGACGTCTCACTGTCCACTTTGGTTCTCCTTCACGCATCCAGGTCCTCTGGGACTGGATGCTATGGTACAGACGTGGCCGAGGCTACGTCTGTACGCCTTTCCCCCAGTTGCTCTGCTCCCGGGAGTTCTGGAAAGAGTTCGCAGGGACCGGGTTTGCCTGCTTTTTATAGCCCCGCGCTGGCCGGGCAGAGTATAGTTTCCCGATCTTGTGTCCCTCCTCGACGGGCATCCTCTGGAGCTACCCGTCAGGAGGGACCTTCTGTCCCAAGCAGGGGGCTCAATATTTCACCCCCGCCCAGAACTGTGGAACCTGTGGGCTTGGCCTCTGAGGGGGCCCAGCTCATAGAGTCAGGTCTCTCAACTGAGGTTGTTAAGACCATTCTACAGTCCAAGCTCCCTCCACGAGGAAACTTTATGCCCTGAACTGAAGAGTATTCACCTCTTTGTGTAGTGACCGTCGGTTGGATCCAGTCAACTGCCCAATTGGTACAGTTCTGGAGTTCCTGCAGGACCGGTTCACTGCAGGTCTGACCCCGTCCACTTTAAAGGTTTATGTGGCGGCCGTAGGTGCTTACCACAGTCCTTTGGGTGGAATGTCTGTGGGGAAAGACCCTTTGGTATCTCGTTTCCCTCGTGGCACTTGGAGGTCCTCCTCCCTTTCGAAATCGGACCAGGAGGCGAATAATTTGCTTTGCCCTGTTCGGGCGTTAGACGCGTATGTCCACAGAGCTGCCCTGTGGCGTAAAAGTGACTTTTGCTCCCCTAACAAGTGAGGTCCAGTGTCTAAGCAAAGGATGAGCAAGTGGGTGGTTGAGACTATCTCACTGGCTTATGAGGCGGCTGGACAGCCTTCTCCTTTGGCTGTCCGGTCGCTCTCTACTAGGAGTATGGCGGCCTCTAAGGCCCTTATATCAGGAGTATCGTTACAGGACGTCTGTGATGCGGCAGGCTGGTCCTCACCGCACACCTTCGTCAGGTTCTACTCTCTGGATTTAGACTCTACTCCAGGGTCTCATGTTTTGTCTTCTTAGTGCTGCTCACATGATTACACACAGGACAGACATTTGTAGCTATGGAGGCGTTGGTATAGACGTTCCCATAGCGTCAGTTTTCGACGCAACGGGAGTTCCCTTGAAAGGGAACGCCTCGGTTACGACTGTAACCTCGGTTCCCTGAAGAGGGAACGAGCGTTGCGTCGCCCTGCCATATCTCCTTCATGCCTGTCAGCTCGACTTCAGACTTTTACGAAGCTTTCGTTTTCTGTTTTGGGCCGGCTTTTATAGTTTCCTGGTACGTTTTCTGAAAATACATTTTCTGCTCAGCTACTGTTCGGACGCTCTTGCTTACTGCTCCGCGTTTTGCTCTATCGCTTTTACATTTTATCTCCTATTTTTTCTATATTTTATTTCCTTTATTTTATTTCCTTTTATCACCTAATTTTAACTTCAGCAAATCAGCACAGTGCTCATACGACAAAGTTTGGATTACTACAAAAACTGAGAATTCTTTTACCCGACCAGCTTACATACCGGGAAAGGAAAACACAACTGCCTACAAGGATAAGAGAAAATGCCTCTTCTGGAATCTACTTGCTGCACCAACTGCCACAGACTTTTACAAAGGATTGCAGTTCTAGAAACAAAGTTACTTACGGGACCACCAAACCAGACGGAGCACACAACAGAGCTTCGTCATGGACACCCTCAGCATACCGGTGAGTCCCATGAAACTAGTGCTCCTCGACAGGTAGAGAAACAAGCCGATCGACTTACTAATCGACGGCACAAACAGGGAGCTAAACCCAAAGGCACTCGAGACATCAGATTGTCACGAGCATCACATATTACCGCAGTAGCATCCTCTACCCCAGATACAGCTCTGACAAGGATTGCAAACACTGGTCTGCTACCACTGCCTATACATCTTGAGAACAGATTTGAAGTACTAATGAATGTAAATGAGGAATCCACAAATGTGATGAATGTGATCGAACACAGACTGAATAGGCCAGTAGCTAACACTGATGCTAACTGGCGCTCAAGGTCGAGCAGACAGCGGCACTCAGCTCAGAGCGCAGCCGAGCCCAGGACTCTGATAGTGGGGGACTCCATAATCAGAAACATTAGCACCAGGGATACAACTACGTGCTGCCTTCCACAAGCAACAACTTCTGATATAAACAGGGAACTTCAGAACATTCTGATGAAACATAAGACTGCTAATCGACTCATCATACATGTGGGGAAGAATGATATTCATAAAGAGCAGTCAGAACTCCTTAAGAAGGATTTCAATAAACTTTTTGAAACACTTAAAAGACTGAAAGTTCAAACATTCATCAGTGGACCACTACCAGCAAGAGGAACAAACAGGTTTTCACGATTGCTTGGGCTAAATACATGGCTGCAAAAAACCTGCAATATAAAAGCAGTGAACTTCATTGACAATTTCAATCTTTTCTGGAGTCAACGACAACTGTTTCATCGGGATGGCCATCACCCAAACAAACTTGGTTCAAGAGTGTTAAAGGACAATATCTACTTCTCCCTAAATCATCCTTCTGCAGTGTGTGCCAATCCACTCAATCTGAACGGCACACACACACCTGGACACAGTATGAATGACCACGGGACTTCACTTCAGCAGCAAAATGGACATGATAACACCACTCCGCCACAACAACCTCTGCTCACGGACACAATCTCAGCTGAGCCCTGCCCACAGAGCTCACCACAGACAGCCATATCAGAACTGCTTGAAGATTCAGCACCCAAGGACGACTTCCTGGAAAACAGCCAGGGAAGCCAGGACAGCATATTACAGCCTCCTATAACACCAGAGCAACAGCCCCTTTCACCAGACACTTTCTCCCTCTCCCCTGCAACGCCATTACTGTGCTTCTCACAGAAAATGGAAGAACTGGTGCATGCTGGAACCAGACTATCCCACTCTTTTGCTGCAAGCCCCCAGATACCAACTAAAAAAAGACAGGCACCACTACCACCAAAGCCTGCGGGCCCAGCTCGCCCTCCCCCTCCTCCTGTGAGAGCTCTTCGGCCTCTGCCACAACGCCAGGGCCCACACCCTCCTCCTTCTGCTCGAGGTGAACCAAAAACAACTGATACCAGCTCTCAGTGATATGTGTCGGGTCCCCGTTTTGATAACAGTAACTTTCTCAAATGTTTACAAAACAAGCGGGAACCCAGTGTGCCTGTATCTTTCTCTATTGCTGTTCTATTACATGATAGAAAGTCTAAGGCCTTCAATAGCCGTACAGCAAACCCAACTAATCTGGTGCCTATTACACGTCAAACTAATATTGCTGTGGGGAAAAGTAAGTCTGTTAAGTTAGCTCTTTTAAACATTCGCTCACTTAAAAATAAATCACTTCTAGTCAACGACTTAATAACCACAAACAACCTGGATTTTATGCTTCTAAATGAAACCTGGCTAGTAGACAGCTGCAGTGCAACAATCCTCAATGAAACATCCCCTCCTAACTTTACTTTTATGAGTGTCTGCAGAGCTGTTAAGAGAGGTGGGGGTCTAGCTGCTCTTTTTAAAGATATCTATCAATGTAAGCAAATATCATTTGGGAATTACTTGTCTTTCGAATATCTGGGTATTGTGCACCACAGAAAACATCCTGGTGACACCTCTCCACGTTTCAGATCATTTCCTCATTACTTTCAGTCTACAACTCTCTACCCCTGCACCCCCACCCCCACCACCAGTCACTTTCAGACGAAACCTGCGCTCACTTTCCCCCTCCCATCTCTCCTCTGCCGTGTCATCCTCTCTTCCCCCACCCTCACAATTCTCATCTCTGGATGTGAATACCGCAACGGACACCTTATGCTCCACTCTAATCTCTTCTCTAGACATTATCTGCCCTCTCTCCTCCAGGCCAGCACGCACTACTCCCTCTAACCCCTGGTTATCTGAGGTTCTTCGGGAACACCGGACCAAACTCAGGGCAGCGGAGAGGAAATGGCACAAATCAAAAGACGCATCTGACCTGAGTATGTATCAATCTCTCCTCTCCTCCTTTTCTGTTGATGTTCATGCTGCAAAATCTTCATACTTCCACAACAAGATCAACAGCTCCTCCAACACACGATTACTCTTCAAGACATTCAACTCTCTCCTCTGTCCACCTCCACCACCTCCCGCCTCCTCCTTAACTGCTGACGATTTTGCGACCTTCTTCACCAACAAAACAACAGCTATCAGCAGTCAGTTCTCAGCTCCACACACACAGGAACCCAGACCGACCCCTTCCACAGCCAATACCCCTCTGTCCTCCTTTTCTTCGCTAACCGAGGAAGAAGTATCTACACTTCTCCTCTCCAGTCACCCTACCACCTGCACGCTTGACCCCATCCCCTCACACCTTCTACAAGCCATCTCTCCCACACTTCTACCATCACTCACACACATCATCAACTCATCCCTCCACACTGGCACCTTCCCTACAGCATTCAAGCAGGCTCGGGTTACTCCACTGCTCAAAAAACCAACGCTAAACACATCATTGGTAGAGAATTACAGACCTATCTCTCTCCTACCATTCATTGCGAAGACACTTGAAAGAGCTGTCTTCAACAAACTAACATCCTTCTTGTCTCTAAACAACCAGCTGGATGTCAACCAATCTGGCTTCAAGAAAGGACATTCAACTGAGACTGCATTACTGTCAGTCACAGAAGCCCTACGGATCGCAAAAGCTGCTTCCAAATCTTCAGTCCTCATTCTCCTGGATCTGTCTGCTGCCTTCGACACGGTGAATCATCAGATCCTTCTGTCCACCCTCTCATCACTGGGCATCACAGGAACTTCACTCCACTGGTTTGAGTCCTATCTCACAGGTAGGTCCTTCAAGGTCGCATGGAGAGGCGAGGTATCCAGAGCACATCAGCTGACCACAGGGGTTCCCCAGGGTTCAGTTCTTGGTCCCCTCCTCTTCTCCATCTACACCACATCACTGGGACACATCATACAGGCACACGGTTTTTCCTACCACTGCTATGCTGATGACACACAGCTCTTCCTCTCCTTTCAACCAGATGATCCCACAGTAGCTGCACGGGTCTCAAGCTGTCTGGCGGACATCTCCACATGGATGAAGGAACACCACCTGCAGCTCAACCTGGCAAAGACTGAGCTTCTCGTCCTCCCTGCCAATCCGTCTCTACAGCACGACTTCACCATCCAGCTAGAGTCATCATTAATCACCCCATCAAGATCGGTCAGAAATCTTGGAGTAACGTTTGATGACCAGCTGACCTTCACAGATCACATTTCAAAGACAGCTCGATCATGCAGGTTTGCACTGCACAACATCAGGAAGATCAGGCCTTTCCTAACTGAGCATGCAACACAACTTATCGTCCAGGCCCTGGTCATCTCTAGGCTTGACTACTGCAATGCCCTTCTGGCTGGACTCCCAGCATGTGCGACCAAACCCCTACAGATGATCCAGAATGCTGCAGCTCGTCTTGTCTTCAACGAGCCCAAGAGGGCCCACGTCACTCCTCTGTTCATCTCTCTGCACTGGCTACCTCTAGCTGCTCGCATCAAGTTCAAGGCACTGACGCTTGCTTACAGAACTATCACAGGCTCAGCTCCCTCCTACTTTCACTCACTCCTACGAGTCTACATCCCTACCAGACACCTACGATCGGTCAACGAGCGACGTCTCGTGGTTCCATCACAGAAAGCCACAAAATCACTTTCCAGAACATTCTCATTTACAGTTCCATGCTGGTGGAACGCTCTCCCCACCCTCATCCGGAATGCAGAATCCCTGAAAACATTCAAAAAACAGCTGAAAACCAATCTCTTCCGTGAGCACTTAACCTTATAAAAAAAAAAAAAATAAAAAAAAAAAAATCCTTTCCCTTTGAAACATCACTTATCAGGCTTATGCTACTCTGAATAATACCAGAACTTCGTATTTTGAGCACTTCCTGCGTTGTTGTTGCTTTTGCCTCTTTATGATGACTCGCTGAACTTAGTCCTAATTTGTAAGTCGCTTTGGATAAGGGCGTCTGCTAAATGACTAAATGTAAATGTAAATGTAAATGTGTTAAAAGGTGCTCCACGCATTTTACTTTTCATTATTTACAGGCCTCCAAAATACTCTCCAGCCTTTGCTGAGGACTTTACAGAACTGTTATCAACAATTACCTCAGAGTTTGACTGTTTTGCCATTGCTGGAGATTTTAACATCCATATAGATAATGCAGAAAACAATATGGCCAAAGAAATCAAAACTGTTTTAAAAACTTTTGATCTGACTCAGCATGTACATGGACCCACACACAATCATGGACACACTTTAGATTTACTTATCAGTAAGGGTCTAAACATTTCATCGATTGTTATTAAGGATGTAGCACTGTCTGATCATTTCTGTATTTTCTTTGATATATTGATCTCTCCTGCCACTGAAGCTAGATCTGTGTCTGTCAAGAAGAGATGCTTAAATGAGAACACTAGTGTCCTATTTATGAAGGCTATATCCTTAACACCAAGCATATCTGCAGACTCTGTTGATTTTCTCCTTGATTCTTTTAACTCAAAAGTTAAAGGTGTAATTGATGATATTGCTCCTGTGAAAGTCAGGAAGAAGAGTGGCAGACAAAAGGCACCTTGGAGAAACTCAACAGCAGTGCAAAATATGAAAAGACAATGCAGAAAAGCAGAGCGCATGTGGCGGAAGACAAAACTTGTAGTCCATTATAACATCTACAAAGACAGCCTTCATGCTTTCAATATGGAACTAGGCAAAGCTAGACAGACTTTCTTCTCAAATATTATAAACAGTAATTTAAACAACACACGCACTCTTTTTGCTACTGTAGAGAGACTGACAAACCCCCCAAGCCAGATTCCCAGTGAAATGCTCTCAGACAGCAAGTGCAGTGAGTTTGCTTCTTTCTTCTCTGACAAAATCAATAATATCAGAAAGGTGATCAGCACATCCTTGACTTGCGCTGGGGTCAGACAGATCAAACCACCTGAGAAAGTAGTTACTATGTCTGATTTCAAAGAAATTGATGGCAACATTTTGGAAGAAACCGTACAGCACCTTAAAACATCAACCTGCGCTCTTGACACACTTCCCACATCGTTTTTCAAAAGTGTGTTAAACAGTTTAGAAGCAGATCTTCTAGAAGTGGTAAATGCTTCACTTCTCTCTGGGAGTTTTCCAAACTCCCTAAAAACTGCAGTTGTCAAGCCCCTCCTGAAAAAGAGCAATCTGGATAAGACCATATTAAGCAACTATAGACCAATCTCAAATCTTCCTTTCATAGGTAAGATCATTGAAAAAGTTGTCTTCAATCAGCTGAACAAATTCTTATGCTCGAATGGATACTTTGACAATTTTCAATCTGGTTTCCGACCGCACCACAGCACAGAGACAGCGCTCATAAAGATAATAAACGATATTCGCTTAAATACTGACTCAGGCAAATTATCAGTGCTGGTACTACTCGACCTCAGTGCTGCATTTGACACTGTCGATCACAACATACTTCTGGACAGGCTGGAAAACTGGGTGGGGCTTTCTGGGATAGTCTTAAAATGGTTCAGGTCATACTTAGATGGGAGAGGTTATTATGTGAGTATAGGAGACCATAAGTCTGAGTGGACATCCATGACATGCGGAGTCCCTCAAGGCTCAATTCTTGCGCCACTCCTGTTTAACCTGTATATGCTCCCAATGAGCCAAATAATGAGAAAGAACCAAATCTCTTACCACAGCTATGCAGACGACACACAGCTCTACTTAGCCCTATCGCCCAACGATTACAGCCCCATTGACTCCCTGTGCCAATGCATTGATGAAGTCAACAGTTGGATGTGTCAAAACTTTCTTCAGTTAAACAAAGACAAAACTGAAGTCATTGCGTTTGGAAACAAAGATGAAGTTCTCAAGGTGAACGCATACCTTCACTCTAGGGGTCAAACAACCAAAAATCAAGTCAGGAATCTTGGTGTGACACTAGAGTCAGAGCTTAGTTTCAGTAGTCATGTCAAAGCAATAACTAAATCAGCATACTATCATCTGAAAAATATTGCAAGAATTAGATGCTTTGTTTCCAGACAAGACTTAGAGAAACTTGTGCATGCTTTCATCACCAGCAGGGTGGATTATTGTAATGGACTCCTCACTGGCCTTCCCAAAAAGACCATAAGACAGTTGCAGCTCATACAGAACGCTGCCGCCAGGATTCTGAGCAGAACCAGAAAATATGAACATATCACACCAGTCCTCAGGTCTTTACACTGGCTCCCAGTTAAACTTAGGATTGATTTTAAAGTATTATTACTGGTATATAAATCATTCAATGGCCTAGGACCTCAATACATTGCAGATATGCTCACTGAATATAAACCCAACAGATCACTCAGATCATTAGGATCATATCAGCTAGAAATACCAAGGGTTCACTCTAAGCATGGTGAGTCTGCTTTTAGCTATTATGCCAGCCGCAGCTGGAACCAGCTTCCAGAGGAGATCAGATGTGCTCCTACTGTAGTCACATTCAAATCCAGACTCAAAACACATCTGTTTAACTATGCATTTACTGAATGAGCACTGTGCCAATGTTCGTCCGACTGTTTGTATTGTATTTTATTTTTTATTTTTCTAAACTGTTTTAATTATTCTTATTTCTTTTTATTATTTTAATTTCTTCTATGTAAAGCACTTTGAATTGCCATTGTGTATGAAATGTGCTATATAAATAAACTTGCCTTGCCTTGCCTTGCCTACGTGACGTCACCCGCCTCTGACGTTCCGCCACACCATTGGACTGATTTTACATGTGCTTCAAGACGTCATCACGCAAAGCGTTCCCATAGCGTCAGTTTTCGACGCAACGCTCGTTCCCTCTTCAGGGAACCGAGGTTACAGTCGTAACCGAGGCGTTTCATGTTGTGTCGAGCCTGCTTAGTGTTTTAAAAATAGTGATTTTTGATGCTATCATAAAAGTGCCCCATTCACTCCCATTTACAAGGCATTTTAAAGGGATAGTTCACTTTGAAATTAATTTTTGGTATGTTTTAGCTTACCTCAAGGGCATCCAAGATGTAGGTGTCTTTTTTTCCGCAGTAGTTTCAATTTTGATATTTTTAGGTCAAACCGTTCTTGTCTGTCAGTCATAAAATGCAGGTCTATGGTCACTGTCTCAAAGAGCATGCACAGAGTCCAAATTAAAACAATTCCCCGTCGTCCAATTTAAAGTCTACGTCCAGTCTACGTACACGTCAGATCAGATCACTTCGACATGGCTGTGTAAGAGGTAAAAACGATATAAATACTGTTCGTTTTCTCACACAAACCGCTCGTTTCGTGTCTTAGGCCATCAATGTGTACTTACGATGGGGAATTGTTTAATTTGGACGATGGGGAATTGTTTTAATTTGGACTCTGTGCTTGTGTTTTGAGACAGTGACCATCGACCTGCATTATATGACTGACAGACAAGAACGGTTTGACCTAAAAACTACTGCGGAAAAAAAGACACCTACATCTTGGATGCCCTTGAGGTAAGCTAAAACATACCAAAAATTAATTTCAAAGTGAACTATCCCTTTAACCTAAAACAAAAATACGGTCAAACTTAAAAGTGGCGTTTCCATTCTAATTATGCTTTTAAACGAAAGTTTGCCTCGGGTAAATTAACAAAAAGAGCCTAGGTTGCATTTTGGCGAGAGTTACCCTTTAAAAGTGTGCTTGAATACACCTCACATACAGCTCACCAGCTTGCAACGGTCAAGTGAAAAAAGTCAAAGTTATACCAACTTTTAACTCAAGTTTGATAAAGACATGTTGGAAACTCATATGTATGCTAATTCTGGCATGATGTGAATCCAACAAACACTGCTGCCAAGACTGATAATGTGTAAAAGTCAGTTTTAACTTAAAAAGATATGCCTTATATTCTACAGAATAACATTACTGAAATACACTTTGTGCTGATCTAAAACAGCACATATAGTGCCGGTTTAGTCGGTTGTCCTTAGTTTTAAAACTGAATCATACACATGCCAACAGAAATAGTTGTTGCTGTCAAATCAGTTTCTCCAAAGACATTAATTGCTAAAAACTAGCCCCAAAAAATGTTAAGACAAATGGATGTGTTATTGTGTGTAACCATCTGTCTGTCCATACAGTTATTTTTCTGCATTAATTATGACCTGTCAACATGTCATGTGGTGATTGGTGATGGTGAGCTGTGATGGGACGGCTGCTGTCAAACCAGGCACTGTTGACTGGGGAATGACTCATTTCTGAGTGGAGGTGAAACTTTGAAAATATGAAAAGAAGAGCTTTGGAGAAAGATTTTGTGGTTAAAATAAGATGGTAGGAATAGTCATGTCATTGGGGCAGTAAGTAAAGTTTAGTGTAATAGACCACCCATTTATCTCAAACTGTTTTCGACTAATCAGTTGACCCTTTACGTGGCTACTATTTCTAACTCTAGATTTAAGAAAACAAGAAAGAGACAAATATTTTTGTCAGGATATTGCGGTCCAGTTTGATCAAGTCAAAGCAATCATCATATCGAAGCTTATCATACAGAAGCGGTTTCATAGTTCAGAAGGCTTAATCAAGTTCTCAGCAAAGTTGACAATGCTGTACAAGCATGATGCTCAAAATGTGAATTGCATAAAACATTGTGTCACATTTCGAATGAAATTTGGATAGGGATGCAATAAAAAAAAAAAAAAATCTAATTTGATTTCACCACTTGTTTTCAATGCTACCATAACTATTATATATACACACACATATATATATATAGATACAGACCCTTTCCAAAAAATTAGAATATCATGGAAAAGTTTATTTATTTCCATAATTCCATTCAAAACGTTAAACTTCCATAGATTATAGATTCAGGGCCCACAACTTAAACAATTTCAAGTATTTAGTTGTTTATTTGTACATAATTTGGGCTTCCAGCTCATAAAACCCACGAAAACAGGATTTAAAAAAAAATTGAATATTACATGAAATCACACAGTAATTACACAGTAATACCATGGTCATTGAACCAGGTTTTGGTTCTTTTGGCAGTGTGGGCAGGTGCAAATCCTGCCCATATATATATATATATATATATATATATAAAAAAAATATATATATATTACAAATTACGGTCCCATGGGATTTCACAAACCTTTTTGCAAAACCTCAGCAGGTCAACATATACCTAAAATTTATGAAAGTATTGTTGAATGCATTTTGTAATTGTATATATAAATTTTTTTTTTTTTTTTTTGACAGTACACACACACACACATGTACTGTATATATATATATATATTTTTTTTTTTTTTAAGGGAGACTCATCAATGTATAATCACTTATACATACATACATACTAGGGGTGTAGCGATACACGTATTCGTATTGAACCGTTCAGTACGAGGCTTTCGGTTCGGTTTTCGGTACGCATTTTCAAACCGAACGGTTCATTGGACCATTTTTCCAGCCGACCAAAATTTCGTTATTTCAAATGTAGGCGCGTTGCGCGTGGCAAGCGCGCTCATAAGAGACGTCGGTTTTATTTTGATATTATGAATACAGTTGCTGCCCTCAAATGTTAATCTGAACTAAAATAAACCTTTGTTTATAACTACTACAATATTACATTTCATTTTTTCCAAGGAGCTGTTTTGTTTTATATGCTCCTAAGAAGAGTCAATTATAGCTCTAGAATTGCTCAAAGTAAAAAAAAAATCATACTTTATGATGTTAGTTTTAATTTTTTTTTAAATAAGAAAAAAAATTAAATCAAGGAAATTTCTCTGGCATTGCTTTCTTTTTGCTGTATCAAAAATGTACCGAACCGAACCGTGACACAAGTATATCGTATCGAACCGAACCGTGAATTTTGTGAACCGTTACACCCCTAATACAGTACATACATACATGCATATATTTATATAAGTTAAAGTGATTATACATTGATGAGTGTCCCTTTAATCTACAGTACAGTATTTACATTCGCTCTCTATTTAATCTCATTGTTGCCTAGTATAAACTGAGATAATGAAGACATTATTACATTTTCTTCACAAAGTCCATCGCTCTGGTTCATATCAGTAAACCCTTCCACCACACTTTATCAGTCACACTGACACAAAACCCTTCAGTCAAACTTCTGAATCAGTATCATCTGAGAACAGACTCACTCCATGGCAGTTTCATCATTCTGATCGCGACGGCTTCTCCAGGCATGAAAAATTCATCTGAGTGGCTCAAAAAAGTGGCACTCATGTCAGCAAATAGAGCCACACAGGGACTGATGATGCAAATCATTATTGGCCATGCAGGAGATGTCGTCTAGCTGGAGTTTACAGCAGAGGACTCTCTGTTAGAAGAAATCCTAAAGCTACGGATTCATTAAAACATATTTACCAGAGACTATAATAACTGAAGCATGTCACATTGTAAATCCTTACAGTGTATGATTGAAATGTGTTATTCAGAACACCAATCATCTAGCACACACAATGATTTAACCCAGTGGGTATTTCACAACTCAGACATTACATCAACAGCAGAGCGTACTTAAAAAAAAAAAAAAAAAAAAAAATTGTTTCCTTTACCATAAAACCTTACCATATAAAAATCCCATAGCAAAATTTTACATTTTACATATTGAGTATTATAAAAATTATATTTAATATATTTCATTAAAGGGATAGTTTACCCCAAAATGAAAATTCTTCCATCATTTACTCACCCTCAAGATGTTCCAAACCTGTAAGAGATTCTTTGTTCTGCTGAACACAAAAGAAGATATTTTGAAGAATGTTGGTAACAAGACAGTTGATAAGCACCATTGACTTCCATAATAGGAAAATATATATATACATTCTATGGAAGTCAATGGGGCCCATCAACTGTTTGGTTACCATTATTCTTCAAAATATCTTCTTTTGTGTTCAACAGAAGACATAAATTCAAACAGGTTTGGAACAACATGAGGGTGAGTAAATTATGACAGGATTTTCATTTGTGGGTGAACTATCCATTTAACTGAAATATTGTTATTAAACCAATTTACAACAATAAGTTTTTACCTTTATAATACATAACCTTAAAAACACAGGTGGTATAGGGAAAGCCACATGATGAATCAAAGTTCATCACAACTAGCTTTTCCACAAACTGAGATCAATACTAACACACTTTTAATACTAACAAAACACCATTATGGTAACAAAAAACACTAAAATAATACAATAAACATTAAATTAATAACAAGATGTAACAATGTCAATATATGGTTTTCACAGTAAATTATAAGATGACTTGTTCTTTTTCACACACACAAAAAAATACAAATACATGAAACATCCCATTAGATCTATTTAAGGGAACTTACCGTTAATCAATTAATTTTTTTTTTTGTACAGTGAGTCACAGGGTCATTTTAAACAGATAAATGTACATTATTTATATTATTATTATATGTCTAGATCACTAATCAAACTTTTTTGACAATGATCATGTGAACTAAAAGGGTCATATCTTCTTGCTTACATTGGCACTCTTTAGAAGTAATATTTTTATTATGGAAAAAATCTAAACCATATACTTGTAGATACTAGTAGATATAGCATAGTCTTACTAGTAGATCATTTTGCACACTTTGGGTCCACACTTTTACTATTTAAATTGACCAAATTTGACACTATTTAATCCAGTAATTAATATATAAATACATTCCAAAATGATATTCAACAAAAGTAAATCTGATAAATGAGTAAAACAAATCAACAGATCATTTCTGTATTTATCAAAATAAAAGACACATTGGATTATAATTACATGAATTCATATATGTTGTGAAGTTGTTGTTTTTAATTTAGTTATTTTTATTTGCCATAGTTTTTTTAACCCAACCTCAGAAACCCCCTGCAGTTCCACCGTGAACCACTTGGTGGTTTGCAAACCCTCTGTCCTGCATTTACATTTATCAGCTGGCTCAGACACTTGCTAATCAAGGCTTCTAACTGAGGCTTCAATTTGACAAATAACTTATTCCAGATTAATTATACAATGAAAATGTCTGGATGGATTTAAAACCTTCCAAAACCACCTGATCCTGTTTACGGCTATGGTGAATTGGCAGCCACATTTTGCATGCTCATATGTCAACATCTTGGCACACGTCAATTGGCTAATCAAGAACATTGTTTCCCTTGAACCTTGTAACAAAAACAACTGGCCTTCCAAAACAACACCGATGGCAATAAAAATAATTGTAAGGGCTTTATCATCATTTAATTTAGAATTAACCTCTCCTTCAGCACCAATCAGATCAATCAGCTGTTAGAGTGGAGGTGGACTTTTAAAGCTCAGTGTTCTGCAGAGAGAAAGTTGCTGAGGCATCTCAACACACTTTTTCTCTCATGATTTCTTATTTTTTTACTTCTATTATCCTCCCTGTGGTTTCACTTGGATATACGTCACAATAGGGAAAAAAAAGACTAATGACGAGCGCATGGTCTAAAAGGGTTGTCCCTATTCTCTTAATGAGTAATGGGTGTGTTTTGGGCGTAACGTGCGTTAAACCAATAAGAGTCTCATCTCCCATTCCCTTTAAAAGCCAGTTGTGCTTGCGTCATGGCGGATTCGCTATTTACATGGTGGAATTGGCAAGTGGAAAGCATTTCCAGAGGGGAAACGGATCTGCTCGTGCGCGAGATTAAAGCGCAAGCAGACCATCTACGGGACAAGCCGGATTCCACCATATATTTATGTACACAATCTAAATCTTTTACATTGTAATCTTTTTATTTTTAATATTTGGCATGTTTGTGTACTGCTGTGCATCCCTGTGTGTTTAATAAGCAGAGTGTGCGCGCATTGTGGACCCGCCTATAGGCGCATATTACTAATGTGCCCTTTAAATAGCAAAAAAATTAAATAATAATACTGCGCCATTGACTTTAGACCAGGTTTTCAGTTGGTTAACGCCGCAGTCTATTTCAGTTGCCTCAAAATAGCAATGTGCCAACAATGCGCCTGAACACACCTTGTTTTCAGACCAGCTCGCCCATGGACGAACAAATGGGCGCAAATGCATTTGCTATTTAAACAACGTGGCGCAGGATGTGAAAATGATAACTGCGTCGGGCTGAAACTAGCAAAAACTGCACAACTAGCACTTGCATCGTGCCTGGCGCCGCATTGTGCCAGGGGTATGATAGGGCCCCAGAAATACCATGATGACAACTCATCATGATCATAAAAAACAACATAAATAAGCCTATTTTTTGCCCATCATTTGCCAGAGCGCATAAATACAGGATGCTTAAGGATGCCATACAAGGTAAAGGCAGTTCCAGATTAAAAAAACCAATCATGTTTAAGGCCCGTACACACCGGGACGAATTTCGCGCGCGATATTCGCCGACGTTTAACGCCTTGTGACTAAACAAAGGGCGCCAATGTGAGTGTGCACACCGACGCGAAAAACGGCACGCGTAAAAGCGTAATTTTTTTTTAAACGTCTCGGGTTCGTTTTTTTGGTTTGACGCGCCGCGTCAAAAACTATCCGACCAATGAGATTGGCGCTTTTGCTCACGTGTCTGGAGCTTCTGAAGTTACAGTAAAACACAACTTGGGGGCGCTCAAACACAAAACGGTCTTGCCGAGCACACATACGTAACAGCGAAGAAGATATACGCCAAGTAGCGTCTACACTGCCCATAGACAGACACTGCGGGGAAGAAATGACGAGGAAGATGCAAGGCAAGATGAATGTAGAGCTGCTGGTCTCGTTGGTGTCGGAATAAAGAACTATATGACAAACGCGACAGCGACTAAAAAAATCTTGTTAAAAGAGAACTGTTATGGAGTGGTATTGCAGAGTATAGACTGTTATGGAGTGGTATTGTATTTCTGTTTTACATTAAGTGCCATCTAATGTCAGGGAAAGAATTTGCATGTTCACTCGGCTCATTGTCAGCGAAAATCGCTTGGGTGTGAACACAAAAAACGCGTTGAAAAACGCTGGCGAATAACGCGCGCCAATATTCGTCCCGGTGTGTACGGGCCTTTACACACTATTAAATTCCATAAATCTAAATCAATTAATCCGTCAGATTTTGTAGACTCTGAAACTAGCAAAAACTGCACGACTAGCACTTGCATCGTGCCTGGCGCCGCATTGTGCCAGGACTATGATAGGGCCCCAGAAATACCATGATGACAACTCATCATGATCATAAAAAACAACATAAATAAGCCTATTTTTTGCCCATCATTTGCCAGAGCGCATAAATACAGGATGCTTAAACATGATTGGGTCTTTTAATCTGGAACTGCCTTTACCTTGTATGGCATCCTTACACACTATTCAATTCCGTAAATCGAAATCAATTAATCCGTCAGATTTTGTAGACTCTGTTGTTTCATCTCTTAGTGGTTTTCTGTCAGCTCCTCTTGAAGAGAAGATCTTACTGTTGAACACTGATCTTGCCACTAATTTAGACTCATTTGCTCCCCTGAAGTCTCACAGTGTCTCTTTTACTCGTTCTGCCCATCGGTATAATGAGGACCTGCGCTTAAAGAAAGCGGCTTGCCGTAAATTGGTGCACAAGTGGCGTGACTCAGGCCTAAATGTATTTTATCAAGCTTGGAAAGACCACCTGGGGGAATATAGAGCTGCAATTGAGTCTGCCAGATCTCTTTATTTTTCTCAGATTATAGATAACAATCAATGTAATCCTAGGCATCTCTTTCATACTATAAACAGACTTCTTAAAGTTAATGTTGCCACATCTCTGCCTGTATCAAGGCAACTGTGTAATGATTTTCTTCATGTCTTTAGTTCTAAAATTGACAAATTTATAAACTTAATCATGCTACACCTGTTCCCTCTTCTACACTACGTTTGTCTAGTTTCTCCGGCTCTTCTTTTTCTACCTTTTCCCAAATTGACTCTGAGCTGCTCACTAAGGAGGTATCACGTATGAAAGTCACCACTTGCTTACTTGATCCCCTCCCTACAAGCTTGTTTAAATCTTGCTTTGACTCATTGTCCCCTGCTGTTCTTAGCATTGTTAATGATTCTTTGCGTACTGGTTTTGTGCCAGAAGCATTGAAAACTGCTGCTGTTACACCTGTTCCAAAAAAGCAGATTTGGATTAGAGCCCGACCGATAAAGGATTTTTAAGGCCGATACCGATACAAATATTTGGTGATTTAAAAATCCGATATTCCGATATATCGGCCGATATATATATATTTTTTAAATCCAGAAACGCGTAACAAAACACGAAACAGATTTCCCTAACATTAGTTATTTGTCGTTATTTAAGAGTCCTCAGCCTTACTAAAATAATATGATAATGCAGTTTAAAAATAAACTTGTTTGTTTTATTGTCACAACAGAACAGAATGTATTAAAGTTCTGATAAATATAATGTATAAAAATACAAACTTAAGATATGACACTTAAAGTCCTTTGAACAAAAAAAGTCAACTATTATTATTAATATTGACAGTAATAATTCAATTATGTAATAATGTGTGTGTGTGTGTGTGTGTGTGTGTGTGTGTGTGTGTGTGTGTGTGAAGAACTGATAAGATTGTAAATGTGTACCTTGAAATGCAATGTAAGTCGCTTTTGATAAAAGCGTCTGCCAAATGTCAATGTTATAAGCTACCTTATAATTACAATGCCAACTTGCTTATCCCTTTACCTGCACTCTTTTAATTCTATCCATCTATTCCATCAAGCTACAACAAACCATTTTCAATCATCATTTGCTGCCTGCCTTCTAAAATCTACTACTTAGTGATGCACTAAATACATTATGTGACTCGTTAATGCTGCGGCTAAACGAAGTCAGCAATGCACACTTGGATTTCACACACGTGTAAAAGAAAAGCTAACTTTTATGCACAGGCTATGTTTGATACTTTTTCTCTATGTCTAAATGTTCACTCCTCACGTGCCTAACTTACATTTTACAATGCAGAGACTGGAACTACAGATATGCTAGTTATAAATACAGTAATCATTACTTTATTTAGGCAGAATAAGTTCGTTGTGATTTCCAAGCTCATTGATGTTAGCGATCTTCCTTATATAGTGCCCTCTGGTGGACAAACTATGCAGCGCCAACACTCATAACATGGTTGAAGGGTGTTTTGTCCGCTTTTATTTTATTTTTTAAATATTCATTTATCGGCCATTATAAATGGCGATACCGATAGTTTGGAAAATGCTTAATATCGGCCGATAATATCGGCCCGCCGATATATCGGTCGGGCTCTAATTTGGATAACTTAAATAATTATCGCCCTATATCAAATCTTTCTTTTCTTGCAAACATTTTTTGAACGTGTTGTGGCTTTGCAACTACACAGTCATCTTACAGTTAATAATCTTTTTGAGCCCCTTCAGTCTGGTTTTCGAAAATGTCATAGTACTGAGACAGCCTTGGTCAAGGTCACCAATCATCGGTTAATAGCTTCAGATTCTGGTTTTCTTTCTATCCTTATCCTTCTTGATCTTTGTGCCGCTTTTGATACTGTCAATCACAACCTTTTACTCAACCGTCTGAAAACTGTCTTTGGTGTTTCTGAGACTTTTTTAACCTGGTTAAAATCGTATCTTTCTGAACGTTAACAGTTTGTCTGCATGAGTGGTTTCCGGCCTCAGATCGCCTCTGTCTGTAAGGGTGTTCCTCAAGGTTCAATTTTAGGCCCCTTACTTTTTAGCATTTACATATTTCCACTCGGACTGCTCCTAAGATCACTTGGGCTTAATTATCACTTTTATACAGATGACACTCAGATTTATATTCACTTGCCTGGTCAAAATTTGGATGTTCTTTTTTAATACATTGTATTTCTGAGATAAAAATATGGATGTCCCAAAATTTGTTGTGTCTTAATAGTGATAAGACTGAGGTCTTGCTCATTGGCTCCTCTCATCAGCTCCGTAAAGCTGGCTCACTAATATTAAACATAGATGGCTCTGTTTTGAAGTCACAAGCTAAATAACAAAATTAGGAGTTATATTTGATTCAAGTTTGTCTTTCGACTCTCATGTGCCTAAAAACATGCTTAACAAACTGAAATATGTGCAAAACTCAGCTGCAAAGATCCTGACTGGAGTCAGGAGAAATGAGCATATTACACCAATTCTAAAGTCTTTGCACTGGCTCACCGTCAGGTTCCAAGTTGATTTTAAAATTCTTATGCTCACATAAGGCACTGCATGGCCTAGCCCCTCAGTATCTGTCTGCACTTTTAACTTTATACACTCCCAAACGTCATTTACGCTCCTCACAAGCTGGTCTATTGGCAGTCCCACAGACACGGTTGCGTTCTGTAGGGGACAGGGCTTTTTCATCCTACACTCCTAGGCTTTGGAATGCACTCCCTCCTCATATTAGAGATGCACAGAATCTAAATATTTTTAAATCTTATTTAAAAACTATTTTTTTTAGGTTGGCTTTTCCTTGCTTGTCTTGACTTTTATACTCTAGTCTGTTGTTTTTTTTATTTTAAAATTATGTGTGTTGTATTTTTATTTGCTTGTTCTATCATGTTAAGTGCTTTGAGAAGCTGCTTTAAAGGCGCTATATAAAAATAAAGTAATTAGTATTATTATGATGATGAAATTAATACAATTTTCCACTAAGAAGACCATGTAGATTGGCATAATGCTTTAACTATTTTCTTGATAAAGCAGCCCATCTGGGCCGCTTTAATTGCACTAAGTACAATCTGGACAGCGTTATCACTTAATAAAGCAAGACATCAATCACTCTCTTTCTGCTAGACACTCTACATTATTGACTTTGAAAACTTTGGTGTTATTGTTGTATGTTTTTATGTAGCTTCAAGTCTTCTAAATCTTTTGGTTTCTGTCTGGGGCGACTGTTGGAAAGACCTTTTGATATTGTGAGCTGTGAAACTTGAGGAGCAGCAAGCAGTCAAAACAACTCACTCTGCATTTCAATCAAAGCCAAAACAATATAAATGTCATTGTGACTGTTTAATGCAATCTGTTTGTTCTGCTCCTGTGGTGGGCGATATGACGCTGTGCATATTTGCCCAAAACCATCTGTCACAGGCAGATATTAAAAATCCATAAAGGGAAACAATTTGAAAAGCCTCATAAATTAAACACTACTGAATAGCCATTTTAATACAGGCATGAACTGGAGGCAAGCTTTGATCTGCTACACAAATCCTTAATAATGGACTTATTTAACACCTGAGCTTTTAATTGTCACTCATAAAGACCTGGCTGGAGGGGTAAAGCTTAAATAAATGCATGTCTAATGTGTGTGTATATTTGATGGGTTTTCTTCCTTCTTTGTGTTATAATGCAAAATGCATTACTGGTCCAAAGTAAAGTGCGGCTGAAAAAAAAGGAAAAAGAAAACAGTTACAGGATGGTGGGCGGTAAGATGAAAATCTTATATCACGCTAAAAGTAATTTTATATTATGGTAATGGTACAGTCATGATTATCAGTCATATTGTTATCTTTCCTCATATTCAAACTGAGAATGTTGAATTCATACATTTACATTAAATATACTTGGTCATAAACATGTGATAGAGGCATTTTTTTTTAAATTATTATTATTCAAAAAATTCTCTAAAATTAAAGTGACAACATTTTAATTTTATTTTTACTTTTTTTCATTTATTCTTGGACCTCCATGGATCAAACCAAAAGAAATATAATATAATATAATAAATTATTATAATATAATATAATATATTGGTAACACTTTACAATAAGGTTTTATTTGTTAACATTAGTTAACTATGTTAATCAACTTGAAATACTAAAGCCTTTAATAATCGAAGTTAATGTCAATATTTACTAATACACTATTAAAATCTGTTTACATTTAATAAACCACAGCTAACATGGATTAAAAATGAACAATTTTATATATTTATTAACTATTAAGTTAACAGATTAATACTGTAACAAATGTATTGCTCATTGTTAATTAATATTAGTCAATACATTAACTAATGTTAACTAATGGAACCTTATTGTAAAATTGACCAATATCTAATGCACACCCTCTTATCAACCAGTATAGTTGCCTTCTACAAATTTAGGTTCACTTTTACATGTACATCACATCAAGTAATCACTTTAATCAATCCACTAATCCACTAAACACACCAAAAGCAAACAAACACAAGTGCTTCTTCTGAAGCCAGACTGAGGAAACTCCTGTGACTTTATTCAAGGTTTATGCTTTTGAACAGAATCTTTTTTAATGTTCTCATTGATCTTCACAGAAGATGGTGCATGTCAATGATGCCTTAAAGCATGCCATAATTCAAAGGTTTTGCCAAAGCTGATGATTCATTGATAATTTACATCACAATTTGCAGACATACAGTAAGTCAGTGCAGCACAAGGTAAATCAGCCTTCTCACTCTTCCAGTCTTAAGTCTTAATAGCATTTTAGACGCTGTTACGACCCTCCTATGACTCGTACCCGTCTAGGGCTTTTTAAGAGGGGAACACATGTAACCATCTCAGACACACATCAACATATAACACTGAGTAAGGTGAGAAAACACGAGAGACCACTGAATAACGTGACTAAGTTTAATAAATAATGAATAAATATATACCATAACAAAACCCAACCACAATGGAAAAAGGGGAAAACAGATTGTGCCAAACAAACAAAAGTAATATAAGCAAAAAGATTATCTAACACATTTAACTTCTAATACTAAGATAAAAAGAAAATATAAAAAAAAAAAAAAGTCTTCAACGTCTGGGACGTCTTAACTAAACTACACTAACTAATAAACATAAATACAACGGGTGGCACAAATCCCTAACTAGTGTTTTTATTCAGACAAGTTTAACTACGTGTGTACAATGTATGTCACGTGACAATCTTACCTATCCCCTTCCCCTTTGTAGACCGCAACGCTCACAAATGAGAAGGTTTTGGGCGCAGCCAAAACAAGGAACAATGAACATACATGTGAACAACGTAACGAAAATAAAATACACAAACAGTTTCTCCAACCAAAATGTCTCAAGCAAAAACCAAGTTCTCTCTAGAACAAGCAAAGATCTCTCACAAAGGTTCTCATTACAAAGGTTATCTCAATACAAAGTGCTCTAGTCACACTGGCAGCAGCATGGTCTTTAAGTATCCGCTTCAGCACGTGTCACTCATCATGATGATGCAGATCCCGCCTCCCAAGGCGCGGCCACTCATCTCATTAGTCTTGACTGACAAGCAAGATAGCCAATCAGCAACAACCTAAGAAAGCGAAAGTAAGAGAAACAGACAGGACAGCAAAACATAATACACCACACACACACAACACTATAAACGTCCTTACGGACGTAACAGACTCTATAGGAATCAAGTTCTATAACATAAGTTATATATATGTGCTCTAAGGGTGTCACGATTTCGATTTTAAATCGAAATCGATCTAAATTAATGCTCAATCTCGATTATCAAATCAAAAAATGGAATCGTCGATGCTGCCACGCCCCATATGTCACGTCAGCTCGGCTTGCCTGTAATAGGTAAAACTCCTTTTCTCGAGAATATTGAAGCCTTTATTTTAAAACGCATTGCAGCTGCACAGCGAGAGCATCATAGCTCGTCTGAGCGAGCTGATTGGCTGTGCTGCGGCAACTGCACGAACCTATGGCGAGTAGGAGCGCTTGGCGCCCTGCCAACCTCGAGCGCGCCAATTTGGACGCGGCTGAAGTGTATAAATTCAGAGAAAACTCGCCAAAGGACTTTAGGTTTAAATCGACTGAAGCGAAGTACCGGATATGAGCGAAATAGCACGGCAAGGCAACGCAGTACTCATTCCCTTATCTCTAAGGGAACCGAGGTTACGCAAGTAACCAAGTACGTTCCCTTACGAGAACGTTCTCTCGTACTGCGTTGCAAACGCTGTGGGAACCCAATTTAAAATGCCGTGCTATTCGCCTGTGACTGCTCTGAGGAATCCAGGGAGCCCCGGGACTATAATAGGTAATAAGTTATATTGTTTAAGTTTCCAATTGACTGAAGATATAAGTTATTGTTACATTATGTTGTTAATAAACGTTTTAAATTTGACAATGTAGTGTGTGGTACATTGCGAACAAAGGTCAGATATTATTATATTGCATAAAAGTCTAAAAATGGCATAGCTTGTGCTTTCAAAAAAAAATTTTTTAAATCGAGAATCGAATCGAACCGTGACTTTAGAATCGAAAATGTAATCGAATCGAGGATTTGGAGAATCGTGACACCCTTAATGTGCTCGGGTAACCCCACTGCTTAAGAAACCCATTCTAAATCCAGCACATCTGGAAAATTACAGACCGATATCCCTTCTTCCATTCGTCGTGAAAACACTTGAACGAGTTGTTTTCAACCAGATCTCCTCCTTTCTTACACAGAACAACCTCTTGGACAACAATCAGTCTGGTTTCAAAAGAGGACACTCAACTGAAACTGCCCTGCTCTCGGTAATTGAAGCTCTGAGACTGGCAAGAGCAGCTTCCAAATCCTCAGTTCTCATCCTGCTGGATCTGTCTGCTGCCTTTGACACAGTTAACCACCAGATCCTCCTGTCAATCCTAAAGATGAAGGGCATCTCAGGAACCGCACTCCAATGGTTCAAGTCTTACCTCTCAGGTAGGTCCTTTAGGGTGTCATGGAGGGGTGTGGTGTCTAAGACCCAACAGCTTGCTACTGGAGTGCCTCAGGGCTCAGTGCTTGGACCACTTCTCTTCTCCATCTACAAGACATCACTAGGATCTGTGATTCAGAAACATGGCTTTTCCTATCATTGCTACGCTGATGACACACAACTCTACCTCTCATTCCAGCGGTAGCTGCTCGCATCTCAGCCTGCCTGACAGACATTTCTGGCTGGATGAAGGACCACCACCTTCAACTAAACCTTGTGAAGACAGAGCTACTTGTGGTCCCGGCCAACCCAACACTTCATCACAACTTCACCATTCAGCATGTAATTGATGATCAATTGAACTTCACAGACCACATTGCTAGAACTGCCCGGTCATGCACAACATTAGGAGGATCAGGCCCTTCCTATCAGAGCATGCTACACAACTCCTTGTCCAAGAACTAGTTCTATCCAGACTGGACTATTGTAATGCTCTCCTGGCTGGTCTTCCAGCTTGTTCTGTCAAACCTCTGCAACTGATCCAGAATGCTGCAGCTAGAGTGGTCTTTAATGAGCCGAAGAGAGCACACGTCACTCCTCTCCTCACAAAATTGCACTGGTTGCCAGTTGCCGCTTCAAATTCAAGTCACTGACGTTTGCCTACAGAACAACCACTGGCTCTGCTCCCTTTTACTTAAACTCATTACTTCAGACTTATGTGCCATCCAGAAAATTGCGCTCTGCCAGCGAACGTCTTGTGGTGCCATCTCAAAGAGGCACAAAATCTCTTTCTCTGACCTTTACCATGACTGTTCCCTGCTGGTGGAATGATCTGCCAAACTCAACCAGAGCTGCTGAGTCCGTAGTCATTTTCAAGAAACGGCTGAAGACGCATCATTTTCGGCAGCACTTGATCCAGTAATACTAACACTTTCTCTTCTATTCTATTCATTTATAAAAAATAAAAATAAAAGATTTTTTTACATGTACAGCGTTAGATTAAACTGAGAAGGGTCATAGCACTTGCATAATGTTGTCCTACTGTTAGTTTAACTGCTTCTCTTGTTCTCATTTGTAAGACGCTTTGGATAAAAGCATCTGCTAAATGAATAAATGTAAATGTAAATGTAAGTTTATCTCTCGCAACAACTCAGCCACACTCCCATTTATGTGACTGCTGACAAGAAGAAATGTCGACACTGCTGCAGGGCATCGGAATCAGACATCTTCAGTCATATATGATGGTGTGAAATGACAAAATACGCAAATATAACGGGATTCACTGAACGGAGGAAGATACGCAATTGGGTGTTTCTTCATACAGACACTTTTATGTCCCAGAGGTTGATTTTTATTAAAACTATTCATTTTTATTAAAACTATTAATTTTTTCCCCACTTTTTAAATATAGTTTTACACTTGTCCTAGACCCAGACTCTCAAACTTTATATATAAATATCCATCATAAAATATGAATTACTGAACTTTTAAAACTACGATAATTTAAACAAACTGAAATATTTTTTTCCACAAATTATTTTTACAGTCAATTCCAGTACAAACAACAATTTTCCACAAAAATGTTTTATGAAAATATTGTTAAGTCCAATAGAAATAGTTTCAAAGCAGCTTCACATTAATAAACAAGTAACAGAATCAATGATGCAAACTTCATCAAATATGAGATTAGTAGTTGACAAATTAAATATAAAGAGTGTAAAAAGGGTGTTTAAGATGTTGTTTTCTAAAAGTCCAGAGGGTCAAAAGCACCTAGAGTTGAAGAAACACCCAATTCTGCTTACACCTTATTAAAGGATGGACTCTCGTTGTGTCACGAGTCTCTGCGAAACATCCCCTCAAGTCCTGATAAAAGTGACAAAGTGTTGCATTGAAGTTTAATCCACCATAAACCATTTCCAAGGGCCCTTTCGAATGGCATCTTGAATCACAGAAGATTAGATCAATGGAAAAAGTATTGCATCTCAGATCTGAAATTGAATATCAGCTGGTTATGATGCAATAAATGGAATCTGTGTCATAAAAGTAATAATTGACTGTCTAACTTGCGAGTGGGAACAGTGTGGCACGACACCGCTCATCCTTCTCTTTGTGTTCATCAAAATGACACACGGCCCGCAGCAGCAACGCGGGCGTTAGTAACAGTAGCAGTAGTGTTGGAGAAAGACCTGTCACAAACACACCACACGTAGGGCTGATACTCTCTGATAACCTCTTTTTCTTGCCGACACAGTGTTGACAGGTGGTATTAGGTAGGTTGCACATTTGCAACTGAAGCGTGGTTTAACAGAATATAGAGGTTAAAAGAATAGTTCACCCAAAAATGAAAATCTTGTCATTGTCTACTCACCCAGATGTCATTCCAAAACCGTCAAACACAAACACAGAAATGTGAAATATGTGTGTGAAAAACAGTGACCATGGCTGCAATCTTCACAACAACAACAAAACTACGGTAAAAAAAAAAAAAAAAGAAAAAAAAAAAGTTTGGGGTCAATAAGATATTTAAAATTCTTTTTTTAAAGTTTTAATGATCGAAAAAACAGTAATATTGTGAACTATTATTACAATTTAAAATAACTATGTTAATATTAATGTAATTTATTCCTGTGATGGCAAAGTGGAATTTTCAGCATCATTACTCCAGTCTTCACGGTCACACGATTCTTCAGAAATCATTAATATGCTGATTGGATGTTCAAGAAACATTAAGCCTATTATTATTATCATTGTGATCAATGTCATACTACATTGGCGATGCTAGGTGTATAGTCCCGCTTAGCCAGACCTTGACGGCAGAATGTCTGGACTCCATAGTAGTTTTAACAGGCCCAAGGAATCAACCAATCACTGAAGAGGACGTCTGACTGACCTGTAAAGCAACCAATCACTGTTTGTTTTCTTCAACGTCATGTTTAGGGGCGTGAAAATGTAAAGTTGATATCCCCACAATAACTGACCGCCGTTCAATTTATTCAAGAAAATTGTGCAAGTTTACTGCAACAATGGTGCTGTGAACTTCACATATTGTGGAAAACCCAGTGTTTCTTCCTTGCCATTTCGTGTGCCATATGTATCAGGCGTTCAGCTAACGGTCCATGTGACGTCTGAGGCTGATACTAGGTGTAAGTGTCCGTACAAAATGACGGCCAGCACAAATTATGAGTGCATTTTTAACATGGATTTCTTTAAGACGACAAAAAAATCATTCCTTCTTGATTGCAGTTCAAACCTGGAATGGGGAAAATTAGGCAAAATGTACATAATCCGCAAAATCTTAATTCCTTTTTTGTAGCTAATGATCTCGCACTGCACTGTAATGAAGTGAAAGCCAGCATGTCCTAACTGTGTGCTAATTTTCTCATAAAAAGCAGTAATTATGCTAATGTTAGTGCGTTAGTGCCTAAATTGACACTCCATGTCGCAGGGATAATGAAATGGTGGCATTTCCCCCCCCCCCCTCACAAGCCCTCTTGAGCCACTGTTCTCTCTCACCAGGTATACTGCCTCTTACTGAAAGGATTGTCATGCTAGTTTATGGCTAGAGAGGACATAGTCTCCACTGCTAAAGAGGAGAAGTAGAGGAGTCAAGAGGATTCAGCCCTCTTCTCAGTGAAAGTATAGCTCTTCTCATTTTTTGAAGACAAGTGGCCCTACATGTACTTCACTGAGACACAATGAGAGCTGTGGAGTTGGCATATCATTTGTGTTCTCAGCATAACAATAACATCAGCCAGCAAACAAAGACAGTGTGTGTGTGTGTGTGTGTGTGTGTGTGTGTGTGTGTTTGTGCGTGCGTGCGTGCGTGCGTGCGTGCGTGCGTGCGTGCGTGCGTGCGTGTGTGTGTGTGTGTGTGCTGAGAATGACTCTACTGTTCAAGATGTACAGGTCATTAACCGTACTTTGCAAAACATACACTTGAGTGAGTGTATATACTGGACACTGGGACTAGTTGTCACACTTTTTATTTCAGTGAATATTTGTCAGAGTATGATTATTTTTTAAAGTAAATGTGTGTGTAGGCACACGCTGTGATGTCTTGATGAGAAAAAAAAGTTTTAACATCTCATCTATTTCATCCCAGGGGAAAAACAGATACAGTTTAATTGCACTTTTTTATCTTAACATTTTTTTTAGGATTTGATTGTTTTATTGTGTTCAATAGTTTTCCCAAAATGTATTAAAGAAACAGACAATATTTAAATATTTATTTTGTAGTATATAAGTTTAAAAATGACCAACTTCTCCTTTGTGACAACTAGCCCCGGTGTCCCATAAAAGTTATATATATGACAAAGAGCACCTATGTAAAAAAGAAAGCAAGCAACACAGCCAACAAAAGACAGAGTGTGTGAACAGAACAAAGGCGCATTGTGCATGTCATACATATATATATTATTTTTTTATTTATTTTTTTATGTTGAATTAATAATAAATCTTTAATAAAATCTAGAATATGGTGCCATAAGCAAGATTTGAGCATCCATCCCCTAAAAACATTTGCCAGTGTTCTAATTATTTTGTGATGGTACCTACATGCAAGCAAACAAACACGAACAAACACATGCAGACAAGCATACAATATAAATACATATAAAAATAAAGAAATAAAGGATAATAAATGATCAATCAAAAATCAAACAAATATCACTAAAATGCATAAAGAATACTATAATATAGTACATTATTTGATATACATTTTTTTAAGTAAACATAAGTGTACAAGCACAGTAAAAATAGTCATAAAGAGTATGTGCGTCCAAACATTTGCCTGACACTTTATAAAACTGCTTTGACTGAACAACTCAAACTAAGAGTTGGGAGTTTGTCAAATGAAATTGGATACATGAAATATATTTTATAATTTAATTAATTAATCTGCATGAAGAAAATGCATATATGGGCCCTTTGACATCTGTGCAATGTGTTTGAAAAGTCAAAAAGTAAAATGGGTTAATAGGATACTTCAATATAAGCTATAACGAGTTTCAAATAACAGTATTAAAGAACAGTATTAATTTTCTCTTGGATTTAAACTCTGTTTTTCTCATGCTGCATATTTATAAGGAGCCAGTGGTCTGATTTAACATATTTTAACAAAGAGCCGATCAAATCTTGTACCATCATTAGCTACTGATGAAGTTCTCAGGCCAACAGCACTCTTGACTACAGACTATCTATAGGACAGACCCAAAGTGACACCATAAAACCAGAGGCACTGAAATAAAACCATGGAGATAAATGAGCTACAAGCAGGTATTAAGAGATTAGCAACTGATGCACTCAAAGTGCTGCCACAAAATCAGTTCCTTAATCAATAACACTTCACACAATAATGCAATGAAAGCAAAGCTTGAACATGACTTAATTAACTGAGAGAAACACATTTTTAAAGGTGCTCTAAGCGATGTTGGGTGAAGTCACTTTGTGTTGATGTTCAAAGTATTGTCAAACAAAACGGAGGCTAGCTCGACCCTCCCTCCTCCTCATCCCAGACGCTCCACAGCGCTTCACTAAAACACGCCCGTAACACGCCTCTCTGGAACAACGTCACACAGTCTTTAATGCTGACAGAATCATCCGGCGCTGCCGTCTCCCGACTCAGGTGAACTCCGCCTCGGTTCGTAACCACTCCTCTAGCCCGAGCTGGCCCGCTCTGGCCCAAGGTATTCGAAGGGCCAGAAATCCTGGCTGTTGGCCCCGAGTAACCCCCGATCAAGCCCCGGAAGTGACAGTGGAAACGCGACTGGCCCTGGCACGCACTAGCACGGCCCGGCCCTGGCCCGACAGTGGAAACGTGGCTATTGAAGCTTTACAGTATATGTCAGATATGATTGCATTATAAATGATATTAGTTTGAACTACTTGTACAGATTACATTAAAAGGATATGTTTTCCCCCAGCAATGAATGTTAAAAGCTCTAGTCACAGAACAAATAATTAAGTTTGATTTATTGTAATTGTAATTTTGTGGAACATGATGGAACATGACTCCATTTCCCAGAATGCTTTACTTTAACCAAGTATTTAAAATGGTTGCTAAACAATTTGAGGTGGACATTTGTTTGAAAGCACAATTTGATGGGCAACACTGGACTTTTTAAGTTTCAGAAGTCCCTTACAACTTCACTCTGCACCTGTTGAGAGAATCTTTAGTGTTGCAGGAAAGATATTCAGACCAGAACGGTGCAGACTCAATGAAAAAAACATTTGAGGAGCTATTGAGAATTAGATGCAACAGTGTTGCTCAGTAATTTTTTGCATTGGAATACATGATAACTGCATTTACAACAACTTTGTGTTTGTGTGATTACTTTGAAATGAAAATTACATTGGAACAAAACTAATTAAACAACATTGAGGGGGTAATTTATTTCAAGAATTTGATCTATTTTAGAACAAAATGTATGCAGGGTTGAGGAGTAAATAGTTACGTGAAATGAAATTTCTGTTATTAAATTACAAAATTAATGTGTTTGTATTTAGTTGTATTACTGAGGTAAAATGTTTAATTCAATTAGTTACTAATCAACTTAAAACGAAATTGCTTTGCATTGATAAAGTTATCCAAATAAAGTAATCCAAACCACATTTATAATGGGTAACTAATAACAGTAAGCAATAACATTTCCAAAGTAACCTTCCTAACACTGAATGCATGCGAGACTCAACACATTCTTTCTGTTGTGTGACTGTGTGGAATTTCTTTGAATTGCCATGAATTTAATTCCACTTCCTGTCATTCCAATTCAAAATCATTTCAACGTCCTGTGGGGCGGAGTAAATTCAATTCAAATTCCAATTCATGAATTGAATGGCGGCCAATTCTGAAATTCTGAATTTTGCACAAGCCTGATAATATATGGAACTATACTGGTATGACCAACTGATACCATCACTGATGCAATCTAAAAAGTTTCTTTTTATTTTAAATTACAGTTTTAAATTTAGATCAAAGGATAAAAATAATGTCAAGGGCCATTTTTTCCCAAGAATAAACCCCACAGTCAAACATAAAATACAACATTTGCCTCCAAGCCTGTGCCTAAAAAATTAAAATAAATAAAAATTAAGGGAAAGTGAAATGACATGAAGGCCAAGTATGGTAACCCATACTCGGAATCTGTCCTCTGAATTCAACCCATCCAAGTAAGTGCACACACATTAGGAGCAGTGTATAGTGAACACACACACACTGCAAACCGTGGACACACACACCCAGAGCAGTGGGCAGCCATTCACTGCGGCGCCTGGGGAGCGATTGGGGGTTAGGTGCCTTGGTCAAGGGAACCTCAGTTATTTCCTGCTGGTATTGAGAATCAAACCCGCAGCCATCGGGTTTCCAATCTGACTCTCTAACCATTCGCCTCTCCTGAACATCATCATCTGCTCAATGATCTTATATCTTTACACTTGTGTCGCATAACCAGGTGTAAAATATTTGCCAATGAAAGTGTATTGGTCTCTGTCGGGTGACGATGAACGCAGAGGCTGATTCAGATGTTTAGGAAGGGACTCTTTAGCAGGTGTGGTCTGTGACAGCTTCCATCAGGGACTGCAGAACCTATCCTGGTGCCTCAATATACTAGTTTCTCCCTCCAGCAGGTAAATTAGCATCTGCCCCATATCCTGAGGGACTGCAGCAGATGCACACACCGGAGTGCCCGGAGATTAGCCATGCATGAGGATATTGATATACAGAGGTATGTGTGTGGCTTGATAGTCGCTCGGTACATCGTACTGAGTGATATCCTTTATCAATCCCCCAGATGCCTAATTGTTGTGCTAATGATGCCGGGGCTAATGGAAATGTTTATAGTTTCCATTTTGAAATGATAGCGCAGTAATTAGCCACACTTCAGTTCATTAAGCACTGTGAGAGCCAGACAGGAAGTGGCACTCAGATGGTGAGGAGGGGGGGGGAGTGGTCTAGCACATTCATCAATTGATGTCATTGGTAGGTTTAACTCCTATTTTATTAAGAAAGGGAGTGTTTAACATCAAATAAAAAATTCTCGACTGCTTTCAGCATTCATTATACACAGCAGTGGAGATACTAACTAAAAAGTACCAGAAATGTTTTTTTATATGCACAATGATGCAAAGCTATTCTTAAAAGTACCATATAAATACCATCATAGTCATCACAGAGTGCCATGCTATACATGAAAGAATAATGCTGTTACCATTCGATACAGTACTGTCACTCCACCATGCTGTAAGGCCCGCCCAATCGACCGTTTCGGATAAGCGGGTGAAGGTTTCTGTGCGTTCTGTCTTTTCAGTGTGGCAAAGTAATTGAATTCCAATTTACTTTTATCGGACTCCATTTTATCACGCCCTCGAATTTAGGTTAGAATGCCAATTGATTATATGGTCATTTTGAATAGTTTAACTACACATTTGATTATTGTATTTAACTCTTTACTCTTATTATGCTCATTCAGTGTCGCTCTGGGTCTCGCACCAACCGTTCTTTTACGCGGATCCCACAGTCACAAACTCGCCAGTCCGATCATAAATCAAAGGTTATGGCTAATGCTATTTAAAAGGACACACATTCTTGCCATTATTTAAACAGCAGTTTCGTTTAGCCCCTACAGTCACCTATAACAACTTAATTAAAGCTCAAACAATATCAGAGGTTATGGTACTATAAAATAATGCCGCCCCAATGCTTGCTATTATGGTAATAGTATTTTGATCTAGCCCCCTATAGTTAATAATATAACTATATAAGAACTTGAATAAAGCTAAAACAGTAACCAGAGGTTATAGCTAGTACTATAAAATAATGCCGCTCCAATGCTTGCTATTATTTTTAAGAGTATTTTTATCTAGCCCCCTATAGTGAATGTGACGGCATAACAACTTGACTAAAGTCTAGAATCTCACCTGATGTGCTCCATGCTCCATCTAATCCAGGGTTTCTCAAACTTGGTCCTGGAGGGCCACTGTCCTGCACAGTTTAGCTCCAACCCTGATCAAACACACCTAGCTGTGAGTTTCTGGTGATCCTGAACATAGACATGTATAGAAAGGCTAGATGGCTCAAGGCGGAGTCAGCTGTGTCGTCACTTGGCGGCCATCTTAGGTCAGGAGACTGCGCTGCTGCTCCCTGCTGCTGTGGACGGAAGGTGAGTGACATACGCCAACTAAAATGCTCGTAACTTGCTGAATTCTTGACGGATTTACAAACGGTTTGGTTTATTACAAACCTTATTAACGTGGCTATGATTTGTGCTGATGCCGTTTGTGGCTATAATTTTTCACAAGTATGCAGTTAAATAGCCGCATCCCTGACGTTTATGACACACCAAGCCGTTTGAAAATCGGTTGAAAATTGAGCAAAATATAGTTATTTCAGCACTACATGCACAATAGACTTTAATGTTATAACTGGACGAGCGGTCCTGTCCTAAGATGGCCTCCGTGTGACGTCGTCGGGTCCCATTGGCTCTCAGCGCCGGTAAGCTATCTAGCCTTTCTATACATGTCTATGATCCTGAAGACATTGATTAGCTTGCTCAGGTGTGTTTGATTAGGGTTGGAGCTAAACTGTGCAGGACAGTGGCCCTCCAGGACCGAGTTTGAGAAACCCGATGTACTTAACCATGGACGCAGATTTGCGGTAACAATGGATACAACAATCTACTAAAATTAATAATTACAGAGTAAGTCAGGATGAATTCAAATATAAAAATGTATTATTAGTCAGGTAAATGTATCATGCCAATTACATATTCAATTCAAAGATAATCAATCAAATGCTCTGAAGTAAAGAGTAAAAGATGCGTACATGAGGCTTGAGCCTCCTGCAACATCTATTTAAATACTCAGACCAAGACAGAAACCCCTTTCAAATGGAAATATGAGCTAACAACTCCAGACCTGGGCAGTTTACACCTTACTGAGGACAGAAGGTAATTTGCATTAGGGCACATCCACCACAGTAAGCAAAATTTCTCAAAACTCTTAAAACCTTTATTACCTTTTGGTTTATTTCTTTGGGAATGAGACCTTTGTACCAGTCGCACTGAGACATTTCAAATTATACCAAAACATGTAATAGTGTTGTATGATAATTGTTCACATTAAACCATATAGATTTTTTGGTGAAATTCAGGACGTTTCAACATGTGGAGAGAAGAGATGGGGGAAGAGCGGGTGAAGGGAATGAGATGTAAATTAACACAATACTGAGGTGATCAACTCAGTGTGATTGCGTCTCGGATGGGGATGCTAATTTCGCAAGAGAGAGTTCAAATGTTAATTTCCTTTGTTTAATGAGTCGCCCTCTCATCCAGTTCTTCCAGTTTGCCCAGTTATAATACACTTGACGAAACGTTTCGTAAAAATACGGCCAAAGGTTTTCTTGTTTGTTTTTTTTGTTTTTTACAAAAGAAAAAAAGAAATCTGCTAGTGCAGTCAGACAAAATACACTTAAAGGGATAGTTCGGCCAAAAATTATATTAAACCCATGATTTACTCACCCTCAAGCCGTTCAAGATGCATATGTCATTCATTTTTCAGACGAACACATTTTCAGTTATTTTAGAAAATGTCTTAGATCTTTCAGTGGTTATAATGTCAAGTTATGGGGTCCACCTCCTTCATGTCCCAAAAATGTGCATGCATCCTTCACAAAAGTAATCCATCCGGCTCCAGGGGGATAAACAAAGGCCTTCTGAGGGTAATCCGTGCGGTTTTGTCGTAAAAATATACATATTTAAAACTTTATAAATGAAAATAACTGGCTTCCGGCAACAGTCGACGCGCGTTCAAGGGAAATGGATGCCGGCGTATGACGTAGGACGTAGCGTAGGAAACGTCATCGCTGTACTCTGGTTCAAACAGATAGGGCTGGGCCAAAAACTCAATATCCTCTTCTCTAATATCAAAATCCTCCGACATTTTCTTTTAAATACACGTTTTTTAAATCGCGGAAATCCTGAGTGGAGTTTTGTTTTGCTCTGCTCTCTGGCTGCGCTGTCGCGTTCGTTCTACGTCACGACGCTTCCTACGCTACGTCCTACGTCGGCATCCATCTCCCGTGAACGCGCGTCGACCGTTGCCGGAAGCCAGTTATTTTCATTTCTAAAGTTTTAAATATGCATATTTTTTACGACAAAACCGCACGGATTACCCTCAGAAGGCCTTCGTTTATCCCCCTGGAGCCGGATGGATTACTTTTGTGAAGGATGCATGCACATTTTTTTTTTTTGTCATAATTATGATTCACTAAAGCATTACATTTTTATTTTTTTTAAATCAGATGTGCTCCATACTATCAGTAGTCAAAGGCATTCAGACTGCCAGCAAAAGTCAGATTTTTTTTTTGCATATCCAGATTTTATCCAGATGGCTTTTTGAAAGTCTGGACAGCAAAAAAAAAAAAAAAAAAAAACCATGAAATCTGATTTAAAAAAAAAAATCTGATTCAAACCACATTTGGAGGTTGTTGGACTCCAATCAGCTTTTTACAGATGCGTCACAGTCTGGGCGCTCTGGCTGCTTAAATCTTTTCCGTCATTCTTACCTTTGTTACCAAAGCAACCCATGCAGACAGGCTGGTTATGTCTGGACACACAAATCTTATTTGATCACTTGTAATTAATAGTGCGGGCAGTCTGCATGAAAAGATGTGATTTGAGAAAAAAAGAAAAATCTGATTTGTTGGCAGACAGAACTTTTTTAATTACAAGTTTTTTTCTGCAGACAGGAGTGAATTGAGTAGTAGTCGCATCCCGGCTGAGGGAGAGATGCCAGCTGAACAGAGTGAACACAGGCCCCGGGCGCTGGAAGAGACAAGCCCGCATTAGTCCGAACTGGGGTGACAGATTTGACGTGTAATTAAATACACCTATTTCCGCCCATCAAACACCTTCCGCAGTCAGGCCTGGGCCATCTGCTACATCAGCTGGTCTAAACAAACAGCACAAAAGCGGCAGGACCTCAGATAAAGCAAGTAAGAAAGAGTTGCGTTTGTGTGCTCTCGCTGTGTGTTACTTTTGACGGCAACTCCTTTGACTTTTCTAGCTCTCCTGCTGTCATGATACAAGTCTAACTAAAAAGGTTGCGCCTGGTTTAATTTATTTCTGTTTTCATGACCCCTTCCTCATAATTACATATCTCAGCTTGTGTCAGGATTACAGAGCAATTCAAGTGCAATTTAGCCTCTTTTTAGGGCAAGAAGGTCAAAGGAAAGAAAATAAACATTCACCACGTCCACTAGCCACCCTGAGAATCATGGCAAAAAAGGATATAACATAAAAACATATTTGAGAGTTGAGACCCCCACTGGTAAAATCCTGGCAAAAACTCATTTATTAGCATGCTGTGCCAAAGGACATGGAAAAATTCCTTGACTTCAGCTGTTACCAGGCCTGTGTTCCGCATCCAACTTATCCAAGTATATAACGGTGGCTTTGCCAAGATCACACCAAGCCAAATTTAGTGTGTGGGGCATCACACAGAGAAGTGATGCATCATCTAAATACATCCCGCAACTCTGTGCTCCAACAAACACATTTAATCTAACATTTAATCATGCCAGGAGACTCTTGTAATCCAGAAGATGCAAACCAGTGCTGCAGAAAATACATCAGATTTGAGAAAAGCAAAAACATCTGATGTTCAAAAAAGCCAACTCAACTTACTAGCACCTAGCAAAGGGAAATCATTGGGTTTTCTAATTAAACAACAAACCTCATAATTAATCTAAATTTTCTGATGAATAATAATCTAAATAAATTTTTTTTTTAAAAGTGGTTGATAATTCACATATGGCACCAAATTAATCTGAAAAAAAGCAAGGAAATGTGCATAAAGTATCATTATTTGATTCAGAGGGCCTTACTGAAGCGTGTGTACAGGCTAATCACTGTCTATTTTAAGAGATGTTAACAAGTTTTACATTGTGTAGTCCAAAAATTGTATCTATAAGATTCAGAAACCATGTTCGACAAATAAGCTCAACTTTGAATGTATGTATGACATATGACATGAAGGTGAGTCAATTACAAAATTATAAACTATTTCTTTTCTTTCTTTTTTTTTGCATGAAAATTGGGAACTATGTGACAGTCAATAACAGAAGACAGCAAAAATAGTGTTGCTTGTTTGTGTCAGATTAATAGTTGACTAGTTCCTTCCTGCTGTCACCATCTACAGATTAGCACAAGTGCAACGTGTGATCCACGACCAGTCGAAACAGACACAACTCACTGATTAGTGGCAGAATTCTAGAAGAAACTGAAATAAATGGAAAATGTAAATTATGAACTCTAATTATGTAGTACCATAATGCAAGGCAATCTTTTTTCAATGAAAGAGACCTAATGGGGAAAAAAAAACAGCCATTTTACTGATGTTTGTTCACTTGACATCAGTAAAATGCAGCATATTGCTAATACTGCTGTACACTTTCAACAGTGGATGTTTAGAGAACCCGAAAGATACAAACATGATGGTTATAGTGCCGAGGCATGCTTGACAGAATAATTTTACAGCATCACAATGGATGGAGAATAGCTAAAACATGCACGCAAACGTCAAAAATGATTTCGTTTGTGACATTGACTGAAGAACCAGACCTCCTTTTCCTGTCCTCATAACACGACACTGGGCCTGAAAGGTCTCTCAAGTGAACACCGCTCTTTTGAGCTTTATTAATAACTAGCGTACACCGTAATAAAGATAAAATGTAGCAAACAGACAACAAATGGAACCGTACACTAGATTGTGTTGCCCTCAGCATGCCTTTGCTACTCATTTTTCCTGCGTTTGTTCTTAAAAGTCAACAGCACATCTGTGTCAGTGTGGAGTAATTGCTTTGGGAGCTAAAGCTCCAGGCATCAAAAGTGAAGGACGTGAAGCAAAATTTATGCAGTGCAAAGTACTGTATGTGCAAAAAACAGCAAGAAGCTTAGCAAAAGAACAAACAAACATGCAGTTAGATTATAAATAGTATAGTATATAATTGTTATATATATATATAATTTTTTTAATGATATTTCACTTATTTAATGTTGAAAAAAAGTATCTTATATATTCACCAAAGCTGCACTTATTTGAACAAAAACACAGTAAAAAGCAATTTTGTGAAATAATATTACATAATAATAATTAATTCATGTGATGGAAAAGCAGAATTTTCAGCATCACTACTGCTGATTTGGTGCTCATGCAACATTTCTTATTATTACAATGTTAAACAGTTGTGTATTAATATTTAATACAGCTTAATATTTGTGTGGACACTATGAAGGATTCTTTGAAGAATAAAAATTTCAACAGCATTTTTTTGTAATAGAAATATTTTCTAATATTATTAATGTCTTTACGGCCACTTTTTATCCATTTAATACATCCTTACTGGATACAATTATTAATTTCTTTAAATAAAAAATTAATAAAAAACCTGTCTGACCCCTGCGTTTTTGGAGTTTACTGTTCCATGTAGTGCCGACACTTTTCCACAGCTCAGTGAGCTATTTATGCACACCGGAGTCTGCCTTTCATTAGCCAATAGCCAGAGACAGGTGGAGTAAAATTCATTGGTGTTCACTGCAGTTATCTCTACACACTCACCCTGCCTGGAAAGAGTGGGCAGATACTGTCAGAACAGACCCTCAGCTCAGATTAGGCTATTCATCAGCCTGCCGCTATTGCCCTGTCTCCCAGCCTAATAGCCCCACTCATTGAGCCTGACTCAGACTCCAGGAGATTCACTGGAATCTTGGCCAGTCAATAAGAACATACTCTCTGCTAAAACGTAGATGGACTGACACTGCTGCACAATAACCTAAAAAGTACATAAAAAGAATACAAACTGGGGTTGCCGGTCACTTTCCATGTCAGTCAGAAATATACAAAATATTTCTATTTCAAATATTATTTTAAAATTTGTATTCATCAAAGAATAATGATGTTTCTTGAGTAGAAAATCAGCATATTAGAATGATTTCTGAAGGAACATGTGACTGGAGTAATGATGCTGAAAATTCAGCTCTGCCATCACAGGAATCCATTTGACCCACGAACATCACAAATCTCACCTCAGAAAGCCCACAGAGAAGCTTGAGGCATTTGCACACACTAGCACTGTCACACCGCGACGAGAGAAATAAAACAGACCGGTTTGGAACAGGACGGCACAACATCGAGTTCACAGCGGTTCTTTGAAGGGCATCAATGCACCACAGATCAATAACAGAAATGGAAGAAAAGGAGTAATAGGATGGAAAGCAGGAAGTACAGCTGGATGGCAAAGAAAAAAATGTAGATGAAAAATGATGAAGTGGAACGTGAAATATTCTGAAAGTGTTCTAATTCACAAAATGAGTTGTGTTATGGGGAAAATACCTGTACAAAAAAAGATAGAAAAAATAAATAAATAAAAGTGAAATAAATATTAATCTTTAAAACTTCATCTCAGATGTTTCTGTTCTCCAGGGGCAAAAACAATTAGACCATTGCTCTCATAGAGAAATACAGAAAGAAATTAAGAATTACATTCCTAGATGCTTTATCATGCATTAATTAGGCTGTACTAAAAAGAAAAGCATATGAGAAAGGTTCATAGCTCAGAGGTCATTACATGCCATAATCATTACTCGTCCAGTATCATATATAGCACAGTACTACAATTATATGTATTTATTAAAACACACACATCTGAGATTTTGTGTAATAATAAAAAAATAAAAAAACACCAGTGGAGCTTAAATGAGGTTAAAGAACTGCTCTGTGGATCAATTGACTGATCCGTATATAATTTGGGCAGACGGACACACAAATGATGACTAATTACCGTGTTTACAGACACCCATTACAGTCATACATGGTAATGACATGTCTTACACCACTGCAGTGCGCAGCAGTGGTTTGACAACTGTGTAAAGGGAAAATTACAGTCTTCAACAAAGAAAGGAAATTAAAGCTGAATAGCATTACGACATCAAATAACAGAAATTCAATTTGCAATTTGGGGGCACATACAATAAAATATATATAGCAATGAGTAAAGTAATGCATTACTACATTTACAACAAAATATCTGAGTTACTTTTTCAGATAAGTAGCGCAAGTTACTTTGATTTCCATTTCTTGACAGACAGCTCTCCTCATGTTGAGAGTAATCAGGAGTAAGTGCAGAGGAGGTGTGTGTGCGATGTGTACATGATGCTTATTGTAGATCTAGACTAAATATGAGCATCTCACTTGCACAAAAACAGATTCAGTATTCCTTAAAATGAATAAAAATCAGTGAAATGCAAATTCTGAATAATGCGTAAACCTCCATTAATTAAATATTAAACAATATAAATATATTTTATGTATTTAATCTCACTTTATTTGCCAATGTCTTTGCTGCTGACCTTCAATGATTAAATTCACCACACCAATGAGCAAAAATGACTTCAGTTAAACAGTTTTTTTATTTTTTTTTATTGCTGCTCCCTCTACTGTACAGACGGGAATTTGCATTTCCTTCAAGTTTGAGGATTGATCATTTAGCTTTTGGTGTGAAAGGGTCTTTACCTTTGTCAAAAATACATTGTTTTTATTAAAAACATACAAACAAAGCAAGCCCAGCCCAGGGGAGAAAAATAACACACAAGTAATATGTAACATTACTTTCCATTCAAAGTAACTAACACAATTAGTTATTTTTTAGGGGAGTAACACAATATTGTAATGCATAACATTTAAAAGTAAGTTTTGAGTGCAACTGAAATAACTTCACAACCACAAATTTCAAAAGTGCAAACCCATTTATAACCCATATATATTCTTTCATCCAAACAACCAGTTGTTTTAACCAACTTCTTGAGTGCAAACAGAAACCTGCAGCCTTTAAACTGTGTTGGATTTAGGACAACAGACAGCATCCAGGCCTTGAGAGAAAAGGGATGCACTAAGGAAATGAGGAATAGATAAGGAATGTAATGGGAAATGTAAATACTCTTCCACACATAGGACACAGGTATTTGTGTCTGATGGTCACATGCAAGTTTTTTTAAATTACATTTACAGGAGTAAATGTGTGAAGGACAACTTGCCCCAGTCTTCTCTACAGTATATAACTGAGAATCTGAAGGCCAGCAGACTCATTAACTGGAAAAGAGTGGACCGTGGCCTTCTACAAGGTCTGCGTCCACATGACCAATTACACATCCATCTGTTTGAAACGTTCTGTAACACCAGCAAAAGCAGAGCATACTAAAAAGAAAGCAAATGTTCCTCCTCAGACCACAGAGGTTCCTCCTCATGTGACTCACAGCAAAGGCTGCTTGTGTAAAATGTATGCGGACCTTGTGAATGCACACCATGAACGCAATATGCCGTGTTTCACTGCTTGCTATTGGATTGCATAGATATGTGGTCCACATGAGAGCTGCTTGCTGGCCATATCACAATAGACTGCATTGTGTCTAATTGGATTTTGGAGACATACATTACTTCAGTCAGCTAGTTCCTTGCTGTGTTTACTAAGTCTAGTCTCATCTAGGCATCCATATTTAGTTAAAGTCCAATAATCTGGACTGTGGGCTGTGGGCACACTGGAATGGAAAATAGGTTCTGTAAATCCTTAACATACAAATTTTTCGCAAATTTTGCAAAGTGAAAAAAAAAAAGAGTCAATTTTAGCAATTTAGACTCAAGTGGGTCGTGGAAGGGGGTAGGGGTGGGGGGACGGAAGAAAAACGCCACATAAGTGACCCAGTTCTCCCTCCCGTTAGTGTTTAATATCAGAACATACATTGTTTCAGGCGATGGCAACTACACCAGATGTGAAGCTGGCAGATGTGTGCAGTAATTAAGGCTCTGAGAGTCTTTCTATTAATTATTCTATTTCCCAAAGGGAGAAACCATACACTTTCACACAAGAGGCATGCACACCATTACTGCACAATTTAGATCCAATAGTTTCAAACAGCCACAGAGTTTGAAAGATACTGCGATTGATTGCATATCAACTAGAAAATATTTCAGTTTTGCAGAGTGATGTCTTGTCATGTGACAGTATATTGTTTTGTACAAGTTTACTTAGGTTTCCCAAAGAAACAAATAATAATAATAAATGCAACAGTAATTGTTTTCTTCTGCATGTTTCATGCTGTTTCAATACAATTTATGCTAATGGTTGGCAAGGTTGAAGTAAAAGTAAAAGTTAAAATAATTAGTACTGTTAACTAACATTATATTGAGAAAAACAATGCAATATATATATATATATATATATATATATATATATATATATATATATATATATATATATATATATATTAGTTATTTTTCATTTTAGTTAGTTTTAGTAATTTTGTTATGTGCTTTTGACATTTTTATTATTTTTTGTTTTTAACATTTCTAATAGCTTTTATTTTTTATTTCAGTTTAGTTTTAGTCATTTTAGTACTTTATCTTAAACTTATTTCAGTTATTTCAGTTTCAGTTACTTAAATTATAATTTTTTGTATATGTTTTAAATCATTTTATTTAAGCTTTATTTCAATTAACGAAAACTATTTTAATAGTTTTAGTTTAACAATAACACCACTGATGTTTTCATCCTATGCAGCAATGCAGACTTTATGCTATACAGTGTCTGTCTCTTCAATGTAAGTCTGGTTTAACAGTAAACAGTTCATCCAATGTAGTGTAGAAATGACCTCCACTCTGACTCGTTCTCTATACCATCTATCCTTTACACCCCAACAAAACTCACAAGGGCATATCTCAAAATTGGCATTGAACCTGTGCATGTGGGTATTTATGCAAGTGTAAAAAAAATAAAAAAATAAAAATACCTGCACTTCCTTAGCCAAGATCTAGTCCTCTGCAGACCTGACAAAGGTCAGTCAGAATCAATTACATGGCATGCTAACATGCCTCTCTTCCTCAGGGCTTCATTCAGACTTTGTCAGAGTTCCCCTCTGGGCTCTGAGGACAAGCAGAGATTGTAATGAGTCTTTGTAAGAGGAAAAGAGATAAACAGTAGATTGTTTGAGTGGATGAATAGGTAATGGCGAACACAACACATTCTGCATTCAAAAGCTAATGCCTATTAAATTTTTCATCTGCCACAATTATGTCTTTGAACTAGCATCTTTGTTTTTTTTTTCCTCATCAAATAATACTGATTATTCTGCATATCAAGTAATCTGTTAAATCTTTTATTGATTTACAGGCCTAAAATCAATTGCAATCAATGCTTTCAAACAATGATTACAAAGCTCTTTAAACACTGGAGTGCAATTGTATATAATAGAACTCGATGTATGAGAGAAAAAAAAAAAACTTGCATTGAAATGCTTCATATGCAATAACACACACTTCAGGGCTAACCTCTTCAGTTTTGAGAACATATTATCTTGCACATATAATTAAAGTCAATGGGGTCCAAAATAGCACTGGGGTAAAAAATAAAATAAAAATTCATACGGGTTGGAATGACAAAAAGGTGAATTAATGGTAACAGAAATACAGATTTAAAATTTTTGTTTAAACTATTCATTTTAGGGGCTGGTGCCAAGACAATTTTCTTGGCCCAGAATTTATTTTCAGCACCAGAACGGTGAAAAAGAGAAAAATCTGCTTTCCAACACCAAAATTGCTCCTCAAATATGTGTCATCCCTCGCACTTGGTTGATTTAAGTTAGTCGGTTTTGAATAGGGTCAGTGATTTTGTAAAAAAAAAAAAAAAGTATTGCTTAAGGTTATAAGCTTTTAATGTGTCCTTAGAACCTGAGCAACATTATATCATTGAACTTTGCCAGATCACTTTAACAACAGATCACTTGAATGCACTTTAACAGATCTGCAGTTTTTCCAGTTTTGCTCCGCTGCCCTGCGTTTGCCCTATGAGCAACAGCTTTCTAAATACAGCACCACTGCTTGTTATTGTGGTGGCACACACCAAAGCGTAAAATACTCCTTTACGACTGTGACAGAAGGGTTTTGTAACATTATGCTCTCTGAGGGAAGGTTTAAAAGAGAAATCAATTACATGGCCCTACACAAGTAAAGAAACAGCTGCCTCGAATCCTCTTCCATAAAATTTACCAGCTGAATGTTCCATTCAAAAGACTATTGAGATTGTCTCACCTCTTGCCTCCGCTCCTCCACATATCTCCTCTGCAAAAGAATGAAAGACCCAGAATGCTTTCGAAAGACATGATCACTTCTCACAGCAAAGTAATTCAAACTTGCGGGTACTTGAACATTTACACACCAGTGGATAGCACATGGTGCATGGAACACAAGCAATGGAAACAGGAAAGCAATTTTGGGGGCAAACTTTATTTGCAAGGAGAACAGAAAGCGGATCAAGAGGGTGAAATATTGCCCTCTGGCTATCAGATGCTGTGTGTTTGCATTTACAAGTGATCTCTCTAAAAAAACATATTGCCATAGCTAACAGCAATGGAATCTTCTAGGGCTGTCCCCGACTATGGATTTTCATAGTCGAATCAGAATCGTCATGTCTTGCCTATAGTCGACTAATAGTCGAATCATGTGTATGGGGGTGGGGCTGGGGGCGGGGCTATAACGTTTCAAAGCCGCGATGTACAGAAAATCACAGAAAGATATAGAAGAAAATTTATAAAAACATTTTTGATCAATAAAACTAAGAAATAACATAAATAACTCCAGAAAGGCCACACTGCAGATTTGCATTTCACATGCAAATCAAATCGGCTAAATTACCTGTGCGAGCAGGCCAGCCTACAGCACAACATCGATACACCGAAAAAATAAACAATTAATTTACTAAATTAAATTAGAACAGAATATAACTTTCTAATAAATAAAAATACAAAACGAAATAAATCAGAATCAAGTCACAGGATGAGGAGCAAATGTGTGCAAAATGCCTAAAGTGCAGGGGAACATATATTCAAAACACAAGCCACAAATAGTTAGATTAGATAACCCTGACAGATTAATAAATAAAATAAAAATAAAGAAATTATTAAAATAACGATAGTAGCCAGAATTTTCAACTTTGTCTTTTTAACTGCAGAAACAACAATAAATGCTAAACTGGAGAGGCAGTCTTTTTAGCTAAAAAATGTTCACAGCATCCAAAAATAAAATTAGAACCGGCTGAAAAGTTTTGAAATCACTTGTACCTGATCGAGAGAACAAATCCTGAAAGTCTTTCACTCTGTCTGTCCGTTGGAGTCTTTTCAAATTGTGCGCGCGGATAAAATACATAACGTGAAACCCAGTCTATGCGTGAAACATGTTAGCGTTGGCCGGCAGAAGTGCGATCATGGTTTTCCTGATGCTAAATCCAGCCTTGGAGAATATCCTTTCTGACGGTGTACATCCACACTTTAGATTTTCTTATCCCAGACATTGTTAAAGATTTAAATCCTTGCCGCGAAGACGCTCCTCTGTCGGTCACGGATTGAAAGTGAAACTTAAATCTGTCACGGGGTGTTTGGATTTATTCACGCACGTTAAAAAATATTTATTAAAAGCTTCTTTCTTTGCACATTTTTATATAGGCCTACAGCATTATCATAATAGGCTGACTTATTAACGTATTGACATAAAAGCTAGTTCTATGTGAAATCAGACATTGAGCGCCCTCATATAGCCAAAGTGGCATGATCCTCATTTCATAACACCTCTGCGAAGATTCGACCATGAGATCGGTAGTCGAATCAGGCTCCTCCTATCGAAGCATCGAATCTTCGACTATTCGGGGTCACCCCTAGAATCTTCACACTAATTCATTTAAAAAATAAATAAAAAAAAGGTTCTGGATTTAAAGGAACGTACACATTAAAACGTAAACATCTCATATAGAAAAAATGTAAGCTCTCCAAATAATAATACTACTATTAATAAGAATAAATAATAATTATTATTATTTGTTAATAAACGTATTTAATACATATTATAAAAACATTACTAAAGCGGTGATGATAGAAAAAATTCATATTTATTCACAACTCATGCATCAATATCACACATTTTTAGATTGCATTTCACCCAAATACAGAAAGGATTATGAAAGAAAGAAAGAAAGAAAGAAAGAAAGAAAGAAAGAAAGAAAGAAAGAAAGAAAGAACGAAAAAGGACAAAAGAATGAAAAAGGATGAATGAAAGAATGAAAAAGAAAGAAAGAAAGAAAGAAAGAAAGAAAGAAAGAAAGAAAGAAAGAAAGAAAGAAAGAATGAAAAAGAAAGAAAGAAAGAAAGAACGAAAAAGGACAAAAGAAAAAAGGAAAAAAGAAAGAACGAAAAAGGACAAAAGAATGAAAAAGGATGAATGAAAGAATGAAAAAGAAAGAAAGAAAGAATGAAAAAGAAAGAAAGAACAAAAAAGGACAAAAGAAAAAAGGAAAAAAGAAAGAACGAAAAAGGACGAAAGAAAGAAAGAAAGAAAGAAAGAAAGAAAGAAAGAAAGAAAGAAAGAAAGAAAGAAAGAAAGAATTTTTGCATAAATAAGCCTATTTTTAGGACCAGATGTTGTTGCATTGACAATTTATTTATTTTTATAAGTCAATATTTCTAACAAATTCACATGATTGAACTACGTGAAAAATACATACCATTACTGCACAAAAACGTACATTTATAATTTAATATATACTTAATTATATTATTTTCATAGCCTACTTATAATACTTATTGAATACATATTCATTTATATAGTAATATGGATAAATACGCTTTATTCGTGAAAATACTGTTAGGCTTAATATTGGGGAAAAAATCTAAATAAATATTATACGCAAACTATAAATCCACCCGTCTTCATTTATGAAAGTTCTCGTTTGAATATTCTAATCAATTGTTTAAAATCCATATATTGTTTTGATGGCTGCAAATTGCCCTCAGTGGTGCAGTGAATGTCCTTGACTTATTTTAATAACTGATCAATTATGACAGTTCTCTCTGAACAGCTCTTGGACAAACAGCACTAACTATATATTTGGAGAAGAACAGCTAAATGTGAAGAGGAAGCAAACAGGCTCTGGGCTTTATTCTGGGTTGAGAGCAGTTCAATTCAATTATGGCACAGTGACAAACCTGGCACAGTTCACACTCCATATGCAGCATGTGGCAGCCACGGGTGTGAGGCTGGCACAGATAATCCGGCTCCGATGCCACTCGTGCCCATTTCAACACACCTGTCAACAGAGATCAGGATTAACACACGGATCCATTCTGGATTGCATCTCCAGGGGCCTGACCTTTACTGCTGACAGAGCTGCTTATGATCGGTCTATGAAAAAAGAAATGTTGTCTTTTAGTTTTCATTCATTTACTCCTGTAGGAAACTTTAAGGCCTAACTTATCACTCACTGTGCAATGCTAACCTGAATGATACAAAAAGACATGCATGTTCTGCATGTCTCTGTGTGAATATTCATGGTGAGTGGAGTTTCAACATCTGCATTCTCAATATTTGACTTCATCTCCAGAGCTGCTCTGAGAGTCGCCATTTTATTTGAGGAAACTATCGTCAGTTACACACAGAGGGCCCTATCTTACACCCGGCGCAATGCAGCGCGATGCAAGTGTTTTGTGCTAGTTTCAGCCCGACGCAGTTATCATTTTCACGTCCTGCGCCACGTTGTTTAAATAGCAAATACATTTGCGCCCATTTGTTTGCCCATGGGTGAGCTGGTCTGAAAACAAGGCGCATTGTTGGCGAGTTGCTATTTTGAGGCATCAGAAATAGACTACGCCATTGACCAACTGAAACCTGGTCTAAAGTCAATGGCGCAATATTTATTTATTTTTTGTTATTTAAAGAGCGCGTTAGTAATTTGCGTCTATGCGGGTCCACAAAGCGCGTACACTCTGCTTATTAAACACACAGGACAGCAGCACACAAACATGCCAAATATTAAAATTAAAAGGATTACAATGTAAAAGATTTATATTGTGTACATAAATATATGGTGGAATCCGGCTTGTCCCGTAGATGTTCTGCTTGTGCACTTTTACCTCGTGCACAAGCAGTTCCGTTTGCGCTCTGGAGACGCGTTCGCTCTTTCCACTATCAAATTCCGTCATGTAAATAGCGAACCTGCCATGGCGCGAGTGCAACTGGCATTTAAAGGGAATGGGAGATGAGACTCTGATTGGTTTAACGCACGTAAATCTCAAAACACACCCATTACTCATTATGACAATAGGGACAACCCTTTTAGACCATACGCCTGGCGCGTCGACCATTTTTCCCGTCGTTAAACTAGCAAAAGTGGATTCAGACACGCCCTAAGTGAACTTGTGCCCTGCGCTTTAGACCATGTGCTTAGATCGTTAAAATAGGGCCCAGAAACTCAAAGGTTTGGTTACTATTGTACAACAAATAGTACCAATTATACAGTTTATTAAAACCTTACAGTTTAAGGAATATCACACTTTTTCCCCATATTTTAATATAAACAGTAAAACTGTTGTGCAATAAACAGTATGCAAGTTAAATTTGTTTACAAATATTTTCTGTGTGAAGTTATATTAGAAAATTATTTAATGGAATTTGGGAAAAAATTAAATAGACTTTACAAGGCCATACAGTTTTGTGACTAGTGCTATTATTTTTCTAATCTATAAAATGTTTCAGACATCTCCATACAAGAAGTGGAGAATCACTGACATGAACGTGGCTATGAAGTTTTCGTAAAAATAAATGTCCCTATGGAAAAAAATTAAATACTGTGAAAATAGTTACAGGTGTGTTGTTGTTTTTTCCATGCGATTTTAGTCATCGTTTTGTATCAAACACAAAGTGAATTCTGAAATCAAGATCTGAATCAAGAAAAAGCTAATTTTTCTGCTTGGGCGAGCAATTCGTGGACAGTTTTCCATGCGAATGAAATCCCTTATATGCCAGCAAACCAATGCGGGACAAAGATGACAATACAAAACAAAAGAGCCTAAGCGCCAAGCAGTGTTGGGGTAGTTACTCAAAAAAAGTAATTAGTTACTAGTTACTAGTTACTTCTGTAAATTGTAATGAGATTACTTTACTAGTTACTGCATTTGAAAAGTAACTTCACTACTTATTACTTTACTTTCCCATTTCTTAATTTACCCTGTAGATACGGACCAAAATCATAGCCCTATCATCACTTAGCCTGTCCGCATAGTGTTTATAAATGTAGCCTATACAAAATGGCATGTAAAACCATATGAAAGAACAATATACATGTCTGCACAAAGAAATATGCCTCACTGTAAAATCCACAAACAACAGGATAAAGGACAAATGTCTGCGGTGGTAGACACATAATCAGGGCTGGACTGGGACAAAAAAAAATCGGCCCTGGCATTTTGGCCATAATAATAATAGCACACTAATATGCATATATTGTAAAACAAATGCACTGAAAAATAAAGGAAACTTTCATAATTAGTTTTGTACTAATTTCTATACTTGAAAGAGATATAAGCACATGATCTTTTATTTTGATGGAAAACATGGTTTACAAACGCGTCTCATTAAATTTATAGTAAATTACGGTAATCGTCAACTATGCAGATGTGGAAATAATGTGTTACTGGGTAATGGGTTCCTACACTCATGACATCCCATACACAAAATAAATATATTTGAAATATATTTTCAGAGTATATTTTGGAATATATGCAAATATTTGAAATTGGCCCAATAAATATATTTCACACTTAACATCATATATTTTTGTTATATTTCAGAATATATTTCAATGTATTTGGAATATATGCCACATATATTTTGACACTTTTGGGGACCCATACAGAAAAAAAGTACATTGAAATATATTCTGAAATATAACAAAAATATATGATGTTAAGTGTGAAATATATTTATTGGGCCAATTTCAAATATTTGCATATATTCCAAAATATACTCTGAAAATATATTTAAAATGTATTTATTTTGTTTATGGGATAGCCTAAGTGTTTTGAAAGTAACTGTTAGTTCTGCTTACCGCAGGCTCTACACTTTCTCATGTCTGTCCTGATCCTCATCATCAGCCACGGGAGCTGATGAAGGTCCTGCTGCTGCAGAAAACATTTTGACACAGTTTACAGTGTCTGCTTGAAGGGTCTGTGTCTATTTTTCACGCTAATTTTCTCTGCACATTCCTTGCGTTTCTTCTCCATCTCTCAGACTATTTTGACAGATACACACTGACACACTTGCACGCTCGCTCAAAGCCCAAAGGGGGAGGTGTTTAAAGATGTGATTGGACCAGCCCAGTGTCAATCAAGAAAAGATCCAATGGGCCAAGGTGTTTCATGGGCCGGTCAGCTATCAGGAAAAACAAACAAACTGACGAATACTTTTTTTAACTAATGCATTACACCGGCACGCACTTACTTAACCCAGCGCCGCCAATTAAGCAAAACGAATGGGCCGCTGATGTACGAGTTTTATGGTCCGTTAAAAAAAAAAATTTAAAAAAAAAAAAAAAAAATTGAGATGTCGACCCAAAAGGCACGTCAGCCCACTGGGAATCTCCCGGTAGTCCCGATGGTCAGTACTTGCTGCCTGAGCATATAAAGTGCATTTCACGCGAATATTTTGGTCCTTTCGAGCAATAAACTGAAAGAAATGTGAATATCGCCACTGGCCGAAACCCTCTGTCCGTCTCCTCCGTCTCCATTTCCCGCTCCCCTTCGCACCAGCAGCTACGTCACTCAAATCGATCTCTATGACAACGGTGCCGTGCGCGCACACACACACACACACACACACACAGACAGACAGACACGCAGCACAAACAGATCAGAGCTTTACACGCAGGCAAACACGAATTGGGTAACGCAGGAAAACGCGTTCCTATAGTCTAGTAAAGTAGTGTAGTTACCGATATTTTTAGTGTAATGCGTTACTTTATTTCGTTACCCAAAAAAGTAATATCGTTACTGTAATCCGTTACTTTGTAACTCGTTACCCCCAACACTGGCGCCAAGGCTGTTGTGGAACCACTTACCCAAAACCCTTCGTAACTCGCACAGTTTGAAGAAAATGACAGTTGTTTGGCAAATAAATTAATGACGGACAGTTGCATATGTATTTCCAACATTTTATTACGTACAGGTTTTTTTTTTCCCACCTCAAATGGGAAGGGAATTTATAGTGTTGATATTAATTAGCAAGTCAATGAACTCCTTCTCTCAAACGGCTTGGATATATGGACTGTACGCCCTTGGTGTGTATTATTTCTCTGGTGGGATGCCCTTTTAAGACAGACCTCTCTCACCTCACACACAGGTAATGAAACTCAAAAGTACTGAATGGAATACAATATGCCCTGTAGAGTTGCTGGTTACGCCGTGCTCCCTCTGTTTACAGATATACACTTTATCAGAACGACCTTTGAAGAACCCGAATGTGTTGAGACTGTCAATGCAACTTTATTTTTCTCAAAGAAATTCCAAATCCTCCATACTGTATGTTTAGTGTTCACATAATGTTGGTGTAGGGTTGCATGTGTAGTCTCATCCTCAACAGACACCATACGTTCATTGACAGTCTCATCTGCTCTACTAGGAGCACCAAGGTGAATAAAAATGTCTATTTCGTGTGTTCTCTATTTTTAGGGCTAATAATCTTGTAAATAGAAATGTATGTATACATTTTTGCAGAACAAACTGAGAGTGTTTATGATGTTTCCAGCACCCTAAATTGGAAATTAAGTCATGATTTACTCACCCTGGTGTTCTAATCATTCATTTTAATGCCATATGCCCTTCTTTAGATTTATTTTTAAAAAAAATGGATGTATTTTTTTTTATTTTATATCCCACTCACACTTGTCCATATAATTGCAGTGAATAGCGACTAGCATCAAGCTTAAAAAACAAAACACAAACAAAACAACAGTATAACTGTCACACCACTGTATGGACGAGGACACAGGGATAATGGTAACAAAGGTTTATTTAGACACTGTATGCAGCTCCAGATAGCAAGGAAGCACAAAAGGTCAAACTCAGGGAATATAACGTTGAACTTAGAGTCTTTAGTATGCATGAGACAGATATAGTCACTCAGGGCAATGAGCTGGGATTCAGGAAGCTTCGCTGGTGGAGACAAACAGAACAGGTCTTGATCTTGAGGTTATCCAGGTAATAGCTGATCGCTGATCACTGATACAGACAGAGAACACACAGAGAGTTATGGAAAGTCTGAACTTGAGAATACTTGCGGGATCACAGAGACACTTGGGAATAACGCTGGGGAGTCACAGACGTCTGAAGACGAGACCAGACAGTGACCTGTGGTGTGACTGGGGTTTATATCCAGAGTGAGCGTGGCATGTGAAGTGATGAGTTGCAGGTGCAGATAATCAGAATTCGGGTGAGTGTGATCGAGACCAGGTGTGTTGAGTTGACGCTGGCTGAGGTGTGCTGAGTGGATCCGTGACAATAACAGAATGATCCCATGCCAATTTAACCCTTAATTCGTCTGAGGTGTGCTGAGTGGATCCGTGACAATAACAGAATGATCCCATGCCAATTTAACCCTTAATTCAATTAATGTTTCACCAATGCAGCAATTGCCGTAAGCTCTTCTTTCTTTAATGGAAATATACGTTGTGTCGCATGGGATCATTATGTTATACTTTTGTGTATTTTTAAAAAAAGCTTGATGCTGGCCACTATTCACTGGCATTATATGGACGAGCACGAGTGGGCCATTTTTTATTTTATTTTTTATCTCCTTTCGTGTCCACAAATGAAAGAAGGATACAGCATTAGAACAAAACCAGGGTGAGTAAATTATGGCTTGATTTTCATTTTCGGTTGAACTATCCCTTTTAGTAATCCACAACACTCTCACCATGGCCAAGTATATAAAAAAATAATAATATGAAGAAAAAAAATAAAAAATAATTATATTTACATTAAAAATAATGATGATAATAACAATAATATATTTCTCAGACTGTAACTCTGCCTTTTAATTTAAACAATTTTTGCCTGCATGAACGTTTTAGCGAGCAGGAAAACAAATCCCAGACTTCCGGGATTAAAATCGAGAACCTACTCAGTTGTCTGGTAAACTATTAAGAACTAGGATATTTGTCAGAGGGAAGGCTTTGAAAACCCCTGCTTTGTGCTGAAGAGTTCAGAATAAAAGATCAAAAACTAACAAGTATTTCAATTATCCCTGCTCTCCCCTAGACACAAATCAGATCAATATTAAAATACCTAGAGAACAAATAGTTACAACTCAAAGTACAGGTAAGGTTACAAGATGCGGGTCATGGCGTTTTTGAGAAATTAGCAGAACACAAGAGTTAAACGCCCTAATATGTTTTCTTTTTCTGGTAATTACACTGATTAACGAGAGATCCTGGACTAGAGAAAGAGAGAAGGGGAGGGTAGAGGAAAGTGTGCCTACCATCTGCAGGAGTGTCCCTGCCAAAGAGCTAATCAGGCTATTCATTACATCTCTACCTGACACTGCCAACTGCACCCTGATCTATTCACTGCCGCCATGCCAAGCAAACGCGGAGAGAATTTACATATTATCTAAATCCTTCACACCTCATGTTATCACTTTTTTGTGCACAGTGTAATGCAGCACATAAAGTGCTGTTATACTAGATCAACACAAAGCCAACTGCAACACAACAAACGTCACAGATGAAGGCTAAGCAGTTATCGACTTCAGGAGGACACTCCTTTGAAATCGGACGTCAAGTGCATCAACACACTACTAAGAAGGTTGATGTTTAACTTTAAAATGAATGAGGAGGAGTGAATGACATCTTGGGTCTCTAAAGACCTGAGGTAGGGGCAGGCACGGATTTAGAAAGCAGAGGCCCCTGGGCACAAAATCTTGGAGGCCCCCCTCCCCCCTCGTAGCCCAAACTAACACAGCATCTTAATTTTTAGAAACAGTAAAAGGAAGCTGTGGGTTTTTCTTCAGTTTAAATCAAAACCACTTTCTCCAACTCCATTTCTTGTGATGTTAACTGTGACAGCAAAGGAGATCTATAAATATCTATAAAACAAAAGACAAAAAGGAAACTATCACAGAACAAAATCAGAAAAAAGTTTGTGTGTTTTAACATGTGTGTGTTTGGGTAGTGTGTGTGTGCATCCACACATGCACAGGTCCAAGGGCTTGATGTTTGCAAGCACACATGTATGTACACGAACATAATGAACATGCTCCTGAAAACTATTTTTTTCTCTTATTTTCAATCACTCCAATTCACTTTAAATGGTCGCCAGTTTTTTAACCAAAATGAGAAGCCTACTCTCAGATAGATGAGGCCTACGATTAATCAGATGCAAATAGAAATATAAAACTGGCCCTAATTTAAAGAAAACAAGCTGACAAAAAGATTGAATCCAATATTGGGTGATGATATAGCATAACAAGTGCAAGTTTTTATAATAATGAAAGTTTTTATAGGCTGGCCATTTTTAACCGGGAACATCAAAAGTGTTATAGGGTTTTGAGCACAACCTGAGGATTAAAAAAAAAACTGTAAAACGGGGTGAGGGGGGCCAAGTTGCATGTGTGCTTGCCGTTGTTTCACATTGTACACATGTATTCATAACGGTGCGCGTGCGGCGCGTCCACTGTGTTTGTGTGTGCGTGTGTGTAAAGAAATGCGCTTGTGAACTCAAACTGCGTCGGACATGGATCTACACAAAATAGTAGGCTAGCTTTTTACTTTTATCTGGGCTTTCAACAAAAGGAAATTCTACACAGGTGCCATGCATTAGGCTACACACCGTGAGTAATGAATTGGAAACACGCGCTCTGCGCTAGTGGACGCGCACTGTGCTAGTGGACGCGCACTGTTATGAATGCTCACGCAACTTCTTCTGTATTCTCGAAATGTTTCGACTTTAATCTCGAAATACTATGTGTATATATATATATATATATATATTTTTTTTTTTTTTTACGTTGCGGTTCAGGGCTTCCGTACTTCTCTGCAGTGAACTGACGGAAAAAGGTGAAAGATAGGCTACTTTTAAAATGTGAAATATTAATTGAAAGAAGCCTAACGTTACCCTCAACTAGAGAACGAGTCCCACATATTATGCATTGATAAGCCTAGAACGGGTATCTGGTCATAAAAATGAACCGTCAACATTAATACAACAATGTTACATGATTTAAGAAGCAACAGGGACAAGAGGGGTGGTGTGGGTGCTGGGCTCTAGCTAAATCAGAATTATTTATTTGGGATCGGCGGTGGACGCAGATTTAGGCTTCTTCGCCGATCCGGGCATCTAAAAATCAGGGTTTTTAATTAGGGAAAAAGTAATAGATAGGCCTACATTTTGAGGCTGTCAAACTGGTAATGTACGTCACCGCCGGTGTGGTTAACAATCGACTCCGGTTGAAGAGATGAGTCCGAGTCGACTTTTGAAAAAAGTGGAGATGGTTGAAATATTACTCCAAATTAAATTCTCTCTGCTATCCTTCTCCCCTTTAGCTTTGCGTTTTGTGGCTCCACCGTTTTTTATCCATGTTGTTGTATTTTTTCTTGCCGCTATCAACAGTTTTCGCGGTAAGTTGGCTCGTCATCATCAGACACAGCCGACACAGCCAAAAAACTGATCATCATACTTTTTTGTGTGCAAATAAATTATTGTTAACACACATACACACAAACTCATTAATTAATTTTCTTTTAATTGAATAAAAAACAAACAAAAAAATAAATAAAAAAAAGGTCACACAGTAGTGGGGTCTTGGAGGCCCCCTAGAGGTCGGAGGCCCCCGGGCACCGGCCCAATCGGCCCGGTGGTAAATCCGGCCTTGGGTAGGGGAGCGCGGGGCACAACCTAACGCGGGGATAGTTGTAACACGCTTGTTTTAAATACTTCCGCACATGCTTGGATGACGAAACTTTGTGTATTTACTAGTTGCCATATCAACACTATATAGAAAAAAAAATTCCGCCAAATTTTTTTTTTTTTTTTGGGAAGATATCCATAGACATTTATTAAACCATAGCAAAAGTAAATTTCTTACTTAAGTACATTTTTCATCTCCATTTTTTGTGTTTATTTAAAATAAGACAAATCTGATATTATTTTAATCTCCAAGATGTTATTTAACAGTTGAGATAGTTCTTTAATGCTTCGCTAACTAGCAGAAGACACTAGCAGGGTTTAAATCCCAGTTGTGCAGGCGGGGGCATGTTGTAACACTGCGTCACAATGTGCCCCTATTAGAAATATGCTATTATATTCTATACTTTTATTAATTTTATTGAGAAAACGTGAGAAAAAGGTGAATAAAGACTGAGAGTCAATGTTCAGAAATTACTAATTATTTATTTGTTTTTGAACTATGTTGTATAGCTGTGTTTTCATGTGTTCGTAGTCAAAACTCAAAAATGAGTTTATATTTAATTATTAAAAATTGCCATTATTTTATATGAAAAAGTTTTTTAATTGTATTTTATTTAGAAAATATTTTAGTTTGTTTTGTATATTTTTTTTATTAGATCAGATAACATTTTAAGCTGTCATATGTTATGTTACAATGTGCCCCACACATGTTACAATGTACCCCACCTATGGGGCATGTTGTCACATTTCACTTCCATTCTTTCGGGGTATATCAAGAAAAAAAGTATATACTGTATTAATAAAACAAAAACACATAATTGTACTAGACATGTGGGAAATTAATGTGGGGAAAAATAAATACTCTGAACCATAAGTAGATTTACACAAACTGAGAAAGTCAAAAAGCGTTACTTTGTGTCCCGCTCTCCCCTATGCGTTTAAGGGTTAAAGTAGTATAATGGCTTTCAATTGTGGAATTGTATATTTATCGTGGTAGACTGAAAACTTTGGTTTGTTTCTGCAAAACTTGTCTGGTTACACAAACAAGAGACGAACTGAAGAGATTAACAGCGCATTTCATATTACTCATGGGTCTGTCTGAGTGCTTCAGGTTTCGGTGAAAAGAGTTGAGTTTTATAGAGCATGCTAGTCATTACTCCAGTTAATCAGTCACAAAGGGTAACGGTAGCTTTGTGCTAATTAAAAGAGGATTGTGTGTGCTGGTGGTTGTCTCAGAAGAGTGAGCTAATGAACCAACAGCACAGAGGTCCACAGCTTTAGACCAGCACCGAACCTCGGTAGTTTAGCCACCAATCCTCATTGTGGAGCAAGAGAAAATCCCAATTACTTCACAAGAAGTTTGTGCATAGCAGCATCAACCATGCTAAAGGCAGCTTAAAGGAATATTTTGAGTTCAATACAAGAAAAGCACAATTGACAGCACTTGTTGACTAACACAAATACATAGTTTAAAAAAAACAAAAAAAAAAACAGGGAAGCACTTACAATGGAAGTGCATAGGGCCTATCCATAAAGCTGCAATTTACTGTTTCAATATTATAGCACCCAGATATAAACCGTACGCAAGTTAACATGATTTCAGTGTTGAAAAAAATGGTTTATTAAAGTTTTCTGTGTGAAGTTATATTAAACGTTTCATTGTCATGACAACATAACACCTAAAATGATTGTAAAAATGACTAGAGCAACTTTACAGCTGTTATATAAACGGAAACATACGTATTTTAGAAAAAAAAATTAAGAAAAAAGAAACACAAGGATGAAGGTCCACCTCCAACCACAACCCTAACCTAACAGTCAGTGGGGAGTAAGCAGATCGTACAAAAACGTATAAATGAGATAACATAAAATAGCCACCAATTTGCCAAAATGTTAAATAATTACGAACTGCCACTGAAAGACTAAAGAAATCCAAAAGTTTAATGAGTTTCAAAACTGATAGTACACACTGTTTCTACATTTATATTAACAGACACAAATTGCACAGGGTACACCACTTAATAAAAATACTCAAAATCTGAATTCAGCTGAGTAATCTGCCCTTCTTCCCAGAAGCCTAATGACAAACAAGCCAAAATGAGCCAAAGTGAATTAACTTAATACTGTGATCTAAACCGTTCTGTTTATGTTGGAGGATTACAGAGAGATGACTGCTATCTCAGGGGAGTTTACATTAAAAAAACTAGAAAACAGCTTAATACAACAATTTGCAGGCATAAACTGAATAGGGACATTACAATTACAGGAAATTGCTTTGATAAACAAATTTGAATACAAGAAAACAAAAGCCATTTATCAGCACACCAGATATATAGAAAAATAAAAAGATAGAAATAGCCTATAGCTTGAAACAGCTTTGTACCGGACTCTTGATTGATTTCCTTCCTAATTTTCTTCCCTCTACTTGGCAATACTGTACAGTACATTAATAAGCAGCATTTTATATACAGTACCAGTCAAAAGTTTGGAAACATTACTATTTTTAATGTTTTTGAAAGAAGTCTCTTATGCTCATCAAGCCTGCAGTTAAAAACAAAACAAAACAAAAAAAAACAGTAATATTATGAAATATTATTACAATTTAAAATAATGGTTCTCTTTTTTAATATATTTTAAAATGTAATTTATTTTTGTGATGCAAAGCTGAATTTTCATCAGCAAGTACTCCAGTCTTTGGTGTCTTATGATCCTTCAGAAATCATTCTAATATGATGATTTGATACTCAGTTATTATCAATGATGGAAACAGTTGTGCTGTTTAATATATTTTTTGGGAATACTTTTTTCAGGATTCATTGATGAGTAAAACGTTAACAGCATTTATTCATAAAAACAGCATTTATTCAAAATAAAAACATTTCTAACAATATAAATCGTTACCATCACCTTTTATCAATTTAACGCATCCTTGTTGAATTAAAGTACTAATTTCTTAAAAAAAAAAAAAAGTTATTGTTCCCAAACTTTTGAACGGTAGTGTATATTGTTACAAAAGATTTCTATTCTAAATAAATACAGTTCTTTTTAACTTTTTATTCATCAAATAATCCTGAAAAAAGTATCTCAGGTTATAAAAAAAATATTAAGCAGCACAACTGTTTCCAACATTGATCATAAATCAGCATATTAGAATGATTTCTGAAGGATCATAAGACACCAAAGACTGGAGTACTTGCTGATGAAAATTCAGCTTTGCATCACAAAAATAAATTACATTTTAAAGTATATTAAAAAAGAGAACCATTATTTTAAATTGTAATAATATTTCATAATATAACTGTTTTTTTTTTTGTTTTTTTAACTGCAGGCTTGATGAGCATAAGAGACTTCTTTCAAAAACATTAAAAATAGTAACGTTTCCAAACTTATATATATATATGAGGAAGAATTCGTTGGTTCTTTAGCAAAACAATAGTTGATAATGATCTTCAGATGTTCCTTGAGACACATCTCACATTTAACAAACATTCTCAAGATTCCACGAAACCCACTAAGCTCATTTGGTATTCTAGCCGTGGAGCCTCATTGCCTGAGGAAGTCATCCATTAGTGGAGAATGGGAGAGTTGTAAAGGGTTTTCTCACAAATCACTTTCTTTTCCTCTTTTCATCCCGTCTGCTCTCTCTCCTGCAACACTTCATTATTCTTAGGGCCATTTTGTTCATGTTTCATCCTCTTCCTCATTCTTTTTTCCCTCTGACCCCCTTTAAATTAACAAGCATCTTTGAACTTTTGAACAAAAGTGTAGAATTACTATAGAATAGAATCTATCTCTCTCTATTTTTACCAGTGGACTAGACACACACTTGTGCCCGTTATCTCGGATACAGAAGCTAGTGAGCTGGCTCACTGTGTGGACAAGATCAAATAGAACCTAATAAAATATTGCCATTACTACAAAAAATGCATGCAACATTGCCTAAAGCAAGGTTTATTAGGAGGCAGCAATACATGTTTTATACATGTATGCATACCTGATATATATCATATAACATCCCTGCACAACACACAAATAAAATAATTGTAAAAGTTAAATAAATAGAAGGAAAAAAATAGATTTTGCACATCTACCCAACCATTATTTGGCTTTCTACTGTAAGTTCACGTTAGATTTTTTAAAATAAAATCTATTATTTTTATAAATAAAAAATATACAGACTTTTGCATGCACACAAGAAACTTGTTTGTGCCCTCAAGAAACTATCCACATGCGCACAGGAATTGTTTGTGTGCTTATGCATTACAATTTCTAGTTGTATATATACTAATATAACCACATGACCTAATATACATAACCTATTTCCTTTGTGCATCACTACCATCTCACTATGAAGATAACAAGAGCATGTATGCACATGAATTAATAGAGATTTATTTGCTCAAAATTTGGCTTTTCTTAGGGTATTACCTCTAATATCAAGGTCTAATGTCCAATTTAACGCATCCTCTGTTGCGGCAGAGAAACCAAACTGGTACTGTAAAGAAAAAAAAGTGTAATTTTTTTTTGACCCTATATGCAAAGTTGAATGGTTTCTCATGCATACACAGATTTGTGGGTTTTTTTTTTTTTTTTTTTTTTTTAGGTCCTTTTAGACTGAGGCTCTGTAATACAGTGCAAATAATTTTATGAGGAGAAACCCAGAACCCTTATATAACCTGCATTTTTGCATAATGAAAATGTGCACCTTGAATTAATTCAGTCGTGTTTGACAATCACTAAAGAATCACTAAACAGCTGCCATGCAAACACACTTCTTGTATGATACATTTATTTTCATTCAATTCTTAATTTTCTATTATAGAATACTAAATATGGCCAATAGTCTGTAAATTCAAATATTGTTTCCATACTCTGCTTTCTTTTTTCCATACTTTTCCAGACCTGGAAATGACTCAAATCAAATTCCAACTGCGTAGGAACCCTGCCAGAAGGGTAAACATTACAAGGTGAATTAAAAAAAAAAAAGACAAAAAGAAAGAAATATAGATGAATCGTTCACAATATGATCTACATATAGGGTGAATTCATGCCTTATTTAACACTGACTTTAAACCCTAATCACATATCACTCTTTCAATGTGTCCATCTACACCCGAGAGCTGATCCACTTCCACTTCCACTTCCATCACATCACATCACACACTTGACATCCTAGTATAAAAGTTCAGACAAGAATCTAAGCTATTTAATACACCTCCATTCAACAACAGCAGTCTAAATCCACATCACAAGACAAAAAGCCAGACAGCAATTACTGAGCTTAATACTTTTTACCCCCTCAGGGGTGAGGGAACTCACTTCAAGAAACCACATCAAGAATTATACATGCCTAAGGACTTACCCATTTATAAAAAGAAAAAAGAAATCCTGTAGATATCTCAAGGGATGTTACGACTTAATGAGATCATTCTGAACAAAATGTGAAAAACATTAACATGGAGTATCTCTAATAGCTTTAAAGGTGCCTTTTATTCCATTTCACACAGCTAGTCTTGTCTTGACCTGAGGTACTCTGGACTGATAGTAGCTATGAAATCGCTGACTCAGGTCAAGTCTGGGACATAATGCTAAAGAACAGTAATAATATTAAAAACTCATGAAAGCATATAATCTCCTGCAAGTAGAACCAATGGGCAACTGACCGCCGAGTCGGTGCTACAATGTGCAGGTGCATCATGTAAAATTATTCAATTAAGTCACAGAGAGATTCTATAAACTAGATTTCAGTGCTTCAGTTAATTAACTTTGGATTGTGCTAGTAGATGAAAAGGTCAGTGTAAACCACATCTCTTGTGAAAAGGAAACTTGCAATGTAAAATTATGAAAAGAAATGAGCTGCAAAACGTTATACTGCTACATGCAGCTTGCTATTTTAAAGAAACTAAAGTTTTTGTTTACATAATGTATGTGTGTGTAATGTGTATATATATTTACACTCGTTCTCGAGCCACCAGGCACTGTTGTCATGCAGATGAGCAGGCCAGAGGTGGCTTTTAGAGGCTTTTGCATTGGAGGTCTTCATATGCATTATATGAACAAAAAATATGTTAGATACGATTAGTCGTGATTTAACATTTAATGAACATTTAATATATTATACTTTCAATTTAACATGCAATTAGTCTGTTTTTAAGCATGTTTGGGCTTAGTTTTCGTTGAATTAACACTCGTTTGACCAGCAGGCGTCACTAGCGTGTGTCATTTCGAGTTCTTTGAAACAGTCAATTTTCAATTAAGAGTTTAAAAAATCTTAAGTTTCTCCCATCATAATACTGTTTAAACATGCCATACTCCTAAATGTTTAAGGTATGAATAATTATATGTTTTGTACACAACGTAGCCTATTTCTTACCTGTACACAAGGTAAGAAGCATAGACAGTAAAAGAAATGGACACAGCGACCCCATTGGATTCAACGGAGAAAAGTGAAGTCAACTTCAATTTCACTTCCTGATGGCTGAGCGTACTGCGCAGACTCAAACTGAGCTTGACGATGTAGATGTGACGTGAGCAACCCGTAAGTCTTCTAGTAGCTGTGCCAAGAGAAATCTGAATCATTCCCTTCCGAATCTTGCAGAGACGGAGAGTGTGAGTAGGAGGTGTCCATGAGCTAGGAGCAGGAGCAACTTTTGCTAAGTATTCTGATTAATTATTTTGTCATTTTGCCTCCACGTCCCCCGATTGCCCGCGAGCTTCTCCTCCTGTCCATACGGTAATTTATCAACTGTGCGATAGAGAGTCGCGTGGTTATGACGCAATCGTTAGCCTATTTTTACAAAAACTGCTTCTACAGGGCCATAACGTAAGATACAAGGTAATGGAGTCTTTTATACATTTTCGTGTTTCTTTAGAAATAAATAATGGACAAATGGAGTCTTTAAACGCCTCAGATGTAAAGTTATTCGCTGTCAAAGTGACGCCAAAATGAATGGGAGTCAATGGAATGCTAACAGCAGGTGATGGTCTGCTAATCAATGGCGGCCCCCGGTGAAGCTTCAGTTTCTGGCTGATGGATTACCCCCTTGGTAAGAAGCCGCGCCTTGGCTTCACATCTCCACGAAAAGACATGTGCAGTACCGCTGCTTCACCCGCGAAAAATAGCAAAAGAGGAAAACGCATTTCAAAATAAAAGTTACTCTGAGAACCAAAATCTTTTTAGGTTTATTTACTCCTGTTTACTTCGTGCATGTTTTGATAACTAACCGAATAATCAGATAACTAACTGAAAATTGTCCACGGAAAAAAAGCAAGCCATATAGAAAGTCATTATAACAGATGTGCAAACCTTATTCAAAGCAGCGCCATCTTTTGAACGGGAATGAAAGTGAGGCTGTGAGGAAAAAAAACATTCATCTGTTCAGTGGGTTGTACTGTTATTTAATGTTTTTGGATTGTTTCCTGACGAAAGACTGAAAAAAAATATCTTTCCAAGAAATTTCAGTATTAAAAAAAAATGCCAGAAAACATGAGCTGTGGAAAATTTTAAATGATCTAGGATCTTTTTTTACAACGGATGACATTGAAAATGTGTTAAGTAGCCTAAGTCTATCTACAGCCTCAAGTTCATATCACTGCTCTGAATAAGGTCTATTGTTGAACATTGAGTGTATAAGGTCATTTAGGATTCTGTTTATGAGCTATGGATAAATTATTCAGAGGAGCCTTGCAGACAATATTAACTGGACAAGGATCTTGAACTAGAGAAAATGAAAAAAGACTGAGTAAAAATTTATGAGAATGTGTGTAAAAGATGTTAGCTCACCACAAACTTAGTTACGCTACTGAGTCTATCAGCAGCAAAACAAACATTTCCTAAAGGCTTTTGTGTAAATGTATTAAGGAAGAATATGAAACAAAAGTTCTAAACTAGACACTGCTTTAAACCATTATATGTGAATATGCAAGGCTTAAATTGGATTCCATGGTAATTGATGCACCTATTTATCCCAGTCATGCAATATTCCATGTAAATTATCTATTAACCCGGAGCTGCCCTCCTTACAATTCACTAAAGACTCATTCTCTTACATTGGGTTTTTAAAACCTAATGTGTCTGGACAGGAAATGTGTTCTACACTCGCAGTAATTACTTATTAAACTAATTAATGACTCTCCACCGCATGCTAATGTTTTTCTCTGGACAGCTATTGTCTTCAAAGGCATACAATAAATACATAGTTGAAAATGAGTGTGTCTTGCTTTCTGTGAGCAGAAAAACAGCAGCTATGGTGTTATGTAATTTTTGAGGCCAGCAATGTTTCTAGAGTTGTGAATATGTAGACCGAAATGCCTTTCCCAACTCTCAGCGAATTTTCATTTTCTAAGGAACTATTCCCTCATCTAAAATACGAATTGATTCATCATGCACAATAAGACCTGGGATAATTGTTTAGAAAGTAAATAGGGTCTAGTTCTGGGCTCTGTTAAAAAATATATATATATTGTAACAGCCACAAAATAATTTTAAATAATCTTGAAAAGACTTAGACTAAAATACTTGTCCATCAGTAAAAAAAAACAAAAAAAAACATTTGTTTGCAGAATTGCACTTGAAATGAAAAATTAACGGCCAATAAATTGCATAAGTTTACACTGTACACCCAAAGTGCTTTACAATCATATCAGGGAATCTCTCCTCAACAACCACCAGTGTGACCACCAAAGACCTAAACATTATACATGTTAACATGAGATTAGTGTGATGTAATCTTGATAACTTGAGGCCTTCTGTAAAAGAATATTTTTCAAAGCTGGTGTTGAACAGCAATGTACCACATCCACACAGATTGAATTTTCACACATTTAATATTCTATAAATATGACAGCAGTCCCTGTATTTATTCACTAGGACTTGACATTCCATCTGTCTGTTTTCGAAACACTGATTCTGTCACTGAGCTTATGCTCGTCTCCATCTGCTCAGCACTTCAGCAGTCTTGTATTTTCAGCGTACACATTCTCTTCATCTCGGAGTCCAAAGGTTAAGGCAAAAATAGCAAATAACGATTTAAAAGAAAAAAAATCTTGACCATTGGGATACGCTGAGATGCTCAAGGGTGAACTTGACCTTTAGCCTCTAGTTCTGGTCAAAAAGCCTCCTCAAATATGGGTGTCTGCAGTTTCAAAAGAGGAGTCCTTCACAATCAACTGCAAAACCACATTCAACGCCCACTTTTTAATCAATTCCTGAAGAATGAGATCATTTTTTTCTTTCTTCTTCCTCTTGCATATCCTGTTTTAATCAGAAATTCATAACATTCAAGTAAAATGAGTTGCAAATGTTGTATTACGTTGAATTGAAATGTTCAAAGTGGCATATCAGAGGGATAGGAACCCCCAATTATAAGATGTTTCGGCAAACATATATGGATGAAACTGCATATTTTTCATATTAAACTGAATTTAGAGAGTTATGGGCTGGTGGTACTTGAGACATTACTGTCATTCAGTGTTTCAGTGACAAAAGACAAAAGGTGCAGTCACATTTACCGTTGTTTTGCGAAACTCAGGGAAACTCTTGTAATTTCAATTGGAATCCATGCAATTGGGAAATTTGCTTGGGGGCGAAACATGTCACCTCACAGATTTTGCAAGTTGGTCACATGGATGGATTCACTGTATCTACCAACTGAGTGTTGACTGCACCATAAAGGTGAAATATGTATTTATTATTTATTTTTCATAATAAATTACATTCTCGTAACCCAGTTTATTTTTCATTAACTACTATTAGTATGCCATTCATGGGATTATCTCCCTAAAACTGTAAACACTGAGCCTCCCAGGCACCATTAAAACATTAAACGTGATCTGTCAATCACTTTACATCTCAGCCAATAGCGAGAGTTTGGGGTATGGCTATAGCATGTGGAGCCAGGGGGTGTTTAGTCGGTGTGGGACCATGACTGATGAGTTTCATGGGAAAAGACTTTCAGCTTTCATGTACTCGTCCAGACAGCCAAAAAGGAGATGAGGAATGTCAAATCTGTAATGATGCCGTGAAGAATTGATTCTCACAGATTTGGCCTCAACCAAAATTCATACCATAGCACCGAATAAGTGAGATTTCGCGGACAATTCAGTTCAATGTCACCCTCATTTGTCTCACCTATAAGGTATTGGAGCATGAAATTCTGCTGCTGGCTCAGACAGCCATGGGCCATTGCTACCCGTCAACTGTCCTGAGCACCCGAGTACAGCCACAAGCAATGTGAAAGTACCCCTCATACATCATGCAAAAACATTCAGATTATTCTGTTACATTTAGAAGTCTATCCTTTAAAAAAATAATAAGTGGAAGCATGGTAAAGTGATAGAATCAGATGTTATATGGTACTTAGTGATATTTGTGTTTCATGTTATTTACATGATTCTCCAAAGTACCAACACGATCGGGCTGAAAGTACTTAGTATAGGCCCAAATCAGCAATAGGGGAAGATATATTGCAAAGCAGGTTATAAATTAGCAATTAGCAAATAATTGGCTTATATGTTTAATGTTTTTACATTTAGATGATTTCATCAAAATACAAGCAATTCATCTTGAGGCGGCAATAACATGAGAAGTGCTGGCAATATAAAGTTTCAAACATAGAGTAGTACATGCAAGAACAGGGAATAATTAGTCAGCAGGATGCAGTTAAGTACTCAAGTTTTTAGTTTCTCAAGTTTCTTGAATATTGTCAGGGTGGGTTTCAGCTGTGTATTATGTATATGAAGGCCACACAGTTCACCGACATGATGTATCAAAAGTAATGATATATCAAAAATAATTAATTTATCTTTGTTTATTAATAGTAATTTATCAATATTATAACTTTTCATGTTTCGTAAATCTGTCTAAATGCATTATGTCCTTTGAGAGACTTGAATACCTTTCTCCTCAGTCTTGCTTTAACACTCCAGTGCTAAACTAAGTTGTCTGTCTGTACTAAGCATCTTTGTCGTGTATTTCATCATACAGTAGAGCAGGATGCTCTTCAGGGGAAAATCCAATCCCCCTTTCTGTTAAACTAAGTGTTATTTAGAGTAAAAGGAGAAGAAAGAAGTTGTTTGTTCTCTGCGTCTCTGCAGACATGAATAATTCTCGGGCAGAATATACAGTTTTCCATTTTCCACAGTCAAGGCTGAGTCTTAGAGACCAAGACAAAATGATTAAGTGGTGCTGGGATGTAGGAATGTTTACAAGGCACACACACACACTAATGCCTTATCAGACATGATCCATGAACAAATTCCAAGGATCACTGACCCAAAAAACACAATACTGATAAGAACAAGTGTTTTAGGTGGTCTGATAGTGATGAGGTTGTATTGTGTTTTGGGGATAGTGAAGTAGTGTAGTTTTCATTTATGAAACTCTGCCAGTAATAGCCACAAAATAGCTAGGCATGACATTATTTTTCTCCTCCGTTATTTCTTGTTCTCATGTAAGAGGTTATTGTTTTTTCATTGTGTAATATTGTAATAGGGGCACTGTGAAACATGGAGAAAAAAAAGCTTGAGTGAATTATATCAATAATAAAAAATCTTATGTCTAGTCATTATAGTTGCCAAAAAAAACCGTATTAGAACTACATTGAAAATGAGGTAAACATTTGCATCTATATTGCTCATCCCTAAAAGATACTAAGTGGTATTCAAATAGAAATAGTAAGGTTATCTATAGGTTTGACCGTGATTCACACTAAATCTGTATGGTGTTATTCTTGCAGGAGATATTAGTCTGAATCCTTTCAGCAAAAGTGTAATTTAACCAATGGAATACAACAGAACAGGGAATATAATTGAAAAGGAGTGTGAATCAGGGTTGAGATTTAAAGGAAGGGAATGACATGAGTGAAAGACATGATGCAAAACGGAGAACTACGAATACCATCACAGGTGGACATACAGACTGTGTTCATATGTAGATCCAGATGGATAACTTTTGAAAGACTGAGCCAAAAGGTACAGAGAGAATTTTGCAAAAGACTAAACTACTTAAAAAGATTGGAAAATGCTGCAGAGATGGATCATCTCCACACACACACACACACACACACACACACACACACACACACACACACACACACACACACACACACAGTGTTTGTTGTGACGCTTCGTAAATACTGGTGATTTTGGCTCTAAAATCCTCACTGATCTGGGGATGTGATCCTTTCAAAGTACTTTCTTCTTTTTAATATATGGAGACTCAAATAGACTTCCAACTTCCTCTTATGTATTCTTTCTCTCAAGACCCATTTCTACCATTCCACAGTTTTTTTTAGTTTTTTTATCAACTTTTCCTGGTAATGCAAAATACACTCTTACAACTAAATGATCTTTATTGGCATTGATGGTTCCATAAAGAACTGTTAAAATCCATGGAACCCTTTCATTGCACAAAAGGTTATTTACAGTGGAAAAAGGCTCTTTGGATTATTAAAATCTTCTTCAAACTATATATATAAAAAAAAGTTATTTTAAGAACTGTTGTAAAGTGTGGTAGCAAGCCAACATGAAGAACAGCAGAATTCAGTCTAAATCGTCTTTAATAGGAGCTGAAAAGTGCAAATTCATTATTCTGATAGAGCCGAGTGTTTAATTAGCCTCACACTGCTGAAACAATAAAGTCCTCAGCATATTGCCAAACAAAAAACTATTCAACACATCACTAAACAATAAACTCCAACACGGAATGAACGTTTAAGCATAAAATTAAGAACAAATTGATGTAAACAGGGTTGCTAAGAGACTTAAATCTCTGCATGAAAAAGCCCTCAAGCATGTATAATATAAGAAACAAGTCTTGTTTGCTTCTTTATGCAAAAAGTTTATTCGACAATGTGAAGCATTTTAATGTAACATTATATATATATATATGCTCAGCTCAGTTTTGACGGAGTAAATTTGGATTTGATTGGATGATTGGATTAGAACCACACAATCCCATTTTGCTATTAATTTTAAATTATTAAGATTTTTGATGTCGATCAAATGTACACCAAGACTAATTAGATGATTTTAATAATCAGTCTTTGAAATGCCATCTACAGAAATGTGTATTTAAATACAGTATATCATATCCAAAAGAAGATATATGCAAATGTTTTTATAAAATAAGAGCCGACATGCAACACAAAGTTGCTGTGTACACCTGAATTCCTACAGTACGTACATTCACTCTGTCAAAGTGCTCCTGTTAACACAACATGTCTGCTCAGAGTTGCATGTTCTGATAGCAGTGTTTCAGGGCTGTGACCTTTGACCTGTACAATTGGTTGTTATATTCAGGAGTTGTTATTTTGAATAGCAGATTTTTTTTTTCCTCTGGCGAGCTTTCTGCTTTCTGGGTTTTAATGCAGTAGGCGCTTCCACCATGAACCAAATGTGAACCTGAGCGCTTGATAAGTATAAAGGGGATTTACAGCCATTTTAACTTCATTGTGAATGGAGCTCAAGGTCTTTCTTTCCCATAGTTACTGTCTCTTTCACTATGACAAAAGCATCAGGCTATTATGAGGCCTGCAGGCATCTCTACCTTTTCTTGTTAGAGCATCTCTAAATATCACAGGAAATATCTCTGTGCAATAGACTTTCTCTACTCAGATACCCTAACTTAAATGTTCAAATGACATTTATAAACTATAAGGACTTTATTTTAAAATGTATATAAATGTAAACATAAAAAAAAAAAATATATATATAAACATTTATTTACACATGAAAATAAATAAAATATGCAATAATTACTAAAATCCCATTACTAGAAAGAAAGCATCAAGGGATAGTTCACCTAAAAATGAAAATGCTGTCATCTACTCACCTTCAATTTGTCCTAAACCAATATTACTGTCCATTTTTGGTCCATATTTGAAGCTTAAAAATGTTGATTAAATAGACCTTTAATTGATGGACAAATTATTAGAGAATGTTAAAAATATATTAATTTGTGATCTGAAGATGTAAGTCTTATGTGTTTGCAATGACATGAATAAAATGATGATAGAATTACAAATTAAGTGAATTACCCCTTTAAGACATAAAACACACATTATATTTAAAGCCTATCATTGTTATCAGTCACTAAGCATTTTTGAGGCAAAACTGTTTTTGCAAGTGATGACATTTTTAGAAGATAAAAAAAAAAAAGCCTGAAGATATAAACATATAGAAGATTCAGTGACTTCACAGCACACTAATGGAAAATAACCTAAAGGATTTTTACATGCCCTGTTGAGTTATTCCTGTCTCACAGAGAGAATGAAGATTTAATGGGGCGTGAGATGCGCTACCCTTTCATTTTTTACTCTACAGTAACACTGACATAGCACTGGAGAAGCATCTATTGCAGACACTTCCTTATGAGATCTCTAGTGCCCTTCCTCTGCTGAAGAGACCCATTATTTGACATTCTGTTTCTAGTGAGGTGGAGAGAAATTCTCCTAGTGCACCAACGCTTCTCTCCATTGTGTCTCACCATCTTCTAAGTCAAAGAGTGTGGGGTCACTATCACAGGCACAGAGGGTCTTCATAAAAAAAAGGAAGGGTTACTCTCTCCAGAAGATTATTAGGGAGGACACAGGCTAGGGGAGGATCTGTTCAAATTTCTCACAAAAATCTACCATACCATGCTGGGCAATATGACAATGCCATCAAAATTTCAGCTCCAATCCTTATCAAATATCTGAACTGGCTTAATTAAGATCTTCAGAAGCACTTGATAATTACTTGACTGACACATATCTGAATCACGCACACAAAAAGTACCCTCTCAGACAGCATGCAATACTGAATTCAGTTTTAGGTGTTCTCAGTTCATTTAACCTTCCAGGCCCTTGTCATTTCTAGGCTGGACTACTGCAATGTTCTTCTGGCATCATTTGCAATCAAACCCTTACAAATGATCCAGAACGCAGCGGCTCGACTGGACTTCAATGAGCCCAAGATAGTCCATGTCACACAACTGTTTATCTCTCAGCTGAAGTGAGGTAACAGTCTGTATGTGAAGTGAAAAAGATCAAATTATTCAGTTGCATTTGTTTCAGTTTTTCTCAGGGCAGCAGGGGGCAACAATGAGTGTGAGATTACATTCTCTCTGTTCCAAAACTTAGTGAGCTGACTGCACAACATGTGAGATAATATTCTTCACAATTTAAGGGGGAAACAATCATCTTCCTTGATAAGTTTCCTCAAGTAAGGGCAAAGACAGTCTTTGCTGAGTACCACACAGTACCTCTGTACAAATCAGATTCAGAGGTGTAGATGTGTGAAAGGGCCCGTTTATAAACTTGCATTTGAGTCATACTGGGAGAGGAGAGACAAGGACGCACACTTTTGTCTAGAGAAGATAGAAAATGGTGGCAAGAGGGACAATAAAGAGGTACAAACTGGTTTTCATTGCTAACAGGTTCATTCCTCTTTGATGTACAGAGAACTTAAGTGGCAGAAGCAAAGAATATGGGCTCCTTCCCTGAGGAATAGGAGTCTCTTTCTATAGTCTTTATAACACACACACACACACAGAAAGAGATAAATGGCCATTTTGGAATTTCCCAGAAGAACCAATGGTGTGGTAAAAGACTAGACTGTCAAACTGATTAACAGTTAAGTGGACAGGTCAGAGTCTCAGAGAGGACTACTTTTTTTCTTTTTTTTCACAGACAAATGTGCACATACTGTACAGCATGTCAGAAAAAAAGTGTATGTCTGTTAATATTACAACCATAAATCTCAGAAGATACTTTGATTGCACTGCAGGAAAAATCAGGTGAATTCAACTTAAGGCAGTGGTTTTTCTAAACCTTTTTGGCTCCATTGTCAAGAACAATATTCAGAAAGTCCAAGACTTAAAAAAAATGACTCAAATTCAAATTCAAAATTGCTTTATTGGCATGACTGTAAATAATACAATATTGCCAAAGCATGGAATACATATAATAATAATAAAAAAAACATGAGAATAATAAAATAATAAAATATTATATATTTTTTTTAAATTTAAATAAACAGTGTAACAAATTAGAACATGTGTAAACATTTGATACCACAGTGTTTTAACATGTGTACACACACACACACACACACACACACACACACACACACACACACTACTGGGGGTGACTGGACAGTAGGGAAACACACTACACAATACACACATTACAGACACATTCACCTGCTGTCTCTCAGGCTGTGGCACATACACATATTCCATATGGTATGTTTCATTAATTCATGTTTTGATAAATCTCAATGAATGTGATACATTGCCATGATACTAAAAGACCGTACGGACCAATTAGCAATACTAAATGAATAAGCCTTGTTCCATACGGTATGTTTTTATAATTACCGTATTAAATATCATGGAAACGTATCAAATTCATTGAGACTGTATCTGGTAAGGTAGCCTCCTGAAGTGATGGTGTCGAAACAAACTGACCTCATTTGCTTGATAGTGGAAATGTCAGAAAAAAAAAAAAGATGGGGAGATGCTTGTGTGTGTGTGGCCAGTTGGCAGTCACAGATTGCTTCGTACAAGTCTTTGATTTTCTGTCTCTCTCTCAGGCACTAAGTGTAGGACTTGCTTCTAATTAAAATACAACCATCAGAGAGAAGCTGGTACTTGTTGAGCCTTATTGAAATTAGCAGCCCAGCCTCCCAGGAGACCTCGCGTCAGAGGTATAATTAGCTGACACAGGTCCAATTAGGAGCAAGAGCTAATGCTAATTGCTTGGAGCTCACTGCAATGCTATACACCCCCTCCCACGAAAATTAGAAATTACAGAATCCCACGCAACTAGAGAACAGGACAGGTTGATGTGAATTACATTCAAAGAGGCACTACTAGCGTCTCTGAATTATGTTTGAGAAGTAAACGTGCTAACACATAGCTAACTCTATGATTTCTGCAACCCAGGCTCATTAGAAAAACATGCCTATGGTGATTTTTTTTTTTGGTGCAAAATGATATCATGTTGCTTCTTGCACATTTCATGACACTTCAAAGTGAAATGCCTAGTGAGTGGTTCTAAAAGCGTGTTCATTTTTATCCAAAATAGATGAATGTGAATCCGGTAACGTTTTAATACAATGGTTGTTGTACTTATCGTATGACAGTTTGGAAACTGAATGTCTGGTAAAGGTTAATCCTCTTTCACATCTGAAAATCATGTACTAACTGCACCAAACTCAACATAACCGATAGTGTTAACAAAAGCAAATGTAAGATGAAACACTTTTGCTGAAGCAACTATGCCATTTTAGCTTGCTTCTACAAGTCTTTGAGCTCTTTCATCGAGTGTCATGACTTGTGTTTCATAGAACTCGGACCCAAGTGCTGCTCATCGCTAGTGCAATGCTGAAGATAGAGAGCAAGTTTACTACATCAGAAAAGTCACACTTATGGAACTGGTTCCACGATAGTAAAAGTGTCTTGAGATCATAACATAGTAAGTGTACCTAACTATGCAAAAATAAGTCTTTAATCGATAATCTGCTACTGTAAGTTGTGTGAAAAGGAATAAAAGTTGGTATTTGACTGCCACTAGTGTTCATTTCAATTGGAAACTTCAGTGAATTGTACTGTATGTGGGTACGTTTTGGGATTTCTGCTCAAATGTAGGTAGAGGCACATCCAATAGGTTGGATTTTTTTTCTGTATATCTACCAACAGAGATTAAATTGAGTCTAACCCAGCTAAACATTGACCTCCGATTGTTCTGTTGGTTCATCTTCATTGTGCAGAAGTTGTTTAAATGTACAGTGCCATTATGGATTACAATATCAAGCATTTTAGATATTATACTTCATGTCTAACATTTATTCAGAGGATACCAAAGACCTTGGTCAAGGAAACAATGGTGACATCTCACGGATCATCTCAGATGTACTGGTATTTGCGGTAAAAATATTTGCAAAGTTTGTTGGCTTGCAATCTTATCTTACCCTTTACTATATCAGCCTTCCAGTTTATACGCTCAAATATCACACAAACCAAGGTCAGTTTCACTGGACGATGATGGTATTTAAGGCAAAGTTCAAATGTGTCAAGTCAAGCACCGCATACTGGCAAAGACAAAATGCTGACTGCCAAAACATAGGCATGGTTTCACAGACATGGCTTAGATTAAGCCAGGACTAGGCCTCAGTTCAATTAGGGCATTTAAGTGGCTTATTATAAACGTGCATTAGAAAAAAACATTACTGGTGTGCATCTTGAGACAAAACAATGACATATTTTAAGATATCGCAGTGCAAGTTGCTTTTAGTTAAAACAGCTCAAACATGCATCTTAGTCTGGGCTTAGCCTTGTCTGTGAAACCGGGGGCTAGGATTACGTAGTAAATCTTGATTCTCGAGTATGACTAGTATCTGGGCTGCGTTTCTCAAAAGCATCATGAGCTAAATTGATCGTAGAGACCATTGGTGCCAATGGTTCAATGCTATAGGCTGAGAAAAGCAGCCCTGGGTGTTATTATTACAAATATTTCTACAAAAATGTAAGTATTTTATTGTAAGCCGTTAAAGCATTTTATTCATAGCAAAAGTATGTCTTTGATATGCAGCTAAGCTTGATATAGATAATGCCTGAAATCAAAATGAGCATCATATAGCTACCTTTATGTAGTTCCAAACCTGTATGTCTCTCCACAAATGGAAATGCTGATGTTAGGCAGGATGTTTTTTTGTTTGTTTTTTCATACAAAGAAAGTGAATGATGACCAGATGCTGTTAAAAACCCAAAAGAAAAAAGAAAAATAAAGAAATCCATATTAATCATTAATCGTTAATCAATGTTCTCCTCTCAAATCTAATTCACATGTAGTTCCTTGATGTGTCCCACTTGGTTAGATGTCATCAGGCCTGTTTACATCTGGTCACTTCATGCGTTTTCTAAAGCTATCTGATCATGAAAAGACCAGATCTACATCCTCTCTGAAACGCTTTCGAGACTGATTTAAATCAATTCACTCAAACCACTTCAGGAGAGGGTCTGAGACTAATTCCAAACGAAACTCAACAACTGTAAATGCATCTGGTTGTTGAAACCACATATGTAAATTGTACTCCTCCCAAAATGTCAAAATATAATGTATTATCGACTGAAGATAATTTATTAAAATAAGTAAGTAAATAGAGCAACAGCCAATGGAATTGCGCAGCTTCAGAAGCAATCCATTAATTTCCCCATAATCCTCATATTTGTACTGAATTATCTGTGAGAGTCTATTTTGGGATGTCTGAAACAAGCACAACAGGACTCTTACTCTGGGCTGCCAAAATGGCTGTACACATGTGTGTGAGTCAGAAAGCCTCCAGGTCATTTATCAAACCTGGCTGTGCTGGGGCTGATGAATGGGACATCACATCTAGCTGGACACCTCCATTTAACAAAGAGGGGGGTCTACTGCCAGCCACTGTAAAGGACAGCACAGCGAGCACCAGCCGTCACTGGGCAGGACATTTAAGATTCAGAGATGATACCCTTTAAAGACCTTGTGAGCAAGGTGCTACTGAATAGCTGTTTCTTTTATTTTGGTTTTGTCTAAAGACAATCACATGAGTCAATGAAACCCAGACGATTCAGCCGGAAGAACTTAATTGTGGACATGTGTTCATAGGGGACGACAACATGGCGTGAATTTGCTGCTGGGTCAGCCTGCCATTGTGTGGATTGGCTGATATGGGTCAGTCGGGCAGGACACTGTCACAACACATTGTAATGAGCTGCCAACATGTGCTGTAATGCAAATGAGCGGAGGCCACCACAGTTCACAGCACAACAATCCATTCATTTTGCCTCGAGATTGTGGACTAATTCATCCGTTTAAGATGCTTTAAGTAATACTTTGTATTATTTAGACTCATTCTACACTACATTATTACCACACACACACACAGAGTCATGATATTAGTCACATATGGGAGAGCATGTTAAAAAAAATAAGAATTAATAAAATTTTACCACTTGTCGTTCTTGTCGGTAGCCAGACAGTTGATGTATCCCATTGACTTCCATTGTAGGAAAAAAATACTATGGAAGTCAATGGGGTCCATCAACTGTTTGGTGACCGACATTCTTCAAAATACCTTCTTTTGTGTTCAGCAGAAGAATGAAATTCATACAGGTTTGAAACAACTTGAGGGTGAGTAAATGATGACATAATTTTCATTTTTAAGTAAACTATTCCTTTAAGGTGGGTCTCTTTTTTTTAATAAGACACTCAGCAGATTTTTTGCAGAATTGAAATCAATTCCAAAAACTGAAAGTGTAAAAACATTATAGAAGTGAGAGCTTACTGTAAAGCAAATGTGCTGAACTAAACATTTGTAACTATTTGTTTTTTATTGTTTTTGTATATTTTTTTAAATAATTTGGACTGCAAATAAATTGCAAGAAAATCAAATATGTCTAACATGTCAAATATGTGTTCTATGAAAACACAATGACGTTTTTCACAGAGCTGTTCGAACCAATCAAATTGTCAGGGCGGGCTTTATACAGTCGTGGCCTAGTGGTTAGGGAGTTGAACTGGTAACCCAAAGGTTGCTGGTTCGATTCCAGAACCGGTGGGAAATGACTGAGGTGCCCTTGAGCAAGGCACCTAACCCCTAATTGCTCCCCGGGCGCCACACAAGGCTGCCCGTTGCTCTGGGTGTGTGTATCCACGTTTGCAGTGTGTGTGTGTGTGTTAACCACTCACTACTCTGCTCCTAATGTGTGTGCATTAACTTGGATGGGTTAAATGCAGAGGTCAAATTCCAAGTATGGTTTACCATACTTGGCCGTCACGTGTCACTTTCACTTTCACTTTATACGATGATGGACAGATGATCAACTGTAACGTAATCATCCACATCACCGACGAGCGCTTGGGTTGAATTTGTTTACAACAAAGATGACTGCCGCTGGGGAATTGAGATTTCACACTTACGAATAAGTCAGATAGAATAAATGCATATTTGGCGTGCTGTCCGAGGAGAGGGCTCCGGGCTCGGTATTCGGCCCGAACCCAAAGCACTCCCCCCGTATTCCTGGCTGTGGAAGAACAAGCCAAGAGTGAGTGGAGGGATGCTGAAAACTGTCAAGTAATGTTAGGTGAGTTGACAGAGTGAATAAATATATGCTTCCTCTCATGCTGATAGGGTAGACATTGTTTGATGACAAGTTGATTGGATTGATTATTTGAATGTGCTCCTCCCGAACTTTGTTTATGAAACATCATGTGTAGATTCGCATCTGTTATAGAAGATATCGACGGCACATTAAAGGGTTAGTTCACCCAAAAATGAAAATTCTGTCAGTAATTACTCACCCTCATGTTGTTCCAACCCTGTAAGACCTTCGTTCATCTTCGGAACACAAATTAAGATATTTTTGATTAAATCTGAGAGCTGGATCACTCCTCCATAGGCTTCTAAGACACTATAACTTGCTGGCCCAGAAAATGCATTAAAGAGATCGTTAATATAGTCCAAGTGACTACAGTGGCTCAATCTGAAGTTTATAAAGCGACGAGAATACTTTTTTTGTTACGTCCCTAAAATGGCTAAGGGCATGAGAACACAACATAAAATAATATAAATAATTCCCGGATTAGTTAACCCGGTTAACGTGTTTAAGGTGCTGGTGCAAAAGGACACAAGGACAAAAAAACAGGGTTTGGATCATGAAAGTGCATATATTTATTTATAGCACCAACGTGCACAGAAGAGAGAGAGACAAATACCGTACCCAGGGAGTAGGAGCCTGAGCGGGGCTAAATTAAAGAAATAAACAAAACAAAACCCACAATCTAACTACATTCCCGTCCCCACTAAACTACTACAACAAGAAAATAAAACAAAACAAAGTCGACGGCGTTCAGCACGCCCTACCTAATCTACATTACGTAAAAACAAAAACATACAATAGTAGCACCCGCTCCTTACCTGATGTATTAACACGGATTTCCCTAGGTGTTGCATGAATGGAAGTCACGTGACATACTCTCCTACTCACTACTCCCTGGCCGGTTATAAAGCAATATACAAAAAGAAACGTAAGGTCTCAAGTCCAACGTAAACCAAAAATAACCAACACTGAGAGAACATAAACGGGTAACTCAAAATATAACCAGCAGATAACAAAACAAACAAAAAACAAGGCACGCCACCGCGTGAACCAAAACGAAAATCAAACAAAGCTCCTTCTCTCTCTGCCGCTTCTGGTCTACGTCAGTCTCTTATAGTAAGGAGTGGACGCCCATTCAGGTGTACGTCGTAATGATGATGGATGGCCAGCAGCACCGCCCTGAGAGATGACAGCGAAGAAAGTGACAGCAAAAACAACAACACAAACACATATCCTCGGAACACGAAACTACAAAAATAACGACTTTATTCCACTATTCATTTCCTTCTCTCTGGGCCTCGAGTTTTTTCACGTAGTGTAACTGCGTAGCACTTCTGTGTTGCAAGTCACACACATGACCAGCGTCAGCCAATAGTGAGCCTACGTGTGACGTACAACACAGACGCGCTGCGCTAAAACACTACGTGAACTAACTCGAGGCCCAGAGAGAAGGAAATGAATAGTGGAATAAAGTCGTTATTTTTGTTTTGTTTTTGCGCACATAAAGTATTCTCGTCGCTTTATAAACTTAAGATTGAGCCACTGTAGTCACTTGGACTATATTAACGATGTCTTTAATGCATTTTTTGGGCCAGCAAGTTATAGTGTCTTAGAAGCCTATGGAGGAGTGAGCCAGCTCTCAGATTTAATAAAAAATATCTTAATTTGTGTTCCGAAGATGAACGAAGGTCTTACAGGGTTGGAACAACATGAGGGTGAGTAATTACTGACAGAATTTTCATTTTTGGGTGAACTAACCCTTTAATTTTAAAAGAGGAACAGCGAACCGCGATCAAGGCATTTGTCGATCGGAAAGATGAATGAAGAACATACGTCACTTACTCCGTTGCTCTGATTGGTTGTAGGTCTATCCAATTGAGTGCAGAGGCATTTTCTTTCCTGGTTCGGTTGAAACACGTCCCTTAATCACAGCCCAATGGAGCAGTATCAGACTCATATTCTGACTAGAATCGGAGTATGACGACGTCAGGCTATATGCCAGCATGATGTATTCCAATCTTCAAGCAGAAGGATCTGGATGAATTATTCTGAATGATACCAATCCACAATCCGACTGGTGATGCAGCCTGGAATCACAACCACACCATGTGTATTCGTTTGGCCAGAGACTGGTCCCCCGACTGAGCCTGGTTTCTCCCAAGGTTTTTTTTCTCCGTTTCTGCCACCGATGGAATTTTGGTTCCTTGCCACTCTGGCCTGCTGAGTTGAGGACACATAGTATTCATCAATATTATTGATTTTACTGTATTGACATTATCGAATGAGAACTGAACTGAGCTGGACAATGACATCACTTCTATCAACAAAGCTGCTTTATAACTGAATTGAACTCAGTTCATATTTGATTATCTATACATAGTTATTTAATGGAACTGAATCAACACTGAACTGACCTCAGCTAAACAATGCCACTCTTCTCTTTTTAGACTCTTTTAAAGCTCTTTTTTCATCATTAATTATTTTATTTTTTCTGTTCTGAATTTCTGAATTTTTCTGTTCATCCCTAAAGCTGCTTTGAAACAATGTTGTATAAAGCACTATATAAATAAAGGTGACTTGACTTGACTTTTAGGTAGGAGTGACAAGAATCTGTGCATGGGAAAAGGATGATAGTGCTTGCATGTCTAAGGCTCCAAAGTCTCCCAGAGACATAAGCTGCCGTCACAGCTACACCTTCACACAATACACTGTCACTAGACACCCTGACAGGTGAAACCAACCATTCATGTACCTGAGCTGCTTCCCTGTCACCAGAGCTGCTGGATAAATCAGTACAGTGATGCTGCAAATGTCACGATCAGCACTAAATAGTCAAGAAGGTCAATCAAGAAAAGTGAAAATGAAATGCTTTATTGAAAATGGAAGATAGTTGATTTCTCTTTAATGGAGAGGGATGAGATCAGACAGCAGGATATTAATACAGTGATGTATGAATTCCACAATGGCTCTGTCCCAAAACATAGTGAGCTGCCTTGCGGTCTACATGTAACTGATTTTCAGTGTTCTACAAATTTAATTAAATAAAGTGTGGCATATGTTTTAGCATAGCATCCACAAATATTAGGTAAAATATATATTTTTAATTAATTAATTAATTTTATTTATAATTTTTGGTATAAAAGATTTATATATTCAACTCTTTATTTCAACTCAGTGTTTCTTAAAAAAATTGCCAGCCACTGCCAGCATTTTTTATCACTTTCACAAAAAAATTCACAAAATATATATTTACAATTATGCCAAATATTTTGCTTGGTCCTCCAACTTGGATATTTTTATCACAATGCATTGTTTGCCTGCTCTATGAAGCATCCACTGTGCTGCTTTTCCATAGTTTTGTATTATGCAAATGAAAGATGGACTTGTTTGACCGTTGCGCATGCGTTTCACATCATCCGCAGCGTATTGCCCATGACCCACATTCTAAAAACACGCCACTGACGTTCAATAAGTTATAGTTAATGTTATTCATACAGTATATATGCTGAATAACTATGTTGAGGAAAAGATTATTATTAATAAATCAAATTATGCATTGAACAATTGTGTGTTATTGTTTTGGTCACTGTGATTTTCCCAAGTAAGACATGTTCCTGGGTCAACATATTTGTGACCCTGGATCACAAAACCAGTCTTATGTTGCACGGGTATATTTGTGGCAATAGCCAACAAAACATTGTATGGGTCAAAATTATAGATTTTTCTTTTATGCCAAAAATCATTAGGATATTAAGTAAAGATCATGTTCCATGAAGATATTTAGTAAATTTCCTACCTTAAATATATAAAACATTTATTTTTGTGAATGGATGCAGCACTATCGCCAATAGAAATGGACAACTTTAAAGGTGATTTTCTCAATATTTCGATTTTTCTGTACCCTCAGATTCCAGATTTCCAAATAGTTGTATCTCGGCCACATATTGTCCTATCCTAACAAACCATACATCAATGGAAAGATTATGTATTCAGCTTTCAGATGATGTATAAATCTCAATTAAAAAAAAATATGGTTTTGTGGTCCAGGGTCACATTTAGTTGATCCTGCAACAACATTCCCATCCGAAAATTCAGCCCTAACCCTATGCCGAGCCCTAAGCCTAACCCTATCCATAACTTATCCCTAAAATTAGGGGGAAATGATGGGTGAATCACACAGCACCTAACTCTGGTTGTAAGCCTAAACAAAGATTTTGATCCAGGGGCATGTTGTACTGAAGAAATCGCATTCAGCTGCCGTATTTTATAACAGCATTAAGCCACAAGAGGCACGCACATTGACATTGAGTTCCCATAACATCAAATGCATCTTGCAAAACTTCCAAGAGCTGGCAGAAATTGACTTCCCCAAACTTTTTGGCTGGCTTTAATATGGAAGTTTAGAAAAAGAAATGGTCACATTTAGAAATATAAAGTTCCACTGCGAGATCCAGTCAACAGAAAGTGGGCAGTTGTTGGCAGGAATAAGTTGTAATCTGAAGGCAAATGTTGAGATTTGACTAGTAGATTTTGTCCAAATCTGGATAAAGACATGTTACACTTGAATTTTAGTAAAAGGATATGTTATGTTTAACTCAAGACCATGTAACCATTTGACAATGACATACTGACTTGGCTGGTTAGCAAAACCATATAAAGGTGCAGACATGTTTGAGTCCACACACATACACAAGCTTAAAGATTCTTCTGTGTATTACTTCAGTCTTGAATGATGAAACTCTTTTCCTCCTGACAAGGTGAAGGTATGCTGATAGTGCTGCTGGATC